>NC_067245.2:145553693-146790881 GCF_019359855.2 Lolium perenne
TTTGTTCACCCAACATGCTGTTTATCTTATGGGAGAGACACCTCTAGTGAACTGTGGACCCCGGTCCAATTCTCTTTACTGAAATACAATCTACTGCAATACTTGTTCTACTGTTTACTGCAAACAATCATCTTCCACACAATACGGTTAATCCTTTGTTACAGCAAGCCGGTGAGATTGACAACCTCACTGTTTCGTTGGGGCAAAGTACTTTGGTTGTGTTGTGCAGGTTCCACGTTGGCGCCGGAATCCCTGGTGTTGCGCCGCACTACATCCCGCCGCCATCAACCTTCAACGTGCTTCTTGACTCCTACTGGTTCGATAAACCTTGGTTTCTTACTGAGGGAAACTTGCTGCTGTATGCATCACACCTTCCACTTGGGGTTCCCAACGAGCGTGTGCTTTACGCGTCGTCAAGCTAAATTTCTGGCGCCGTTGCCGGGGAGATCAAGACACGCTGCAAGGGGAGTCTCCACTTCTCAATCTCTTTACTTTGTTTTTGTCTTGCTTAGTTTTATTTACTACTTTGTTTGCTGCACTAAATCAAAATACAAAAAAATTAGTTGCTAGTTTTACTTTATTTGCTATCTTGTTTGCTATATCAAAAACACAAAAAAATTAGTTACTTGCATTTACTTTACTTATTTCATAATGTTTCCTCCTAAGTTTGTTCTTAAAGATGTGCCGGTAGGACGTGGGTCTATAGTTGGGAGAAATAATATAGAAGATTTTTTCACTCATATTAGTACAGTCGAAGATTTTGAAGATAGACACTTGGCAGAACTTGCCCCCACTTATGAAATTGCTGTTGCTTCTTTAGTACACGCGTTAGAAGCTAGATTTGTTAATCTTAATCCTGTGATTCAACATATGTTTCTTACACTCAGTGATATGGAAGAAGGAGAAAAGAAAGATTTTGTATTAGAAACCCTTCTTAAAGAATTTGGGGGAATAGCGAGAGAAGCTGAAAAGTTTTCACTAAATATAATATGCTAGGTTCTTATACCAACTTTGCCAGTACCCTTGAGAAGATGGAAAAGGATAGACAAAAGTACACTAATAAAGTTAATTATGAGGGGGATATTAAAACATCAATACCTTGCAAGCTCTTGGGAATGTGTGAGGCACTAGAAAAGAATTTTGATTGGATTGTTCCTGAAGATTTGTTTGATGAGAGTAGCAAGCCCAAGACTAATGAAAAGGGAGCCTCTGAAACTCACATAGAAAAGATAATATGCATAGTTGAGAACACTCCGCACCCCGCTGAGAATGCACCACCCCTTGATAATACTTGATACACACTTTCTGCGCCTAGCTGAAAGGCGTTAAAGAAAAGCGCTTATGGGAGACAACCCATGTTTTTTACCTACAGTACTTTGTTTTTATTTTGTGTCTTGGAAGTTGTTTACTACTGTAGCAACCTCTCCTTATCTTAGTTTTGTGTTTTGTTGTGCCAAGTAAAGCCGTTGATAGAAAAGTAAGTACTAGATTTGGATTACTGCGCAGTTCCAGATTTCTTTGCTGTCACGAATCTGGGTCCACCTCCCTGTAGGTAGCTCAGAAAATTAAGCCAATTTACGTGCATGATCCTCAGATATGTACGCAACTTTCATTCAATTTGAGCATTTTCATTTGAGCAAGTCTGGTGCCATTTTAAAATTCGTCAATACGAACTGTTCTGTTTTGACAGATTCTGCCTTTTATTTCGCATTGCCTCTTTTGCTATGTTGGATGAATTTCTTTGATCCACTAATGTCCAGTAGCATTATGCAATGTCCAGAAGTGTTAAGAATGATTGTTTCACCTCTGAATATGTTAATTTTTATTGTGCACTAACCCTCTAATGAGTTGTTTCGAGTTTGGTGTGGAGGAAGTTTTCAAGGATCAAGAGAGGAGTATGATGCAACATGATCAAGGAGAGTGAAAGCTCTAAGCTTGGGGATGCCCCGGTGGTTCACCCCTGCATATATCAAGAAGACTCAAGCGTCTAAGCTTGGGGATGCCCAAGGCATCCCCTTCTTCATCGACAACATTATCAGGTTCCTCCCCTGAAACTATATTTTTATTCCATCACATCTTATGTGCTTTTTCTTGGAGCGTCGGTTTGTTTTTGTTTTTGTTTTGTTTGAATAAAATGGATCCTAGCATTCACTTTATGGGAGAGAGACACGCTCCTCTGTAGCATATGGACAAGTATGTCCTTGGTTTCTACTCATAGTATTCATGGCGAAGTTTCTTCTTCGTTAAATTGTTATATGGTTGGAATTGGAAAATGATACATGTAGTAATTGCTATAAATGTCTTGGGTAATGTGATACTTGGCAATTGTTGTGCTCATGATTAAGCTCTTGCATCATATGCTTTGCACCCATTAATTAAGAAATACATAGAGCATGCTAAAATTTGGTTTGCATATTTGGTTTCTCTAAGGTCTAGATAATTTCTAGTATTGAGTTTGAACAACAAGGAAGACGGTGTAGAGTCTTATAATGTTTTCAATATGTCTTTTATGTGAGTTTTGCTGCACCGGTTCATCCTTGTGTTTATTTCAAATAAGCCTTGCTAGCCTAAACCTTGTATCGAGAGGGAATACTTCTCATGCATCCAAAATACTTGAGCCAACCACTATGCCATTTGTGTCCACCATACCTACCTGCTACATGGTATTTTCCGCCATTCCAAAGTAAATTGCTTGAGTGCTACCTTTAAAATTCCATCATTCACCTTTGCAATATATAGCTCATGGGACAAATAGCTTAAAAACTATTGTGGTATTGAATATGTAATTATGCACTTTATCTCTTATTAAGTTGCTTGTTGTGCGATAACCATGTTCACTGGGGACGCCATCAACTATTCATTGTTGAATTTCATGTGAGTTGCTATGCATGTCCGTCTTGTCTGAAGTAAGAGCGATCTACCACCCTATGGTTAAGCATGCATATTGTTAGAGAAGAACATTGGGCCGCTAACTAAAGCCATGATCCATGGTGGAAGTTTCAGTTTTGGACATATATCCTCAAATCTCAAATGAGAAAATTATTAATTGTTGTTACATGCTTATGCATAAAAGAGGAGTCCATTATCTGTTGTCTATGTTGTCCCGGTATGGATATCTAAGTTGAAGAATAATCAATAGCGAGAAATCCAATGCGAGCTTTCTCCTTAGACCTTTGTACAGGCGGCATAGAGGTACCCCTTTGTGACACTTGGTCAAAACATGTGCATTGTGATGATCCGGTAGTCCAAGCTAATTAGGACAAGGTGCGGGCACTATTAGTACACTATGCATGAGGCTTGCAACTTATAAGATATAATTTACATGATGCATATGCTTTATTACTACCGTTGACAAAATTGTTTCATGTTTTCAAAATCAAAGCTCTAGCACAAATATAGCAATCGATGCTTTTCCTCTATGGAGGACAATTCTTTTATTTTCAATGTTGAGTCAGTTCACCTATTTCTCTCCACCTCAAGAAGCAAACACTTGTGTGAACTGTGCATTGATTCCTACATACTTGCTTATTGCACTTATTATATTACTCTATGTTGACAATATCCATGAGATATACATGTTACAAGTTGAAAGCAACCGCTGAAACTTAATCTTCTTTTGTGTTGCTTCAATGCCTTTACTTTGAATTATTGCTTTATGAGTTAACTCTTATGCAAGACTTATTGATGCTTGTCTTGAAGTGCTATTCATGAAAAGTCTTTGCTTTATGATTCACTTGTTTACTCATGTCATATACATTGTTTTGATCGCTGCATTCACTACATATGCTTTACAAATAGTATGATCAAGATTATGATGGCATGTCACTCCAGAAATTATCTTTGTTATCGTTTTACCTGCTCGGGACGAGCAGAACTAAGCTTGGGGATGCTGATACGTCTCCGACGTATCGATAATTTCTTATGTTCCATGCCACATTATTGATGTTATCTACATGTTTTATGCACACTTTATGTCATATTCGTGCATTTTCTGGAACTAACCTATTAACAAGATGCCGAAGTGCCAGTTGCTGTTTTCTGCTGTTTTTGGTTTCAGAAATCCTAGTAAGGAAATATTCTCGGAATTGGACGAAATCAACGCCTAGGGGCCTATTTTGACACGAAGCTTCCAGAAGTCCGAAGACGAGACGAAGAGGGGCCACGAGGCAGCCAGAGCATAGGGCGGCGCGGCCCCTGCCCTGGCCGTGCGGCCCTATGGTCTGGGCCCCTCGCGCCGCCTCTTGACCTACCCTTCCGCCTACTTAAAGCCTCCGTGACGAAACCACCAGTACCGAGAGCCACGATACGGAAAACCTTCTAGAGACGCCGCCAACGCCGATCCCATCTCGGGGGATCCAGGAGATCGCCTCCGGCACCCTGCCGGAGAGGGGAATCATCTCCCGGAGGACTCTACGCCTCCATGGTCGCCTCCGGTGTGATGTGTGAGTAGTCTACCCCTGGACTATGGGTCCATAGCAGTAGCTAGATGGTTGTCTTCTCCCCATTGTGCTATCATTGTCGGATCTTGTGAGCTGCCTAACATGATCAAGATCATCTATCTGTAATTCTATATGTTGCGTTTGTTGGGATCCGATGAATAGAGAATACTTGTTATGTTGATTATCAAAGCTATGTCTATGTGTTGTTTATGATCTTGCATGCTCTCCGTTATTAGTAGATGCTCTGGCCAAGTTGATGCTAGTAACTCCAAGAGGGAGTATTTATGCTCGATAGTGGGTTCATGTCTCCGTGAATCTGGAGGAGTGACAAGAACCACTAAGGTTACGGATGTGCTGTTGCCACTAGGGATAAAACATTGGTGCTATGTTCAAGGATGTAGTCACTAGTTACATTACGCGCAATACTTAATGCAATTGTCTGTTGTTAGCAACTTAATACTGGAGGGGGTTCGGATGATAACCTGAAGGTGGACTTTTTAGGCATAGATGCAGTTGGATGGCGGTCTATGTACTTTGTCGTAATGCCCAATTAAATCTCACTATACTCATCATGATATGTATGTGCATGGTCATGCTCTCTTTATTTGTCAATTGCCCAACTGTAATTTGCTCACCCAACATGCTATTTATCTTATGGGAGAGACACCTCTAGTGAACTATGGACCCCGGTCCAATTCTCTTTACTGAAATACAATCTACTGCAATACTTGTTCTACTGTTTTCTGCAAACAATCATCTTCCACACAATACGGTTAATCCTTTGTTATAGCAAGCCGGTGAGATTGACAACCTCACTGTTTCGTTGGGGCAAAGTACTTTGGTTGTGTTGTGCAGGTTCCACGTTGGCGCCAGAATCCCTGGTGTTGCGCCGCACTACATCCCGCCGCCATCAACCTTCAACGTGCTTCTTGACTCCTACTGGTTCGATAAACCTTGGTTTCTTACTGAGGGAAACTTGCTGCTGTACGCATCACACCTTCCACTTGGGGTTCCCAACGAGCGTGTGCTTTACGCGTCATCAGTGGGCAAAACCCTAGTTTAACATATTTAATCATAGATTCGTAGGTCGATTTTTCTACTTTTTTATTATTACTATGCAGCACATGTGTGTTTGCCCGTCGAGTGAAACTCGGAGGAAGAGGGATCACTCGGAAGGAGAGAAGAAGGGAGAGAATTATGGTGTCTCCCCTTTTTCGTGTGATGATGTTGACTTTTGTGCAGGGTTTGCCAGTGAGCAGGAGCGAGCGAGCGAGTCGAGCGAGGCCGAGAATGAGAGAGATTTTTTTTGTGAGAGGGACAACCGAAGGATCCAGAAGGACCCACATACTTCCGATACGCATCCTGATGCGTGTTCTCTTGACAAAGAAAATGGCTGGGAGTTTGCGTACCTATTGCACGTGACTTGTGCTCACTGAAGTGTGGGACCTCACGCATGGGCACCACACGTAAGTGACAGACCTGTTGATGTAAAAACTCGGTTGATTATTATACTACTACATTTATACAAAGTTTCCTATGGATTCAAGGGTACGAAAGCCAACTTAAATCATTTACATGACATTATTTTTTCCATGAAGCCAAGTTAACTCATTTATCAATTGGTACATTTTGGAGTGACTAAGAAGGATCCAGGCTTACTTTTTCATTTTCATGTTTTAAACATGTTTAAATCTTGGTCAAACCTATGACTTGACCAAGATTCAAATGGGCATAAAAATTCAAAAAAAAATCAAAAAAAAGAAAAAACAAAAGCACGCCGTCTTCCTATGTCATATAGTAAGCATTCAAGGTGATAAACAAGGTCTGGCATATTCAAACCACAAAAATCATGTATCTACCCCCTAACCCTAAACAAGGATCCAGGCTTACCCTTTTCATTTTCATGTTTTAAACTTGTTCAAATCTTGGTCAAACTTAGGATTTGACGAAGATTCAAATGGGCGTAAAAATACTTAGAAAATCACGTACGTATCTACCCCAAACCCTAAACTCTATCTTACGAAGCCAAGCATGAAGAGAAGTGGTTTTGGGTTTCAAACATGGAAATTTCAAAAACCTCCCAAAAGCTTCATTTTAGAGTGACTAAGAAGGATCCATGCTTACCTTTTATTTTCATGTTTTAAACATGTTCAAATCTTGGTCAAACCGTACGTACCTAGGATTTGACCAAGATTCAAATGGGCATAAAAATTCAAAAAAAAATGAAAAACCAAAGCACATAGCCTAGCTTCTTATATATGCCATATAGTAAGAACTCAAGTTGATAAACAAAGTCTAGACATATTCAAACCAGAAAAATCATGTATCTACCCCTAACCCTAAACTTTGTCTTAATTATGAAGTCAAGCACGAAGAGAAGTCGTTTTGGGTTTCAAACATGGACATTTAAAAAACCCTCCCAAAAGCTTCATTGTGGTGTGACGTACTAAGAAGGATACATGCTTACATTTTCAACAACCCCCCTAAAAGCTTCATTATAGAGTGACTAAGAAGGATCCAGTCAAGGGCTTACCTTTTATTTTCTTGTTTTAAACTTGTTCAAATCTCGGTCAAACCTAGGATTTGACCAAGATTCAAAATGTGCATCAAAATTCAAAAACAATTATAAAAATTAAAAACCAAATTAAAGCACATAGTGTTCTTATGTCATATAGTAAGCATTAAAGTTGATAAACAAGGTCTAGACACATATTCAAACAAGACAAATCATGTATCTATACCCCTAACCCCTAAACTCTATCTTATAAAGTCAACAACATGAAGAGAAGTGGTTTTGGGTTTCAAACATGGAAATTTCAAAAACCTCCCAAAAGCTTCATTTTAGAGTGACTAATATATATAAGAAGGATCCATGCCTGCTTACCACCTTTTCATTTTCATATTTTAAACTTGTTTAAATCCGTGTCATATTAAACCAAGGATTTGACCAAAAGATTCAAATGGGCATAAAATTTTAAAAAAAAATTAGAAAAATGAAAAACAAAAGCATATAGTCTTCTTATGTCATATACTAAGCATTCAAGTTGATAAACAAGGTTTGGACATGCATATTCAAACCTAGGCAAATCATGTATCTATCCCCTAGCCCCTAAACTATATCTTATGAAGTCAAGCATGAAGAGAAGTGGTTTTGGGTTTCAAACATGAAAATTTCAAGAACATCCCAAAAACTTCATTTTAAAGTGACTAAGAAGGATACAGGCTTCCCCTTTTCATTTTCATGTTTTATACTTGTTTAAATCTTGGTCAAACCTAGGATTTGACAAAGATTCAAATGTGCATCAAAATAAAAAATCAGAAAAATTAAAAACCAAAGCACATTGTTTTCTTATGTCATATAGTTAGCATTAAAGTTGATATAAACAAGGTCTAGATATATTCAAACAAGAAAAATCATGTATCTACCCCTAACCCTAAACTCTGTCTTATGTAGTCAAGCATGAAGAGAAGTGGTTTTGGGTTTCAAACTTGGAAATTTCAAGAACCCCCCAAAAGCTTCATTTTAGAGTGACTAAAGGATCCAGGTCGAGCTTACCTTTTATTTTCATGTTTTAAAATTGTTCAAATCTTGGTCAAACCGTACCTAGGATTTGATCAAGATTCAAATGGGCATAAAATTTCAAAAAAAAATGAAAAACAAAAGCATATAGCCTTCTTATGTCATATAGTAAGTACTCAAGTTGATAAACAAGGTCTAGACATATTCAAACCAGAAAAATCATGTTTCTACCCCTAGCCCTAAACTTTGTCTTATGAAGTCAAGCACGAAGAGAAGTCGTTTTGGATTTCAAACATGGAAATTTCAAAAACCTTCCCAAAAGCTTCATTTTGGAGTGACTAATTAAGAAGGATACAGGCTTACCTTTTCATTTTCATGTTTTAAACTTGTTTAAATATTGGTTAAGCCTAGGATTTGACCAAGAATGGGCATAAAAATTCAGAAAAAATCAAAAAAATGAAAACCAAAGCACATAGTATTATTATGTCATATAGTAAGCATTCAAGTTGATAAACAAGGTCTAAACAACAAACTAGACAAATCATGTATCTACCCTCTAACCCTAAATTAACTCTGTCTTATGAAGTCAAGCATGAAGAGAAGTGGTTTTGGGTTTCAAACATGGAAATTTCAAAAAACTCCCAAAAGCTTCTCATTTTAGAGTGACTAAGAAGGATTCAGGCTTACCTTTTCATTTTCATGTTTTAAACTTGTTCAAATCTTGGTCAAACTTAGGATTTGACCAAGATTCAAATGGGCATAAAAATTGGGAGGAAGGGTATGAATTACAATTCAAAAAACAAGGTAACTTAAATACTTGGATGCCCCAAAGATGTGTGGAAGCCCAAAACAATGGCAAAACATGTGCGCACGCTGCATCCAATTCAAGTAGAACACATAGTAGGCATCGATAGTTTGACCTAAATTTGAAATCAAAGAGAAGGTGGTTAGAAAAAATCGAAATTGGCAAAGCAAAGCATGAAATCATAAATTTGTGATGCACTATAGCTATGAAAAGTATCAAACAATGCATACCAAAATGATTTTTTAGAGGAATACTAGTTCAACTTATTTTAATTTTATATTAGTAGCCCAAAATTGAAGTAGTAGTTGGATATTTTTGAACTTGATCTGTAGTAGTGGGCAAAACCCTAGTTTAACCTATTTAATCATAGATTCGTAGGTCAATTTTTCTACTTTTTTATTATTACTATGCAGCACATGTGTGTTTGCCCGTCGAGTGAAACTCGGAGGAAGAGGGATCACTCGGAAGGAGAGAAGAAGGGAGAGAATTATGGTGTCTCCCCTTTTTCGTGTGATGATGTTGACTTTTGTGCAGGGTTTGTCAGTGAGCAGGAGCGAGCGAGCGAGCGAGCGAGCGAGTCGAGCGAGGCCGAGAATGAGAGAGATTTGTTTTTTTGTGAGAGGGACAACCGAAGGATCCAGAAGGACCCACATACTTCCGATACGCATCCTGATGCGTCTTCTCTTGACAAAGAAAATGGCTGGGAGTTTGCGTACCTATTGCACGTGACTTGTGCTCACTGAAGTGTGGGACCTCACGCATGGGCACCACACGTAAGTGACAGACCTGTTGATGTAAAAAATCGGTTGATTATTATACTACTACATTTATACAAAGTTTCCTATGGATTCAAGGGTATGAAAGCCAAGTTAAATCATTTACGTGACATTATTTTTTCCATGAAGCCAAGTTAACTCATTTATCAATTGGTACATTTTGGAGTGACTAAGAAGGATCCAGGCTTACTTTTTCATTTTCATGTTTTAAACATGTTTAAATCTTGGTCAAACTTAGGATTTGACCAAGATTCAAATGGGCATAAAAATTCAAAAAAATCAAAAAAAAAAAGAAAAAACAAAAGCACGCCGTCTTCCTATGTCATATAGTAAGCATTCAAGGTGATAAACAAGGTCTGGCATATTCAAACCACAAAAATCATGTATCTACCCCCTAACCCTAAACAAGGATCCAGGCTTACCCTTTTCATTTTCATGTTTTAAACTTGTTCAAATCTTGGTCAAACTTAGGATTTGACGAAGATTCAAATGGGCGTAAAAATATTTAGAAAAATCATGTACGTATCTACCCCAAACCCTAAACTCTATCTTACGAAGCCAAGCATGCATGAAGAGAAGTGGTTTTGGGTTTCAAACATGGAAATTTTAAAAACCTTCCAAAAGCTTCATTTTAGAGTGACTAAGAAGGATCCATGCTTACCTTTTATTTTCATGTTTTAAACATGTTCAAATCTTGGTCAAACTGTACGTACCTATGATTTGACCAAGATTCAAATGGGCATAAAAATTCAAAAAAAATGAAAAACCAAAGCACATAGCCTAGCTTCTTATATATGCCATATAGTAAGCACTCAAGTTGATAAACAAAGTCTAGACATATTCAAACCAGAAAAATCATGTATCTACCCCTAACCCTAAACTTTGTCTTAATTATGAAGTCAAGCACGAAGAGAAGTCGTTTTGGGTTTCAAACATGGACATTTAAAAAACCCTCCCAAAAGCTTCATTGTGGTGTGAGGTACTAAGAAGGATACATGCTTACATTTTCAACAACCCCCCTAAAAGCTTCATTATAGAGTGACTAAGAAGGATCCAGTCTGGCGGGCTTACCTTTTATTTTCTTGTTTTAAACTTGTTCAAATCTCGGTCAAACCTAGGATTTGACCAAGATTCAAAATGTGCATCAAAATTCAAAAAAAATTATAAAAATTAAAAACCAAATTAAAGCACATAGTGTTCTTATGTCATATAGTAAGCATTAAAGTTGATAAACAAGGTCTAGACACATATTCAAACAAGACAAATCATGTATCTATACCCCTAACCCCTAAACTCTATCTTATGAAGTCAACAACATGAAGAGAAGTGGTTTTGGGTTTCAAACATGGAAATTTCAAAAACCTCCCAAAAGCTTCATTTTAGAGTGACTAATATATATAAGAAGGATCCATGCCTGCTTACCACCTTTTCATTTTCATATTTTAAACTTGTTTAAATCCGTGTCAAATTAAACCAAGGATTTGACCAAAAGATTCAAATGGGCATAAAATTTAAAAAAATCAGAAAAATGAAAAACAAAAGCATATAGTCTTCTTATGTCATATACTAAGCATTCAAGTTGATAAACAAGGTTTGGACATGCATATTCAAACCTAGGCAAATCATGTATCTATCCCCTAGCCCCTAAACTATATCTTATGAAGTCAAGCATGAAGAGAAGTGGTTTTGGGTTTCAAACATGAAAATTTCAAGAACATCCCAAAAACTTCATTTTAGAGTGACTAAGAAGGATACATGCTTCCCCTTTTCATTTTCATGTTTTATACTTGTTTAAATCTTGGTCAAACCTAGGATTTGACAAAGATTCAAATGTGCATCAAAATAAAAAAATTAGAAAAATTAAAAACCAAAGCACATAGTTTTCTTATGTCATATAGTTAGCATTAAAGTTGACAAACAAGGTCTAGATATATTCAAACAAGAAAAATCATGTATCTACCCCTAACCCTAAACTCTGTCTTATGTAGTCAAGCATGAAGAGAAGTGGTTTTGGGTTTCAAACTTGGAAATTTCAAGAACCCGCCAAAAGCTTCATTTTAGAGTGACTAAGAAGGATCCATGCTTACCTTTTCATTTTCATGTTTTAAACTTGTTTACATCTTGGTCATAGCTAGTGTATTTGAACAAGATTCAAATGGGCATAAAATTAAAAAAACAAAAAAATGAAAAACCAAAGTACATAGTCTTCTTATGTCATATAGTAAGCATTCAAGCTGATAAACAAGGTCTAGACATATTCAAACCAAACAAATCATGTATCTACCCCCTAACCCCTAAACTTTATCTTATGAAGCCAAGCATGAAGAGAAGTGGTTTTTGGTTTCAAACATGGAAATATCAAAAACCTCCCAAAAGCTTCATTTTAGAGTGACTAAGAAGTATCCATGCTTACCTTTTCATTTTCATATTTTAAACTTGTTTAAATCATTGTCAAACCTAGGATTTGACCAAGATACAAGTATGGGCACAAAACCCTCTTAGCCAAAATCAACTACGAGCAAGATTTTCTGTATTGTAGATGCCCCAATTGACTCTCATCCCCAATGTAGTCTTTTTTTATGTCAGTATAGACTTCTTTACTGGATGTATACTATCGTACATGGCATGCATTTGCCTAATGAGCAGCATTGTTTAGCTGTTCTAGCCAACCCGATCAATCTGTCAAGCTTCATGCACGAGATGCCAATTTACTCCCTCGCTCCGATCCATATTTCTTGGTGCTAAAAAGAATGTGAATCGGAGGGAGTACTTTTCTTAGATAGTACTATATCAGTTCAAAAAAAAGTATAGTACTACTACATCACAAATGCATCAAAAGAGTACTAGTACTGTACATCACAAGACCACGACGCTTGTATAGTAGAGTTTAATGCTGAACTTTAAACAGACCAGGAGCATCGGGGCCAGAAGGCGTTGACCGACAACAAACCAGTCAAAAGACGTAAGGAAGAGGCCATATGCTGCGTGCTTGGCCTTGATTGCAGGGTGGTGATTCTTCGCCGCTCGCCATGTATTCACGCCTTACCAGTTCCGCGTCGCCCGCGAGCGGATCGAAGCGATCCCGCGCGCCGGACACGCTCGAGGAGGCGTGGCGGCTCCAAAGGCAAGCAGTCCGCCGCCGGGAGTCGGCGCGCGGCGTGCGTGCACAGAGGCTCCCTGTACATGCCGTCGTCGCTCCGCGAGTTCGCCCCGGGCGGGCTCTGGTACAAGGCGGATCCGCCGCTCAAACCGATGAGCGGCCCCGTCTTCAACAAATGGCGCACCGACCGGGAGAGGAACCGCCGGTCGAAGGCGGCGTGGGAGGCGAGCACCAGTGGCGGATTCACGCCGCCAGCCGGCGAGGAGGCGGAGGAGGCGGAGGAAGGGGAAGACCCCCTCTTCTTGAAGGCGCTGGCCGCGTCCCTCAAGGACGATGCCGACAAGAAGAGGGCGGAGGAAGAAGACAAGGCGGCGGCCATCGCCGCCGTGAAGGAGAAGGAGGCGCGGGATGCGGAGGAGAACGCGACCATCATCTTCCTCGACGACTAGATAGGTTAGAAGTCGCGATAAGGATCGCGCAATTCTGTATGTATGATCCGTATGTATGATCAACTATGAATTATGAACAATGAACTATCAAACCAAACCACTTAGTTTTTTTTATGTCATATAGTAAGAATTCAAGTTGATAAAACAAGGTCTAGACATATTCAAACTAGACAAATCACGTATATCTTCCCCTAACCCTAAACTCTGTCTTATGAAGTAAAGCATGAAGAGAAGTGGTTTTGGGTTTCAAACATGGAAATTTCAAAAACCTTCCCAAAAGCTTCATTTTGGAGTGACTAAGAAGGATGCAGGCTTACCTTTTCATTTTCATGTCTTAAACTTGTTTAAATCTTGGTTAAACCTAGGATTTGACCAAGATCAAATGGGCAAAAAAATCAGAAAAAATCAAAAAAATGAAAACTAAAGCACATAGTATTCTTATGTCATATAGTAAGCATTCAATTTGATAAACAAGGTCTAAACATATTCAAACCAGACAAATCATGTATCTACCCACTAACCCTAAATTCTGTCTTATGAAGTCGATCAAGCATGAAGAGAAGTGGTTTTGGGTTTCAAACATGGAAATTTCAAAAACCTCCCAAAAGCTTCATTTTAGAGTTACTAAGAAGGATCCATGCTTACCTTTTATTTTCATGTTTTAAACATGTTCAAATCTTGGTCAAACCGTACCTAGGATTTGACCAAGATTCAAATGGGTATAAAAATTCAAAAAAACTAAAAAACCAAAGCACATAGCCTTCTTATGTCATATATAGTAAGCACTCAAGTTGGTAAACAAGGTCTAGAGATATTCAAACCAGAAAAATCTTGTATCTACCCCTAACCCTAAACTTTGTCTTATGAAGTCAAGCACGAAGAGAAGTCGTTTTGGGTTTCAAACATGGAAATTACAAAAACCTTCCCAAAAGCCTCATTTTGGAGTGACTAAGAAGGATGCAGGCTTACCTTTTCATTTTCATGTTTTAAACTTGTTTAAACCTTGGTTAAACCTAGGATTTGACCAAGATCAAATGGGCATAAAAATTCAGAAAAAATCAAAAAATGAAAACCAAAGCACATAGTATTCTTATGTCATATATTAAGCATTCAAGTTGATAAACAAGGTCAAGACATATTCAAACCAGACAAATCATGTATCTACCCTAACCCTAAACTCTGTCTTATGAAGTCAAGCATGAAGAGACGTGGTTTTGGGTTTCAAACATGGAAATTTCAAGAACCCCCCAAAAGCTTCATTTTAGAGTGACTAAGAAGGATCCAGGTCGAGCTTACCTTTTATTTTTATGTTTTAAACTTGTTCAAATCTTGGTCAAACCTAGGATTTGACCAAGATTCAAATGGGTATAAAAAATGAAAAACCAAAGCACATAGCCTTTTTATGTCATATAATAAGCACTCAAGTTGATAAACAAGGTCTAGACATATTCAAACCAGAAAAATCATGTATCTACCCCTAACCCTAAACTTTGTCTTATGAAGTCAAGCACGAAGAGAAGTCGTTTTTGGGTTTCAAACATAGAAATTTCAAAAACCTTCCCAAAAACTTCATTTTGGAGTGACTAAGAAGGATGCAGGCTTACCTTTTTATTTTCATATTTTAAACATGTTTAAATCTTGGTCAAACCTATGATTTGACCAAGATTCAAATGGGCATAAAAATAGTTAGAAAAATCATGTACGTATCTACCCCTAACCCTAAACTCTATCTTACGAAGTCAAGCATGAAGAGAAGTGGTTTTGGGTTTCAAACATGGAAATTTCAAAAACCTCCCAAAAGCTTAATTTTAGAGTGACTAAGAAGGATCCAGACCGGGCTTACATTTTATTTTCATATTTTAAACTTGTTCAAATCTTGGTCAAACCGTACCTAGGATTTGACCAAGATTCAAATGGGCATAAAATTTCAAAAAAAAAAAAAGAAAAACCAAAGCACATAGCCTTCTTATGTCATATAGTAAGCACTCAAGTTGATAAACAAGGTCTAATCATATTCAAACCAGAAAAATCATGTATCTACCCCTAAGCCTGAACTTTGTCTTATGAAGTCAATCACGAAGAGAAGTCGTTTTGGGTTTCAAACATGGAAATTTCAAATACCTTCCGAAAAGCTTCATTTTGGAGTGACTAAGAAGGATGCAGGCTTACCTTTTCATTTTCATGTTTTAAACATGTTTAAATAAGGATGCGTGGTTCTGAAACCTCATACAAATTGTTGCAAAAGTAATTACATCACCTAAACAATACTACCAATTCATAATTCTAAACTTATGTACAATCTTGGAAACATATAACGCCAGCCTAGTTCACCAATTATCATCATCCCTCTTGATGCGCTTGCCGGTGCCGCTTGTACCTGCCTCCCATGGGTTGGCAGTCCAAGTTCTGCACTCGTTCGCACTTCGTGTGTCAGGAATCCTTGTTGGAGCTTCCCAACCAGATACAGGCCCTGCCCTTGCTAGCTCACCACATCCAGCCGTTGCCCTAGCTTGCTCACCATGTGAACCGCCATCCCACGGAGACCCCGAAGTAGGCTCGCACGGGTCCTTTATTCATGGTGGCATATTCTTCGGATCAAATGGTATGTTGTGCCTAAAGCAATAAGATACAAATTCCCAGTAGGTTGTCCCGACACACTGCTTCTTCTCGTCGCGCCAGCAGGGGAAGAGCGGCCAACCTAGCCGCTTCCTTGCAATCCGGGCAAACCACTTCCCTTGGAATTGGTTGTGCTTGACGCTGCCCATCATTGATTTTTTTGAGTCGCCTGTACAAATCAAAACTGACATACCCATCAATCGCAGCATACCTCAAGTTTACTTCAGGCAATGGCATGCACTCCCATTGATCGTGGCTGCTAGTAGGGAACTTGGTCTTCATGTCTTTGTAAGATGGGTCAATGATGGCGGCTGCCAAATCACCCATGCCAGTCCTATTGCCAGGACCATTGAAATTGATCATATCCTGAATGTCAATCCAATTATGTTTAGGAATTTTAATGCCATCTCTAGCAAACCTGCTAGAGTCACCCCTGATGTCAATAGCTTGTGAAACAAATTCCTTTATGTTGAAGGAATTCTTGCAAAGTGCAGATTATCGGGACTCCTGCATGTTAACACAAATCAATCTTGTAAGATCGTGTATGCTGAAATAGTACACATATTTTTCTTCCAAGAACCGTATACTTGTTGCGGTGAAACAATGATTTTGCATCGTTGACACACATCAAAATAACATGAATTATTGTTGCGACTATATGATCTAATTATTTAAGTGTCAAGTTAAGATTCAGTTACTATATGTTAATATCTTGACATCCATGCCGATTATCGGTGAGTATGAGTACATGAAATTTGTGCAAATTTTGAGTACCAAAATCATGAAACTAGATATCGTGGTCAATCCAAAAAAAATATACAAGTATGTTGGATATTACGTTCCAGACCACATTTTTCATACAAGTTAGTTTGTTCGTGTTTTCATACAAGTTAGAACCTAGTCTATTTCGAAATAAAAAAGCAGATCCAAGATAAAGGAAGAGTTTCTATATTAAAAAAAAGGATAAAGGAAGGCATGTGAAGAACATACCTGCAGAAATGGTACACCAGGACGTGGTCGTCCATGGCCAACTGAACGACGGCGGTACTTACTTGGTCCGCAGTGTATGAGATAAAATAAAATGAAGCCATTATATTTTTGTGGATTATGCTTTAGAGACTACCGCTTTTACACTGAATAGAGCATCATCATGATCCATTGAAATGACACCATATGAGTTATGGCATGGGTATGAGCCATAATAGTCCTTTCTTAAATTTTGGTATGCATAGCATAAGTAAATAAGTTTACAACCAAAATCGGATGAATGTCTTTGTTGGTTATCCCAAAGAATTAATTGGGAATTCTTTCCACTATGGAGACAAAGACAAAAGTGTTTGTCGATGTTTCTTACTTATTTCCAGAAATTGTTTTTAGCGAAGTATTTGAGTGGGAGGACAATAGAACTTGATAAGATTTATGAACCTGAGCATAATGATTAGAGTAGCGCAGCATCGGAATTGGTTCCGGAAGCGGCCACGACGATCATGGCTCCCATGACTACAAAGTGTTTTAGCCATGGAGATCGAAGTACCTATTGAACCTTGTAGGTATGGTTTACTTTGTGATCAAATAAATGATTTGTGGACAAAGGATTGTTTTTGAACAATGATAAACCAACTACATACAAAGAAGTTATGATGGGCCCTGACTCCATTAAAATGGCTATGCGCCATGAAATCCAAGATAGGTGAATACTTTTTGAAAGTAAATTGATCTATAAAATTGATGGACTTGGATGGAATATCCTTGAATAAGCTCGACTTGTCGAAAAGTTGTTTACGACAAAGTTCAAAGAGTTGACTATGATAAGATTAGATCTTCCGTAGAGATGCTTATAGTCTATATGGATTATCCTAGTAATCGCTACATATTTCTTTTATGAGATATGATAGTAGGATGGCAGAAATACATTCCTTAACAGAAGTGTGTATGAAGGATGTATACTAGATACAAACCAAGAGTTTTGCTAGTCCGTGGAATACTAGATAGGTATACGAACTTCAATTGGATGAAGTGAGTATCACGGAGTTGGAATCTTCACCGGATGAAATAGTCAAAGAGTTTTTGATTTCATCAGAAACGATGAAGATGCTTGCATTTGCAAGAAATTAAGTGGGAGCGTTGAGACATATTTATAATACTTTATGTAGATGACATATAGTTGGTTATAAGTGATGTAATTATATACTTGATTATAAAAGGTTTCATTGAGAATTAACTTTAATGAAAGGATATGGAATGAAACATATTTAGTATCAAGATCTATGAAGATAGATTGAAACACATAATAAGTTTAAGTAAAAGTACATAGAATGGATATTGAAGTAGTTCAATATAGAAATATTAAGAAGGTGTTCTTTTCATGTGAAGGTTTAACAAGACTTGAGTGTATTTGACACTCAATGAGTAAAAACACATGAGTGATTATAGATCACGAATAATATGTACACAATCAGATGTCCTGTGCTCTAAAGTGTTATGAGCATGTACCAGAGTGATTCATGTGATGATCATTGGACGACAGTAAGAATATCCTTGAGTACTTTAGAAGAACCAAGGACATATATAGTTTTGTATGGGGTAGTGACAAACAAATCACTGTAAAGTGTTGCACCGATATTGGTTTGGTCACATATAAAAATGAATTTCAAATCTCAATTAGGCTAAGTGTTGTTCAAAAGGTAGCACAATGCTAGATTTAGAAGAGTTCTAAATATTGTGACGGATTCTACAAACGAAGGCAGAGTATATCATTGTTTTGACAATGAGTGAGAATGTTTAAGTCGAGGAGTTCTTTGAGAACTTGGTGTAGTTCCGATAGTGTCAGAACTTTGAAGCTATATTGTGTGTGATAATATTAGTGACATATTTCAGACTGCGGAATTAAGGTTCCACCAGAAGACCAAACATATACGATTAATGCCGACTCATTTGGAAAATGAGTGATGCGTTAAGACGCAAATAAATTGCAAAATACATACGTTTCTGAGCGTGTCAGATCCGTTGACTAAAACCTCTCCCGTGAGCAAAACATGATAAAGCACCAGAAGGCCAAGGTGTTATATCTTTACAAATGTAAACTAGATTATTGACTCTAGTGCAAGTGGGAGACTGTTGGAGATATGCCCAAGAGGCAATAATAAAATGGTTATTATAATATATCTTTGTGTTTATGATAAATGTTTGCATACCATGCTATAATTGTATTAACCGAAACATTGATACATGTGTGTTATGTAAACAACAAGGAGTCCCTAGTAAGCCTCTTGTTTAACTAGCTTGTTGATTAATAGATGATCATGGTTTCATGGTCATGAACATTGGATGTTATTAATAACAAGGTTATGTCATTAGGTGAATGATATAATGGACACACACCCAAATAAGCGTAGCATAAGATCATGTCATTAAGTTCAGTTTGCTATAAGCTTTCGATACATAGTTACCTAGTCCTTCGACCATGAGATCATGTAAATCACTTATACCGGAAGGGTACTTTGATTACATCAAACGCCACTGCGTAAATGGGTGGTTATAAAGGTGGGATTAAGTATTCGGAAAGTATGAGTTGAGGCATATGGATCAAGAGTGGGATTTGTCCATCCCGATGACGGATAGATATACTCTGGGCCCTCTCGGTGGAATGTCGTCTAATTAGCTTGCAAGCATATGAATGGTTCATAAGAGATGACATACCACGGTACGAGTAAAGAGTACTTATCAGGAGACGAGGTTGAACGAGGTATAGAGATACCGATGATCAAACCTCGGACAAGTAAAATATCGCGTGACAAAGGGAATCGGTATCGTATGTAAATGGTTCATTCGATCACTAAGTCATCGTTGAATATGTGGGAGCCATTATGGATCTCCAGATCCCGCTATTGGTTATTGGTCGGAGAGAAGTCTCAACCATGTCTGCATAGTTCGCGAACCGTAGGGTGACACACTTAAGGTTTGATGTCGTTTAAGTAGATATGGAATATGGAATGGAGTTTGAAGTTTTGTTCGGAGTCTCGGATGGGATCCAGGACATCACGAGGAGTTACAGAATGGTCCGTAGAATAAGATTCATGTATAGGAAGTCACTTTCCAACTTTGGAAATGATTCAGTGTATTTATGGAAGGTTCTAGAAGGTTCTAGAAAAGTCCGAAAGAAGTCACCATGGAAAGTGGAGTCCCGGAGGGACTCCACCTTGCATGGCCGGCCAACCCTAAGGGGGAGGAGTCCAAGGTGGACTCCACCTAAGGTGGCCGGCCACCCCCCTCAAGGAAAGGTGGGAGTCCCACCTTGAGTAGGACTCCCATCTTGAGTAGGTTTCCCACCTATGGCAAGTTTTGGTGTTGGGGTCTTATTCGAAGAAGTTCTCACTGGGTACTTCTGTCTGTGTACTTTTTGTGCTAATATTTTGGATTAAAATATTAGAAGTTGTGCTATTTTGTAATAAAGAAAAAATATAAATATCGCGAAGATACCAGTCGCACCCAACATGCAAAGAAAAAAAAAGCTAAATAAAAGTCCCGTTACGGTGTTTCAGTCCTTGCAGCAGCACAAACACCATCAAAGCACCACCTAGGTCCCCAAAAGCGACGGCTCCAAAAAAAGAAACAGTGCACACGCATTGTCGTCGCCCGATCGAAGATCTTAGGTTTCAACCTGAGGATAGTCCTCGCTCTTAAAATAGTGTCTTTAACAAGGACATTGTTAGACACAACCGACTAACGCCAAACCTTGAATTTTCAGCATGAAAGGTAAGGTTTTGAACTTCACTTGTAGTCGCCCACTTGCATACCGCTACTACGAAACCCGAAACACCAAGCAAATTCCTCATCGTCGTAAAGACTCAACCACCATTACTAGTCCCCAAATGTCAGCTTCGATGACATTCTCCGCCTCTGACTTCAGCATGGACCAAAAAATGTCCCCTGATAGCAACAACCTCCAAATGGTCGATGAAAAATATGGATGCCCACGATCAAATCCTATCTGATCCAGCCATCTCCAGACGTAGTAGGGAGTTCACCTATAGAGCCTTCCAGAACTCGACTCTCTAGCCATTAAGAGGATATTTATCAAGTAGATCTTCACTTAACGTGAGAGAAACCCTGTAAACACCGTCTTTGTTCAGCCGAGGCCCCACGCAATCAGCCATCACCGCGCGCCCAACCCACCAAGAAAAGCTAGCAGATCAAGGACGACCCTAGCCGCTAGGCCAGCACGACGACGAATGGTACTATGGCGGAGAAGATCGACGAACGGAGGGCAATGAAGGCCATGGTGGGGCGCAGCAAGCGCAACCCTTCGACCCATGGCCCAGACTGCCGCTAGCCAACGCGCGAAGAGGAGAAACAGGAGGGCGACGTCCTCACCCTTGCTGTCTTCGCCGGACAGGGAGGCCTGGGGATGTGGTTTTTCCGTGGAGGATGAGATCGCCCCAGAGCCACACGCACGTGTGACCGGGAGGCAGTTTTACTTTCCCCTTGGCGAGTCCAAAGTTATGCTATTAGCTGGAAGTTTTGCATCGTTAGCCAATACTTCCAACAAAGTCTTCACCTCACCTTAAGGTTGAAACCAATACCTAGTGAATCCGGCCATGGATGATTGGCTCACTCCAAGATCATTTCAGATTCACCACCTCACACCATGCTTCTCTTCAGAAACTTTACATGGCACATAATAGAAAGAGAGAGGGGAAAGAATGAGAGCACTAGGACAGCAAACACATGTAACACACTACCTTGCTAGGGCTAAAGGAGATGCACAAGCTATATCACACGCATGAATGGTTGGTTACATCTGCTGAGAGTGGCAGCATTTCACTTGTCACGGGCAATTGGAGTTCTTCCCTGGGCCGCCGTAGTAGAAGTAGGTGCCCCAGTCGCCATTGTTGCCGTTCTGCACGTCGTAGCAGTTGGACTGCTCGGTGAACGTGCCCACTCCCTTGGGTGCCTTGAGCTGGTTTGTGCTGTCCACCACCTGGATGTTCTTGAAGTAGCTTGACTTGCCGAACCCTTCCTCGGGGAACCGCCCGCTGCCCATCTGTGTCGAGGTGTGCGCGCCATCGGGCTCCAAGTTTACCACCTCCCCGCCCCACTCGATCATCGACGCGCTGTCAGCAAGGTATGAGAAGAGGAAGGATGGCCAGTAGCCGAGGACATATTCCTTGCCAAACTGCATCCACCAGTTCCCTTCCTTTGGGTCCTGCTCACAAATCATGCGCACATAATAGAATCATTAGCGATGTGTAGTGGTACATATGCTTTGGAGGATATATTTTTGAAGGAACCAAGTATGAGTCAGAGGAGCGTGCTGAAGAGCACAACACCAAGTGGCCAAAGATTCTATGGCCACTGTGTGTTCTTGTGTTAGTTCTGAAGGCACTAAGTAAAGGCATGTGGGAATTTCAGTTATTAGTATAAACTGCTCACCTTCCAGATTAGTATACTGATACCATACTGTGAGCCAGCAAGGTTGGAGATCGGGAAGATGCTCGCCCCCATGGCAATCTCGCTGTTGACCTGAATGAACCCTGAACACAATATGTTGTAGCACCCAGTTGCTTGGTATGCATCACTCTAGAAAATGCCCAATAGCAAAATCAATGGGCGAAACAATGAGTTCAATGCGTCGATGGCAGAATGCTTCCAACGGGAACATAGAAGTCATCAATATAACCATGAGCAACTGAGTTTGTGAGGCTTACGGTCCAGTATGTGAACAGCCTAGTGTTGTTGTCTCCATAGAGGTCAGGGCTAACCTGATGAACAAAACAGTGCATATTACTATATATCACACACACGCCTCACGTGGTATCCGCAGAATTACTTGAAACAAGCATGAATCAGTGAACGAAATGAAGCACACTAGTTCAGGTTCTTCTTCACAGTACCTGCCACCCGGCCTCGATGCTGTTGAGGTCCGCCCCGAATGATCCCCCCAAGATCCATAGCTGGGATAGACTGAACTCGTTAGGCTGCTGGATTTTGGGCTCCCACACATTAATGGTGGCTTTTGCACCATAGTACTTGTCCCCCTCGACGTACGCTATTGCGTGCTGAATTCCACAACAAGACTTCAGTAAGTA
Organism: Lolium perenne; assembly: GCF_019359855.2. NCBI lineage: Eukaryota > Viridiplantae > Streptophyta > Magnoliopsida > Poales > Poaceae > Lolium > Lolium perenne. The sequence goes on from NC_067245.2 coordinate 145,576,487, forward strand.
CAAGGTATCAATTGCAATCACCATGCTCTTCAATCTCAAACAGGATAAGCAGAAAGTACTTGGTGGCCACCCTCGTTGAGCATCGTAAGATCAACGGACATCGGGTTCGGGGCGGGATGCTGTTTCCTGCCGTACCGCCGCATGGAGCTCACTCGGAATAGGTCCTCCTTCTTAGTTCTCCTGATTGGGACAGTGCCCTCCTTGCACCTGCCGTTCTGATGCCACAGCTGGAGCATCGGCTTCTTGTCACCGTTGTCGGAGGCCAGGCTGCTCTTAGCATCATCATACAAGCCTTCTGGGTGGTAGGCCGGTCTCAACTGTGACAATGAAAAGATAAAAAAGATTGCGGTTGTCACGGTGACTCGGTGAGTGCGTCCATGCCATGGATAATCATTGGATAGTGGAAGATTTTAGTACCTGGAGAGTGTGGTTCTTGAGAAGAGGATGATCGAAGGCCGGTTGGTGTGAGATGTGCATGCAGTCGATGATGTCTCCATCTGGGCTCTGCAACGGTTTGCAAATAATAATGAGAAAAAGGGTACTACATATCTGAGTCAGAAACAGAGAAAACATTGTGTTCTTGGCACACTGATGCACATGTTAACTTGTTACAGAACAGCTTCGAGTTTGCAACTTCCAACAAGAATGCAATGTAGGGTCGAACGTAGCGAGACGCTGTTGAACGTAACTCACTCTTTGACTGTAAGAGCCCACTAGTAATTGCTCTCAATATCAACTAATTCGAACTACAACTATGGATTACAAGGAATAAGGTGAAGATCTAGAAGAAGGAGGAGGAGAACAAGCAACACACGCACACGCTACAGGCCTACAGCCGAGCCTCGGCCGAAGCCGCCGTTTCTGTCCAGTTCCCAGCCAACCCCCTTCATCCTTCCATGAGTTTAGTCTTGTGGAATAAAATTTGTAAGTTTGAAGCATAACAGCACATGCATTTGGTTGTCCTTCAAGTCTGAAGCATAACAACACATCCACAAAATACACTGTCCGAGCAATTGGTCGAACATGGTGACCGTGCAGTGCAGCGACCCAGGAAGCATCCACTGGGAGCGTCTCATCACATACCACAGATGCAGCAACCTCGAGGACAAGGTCGCCAGTGGTTGCAAACGAGTTGGGTGCTGTGGACGGGATGAGTGCAACTGCTGCTGCTGCATATACAGAGGCGTCGTGGCCTGGGCATTCCGCCGAGCAGGTAGTGGGCGGCGAAGAATCCAACGACGCCGCTGCGGGAACGCGTGTGTGAGCCGCCGTGCATGTCGAGGCCGCAGTCGATCTGATGGTGGAGATGGCTTGCGCAGAGGTCGGAGAGGAGGTCGCACGTACTTGCTTGCTCATGGCATGGCAGTACTCGCGGGAGGCGCCAAGGGTGGTAGTCGAGCGAGTCTTTGATGTAGCCGTCGCCGCTGCTGCTAAGGCGCGAGCACGGTAGGAGGCGAACTTGGCCTCGTAGATCTCATCCGTCTCGGACATGATCATGTGGTAGAGAAGCTTGGACTCTTCCGAGAGTGAATCCATGGCTTTTTGGTGGTGGGGAAAAAGTTTGACACCACTTGTAAGAGAGAGCCCACTAGTAATTGCTCTCAATATCAACTAATTCGAACTACAACCATGGATTACAAGGAATAAGGTGAAGATCTAGAAGGAGGAGGAGGAGAACAACACACGCACACGCTAGGTAGATAGTTTATCGGATCGTCGAAATCTAGAATTTATCCCATCCAAATCGGTATCGCCATCCTCCGCGGTCTTCTTGGCGGCTTCCTCCGCGGCATCCTCCGCCTCTAGCTCCACGACCATCTTGTCATACCAATCGGGATCCTCCGCGGCTTTCTTGGCGGCTTCCTCCGCGGCTTCCTCCACCTCTAGCTCCGCGACCATCTTGTCGATCCAATCGGGATCGTCGTCGTCAGAGCTATCGTCGACTACGATAGTGGGAGGCGGCGCCAAGGATGAAGACGGATGAGCGGCGGCTGCCGCAGCTCGCTGCGCCGCCAGTTGCGCATAGAACTCAAGCTCCTCTTCGACATGTTGTGGATGCGCCGCACCGAAGGCGGCCATGTCCGCCTCATCACGGTTGCGGATGGACATCCGCATGTATTCCCGGCGGACGGCGCGCTCCTCGGCGCGGGTAACAATGTTGAACGCCGGCGCCACGAACTCCGCCGCCGCGAGGTTGTCGACGTCGAAGAAGTTCTGCGGCCCAACAACGACGTCGTAGCGCCACACCATGACGTCGTACGCGCGGGCGGCGAGTTCGGCCGACTCGAAAGTCCTGAGCCAAAACCGCTCGCCGCCGCGCGTGATCTCGGAGGCCCACCGGCCGGAGGGGCGAAGCCGCACGCCGTGGTAGTCGGTGGACGAGCGCGACAGGGCGCGGCGCGACGACATCTCGACCGCAGGCGGAGGCGGAGGCGGAGGCAGGACGGGGCGGCGGCCGATTCAGCTCGGGCGCAGGCGGGGCGGCGGGGGTCGGCGGGGCCAGGCGGGATTGGGCAGGGGTCGGCGGAATCAGGTCGGGGGCGGCGCGGGGGGAAGAAGGAAGGAGGAGCGGTTGGAGGGATATTTCCCTCCCGCGACGCGCGTTGACCAGATGAAGGGGCCTGGGTAATTTGCCCCTCAAACTGGGTTTGTACAGGTTGGGATGAAAAATGAGGACCGGGCCTTCAAAAAAATTTGAGGGCTTAAGGGTTTGAGCCTTTGAGGGCTCGGCGCCAATTTTCTGCCTTGGTCTTCAAAAAAGCAGTTATTTTGAGGATTTGACCAGTTTAAGGGTTCTGCTAGTAATGCTCTTGGTAGCCACCTCCCTCCATATCAAGTAGGATGGTCGCTGACATTGACACTCAAAAACTGCTCAAATTTGAAAGGGGGAAAACTGTTTGCAAAAATCAGAAAGGTTTTGCCCCTTTTCGATTGGAGAAGGCTACTCTGGCAGAACCAGCCTGGATGGATGCAACGCCCATCTTTCCTGCTCCACTTTGCTTGAAATTCCCTAATCTAGCACCAAAAGATTCTTTTTCAAAAAATTCTCTAAAAGCAGCAACGGAGCACCAAGAAAGAATAACCCAAAAGAAGCAGAGTAAAAGCAAACTTTTCTGAATTCGGATAACACAACTTGTAGCTCCAGCTTGCTCCAATCCTACAAAATGCAGCTATAATACTATACCAAAATCCAGAGGAAAATTAACCCCAAGAACAACTCCAAAACAAAGCATTTCACATCAAATAAATCTTCTTCAACTCCCATTTACTCAAGTACATCGACTCAAAGTTCACTGGCGACAACGAAATAAGAGAAGCCCCGTGGTGGAAATCCAGTTCATGAACTGTCAGCATGTACCTCGATGCTCTTGACTGCCGGCTTGTTGAGCCGCTTCAGGTGCCGGTGCACCCTCGCCGCCGGCGACCTAGCCTCCACCACGGCCGCCCACAGAACGCAGAGCGCCGCCGCGGCCAGAAACCGCGAAAATCCACCGCGTGCCGCCGCCATGCGCGCCAGGCCCTAGGATGACGCTTCCAAGTCCTAGGCCACAGCAGCAACCAATTCCTCGCTTCGCACCTCGGCTCACCCTCCCCTTTGTTTTCCTCTCAATCCCTCCTCCTGAACCCAAATCGCAAGAAGGCTCACACAGGAAGGACCCTCGCCGCCACGCCGGCGGCCAGGCCACGGCGAACGCTGTTCTGAGAAAACCGCAGCAATGCGGGGCGCTCTGGGCGGCTTCCCCTTCCTTTCGTACTGGATGCTGCTGCTGCGGTTGCTGTTGACAGTGCCAATGGGGAGCGTACAGTGAGCTCACTAGCAAGTGGGAATAGACTGGTCTCTGGTGCCTGCCATGGCTTTCGCCGTTTCCGAGCTATAGTTGCGGGCGGCTTCACGACCAAAATACCCTTACGTTAGGGCATCTCCAACGGGGCGACCCAAACCCCGCCCGCGCGTCCGTTTGGGTCCAGCCGGACAAAAACCCGGCCCAGCGCGCGAACCCATCCCTAAAACGGATGGCCGCGGCGTCCGGAACGACGCAAACCTGGACCAAATCTGGGCCGGGTTTGTGTGGCCGCGGACGCGAAAGGCTGGTCGGTCGCGTCCGCCCCTTGTCCGCCCCTGGCCCGCGTGTCATAGACATAAACATTTGTTTTCATTAAAAAGAACCCATTACAATTTTTTTTAACTACTACTACTTCTATCCTACTACGTACGGGGACGGCGGCCGCCGGCGCATCCTCGCCGGCTCGCCGTCGGGGCCGTGGATTTCACTCAACGCGGGCGGCCTGTACGCGTGAGGATTCCACTCCAGCTTACCAGCTGGGTGGCGCGGCGGCGGCGGCGGCGGCGGCGGCGGCGGAGGCCTTCATCCTCCTCCTCCTTTCCGTCCGAGCACCTCGGGCGCGCTCGCGCTCCGCCTCGCCTCTGCGGCGGAACCATCCGCTTCCCGCATACCTCAAGCTCTGCAGGCGGCGCGTTCCACAACGGTGCGCGCCTCCAGCGGAAGCGAGGCGGGGGCACGGGCCTCGTGGTTCTCCTGCCGCCGGCGCATGCGCTCTTGCCGGCCGCGCTCCGCCGACTCGGCATCCTCCCGGGCGCGCCGCTCGGACGAGGGCATCTGGATGAGGTGACGGGTTGCTCGCATAGCGATCAGCTCGTTCTTCTGGCCGAGGAGGTCGCCTAAGCGGCGGCGGCCGGCCCGCCAGGTGGCCTCGTGCTCCTTCGTCACGCGCGTGAGGTCGGCGAGACGCTCCTCGATGGCGGCGTTGATGTTCGCCGGCGCGAGGTCCTCCTCGTCGACGGGCTCCTCCGCGGCGGCCGCCCTCCTCCGCGACCTCGTACCGGCCGTCCGCGGTCTCGTGCCAGCCCTCCGCGGCCGCCTCCACCATCTCCGCGTCACCGGCCTTCTTTGCCGCCGCCTCGGCAGCGACGCGGAGCGCCTCGTCGTCGGCGACCCACCGCGAGTCCGCGCGCTCCTCCTACTCCGTCCGCGGGAACCTGGCCCGGGCGGCGAGGGAGAGCTTGGCCCATGTGGCCTGCAGGGTGCGCGGCATGGCGCCGGAGAAGGTGTAGGGGAGATGATGGTGTTGCGGTCTGTGTGAGACCGCCGCCGTCTTTTATAGCCGGCGGCCTGGCGGGAAACTTGGGCGCTCGCGCGCGCCAATGGCGTTTTCGCGCGCGCGGGAACCTTGGTGCGCGCGGGAACTTTCCCGCGCGTTCCACCGCCCACCAAGGCTGTCCCGTCGAGGCCTGCCATGGCGCAGCGCCGCGCAAGGAAGACGAACCACGTGGCGTCTCTTTGGGTCGCCGCGTTGGGCGCCGCGTGCGACCCAAACGGACACGCGGACGCGGGGCGCTGTCCGCGTGTCCGCGCGGCCACGCAAACGGCCCAAAACGGATGGCCCAGCGCGTCCGTTTGGGTCACGCGGTTGGAGATGCCCTTACTCCATGATTCCTGAATTATAAGGACGTCTCCAACGGGTCTAAAATGCGTCAGAACATGTCTAACGGCTCGACGCATAGTGACCGAGTTGTCGACAGAGACGTAAATTTGGCTCAAATATGCATCTCAGGTGCGTTCGTGGATGCGCCGAGTGTCCGTTCGCGTCTGACACACGTTTCGTTGGGTCTGCCTGGCAGCGACCCAGACTCGATGCGTCTTCTCAGCCATGCTAGTACTAGCGCCGAGGCGTCGCTTCGGCAGTCTACGCCACGTTAATGGTGATGCCTTGTATGTCGAGCGGCTACCGCCCACCTCTACCAACAAAATAATGGCAATGCCACGCGTGTCGCGCCCCATCGGCTGCCTCTAAGGGGCGCGCGCATCTCATCTCCTCCCACACAAATCCTAGCCACCGCACAACCTCCACTGTAGCGCCGCCTCCACACATCCCTTCGCCTTTGCCATGAACAGCGTCGGGCGCGGCCAGGCTAATGGCATCCGCCTGCGACTCCACCTCCCCCGGTCGAGAGCTCCGACGAGGAGGACGACGAAAGCACGGACAACGTCATCGACACGCAAAGTTCATGGCTGACGCGGAGCAGGAAGCATAGGAGGAGCGGGCGGTCTGATGACCCACAAGTATAGGGGATCGCAACAGTCTTCGAGGGAAGTAAAATCCAAATTTATTGATTCGATACAAGGGGAGGTAAAGAATACTTATAAGCCTTAACAACGGAGTTGTCAATTCAGCTGCACCTGGAAAAGCACTAGTAACAGGGGTGATGTGAAAGCATCAGTAATATGGGAGCAATGGCAATAATAACACAGCAGTAACACAGAGAATATGGCACAGGAAAATATTCCAGTTTGTAGTTGACTGTAGAGCAATGATGATGACAGAAGGACCGGGGTTCCCAGCTATCTACACTAGTGGTAACTCTCCAAATAACATGTGTTGGGTGAACAAATTACGTTGGGCAATTGATAATTGTGAAGGCATGACAATGCATGCTATGATAAGATAAAGGTTATTGTAGTATTTAATTGGGCATTACAACATTATTTGTTTTATATTTGATGACTATAAATTAGCTATGTGGACATTTTAATCAAAAAATGGTGACATAGATAGCTTGCATGCAAGGATATATCAATAATGAATGTTAATGGGGATGACATGGATATTTGATTGGCTAATGGAATAGATGATGTGGATGACTTGCATGTAGCTAGAGATAGACTAACATTAATTGCAGTTAGTGGGGTTTTGCTTTATAGGAAGTATAGATAAGCAGGGCTATATTCATATTTACATGTATATCTATAATAGATTAATAATTTCACTAATATTGAGGCAAATTTAATCATTCTAGAGTATACCTAGGATTAACAAAATTCATTGTTAATTAATCAAAAACAAGAAATCAGAATCCTTTTGTATCTTAGCACGGTATCATAGGCAAAATGCTTATGTGGCACTATGGTTGATGAGGAGATATGCTAGTGTTGTATCGTAGACTAGCCACAATGGGAGTATCATATATATATATATAGCTAGTATATATCATGTGTGCCATATTGGCAAAAATCTGATGTGGCACAACAATAATTAACGAGGAGAGAGGTGGGAGTGGTATCATAGTTAGATACTGTATCATAGCACATAAAACTAGAAAACTTGATGTCAAATACATTATGTACACAAATTTGCATTGAGATTCAACAAAACATTAAATATGTTAAAATTATGATGCTGCCTTATTATATATACTATACATTATAGAGGTGGTATCATAAACTAGTATCATATGCATGATACTAGTGCATACTTCTCGTTGTGAGTATATATAGCTAGTTACCACCTCCCTCTCTGTGATACAATAATATCACCAAAATACTTTGTAGTGTGTGATGTTACTAGCGAAGTTACTCTCACTATGAGCAGTCTTAGCTAAGAAACTGCACTTGCACGGAACCGTATGCAAAATACAATCGATCATAGCCCAATCACATGCATGCATGTCCCAAAAATCATTAAATGTAGATACAATGCTTAAGGCTGCGCATAGTGGAGAGTAACTTAGTCTAGTAACATATGTCATGTTACTAGTCTAAGTTACTGTCTCCATAGTGGCACTAGTAACATATGGATCTTCAATGACGGTATGATACTGACTGTTTGGAAATCCGTCAGCGATTGTCTTTTTCTATGACGATAGGGCGTTTTCGCGTCACAGATGACGATTGGGCTGCTCTGCCCGAAAAAATAGTGACGGGCGAGGTCTAAACGTCCGCGATTGTGCAGAAATGAGCGTCGCGGGTGGTTGGCGGCCCGAAATGCTGAGTCAGCAGGGGCTGGGCGTCACAACAACTGGGCTTCGGGTCTGTGGACACACCTGACCCACACTATGCACGCTCCTGTTCACGTACTTTTCTATTTGTTCGCACAACAGTCCAAGGCCTGCACCACTGGGACCCATATTTGTAAGGGGAGACAACCACTGTCTGCACACATGTACCTGGCCTGCACCACTCGGGCCCGCATGTCAGGTGCCGACACGACCCACGTGCGTGGGGCCGCTCGTTCCGACAGCCTCCCAGCATGCAAAGTGGCCCAGAACTGTCAGTACCACCAACATGGGACCACATGTCAGTTGCCATGCCATTTTTTCCGCACGTGCCAGCTCAAGTGTCTACCTGTCGTCAATTCTGGACGCATGGCCCCGCAGGTCAGAGCCTTCCGTGACCCTTCTCTGAGAGTTTGGGTGGGTCCGGCATGCCAGAGATCTGTGGGGGCCGCATGTCAGAGCCTGCTGGGACCCTTCTCTGAGAGTTTTGGTGGGTCTGGCATCCCAGAGATCTGTGGGGGCCGCATGTCAGAGCCTGGTGGGACCCTTCTCTGAGAGCTTTGGTGGGTCCGGCATGCCAGAGATCTATGGGGGCCGCATGTTAGAGCCTTGTGGGACCCACGTATGACACTTTTAGTGGGTCCGGCATGCCAGAGATCTGTGGGGTCCGCATGTCAGAGCCTTGTGGGACCCATGTATGACAGTTTTAGTGGGTCCAACATGCCAGAGATCTGTGGGTTTCGCATGTCAAAACCTGGTAGGTCCCAGCATGCCCGAGCTTGGTGGGCCAAACATGCCAGAGTATGGACCCAATATGTCAGAACTTGTGGGGGACGTATGTCAGAGCTTGGTGGGTCCCTGGTCCCAACCCCGTCGGGCCCACATGTACCCGTGGGACCTACTGGATTCACTATGTGTCTCACCTGTCAGCTACGCATCGTGGTGTCCTTGGGCCAGATTGGCTGACTAAAGGCCCAAGGCCAATTTATTCAGGTCGAAACAAGAGAAAATTAATCGGCCTATGGTGGCCCGTCTAACGTGCAACTGTCATTTATTCGTGAAATTATTGTGGGCTTATGCTGCCCTGTCTAGCATGCACACAGCGCTAGTCCTCTAGTTGGTTATCCTCGGCGGCCTGGGAGCCACAGCCACTACGCGGTAACTATTGTGCGCCCAAAGAGGAAATTACCTTGCTGGCTTACTGTTTGGCCGACAAGTGACCTACAATGTAGATTGATGGCCACCTGCCGCTGTGAGGATCTCGGGGTAACAGATTTACAAACTGAAGTTTGGAAATCTGTTGGGGAGAACAATTACGTTGCCCTTGTGTGCCCTTCCCAAAGACTCTCAAGCAGGTCTGTAGGAGACGAACTAGGATTTCTTATCAATACTAACGTCTGGGTTCAAGTACATTCCGTATAGAAACAAAATAGAAAACAATATAACAGAAACAACAAAAAATAGGAAATGAAACAGAAATAGAAACCAAAACAGCTACATCGTCTAACTGGGCCGGCCCATACCAGGCCCGGGTTATTCTACATCCCTATCATGCATTCAGGATTTACGCGCAACTAGGCAACAACTATTGTGATCAGATCCTAGTACTCCTAAGGCCTTGTACAGCTTATTTTCTGGTCTATGCCATAATAACATCGAGCAAGTTGTGGAAGGTCTAGACTCCAGAAAACTTGATCACTCTAACAGCCGATATCAATGCGTAAGATGAAAAGGAACCAAATCTCTTAATAAATAAAGTAAGTACAAATATAACTAAGTGCCAACTTTCATGGATTTCAGTTATGATCTATTCATCCTAGCATTCATGTCAAATCTGAGTACATCATTCTAGTGTTTGTCTGGGCGGGACAAGGAATTCATATATTGGCATAGCCACCACAACGGGATGGTGGAAATTAATCATTTGAGTCAAAACCACCTCCTACTATGCACGTGTGAAATACACGATAAACTTTCGAGGATAGCATCAACCAATAGATGCAGCGGAAAAACAAGCACAAGCACACTGCTTATGTGACAAAAGGATTTACGTGGAAAGCTGATGCGCGTGAAACACACGTCCGTTGGGAACCTCAAGAGGAAGGTGTGATGTGCACAACAGTAAGTTTTCCCTCAGAAAGAAACCAAGGTTTATCGAACCAGGAGGAGCCAAGAAGCACGTTGAAGGTTGATGGCGGAGGGATGTAGTGCGGCGCAACACCAGTGATTCCGGCGCCAACGTGGAACCTGCACAACACAACCAAAGTACTTTGCCCCAACGTAATAAAGCAGGTTGTCAATCTCACCGGCTTGCTGTAACAAAGGATTAACCGTATTGTGTGGAAGATGATTGTTTGCAGAAAACAGTAAAGAACAATTGCAGTAGATTGTATGCGATGTAAAGAATAGGACCGGGGTCCACAGTTCACTAGAGGTGTCTCTCCCATAAGATAAATAGCATGTTGGGTGAACAAATTACAGTCGGGCAATTGACAAATAGAGAGGGCATGACAATGCACATACATGATATGATAAGTATTGTGAGATTTAATTGGGCATTACGACAAAGTACATAGACCGCTATCCAGCATGCATCTATGCCTAAAAAGTCCACCTTCAGGTTATCATCCGAACCCCTTCCGGTATTAAGTTGCAAACAACAGACAATTGCATTAAGTATGGTGCGTAATGTAATCAATAACTACATCCTTGGACATAGCATCAATGTTTTATCCCTAGTGGCAACAGCACATCCACAACCTTAGAACTTTCTCATCCTTGTCCTGCATTTAATGGAGGCATGAACCCACTATCGAGCATAAATACTCCCTCTTGGAGTTAAGAGTAAAAACTTGGCCAGAGCCTCTACTAATAACGGAGAGCATGCAAGATCATAAACAACACATAGGTAATAGATTGATAATTAACATAACATAGTATTCTCTATCCATCGGATCCCGACAAACACAACATATAGCATTACAGATAGATGATCTTGATCATGTTAGGCAGCTCACAAGATCCGACAATGAAGCACATAAGGAGAAGACGACCATCTAGCTACTGCTATGGACCCATAGTCTAGGGGTGAACTACTCACTCATCACTCCGGAGGCGATCATGGCGATGAAGAGTTCTCCGGGAGATGATTCCCCTCTCCGGCAGGGAGCCGGAGGCGATCTCCAGAATCCCCCGAGATGGGATTGGCGGCGGCGGCGTCTCAGTAAGGTTTTCCGTATCGTGGCTCTCGGTACTGGGGGTTTTGCGACGAAGGCTTTAAGTAGGCGGAAGGGCAACGCGGGGGGCCACACGAGGGCCCCACACACCAGGGCCGCGCGGCCAAGACCTAGGCCGCGCCGCCCTGTTGTGGCGGCGCCTCGTGGCCCCACTTCCTTTCCCCCTCGGTCTTCTGGAAGCTTCGTGCAAAAATAGGACCCTGGGCGTTGATTTCGTCCAATTCCGAGAATATTTCCTTTGTAGGATTTCTGAAACCAAAAACAAAGCAGAAAACAAAGAATCGGGCTCTTCGGCATCTTGTTAATAGGTTAGTGCCGGAAAATGCATAAATACGACATATAATGTGTATAAAACATGTAGATATCATCAATAATGTGTCATGGAACATAAGAAATTATCGATACGTCGGAGACGTATCAGCATCCCCAAGCTTAGTTCCTGCTCGTCCCGAGCAGGTAAACGATAACAAAGATAATTTACGAGTGACATGCCATCATAACCTTGATCATACTATTGTAAGCATATGTAATGAATGCAGCGATCAAAACAATGGTAATGACATGAGTAAACAAATGAATCATAAAGCAAAGACTTTTCATGAATAGTACTTCAAGACAAGCATCAATAAGTCTTGCATAAGAGTTAACTCATAAAGCAATAAATCAAAGTAAAGGTATTGAAACAACACAAAGGAAGATTAAGTTTCAGCGGTTGCTTTCAACTTATAACATGTATATCTCATGGATAATTGTCAACATAGAGTAATATAACAAGTGCAATATGCAAGTATGTAGGAATCAATGCACAGTTCACACAAGTGTTTGCTTCTTGAGGTGGAGAGAGATAGGTGAACTGACTCAACATAAAAGTAAAAGAAAGGTCCTTCAAAGAGGAAAGCATCAATTGCTATATTTGTGCTAGAGCTTTTATTTTGAAAACATGAAACAATTTTGTCAACGGTAGTAATAAAGCATATGTATCATGTAAATTATATCTTACAAGTTGCAAGCCTCATGCATAGTGTACTAATAGTGCCCGCACCTTGTCCTAATTAGCTTGGACTACCAGGATCATCGCAATACACATGTTTTAACCAAGTGTCACAAAGGGGTACCTCCATGCCGCCTGTACAAAGGTCTAAGGAGAAAGCTCGCATTTTGGATTTCTCGCTTTTGATTATTCGCAACTTAGACATCCATACCGGGACAACATGGACAACAGATAATGGACTCCTCTTTAATGCATAAGCATGTAGCAACAATTAGTGTTCTCATATGAGATTGAGGATATATGTCCAAAACTGAAACTTCCACCATGATTCATGGTTTTAGTTAGCGGCCCAATGTTCTTCTCTAACAATATGCATGCTCTAACCATTAAGTGGTAGATCTCCCTTACTTCAGACAAGACGGACATGCATAGCAACTCACATGATATTCAACAAAGAGTTGATGGCGTCCCCAGGAACATGGTTATCGCACAACAAGCAACTTAATAAGAGATAAAGTGCATAAGTACATATTCAATACCACAATAGTTTTTAAGGCTATTTTGTCCCATGAGCTATATATTGCAAGGCGAATGATGGAAATTTAAAGGTAGCACTCAAGCAATTTACTTTGGAATGGCGGAGAAATACCATGTAGTAGGTAGGTATGGTGGACACAAATGGCATAGTGGTTGGCTCAAGGATTTTGGATGCATGAGAAGTATTCCCTCTCGATACAAGGTTTAGGCTAGCAAGGTTTATTTGAAACAAACACAAGGATGAACCGGTGCAGCAAAACTCACATAAAAGACATATTGTAAACATTATAAGACTCTACACCGTCTTCCTTGTTGTTCAAACTCAATACTAGAAATTATCTAGACTTTAGAGAGACCAAATATGCAAACCAAATTTTAGCAAGCTCTATGTATTTCTTCATTAATGGGTGCAAAGTATATGATGCAAGAGCTTAAACATGAGCACAACAATTGCCAAGTATCAAATTATCCAAGACATTTTAGAATTACTACATGTAGCATTTCCCGATTCCAACCATATAACAATTTAACAAAGAAGATTCAACCTTCGCCATGAATACTATGAGTAAAGCCTAAGGACATATTTGTCCATATGCAACAGCGGAGCGTGTCTCTCTCCCACACAATGAATGCTAGGATCCATTTTATTCAAACAAAAACAAACCGACGCTCCAAGCAAAGTACATAAGATGTGACTGAATAAAAATATAGTTTCAGGGGAGGAACCTGATGATGTTGTCGATGAAGAAGGGGATGCCTTGGGCATCCCCAAGCTTAGACGCTTGAGTCTTCTTAAAATATGCAGGGGTGAACCACCGGGGCATCCCCAAGCTTAGAGCTTTCACTCCTCTTGATCTTAGTATATCATACTCCTCTCTTGACCCTTGAAAACTTCCTTCACACCAAACTTCAAGCAAACTCATTAGAGGGTTAGTGCATAATCAAAAATTCACATGTTCAGAGGTGACACAATCATTATTAATACTTCTGGACATTGCACAAAGCTACTGGACATTAATGGATCAAAGAAATTCATCCAACATAGCAAAAGAGGCAATGCGAAATAAAAGGCAGAATCTGTCAAAAACAGAACAGTTCGTAAAGACGAACCTGGAAGGGGCACTTAACTTGCTCAAACGGAAAAACTCAAAACTAATGAAAGTTGCGTACATATCTGAGGATCACACATGTAAATTTGCAGATTTTTTTGGTTTTTTTACAGAGACTTCTGCGCGAATTCGTGACAGACAGCAATGTTGTTTCTGTGCAGCAATCCAAATCTAGCATCAACTTTACCATAGAGACTTTACTTGGCACAAAAACATGATAAGGAGAGGTTGCTACAGTAGTAAACAACTTCCAAGACTCAAATATAAAACAAAGTACTGTAGTAAAAACATGGGTTGTCTCCCATAAGCGCTTTTCTTTAACGCCTTTCAGCTAGGCGCAGAAAGTGTAAATCAAGTATTATCAAGAGATGAAGCATCGACATTACCTTGGGCTTTACCCTTACCTTTCTTGTTCTTTTTCTTACTCTTTGATTTAGGGAATATATGTCTACCCCCAGGTGTAGAGGTGAATTTTAGGGTGCCTTCTCCCATATCTAGGACTGCTCCCAATAGTTTCAGCAGGGATCTTCCGAGTGTGATTTGTCCTGTTCCTGCACATTCAGTAACAAGATAATCAATGGATATTGTTCTCCCAAGAATGGTTGTATGCACACCCGCTGCTATTCCTTTAGGAATTATAACAGAGTTATCAATAAGAGTTATTCCTTCTCCCCCTTCAACGAATCCCCAAAGTTGCAAAGATTCATGAATACTCTTAGGCATTAATCAAAATTCAGACATAATATCACAATTGGCATGAAGAGTTTGGTCACCGATAACAATTTTAATAGTAGGATCCCATAATGAAGGTTCAGAGTTCACTAAAACTTGATCAAGACGGTTACGAACATATCTATAATTTTCATTCAAGCGAGATGCACTTGTCTCAAGAGTGTTTAATCTATTATAAATGCTAATAAGGGCTGAATCAAAGTTATTAGCTGAATCATGTGATGCAACCAACTTTTTTATGGCATTAAAAGCTTGATCCCCATTGCAATGAAGGAAATCTCCTCCCACTACAGCATCCAAGGCATATCTATAGCGAATCATAAGACCAAAATAAAAATTACTAAGGAGCAAACTTAGTGTCATTTGAGGTTCAGCTTTACGGTAAGAAGTAAAAATTCTCGACCAAGCATCTTTAAAACTCTCCTCATCCCCTTGTTTAAAAGTAAAAACTAATTCCTCAGGTGAAGAAGTAATAGGTGCAGAGCTAGACATGATAACTAAAGTAGACTAAATGCAAGTAACTAATTTTTTTTTGTTTTTGATATAGAGAGCAAGACAGTAAATAAAGTAAAGCTAGTAACTAATTTTTTTGTGTTTTGATATAATGCAGCAAACAAAGTAGTAAATAAAATAAAGCAAGACAAAAACAAAGTAAAGAGATTGGATTGTGGAGACTCCCCTTGCAGCGTGTCTTGATCTCCCCGGCAACGGCGCCAGAAAACAGTCTTGATGCGCGTGAAACACACGTCCGTTGGGAACCCCAAGAGGAAGGTGTGATGTGCACAGCAGTAAGTTTTCCCTCAGAAAGAAACCAAGGTTTATCGAACCAGGAGGAGCCAAGAAGCACGTTGAAGGTTGATGGCAGAGGGATGTAGTGCGGCGCAACACTAGTGATTCCAGCGCCAACGTGGAACCTGCACAACAGAACCAAAGTACTTTGCCCCAACGTAACAGTGAGGTTGTCAATCTCACCGGCTTGCTGTAACAAAGGATTAACCGTATTGTGTGGAAGATGATTGTTTGCAGAAAACAGTAAAGAACAATTGCGATGATTGTATGCGATGTAAAGAATAGGACCGGGGTCCACAGTTCACTAGAGGTGTCTCTCCCATAAGATAAATAGCATGTTGGGTGAACAAATTACAGTCGGGCAATTGACAAATAGAGAGGGCATGACAATGCACATACATGATATGATAAGTATTGTGAGATTTAATTGGGCATTACGACAAAGTACATAGACCGCTATCCAGCATGCATCTATGCCTAAAAATTCCACCTTCAGGTTATCATCCGAACCCCTTCCAGTATTAAGTTGCAAACAACAGACAATTGCATTAAGTATGGTGCGTAATGTAATCAATAACTACATCCTTGGACATAGCATCAATGTTTTATCCCTAGTGGCAACAACACATCCACAACCTTAGAACTTTCTTTCACTGTCCCAGATTTAATGGAGGCATGAACCCACTATCGAGCATAAATACTCCCTCTTGGAGTTAAGAGTAAAAACTTGGCCAGAGCCTCTACTAATAACGGAGAGCATGCAAGATCATAAACAACACATAGGTAATAGATTGATAATTAACATAACATAATATTTTCTATCCATCGGATCCCGACAAACACAACATATAGCATTACAGATAGATGATCTTGATCATGTTAGGCAGCTCACAAGATCCGACAATGAAGCACATAAGGAGAAGATGATGATGTCTACGTTCCCCCTCCTTTCCTGTAGACAGTGTTGGGCCTCCAAGAGCAGAGGTTTGTAGAACAGCAGCAAGTTTTCCCTTAAGTGGATCACCCAAGGTTTATCGAACTCAGGGAGGAAGAGGTCAAAGATATCCCTCTCATGCAACCCTGCAACCACAAAGCAAGAAGTCTCTTGTGTCCCCAACACACCTAATAGGTGCACTAGTTCGGCGAAGAGATAGTGAAATACAGGTGGTATGAATAAGTATGAGCAGTAGCAACGGTGCCAGAAAATAGCTTGCTGGCGTGTAGTTGATGGTGGTAGTATTGCAGCAGTAGTAACGCAGTAAAACAGTAAACAAGCAGCGATAGCAGTATTTAGGAACAAGGCCTAGGGATTACACTTTCACTAGTGGACACTCTCAACATTGATCACATAACAGAATAGATAAATGCATACTCTACACTCTCGTTGGATGATGAACATATTGCGTAGGATTACACGAACCCTCAATGCCGGAGTTAACAAGCTCCACAATAATGCTCATATTTTAGTAACCTTTAGTGTAAGATAGATCAAAAGACTAAACCAAGTACTAACATAGCATGCACACTGTCACCTTCATGCATATGTAGGAGGAATAGATCACATCAATATTATCATAGCAATAGTTAACTTCGCAATCTACAAGAGATCATGATCATAGCATAAACCAAGTACTAACACGGTGCACACACTGTCACCTTTACACACGTGCAGGAGGAATAAAACTACTTTAATAACATTGCTAGAGTAGCACATAGATAAATTGTGATACAAACTCATATGAATCTCAATCATGTAAAGCAGCTCATGAGATCATTGTATTGAGGTACATAGGAGAGAGATTAACCACATAGCTACCGGTACAGCCCCGAGCCTCGATGGAGAACTACTCCCTCCTCATGGGAGCAGCAGCGGTGATGAAGATGGCGGTGGAGATGGCAGCGGTGTCGATGGAGAAGCCTTCCGGGGGCACTTCCCCGCTCCGGCAGCGTGCCGGAACAGAGACTCCTGTCCCCCAGATCTTGGCCTCGCGATGGCGGCGGCTCTGGAAGGTTTCTGTGGTTTTCGTCGAACATGTCGAGGTTTTTAGGTCAGGGGCTTTATATAGGCGAAGAGGCGGCGCAGGAGGGCTTCTGGGGGGCCCACACTATAGGGGGGCGCGGCCCCCCCTGGCCGCGCCGGGGTGTGGTTTGGTGGCCCTGTCCCCCTTCTCTGGCGGTTCTCGTGTGTTCTGGATGCTTCCGGTGAAAATAGGAACTTGGGCGTTGATTTCGTCCGATTCCGAGAATATTTCGTTACTAGGATTTCTGAAACCAAAAACAGCAGAAAACAGGAACTGGCACTTCGGCATATTGTTAATAGGTTAGTTCCAGAAAATGCACGAATATGACATAAAGTGTGCATAAAACATGTAGATAACATCAATAATGTGGCATGGAACATAAGAAATTATCGATACGTCGGAGACGTATCAGCATCCCCAAGCTTAGTTCTGCTCGTCCCGAGCAGGTAAAACGATAACAAAGATAATTTCTGGAGTGACATGCCATCATAACCTTGATCATACTATTTGTAAAGCATATGTAGTGAATGCAGCGATCAAAACAATGTATATGACATGAGTAAACAAGTGAATCATAAAGCAAAGACTTTTCATGAATAGCACTTCAAGACAAGCATCAATAAGTCTTGCATAAGAGTTAACTCATAAAGCAATAATTCAAAGTAAAGGCATTGAAGCAACACAAAAGAAGATTAAGTTTCAGCGGTTGCTTTCAACTTGTAACATGTATATCTCATGGATATTGTCAACATAGAGTAATATAACAAATGCAATATGCAAGTATGTAGGAATCAATGCACAGTTCACACAAGTGTTTGCTTCTTGAGGTGGAGAGAAATAGGTGAACTGACTCAACAATGAAAGTAAAAGAATGGTCCTTCAAAGAGGAAAGCATCGATTGCTATATTTGTGCTAGAGCTTTTATTTTGAAAACATAAAGAGAGCATAAAAATAAAGTTTTGAGAGGTGTATGTTGTTGTCAACGAATGGTAGCGGGTACTCTAACCCCCTTGCCAGACAAACCTTCAAAGAGCGGCTCCCATTTTATTTTATTTTTGGGTGGCACTCCTTCCAACCTTTCTTTCACAAACCATGGCTAACCGAATCCTCGGGTGCCTGCCAACAATCTCATACCATGAAGGAGTGCCTTTTTATTTTAGTTTTATTATGATGACACTCCTCCCAACCTTTGCTTACACAAGCCATGGCTAACCGAATCCTTCGGGTGCCGTCCAACAATCACATACCATGGAGGAGTGTCTATTTTTGTTAATTAATTTGGGACAGGGAATCCCATTGCCAGCTCTTTTTGCAAAATTATTGGATAAGCGGATGAAGCCACTAGTCCATTGGTGAAAGTTGCCCAACAAGATTGAAAGATAAACACCACATACTTCCTCATGAGCTATAAAACATTGACACAAATCAGAGGTGATAAATTTTGAATTGTTTAAAGGTAGCACTCAAGCAATTTACTTTGGAATGGCAGAGAAATACCATGTAGTAGGTAGGTATGGTGGACACAAATGGCATAGTGGTTGGCTCAAGTATTTTGGATGCATGAGAAGTATTCCCTCTCGATACAAGGTTTAGGCTAGCAGGGCTTATTTGAAACAAACACAAGGATGAACCGGTGCAGCAAAACTCACATAAAAGACATATTGAAAACATTATAAGACTCTACACCGTCTTCCTTGTTGTTCAAACTCAATACTAGAAATTATCTAGACCTTAGAGAGACCAATTATGCAAACCAAATTTTAGCAAGCTCTATGTATTTCTTCATTAATGGGTGCAAAGAATATGATGCAAGAGCTTAAACATGAGCACAACAATTGCCAAGTATCACATTACCCAAGACATTATAGCAATTACTACATGTATCATTTTCCAATTCCAACCATATAACAATTTAACGAAGAAGAAACTTCGCCATGAATATTATGAGCTAAGAACACATGTGTTCTTATGCAACAGCGGAGCGTGTCTCTCTCCCATAAAGTGAATGCTAGGATCCATTTTATTCAAACAAAACAAAAAACAAAAACAAACCGACGCTCCAAGAAAAAGCACATAAGATGTGATGGAATAAAAATATAGTTTCAAGAGAAGGAACCTGATAATTTGTCGATGAAGAAGGGGATGCCTTGGGCATCCCCAAGCTTAGACGCTTGAGTCTTCTTGATATATGCAGGGGTGAACCACCGGGGCATCCCCAAGCTTAGAGCTTTCACTCTTCTTGATCATAGTATATCATCCTCCTCTCTTGACCCTTGAAAACTTCCTTCACACCAAACTTCTCATAAACTTCATTAGAGGGGTTAGTACATAATCAAAAACTCACATGTTCAGAGGTGACACAATCATTCTTAACACTTCTGGACATTGCCCAAAGTTACTGGAAGGTAATGGAACAAAGAAATCCACCCAACACAGCGAAAGAAGCAATGCGAAATAAAAGGCAGAATCTGTCAAAACAGAACAGTCCGTAAAGACGAATTTTTAATAAATACTTCCGTTGCTCAGATCAGAAAACTCAAAACTAATGAAAGTTGCGTACATATCTGAGGAACAAGCACGTAAATTGGCATATTTTTCTGATTTTTCTACAGAGAAAACAGCCCAGATTCGTGACAGATAGAAATCTGTTTCTGCGCAGAAATCCAAATCTAGTATCAACCTTCGATTAGAGGCTTCACTTGGCACAACAAAACACAAAACTAAGATAAGGAGAGGTTGCTACAGTAGTAAACAACTTCCAAGACACAAATATAAAACAAAGTACTGTAGCAAAATAACACATGGGTTATCTCCCAAGAAGTTCTTTTCTTTATAGCCATTAAGATGGGCTCAGCAGTTTTAATGATGCACTCGCAAGAAATAGTATTTGAAGCAAAAGAGAGCATCAAGAGGCAAATTGAAAACATATTTAAGCCTAACATGCTTCCTATGAAAGGGAATCTTGTAAAGAAACAAGTTCATGAAGAGCAAAGTAGCAAGCATAGGAAGATAAAACAAGTGTAGCTTCAAAAATTTCAGCACATAGAGAGGTGTTTTAGTAACATGAAAATTTCTACAACCATATTTTCCTCTCTCATAATAACTTTCAGTAGTGTCATGAGCAAACTCAACAATATAACTATCACATAAAGCATTCTTATCATGAGTCTCATGCATAAAATTATTACTCTCCACATAAGCATAATCAATTTTATTAGTTGTAGTGGGAGCAAATTCAACAAAGTAGCTATCATTATTATTCTCATCATCAAATGTAGGAGGCATATTGTATTCATAATCAAATTCACTCTCCATAGTAGGTGGAACCGAAAGACCACCATCATTATAATCATCATAAATAGGAGGTAAAGTATCATCAAAGAAAATTTTCTCCTCAATGCTTGGGGGACTAAAAAGATCATGCTCATCAAAACCAGCTTCCCCAAGCTTAGAATTTTCCATATCATTAGCAACAATGGTATTCAAAGTATTCATGCTAATATGTTCCATGGGTTTTTTAATTTTTGGATCAAACCATCCATGTCTTAAATCAGGAAATAGAGTAAAAAGCTCATTGTTGTCCATTATGCCAAACTAGTGTAAACAAGAAACAAAAAGATGCAATTGCAGGATCTAAAGGAAATAGCTTTGAGTACTTACAGCGCCGGGAAATAGCTTAGTAGCCGAGATCCGGAGTGTGAGTACCTTTTACCTTTCCTCCCCGGCAACGGCGCCAGAAAATAGCTTGATCTCTACGTTCCCCCTCCTTTCCTGTAGACAGTGTTGGGCCTCCAAGAGCAGAGGTTTGTAGAACAGCAGCAAGTTTTCCCTTAAGTGGATCACCCAAGGTTTATCGAACTCAGGGAGGAAGAGGTCAAAGATATCCCTCTCATGCAACCCTGCAACCACAAAGCAAGAAGTCTCTTGTGTCCCCAACACACCTAATAGGTGCACTAGTTCGGCGAAGAGATAGTGAAATACAGGTGGTATGAATAAGTATGAGCAGTAGCAACGGTGCCAGAAAATAGCTTGCTGGCGTGTAGTTGATGGTGGTAGTATTGCAGCGATAGTAACGCAAAGAAACAGTAAACAAGCAGCGATAGCAGTATTTAGGAACAAGGCCTAGGGATTACACTTTCACTAGTGGACACTCTCAACATTGATCACATAACAGAATAGATAAATGCATACTCTACACTCTCGTTGGATGATGAACATATTGCGTAGGATTACACGAACCCTCAATGCCGGAGTTAACAAGCTCCACAATAATGCTCATATTTTAGTAACCTTTAGTGTAAGATAGATCAAAAGACTAAACCAAGTACTAACATAGCATGCACACTGTCACCTTCATGCATATGTAGGAGGAATAGATCACATCAATATTATCATAGCAATAGTTAACTTCGCAATCTACAAGAGATCATGATCATAGCATAAACCAAGTAATAACACGGTGCACACACTGTCACCTTTACACACGTGTAGGAGGAATAAAACTACTTTAATAACATTGCTAGAGTAGCACATAGATAAATTGTGATACAAACTCATATGAATCTCAATCATGTAAAGCAGCTCATGAGATCATTGTATTGAGGTACATAGGAGAGAGATTAACCACATAGCTACCGGTACAGCCCCGAGCCTCGATGGAGAACTACTCCCTCCTCATGGGAGCAGCAGCGGTGATGAAGATGGCGGTGGAGATGGCAGCGGTGTCGATGGAGAAGCCTTCCGGGGGCACTTCCCCGCTCCGGCAGCGTGCCGGAACAGAGACTCCTGTCCCCCAGATCTTGGCCTCGCGATGGCGGCGGCTCTGGAAGGTTTCTGTGGTTTTCGTCGAACGTGTCGAGGTTTTTAGGTCAGGGGCTTTATATAGGCGAAGAGGCGGCGCAGGAGGGCTTCTGGGGGGCCCACACTATAGGGGGGCGCGGCCCCCCCTGGCCGCGCCGGGGTGTGGTTTGGTGGCCCTGTCCCCCTTCTCTGGCGGTTCTCGTGTGTTCTGGATGCTTCCGGTGAAAATAGGAACTTGGGCGTTGATTTCGTCCGATTCCGAGAATATTTCGTTACTAGGATTTCTGAAACCAAAAACAGCAGAAAACAGGAACTGGCACTTCGGCATATTGTTAATAGGTTAGTTCCAAAAAATGCACGAATATGACATAAAGTGTGCATAAAACATGTAGATAACATCAATAATGTGGCATGGAACATAAGAAATTATCGATACGTCGGAGACGTATCAGACGACCATCTAGCTACTGCTATGGACCCATAGTCCAGGGGTGAACTACTCACTCATCACTCCGGAGGCGATCATGGCGATGAAGAGTTCTCCGGGAGATGATTCCCCTCTCCGGCAGGGAGCCGGAGGCGATCTCCAGAATCCCCCGAGATGGGATTGGCGGCGGCGGCGTCTCAGTAAGGTTTTCCGTATCGTGGCTCTCGGTACTGGGGGTTTCGCGACGAAGGCTTTAAGTAGGCGGAAGGGCAACGCGGGGGGCCACACGAGGGCCCCACACACCAGGGCCGCGCGGCCAAGACCTAGGCCGCGCCGCCCTGTTGTGGCGGCGCCTCGTGGCCCCACTTCCTTTCCCCCTCGGTCTTCTGGAAGCTTCGTGCAAAAATAGGACCCTGGGCGTTGATTTCATCCAATTCCGAGAATATTTCCTTTGTAGGATTTCTGAAACCAAAAACAGCAGAAAACAGCAACTGGCTCTTCGGCATC
This sequence comes from Lolium perenne, assembly GCF_019359855.2. Lineage (NCBI taxonomy): Eukaryota > Viridiplantae > Streptophyta > Magnoliopsida > Poales > Poaceae > Lolium > Lolium perenne. Next base: position 145,599,428 of record NC_067245.2, read on the forward strand.
TTGTTAATAGGTTAGTGCCGGAAAATGCATAAATACGACATATAATGTGTATAAAACATGTAGATATCATCAATAATGTGGCATGGAACATAAGAAATTATAGATATGTTTGGGACGTATCAAGCATCCCCAAGCTTAGTTCCTGCTCGTCCCGAGCAGGTAAACGATAACAAAGATAATTTCTGGAGTGACATGCCATCATAACCTTGATCATACTATTGTAAGCATATGTAATGAATGCAGCGATCAAAACAATGTTAATGACATGAGTAAACAAATGAATCATAAAGCAAAGACTTTTCATGAATAGTACTTCAAGACAAGCATCAATAAGTCTTGCATAAGAGTTAACTCATAAAGCAATAAATCAAAGTAAAGGTATTGAAACAACACAAAGGAAGATTAAGTTTCAGCGGTTGCTTTCAACTTATAACATGTATATCTCATGGATAATTGTCAACATAGAGTAATATAACAAGTGCAATATGCAAGTATGTAGGAATCAATGCACAGTTCACACAAGTGTTTGCTTCTTGAGGTGGAGAGAGATAGGTGAACTGACTCAACATAAAAGTAAAAGAAAGGTCCTTCAAAGAGGAAAGCATCGATTGCTATATTTGTGCTAGAGCTTTTATTTTGAAAACATGAAACAATTTTGTCAACGGTAGTAATAAAGCATATGTATCATGTAAATTGTATCTTACAAGTTGCAAGCCTCATGCATAGTGTACTAATAGTGCCCGCACCTTGTCCTAATTAGCTTGGACTACCGGGATCATCGCAATACACATGTTTTAACCAAGTGTCACAAAGGGGTACCTCCATGCCGCCTGTACAAAGGTCTAAGGAGAAAGCTCGCATTTTGGATTTCTCGCTTTTGATTATTCACAACTTAGACATCCATACCGGGACAACATGGACAACAGATAATGGACTCCTCTTTAATGCATAAGCATGTAGCAACAATTAGTGTTCTCATATGAGATTGAGGATATATGTCCAAAACTGAAACTTCCACCATGATTCATGGTTTTAGTTAGCGGCCCAATGTTCTTCTCTAACAATATGCATGCTCTAACCATTAAGTGGTAGATCTCCCTTACTTCAGACAAGACGGACATGCATAGCAACTCACATGATATTCAACAAAGAGTTGATGGCGTCCCCAGGAACATGGTTATCGCACAACAAGCAACTTAATAAGAGATAAAGTGCATAAGTACATATTCAATACCACAATAGTTTTTAAGGCTATTTTGTCCCATGAGCTATATATTGCAAGGCGAATGATGGAAATTTAAAGGTAGCACTCAAGCAATTTACTTTGGAATGGCGGAGAAATACCATGTAGTAGGTAGGTATGGTGGACACAAATGGCATAGTGGTTGGCTCAAGGATTTTGGATGCATGAGAAGTATTCCCTCTCGATACAAGGTTTAGGCTAGCAAGGTTTATTTGAAACAAACACAAGGATGAACCGGTGCAGCAAAACTCACATAAAAGACATATTGTAAACATTATAAGACTCTACACCGTCTTCCTTGTTGTTCAAAACTCAATACTAGAAATTATCTAGACTTTAGAGAGACCAAATATGCAAACCAAATTTTAGCAAGCTCTATGTATTTCTTCATTAATGGGTGCAAAGTATATGATGCAAGAGCTTAAACATGAGCACAACAATTGCCAAGTATCAAATTATCCAAGACATTTTAGAATTACTACATGTAGCATTTCCCGATTCCAACCATATAACAATTTAACAAAGAAGATTCAACCTTCGCCATGAATACTATGAGTAAAGCCTAAGGACATATTTGTCCATATGCAACAGCGGAGCGTGTCTCTCTCCCACACAATGAATGCTAGGATCCATTTTATTCAAACAAAAACAAACCGACGCTCCAAGCAAAGTACATAAGATGTGACTGAATAAAAATATAGTTTCAGGGGAGGAACCTGATGATGTTGTCGATGAAGAAGGGGATGCCTTGGGCATCCCCAAGCTTAGACGCTTGAGTCTTCTTAAAATATGCAGGGGTGAACCACCGGGGCATCCCCAAGCTTAGAGCTTTCACTCCTCTTGATCTTAGTATATCATACTCCTCTCTTGACCCTTGAAAACTTCCTTCACACCAAACTTCAAGCAAACTCATTAGAGGGTTAGTGCATAATCAAAAATTCACATGTTCAGAGGTGACACAATCATTATTAATACTTCTGGACATTGCACAAAGCTACTGGACATTAATGGATCAAAGAAATTCATCCAACATAGCAAAAGAGGCAATGCGAAATAAAAGGCAGAATCTGTCAAAAACAGAACAGTTCGTAAAGATGAACCTGGAAGGGGCACTTAACTTGCTCAAACGGAAAAACTCAAAACTAATGAAAGTTGCGTACATATCTGAGGATCACACACGTAAATTTGCAGATTTTTTTGATTTTTTTACAGAGACTTCTGCGCGAATTCGGACAGACAGCAATGCTGTTTCTGTGCAGCAATCCAAATCTAGCATCAACTTTACCATAGAGACTTTACTTGGCACAAAAACATGATAAGGAGAGGTTGCTACAGTAGTAAACAACTTCCAAGACTCAAATATAAAACAAAGTACTGTAGTAAAAACATGGGTTGTCTCCCATAAGCGCTTTTCTTTAACGCCTTTCAGCTAGGCGCAGAAAGTGTAAATCAAGTGTTATCAAGAGATGAAGCATCGACATTACCTTGGGCTTTACCCTTACCTTTCTTGTTCTTTTTCTTACTCTTTGATTTAGGGAATATATGTCTACCCCCAGGTGTAGAGGTGAATTTTAGGGTGCCTTCTCCCATATCTATGACTGCTCCCAATAGTTTCAGCAGGGATCTTCCGAGTGTGATTTGTCCTGTTCCTGCACATTCAATAACAAGATAATCAATGGATATTGTTCTCCCAAGAATGGTTGTATGCACACCAGCTGCTATTCCTTTAGGAATTATAACAGAGTTATCAATAAGAGTTATTCCTTCTCCCCCTTCAACGAATCCCCAAAGTTGCAAAGATTCATGAATACTCTTAGGCATTAATCAAAATTCAGACATAATATCACAATTGGCATGAAGAGTTTGGTCACCGATAACAATTTTAATAGTAGGATCCCATAATGAAGGTTCAGAGTTCACTAAAACTTGATCAAGACGGTTACGAACATATCTATAATTTTCATTCAAGCGAGATGCACTTGTCTCAAGAGTGTTTAATCTATTATAAATGCTAATAAGGGCTGAATCAAAGTTATTAGCTGAATCATGTGATGCAACCAACTTTTTTATGGCATTAAAAGCTTGATCCCCATTGCAATGAAGGAAATCTCCTCCCACTACAGCATCCAAGGCATATCTATAGCGAATCATAAGACCAAAATAAAAATTACTAAGGAGCAAACTTAGTGTCATTTGAGGTTCAGCTTTACGATAAGAAGTAAAAATTCTCGACCAAGCATCTTTAAAACTCTCCTCATCCCCTTGTTTAAAAGTAAAAAACTAATTCCTCAGGTGAAGAAGTAACAGGTGCAGAGCTAGACATGATAACTAAAGTAGACTAAATGCAAGTAACTAATTTTTTTTTGTTTTTGATATAGAGAGCAAGACAGTAAATAAAGTAAAGCTAGTAACTAATTTTTTTGTGTTTTGATATAATGCAGCAAACAAAGTAGTAAATAAAATAAAGCAAGACAAAAACAAAGTAAAGAGATTGGATTGTGGAGACTCCCCTTGCAGCGTGTCTTGATCTCCCCGGCAACGGCGCCAGAAAACAGTCTTGATGCGCGTGAAACACACGTCCGTTGGGAACCCCAAGAGGAAGGTGTGATGTGCACAGCAGTAAGTTTTCCCTCAGAAAGAAACCAAGGTTTATCGAACCAGGAGGAGCCAAGAAGCACGTTGAAGGTTGATGGCAGAGGGATGTAGTGCGGCGCAACACTAGTGATTCCGGCGCCAACGTGGAACCTGCACAACAGAACCAAAGTACTTTGCCCCAACGTAACAGTGAGGTTGCCAATCTCACCGGCTTGCTGTAACAAAGGATTAACCATATTGTGTGGAAGATGATTGTTTGCAGAAAACAGTAAAGAACAATTGCAGTAGATTGTATGCGATGTAAAGAATAGGACCGGGGTCCACAGTTCACTAGAGGTGTCTCTCCCATAAGATAAATAGCATGTTGGGTGAACAAATTACAGTCGGGCAATTGACAAATAGAGAGGGCATGACAATGCACATACATGATATGATAAGTGTTGTGAGATTTAATTGGGCATTACGACAAAGTACATAGACCGCTATCCAGCATGCATCTATGCCTAAAAATTCCACCTTCAGGTTATCATCCGAACCCCTTCCAGTATTAAGTTGCAAACAACAGACAATTGCATTAAGTATGGTGCGTAATGTAATCAATAACTACATCCTTGGACATAGCATCAATGTTTTATCCCTAGTGGCAACAACACATCCACAACCTTAGAACTTTCTGTCACTGTCCTGCATTTAATGGAGGCATGAACCCACTATCGAGCATAAATACTCCCTCTTGGAGTTAAGAGTAAAAACTTGGCCAGAGCCTCTACTAATAACGGAGAGCATGCAAGATCATAAACAACACATAGGTAATAGATTGATAATTAACATAACATAGTATTCTCTATCCATCGGATCCCGACAAACACAACATATAGCATTACAGATAGATGATCCTGATCATGTTAGGCAGCTCACAAGATCCGACAATGAAGCACATAAGGAGAAGACGACCATCTAGCTACTGCTATGGACCCATAGTCCAGGGGTGAACTACTCACACATCACTCCGGAGGCGATCATGGCGATGAAGAGTCCTCCGGGAGATGATTCCCCTCTCCGGCAGGGTGCCGGAGGCGATCTCCAGAATCCCCCGAGATGGGATTGGCGGCGGCGGCGTCTCAGTAAGGTTTTCCGTATCGTGGCTCTCGGTACTGGGGTTTTCGCGACGAAGGCTTTAAGTAGGCGGAAGGGCAACGCGGGGGGCCACACGAGGGCCCCACACACCATGGCCGCGCGGCCAAGACCTAGGCCGCGCCGCCCTGTTGTGGCGGCGCCTCGTGGCCCCACTTCTTTTCCCCCTCGGTCTTCTGGAAGCTTCGTGCAAAAATAGGACCCTGGGCGTTGATTTCGTCCAATTCCGAGAATATTTCCTTTGTAGGATTTCTGAAACCAAAAACAGCAGAAAACAACAACTGGCTCTTCGGCATCTTGTTAATAGGTTAGTGCCGGAAAATGCATAAATACGACATATAATGTGTATAAAACATGTAGATATCATCAATAATGTGGCATGGAACATAAGAAATTATCGATACGTCGGAGACGTATCAAAAACCACCTCAACTTGAGGGCAAAACAACAGGTGTGGATGCAAGCTTCACTATGAGCAACCTGGGTACAGAGTTTTGCAACCTGCTTTGCCAAGCCACTGCTCCCCCTGAATGGGTAACTAAATATCCCGAAGTGGACTTTCTGCCATCAATATCTCCAGCCAAATCTGAATCTAAAATCAGCTCTGACTCTTTACCACCAAAACAAATCATCATATCTGTAGTGCCCCGGAGATATCTCAAGATGTTGGACAGAATATAGCAGCCGCTGGCTTGTGATCGAGCTTGTGACAAGATGGTGATGATAGATATCTATCACCCATCTTGAGGGGGAGTGTTGGACAGCATATGGGCTGCATTACTGTCCAACACAAAATCCACTTCACAAATAAGTAATGTCTTTCGTATGGTGTCACCGAAGTCTAGTCCTGAAACGCACTCATACAGCAAAAGCAGCAGCTGCAATTCATGCTGGAATTCACTTGAAGAAGGAGCCACCATGGAGGGTAATGAAATCATTCCTCCCACTATTGGAATTTTTCCAACACCTAGGAAATTGCTTCGGTGCGAGAAACACCTTCTGCAATCTATCAACTGCAGAATAGTAAAAAAATATTTATCAATATTATAACATTTATATAAATACTGTAGAACTCATAGTAAATGCGCATAGGAAGAAAAAACAATACATTCTGCAATATTTGCCAGTACCTGCCTATGTGTCATCCACTCGTGCAGCCTCCTTTCATGCGGTGTCACCGAAGTATAGTCTCTTTGTACATGTAACACAAAATAAGCAAAATTTAACAAATCCAGTTTCAGATAACCATAAAGCCCCACAACCATATAAATATTGGGTCAGGCAAAGGGATACCATTTCGGCCCAGAGTGGAGAATCAAGGGAATTTTTCCAACACCTAGGCAGTTGCTTCGGTGCCAGAAAAACCTGCTGCAATGTATCAACCGCAGAAAGCAGTAAAAAGAAATTCATCAATATTATAACATTTATATAAATACTCCAGACCTCATACTAAATGCGCAAAGGAAGAAAAAATAATACATTCTGCAATATTTGCCAGTACCTGTCTATGTGTCATCCTTTCGTGCAGCCTCCTTCCGTGTGGTGTCATCCTTCCCTCCCCGGATCCTCTGGTGTAAATCAGACCCCAACTCAAGCCTACCCATGGCACTTGTATGTTCACCATGATCACAACAGACAACCTGAGTTCCGAACAACAGAAGAATAAGGAGGTATCGTCTAAACATTTATGGTGAAAGAAACTCAATTTGATAAGTTAAACAAAGGACGCAAGCATGACATGAGCACCAAAAACTTAAAAGATTTGCAGTTTAAGATGATTTAGAAATGAGAAGAGCGAGAGAGGAACTTGCCTGCAGCAGGAACATAAACTCTATTTTCCAGCTTTCACAGTCCAATTTAGCTCTACTGCTTCACTGTTTCGGGCTGACCTGGGCGAGCCATCACCCCGGTCAGCTCCACTTCTGCTGCCTTGTAGACCAATTTAGCTCTGCATACTTATTTTCCCGCTTCCAAGGATTAATCCTAGGCAAAGGGATCCCTCGAGCTTAGCCTTTTGTAGCGTTGAGCCTTTCGTGCGATGTCACCGAAGTATAGTCTATATGTACATGTAACACAAAATAAGCTAAAGTAAATAAATTCAGTCTATATGTACATGTAACACAAAATAAGCTAAAGTTAACAAATTCACGAATCTCTGCTGTCACCCAATCCCCACAAAACCCCATCCCCAATCCACTAGGTAGGGGTATAGTATTGGAGATTGAAAAAATTACACTGAAATTTGGGGGAAAGTGGGGATTAAACTCGCTCATACTCTAGCACCAAACATGTATTGGGGATAAGTGGGGATTTTAAGTTTGGAGTGGATTATCCCCGCTAATCACCACTAAAACTCTAGTACTAAACAAGCCCTTGTAAATATTAGGTCAGGCAAAGGGATAAAATTTCGGCCCAGGGTGGAGAATCGATGAAACTTTTCCAACACAATCTCCTAGGCCGTTTCTGCATTGACACCGGAGTTTACTCACCGGAAACAGCTGCTGCAATTTATCAACTGTAGAAAAATGTACAAAAACATACTTCAGTATTATAACATTTATATAAATAGAATAGAACTCATAGTAAATGTGCAAAGGAAGGACAAAACAATACATTCCAGTACCTGCCTCCTCCTTTAGTGCAGCCTCCTTGCGTCTTGTGTCAACAACACTTGAGAATGAAGGCATCATGTTAGGGTCCAGAAATTCCACCTCCATTAGGTGTATATAAAGCCTCCTCCTTTCGTGCAGCCTCCTTTCGTGCGGTGTCACCGAAGTATAGTCTTTTTGTACATGTAAGCACAAAATAAGCTAAAGTTAACAAATCCAGTTTTAGATAACCATTTCTTTATTGTCCACAATGTCACGGGTGTAAATCCCTCTGGTGTAAATCCAGCCCCAACTCAAGCCTACCCATGGCACTTGTATGTTCACCACGATCACAACAGACAACCTGAGAAGAATAAGGAGTATCATGACGTGGGCATTACCCTTCGGGTAACCTACGTTGCCCTATCCTGTATTAACTAGTTGGAGGCCCATGAAGGCGCTTGAAGGCAAGGCGGCCCATCTGGGTGGTGCACCAGAAGATTCCTTGACAAGCAAGACAAAGAAGTGGCCGAACAAGGAAAGATTAGATCTAAAACTATTGTAAACCTAGTCGTACTCGGCTAGACCTCTTGAGACCTGGCCTCCTATATAAAGGCCAGGAGAGGGGCTGCCGAGGGACACAATCAATCTTAGCAATCTTAGCCACCAAAAGCTTAGAGCTAGGTCGCCATAGCAATTAGCATCTCGACGAGATCTCAGCCGAACTATTCGCAGGCAGGCAGGACATAAGGGTTTTACCTCATCGAGGGCCCCGAACCTGGGTAAATCGCTCTCCCCGCTTGTCTGTGAACCGATGTCTCGTGTCAGCTTGCAGGATTCCATCAACCCTAAGCCCCTATCGGAGGGCATTGCTGAGGAGCACCCTCGACAATTGGCGCCGTCTGTGGGAACCCTGTCAGCACAAGATCGGTCATCGGTAGATCCAGTCATGTTGCCGGCAACTTCATCGGCAACTTCATCGACACCGTCATCGCCAAACCTGGGAAGCCCGATTCGATTCGGCTCCTATGAATTCACCCTGCACAGCGATTCCTCCCGCTCAACCTTCTCAGATCTACAAGGAAACATGGAGATGACCTTCGGCAGCGTCCACTACAACGTCAACACGGAAGGAATCCTTCGGCTGCTGGAGTCGCCCACTTCTAGATCGACGAGTCCAAGCGCGTCATCATCACTCGACCTTTCAGCTGGTCTGACAGGCTCGACGAGTTCACCCGCGCCCTCGACTCCCCGTTCGGCATCTTCCATGTCGGTAGGATCCGACAATCCCGCATCTTCGGAGTTAACTTCGTACTACTGCTTGAACTGCGACACCAGGCACGGGCTAGGATCAAGCGACACACCGTTCATGTGCAATGCCCAGTATTCATCGGGAGAGGACAGTGTCAACAGCATCGTCCAAGGAACCACCCGAAGAACGGCACACCACCAGGTTTATGTTGCCAATAACACGGGAAACACAAGGTATAGGGGAGACGGAGATCATACTCCTCGTCCCAGTAGACGAGCAACTTTCGAAAACAGCGCCAGAAACCACAACAGCGATTATACCATCGCGGACGAGGAGTGGGCAGCAGCCAAAGCAACTGTACTCAACAACACGCCGCTCCCCGCAGGAACCTCGGTTGGAACCCTCAATGTCTATCGCTCTATACTAGAGAAAAACCGGGAGCATCTATCGAAAGAGCAAGCCACCCTCGAGAGACGCCTATCTGCGGTAGACCGATCCAGCGAACGACGAAGAGGCTCGCAAGGGAGCGCCTCTCGAAATACTCAGGGGGCAGGCAAGCACCGGTCGAGACTATCCAGACTTTCGGAAGATGACGCTAGAGAAATAATGTCGAACCTGACCAAGTCCTTTATGACCACGGACACCGCAGGCATGCCACGGCCGAAAACCGTTGCAGGAGCAACAGCCAACCTCGCTGCATACCTCATCAACCAGCGCCCTGAAGGATCCATGGCTCAAGCCCACCGAGGCGCCCTAGAAAGTCTCACGATATTGGGAAATAATCTAGTTCCGTGAAAGGAAAAGACCACGTTGCAGGCTAGTGGCTCAAAGCATCATGCGAGAGATGCTCGGGATGAAATCACCCAGAGCAGGATCGACAAAGCAAGGCGACGACGCGCCGCTAGGGAGGAGAATGACAGTGATTCTTCGGATGAGAATCAGGAGTACGACGGCGAGCTCAGGGGAGCCGACTGTTTAAGCTACAAAATCCGCGAGGCGATGCCACCCAAAAAGTTCAAGCCCACCCCTACTGACGCTGCCGAATACGATGGGCAGCAGGAGCCAAGATCTTGGATAGACGACTACCTGCAGAATGTGATTCTGCATAAGGGGAACCAGATAGCAGCAATGCAGTGCTTGCAGCTTTACCTAAAGGATTCAGCGCGAGCCTGGCTAAGGGGGCTGCCGAAGGGTTCCATCAAATCATGGGACGACCTAGTAGATGCCTTCGTTGCCAATTTCCAAGCAACATACAAGAGACCCGTCGGGATTGAAGAGTTACGGAATTGCCAGCAAAAGCAGAAGGAATCGATGCGCTCATACATCGGGAGATTCACCAAACTCCTAAACGCTGCCGAAGATGTATCTATCGACAGAGCAATCGACGCTTTCAGCGATGGCGTCCGGCGTGAAAGCTACATAGAAGAACTCGGACGCAAAAAGCCAAAAACCATAACCAAGTTAATGGAAATCGCCAACAGCTGGGCTGATGGTGAGGACAACGTACGAAGGCCGCGACAACGCAGTGACGACGAAGACGATGACCAGCCGAAGCACGACTCGGGTGGTCGAAGGGATCGTTACAAGAGAAGGAAGAACCGCAGCTATGACGACAACAACCTGGTAGCCGCAGGGTACTCTGATCGGCAGGACGATCGATATGACGATAGAAGAGACGATCGACAGGACGATAATCGGAACAACTCTGGGAACTGTGGCAATTATAAACCACGGCAGCAGAGGACTCCCGAACTGCCCTACGCTGAGCAGATCAACGCCCCCTGTTACCTGCACTCGTATGTCGATTCTAAGGACGGCAAAACGAAGTCGAGTCACTTGCTCAGGGACTGTCGGCAGTTCATTGACATGCACAAACTCATCCAGCAGGCAGGCCAGCAACCGCCACCACCACCACCTCCACCGCAGCATCAAGTCCAGCAGGCTCAACCTCATCAACCAACGAGGCGTTTCCACCACCACGTGGGCAGATGAGCATGATCCATAGGACAGGTGTCTCGAGAAGAGAAATGAAGAAGCTCACCCGAGAGATTAACCTGGCAGAAAGCATCATGGCGAACATTCCCGAGTATGTCGAGTGGTCCTCTCAGAACATTACGTTCAGTCGAGCAGATCACTCGATGACCATACCAAAACAAGGACACGCTGCCTTAGTAGTCGAGGCACAAATCGGGGGGTTCAAGATGAGCAAAGTCTGCATGGATGGTGGAAGCGGGCTAAACCTGATATTCGTCGACACAATCAAAAGTATGGGGATCACCATGATTATGCTAGAAGAAACAGACACTTGCTTCCATGGGATTCTTCCAACCGCACCGGGCTACTCTCTTGGCAAAGTTTACCTGAACGTCGTCTTTGGCAAAACCGACAATTTCAGGAAGGAAAAGATCGAGTTTGAAGTAGTGAACTGGGAGTCACAGTATCACGCTATACTTGGAAGACCAGCTTATGCCAAGTTCATGGCTGTGCCGCACTACGCATACCTCAAGCTGAAATGCCTGGGAACAACGGGACAAACATCATAGTCTATGGAAGTTATTCACGCTCGGACAATTGTGATCGCGACTTTCAGAGGATTGCTGCGAAGTTTGGGTTAAAACAAGAAATTATCGATCTTCCACCCAAGCTATCGATACGTGAAATTAAGGATGAGAAACATGTCAGGGAGACCAAGAAGAAGCCAGACGATCTTGCTCCAGAAGCTTCGGCAGCAAAAATCTCGGCAGTTGATGGCACAACAGTCTTACAAGACAGCAAGACATTGGCAACCGCTGTCGAGACCCCCACTGCAGTCAACGACGCTTCAAAAACCATTAAGGCGGTAGACAAGCCTGAAGATAAGAAGAACCCCTTCCATGCTTAGAATAGTCGAATAATGTTTAGCTTTCTCTTTTACTTTCAGCAGAGCTTCCCCTTTTTTACGCCCTTTAGTACCGTGTTTACCTTATTAATAAGAACTTCAGTTTTGATCCCTTGCTAAGCATGCAGTAATTTGGAGCACTTAATCCGCATCATCGTAACCTTTGTTTACACCCCTCGGTGAACGATGGTGCAATGTAGTACGCGGCAAAAGATTGTGTTCCGAAAAAGCCTCTACGAGTGCTAAAGGATGCAAAAAACAAGGGCGATGACCTTTCCCTCTGCTATAGATGCCTCTACGAGTGCCGAAAATAGCAAGAGTTTGGAAATACACATAATACAACCCACGTTCGATATTTTACTTATGGAAATATCAAAGAACAACGGGCTCATCGGCAGAATCATTGCACCCGAAATATTCGGGAGTGACTGTCGAAACATACATCGGTTGAAAGCAAAGTTGCACATACAACGGGTTTAGCAAGACCTGCAACACGAGCTGATCACTCAAACGTTTGCTAACCAATGAATACGAAAAACGTTTAAACGGACAATTAAGATTTGCTCCCTCAAAATTTGCCAACGGCATCAATACGGTAAAAGTGCATATACATGTATCTACCGAATAAAAAGTTTCGGCTAAACAATCCTAACACTTGGATGAAGTAGCCAAAATAACCTATTTACAAAACAACCCTAATCCCTGAAATCACCCTTGCGGAGTTTCTCTTTCCTCAGGTACCTTCGAATACTCCTCAAGCTTGTCGACAATTATATTGGCAGGCAGCAATACCTTCGGATACAGAGTCTCCAAGTCACCAACCGCGTTGGCGATAGCAAGCAGATTTGCTGAGGGGTAACGTGCAAGCACAAGGGCAAGTGTAAACCTGGCCCCTGCGAAAACTTGAGCTCGCACCAAGTCTCGAATCTTCTTGGTATTCCCAAACTCAGACATCAGAGTGAGCAGCGTAGGGGGAATCGCGTTTAAAGGGAACATCGTCTTCCAAACTACCCTTAGGGCTTTGTAGCACTTGTCGAAGAAATGGTGGACTTGCTGAACCCGATCCTGAAATTGTGCGACAGCTGAAGCCTTCAAGTGTTCCCGCCAGAAAATTTCTTCGGCTGATGACAGCTGGGTCAATGCGTGTACACGCTCGTGAATCCGCTTGTTCTCTTCCACACGGTTCAAAGCTATGACTGGCAAAGGAATCAATAGAGGATCAGACAATGCATTGTTGACAAAAGAGTGCAAGGACCAAGAAACTTACAGTTCAAACTCTCGATAGCTTTATGCAGTTCAGTAAGAGCGTACTGCTCTACTTCGGCTGCAATCTCGCTCTTCTTATTAACAATAGCAGCTAAGGCATAAGTGCTGCGCAGATCCTTCTCCATCTGAGCAATTCGATCCTTCATACGTTGGATTCGGTCACCTTCAGGAAGAGCACTTGAAGAGTCGTCGAAAAATGTGGGCACTGGGAAAACCTGCAAGAAACAGTGTTAAAAGGGATGACGGATCGGGTCAATTCGAGCATCCGAATTAACTCCCATCGGGAGAAGTGCAAGTAAAAATATCATAACAAAGGTGTACTAGCAACATTGCTAGCACGGAGTTTATTACAAACATAAGTTTTCCAACAGAACAATGTTTCACATCAGCTCGAAGATAAGTTTGTTACAAAAATCAAAGGGCTTGGGTCTGAGTCGATAAACTGGGGACAGCCGATGTCTTCCTTGACGAAACTAGTTCAAGGAGCTGACGAGCACACTTAAGGGCAGACATTTTGAAGGCGCTTAAATCAATGAACTGCCCATCTTGCTCTTTCGGCAGCTCCTTAGTCATTTCTTCGATGTCAGCCTTAAAGCCGTGACCCATCATAAGTTGGAAGGCAAGGAGGGCACCATAGGTACGCGAAGTACGTTTGAATACCTCGATAACCTCATTGGTGTCAACCGCGAAGGCATCGATCAACTGCCCCAGTGTTTTGTCTTGCTTGATCTTGGGGAAGATCATCGAGTGCATCCGCGCCATGGCACCTTTCCCCTTTTCGAGAAGCTCCCGCGTAAGCTGGTGGGAGGCGAGAGTCATCGATACACCATTTGCAGGGGAGTTGTTTGGAACTTTGTCCAAGGCGTTGGCGGGGATGTTGGCGTCTTCTGCAAAAGAATAGAATGGAAAAGATCATTAGCAAAAGATTGAATTCGTAAAGTACAATAATCGACAGAGAAGTATAAAAGAGATTACCAAGCACAGCTAACGAAGACTGGCGAAGGAGTTCATCTTTTTCAGCAGCCTGAGCTTCGGCAGCCAGCCTCGACGCTTCTTCTTCCTTCAGCTTCTCCTTCAGCTTGCCCAGTTCCTCCTTCAGGGAGTCGACTTCTTGGCGAGCTTCGGCAGCTATCTTGACTGCGCCGTTCAACTTCGAGGAAGAAGATTCAACTTCCTTCTGCAGTCGAACCTTGTCTGCCTCCAGAGAAGTGAATTGGGAAGCGAAGGCCTCCAAAGAGGAAATAACACCTCGCAGGTCCTTAAGGAAAGAGGATGTTTTACAAAGAATCATTAGACAAGGCACATTCCAAGAAATTTGCGTTGTACTCAAAAAGGACTTACAGAAGGAGGAGTCGTGGCGGTAGCAGTTGGAGGAACGTCTTTCCCCTTGGAAAGGGAAGAAGCAGTCGATGCCTGAGCCGCAGGGGCTGCCTTAGGAGCCGAAGCTTCGGAAGCCGCAACGTCCGGTGGAGCAGCGCTAGATTTGTCTTTCTTAGACGGAGGCTCAGTGAAACCTTCGTCACTACAAAAAGGAAATGATCGACAGAAGTTATGAAAATAATGCGAGAAATAAGGGGACAAAATATGGCATCAGGGAAGAAGGTACTTACATATCGAAGAGATCGTCTTCGTCGGCAAAGCCGCCGGTTGATCTCTTCACGGGTGAAGCCCTGGTCTCCTCCACAGCTGCATTAACAAAGGCATCACGATCAGCGTCATCATCACACACTGATCCCTCTGTGTTGCAAGCATCATCGGCTGAGGGAGGAAGATCGGTGTGAACAGTTTCAGAATCTATCGGATCATCGTGTTCGCTCTCTGGGCTTGTGTGCTCGACGATGTGAAAATCAACAGGTACTGAGGAGCCTCTTCCTTCGGAAGTATCATTTGGCGAATCGTGCAAGTTTCCAGAGACTATGGGGATCTGTCGAAGAGAAAAACAGATAAGAACAATAGTAATTATGTCGACCAAGTGGAAGCAGCGTAATAAGAGTATGAAAGGGGAAGTTACCTCTGGCGGTGGATGTTCGGCATCAAGAGGAGTGTAAGAAGATATCAATGGGATCGAGTCTTCCTGACTAAAGAAAGTAAGGCGACGGACTTCATCAAGCAGCTCCTTTTCCGATAGTTCGGCAACATTAATCCTGGTTTCATCCTTCGGACCTGAATACAACCACATCGGACGAACTCTGGCCATGACTGGTTGGACTCGACGTTTCAGGAACACCGCTGCCACCTCTGTGCCAACCATAGTTTGGCCATCGGTCTCTTTGATTCGAAGAAATTTGGCAAATAATTCGTCGGCTGCTGCCCTTTCGTCGGGAGAGAGAATGTTCTTCCAAGAGTCCTTAGGCTTGGCTTCGAGGACGTCGGCAAAGCGAGGAAGCTGGGACTTGGTTGACAAGGAATCCTTGACATAAAACCATTTCAGTCTCCATCCTTGCACAGATTCTCTCAATGGGAAATTGAAGTAATTAACCTCCGAACGAGCCACAAACCCCACTCCTCCGATGACAAAAGATCCATTACTACTGCTGTACCTCTTTACATAAAAGATCTTTTTCCACAATCCAAAACGAGGCTCAATGCCCAAAAACGCCTCGCAGAGGGTAATGAACACAGCAACGTGAAGGATTGAGTTAGGAGTGAGTTGCCACAGTTGGATTTCGTAAGTCCGCAGAAGATGAAGAAGGAATTCATGAGCAGGAAGCGAGAGACCCCGATATAGGAACGACAGGAACATCACGGTAAAGCCAGCAGGGGGATTGGGCCGAGAAATCGCACCTGGAAAAATCACATTCCCCTCGTCGGAGGAGATTAACCCCAGGCTTCGGGATCTCTTTTCATCGCGCTTGGTGGTGGATGACGCTATCCAATCCCCAGGTTTGGCTATCGAGCCTGGTGGCGCTGGCGGCGCCAGAGCTGGGGGAGGAGCATCCGGAGCGCTCCCCTTCGGAAGATTCGGGGAGGATTTGGCGGCGGCGCCACCGCTAGTAGAACTCGCGACGGCAGTAAGGCTCTTCTTCTTCACCATTGCGAGATCTGGGGAAGATCGGAAAAGCGGTGGTGGCGACGCAGCAGTAGCTAAGGAAGGAAGAAGAAGAAGGGCGAGAAGATGCTATGGAAAATATGGGAGAAGATTAGAGATTTTCGTCCTTTGGAGATTTTAAGAAAGGGAGAACTTGAGGGCTGTGTGGGCACGTGTCATTGCTGCCAATCCATTAAGTGGATCTTTTCTATTAAAGATTGCAGAAATCGAGGAGACGCCTTGGTAACTGTGCGAGGATGGCGGATATTGCTTAAAAACAGCGCCAGACAGAGAAAGAATAGGCCCAGCGGGTCGCGTCCTGTCAGTCAAAATCAAGATATCAGTAAAGCGTCATCAATGACGTCATGAGGAATGCTCAAAGCATTCGAAGGAATAAAAAGATATCGGATGGTGAACTTGAGTCTATGCAAAGATTGCAAAGCATCTGCACTTAGACTCGGGGGCTACTCCCATCGGGAGCGCTAGACGCGCACCCGACAGAATGAAGACTCGAAGAAAAAAGCCTTGAAGGAAGAGATAATTGCTCGACTCAAGTCTGCACCCGGTTGCAAGCACCCGTGCCCAGACTCGGGGGCTACTCCCATCGGGAGCGCTGGACGCGCACCCGACAGAACTTTTCTGCATTCCAGGATCATGCCCGGGGACTTGATTCTGTGTAGGGTAACGTTGCTTTGCCATCGGCAGTTAACCAGCAAAAGTTGGGCACGTTACTTGATACGTCCCAAACGTATCTATAATTTCTTATGTTCCATGCCACATTATTGATGATATCTACATGTTTTATACACATTATATGTCGTATTTATGCATTTTCCGGCACTAACCTATTAACAAGATGCCGAAGAGCCGATTCTTTGTTTTCTGCTGTTTTTGGTTTCAGAAATTCTACAAAGGAAATATTCTCGGAATTGGACGAAATCAACGCCCAGGGTCCTATTTTTGCACGAAGCTTCCAGAAGACCGAGGGGGAAAGGAAGTGGGGCCACGAGGCGCCGCCACACTAGGGCGGCGCGGCCCAGGTCTTGGCCGCGCGGCCCTAGCGTGTGGGGCCCTCGTGTGGCCCCCCGCGTTGCCCTTCCGCCTACTTAAAGCCTTCGTCGCGAAACCCCCAGTACCGAGAGCCACGATACGGAAAACCTTACTGAGACGCCGCCGCCGCCAATCCCATCTCGGGGGATTCTGGAGATCGCCTCCAGCACCCTGCCGGAGAGGGGAATCATCTCTCGGAGGACTCTTCACCACCATGGTCGCCTCCGGAGTGATGAGTGAGTAGTTCACCCCTGGACTATGGGTCCATAGCAGTAGCTAGATGGTCGTCTTCTCCTTACGTGCTTCATTGTTGGATCTTGTGAGCTGCCTAACATGATCAAGATCATCTATCTGTAATGCTATATGTTGTGTTTGTCGGGATCCGATGGATAGAGAATACTATGTTATGTTAATTATCAATCTATTACCTATGTGTTGTTTATGATCTTGCATGCTCTCCGTTATTAGTAGAGGCTCTGGCCAAGTTTTTACTCTTAACTCCAAGAGGGAGTATTTATGCTCGATAGTGGGTTCATGCCTCCATTAAATCTGGGACAGTGACAGAAAGTTCTAAGGTTGTGGATGTGATGTTGCCACTAGGGATAAAACATTGATGCTATGTCCAAGGATGTAGTTATTGATTACATTACGCACCATACTTAATGCAATTGTCTGTTGTTTGCAACTTAATACCGGAAGGGGTTCGGATGATAACCTGAAGGTGGACTTTTTAGGCATAGATGCATGCTGGATAGCGGTCTATGTACTTTGTCGTAATGCCCAATTAAATCTCACAATACTTATCATATCATGTATGTGCATTGTCATGCCCTCTCTATTTGTCAATTGCCCGACTGTAATTTGTTCACCCAACATGCTATTTATCTTATGGGAGAGACACCTCTAGTGAACTGTGGACCCCGGTCCTATTCTTTACATCGCATACAATCTACTGCAATTGTTCTTTACTGTTTTCTGCAAACAATCATCTTCCACACAATACGGTTAATCCTTTGTTACAGCAAGCCGGTGAGATTGACAACCTCACTGTTTCATTGGGGCAAAGTACTTTGGTTGTGTTGTGTAGTATCCACATTGGCGCCGGAATCACTAGTGTTGCGCCGCACTACATCCCTCCGCCATCAACCTTCAACGTGCTTCTTGGCTCCTCCTGGTTCGATAAACCTTGGTTTCTTTCTGAGGGAAAACTTACTGCTGTGCACATCACACCTTCCTCTTGGGGTTCCCAACGGACGTGTGTTTCACGCGCATCAAGACTGTTTTCTGGCCCCGTTGCCGGGGAGATCAAGACACGCTGCAAGGGGAGTCTCCACAATCCAATCTCTTTACTTTGTTTTTAGTCTTGCTTTATTTTATTTACTTTGTTTGCTGCACTTAAACAAAACACAAAAAAATTAGTTGCTAGCTTTACTTTATTTACTGTCTTGCTCTCTACATCAAAAAAAAAATTAGTTACTTGCATTTACTTTATCTAGTTTGTTTTATTTACTACAGCTAAAATGAGTAATCCTGAAGTTGAAGTTCATTCGTTTAAACAACAAGGTGGAGAAAGTTTTAAAGATGCTTGGTATAGAATTAGTGATGCTCATCATAGGTGCACTAAGAAACACTCCACTATTATTCTACTTAGGAATTTTTATGTTGGTATATCTAGTTGGAATAGGTATGTTCTTGATACTCTTTCGGGGGGTAATTTCCTAGGTACTCCTGCTTTAGAAGCTAGTTGCATCATTGAGAGTCTAGTTGGAATACCACCTGTTAATGAAACTAAGAGTGAAATCTCTCTTGAGGACGTCATGAAAAAGTTGGAAGCCATAGAGAAAATTTTTCCAAGTATTGAAACTAAATTGGAAATGTTACTTGATAAAACTGATGAACTTGATAAATCCTTAGGAGGAATTGATGAAAGAATTAGTGTCTTAGGAACTTGTGTTGACAATGATAATCAAATCAATAGGATTGGCGAACTTGAAAAAGCTATGGGAACCTTGGGTTCAACTTTTTCTTCTCTTAAATATAAGGAGAAAGCTTATGTGGGTAAAGAGCAAAGATTCATGCATGTCTCTAAAGTGCCTAAACCAAAGAAGTATTATAGGCCTAAAATTGATAAAACTCCCAACACCCCTGGTAAGAATGTCGATGCTTCATCTCTTGATAATACTTGATTTACACTTTCTGCGCCTAGCTAAAAGGCGTTAAAGAAAAGCGCTTATGGGAGACAACCCATATTTTTACTACAGTACTTTGTTTTATATTTGAGTCTTGGAAGTTGTTTACTACTGTAGCAACCTCTCCTTATCATATTTTTGTGCCAAGTAAAGTCTCTATGGTAAAGTTGATGCTAGATTTGGATTGCTGCGCAGAAACAGCATTGCTGTCTGTCACGAATTTGCGCAGAAGTCTCTGTAAAAAAATCAAAAAACTCTGCAAATTTACGTGTGTGATCCTCAGATATGTACGCAAGTTTCATTAGTTTTGAGTTTTTCCATTTGAGAAAGTTAAGTGCCCCTTCCAGGTTCGTCTTTACGGACTGTTCTGTTTTTGACAGATTCTGCCTTTTATTTCGCATTGCCTCTTTTGCTATGTTGGATGAATTTGTTTGATCCATTAATGTCCAGTAGCTTTGTGCAATGTCCAGAAGTATTAATAATGATTGTGTCACCTCTGAACATGTGAATTTTTGATTATGCACTAACCCTCTAATGAGTTTGCTTGAAGTTTGGTGTGAAGGAAGTTTTCAAGGGTCAAGAGAGGAGTATGATATACTAAGATCAAGAGGAGTGAAAGCTCTAAGCTTGGGGATGCCCCGGTGGTTCACCCCTGCATATTTTAAGAAGACTCAAGCGTCTAAGCTTGGGGATGCCCAAGGCATCCCCTTCTTCATCGACAACATCATCAGGTTCTTCCCCTGAAACTATATTTTTATTCAGTCACATCTTATGTACTTTGCTTGGAGCGTCGGTTTGTTTTTGTTTTTGTTTTTGTTTGAATAAAATGGATCCTAGCATTCATTGTGTGGGAGAGAGACACGCTCCGCTGTTGCATATGGACAAATATGTCCTTAGGCTTTACTCATAGTATTCATGGCGAAGGTTGAATCTTCTTCGTTAAATTGTTATATGGTTGGAATCGGGAAATGCTACATGTAGTAATTCTAAAATGTCTTGGATAATTTGATACTTGGCAATTGTTGTGCTCATGTTTAAGCTCTTGCATCATATACTTTCCACCCATTAATGAAGAAATACATAGAGCTTGCTAAATTTTGGTTTGCATATTTGGTCTCTCTAAAGTCTAGATAATTTCTAGTATTGAGTTTTGAACAACAAGGAAGACGGTGTAGAGTCTTATAATGTTTACAATATGTCTTTTATGTGAGTTTTGCTGCACCGGTTCATCCTTGTGTTTGTTTCAAATAAACCTTGCTAGCCTAAACCTTGTATCGAGAGGGAATACTTCTCATGCATCCAAAATCCTTGAGCCAACCACTATGCCATTTGTGTCCACCATACCTACCTACTACATGGTATTTCTCCGCCATTCCAAAGTAAATTGCTTGAGTGCTACCTTTAAATTTCCATCATTCGCCTTGCAATATATAGCTCATGGGACAAAATAGCCTTAAAAACTATTGTGGTATTGAATATGTACTTATGCACTTTATCTCTTATTAAGTTGCTTGTTGTGCGATAACCATGTTCCTGGGGACGCCATCAACTCTTTGTTGAATATCATGTGAGTTGCTATGCATGTCCGTCTTGTCTGAAGTAAGGGAAATCTACCACTTAATGGTTAGAGCATGCATATTGTTAGAGAAGAACATTGGGCCGCTAACTAAAACCATGAATCATGGTGGAAGTTTCAGTTTTGGATATATAACCTCAATCTCATATGAGAACACTAATTGTTGCTACATGCTTATGCATTAAAGAGGAGTCCATTATCTGTTGTCCATGTTGTCCCGGTATGGATGTCTAAGTTGAGAATAATCAAAAGTGAGAATTCCAAAATGCGAGCTTTCTCCTTAGACCTTTGTACAGGCGGCATGGAGGTACCCCTTTGTGACACTTGGTTAAAACATGTGTATTGCGATGATCCCGGTAGTCCAAGCTAATTAGGACAAGGTGCGGGCACTATTAGTACACTATGCATGAGGCTTGCAACTTGTAAGATATAATTTACATGATACATATGCTTTATTACTACCGTTGACAAAATTGTTTCATGTTTTCAAAATAAAAGCTCTAGCACAAATAGCAATCGATGCTTTCCTCTTTGAAGGACCTTTCTTTTACTTTTATGTTGAGTCAGTTCACCTATCTCTCTCCACCTCAAGAAGCAAACACTTGTGTGAACTGTGCATTGATTCCTACATACTTGCATATTGCACTTGTTATATTACTCTATGTTGACAATTATCCATGAGATATACATGTTATAAGTTGAAAGCAACCGCTGAAACTTAATCTTCCTTTGTGTTGTTTCAATACCTTTACTTTGATTTATTGCTTTATGAGTTAACTCTTATGCAAGACTTATTGATGCTTGTCTTGAAGTACTATTCATGAAAAGTCTTTGCTTTATGATTCATTTGTTTACTCATGTCATTACCATTGTTTTGATCGCTGCATTCATTACATATGCTTACAATAGTATGATCAAGGTTATGATGGCATGTCACTCCAGAAATTATCTTTGTTATCGTTTACCTGCTCGGGACGAGCAGGAACTAAGCTTGGGGATGCTTGATACGTCCCAAACATATCTATAATTTCTTATGTTCCATGCCACATTATTGATGATATCTACATGTTTTATACACATTATATGTCGTATTTATGCATTTTCCGGCACTAACCTATTAACAAGATGCCGAAGAGCCGATTCTTTGTTTTCTGCTGTTTTTGGTTTCAGAAATCCTACAAAGGAAATATTCTCGGAATTGGACGAAATCAACGCCCAGGGTCCTATTTTTGCACGAAGCTTCCAGAAGACCGAGGGGGAAAGGAAGTGGGGCCACGAGGCGCCGCCACACTAGGGCGGCGCGGACCAGGTCTTGGCCGTGCGGCCCTAGCGTGTGGGGCCCTCGTGTGGCCCCCTGTGTTGCCCTTCCGCCTACTTAAAGCCTTCGTCGCGAAACCCCCAGTACCAAGAGCCACGATACGGAAAACCTTACTAAGACACCGCCGCCGCCAATCCCATCTCGGGGGATTCTGGAGATCGCCTCCGGCACCCTGCCGGAGAGGGGAATCATCTCCCGGAGGACTCTTCACCGCCATGGTCGCCTCCGGAGTGATGAGTGAGTAGTTCACCCCTGGACTATGGGTCCATAGCAGTAGCTAGATGGTCGTCTTCTCCTTATGTGCTTCATTGTTGGATCTTGTGAGCTGCCTAACATGATCAAGATCATCTATCTGTAATGCTATATGTTGTGTTTGTCGGGATCCGATGGATAGAGAATACTATGTTATGTTAATTATCAATCTATTACCTATGTGTTGTTTATGATCTTGCATGCTCTCCGTTATTAGTAGAGGCTCTGGCCAAGTTTTTACTCTTAACTCCAAGAGGGAGTATTTATGCTCGATAGTGGGTTCATGCCTCCATTAAATGCAGGACGGTGAGAAAGTTCTAAGGTTGTGGATGTGCTGTTGCCACTAGGGATAAAACATTGATGCTATGTCCAAGGATGTAGTTATTGATTACATTACGCACCATACTTAATGCAATTGTCTGTTGTTTGCAACTTAATACCGGAAGGGGTTCGGATGATAACCTGAAGGTGGACTTTTTAGGCATAGATGCATGCTGGATAGCGGTCTATGTACTTTGTCGTAATGCCCAATTAAATCTCACAATACTTATCATATCATGTATGTGCATTGTCATGCCCTCTCTATTTGTCAATTGCCCGACTGTAATTTGTTCACCTAACATGCTATTTATCTTATGGGAGAGACACCTCTAGTGAACTGTGGATCCCGGTCCTATTCTTTACATCGCATACAATCTACTGCAATTGTTCTTTACTGTTTTCTGCAAACAATCATCTTCCACACAATACGGTTAATCCTTTGTTACAGCAAGCCGGTGAGATTGACAACCTCACTATTTCGTTGGGGCAAAGTACTTTGGTTGTGTTGTGCAGGTTCCACGTTGGCGCCGGAATCACTGGTGTTGCGCCGCACTACATCCCTCCGCCATCAACCTTCAACGTGCTTCTTGGCTCCTCCTGGTTCGATAAACCTTGGTTTCTTTCTGAGGGAAAACTTACTGCTGTGCACATCACACCTTCCTCTTGGGGTTCCCAACGGACGTGTGTTTCACGCGCATCATTACTCATTATCCCTTGCATGAGGAAAATATATCGGATGAACTACGAAGACTTGCGGAAAAACTTCGGCAGAGTAAAATGTTCGAGTGGTACAACTTGAGTCTACGCACGGATTGCAAGCATCCGTACCTAGACTCGGGGGCTACTCCCATCGGGAGCGCTGAAGCGCACCCGACAGAAGAAGATGATGCAGATTCAAGAAGAACAAGAATAATCAAGGAGAAGAACATCAAAAGGAAGCATGCTTCAGTCTCTACCCGAACTATGTTCGGCTACATACTCGGGGGCTACTGACGTGGGCATTACCCTTCGGGTAACCGACGTTGCCCTATCCTGTATTAACTAGTTGGAGGCCCATGAAGGCGCTTGAAGGCAAGGCAGCCCATCTGGGTGGTGCACCAGAAGATTCCTTGACAAGCAAGACAAAGAAGTGGCCGAACAAGGAAAGATTAGATCTAAAACTATTGTAAACCTAGTCATACTCGGCTAGACCTCTTGAGACCTGGCCTCCTATATAAAGGCCAGGAGAGGGGCTGCCGAGGGACACAATCAATCTTAGCAATCTTAGCCACCAAAAGCTTAGAGCTAGGTCGCCATAGCAATTAGCATCTCGACGAGATCTCAGCCAAACTATTCGGCACCCCATTGTAACCCATTATCATCATGATCAAGAACAGACAGGCAGGACGTAAGGGTTTTACCTCATCGAGGGCCCCGAACCTGGGTAAATCGCTCTCCCCGCTTGTCTGTGAACCGATGTCTCGTGTCAGCTTGCAGGATTCCATCAACCCTAAGCCCTTATCGGAGGGCATTGCCGAGGAGCACCCTCGACATATCATCTAAACATTTATGGTGAAAGAAAACTCAATTTGATAAGTTAAACAAAGGACGCAAGCATGACATGAGCAGCAAACATAAATATTTTAGTTTAAGATGATTTAGAAACAGGAAGAGCGACAGAGGAACTTGCCTGCAACAGGAAGATAAACTCTATTTTCTTACTTTCACTGTCCAATTTTGCTCTACTGCTTCACTGTTTTGGGCTGACGTGGGCGGGCCATCAACCCGCTCATATACATCTAAGCTCTACCACTGCTGCCTTGTAGACCAAATTAGCTCTAGATGCTAATATTCCCGCTTCAAAGTATTAATCCTATCTCTGTCCCTGACCCCACAACACTTTGAAATATTTGGTCAGGTAAAGGGATCCCTCGAGCTTGGGCTTTTGTAGCGTTGAGCCTTTCGTGCGGTGTCACCGAAGTATAGTCTCTATGTACATGTAAACACAAAAAAAGATAAAGTTAACAAATCTTGTTTCATTTATGGTGAAAGAAAACTGAATTTCATAGTTAGACAACGGACGCAAGCATGACATGAGCACCAAAACATAAATATTGGCAGTTTAAGATGATTTAGAAACGAGAAGAGCGAGAGAGGAAGGAAGATAAACTTCATTTACCTACTTTCACAGTCCAATTTAGCTCTACTGCTTCACTGTTTTGGGCTGACATGGCGAGCCATCCTCTTGGTCAGCTCCGCTGCTGCCTTGCAGACCAATTT
This sequence comes from Lolium perenne, assembly GCF_019359855.2. Taxonomy (NCBI): domain Eukaryota; kingdom Viridiplantae; phylum Streptophyta; class Magnoliopsida; order Poales; family Poaceae; genus Lolium; species Lolium perenne. The sequence continues at coordinate 145,624,377 of NC_067245.2, forward strand.
AGCTCTAGATGCTTCTCTGCCCGCTTCGAAGGATTTATCCTAGGCAAAGGGATCCCTCAAGCTTGGGCTTTTGTAGCGTTGAGCCTCTCGTGCGGTGTCACCGAAGTATAGTCTATATGTACACGTAAGCACAAAATAAGCTAAAGTTAACTGATGTCTACGAACGCTTCTATTCCTGTAGACAGTGTTGGGCCTCCAAGAGCAGAGGTTTGTAGAACAGTGATACGTCTCAAACGTATCTATAATTTCTTATGTTCCATGCTAGTTTTATGAAAATACTCACATGTTTTATACATACTTTACATCATTTATATGCATTTTCCGGCACTAACCTATTAACGAGATGCCGAAGCGCCAGTTCCTATTTTGTGTTGTTTTTGGTTTCAGAAATCCTACACAGGAAATATTCTCGGAATTGGACGAAACGAACGCCCAGGGTCTTATTTTTCCACGGAGCTTCCAGAATACCGAAGAGGATACAAAGTGGGGCCATGAGGCGCCCTAACCATAGGGCGGAGCGGCCAAGGAGGGGCCCACGCTGGCCTATGGTGTGGGGCCCCCGTGCCTCCTCCGACTCTGCCCTTCCGCCTACTTAAACTCTCTGTCGCGAAATCCCTATTACCGAGAGCCACGATACGGAAAAAGTTCCAGAGACGCCGCCACCGCCAATCCCATCTCGGGGGATTCAGGAGATCGCCTCCGGCACCCTGCCGGAGAGGGAAATCATCACCGGAGGGCTCTACATCACCATGCCCGCCTCCGGACTGATGCGTGAGTAGTTCATCCTTGGACTATGGGTCCATAGCAGTAGCTAGATGGTTGTCTTCTCCTCTTGTGCTATCATGTTTAGATCTTGTGAGCTGCCTATCATGATCAAGATCGTCTATTTGTAATGCTACATGTTGTGTTTGTTGGGATCCGATGAATATGGAATACTATGTCAAGTTGATTATTGATCTATCATATATGTGTTGTTTATGATCTTGCATGCTCTCCGTTGCTAGTAGAGGCTCTGGCCAAGCTGATACTTGTGACTCCAAGAGGGAGTATTTATGCTCGATAGTGGGTTCATGCCTTCATTGAATCTGGGACAGTGTCAGAAAGTTCTAAGGTTGTGGATGTGCTGTTGCCACTAGGGATAAAACATCAATGCTTTGTCTAAGGATATTTGTGTTGATTACATTACGCACCATACTTAATGCAATTGTCTATTGTTTTCAACTTAATACTGGAAGGGGCCGGTGCGGATGCTAACCTGAAGGTGGACTTTTTAGGCATAGATGCATGCTGGATAGCGGTCTATGTACTTTGTCGTAATGCCCTAAGTAAATCTCATAGCAGTCATCATGATATGTATGTGCATTTATATGCCCTCTCTATTTGTCAATTGCCCAACTGTAATTTGTTCACCCAACATGCTATTTATCTTATTGGAGAGACACCACTAGTGAACTGTGGACCCCGGTCCATTCTTTTACATCTGAAATACAATCAACTGCAATCTCTGTTCTCTGTTGTTGTTCACAAGCAAACATCATTCTCCACACCATACGTTTAATCCTTTGTTTACAGCAAGCCGGTGAGATTGACAACCTCACTGTTAAGTTGGGGCAAAGTATTTTGGTTGTGTTGTGCAGGTTCCACGTTGGCGCCGGAATCCCTGGTGTTGCACCGCACTACACTCCTTCACCAACAACCTTCACGTGGCCTTCATCTCCTACTGGTTCGACAACCTTGGTTTCATACTGAGGGAAACTTGCTGCTATACGCATCACACCTTCCACTTGGGGTTCCCAACGGACGTGTGCTTCACGCGTTATCAAGCTAAATTTCTGGCGCCGTTGCCGGGGAGATCAAGACACGCTGCAAGGGGAGTCTCTCACATCCAATCTCTTTACTTTGTTTATTGTCTTGCTTTACTTTATTTTATTTTCTGTTTTGTTTGCTTTTCTTTATATCAAAAACACAAAAAAATTAGTTACTTGTTTTACTTTACTTAATTTAGTTTGCTTAGTTTATTTTTATTATTGCTAAAATGAGTACTCCTGAGAACACTAAGTTGTGTGACTTCACTAGTTAGGCTTAATGGAAAACAACAAAAATATTAGAGATCTTTATAGTATTTATCTTGAGTTAGGACATGAGGTGTTTGAAGAGAAAATTAAAAAACCTATGGAACTTTATATGCGTGCTAATGGTAATGTTATTAGTATGAATGCTTTGAACACCATTGTTGCTAGTGCTATGGAAAATTCTAAGCTTGGGGAAGCTGGTTTTGAGGAGCATGATATTTTTAGTTCCCCAAGCATGGAGGAGAAAATTTACTTTGATGATACTTTACCTCCTATATATGATGATTATGGTGATGAGAATAATAATGATAGCTATCTTATTGAATTTGCTCCCACTAGAATTAATAGTAATGACTATGCTTATGTGGAGAGTAATAGTTTTATGCATGTAGCTCATGATAAGAATGTTTCATGTGATAGTTATATCGTTGAGTTTGTTCATGATGCTACTGAAAATCTTTATGAGAGAGGACAATATGGTTGTAGGGATTTTCATGTTACTAAAACACCTCTCTTTTTGCTTAAAATCTTGAAGTTGCGCTTGTCTTGTTTTCCTATGCTTATTGCATTATGCTTACATGACTTGTTTATTTACAAGATTCCTTTTCATAGGAAGTGGGTTAGACTTAAAAGTGTTTCTTATTTGCTTTTGATGCTCTCTTTTGCTTCAACTCTTATTTCTTGCGAGAACATCATTAAAATTACTGAGCCCATCTTAATGGCTATAAAGAAAGCACTTCTTGGGAGATAACCCATGTTGTTTTTATTTTACTACTGTTTTGTTGTGTCTTGGAAGTTGTTACTACTGTAGCAACCTCTCCTTATCATATTGTTGTGCCAAGTAAAGTCTTTGATAGTAAGGTTGATACTAGATTTGGATTACTGCGCAGAAACAGATTTCTAGTTGTCACGAATTTGGGTAGATATCTCTGTAGGTAACTCAGAAAAATCTGCCAATTTCGTGTGTGATCCTCAGATATGTACGCAACTTTCATTCAATTTGAGCTTTTTCATCTGAGCAAGTTAAGTGCCTCTAAAAAATTCGTCTTTACGGACTGTTCTGTTTTGACAGATTCTGCCTTTTATTTCACATTGCCTCTTTTGCTATGTTGAATGGATTTCTTTGTTCCATTAACTTTCAGTAGCTTTGGGCAATGTCCAGAAGTGTTAAGAATGATTATGTCACCTCTGAATATGTGAATTTTTGATTATGCACTAACCCTCTAATGAGTTTGTTTTGAGTTTGGTGTGGAGGAAGTTTTCAAGGATCAAGAGAGGAGGATGATACAATATGATCAAGAAGAGTGAAAAGTCTAAGCTTGGGGATGCCCCCGTGGTTCATCCCTGCATATTTCAAGAAGACTCAAGCATCTAAGCTTGGGGATGCCCAAGGCACCCCCTTCTTCATCGACAACTTATCAGGTCACCTCTAGTGAAACTATATTTTTATTCCGTCACATCTTATGTGCTTTACTTGGAGCGTCTATTTGCTTTTATTTTTGTTTTTGTTTGAATAAACTCGGATCCTAGCATTCTTTGTGTGGGAGAAACACACGCTCCGCTGTTTCATATGAACACTGGTGTTCTTAGCGTTACTTTTAATGTTCATGGCGAAGGTTGAAACTGCTTCGTTCATTGTTATTTGGTTGGAAACAGAAAATGCTTCATGTGGTAATTGGTATATTGTCTTGAATAATTTGATACTTGGCAATTGTTGTGCTCAAATAGATCATGTTTAAGCTCTTGCATCATGTACCTTGCACCTATTAATGAAGAACTACCATAGAGCTTGTTGAAATTTGGTTTGCATGATTGGTCTCTCTAAAGTCTAGATATTTTCTGGTGAAGTGTTTGAACAACAAGGAAGAGAGTGTAGAGTCTTATAATGCTTACAATATGTTCTTATGTAAGTTTTGTTGTACCGGTTCATACTTGTGTTTGCTTCAAACAACCTTTCTAGCCAAAGCCTTGTACTGAGAGGAAATGCTTCTCGTGCATCCAAATCCTTGAGCCAAAACCTATGCCATTTGTGTCCACCATACCTACCTACTATGTGGTATTTCTCTGCCATTCCAAAGTAAATTACTTGAGTGCTACCTTTAAAATTTCATTCCTTGTCTTTGCAATATATAGCTCATGGGAAAATAGCTTAAAAACTATTGTGGTAAAGAATATGTAGCTTATGTATCCTATTTCTTATAAGTTGCTTGTTGAGCGGTAACCATGTTTCTGGGGACGCCATCAACTATTCCACCTTTGTTGAATATCATGTGAGTTTCTATGCATGTTTGTCTTGTCTGAAGTAAGGGCGATTTATCATGATCAAATGGTTTGAGTATGCATATTGTTAGAGAAGAACATTGGGCCGCTAACCAAAGCCATGGATCATGGTGGAAGTTTCAGTTTGGACATCAATCCTCAATCTCTTATGAGAATATTATCTGTTGTTGAATGCTTATGCATTAAAGAGGAGTCCATTATCTGTTTTCTATGTTGTCCCTGTATGGATGTCCTTAGTTGAGATCTATCAAAAACGAGAAATCAAATGCGATTTATCTCCTTGGACCTTTGTACAGGCGGCATAGAGGTACCCCTTTGTGACACTTGGTTGAAACATATGTTATGCAATGATAATCCATGTAAATCCAAGCTAATTAGGACAAGGTGCGAGCACTATTGGTATTCTATGCATGAGGCTTGCAACTTATAGGATGTCTTATGCATAACACATATGAATTATTACTACCATTGACAAAATTGTTTCTATGTTTTCAAAATAAAAGCTCTAGCACAAAAATAGTAATCCATGCTTCCCTCTGCGAAGGGCCTTTCTTTTACTTTATGTTGAGTCAGTTTACCTACTTCTTTCTATCTTAGAAGCAAACACTTGTGTCAATTGTGTGCATTGATTCCTACATACTTGCTTATTTGCATTCATCATATTACTTTGTGTTGACAATTATCCATGAGATATACATGTTGAAGTTGAAAGCAACCGCTGAAACTTATATCTTCCTTTGTGTTGCTTCAAAACTTTCTACTAAGAATTTATTGCTTTATGAGTTACCTCCTATGCAAGTCTTACTGATGCTTGTCTTGAAAGTACTATTCATGAAAAGTCTTTGCTATATGATTCAGTTGTTTAGTCATTGTCTTTACCATTGCTTCGAATCACTTCATTCATTTCATATGCTTTACAATAGTATTGATCAAGATTATGATAGTAGCATGTCACTTCAGGAATTATCCTTGTTATCGTTTACCTACTCGAGGGCGAGTAGGAACTAAGCTTGGGGATGCTTGATACGTCTCAAACGTATCTATAATTTCTTATGTTCCATGCTACACTAGTAGGAAAAGCCTCATCAGTGGCACACGAAAATTTGTTTGTGTGGCGCATGGGAGGTGCGCCACAGAAACGTCGCCACAAAAATAAGGTTTCTATGGCGCACCTGGCCGTGCGCCACAGAATTAAGGTTTCTGTGGCGCACTTGGTCCGGTGCGCCACAGAAATAAGTAGTTCTGTGGCGCATGTGATATAGCTGCGCCACAGAAATAGGTGCGCCACCGAATTATTTTTTGGTGCGCCACAGAACTATCTACAGGTATACTCGATTTTGTGCTCCCTGGTGTATTATACAGGTTTTATACTGGTTTTATACACTGTATATAGGTTATATACTGATATAATATAGACAGATATAATATGGACATATATAATCATCACATCATCATCACATTACTTAGAGCCCGATCGAGTTATACATATAGCTCCATACAACTCATAATCCATGCAAATTAATTAAGTTCTCATCATCTCTAGATACAACCGAAGTGACACCGGCCGCCGCCTACACTAGGATGAAATAGAGTACCGCCGCGACGATGGTGAGCAAGAGCGAGAGCACAAGGAAGGTCTTCATCTTGCTCTTGTTCGCTTGGTGCGCCCTCCACTTGGCAACCGCCTCGTGTCTAGTCGGGTACCCTTTGTAGCAGTTGCCGCTGAACTTGTGCACCTGTTTCTTGCACTCCTCCCACTCCTCGTACACTCCTGGAACCCGCCCCTCGAACACGACGTAGTATGTCATCTCTATGGACACAAGGCATATTAGTATATAACGAAATGGAAAGAGTTAGAGGGTTCACATGCATACATATTCACAAGAATTAAAGCAAGGAAATAATAATAAACCTAAAAGACATATAGCATCGGTATCACATAAGTAATATGGTTCAACGATAACGACTACAATAGTAATTGAAGTACAACAACGACCACCACCGTTTCGAGCAAATTAAGCAATTTTAGTTTACAACACGGTACAAATTGTCCATCGATTCAAAGTAATGCTAGGCACACCGGCCTCGGTCAACGAGACGTCTTCTTGAGCGGCTCCGGGAACGGCTTGTACAAGTCCTTCGTCGTCCACGTCCTTCCATCACCCTGCCTATGTAGGCGGTCTTCGATATCCCTCTTAGGCAACGCTCTGGCTGCGTGTAAGAGCCCCGATGCGTTGGATACATCTTGTAAGATAATTTCCGAGAGCTTTACTTGGATGCGATGGAAGTCTTCTCTAAGATCATCATCACTGATTTCCCCCGACATTTTAATGGGGTCTCGCTTACTAGGTGGCAGAGACATCATCTCTGCATCCTCGACAAACCCTTTAAGGTGATGGAGGACATAGAAGGCCTCCTTAATGCTGCCAGCTGGCTGCTTGATACAAGGGAAGTTGATCACGTGCTTGAACCCGATCTTTTTAGTGTCCGGCCTGATATATTGCCCATTCTTGTCGAAGGTGCCTCCATTTTTGGAGTAGCCAAGGATAGCTTCATCGAGAACACCCCTTATTCTGTTGTAGTCTTTCTTCGTCGTCGTACTCGACAAGTCGAAATACTGGGCTAGTGACCACTTTGGATCTAGGATGATGAGTGTGCAGTATTTGTCCCTGCTCAACACATGCAATTGAAATGGAATGTTGGAAATGATCGGCAATGGAAGAAATATATAAGAAAGCACAAGTTACGACGGCCGTGAGCGGATGTGTACTTACTTCGGAAAGACAGGCAGAAGAATGGTGTTGTTCTCTTTGTGCATGGGCATGAAGTTCTGGAGGTACCGCACCGCCTTGGTCCGTGTCCTTGAGCCGTCCTGGAGCTGGCTATCGCGCATGTAGTAGTTATCCGCTACCACGATGTGGCGGGGTCTCTCTCTGTTGATCTTCATCTGAAGATTGATCGCGTATAGGCGGACCAAGTTATAGTCGAGCCGTTTCGAGTGAAATAGATTGAAGACATCCTCGAACGCTATGAAGAAGATATCCGCGGGGTCTTCATTGACGAAGTTCTGGTCGGACGGCACCTTGACCGAGAACACCGGGTAATTTGGATCCTTTTCTTTAAGAAGGACGCTCTCTTGATAATTAATAGAGTGCTGCAAAGGGAGCATTTGTCCACTTGCGAGGTGTTCCATGTCCGGAGGCAGTATAGGTTTACCAGCTTCATGACACCGGGGCAAGCCATCCGGTGTAGGTGGTACCATGTCGTCGGCCCGGATCCTCTTAGGAGCAGGCTGGCTCGAAGATGCGCCCTTCTTGGCTCCTCTCTTCCTTCCCTTCTTCACCTGACCTACTGGGGGTGCTTGTGGTGCTGATGGTGGTGCTTCGGGTGCTGGTGGTGCTTCTGAGGTTGCTGGGGTTGATTTGGGTGGCTCCCCGATGATCGTCTTACGCAGCGTGTTAGGGCTGAAAACGGTAGCAGGCTTGACTTGAGCTGGATTGCCAGCCTCCGGAGGAGTGTCTTGAGAAAGACCCGTGAAGACCAGGCGCTGCTTCGTGACTGTAGGGGGACGACCAAGTTGATCGCCGTGTGTGCGGAAGGCTTGTTCATCCATAGGAGGCATGTACATATCTTGGCTGCAGGCGCCAGTGTTGATGTAGGCATCGATGTCATCATCATCATCTACATCGTTGCCATCAAGTGGCGCCATGTCCTGGACCTTAGGTGGTGGCGGTTGCGATGCCGCCGCTTGGCATACCGTGCGTCCAGTAGACGGTCGTTGCGGTAGCGCTCCCAACAACTGTTTGTGGCGTCTGGTGGTGACGGCGATCGTCGGTTCCTTCCGGGTGGCGGCGGCGACCGCCGGTTCCTTCAGGGTAGTGGGGGCGGCGACCGCCGTTTCCTTAAGGGTGTCGTCGGCGCTGGCGATCTTGGGCCGGATGATAGGGGAGGTGGCGCCGGTGCTTTTCTTAGCACTCGGAAGACCCCTCCCCCCAGACGAATCTGGTTCTTCGGCCATTTCATAATCCATGAGGTGCAATCCCCAAGGGGCAAAACGTCGCCTTCGTCTGTGCCCGGAGGTTGAAAGGGGGAATGGCGTAGCGGTACTCCAGCACTACCATTACCAACTTGACCTTCGCCACGTCTTCCGCCAATCTAGCGCCGTGCATAACGCGGGAAGCCATGACAAAGCCGCTAGCAACTTCCACCAACTTGCCGCCGGGCTCCACCGTTTGCAGAAGTATGCATTGTTCATCCTGAGTCAGGGGCGCCATGTTGGGCATCATGAGATGGCAGTCACGAAAGGCATATATAGTTAAAGAAGATGACGCGAAGGAGTAACTAATGAGTTTACCTCCTTGATGGCGTCGATCTCGGCTACTGTCGATACAAGGGCGGCGGTTGGGGGCGTCGATGCGACCAGTTGGAGCTGCGGCGGCGGTTGGAGCTGCGGCGTCGGGTGGAGCGGCGGCGTCTGGTGGAGCCCCGACGCCGGCGTCGGGTGGAGCGGCACCGTCGGCGACACATGGAAGCTTGAGTTGCTGCCGCTGATGCTGGGCACATGTATCGGCCCCACTTGTCCTCCCGCATTCCAAGCAGCTAACCCCTCCATCAACCTAGGGGGGATGATCTGCCGGATCTTCTCGTCCAATAACTTGTTCATCATCTCCGTGTTCTCCACAGGCTTTTCGGCCACCAGCTTCTCTAGTGACTCCACCTTCTTCTTCAGCTCCTGAACCTCGGATTTATCCTTAGCCGACGACCTCCTCTCCAGCTTTCTCGTCTTGGCATCCAATCCGTAGTACTCGGATAGCTTCATACTTGTGCCAAAGCCGGACACACGGCCACCCGACGTCGGTGGCTTGTCCAGCTCCCTCTCCTTGTATTTGTTCATCGCCCTGTTGAAAGGCGTGTCCTACGGTTCCGTCGACCCCTGGGACGACGGGCCAGCCTTCGTCAACTCTTCATCCTTTAGACAAAGGAACTTAAGGTTAGCCCATTTGGCTTCATTGCCTAATAAGATGAGCGAAATAATATAGAACTATCCTTACCAGGTACTTCTCGAAATCCCTCACGTCTTCGTGATCCGTAATAAATTCCCCCGTCGCCCAGTCTAAGTAGTAGCGGGACCGGACAAAGTTCCTAGCCTGTTCATCCTGGATTTTGTGCCAGGGGTTTTCTTTCCCCAGACGTACCATCTCGGCATCCTCCTTGTCCCAAGTGGGCTGTTTTCCTTGGTAACCGCCGCTTCCACAATGGTGGGTCCCTAAGTTCAAATCCCGCATTTTCTCCCCCCAGGCGGTCCATTTTTTAACAGTGTCACTCTCTAAGTAAGACTTGAATGCATTAAAGTCTTCTAAGGAGAGCGACGGGTCTTTGCTACTTATCCTCTCCCAGCTTTCACCGGCCTCGATCTTTCTCTTCAGCCGGTTCTTCCAGCTGCTCAAGGCGGTGCTCATCTTCGTGAGAGCTAAAGAGTCCACCTTCTTATTGAACGGCTCCAGGAACGTGTATCGTTGGTGAAGCTTCTGGAGGAGGGATTGGGCGATAGCCTTGTTCTCCTTGCTTCTGAGGTCCTGAGTTAGGATCGGCACGGTTTCATGGACGATGCACCCTAGTTGCATGCTGTACCCTTTGGCAACCCGCGAAGGCTCCATCGGTAGGCCACTTTCGGAGACTACCGTGATAGCATCGGTGATGTTGGCGAGCACTTGCGGCCTCCGATCCCTCCTTGGCCTCCTCGCCGTCCTCTTCTTCTTACCCTCCTGAGGGTTGCCGCCGCTATCACCTTCCGTGCGGTTAGCCGCGTTCTCTTCACCGGTCGTCTCTTCACCGGTCTCGGCGGCATCGTCCCAGGTATCGTCATCGTCGCCGGTGTCGGCGGCGGCCCCCCGGCCCTCTCCCTCGTCGGTGTCGTCGGCGGCCCCCCGGCCCTCTCCCTCGGAGGCGGCGTCCCGGCCCTCTTCCTCATCGCCGGGCGACTCGGCGGCGGCCTTCCGGGGCCGCTCGTAGCCCTCCCAGAAGTCCTTGTTGGCCTCTCTCGCTTCTTCGTTCTGGCTCCTGGGCTTAGAAGTGCTGCCCGACATGTTTATTTGCACTTCATTAAAAAGAGGCAAAAAGTTAATTAGTACAAAAGTCAACCAAAAAATTCGGCATGACCTTTGCTATTTTTTCTACGTAGGAGTGCCCATTTCTCAACCGAAACGGAAGTTAATCAACGCTTCGGGAGAAATGGGCAACTCAATGAAATCCCTGCAAAACCTGGAGCCCACATTCATCACCATATTCACAGATTCTAACCATGTTCATCATCATACAAAATTGTATCCAAATACTACTACATCAAAACCTGGAGCTACAACTACATCAAAACCTGGAGCATCAAAAACCTAAAGCATCAAAACCTAGAGCATCTACAACAAAACCTGGAGCATCAAAAACCTGAAGCATCAAAACCTAGAGCATCTACAACAAAACCTGGAGCATCAAAAACCTGAAGCATCAAACCCTGGAGCTACAACTACATCAAAATCTGAAGCATCAAAGCCTGAAGCATACAACTACATCAAAACCTGGAGCATCAAAACCTGGAGCATTACACTTATACTTATAGTAGCACTAACCACTTATACTTACAGTAGCACTAACCAAAGTAGCATCATTAGCTTGAACCAAGAATTGCTAACAAATCCTAGCTAGCAGTAGCTAGCAATAAAGAACATCAACATATAAAATTCCAGAGATAATTAAATAGCAGAAGCTTGAGCATCATATGGAAATGCTAGTGACTTACAGTAGCATTTCATGTACTAGTAGCATTATTATCTTGAAACCCCAAGCAGTAATTCAAAATCAACAAATCCTAGGCAGTAGAATTTCATTTTATTAACCCAAGCATTATCTTGAAACCCCAAGCATCAATTCAAAATCAACTAGGCAGTAGCATTTCATTTTATTAAAAAACCTACTGCATTGTATTGAAAAACCTACTGCATTGTTCATTTTATTGAACCATTAGCTCTACTGCAAGCAATGAATTTAAAAAAACAGCAAGCAATGAATTAAAAAAAATATAGCAAGAACTTTATTAGCTCTAGTGCAAGCAATGAATTAAAAAAAACAGCAACCAATGAATTAAAAAAATAGCAAGAACTTTATTAGCTCTAGTGCAAGCAATGAATTAAAAAAAACAGCAACCAATGAATTAAAAAAAATAGCAAGAACTTTATTAGCTCTAGTGCAAGCAATGAATTAAAAAAAACAGCAACCAATGAATTAAATAAAATAGCAAGAAATTTATTAGCTCTAGTGCAAGCAATGAATTAAAAAAAAACAGCAACCAATGAATTAAAAAAATAGCAAGCAATAAATTAAATAGCATTTGACTGCATCATTTGCATTTACATTTAAACCAGTAGCATCATTTGCATGAACAAGAGAACCTAAATCAATTTCTAGCTTGTACATTTCATCATTTCATCATAGCATCATAGCATCATTTCATCATTTCCATTTAAACCAGTAGCATCATTAGCTTTCACCAAGAATTGCTAACAAATCCTAGCAGTAGCATTGGAGTCATTATTCTATTTCATGAATACTACATACTACACTTTAGCCAGAGAATTGGCAATGGAAGTCCAACAAAACCAATAACATATACATACTACACTACATCATGCCACCAAAGTAGATATAGGTCATTTGTTTCTACATCTAGCTATGGAGCCCCTGAATTTCATCACATAGAAAGAATATAATGCCATAACCAAGAAATTAGCTACTGCTAGGATCATGGCAATTCTTTGATGGCTTGGATGGCTTGGATCATGGCAATGCAAACAACAAGAACATGAGACAATACAAAATCTGACCAATGTTGCCCTTCTTCTCCGAAATTCGGGCACAAGACAGTGGGGAGGGGGACAAGGGAGTGGGGAGGGGGAGAGGGACTCTCACCGAACGGTGGCAGTGGCAGGGCGCGGTGGTGATGGCGTTGTACGTCCTCCTCCTCTGCGGCAGCGACTCGGGCTGCGCGTCCTCCTCCTCGATCTGCGGGGCGGCTCGGGCTTGAGCGTCCTGCTCGGCGGTGGCCTGGCGGTCCTCCTCCTCCTCCTCTGCGGCGGCGGCTCAGGCTCGCGCGTCCTCCTCCTCCTCGGTGGCAGCGGCGCTAGGTGGCGGCGCTTGGCGGTGGTGGTGGTTGCAGTGGCGCTAGGGTTGTCGGGGAAGAAACTGCTGTTGTGAGTGGGGAAGAAAGGGTCGATCGAGTTATTTCACCAAGTGTCTAAATTCTGTGGCGCACCCCTCCATGTGCGCCACAGAATTAAGCTTTCTGTGGCGCATCAGCTCTAACATGCGCCACAGAATTCCTTAATTCTGTGGTGCACCTAAAGGGGCGTGCGCCACAGAATTTAGACACTTAGCAAAACAAAATGGTTTACTGCTGTGTACTGACAGTTACTTAGCACTAGCCCAGTGGTTAAGGTCAATGTTAGCCCATTAGTAGCTAGGTTCGAACCCTGGCTGCCACACAATTTTTCTTCCTTTTTTTCATATTTTAGTTACATTTCAATAAATAACACAACATTATTTAGTAATTAGTAGAGTATTATAAATTACTTGTCTCATACAAACATGTACGTTCTTGTTTCTCTCACACACACATGCATGTACTTGTCTAACAAACACTCACACACATGTGATAGACCAAAAAAAGATCTTCTTCGTCCCGGCTTCGAGCTCTAGCTAGCGTCTCTTCGCAATCTTCTTTCCCTTTCGGTTGTTGGCGGTTGAATACTTTATGCCGGCCACCTTGAGATTTCTTCGCGTGAACGGACAACCTTTAGAGGGTAGGGAGGTCTTCCTTCTTACTTTACTAGTAGTAGGCATGCCAAAGTGCCTGTCGAATTCCTCCTCAATCTTCGGGTCACCGTTCTTGTCCACGTCTTCCTCGTTGGCGTCTCCTTGCATTCCTATGATGCTCCTCTTGCCCCTCCTCACGACAACATGGCTAGGCCTCGACGGATCGGTGATGAAGAAGCATTGGTCAACTTGGCTACCGAGTACCCATGGCTCATTTTTCGCGGATGCGTTCTTCGATTTTGCATCGGGTATAACCATGGTTGTGAAATATCGGCCTTCTTTTTCGACCTTCTTGGCCCATCTGACACGAAACATTGGCACCGTCTCTCCACAGTAATTGAGCTCCCATATCTCCTCGATCCTTCCAAAAAATCTGTCCTTGACATTAGTCTCGTCATCGGCGTATGACAGCATAGTTACTCCTGAGTTTTGATTTTCACTATTTCTGTCCTTTTCCTCGGTGTAGAATCTGTAACCGTTGATGTCGTACCCCTGATAGGTCCTTATGTTATGCCCGGGTCCCTGTGATAAGGTGTATATGAGTTTTTCATCTTCGGTAGAAGGCCTTTTTCTCTGTGCTTCAAGCAGTTGAGTTTGCTTGAACCAACGCGTGAAGCTGGAGTTGTGCTTTTTGGTTACGTCTCCCATCTTCCTCGGCCGGCCCATATCGATGTAATTCTGCTCGACCATGCTTTTGTGCTCTTGCACGAAAGGTTCGATCAGTTTTAAGTGTTGTAGCGCGACCCGGTGAGCCCTGTCAAAGTCATCGCGTCGATTGTCAATGCCGACATGGACTGAGCGGTAGCCCTCGCGGTGACCGACTCCAGCGAGCCTCCCGAGGTGTGCCCTGGGGGGTAGACCAACATGATCCTCGTCGTCCTCGGTGCTTAGATAATTCTGGCAGAAGGAGATGCACTCGTAGGTTAGAAACCCCTTGGCCATGCTTGCATCTGGACGGGCCCTATTGCGAACGTATCCTTTCATGACACCGTTCTGCCTTTCGAAAGGCATCATGTTGTGGAGGAACGTTGGGCCGAGCTGCTTGATGTCTTCAACGACATGGAGAAGGAGATGGATGCATATATCATAGAATGCAGGCGGGAAGTAAATCTCGAGCTCACATAGTATCACCACGATCTCATCCTGTAGCATCTTGAGCATCCTCACGCCGATCGACTTCCTGGTGATAACGTCAAAAAAGTTGCAAAGGCCAAACAGCGTATCACGGACGTGCTCGTCCATTATGCCTCGGATCGCAACGGGAAGTATCTGCGTCATTAGCACGTGGCAATCGTGAGACTTCATCCCGGTGAACCTCTTCTTCGCTACATCCAGATATCTGCTTATATTCCCCGAGTAACCGTGAGGAACTTTCACTCCTAGGAGGCACCTGAAAAACTGCTCAAGCTCCTCCGGACTCATTGTGAAGCAGGCAGCGGAAAGCAGCACCACGTTCTTCTTAGCCCTTTTGCGAAGACGTTGAGTCCCTTCCGTCTGATCATCATCATCATCATCGTCGTCGTCAGTATCGGGGGCTTGAAGATCTTTCCTGATGCCAAAATGTTTAAGATCGTATCTTGCTTTCGGTCCATCCTTGGACTTTTCTGAGTTGCAAAGAGTGCCAAGCAGACTCTCGGTAACGTTCTTCGTAATGTGCATGACATCGAGGCTGTGGGGCGTGTGGAGGACCTTCCAGTACCCCAAGTCGTGGAAAACAGACCTCGCTTTCCATACACCGAGCAGCGGCTCTGGCTTCGGTCGCTTCTTTCCCGGCGCTGGGCACTCCATCCAATTTTTCAGAAGATCATCGATTTCTGCGTGGCTCCTCGGGCGTGGGGGTCCATCGGGCTCATCTTTACCATTGAACAGATCATCGCATTTTCTCCACGGGTGATCCAAGCGAAGCCACCTTCGAGCACCTGGGTACACGGTTTTAGAGGACCCGGGATCCCTTGGTAGTTGTAGATGCGGGGTCTCGTCCATGCACTTCACACAGCCGTTGAATCCGTGGCCGACCTGGGCAGATACATATGCGTAACCAGGATAGTCCATGACCGTCGTGATCAACGCGGCTCTCATATCGAAATAAGTTCTAGTGTAGGCGTCCCACGTACGGGGTGGCGTCTTCCACAACGTGTCTAACTCCTCTTTCAGCAGCCCGAGATACAAATGCATGTCGACACCTGGTTGTTTCGGCCCCTGAATGAGAATACTCAGGTGTATGTACGGTGCATTGCCACGGGGGTAGGTTGTAAGGCCATACAAACACAGGCCAGGTGCTATGCGTGCTACTCTGGTTGCCGAACGGATTGAGTCCATCGGTGCTCATACCCAGCCTGATGTTCCTTGCGTCGCCCCCGAACCTAGGGAAGGCGATGTCCAATGCTTGCCACTGTCCAGCGTCTGAAGGGTGTGTCAGCATATAGCCCATCTCCGGATCTTCTTCGGGCTTCTGCCTTTCCGCGTGCCATTGCACGAGCTTTGCTTCCTTAGGGTCCACTAAATACCGCTGCAGACGGGGAGTGATAGGAAAGTACCATACCACTTTTCGAGGTACCTTCTTGTTCCCAACCTTGTACCGTCCATGGCCGCACACCGGACATGTGGTTCTGTCCTTGTACTCGTACCTATAAATCACACAATCATTAATGCAGGCGTGGTATTTTTCGTGCGGTAGGTCAAGGGGACACACGACTTTCTTGGCCTCCTCGATACTACTTGGCAATGTGTTCCCCTCGGGGAGACGATCATGCCAGAATTTTAAGTTCTTGCTGAAGCTGGAATCGGTCCACTTGTTCTGCGTCTTCATCTACAGGTAATCAAGCGTTACATGCAAGCGCGTATCCTGCGGACGACACCCAGGAAAGATCGGAGTCATCCCGTCTTTCTCTATTTGCGACAGCTTGGCTCTCTCTCTCTCTCTAGCTGCAACTCTATCGTTGCTCGTCTCCTGGAGGAGAAGATCTTGAACATGAGAGTCCCGCAAGGCCGAAATTAGCGGGGTCGCGCCGGAATCTTCTTCTTCATCATGATGATCTACTCCGCCGGCATCTTCTTCTTCATGATGATCTTCTCTGCCGACTTCTTCTTCATGATGATAGTCCCCGTTGGCATGATGATAGTCTTCTTCATGATGATAGTCATCTCGCTCGACATGGTCTTCATGCGCACCATTTGATGGGGCCGGCCGCGCCTGGTTGTCTTGCATGAAACCGCGCCTCAGCAGGTGCTCCTCCAGTTGTCCGGAATCAGGGTTGATCCAGCGCTCGAGTTTGCATGATCGACACGGACATCTTATCTGGCGCCTATTGTTCCGAATCATGTCCTCCTTCGGGTCTATCTTGTATCTAGAGATTCGAGCGGAACTCATCGAGAGGACCATGCTTGCCTGCAAATGGTATACATAGAACAGGAAATTAGAACCGCAACAAATGCACACACATGCATGGGCCGTGCCTCTCCTCAAGGTATTACATGGAGCGGAAAAATTCGGCATGACCTCTCCTCAAGGTAGGACATATGGGTAGTGCAAAATTTGCCGAAACGGAAATGAATCAACATTTCGGCAAACATCCATGCACCACACCGGCACACACACAAGCGCTTCACCTGCAACAAGCATCCATACACACGACGGCCACACAAGATCTACAAGCATATGCATGTCTCCTCCAAGCATATGTATGTCTCCTCCAACTACTCACCTTGTAGATTCGATACCGAGAAGAGACCGCGATCGATGAGTTCGAGAGGAGGAGAGAGTATGGAGAGCCTTCTCCTCAACTCCAATTAAGTATCAACCAAAGTAAGTGCAATAAATACCCAAGCAAGTGAAAAGTAGAGCCAAAATGCTATGAGAGAGAACGGGGGGACGAGCTAGATGGAGGAAGAAGAATGGCTTATGTAGTGTGGTAGGTGGGAGGTTGGCTCAGTTTCGTAGATCTGGTTCGCTAATTCTGTGGCGCACCGTACACAGTGCGCCACAGAATGCCTTATTTCTGTGGCGCACCGAGCCACCTGCGCCACAGAATAGCATTTTTTTGTGGCGCACTGTTTACCTGCGCCACAGAATAAGGAATTTCTGTGGCGCACTGGGGTACGTGCGCCATAGAAATAGTAAAACCAATGATTGGGGGTGACAGGTTGTGGGGCCCACCAAGTTTTTGTGGCGCATGGCCCGCTGGTGCGCCACAGAATTAAGCTATTTCTGTGGCGCACCTTGCCTGGTGGGCCACAAAATAAATTTCTGTGGCGCATTTTTAATGGTGCGCCACAAAACTAAGCTCCGCCTATAAGGGTTTTCCTACTAGTGCTAGTTTTATGACAATACTCACATGTTTTATACACATTTTACATCATTTATATGCATTTTCCGGCACTAACCTATTAACAAGATGCCGAAGCGCCAGTTCCTGTTTTGTGCTGTTTTTGGTTTCAGAAATCCTACACAGGAAATATTCTCGGAATTGGACGAAACGAACGCCCAGGGTCTTATTTTTCCACGGAGCTTCCAGAAGACCGAAGAGGATACGAAGTGGGGCCACGAGGCGCCCTAACCATAGGGCGGCGCGGCCAAGGAGGGGCCTGCGCCGGCCTATGGTGTGGGGCCCCCGTGCCTCCTTCGACTCTTTCCTTCCGCCTACTTAAACTATCCGTCGTGAAAACCCTATTACCGAGAGCCACGATACGGAAAAAGTTCTAGAGACGCCGCCGCCACCAATCCCATCTCGGGGGATTTAGGAGATCGCCTCCGGCACCCTGCTGGAGAGGGGAATCATCACCGGAGGGCTCTACATCACCATGCCCGCCTCCGGATCGATGCGTGAGTAGTTCATCCCTGGACTATGGGTCCATAGCAGTAGCTAGATGGTTGTCTTCTCCTCTTGTGCTATCATGTTTAGATCTTGTGAGCTGCCTATCATGATCAAGATCGTCTATTTGTAATGCTACATGTTGTGTTTGTTGGGATCCGATGAATATGGAATACTATGTCAAGTTGATTATTGATCTATCATATATGTGTTGTTTATGATCTTGCATGCTCTCCGTTGCTAGTAGAGGCTCTAGCCAAGTTGATACTTGTGACTCCAAGAGGGAGTATTTATGCTCGATAGTGGGTTCATGCCTCCATTGAATCTGGGACAGTGACAGAAAGTTCTAAGGTTGTGGATGTGCTGTTGCCACTAGGGATAAAACATCAATGCTTTGTCTAAGGATATTTGTGTTGATTACATTACGCACCATACTTAATGCAATTGTCTGTTGTTAGCAACTTAATACTGGAAAGGGTGCGGATGCTAACCCGAAGGTGGACTTTTTAGGCATAGATGCATGCTGGATAGCGGTCTATGTACTTTGTCGTAATGCCCTAAGTAAATCTCATAGTAGTCATCATGATATGTATGTGCATTGTTATGCCCTCTCTATTTGTCAATTGCCCAACTGTAATTTGTTCACATAACATGCTATTTATCTTATTGGAGAGACACCACTAGTGAACTGTGGACCCCGGTCCATTCTTTTACATCTGAAATACAATCAACTGCAATCTCTGTTCTCTGTTGTTCTTCACAAGCAAACATCATTCTCCACACCATACGTTTAATCCTTTGTTTACAGCAAGCCGGTGAGATTGACAACCTCACTGTTAAGTTGGGGCCAAGTATTTTGGTTGTGTTGTGCAGGTTCCACGTTGGCGCCGGAATCCCTGGTGTTGCGCCGCACTACACTCCTTCACCAACAACCTTCACGTGGCCTTCATCTCCTACTGGTTCGACAACCTTGGTTTCATACTGAGGGAAACTTGCTGCTATACGCATCATACCTTCCACTTGGGGTTCCCAACGGACGTGTGCTTCACGCGTTATCAAACAGCAACAAGTTTCCCTTAAGTGAATCACCCAAGGTTTATCGAACTCAGGGAGGTAGAGGTCAGAGATATCCCTCTCAAGCAACCCTGCAATTAAGATACAAGAAGTCTCTTGTGTCCCCAACACACCTAATACACTTGTCAGATGTATAGGTGCACTAGTTCGGCGAAGAGATATTAAAACACATATGGTATAGATGGTGGTAAACGGTAATTGCGATCTGAAGTAAATATTGCAGGAAGTAAAGATGCAGTAAAACTGTAAATAAGCGATGTTTGCAGTTTTTGGAAACAAGGCCTAGGGATCCTACTTTCACTAGTGGCCACTCTCAACATTGATCACATAACTGAATAAATAAATGCTACTTTCTCACACTCTCTTGTTGGATAACAAACACCATTCATTGTGTAGGGCTACAAAAGCACACCTCAAGCCGGAGTAAACAAGCTCCACAACATCCGGAGTTCATATTAAAGTAACCTCTAGAGTGCATAATAGACCGTTGCAATTTAGACCGAGTACTAACATAGCATACACACTGTCACCAATAGCTATGAAAGGGGGAATAGATCACATCAATACTATCATAGTAATAGTTAACTTCATAATCTACAAGAGATTACAATCATAACCTACGCCAAGTTCTACATGATGCACACACTGTCAACTTTACATCATGGAGGAGGAATAGACTACTTTAATAACATCACTAGAGTAGCACATAGATTAATAGTGATACAAAGATCATGATCACATAAAGGTCACACCATGGGAGAGAGAGATGAACCACATAGCTACCGGTAGAGCCCTCAGCCTCGGGGGAGAACTACTCCCTCCTCGTCATGGGAGACAGCAACGACGATGAAGATGGCGGTGGTGTCGATGGAGATGACTTCGGGGGCAATTCCCCGTCCCGGCGGCGTGCCGGAACAGAGATTCTGTCCCCCGAAACTTGTCTTCGCGATGGCGGCGGCTACGGACCTCTTCGTGGAATATGACTGTATTCTTTAGGGTTTTCGCGGCTGGGAGAATATATAGGCGAAGGGGCGATGTCGGTGGAGTCCCGAGGTGGGGTCCCCACCTGGCGGCGGGGCCAGGGCTGGGCCTGCGCCCCCCTAGGGTGTGGGCACCTCGTGGCCCCCCTTCGTCTCTCCTTCGGACTCCGTGAAGCCCCTGGAAAAATAAGAACGTGGCCTTTTGTTTCGTCCAATTCTGAGAATATTTCCTGTGTAAGATTTCTGAAACCAAAAACGGCAGAAAACAGGAACTGGCACTTCGGCATCTTGTTAATAGGTTAATCCCGGAAAATGCATAAAAATGATATAAAGTGTGAATAAAACATGTAGGTATTGTCATAATATAAGCATGGAACATCAGAAATTATAGATACGTTGGAGACGTATCAAGCATCCCCAAGCTTAGTTCCTACTCTCCTTCGAGTAGGTAAACAATAAAAAGAATAATTTCTGAAGTGACATGCTACCAACATAATCTTGATCAACACTATTGTAAAGCATATGAGATGAATGAAGTGACTGAAAGCAATGGTCTATAGTTTGCTAACAAAAAGATAATGACTAAACAACTGAATCATATAGCAAAAACTTTTCATGAATAGTACTTTCAAGACAAGCATCAAAAAGTCTCGCATAAGAGTTAACTCATAAAGCAATGAATTCAAAGTGAAAGGCATTGAAGCAACACAAAGGATGATTAAGTTTCAGCAATTGCTTTCAACTTGTAACATGTATATCTCATGGATAGTTGTCAACATAAAGTAATATAACAAGTGCAATAAGTAAACATGTAAGAGTCAATGCACACAGTTGACACAAGTGTTTGCTTCTAAGATAGAAAGAAGTAGGTAAACTGACTCAACATAAAGTAAAAGAAAGGCCCTTCGCAGAGGGAAGCAGGGATTAAATCATGTGCTAGAGCTTTTTAAGTTTTGAAATCATATAGAGAGCATAAAAATAAAGTTTTGAGATGTGTTTGTTGTTGTCAACGAATGGTAGTGGGCACTCTAACTACCTTATCAACCAGACTTTCAAGAGCGGCTCCCATGAAGGATGTTATCTCTACCAGCAAGGTAGATCATCCCTCTTCTCTTTTGTTTACACATGTATTTTAGTTTCATTATTGATTACACTCCTCCCAACCTTTTGCTTACACAAGCCATGGCTAACCGAATCCTCGGGTGCCTTCCATCATTCACATACCATGGAGGAGTGTCTATTTGCAAAATTAAGTTGCTTACTGATAGATCAGGGCAAAACATGTGAAGAGAATTATTAATGCAAGTTAATTAATTGGGGCTGGGCACCCCGTTGCCAGCTCTTTTTGCAAAATTATTGGATAAGCGGATGTATATGCCACTAGTCCATTGGTGAAAGTCTGTCAGAAGTAAATGACAAGGTTGAAAGATAAACAGCACATACTTCCTCATGAGCTATAAAACATTGACACAAATAAGAGATAATAGCTTTTGAATTGTTTAAAGGTAGCACATGAAGTATTTACTTGGAATGGCTGGAACTACCACATAGTAGGTAGATATGGTGGACACAAATGGCATAGGTTTTGGCTCAAGGTTTTGGATGCACGAGAAGCATTCCCTCTCAGTACAAGGCTTTGGCTAGCAAGGTTGTTTGAAGCAAACACAAGTATGAACTGGTACAGCAAAACTTACATCAGAACATATTGCAAGCATTATAAGACTCTACACTATCTTCCTTGTTGCTCAAACACTTTTACCAGAAAATATCTAGACCTTAGAGAGACCAATCATGCAAACCAAATTTCAACAAGCTCTACGGTAGTTCTCCACTAATAGGTTTAAACTACATGATGCAAGAGCTTAAACATTATCTACTTGAGAGCTCAAAACAATTGCCAAGCATCAAATTATTCAAGACAATATACCAATTACCACATGAAGCATTTTCTATTTCCAACCAAATAACAATAAGTGAAGCGATCAACTTTCGCCATTGAACATTAAAAGTAAAAGCGAAGAACACTAGTGTTCATATGAAAAAGCGGAGCGTGTCTCTCTCCCACACAAGGATGTTTAGGATCCGATTTTATTCAGAGAATGAAAATAACAAAACGAAAATAAAAGCACACAGACGCTCCAAGTAAAGCACATAAGATGTGACGGAATAAAAATATAGTTTCACTAGAGGTGACCTGATAAGTTGTTGATGAAGAAGGGGATGCCTTGGGAATCCCCAAGCTTAGATGCTTGAGTCTTCTTGAAATATGCAGGGATGAACCACGGGGGCATCCCCAAGATTATACTTTTCACTCTTCTTGATCATATCATATCATCCTCCTCTCTTGACCCTTGAAAACTTCCTTCACACCAAACTCAAAACAATCTCATTAGAGGGTTAGTGCATAATCAAAAATTCATATGTTCAGCAAGGACACAATCATTCCCAACACTTCTGGACATTACCCAAGGCTACTGAAATTTAATGGAGCAAAGAAATCCACTCAAACACAGTAAAAGAGGCAATGTGAAATAAAAGGAAGAATCTGTCAAAACAGAACAGTCCGTAAAGACGAATTTTTTCGAGGCACTTAACAGGCTCAGATGAAAAAGCTCAAATTGAACGAAAGTTGCGTACATATCTGAGGATCACGCATGAATTGTTTCAGCATTTTACGAGTTTCCGACAGATAGATCTACTCAAATTCGTGACAGGTAAAAATCTGTTTCTGCGCAGGAATCCAAATCTAGTATCAACTTTACTATCAAAGACTTTACTTGGCACAACAATGAAATAAACATGATAAGGAGATGTTGCTACAGTAGTAACAACTTCCAAGATACAACAAAACAGTAGCAAAATAAAAACATGAGTTATCTCCCAAGAAGTGCTTTCTTTATAGCCATTAAGATGGGCTCAGTAATTTTAATGATGCTCTCGCAAGAAATAAGAGTTGAAGCAAAAGAGAGCATCAAAAGGAAATAAGAAACACTTTTAAGTCTAACCCACTTCCTATGAAAATGAATCTTGTAAATAAACAAGTCATGTAAGCATAATGCAACAAGCATAGAAAGGCAACACAAGCGCAACTTCAAGATTGTCAACATAAAGAGGGGAAACTTAATATTATTAAGATGTATACAACCATGTTTCCCTCTCTCATAATAACTTTCAGTAGCATCATGAACAAACTCAACAATATAACTACCTCATAAAGCATTCTTATTCACATGCATAAAAGTATCATTACTCTCCACATAAGCATAATCAATTTTATTAGTAATAGAGGGAGTAAAACTATCACATCCATCATTGTAATCATCATAAATTGCAGGCATGGCATAATCATAATAAACTTTATCCTCCATAGTAGGTGGCACCAAAATACCACTATTATTATAATCATCATAAATGGGAGGCAAAGTATCATTAAAGAAAATTTTCTCCTCAAAACTTGGGGGACTACAAATATCACAACCAGCTTCCCCAAGCTTAAATTCTTCCATAGCATTAGCAATAATAGTATTCAAAGAGTTCATGCTAATAACATTGCTACAACTATTTTGCAAACAAATTTCCATGGGTTTTTTAATTCTCTCTTCAAACACATCATGTCCTGATACAAGATCAAGTTCATAAAGATCTCTATTTTTTTGTTGTTTTCCATTAAGCCTAACTAGTGAAAATAAAAACAAGAGAAAAAAAGATAAAATTGCAGAATCTAAAGGAGATAGCTTCGAGCACTCACACACCGGCAACAGTGCTAGGAAATAGCTTAGTAGTCGGAGGATGTGAATACCTTTTACCTTACCTCCCCGGCAACGGTGCCAGAAAATAGCTTGATGTCTACGCACGCTTCTATTCCTGTAGACAGTGTTGGGCCACCAAGAGCATAGGTTTGTAGAACAGCAGCAGGTTTCCCTTAAGTGAATCACCCAAGGTTTATCGAACTCAGGGAGGTAGAGGTCAGAGATATCCCTCTCAAGCAACCCTGCAATTAAGATACAAGAAGTCTCTTGTGTCCCCAACACACCTAATACACTTGTCAGATGTATAGGTGCACTAGTTCGGCGAAGAGATATTAAAACGAGATGGTATAGATGGTGGTAAACGGTAATTGCGATCTGAAGTAAATATTGCAGGAAGTAAAGATGCAGTAAAACAGTAAATAAGCTATGTTTGCAGTATTTGGAAACAAGGCCTAGGGATCCTACTTTCACTAGTGGCCACTCTCAACATTGATCACATAACTGAATAAATAAATGCTACTTTCTCACACTCTCTTGTTGGATAACAAACACCATTCATTGTGTAGGGCTACAAAAGCACACCTCAAGTCGGAGTAAACAAGCTCCACAACATCCGGAGTTCATATTAAAGTAACCTCTAGAGTGCATAATAGACCGTTGCAATTTAGACCGAGTACTAACATAGCATACACACTGTCATCAATAGCTATGAAAGGGAATAGATCACATCAATACTATCATAGTAATAGTTAACTTCATAATATACAAGAGATTACAATCATAACCTACGCCAAGTACTACATGATGCACACACTGTCAACTTTACATCATGGAGGAGGAATAGACTACTTTAATAACATCACTAGAGTAGCACATAGATTAATAGTGATACAAAGCTCATGATCACATAAAGATCACACCATGGGAGAGAGAGATGAACCACATAGCTACCGGTAGAGCCCTCAGCCTCGGGGGAGAACTACTCCCTCCTCATCATGGGAGACAGCAACGGCGATGAAGATGGCGGTGGTGTCGATGGAGATGACTCCGGGGGCAATTCCCCGTCCCGGCGGCGTGCCGGAACAGAGATTCTGTCCCCCGAAACTTGTCTTCGCGATGGCGGTGGCTACGGAACTCTTCGTGGAATATGACTGTATTCTTTAGGGTTTTCGCGACTGGGAGAATATATAGGCGAAGGGGCGATGTCGGTGGAGTCCCGAGGTGGGCTCCCCACCTGGCGGCGCGGCTAGGGCTGGGCCCGCGCCCCCCTAGGGTGTGGGCACCTCGTGGCCCCCCTTCGTCTCTCCTTCGGACTCCGTGAAGCCCCTGGAAAAATAAGAACGTGTCCTTTTGTTTCGTCCAATTCCGATAATATTTCCTGTGTAAGATTTCTGAAACCAAAAACAGCAGAATACAGGAACTAGCACTTCGGCATCTTGTTAATAGGTTAGTCCCGGAAAATGCATAAAAATGATATAAAGTGTGAATAAAAAATGTAGGTATTCTCATAATATAAGCATGGAACATCAGAAATTATAGATACGTTGGAGACGTATCATTAGCAAATCCAGTTTTAGATCTACTGCAGCAGGAAAATGAACTCTATTTTCTTACTTTCACAGTCCAATTTAGCTCTATTGTTTCACTGTATAGAATCCTGAACTAGAACCTCTACTTGGATATACAAAATTATGTCTCGTATATGTAGCAATTTGGCATATAACATAATCAACCCTCCAGAATGTATGTTTGTTCTCAGATCGGCACTTAATTGCCTTGGGTGAGAATTAGAGTATAAACTCAATGAAGTATCTAGTGCTATCAATAAACCTTCTAATGACCAAGAAAATGTAGATTTTTATTTGCAGCATGTTTCCGATCTAGCATAATCAAGCACAAAAAATCACAACATACGACCCTAAAAAAACTAACAGCAACTTATAGGAAACAAAAACAGAGTAAACTTAGATATATTCAAAACCTACATCATCTGCATGATGGCCAAACCAAAAGAACTACCTTTGAGTCGGCGAGAGGTCGGGGACGTCGTCCTCGGGTACGGACGGTTCCGAGATGGAAATCGGCCCGCTGTTACACGAGCCCTAGAACGGAAGATCCTACGACGAGTGCTTGAGCATCGTCTTCCTCCACGTCTCCCGATACACCGTCTGCTCGGCGTCAGCAGATCTGGCAGAGGATGAGACGACGGAGAAGGAAGAGCCGTGGTGCACTCTTAACACTGGATGCGTTCTCTCCAGGCGAAAATATCTAGGCTGGGGAGAGGTATCGCTCCAGTACTCTAGGACATCGCCGCCGTCTCGGCTGCCGCCGTGTCTCTTCCAGATGGGGGAGAAGAGAGTTAGTGCTGAACTAGGGTCTCGGGATGCTCAAGGCCAGGGGCTTGGGTACTAGGTAGTAGTGGGGACAAATTTAAAGATAGCCCCGGTATAGTTGCACAAAACACATACATATTTTTGCACCTATAACCCCACATTTTGGGTTATTACGTGCATTTCTCTTTAGCAGGGTGTAGGTTTCCGATTTCCGGAGCTTTGGGATGTTTTTTTGCGGGTAAAATAGGAACTTTTTTTTATCATTAGTAGGGTTTAGGGTTAGAAGTAGAGGGACTGTTGTAATATCCCAGGTTTAGAGGCAATAAAATGAGAGAACACCAAAGTGTGCATTGCATTCATGCATAGAAAATCCGGGGAATTTTCGCGTTTCAAATAAAACTTACCACAGTAACTGAAGTTTCACTTGACTTGCTGGAATTGAAGTAGATCATCAAGTCAAGCGCTATAAACTTCACTGTGATCTTTGTTAAAACCTTGTTTTGGGTAGAGATGATTTGATCTATGGATTAGATCAAATGGAATTATATTTACAACAACACATTCTTTAAGAATCAAAGCCTAACTTATCAACACTTACAAGTTAGCAACTACCTTTGTGTGTAAATTAATTAACTTCTAAACTTATTACCAAATAAGGTAAACCACAGGGTCTAAAGTGCATAAAAGCCACACATTCTTATTTAAATCATAACTTATTAAGTATATGGAATATCATAAAACTAAATCCATTTACATTACGATTTATAGTTCAAACTATTTGAACAAAACTAACTATGAGTATTTTGAAACTCATATGATCATGCTTTGGTGAAATCAAACACCAACTATCCAAATTTGAGGAATAACCTTCAACTTTGATCTTTTGATCAATATTATAATATAAATCCAATCCAATATGATATAGTGACTCATCCACAATAATAAAACCATCCACAAGATATTTAGTAACAAATGCCACTTGGCTATCCAAAAATAAATCATATGAGAGGATAATGATCTTGCCACATAGGATGAAAATATCTACATGACTTGCTTTCCAAGCTATGCCACCTCATGCTCAAAGGATTGCTATGGATGAGGGCATGACAACCAAGCACCTTACTCATCAAACCAACCCAAGAGTCACCACTTATGTGTCATGATACTAGAGCTTGCCCAAGCCTATAAATAGAGCCACACCCTTCATCCATTTGATCACCTTGTAGCATGATACAAGGAAGAAAACACATAGGGCCACTCCATATGAATTAGCTAGGATCAAGATGAAGAAGCTAGGAGGTGGAGGCATACCACAAGATGCAGGTTTATCAGATTTCCTGAAGAACAAGCTACATAATATTGCAAGGTAGAATCCCTAGGCAAACCATATATTTAGAGGATCATATCATCATATCTTGAGTAGGACCTTAGGCTATTACAAGACATTTAGAGGTGAGAGAGATTATAGATGCTAACCATAGCAATGTCTATCCTAGAGAATTTTAGAGTAGTATTACATCTTACTTGTTTAAACCAACCTTTAATCTTGTAGATGAGAGCCATGTTCCATTAGTGAAACATAACCAAAGCTTATGCTCATATTCCAATTCTAGTTGTGTATCATATTGGTGATCACTACTTAAACCCTAAACTACATTTGAATTCCAACCCATGGATTAACTTGGATTATAATTAGAACCCTGCCATACCTCATGCCTATTTATACTTCAATTCAGTGAAGCTTATGCAAAACCCTAAACCTTTCAAGTAGAATGCACACCACATAAAATATTATGTCCCCACTTGTGTACCATGGATCACAAATATAAACCAAGCCATCTATACTTAGGACTAAATGCCTTTGGTGAGTAGAATGAAACCAACACCCTATTATACTTTGCTATCCAAATACCTTGTTGAGTGAACCAAATAAAATAGTATTCATATAAGTAGTTGAGTTAACCATGATGAGCATAGGATCTATCTCAGATAATTTAAGCTAGAAGTTGCTAAGCAAGATTGGTAATTATAGAGTTTGATCAACCATTTTCCTAAACCCTAGAAATAATCACTCACATAAAATTATGAACCAACCCATTCACATTACCTCATTTTAAACTCCAACCTTAATTAAAATATATAACCTCACTATTGCTAAGTAATAACAAAACTTAAGGACCTGTTTACTATGCACTGGTTATAAACTTCAAACCATTTAAATAGATCTGATTCCTAAATTAAAAAGGGAATTGAAATAACTAACTAAACCATTTCTATTTTTACTTAAGCCTCACAAGATATCAATTAAATCCTAAACTAAATAATTATTTAAACAACAAGATTATACAGTGAGCATTGTTATCAAGTTATATTGATATTCAAATGTTTTAGAACCTGCAAAACAAAATAGAATTCAAATTTGAATTCAAATATCAAGACAGAAAATAAAAACAGAAAATAGAAAGTTTGAAAAGAGAAAGAGAGGGAAAGTTTACCTTACCTGGCCGTGCAGCCCAGCAGCTGAGCCCAAAACCAACCCACACCACGGCCCAGGAGCAGTCCAGCCCAAACCAAATACCGTTTCGGTTGCTTTAATAATCGTGCAAGGAGAAAACACTTCGTCGTCGTCGTCTCCGAGCTCGACAGCGCATCGGAGCCAGTAGGCCACGATCTCGTCGACGATAAGGACGCCGCCGGACATTGCCAGACACTCAGAACCACGCCCAATCTCTCTCGCGTCCGAGCTTATCCGCGGATGAGGAGATCCTTGCCAGCTAGAAGCTTCCAGAGACCGCCACCTCTCTGACCATGGCCGTCACCGTGTCGAGGCCACAGGGTTTCCCTTGGCCTATAAATAGGTGGAGAGCATCGCCGTGCACTTCTTGTTCACCTCCACCACTCCATTGCTACTTAGACGCTCCCTATCTCTCAAATTCATCCACTCTCTGACGCCGGAGTCGAAGACGAAGCCGACGGAGGAGGCCACCCCAGCCTCTGGCGCGTGGTCCAGGAGGAGCGCCTGGACTCAAGGAGCATCTGGGAGGAGCCAAGCATCCAGGGGAGCCGTGTGGAGGATCAATTTCCTCGTTCCCTTCTGCAGCACATCGCCGGGAATCTTCAATCGCCGTCGTCTCCGTCAACCATCGCCGGAGCCGACCACACCTTGAGCTTCAGGGTGAGCATACGCGTCTATAGCACCTACTCTCGCTTCCTAGCATCATCTGTAGCTTCCGATTCGATTCTCGCCGGAGAGCACCGCCGCGGGACATG
Source organism: Lolium perenne (assembly GCF_019359855.2). NCBI lineage: Eukaryota > Viridiplantae > Streptophyta > Magnoliopsida > Poales > Poaceae > Lolium > Lolium perenne. The sequence continues at coordinate 145,653,808 of NC_067245.2, forward strand.
GTCGCCGGCGTAGCTCCGGTGATCCCCTCGCTAAACCATCACCACCATTCGATTCATCTAGTTGTGCTCGTTCAGAAACACCTAGCCGCGCATCCCGGGAAGCCGTAAATCGGCGGCGCCACCATCTGCTGACCGCCGGCGTTTAACCGCCGGTGAGGTCAAAGGTTCTGGTCAACTTTGACCGGTCCTTGCTTGCGTGGCAGCCAGCATGGACTTGTACCCCACCAGTCAGTGAGTAGAGCTAGATCTGTCTCGGTACATTTAGCATTTATTGTTTAATTTAAAAACCAGTAAATTCCTGAAACTTTGTAAAACCATATAAAATTCATTTCAACTTAGAAAAATATGAATAATATATCAAAATGCTCACAAAAATAAACTCTATTCAAATAAAATATAAAACAAAAATGTGTAACAAAATAAAAATCCATTTATTTTTAACTTCATTCATTATGCCTTTTCATTTATTTGAAGCTTAATTTGAATTCAATAATTAGTTAAGTTTCAAAATTAAATCTTAGCTATTCAGTAAGAAAATAAAATGTTAAGATTAATTTTCTTAATAATGTTTTCATTAACTTAAATATTAGTGGTAATCCATAAACCCTAATTTGAAAATTGTTATTTTCTATTTTCTTAAACAATTACAAATTCTTGTGAAAACTAATAAAATGTCAAACCATTACTCATTTTGTTTCAAAGCAATTAGTAACCACACCTATATTGCCAATTATAATTTTAAGAGTTGTACCATAATTTAGAAACCCTAGTTTTAATTTAAATAAGACCTTAATCCCATTATTTTATGTGTTCAACCTTAATTGTTGCAATCCTAAAACCCTAGGGGTTTAGCCCATGTGATCATATCCACTTCACCTTTACATGTAGAACCTTAATAAACAACCAATGATTGCATACTCATGATTCACAAAAATAAAACTAGGTACAATTCACATGAGACCATCATTTCATGTCTTAATTTTTGGGTAACACCTATATGATCCACTAGTGCCACCTAGATGTAAACCCTAGCTTGTAATTAAGGTAGTGCCATTGATCACCACTCATATATACCGCACCATTAAGATCAACCTCAACCATCAAACCCTAGTAGAACCATAATGATAAACCCTAGTACCAATCTTATGTAGCAATACACAACATATGCTTCTATTCAACTAAACCCTACTTAGAAAGTAATAACCCACTTAGCATAGAAACTATTAGTGATTACTTAGTGAAGCAAATGTGAAGCCATAGTAAACCCTAACTCATAGCAACACCTTAATAATCATCCTTTGATATGATGCTTAGGAGAAACCATAAGTAATGAACCTGCCAAAGCTTGCTACATATAGACCAATTCTACTCAAGAACCCAACTCATCCCTATTAGAAAACTAAATGAATCCAATAGTAAACCCCAGAAGCCATAACTCCTATTTTTAATAGTTCGTGTTCTTATTTAACCTGTTCTTCAAAAGTTATTCTTTTGAAGTACAGAGGTCAATCAAACCATAGAAGCCATAGTTCTTATTTGAAATACTTCCTATTTCTTAATTAACATGTTCTTCAAAAGTTATTCTTTTGAAGTATAGTATAAGTAATCATCAACCATGTTCTGTAGAACTTAAAATTGACAATTGTTCTTTACATATTGTTCCACCACTATTACTTATGTGTATGATTGTTATGATGTCTTATATCACTTGGTTATGATGCTAATATAACCAAACCCTAATAAGAACCTTGTTTGAGAACCATTCTAAAAGTGCAACCAACCCTAAAGAAATCTTTACAACTCATACATCCTAAATCATCGAGGTTAGGTTACGCGCAGGACGATTGCATCTCATACTATGCATTATAGCATCTTTGCCAGTTCTTTAAACATTGTCCTTACCGGACGATGATGGTATTTCAGCATTTGGAGTTCTCACGTATCGAAGCTTTTGCCTGCATAATCTTGCAGTCAAGAAAGGCAAGTTCATCACTTGCTCATGTCATTTGATTATTTTTATCAAATTATATGCAAAGTACTATACTTATCACTCATGCATTGAAAAGCAAAGTATTATTTTACAATTATGAATATGACTATGTGGTGGGCAATGGAACCATGGTATGTGTTGATATGGTGGCGGTTCCATTGCATGGGTTATATCACCCTAGGATTAATTACCAATGCCGTCCAGTGATTCTAGCGCCGTACAAACCGCGTTGACCATGAGATCTATAATGGCTCTGGGGAAGCCAGCCGTATCTTTTCCCTTCTGCACGCCAACGGATTGGTAGAGCTGGCGGGGTGTTGGAGGCACTGCCGTAGGTTGGGATAGCCTTTTAAATCCCCATCCATTAGTGATGATGGCTATACGATCTATGATGGATTGTCCGGAGTACACCATGAGTAAAGCCGTATTATCGGGGGAAGTCTACTGGAGGTGTACGGTTAGACAAAAGGGTGGGTTTGCAGGGTCGCGGAGAAGGCGGTGTGGGCTTGGATCTTTATACCTGGCCTCACACCAAAGAAAGTGTGAACGGGGGCAAGTCCCTGCGGATGGCAAAAAGGGTGAGATCTCTTGTGGGAAAAGTAACGCACCTCTGCAGAGTGTATCAAATTGTGGCTGTCACTCCTTGTTCCGGGAAGGGAACTGCGTACGCAGCAGGAAAGGAACTCCACGAAGTTCTAGTCAACCTGTGAAGACTGACGGGCATAGTTTTCAGAATAAAATAAACCTTTTGAAGAAATGTTTATGAAAACTTGCATTGGCCTATGACTTTCTGGTCTATGGCTGTAGCTAGTGCATGATACACCTATTTCCTAATATGAACTTGCTGAGTACGCTCGTACTCATTCTATCCCATTTGAACCCCCTTCTTAGATCAAGGCACCGAAGGAGAAACTACCGTGGAACTCGAAGACAAAGGAGTCAACTGCAACAATATGAAGAATCCAATCAAAGAAGTCAATGGAGTTAACTTCTACATCAGCTATTATGGAAACCTAGACTAGTAATAGAAGGGAACCTTTCCCTAATCCTAGCACCTAAGTAGCTAGAATTCTATAGCAAGCCAAGTAGCTCTTAAACTTGAGTTAGCAATAAGATAGACTACGAGTCGTTCTTCTGGAGCTTTATTTGAAGTTTTACCTCACTGTAAAGTAGGAGGTTGTGTTGATCTTATGTAAACAGCTCGTGTGTACTTCTATAGACATACCTTGGACTCGCATATGTTTTTGTTGTACCACTCTGAGAGATGTAATATGAGTGGAACGGTGTTTCACTTGTGTTATGTCAACGACTTGTGTACTACACCATGCAGTGGTACGCTGGGTCACCACAGCTGGTATCAGAGCAAATGCTTTGACCCTAGGATTAAAACCCTTTAAAGGAGACCTATAGGTTTTGGTAGTGTCTATAGGAAGATGTCTTAGTTAAACCAACTATTCTTTTGACTTGAGATGGGTATTCATTTGAGAATAATCCTGACACACTTGAGTCAATCTTTCTTATCTATATTTCTTAAATAAAGTTAGTTAGTTATCTTGCTTCATTCCAAATAATTAGAACACCATTGAAGCTTCAGATAATGGGTGGTAGTAGACCCCAGTTGGTATACAATACATGGTAGTCCAAAGAGAGGATACAACCATAAGGAAGATATCCTATTGGAAGAAGTATACCAATACAAGTATGATTAAGTTAGAGTCATTTAAAATGTCAAATGACTGATGTTAAGTAAGGGAGATAAGTTATATAAGGTAGTATATGTCTATGATGAGTCAATCATAGGAGGTAAGAAAGAGTGATAGGAGTTACATGAGTCTACTTTCAATAATAAGCTAGGTACTCATATATGATTCACTTGAGAATCATGATGTGAGGGAGTAGAACATCATAAGTAAGTTAACAAAAGTATGATGAGGAGTAGGATTTAAGGAATAGTTCGAAAGCTTAGGCCTTAAAATCCTAATAACTGTACCAAGTATGTTAGAACCATAGTCCTTAATTTAAAGAAGGCTTATTTAGAGCATATCATATAGAGAAATCCTAGAGTTATAGGTGGTATATTCTAAACAATCATGTGTTTAGAGTAGACATGTTAGAACTAATTGTATTATAGGAAGTAGTCCTCAATAGCACATATATATGGTATACTACTTTGTTAGTACTTCCAAACAAAACTAGGTTAACTTCAACTATCCCAGGCCATTTTGTTTCAAGTTGTCTCATTGCAAATGTGCAATTGAGATAAATGTTGAGACAAATAGTAGAAATTCACGTATTCGTGCTAAGTATCACGACCTAAACCTATCTTATGTGGTGTTATATACTACACATCTGAACCTGATGTTTAGGGATGTCTTACCCAACTTATATATTCAGGCATAGAAGGATGTGTATTATAAACACAAAGCTGAATCTTCTTGGATTTTATTGAATTTTCATTGATTGACTAGATCCATACATGAAGTTTGACTTTGATATGCAAATGCATGTTGCAATATCAAACTCTCACTTGATGTTATAGGTCTAGAGGGTAAAGGTATTCGCGTAAGGAAGTGACGAATTTTGAAGATTTTGAAGATAAGATGAAGGTTCACTTGAAGAAGGAAGTCAAGTTGTGGGAAGCAACCACAATACTCTAAAGGAAGGACCAATTAAAACTCACTTCTATCCTTAATCAAGGTGTACTTCAACATGGAAATACCATGGAAGGGAGAAAAATAGTGAATATGGAGCAGTAGAAGTGGAGCCATATTCATTATGGAAGAAGGTAATGCAAGTGAAGTCACTTACAATACTATTTTCATAGTGTCAACAAGTGGTTTTCTTGCAAAACAAACCCTGGAAGGAGGAAAATAGACAAGTGAAGTCGCAGCTGGCATAATAAGACCGCAGCTGATATAGGATAATCATGAAGAGAAAGTATGTGAAGTGAGGTATATCTTAACTAAAACTATATAAGAAGCCACAGCTGGTAGGTAGATATTGACTAAAACCATAACATAGCCACAGCTGGTATCCAATAAGCCACATCTGGTACTAGGTAGTCTGCAGCTGGTACCAAATAGCCCACAGCCTGAACATTTCTTTACCCTAAAAGAAAGAGGGATTCCGCAGCTAGTATTCTGCAGTTGGTATCCTGTAGCTAGTAAATATTTAGTCGGAGGATTCACATCGGATACCCACAACTGTGTGGATACACCGCAAAGAATTCTTCGTGAGACTTTAGAAAGGTACAAAATATAAACCAGACTTAAACCAACCACCTAATCTTGGAGTTTAATGATTAGAAGAAAGGAAGTTGGAAGATCATTAGTAAACTGCAAGGGGGAGAGGAAGGCTGAATGAGAAGTATTAAGATATTATGGTAGATTGATAGATGAAGAAGAAGGTCTGAACTAAAAGGAAGTCCAATCTTATTGTTATATGGTTGATGGGAAGTACCCATATAATAGTACTCTCAGGAGGTTGTCAGACCAGAAGCCGAGATTCATATCTCGAGGAAGTAAGGGTTAGACCTTAACTTGAGTGGGTAACTATAATTACTCAAAACCAAGAGAACTCAAGTAAGTCTAAGATAATGACGTTGGAGGAAGAAGTTATCGGAGGACAAATCAAAGCCTAAGAAAACAAAAGACTGAAGGGTTTGACCATACCAAAACTGATGATTATTAGAAAGATTCCTTTCATGGAACCTAAAGAAACCAAAAGGAAGATGACTAGTATAAACTAGAAGCCATGATTGGATGGACTAAATGAGTATAATCCATTCGTAGGACCAAACCACCAGGACCATGCCTATTGTAAATACCTTACTAAGTACCATTCTTTCGTTATGGTAGTAAGGGACAACAATACCTTATTTTAAACAAATCCTTTAGACTCAAGGTTTGGGCACCGCAGCTGGATTACCGCAGCTGGTAGAACCAAGCTTGGAGTACCCAAATAGGAAGTTGTCACCACAACCATTAGTAAAGTCCATTGACACAATAAGATGTCCTAAACCAAGGATCTTTGAAGAGTTATACTAGAAGCTTAGAGTGTTGGATGAAATCGTAGAATTAAAGAGAGTATCAGTACCAAACATCAAAAGACTCCAGGAAGGATCTGGACAAGGGATATATTCAACTATATCTAGTGTGATCACCATGGAGTTGAAGGATGGTGATCTGTTCAAGACATTTCCACATTCCGAAACCTGAGAGCGTTCGAACTTCGGGACGAAGTTCAGTTTAAGGGGGAGAGGCTGTAATATCCCAGGTTTAGAGGCAATAAAATGAGAGAACACCAAAGTGTGCATTGCATTCATGCATAGAAAATCCGGGGAATTTTCGCGTTTCAAATAAAACTTACCACAGTAACTGAAGTTTCACTTGACTTGCTGGAATTGAAGTAGATCATCAAGTCAAGCGCTATAAACTTCACTGTGATCTTTGTTAAAACATTGTTTTGGGTAGAGATGATTTGATATATGGATTAGATCAAATGGAATTATATTTACAACAACACATTCTTTAAGAATCAAAGCCTAACTTATCAACACTTACAAGTTAGCAACTACCTTTGTGTGTAAATTAATTAACTTCTAAACTTATTACCAAATAAGGTAAACCACAGGGTCTAAAGTGCATAAAAGCCACACATTCTTATTTAAATCATAACTTATTAAGTATATGGAATATCATAAAACTAAATCCATTTACATTACGATTTATAGTTCAAACTATTTGAACAAAACTAACTATGAGTATTTTGAAACTCATATGATCATGCTTTGGTGAAATCAAACACCAACTATCCAAATTTGAGGAATAACCTTCAACTTTGATCTTTTGATCAATATTATAATATAAATCCAATCCAATATGATATAGCGACTCATCCACAACAATAAAACCATCCACAAGATATTTAGTAACAAATGCCACTTGGCTATCCAAAAATAAATCATATGAGAGGATAATGATCTTGCCACATAGGATGAAAATATCTACATGACTTGCTTTCCAAGCTATGCCACCTCATGCTCAAAGGATTGCTATGGATGAGGGCATGACAACCAAGCACCTTACTCATCAAACCAACCCAAGAGTCACCACTTATGTGTCATGATACTAGAGCTTGCCCAAGCCTATAAATAGAGCCACACCCTTCATCCATTTGATCACCTTGTAGCATGATACAAGGAAGAAAACACATAGAGCCACTCCATATGAATTAGCTAGGATCAAGATGAAGAAGCTAGGAGGTGGAGGCATACCACAAGATGCAGGTTTATCAGATTTCCTGAAGAACAAGCTACATAATATTGCAAGGTAGAATCCCTAGGCAAACCATATATTTAGAGGATCATATCATCATATCTTGAGTAGGACCTTAGGCTATTACAAGACATTTAGAGGTGAGAGAGATTATAGATGCTAACCATAGCAATGTCTATCCTAGAGAATTTTAGAGTAGTATTGCATCTTACTTGTTTAAACCAACCTTTAATCTTGTAGATGAGAGCCATGTTCCATTAATGAAACATAACCAAAGCTTATGCTCATATTCCAATTCTAGTTGTGTATCATATTGGTGATCACTACTTAAACCCTAAACTACATTTGAATTCCAACCCATGGATTAACTTGGATTATAATTAGAACCCTGCCATACCTCATGCCTATTTATACTTCAATTTAGTGAAGATTATGCAAAACCCTAAAACTTTCAAGTAGAATGCACACCACATAAAATATTATGTCCCCACTTGTGTACCATGGATCACAAATATAAACCAAGCCATCTATACTTAGGACTAAATGCCTTTGGTGAGTAGAATGAAACCAACACCCTATTATACTTTGCTATCCAAATACCTTGTTGAGTGAACCAAATAAAATAGTATTCAGATAAGTAGTTGAGTTAACCATGATGAGCATAGGATCTATCTCAGATAATTTAAGCTAGAAGTTGCTAAGCAAGATTGGTAATTATAGACTTTGATCAACCATTTTCCTAAACCTTAGAAATAATCACTCACATAAAATTATGAACCAACCCATTCACATTACCTCATTTTAAACTCCAACCTTAATTAAAATATATAACCTCACTATTGCTAAGTAATAACAAAACTTAAGGACCTGTTTACTATGCACTGGTTATAAACTTCAAACCATTTAAATAGATCTGATTCCTAAATTAAAAAGGGAATTGAAATAACTAACTAAACCATTTCTATTTTTACTTAAGCCTCACAAGATATCAATTAAATCCTAAACTAAATAATTATTTAAACAACAAGATTATACAGTGAGCATTGTTATCAAGTTATATTGATATTCAAATGTTTTAGAACCTGCAAAACAAAATAGAATTCAAATTTGAATTCAAATATCAAGACAGAAAATAAAAACAGAAAATAGAAAGTTTGAAAAGAGAAAGAGAGGGAAAGTTTACCTTACCTGGCCGTGCAGCCCAGCAGCTGAGCCCAAAACTAACCCACACCACGGCCCAGGAGCAGTCCAGCCCAAACCAAATACCGTTTCGGTTGCTTTAATAATCGTGCAAGGAGAAAACACTTCGTCGTCGTCGTCTCCGAGCTCGACAGCGCGTCGCAGCCAGTAGGCCACGATCTCGTCGACGATAAGGACGCTGCCGGACGTTGCCAGACACTCAGAACCACGCCCAATCTCTCTCGCGTCCGAGCTTATCCACGGACGAGGAGATCCTTGCCAGCTAGAAGCTTCCAGAGACCGCCACCTCTCCGACCATGGCCGTCACCGTGTCGAGGCCACAGGGTTTCCCTTGGCCTATAAATAGGTGGAGAGCATCGCCGTGCACTTCTTGTTCACCTCCACCACTCCATTGCTACTTAGACGCTCCCTATCTCTCAAATTCATCCACTCTCTGTCGCCGGAGTCGAAGACGAAGCCGACGGAGGAGGCCACCCCAGCCTCTGGCGCTTGGTCCAGGAGGAGCGCCTGGACTCAAGGAGCATCTGGGAGGAGCCAAGCATCCAGGGGAGCCGTGTGGAGGATCAATTTCCTCGTTCCCTTCTGCAGCACATCGCCGGGAAATCTTCAATCACCGTCGTCTTCGTCAACCATCGCCGGAGCCGACCACACCTTGAGCTTCAGGGTGAGCATACGTGTCTATAGCACCTACTCTCGCTTCCTAGCATCATCTGTAGCTTCCGATTCGATTCTCGCCGGAGAGCACCGCCGTGGGACATGGTCGCCGGCGTAGCTCCGGTGATCCCCTCGCTAAACCATCATCACCATTCGATTCGTCTAGTTGTGCTCGTTCAGAAACACCTAGCCGCGCATCCCGGGAAGCCGTAAATCGGCGGCGCCACCATCTGCTGACCGCCGGCGTTTAACCGCCGGTGAGGTCAAAGGTTCTGGTCAACTTTGACCGGTCCTTGCTTGCGTGGCAGCCAGCGTGGACTTGTACCCCACCAGTCAGTGAGTAGAGCTAGATCTGTCTCGGTACGTTTAGCATTTATTGTTTAATTTAAAAACTAGTAAATTACTGAAACTTTGTAAAACCATATAAAATTCATTTCAACTCAGAAAAATATGAATAATATATCAAAATGCTCACAAAAATTAACTCTATTCAAATAAAATATAAAACAAAAATGTGTGACAAAATAAAAATCCATTTATTTTTAACTTCATTCATTATGCCTTTTCATTTATTTGAAGCTTAATTTGAATTCAATAATTAGTTAAGTTTCAAAATTAAATCTTAGCTATTCAGTAAGAAAATAAAATGTTAAAATTAATTTTCTTAATCATGTTTTCATTAACTTAAATATTAGTGGTAATCCATAAACCCTAATTTGAAAATTGTTATTTTCTATTTTCTTAAACAATTACAAATTCTTGTGAAAACTAATAAAATGTCAAACCATTACTGATTTTGTTTCAAAGCAATTAGTAACCACACCTATATTGCCAATTATAATTTTAAGAGTTGTACCATAATTTAGAAACCCTAGTTTTAATTTAAATAAGACCTTAATCCCATTATTTTATGTGTTCATCCTTAATTGTTGCAATCCTAAAACCCTAGGGGTTAGGCCATGTGATCATATCCACTTCACCTTTACATGTAGAACCTTAATAAACAACCAATGAGTGCATACTCATGATTCACAAAAATAAAACTAGGTACAATTCACATGAGACCATCATTTCATGTCTTAATTTTTGGGTAACACCTATATGATCCACTAGTGCTACCTAGATGTAAACCCTAGCTTGTAATTAAGGTAGTGCGATTGATCACCACTCATATATACCACACCATTAAGATCAACCTCAACCATCAAACCCTAGTAGAACCATAATGATAAACCCTAGTACCAATCTTATGTAGCAATACACAACATATGCTTCTATTCAACTAAACCCTACTTAGAAAGTAATAACCCACTTAGCATAGAAACTATTAGTGATTACTTAGTGAAGCAAATGTGAAGCCATAGTAAACCCTAACTCATAGCAACACCTTAATAATCATCCTTTGATATGATGCTTAGGAGAAACCATAAGTAATGAACCTGCCAAAGCTTGCTACATATAGACCAATTCTACTCAAGAACCCAACTCATCCCTATTAGAAAACTAAATGAATCCAATAGTAAACCCCAGAAGCCATAACTCCTATTTTTAATAGTTCTTGTTCTTATTTAACCTGTTCTTCAAAAGTTATTCTTTTGAAGTACAGAGGTCAATCAAACCATAGAAGCCATAGTTCTTATTTGAAATACTTCCTATTTCTTAATTAACATGTTCTTCAAAAGTTATTCTTTTGAAGTATAGTATAAGTAATCATCAACCATGTTCTGTAGAACTTAAAATTGACAATTGTTCTTTACATATTGTTCCACCACTATTACTTATGTGTATGATTGTTATGTTGTCTTATATCACTTGGTTATGATGCTAATATAACCAAACCCTAATAAGAACCTTGTTTGAGAACCATTCTAAAAGTGCAACCAACCCTAAAGAAATCTTTACAACTAATACATCCTAAATCATCGAGGTTAGGTTACGCGCGGGACGATTGCATCTCATACTATGCATTATAGCATCTTTGCCAGTTCTTTAAACATTGTCCTTACCGGACGATGATGGTATTTCAGCATTTGGAGTTCTCACGTATCGAAGCTTTTGTCTGCATAATCTTGCAGTCAAGAAAGGCAAGTTCATCGCTTGCTCATGTCATTTGATTATTTTTATCAAATTATATGCAAAGTACTATACTTATCACTCATGCATTGAAAAGCAAAGTATTATTTTACAATTATGAATATGACTATGTGGTGGGCAATGGAACCATGGTATGTGTTGATATGGTGGCGGTTCCATTGCATGGGTTATATCACCCTAGGATTAATTACCAATGCCGTCCAGTGATTCTAGCGCCGTACAAACCGCGTTGACCATGAGATCTATAATGGCTCTGGGGAAGCCAGCCGTATCTTTTCCCTTCTGCACGCCAACGGATTGGTAGAGCTGGCGGGGTGTTGGAGGCACTGCCGTAGGTTGGGATAGCCTTTTAAATCCCCATCCATTAGTGATGATGGCTCTACGATCTATGATGGATTGTCCGGAGTACACCATGAGTAAAGCCGTATTATCGGGGGAAGTCTACTGGAGGTGTACGGTTGGACAAAAGGGTGGGTTTGCAGGGTCGCGGAGAAGGTGGTGTGGGCTTGGATCTTTATACCTAGCCTCACACCAAAGGAAGTGTGAATGGGGGCAAGTCCCTGCGGATGTCAAAAAGGGTGCGATCTCTTGTGGGAAAAGTAACGCACCTCTGCAGAGTGTATCAAATTGTGGCTGTCACTCCTTGTTCCGGGAAGGGAACTGCGAACGCAGCAGGAAAGGAACTCCACGAAGTTCTAGTCAACCTGTGAAGACTGACGGGCATAGTTTTCAGAATAAAATAAACCTTTTGAATAAATGTTTATGAAAACTTGCATTGGCCTATGACTTTCTGGTCTATGGCTGTAGCTAGTGCATGATACACCTATTTCCTAATATGAACTTGCTGAGTACGCTCGTACTCATTCTATCCCATTTGAACTCCCTTCTTAGATCAAGGCACCGAAGGAGAAACTACCGTGGAACTCGAAGACAAAGGAGTCAACTGCAACAATATGAAGAATCCAATCAAAGAAGTCAATGGAATTAACTTCTACATCAGCTATTATGGAAACCTAGACTAGTAATAGAAGGGAACCTTTCCCTAATCCTAGCACCTAAGTAGCTAGAATTCTATAGCAAGCCAAGTAGCTCTTAAACTTGAGTTAGCAATAAGATAGACTACGAGTCGTTCTTCTGGAGCTTTATTTGATGTTTTACCTCACTGTAAAGTAGGAGGTTGTGTTGATCTTATGTAAACAGCTCGTTTGTACTTCTATAGACATACCTTGGACTCGCATATGTTTCTGTTGTACCACTCTGAGAGATGTAATATGAGTGGAACGGTGTTTCACTTGTGTTATGTCAACGACTTGTGTACTACACCATGCAGTGGTACGCTGGGTCACCACAACTGTGCGTTGAAGTCGATGGGAATGTGCATTAAACAGGTTGTTACAGTATGTGTAATAAAAAGTAAAAATAAAAGAATGGCCAGGGAAAGACCTCTGGAAGGGTCCAGAGCTGCATTTAATCGGACGATGGGATTACAAATTACACCATAAAGTATGTCAACAGAAACACAAAATACAATCAAGCGCTTAGCGTTTACAAAAAGGGCCCTAACAGGCAGATGTTACCATGGTAGGTTTTTGTGCTCCATGCATGACAAAACTACAAACAAAAGATCAACCATTTGTTCGAATGGCGAAGCCGGTGAATTGGGGTGAACTAGTCATCCTAGCTAATGCATGTGGTATAGTGTGCAAACCAACTAGTCCAAATGATTCTTGCGGACACGTGGCGATATACTTTTTTGTGAAAACAACCTTAGACATTTTTTAAGTTTCATGTCACATTGTTATTAATTTACCCAGTCGTGCCAACCTAGGTAAAGCCATAACAAGGTCACATGTAACTTTGAAATGTTTATTATTTTTGCAAAAATGCATCCCATTTGTCAGCGCCATAATCACTGGGATTAGCTAGCTTTGCACAATAATACAACAAGTATTAGCATTACTTCACCCCATTTCGCAAGAAGTGGGACTAATTTCCACCTACCGAACAACTTCCAGGACTAGGGGTGTATTTAGATCTTATTATTACAAATGTATCTCGTGTTAAGGGAACTTTTTTTAAATTTAACAAGCAAATACTTCTCTTCCCGGAATGTGCATAATCAAATGGCGTGTTTATGATGGCCGGTCTGGGAGTATATAGCTAGGTATTAGCTAGCTTAGTAGACCAAGTTTCAGAGATAGAGAGAAAGAGAGGATTTATAACGTGTGAGGTTTTGAGTGGATGGAAAATTTCCCCGAAAGAAGTGCAATGCAATCCTAAGGATTCAGCCATATGAATCAAAAGGTGCACATAGCAAAAATTCATATAATGATGACAATACTTCAAAATTCCTACAGGATTCCACTGGATCAAAAAATTAACCTGCACAAATTATTCATTTTATCTGTCTTTTGCACAAAACACCAACTATACATGTAATGATTTGTAGCATAGAGGTTCAAATCTAGAAATTAGCAGGTTAACCCCCAATTTATCTTGTAACCCTGCATTTACTTCTATATATATATTATATCAAAATTTCCCATATTATGTATGTTGTAATTTTTCAGATAGTTTATTTTTGAAACTTTTAAGAAAATTTTGAAAATTTCATCAAATTCAGCTGAATTTAAGAAAATTGATAACTCTTAGATCTCATCTACATGGTAAAAAAACTAAACGGATAATCCAAATTATTTGAAACTTCCGCATATCAATTTGTTAGCATGGACGCCACATCACCATTGAGGTGTGGGCCACAATTGTTAGATTTGTTATTAAGAAGCTTAATTACAATCCTAGATATGGACCTCTCCACACGGACTATATATATAGTTTGTGTTTTGTTTAAAAGACAGGTAAAGTGATTAACCACTGCAGTAGCCTCTCCGAATTTTCCACTTCTTGTTTTTTAACTAGTTTTCTTGAATATTTTTTATTTTCTAGGTTTGTTTGATTTTTGAATTCTAAATTCCATCTTTTTTGAAATTTAGGAATTTTCATTTCATTTTAGAATTTAAATTTTTTAATGATATTTTTTATATTTTTTAAAAAAACTGTTTTCAAAAAAAGAAGTGAACTTCTTCCAAAAAATAAACTTTCAAAAATGTAATGGAAATTTGAAAAATCAAGTGAATTTCCCAAAAAAAATTGATGAAATTCTAACAAGGGAACTTCAAAAAATATACAAGGGAACTTCCCAAAATTAACAAGGGAACTTCAAAAAATATAAATGAAATTCTAAAAAAATATAAAGTGAACTTCGAAATAGCGAACTTTTAAAAAATGATTAGTAAACTTCCCAAACAGTAAGTGAACTTATTCCAAAAATGAAGTGATTTTTTTAAAAAAAAGTGAAATTCCTAAAAAGTGGAGTGAACTTTCTAGAAAGTGTTGGCGGAGGTGGGTTAATTTGTCGGTTGAGTGGGTAAGTCGGGTTTAGAATATTTATTCTAGAACCTCTTGGTTTATTTTTAGGGTTTATGGTTTTGAGTTTAGGTAATTTAGGGTTTACTTTTAGTATCGTGCTGCTAAGGATTTGAACCAATGTTTGATTTACAAGTCTGGTACCACGTGGAATTGTTACTGCAAGCATGATCTATATGGTACGTAAGATTCAACCAACGGATCAATCTGTAGGTGGAAGGAAAATCTATATATTCAGCTAAAGTCCTGAGCCATCTGATTTCATCGTGATCCGTGCACATCAATCTGTAGATACATCCATTTTAGCATCAAGTAGTATGAACCAGAGGCAGTAGGATCAGAAGTTTTTCTTGTATGGTTATTTTATTTCAAGGATTGATTTTCGTACTAGCTAGTATTCTTCCAAACAAGCTTTCAATTACGCTAAATTTCATAGGAAATTCTACGCATATCCACCCATATGTATATACCTCTATTTCATGTGGTGGAATCAAACAAACTATGGTTAGGGTTAGGGTTAGGGTTTAGGGTTAAGGTTAGGGTTATTGATGTGGGCATTACCCTTCGGGTAACCAATGTTGCTCTACCCTATACGGTCCAACTGGAGGCCTGATGTCTACGCCCCCCTCCTTTTCCTGTAGACAGTGTTGGGCCTCCAAGAGCAGAGGTTTGTAGAATAGCAGCAAGTTTCCCTTAAGTGGATCACCCAAGGTTTATCGAACTCAGGGAGGAAGAGGTCAAAGATATCCCTCTCATGCAACCCTGCAACCACAAAGCAAGAAGTCTCTTGTGTCCCCAACACACCTAATAGGTGCACTAGTTCGGCGAAGAGATAGTGAAATATAGGTGGTATGAATAAATAGTAGCAGTAGCAACGGCACCAGAAAAGTGCTTTGCCCGTGACAAGAACAAGCGGTAGTAACGCAGCGGTAGTAACACAAGAAAAGAAACAAGCAGCGATAGCAGTATTTAGGAACAAGGCCTAGGGATCATACTTTCACTAGTGGACACTCTCAACATTGATCACATAACATAATAGATAAATGCATACTCTACACTCTCTTGTTGGATGATGAACACATTGCGTAGGATTACACGAACCCTCAATGCCGGAGTTAACAAGCTCCACAATTCAATGTTCATATTTAAATAACCTTAGAGTGCATGAAAGATCAATACGACTAAACCAAGTACTAACATAGCATGCACACTGTCACCTTCACACTATGTAGGAGGAATAGATCACATCAATACCATCATAGCAATAGTTAACTTCATAATCTACAAGAGATCTTAATCATAGCCTACGCCAAGTACTAACACGGATGCACACACTGTCACCATTACACCGTGCAGGAGGAATAAAACTACTTTAATAACATCACTAGAGTAGCACATAGATAAATTGTGATACAAAACACATTGCAATCATAAAGAGATATAAATAAGCACTTCACTATGCCATTCATAACAGTGAATAAGTATTCTGTGAAATATAGCCTAAGAGACCCACACGGTGCACACACTGTCACCTTTACACACGTGGGACAAGGAGTCTCCGGAGATCACATAAGTAAAATTCTCTTGACTAGCATAACGACATCTAGATTACAAGGATTATCATATGAATCTCAATCATGTAAGGCAGCTCATGAGATTATTGTATTGAAGTACATAGGAGAGAGATGAACCACATAGCTACCGGTACAGCCCCGAGCCTCGATGGAGAACTACTCCCTCCTCATGGGAGACAGCAGCGTTGATGAAGATGGCGGTGGTGTTGATGGAGAAGCCTTCCGGGGGCACTTCCCCGTCCCGGCGGCGTGCCGGAACAGAGACTCCTGTCCCCCAGATCTTGGCTTCGCGATGGCGGCGGCTCTGGAAGGTTTCTCATACCGTGGCTTTTCCGTCTCGAGGTTTTAGGTCGAGGGGCTTTATATAGGCGAAGAGGCGGCGTCAGAAGGTCAAAGGGGCGCCGACACTATAGGGGGGCGCGGGCCACCCCTAGGCCGCGCCAGCCTATGGTTTGGTGGGCCTGTGCCCCTCCTCTGGCGGTTCTCGTGTGTTCTGGATGCTTCCGGGCAAAATAGGAACCAGGGCGTTGATTTCGTCCAATTCCGAGAATATTTCCTTACTAGGATTTCTGAAACCAAAAACAGCAGAAAACAGCAACTGGCACTTCGGCATCTTGTTAATAGGTTAGTTCCAGAAAATGCACAAATATGACATGAAGTGTGCACAAAACATGTAGAAATCATCAATAATGTGGCATGGAACATAAGAAATTATCGATACGTCGGAGACGTATCAGCATCCCCAAGCTTAGTTCCTGCTCGTCCCGAGCAGGTAAACGATAAACAAAGATAATTTCTGGAGTGACATGCCATCATAAACTTGATCATATTGTAAACATATGTAATGAATGCAGCGATCAAAACAACGTATATGACATGAGTCAACAAGTGAATCATATAGCAAAGACTTTTCATGAATAGTACTTAAAGACAAGCATCAATAAGTCTTGCATAAGAGTTAACTCATAAAGCAATAATTCAAAGTAAAGCATTGAAGCAACACAAAGGAAGATTAAGTTTCAGCGGTTGCTTCCAACTTGCAACATGTATATCTCATGGATATTGTCAACATAGAGTAATATAACAAGTGCAATATGCAAGTATGTAGGAATCAATGCACAGTTCACACAAGTGTTTGCTTCTTGAGGTGGAGAGAAATAGGTGAACTGACTCAACATTGAAAGTAAAAGAATGGTCCTTCAAAGAGGAAAGCATCGATTGTTGTATTTGTGCTAGAGCTTTTATTTTGAAAACAAGAAACAATTTTGTCAACGGTAGTAATAAAGCATATGTATCATGTAAATTATATCTTACAAGTTGCAAGCCTCATGCATAGTATACTAATAGTGCCCGCACCTTGTCCTAATTAGCTTGGGTTAACACTGATCATCATTGCATAACATATGTTTCAACCAAGTGTCACAAAGGGGTACCTCTATGCCGCCTGTACAAGGGTCTAAGGAGAAAGTTCGCATTGGATTTCTCGCTTTTGATCATTCTTCAACTTAGACACCCATACCGGGACAACATAGACAACAGATAATGGACTCCTCTTTTAATGCTTAAGCATTCAACAACAGATAATATTCTCATAAGAGATTGAGGTTTTATGTCCAAACTGAAACTTCCACCATGATTCATGATGGCGTGTAACTCACACGTTCGTTGGGAACCCCAAGAGGAAGGCATGATGAGCACAGCAGCAAGTTTTCCCTCAGAAAGAAACCAAGGTTTATCGAACCAGGAGGAGCCAAGAAGCACGTTGAAGGTTGATGGTGGCGGGATGTAGTGCGGCGCAACACCAGGGATTCCAGCGCCAACGTGGAACCTGCACAACACAACCAAAGTACTTTGTCCCAACGAAACAGTGAGGTTGTCAATCTCACCGGCTTGCTGTAACAAAGGATTAACCGTATTGTGTGGAAGATGATTGTTTGCAGAAAACAGTAGAACAAGATTGGCAAGAGATTGTATTTCAGTAAAGAGAATTGGACCGGGGTCCACAGTTCACTAGAGGTGTCTCTCCCATAAGATAAACAGCATGTTGGGTGAACAAATTACAGTTGGGCAATTGACAAATAAAGAGAGCATGACCATGCACATACATATCATGATGAGTATAGTGAGATTTAATTGGGCATTACGACAAAGTACATAGACCGCCATCCAACTGCATCTATGCCTAAAAAGTCCACCTTCAGGTTATCATCCGAACCCCCCCCAGTATTAAGTTGCAAAGCAACAGACAATTGCATTAAGTATGGTGCGTAATGTAATCAACAACTACATCCTTAGACATAGCATCAATGTTTTATCCCTAGTGGCAACAGCACAACACAACCTTAGAACTTTCTCACATCCTTTGTCCCGGTGTCAATGCAGGCATGAACCCACTATCGAGCATAAATACTCCCTCTTGGAGTTACAAGCATCTACTTGGCCAGAGCATCTACTAGTAACGAAGAGCATGCAAGATCATAAACAACACATAGATATAACTTTGATAATCAACATAACAAGTATTCTCTATTCATCGGATCCCAACAAACGCAACATATAGAATTACAGATAGATGATCTTGATCATGTTAGGCAGCTCACAAGATCCAGACAATGATAGCACAATGGGGAGAAAACAACCATCTAGCTACCTGCTATGGACCCATAGTCCAGGGGTAGACTACTCACACATCACACCGGAGGCGACCATGGCGGCGTAGAGTCCTCCGGGAGATGATTCCCCTCTCCCGGCAGGTGCCGAGGCGATCTCCTGGATCCCCCGAGATGGGATCGGCGTTGGCGGCGTCTCCGGAAGGTTTTCCGTATCGTGGCTCTCGGTGCTGGGGTTTCGTCACGGAGGCTTTAAGTAGGCGGAAGGGTAGGTCAAGAGGCGGCGCGAGGGGCCCGGACCATAGGGCCGCGCGGCCAGGGCGGGGGCCGCGCCGCCTATGCTCGCTGCCTCGTGGCCCCTCTTCGTCTCGTCTTCGGACGTCCGGAAGCGTCGAGGCAAAAGAGGCCCCGGGGCGTTGATTTCGTCCCATTCCGAGAATATTTCCTTCCGAGGATTTCTGAAACCAAAAACAAGCAGAAAACAGAATCGGCACTTCGGCATCTTGTTAATAGGTTAGTTCCAGAAAATGCACGAATATGACATAAAGTGTGCATAAAACATGTAGATAACATCAATAATGTGGCATGGAACATAAGAAATTATCGATACGTTGGAGACGTATCAGCATCCCCAAGCTTAGTTCTGCTCGTCCCGAGCAGGTAAAACGATAATACAGATAATTTCTGGAGTGACATGCCATCATAATCTTGATCATACTATTTGTAAAGCATATGTAGTGAATGCAGCGATCAAAACAATGTATATGACATGAGTAAACAAGTGAATCATAAAGCAAAGACTTTTCATGAATAGCACTTCAAGACAAGCATCAATAAGTCTTGCATAAGAGTTAACTCATAAAGCAATAATTCAAAGTAAAGGCATTGAAGCAACACAAAAGAAGATTAAGTTTCAGCGGTTGCTTTCAACTTGTAACATGTATATCTCATGGATATTGTCAACATAGAGTAATATAATAAGTGCAATAAGCAAGTATGTAGGAATCAATGCACAGTTCACACAAGTGTTTGCTTCTTGAGGTGGAGAGAAATAGGTGAACTGACTCAATCATTGAAAGTAAAAGAATGGTCCTCCATAGAGGAAAAGCATCGATTGCTATATTTGTGCTAGAGCTTTGATTTTGAAAACATGAAACAATTTTGTCAACGGTAGTAATAAAGCATATGTATCATGTAAATTATATCTTACAAGTTGCAAGCCTCATGCATAGTGTACTAATAGTGCCCGCACCTTGTCCTAATTAGCTTGGACTACTGGATCATCACAATGCACATGTTTTGACCAAGTGTCACAAAGGGGTACCTCTATGCCGCCTGTACAAAGGTCTAAGGAGAAAGCTCGCATTGGATTTCTCGCTATTGATTATTCTTCAACTTAGACATCCATACCGGGACAACATAGACAACAGATAATGGACTCCTCTTTTATGCATAAGCATGTAACAACAATTAATAATTTTCTCATTTGAGATTGAGGATATATGTCCAAAACTGAAACTTCCACCATGGATCATGGCTTTAGTTAGCGGCCCAATGTTCTTCTCTAACAATATGCATGCTTAACCATAAGGTGGTAGATCGCTCTTACTTCAGACAAGACGGACATGCATAGCAACTCACATGAAATTCAACAATGAATAGTTGATGGCGTCCCCAGTGAACATGGTTATCGCACAACAAGCAACTTATTAAGAGATAAAGTGCATAATTACATATTCAATACCACAATAGTTTTTAAGCTATTTGTCCCATGAGCTATATATTGCAAAGGTGAATGATGGAATTTTAAAGGTAGCACTCAAGCAATATACTTTGGAATGGCGGAAAATACCATGTAGTAGGTAGGTATGGTGGACACAAATGGCATAGTGGTTGGCTCAAGTATTTTGGATGCATGAGAAGTATTCCCTCTCGATACAAGGTTTAGGCTAGCAAGGCTTATTTGAAACAAACACAAGGATGAACCGGTGCAGCAAAACTCACATAAAAGATATATTGAAAACATTATAAGACTCTACACCATCTTCCTTGTTGTTCAAACTCAATACTAGAAATTATCTAGACCTTAGAGAAACCAAATATGCAAACCAAATTTTAGCATGCTCTATGTATTTCTTCATTAATGGGTGCAAAGCATATGATGCAAGAGCTTAATCATGAGCACAACAATTGCCAAGTATCACATTACCCAAGACATTAATAGCAATTACTACATGTATCATTTTCCAATTCCAACCATATAACAATTTAACGAAGAAGAAACTTCGCCATGAATACTATGAGTAGAAACCAAGGACATACTTGTCCATATGCTACAGCGGAGCGTGTCTCTCTCCCATAAAGTGAATGCTAGGATCCATTTTATTCAAACAAAACAAAAAACAAAAACAAACCGACGCTCCAAGCAAAGCACATAAGATGTGATGGAATAAAAATATAGTTTCAGGCTAGGAACCTGATAATGTTGTCGATGAAGAAGGGGATGCCTTGGGCATCCCCAAGCTTAGACGCTTGAGTCTTCTTAATATATGCAGGGGTGAACCACCGGGGCATCCCCAAGCTTAGAGCTTTCACTCTCCTTGATCATGTTGCATCATACTCCTCTCTTGATCCTTGAAAACTTCCTCCACACCAAACTCGAAACAACTCATTAGAGGGTTAGTGCACAATAAAAATTAACATATTCAGAGGTGACACAATCATTCTTAACACTTATGGACATTGCATAATGCTACTGGACATTAGTGGATCAAAGAAATTCATCCAACATAGCAAAAGAGGCAATGCGAAATAAAAGGCAGAATCTGTCAAAACAGAACAGTTCGTATTGACGAATTTTAAAATGGCACCAGACTTGCTCAAATGAAAATGCTCAAATTGAATGAAAGTTGCGTACATATCTGAGGATCATGCACGTAAATTGGCTTAATTTTCTGAGCTACCTACAGGGAGGTGGACCCAGATTCGTGACAGAAAAGAAATCTGGAACTGCGCAGTAATCCAAATCTAGTACTTACTTTTCTATCAACGGCTTAACTTGGCACAACAAAACACAAAACTAAGATAAGGAGAGGTTGCTACAGTAGTAAACAACTTCCAAGACACAAAATAAAAACAAAGTACTGTAGGTAAAAACATGGGTTGTCTCCCATAAGCGCTTTTCTTTAACGCCTTTCAGCTAGGCGCAGAAAGTGTGTATCAAGTATTATCAAGAGACGAAGTGTCAACATCATAATTTTTTCTCATAATAGAATCAAAAGGTAACTTCATTCTCTTTCTAGGGAAGTGTTCCATACCTTTCTTGAGAGGAAATTGATATTTTATATTACCTTCCTTCATATCAATAATAGCACCAACAGTTCGAAGAAAAGGTCTTCCCAATATAATGGGACAAGATGCATTGCATTCAATATCCTAGACAACAAAATCAACGGGAACAAGGTTATTGTTAACGGTAATGCGAACATTATCAACTTTACCCAAAGGTTTCTTTGTAGAATGATCAGCAAGATTAAAATCCAAATAACAATTTTTCAGCGGTGGCAAGTCAAGCATATCATAAATTTTCTTAGGCATAACAGAAATAATTGCACCAAGATCACATCAAGCATTACAATCAAAATCTTTAACCTTCATCTTAATGATGGGCTCCCAACCATCCTCTAGCTTTTTAGGAATAGAGGCTTCGCGCTCTAGTTTCTCTTCTCTAGCTTTTATGAGAGCATTTGTAATATGATGCGTGAAAGCCAAATTTATAGCACTAGCATTAGGACTTTTAGCAAGTTTTTGCAAGAACTTTATAACTTCAGAGATGTGGCAATCATCAAAATTCAAACCATTATAATCTAAAGCAATGGGATCATCATCCCCAATGTTGGAAAAAATTTCAGCAGCTTTATCACAGTGCGATTTCAATGATTTTAGCAGTTTCAGTGCGGTTTCTCGCTTTGCATTAGAAGTGGAAACATTGCTAACACCAATTCTTTTATTATTATTAGTAGGAGGTGCAGCAACATGTGTAGCATTAGCATTACTAGTGGTGGTAATAGTCCAAACTTTAGCTACATTCTTCTCTTTAGCTAGTTTTTCATTTTCTTCTCTATCCCACCTAGCACGCAGTTCAGCCATTAATCTTATATTCTCATTAATTCTAACTTGAATGGCATTTGCTGTAGTAACAATTTTATTATGATGATTTTCATTAGGCAAAACTTTCGATTTCAAAAGATCAACATCAGACAAGACTATCGACTTTAGAAGCAAGTATATCAATTTTCCCAAGCTTTTCTTCAACAGATTTGTTAAAAGCAGTTTGTGTACTAATAAATTCTTTAAGCATGGCTTCAAGTCCATGGGGTGAACTCCTATTATTGTTGTAAGAATTCCCATAAGAATTACCATAGCCGTTGCCATTATTATAAGGATATGGCCTATAGTTGTTACTAGAATTGTTCCGGTAAGCATTGTTGTTGAAATTACTATTTTTAATGAAGTTTACATCAACATGTTATTCTTGTGCAACCAATGAAGCTAATGGAACATTATTAGGATCAATATTAGTCCTATCATTCACAAGCATAGACATAATAGCATCAATCTTATCACTCAAGGAAGAGGTTTCTTCATGACGAATTTACCTTCTTACCTTGTGGAGCTCTTTCCGTGTGCCATTCAGAGTAGTTGATCATCATATTATCAAGAAGCTTTGTTGCTTCACCAAGAGTGATGGACATAAAGGTACCTCCAGCAGCTGAATCCAATAAATTCCGTGAAGAAAAATTTAGTCCTGCATAGAAGGTTTGGATGATCATCCAAGTAGTCAGTCCATGGGTTGGGCAGTTTTTAACCAGAGATTTCATTCTTTCCCAAGCTTGAGCAACATGTTCAGTATCTAATTGTTTAAAATTCATTATGCTACTCCTCAAAGATATAATTTTAGCAGGGGGATAATATCTACCAATAAAAGCATCCTTGCATTTAGTCCATGAATCAATACTATTCTTAGGCAGAGATAGCAACCAATCTTTAGCTCTTCCTCTTAATGAGAAAGGGAACAATTTTAGTTTAATAATATCACCATCTACATCTTTATATTTTTGCATTTCACATAGTTCAACAAAATTATTAAGATGGGCAGCGGCATCATCAGAACTAACACCAGAAAATTGCTCTCGCATAACAAGATTCAGTAAAGCAGGTTTAATTTCAAAGAATTCTGCTGTAGTAGCAGGTGGAGCAATAGGTGTGCATAAGAAATCATTATTATTTGTGGTTGTGAAGTCACACAACTTAGTATTTTCAGGGTTGGCCATTTTAGCAACAGTAAATAAAACAAACTAGACAAAGTAAATGCAAGTAACTAATTTTTTTGTGTTTTTGATATAGCAAACAAGATAGCAAATAAAGTAAAACTAGCAACTAATTTTTTTTTGTATTTTGATTTAGTGCAGCAAACAAAGTAGTAAATAAAACTAAGCAAGACAAAAACAAAGTAAAGAGATTGAGAAGTGGAGACTGCCCTTGCAGCGTGTCTTGATCTCCCCGGCAACGGCGCCAGAAATTTAGCTTGATGGCGTGTAACTCACACGTTCGTTGGGAACCCCAAGAGGAAGGTATGATGAGCACAGCAGCAAGTTTTCCCTCAGAAAGAAACCAAGGTTTATCGAACCAGGAGGAGCCAAGAAGCACGTTGAAGGTTGATGGCAGCGGGATGTAGTGCGGTGCAACACCAGGGATTCCGGCGCCAACGTGGAACCTGCACAACACAACCAAAGTACTTTGTCCCAACGAAACAGTGAGGTTGTCAATCTCACCGGCTTGCTGTAACAAAGGATTAACCGTATTGTGTGGAAGATGATTGTTTGCGAGAAAACGGTAGAACAAAGATTGCGATGGGATTGTATTTCAGTAAAGAGAATTGGACCGGGGTCCACAGTTCACTAGAGGTGTCTCTCCCATAAGATAAATAGCATGTTGGGTGAACAAATTACAGTTGGGCAATTGACAAATAAAGAGAGCATGACCATGCACATACATATCATGATGAGTATAGTGAGATTTAATTGGGCATTACGACAAAGTACATAGACCGCCATCCAACTGCATCTATGCCTAAAAAGTCCACCTTCAGGTTATCATCCGAACCCCTCCGGTATTAAGTTGCAATGCAAGAGACAATTGCAGTAAGTCTGGTGCGTAATGTAATCACCAACTACATCCTTAGACTGAGCATCCATGTTTGATCCCTAGTGGCAACAGCACAACACAAACTTAGAACTTTCATCCTTTGTCCCAGTGTCAATGCAGGCATGAACCCACTATCGAGCATAAATACTCCCTCTTGGAGTTACAAGCATCTACTTGGCCAGAGCATCTACTAGTAACGGAGAGCATGCAAGATCATAAACAACACATAGATATAACTTTGATAATCAACATAACAAGTATTCTCTATTCATCGGATCCCAACAAACGCAACATATAGAATTACAGATAGATGATCTTGATCATGTTAGGCAGCTCACAAGATCCGACAATGATAGCACAATGGGGAGATAACAACCATCTAGCTACTGCTATGGACCCATAGTCCAGGGGTAGACTACTCACACATCACACCGGAGGCGACCATGGCGGCGTAGAGTCCTCCGGGAGATGATTCCCCTCTCCGGCAGGGTGCCGGAGGCGATCTCCTGGATCCCCCGAGATGGGATCGGCGTTGGCGGCGTCTCTGGAAGGTTTTCCGTATCGTGGCTCTCGGTACTGGGGGTTTCGTCACGGAGGCTTTAAGTAGGCGGAAGGGTAGGTCAAGAGGCGGCGCGAGGGGCCCAGAGCATAGGGCCGCGCGGCCAGGGCAGGGGCCGCGCCGCCCTATGCTCTGGCTGCCTCGTGGCCCCTCTTCGTCTCGTCTTCGGACTTCTGGAAGCTTCGTGGCAAAATAGGCCCCTGGGCGTTGATTTCGTCCAATTCCGAGAATATTTCCTTACTAGGATTTCTGAAACCAAAAACAGCAGAAAATAGCAACTGGCACTTCGGCATCTTGTTAATAGGTTAGTTCCAGAAAATGCACGAATATGACATAAAGTGTGCATAAAACATGTAGATAACATCAATAATGTGGCATGGAACATAAGAAATTATCGATACGTCGGAGACGTATCAATTCATGGCTTTAGTTAGCGGCCCAATGTTCTTCTCTAACAGTATGCATACTCAAACCATTTGATTGTGAAAACCGCCCTTACTTCAGACAAGACGAACATGCATAGCAACTCACATGATATTCAACAAAGGTAAAAAGTTGATGGCGTCCCCAGAAAACATGGTTACCGCACAACAAGCAACTTAATAAGAGATAAAGTGCATAAGTACATATTCAATACCACAATAGTTTTTAAGGCTATTTTGTCCCATGAGCTATATATTGCAAAGGCGAATGATGGGAATTTAAAGGTAGCACTCAAGCAATTTACTTTGGAATGGCGGAGAAATACCATGTAGTAGGTAGGTATGGTGGACACAAATGGCATAGTGGTTGGCTCAAGGATTTTGGATGCATGAGAAGTATTCCCTCTCGATACAAGGCTTAGGCTAGCAAGGTTGTTTGAAGCAAACACAAGCATGAACTAGTACAGCAAAACTTACATAAGACATATTACATACATTATAAGACTATACATTGTCTTCCTTGTTGTTCAAACACCTCTCTAGAAAATATCTAGACTCTAGAGAAACCACTCATGCAAACCAAATTTTAACCAGCTCTATGTATTTCTTCACTAATAGGTGCAAAGTATATGATGCAAGAGCTTAAACATGAGCACAACAATTGCCAAGTATCACATTATCCAAGACATTTTACTATTTACAACATGTAGCATTTTCCGTTTCCAACCATATAACAACTAACGAAGCAGTTTCAACCTTCGCCATGAACATTAAAAACTAAGAACACATGTGTTCATATGAACCAGCGGAGCGTGTCTCTCTCCCACACAAGCATTTATTCAAACAAAAACACAAACAAACGCACACAGACGCTCCAAGTAAAGTACATAAGATGTGACCGAATAAAAATATAGTTTCAAGGGAGGAACCTGATAAATTTGTCGATGAAGAAGGGGATGCCTTGGGCATCCCCAAGCTTAGATGCTTGAGTCTTCTTGAAATATGCAGGGATGAACCATGGGGGCATCCCCAAGCTTAGAGTTTCACTCTTCTTGATCATAGTATATCATCCTCCTCTCTTGACCCTTGAAAACTTCCTCCACACCAAACTCAAAACAACTCATTAGAGGGTTAGTGCATAATCAAAAACTCACATGTTCAGAGGTGACACAATCATTCTTAACACTTCTGGACATTGCACAAAGCTACTGAACATTAATGAAACAAAGAAATCCATCCAACATAGAAAAAGAGGCAATGCGAAATAAAAGGCAGAATCTGTCAAAACAGAACAGTTCGTAAAGACGAATTTTAAAATGGCACCAGACTTGCTCAAATGAAAATGCCCAAATTGAATGAAAGTTGCGTAGATATCTGAGGATCACGCACGTAAATTGGCTTAATTTTCTGAGCTACCTACAGGGAAGCAGGTCGAAATTCGTGATAGCAAAGAAATCTGTTTCTGCGCAGTAATCCAAATCTAGTATTCACTTTACTATCAAAGACTTTACTTGGCACAACAAAACACTAAACTAAGATAAGGAGAGGTTGCTACAGTAGTAAACAACTTCCAAGACACAAAATAAAAACAAAGTACTGTAGCAAAATAACACATGGGTTATCTCCCAAGAAGTTCTTCCTTTATAGCCATTAAGATGGGCTCAGCAGTTTTAATGATGCACTCGCAAGAAATAGTATTTGAAGCAAAAGAGAGCATCAAGAGGCAAATTCAAAAGACATTTAAGCCTAACATGCTTCCTATGCAACGGAATCTTGTAAATAAACAAGTTCATGAAGAGCAAAGTAACAAGCATAGAAAGATAAAACAAGTGCAGCTTCAAGATTTTCAGCAAAAAGAGAGGTGTTTTAGTAACATGAAAATTTCTACAACCATATTTTCCTCTCTCATAATAACTTTCAGTAGCAACATGAGCAAACTCAACAATATAACTATCACATAAAGCATTCTTATCATGAGTCTCATGCATAAAATTAGTACTACTCCCAACATAAGCATAGTTATTCTTATTAATTGTAGTAGGAGCAAATTCAACAAAGTAGCTATCATTATTATTCTCATCATCAAATATAGGAGGCATATTGTAATCATAATCAAATTTATCCTCCATAACAGGCGGTAGCAAAAGACTACTATCATTATAATCATCATATATGGGAGGCAAAGTATCATCAAAGTAAATTTTCTCCTCAATGCTTGGGGGACTAAAAAGATCATGCTCATCAAAACCAGCTTCCCCAAGCTTAGAATTTTCCATATCATTAGCAACAATGGTATTCAAAGTGTTCATACTAATATGTTCCATGGGTTTTTTAATTTTCGCATCAAACCATCCATGTCTTAAATCAGGAAATAGAATAAGAGGCTCATTGTTGTCCATTATGCCAAACTAGTGTAAACAAGAAACAAAAAGATGCAATTGCAGGATCTAAAGGAAATAGCTTTGAGTACTTACAACGGCGAAAATAGCTTAGTAGCCGAGATTCGGAGTGTGAGTACCTTTTACCTTTCCTCCCCGGCAACGGCGCCAGAAAATAGCTTGATGTCTACGCCCCCTCCTTTTCATGTAGACAGTGTTGGGCCTCCAAGAGCAGAGGTTTGTAGAACAGCAGCAAGTTTCCCTTAAGTGGATCACCCAAGGTTTATCGAACTCAGGGAGGAAGAGGTCAAAGATATCCCTCTCATGCAACCCTGCAACCACAAAGCAAGTAGTCTCTTGTGTCCCCAACACACCTAATAGGTGCACTAGTTCGGCGAAGAGATAGTGAAATATAGGTGGTATGAATAAATAGTAGCAGTAGCAACGGCACCAGAAAAGTGCTTTGCCCAGGACAGTAAACAAGCAGTAGTAACGTAGCAGTAGTAACACGAAACGATGAAACAAACAAGCAGCGATAGCAGTATTTAGGAACAAGGCCTAGGGATCATACTTTCACTAGTGGACACTCTCAACATTGATCACATAACAGAATAGATAAATGCATACTCTACACTCTCTTGTTGGATGATGAACACATTGCGTAGGATTACACGAACCCTCAATGCCGGAGTTAACAAGCTCCACAATTCAATGTTCATATTTAAATAACCTTAGAGTGCATGAAAGATCAATACGACTAAACCAAGTACTAACATAGCATGCACACTGTCACCTTCACACTATGTAGGAGGAATAGATCACATCAATACCATCATAGCAATAGTTAACTTCATAATCTACAAGAGATCATAATCATAGCCTACGCCAAGTACTAACACGGATGGACACATTGTCACCATTACACCGTGCAGGAGGAATAAAACTACTTTAATAACATCACTAGAGTAGCATATAGATAAATTGTGATACAAAACACATTGCAATCATAAAGAGATATAAATAAGCACTTCACTATGCCATTCATAACAGTGAATAAGTATTCTGTGAAATATAGCCTAAGAGACCCACACGGTGCACACACTGTCACCTTTACACACGTGGGACAAGGAGTCTCCGGAGATCACATAAGTAAAATTCTCTTGACTAGCATAACGACATCTAGATTACAAGCATTATCATATGAATCTCAATCATGTAAGGCAGCTCATGAGATTATTGTATTGAAGTACATAGGAGAGAGATGAACCACATAGCTACCGGTACAGCCCCGAGCCTCGATGGAGAACTACTCCCTCCTCATGGGAGACAGCTGCGTTGATGAAGATGGCGGTGGTGCTGATGGAGAAGCCTTCCGGGGGCACTTCCCCGTCCCGGCGGCGTGCCGGAATAGAGACTCTTGTCCCCCATATCTTGGCTTCGCGATGGCAGTGGCTCTGGAAGGTTTCTCGTACCGTGGCTTTTCCGTCTCGAGGTTTTAGGTCGAGGGGCTTTATATAGGCGAAGAGGCGGCGTCAGAAGGTCGAAGGGGTGCCGACATTATAGGGGGGCGCGGGCCACCCCTAGGCCGCGCCGGCCTATGGTTTGGTGGGACTGTGCCCCTCCTCTGGCGGTTCTCGTGTGTTCTTGATGCTTCCGGGCAAAATAGGAACCTGGGCGTTGATTTCGTCCAATTCCGAGAATATTTCCTTACTAGGATTTCTGAAACCAAAAATAGCAGAAAACAGCAACTGGCACTTCGGCATCTTGTTAATAGGTTAGTTCCAGAAAATGCACAAATATGACATGAAGTGTGCACAAAACATGTAGAAATCATCAATAATGTGGCATGGAACATAAGAAATTATCGATACGTCGGAGACGTATCAAGGCCCATGAAGATACCCGATGGGAAGATAGGCCACTAGGACGGTACGGCGGGAGATTACTTGAAGTACAAGACACGGAAGAAGCCGAACAAGGAAAGATTAGAGATAGATCTACTGTAAACCTACTCGTACTTGATTAGACCTCTCGAGACCTGGCCACCTATATAAAGACCAGGAGAGGGGCTATCGGGAAAAATAATCAATCTTAGCAAGGTTAGCCAGCAGAAGCTTAGAACTAGGTTACCCTAGCAGCTAGCATCTCGACGAGATCACAGCCGAACTATTCGGCACCCCATTGTAACCTGTTTTCATCATAATCAAAGAACAGACAGGCAGGACGTAAGGGTTTTACCTCATCGAGGGCCCCCAACCTGGGTAAATCGCTCTCCCCGCCCTTCTGTGTACCGATGTCTCGTGTCAGCTTGCAGGATTCCATCAACCCTAAGCCCCTATTGGAGGGCATTGCCGAGGAGCACCCTCGACAATTGGCGCCGTCTGTGGGAACCCTGTCGGCACAAGGCAGGGCATCGGCAGATTCAATCATAACACCGGTGGCTTCGCCGGCAGCTTCATCAGCAACTTCGTCGACACCCTCATCACCAACCCTGGGAAGCCCGATTCGATTCGGCTCCTACGAGTTTACTCCACACAGCGATTCCTCCCGCTCGAACTTTTCAGATCTACAAGGGAACATGGAGATGACCTTCGGCAGCGTCCACTACAACGTCAACGCAGAAGGAATCCTTCGATTGCTGGAATCCCCCACTTCCGGATCAACGAGTTCAAGCGCGCCATCATCACTCGACCTATCGGCTGGTCTGACGGGATCGACGTGCTCAGCCATGCCCTCGACTCCCCGCTCGGTGTCCTCCATGTCGGTAGGGTCTGATGATCCCACATCTTCGGAATTAACTTCGTACTATTGCATGAACTGCGACACCAGGCACGGGCTGGGATCGAGCGACACGCCGTTCATCTGCAACGCCCAATATTCATCGGGAGAGGACAGTATCGACAGCATCATCCAGGGAACCACCCGAAGAACGGCACGCCATCAGGTTTATGTCGCCAATAACACGGGAAACACAAGGCGCAGAGGAGACGAGGACCATACTCCCCATTCCAGTAGAAGGGCAAGTTTTGAAAACAGTGCCAGCAACCGCGATAGCGATTACACCATCGCAGATGAGGAGTGGGCAGCAGCACGGGCAGCAGTGCTCAACAACACACCGCTCCCCGCAGGAACTTCGGTTGGAACCCTCAATGCTTATCGCTCTATACTAGAGAAAAACCGGGAGCACCTGTCGAAAGAGAAAGCCACCCTCGAGAGACGCCTATCCGCGGCAGATCGATCCAGCGAACGGCGAAGGGGCTCGCAAGGGAGTGCCTCCCGAAACACTCAGGGAACAGGCAAGCACCGGTCGAGACTATCCAGGCTTTCAGAAGATGACGCCAGAGAAATAACATCGAATCTGACCAAATCCTTTATGACTATGGATACCGCCGGCATGCCACGGCCGAAAACCGTTGCAGCAGCAACGGCCAACCTCGCCGCATACCTCATCAACCAGCGGCCCGAAGGATCCATGGCTCAAGCTCATCGAGGTGCCCTGGAGAGTCTCGCGATATTGGGAAACAACCTAGTCCCGCCAAAGGAAAAGACCACTATACAAGGCAGTGGGTCGAAACATCATGCGAGAGATGCTCGGGACGAAATCACCCAGAGCAAGATCGACAAAGCAAGGCGACGACGCGCCGCTAGGAAGGACGACGACAGCGATTCTTCGGATGAAGATCAGGAGTACGACGGCGAGCTGAGGGGAGCTGACTGTCTAAGTTACAAGATCCGTGAAACGATGCCGCCCAAAAAGTTTAAACCTACCCCTACCGACGCTGCCAAGTACGATGGGCAGCAAGAACCAAGATCCTGGATAGACGATTACCTGCAGACTGTGATCCTGCACAAAGGAAACCAGATAGTAGCAATGCAATGCTTACAGCTCTACTTGAAGGATTCAGCGCGAGCCTGGCTAAGGGGTCTGCCGAAAGGTTCCGTTAAATCATGGGACGACCTAGTAGATGCCTTCGTTGCCAATTTCTAGGCAACATACAAGAGGCCCGTTGGGATCGAAGAGTTGCGGAATTGCCGACAGAAGCAGAAGGAGTCGATGCGTTCATACATTGGGAGATTCACAAATCTCCTGAACGCTGCCGAAGACGTATCTGTCGACAGAGCAATCGACGCTTTTAGCGATGGCGTTCAGCGGGAAAGCTACATAGAAGAACTTGGACGCAAAAAGCCAAAAACTATAACCAAGTTAATGGAAATCGCCAACAGTTGGGCTGATGGCGAGGACAATGTACGAAGGCCACGACAGCGCAGTGACGACGAAGACAATGATCAGCCGAAGCACGACTCGGGCGGCCGAAGGGATCGTCACAAAAGAAGGAAGAACCGCAACTATGATGATAACAATCTGGTAGCTGCAGGATATTCCGATCGATAGGACGATCGAGACGATCGACACGACGGCAATCGGAACAACTCTGGGAACCATGGCAGCTATAAACCACGACAGCAGAGGACTCCCGAATTACCCTACGCTGAGCAGATCAACGCCCCTTGTTACCTGCATTCATATGTCGATTCCAAGGACGGCAAATAGAAGTCGAGTCACCTGCTCAGGGACTGTCGGCAGTTCCTAGACATGCACAAACTCATCCAGCAGTCAGGCCAGCAACAGCTACCACCG
Organism: Lolium perenne; assembly: GCF_019359855.2. NCBI lineage: Eukaryota > Viridiplantae > Streptophyta > Magnoliopsida > Poales > Poaceae > Lolium > Lolium perenne. The sequence continues at coordinate 145,686,836 of NC_067245.2, forward strand.
CCACCCCCACCTCCACCACAGCATCAAGTCCAACAGGCTCAACCTCATCAACCCAACGAGGCATTCCCACCACCACGCGGGCAGATGAGCATGATCCACAGGACAGGTGTTTCGAAAAGGGAGATGAAAAAGCTCACCCGAGAGATCAACCTGGCAGAAAGCATCATGGCAAACATCCCCGAGTTTGTCGAGTGGTCTTCTCAGAACATTACGTTCAGTCGAGCAGATCACCCGACGACCATACCAAAACCAGGACATGCTGCCTTGGTAGTAGAAACACAGATTGGGGGGTTCAAGATGAGTAAAGTCTTTATGGACGGAGGAAGCGGGCTAAACCTGATATTCGTCGACACAATCAGAAGTATGGGGATCACCATGAGGATGCTGGAAGAAACAGACACCTGCTTCCACGGGATCCTTCCAACCGCACCGGGCTACTCTCTTGGCAAAGTCTACCTGAATGTTATCTTCGGCAGAGCAGACAATTTCAGGAAGGAAAAGATCGAGTTTGAAGTGGTGAACTGGGAGTCACAGTATCATGCTATACTCGGGAGACCAGCGTATGCCAAGTTCATGGCTGTGCCACATTATGCATACCTCAAGCTGAAAATGCCTGGGAACAATGGGACAAACATCACAGTCTATGGAAGTTTTTCACGCTCGGACAATTGTGATCGCGACTTTCAGAGGATTGCTGCAAAGTTCGGGCCACAACAAGAAATCGTCGACCCTCTGCCCAAGCTGTCATTACAAGAAATCAAGGAAGAAAAAGATGGCAGGGAAACCAAGAAGAAGCCAGCCGCTCTCGCCCTTAAAGCTTCGGCAGCAGAAGCTTCGGCAGCAGAAGCCTCGACAGCAAAGGGTTCGGCAGTCGATGGCACAGAAGGCTTAGGAGATAGCAAGACGATGGCAATCACCGCTCAAACCCCTGATGAAACCAGCAACACTGCAGCAACCACTAGCGTGGTGACGAAGCCAGAAGAAGAGAAGAACCCCTTCCTTGCTTAAGCAATTTACTAGCCTTTATTTTTTCTTTTTCCTCTACTTTAAACAGGGCCTTCCTTTTTCGCCCTCTAGCCTCGTGCTTACCTTATTAAATAAGAACTTAAAGCTTCAATTTCTTGTCAAGCATTGCAGTAACTACAAACTTCTAAGCCCCATCACTATGCAAACATAGTACGAGGCAGAAGATCACGCTTCAAAAAAAAAAGCCTCTACGAGTGCTAAAAGACGTTCACCTTTCCCTCCGCTATAGATGCCTCTACGAGTGCCGTAAATAGCAAGAGTTTGGAAATACATATAAGCAACAACCCACGTTCGATATTTTACTTATGGAAATATCAAGGAACAACGGGCTCATCGGCAGAACCACTACACCCGAAATATTCGGGAGTGCCTGTCGAAATTTAAAACGGTTGAAAGCAAAGTTGCGCATACAACAGGTTTAGCAAAACCTGCAACACGAGCTGATCACTCAAATGATTTGCTAACCAACACTACAAGAGAATTGGCATGTAGAGACACTATTTTGGTCCAGTAGAGACACTTAAATTGCTCTTACATAGTTATCGAGGCACTTTCCATATTGTCTCAAAAGTGTCACTATGGGCGGTGTCTCTACGTGCTAAGGACAATAGTAATAATGTCTTTACATTTTAGAAGACATAAAAGAGGCATTATATTGTGTCTCTAGTGTAAATAAATGTGAAGAAACCATGTGACAAGCAATACTCGAACTCATGACCTTAATGATTAAGACTTAATCCATTAATCATCTCACCCTTTCACAAGTATATGTTGATACTTGGAACAAAATTCTAATTAGTATTGCGCACCATGGCCCAAACATAGAACAAATGTCTCTAGAGAACAAGCAAAATGCCTCAAACAATGCCTCTAGAGGAAAAGTAAAGACATACAATGAAGTGTCTCATGGATTTCCTCTTGACAACTTATCTGTGACACTTTTGGAGTGTCTCATAAGTTGTCTATAGAATGAAAATTGCAATACCTCACAGAAATTTCTCAACTAATGTCCCTACATTTGAGACTATTTCTGAAGTGTCTCAAAAAGTGCCACTATAATATGCAAAGTGTCTTAATGTGATTATTAATGAGGCAAAGTAGGCAGTGTCTCTAGTAAAATGTCTCTATGGAAGGTTTTTCTTGTAGTGCAATCAATATACACGCATTTAAACGAGCAACTAAGATTCGCTCAAGTCAAAACTTGCCAACGGCAATAACATGGTAAAAGTACATATGCATGTATCTACCGAATGAGAAGGCATCATTACATAATCCAAACACTTGGATAAAGTAGCCAAATTATCTATTTACAAAACAGACATTAAATCCCTGAAATCACCCTTGCGGAGTTCCTCTTTCTTCAGGTACCCTTGAGTTCTCCTCGAGTCTGTCGACAATTATGTTGGCAGGCAACAATACCTTCGAATACAACGCCTCCAAGTCTCCAGTCGCGTTGGCAATCGACAGCAGACCTGCCGAAGGATAACGGGCAAGTACAAGGGCAAGTGTAAACCTGGCCCCTGCAAAAACTTGCGCATGTACCAAGTCTCGAATCTTCTTGGCATTACCAAATTCAGACATCAAAGCAAGGAGCGTCGGGGGAACTGCATTCAAAGGGAACATTGTCTTCCAAACCACCCTCATAGCCTTGTAGCACTTGTCAAAAAAGTGGTGGACCTGCTGAACTCGATCCTGAAATTGCGCGATAGCCGAAGCCTTCGAGTGCTCCCGCCAGAAAATCTCTTCGGCTGAGGACAGCTGAGTTAATGCATTCACACGCTCGTGAATCCGTTTGTTCTCTTCTGCGTGGTTCAAAGCTATGACTGGCACGGAAATAAACAAAGGATCAGATAAGACGCTATCGACAAAAAGGCGCAGAGATCAAGGAACTCACAGTTCAAGCTCTCAGTAGCTTTATGCAGCTCAGTAAGAGCGTACCGCTCCACGTCGGCTGCAATCTCGCCCTTCTTGTTGACAATCGCAGCTAAGGCATAAGTGCTGCGCAGGTCCATTTCCATCTGGGTGATCCGATCCTTCATCTGTTGGATTCGATCACCTTCGGGAAGAACGCCCGAAGAATCATCAACAAACGAGGGCACCGGGAAAACCTGCAGGCAACAGCGTTAAAAGGATGATGGCTTTGGACAAATTAAGCATCCAACGTAACTCCCATTGGGATAAGTACAAGAAGTTCCTATCAGGAGAAGTACAAATGAAGATATTATGACAAAAGTATGCTGGCAACATTGCCAGCACAGTGTTCATTACAAAACTTAAGTTTTCGCAACAGAACAATGTTTCATACTAGCCCAAGGATAAAATTGTTACAACAGTCAAGGAGCCTGAGTCTGAGTCGACAGGCTGGGGCCAGCCGATGCCTTTCCTGACGAAACTAATTCAAGGAGCTGACGAGCACAAGTACGGGCAGACACCGTAAAGGCGCTTAAGTCAACAAATCGCCCATCTTTCTCTTTCGGCAGCTCCTTAGTCATTTCTTCAATGTCAGCCTTAAAGCCGTAACCCATCATAAGTTGGAAGGCAAGGAGGGCACCATAGGTACGCGAGGTACGCTTGAATACCTCAATAACTTCCTTGGTGTCGACTGCGAAGGCATCAATCAGCTGCCCCAGAGTTTTCTCCTGCTTGACCTTGGGGAATATCATCGAATGCATCCGCGCCAGAGCGCCCTTTCCCTTGTCAAGAAGCTCCCGGGTAAGCTGGTGGGTGGCAAGAACCATCGACACACCATTTGCCGGGGAATTGCTCGGAACTTTATCCAAGGCAGTAGCAGGGATGCTGGTGGCTTCTGCAAGAAATTCAATTGAAGGAAATCAATGGCGAAGGAACGGATCCATGAAAAGTAATAATTTACAAGAGATGTATGAAAAATCTTACCAAGTAGGGCCAAGGCAGATTGATGAAGGAGTTCATCCTTTTCTGCTGCCCGAGCTTCCTCCTCCCTCAGCCTCTCTTTCAGCTTGCTCAGCTCATCTTTTAGGGAGTCGACCTCCTGGCGAGCTATGACAGCCTTTTTGATGGCACCATCTAACTTTGAAGAGGAAGACTTAGCTTCCTCCTGTAGTCGAACTTTGTCCGCCTCCAGAGAGGTAAACTGAGAGGCGAAGGCTTCTAAAGAGGATATCACACCTCGTAGATCCTTGAACAAAGGGAATGTTTTGAGATCATTAAGCAAGACACATTCCAAAAAGATTCATGTTATATTCGAGAAGGACTTACGGAAGGAGGAGCTATGGTAGCAGCAGGAGCATCTTTCCCTTTGGACAGGGAGGAAGCAGTCGATGCTTGTGCCGCGGGAGCAGCTTTAGGAGCCGAAGCTTCGGAAGCTGCGGCGGCCGGCGAAACAGCATCAGATCTGACCCTCTTAGGCGGGGGCTCAGCGAAAACTTCGTCACTACAGGGAGGATTTGATCGACCAAAGTTATGAGAAAAATATGAGAAGACCAAGGAGCTGAATATAGTAAAAAGAAGGAAAACACTTACATATCAAGAAGATCATCTTCATCGGCAAAGCCGCCAATTGATCTCTTCGTAGGCAGAGCCCTGGTCTCCTCCGCAGCTGCATTAACAAAGGCACCGTGATCAGCGTCATCATCGCGCACTGATCCCTCTGTGTCGCAAGTGTCATCGACTGATGGAGGGAGATTGGTGTGAGCGGTTTCAGAATCTATCGGGTCATCGTGATCGCTTGTTGGGCTTGTATGCTCAACGGTATGAAAGTCAACAGGTTCTGAAGAGCCTCTTCCCTCGGAAATATCATTTGGCAAGTTATGCGGGTCCCCGGAGGCTACGAGGGTCTGTTGAAGAAAAGATAGATGAGAACAACAGTAATTATGTCGACTGGAAAAATAGTGGCATAATAAGAATTTGAGAAGGGAAATTACCTCTGGTGGTGGATGATCGGCATCAAAGGGACTATACGGAGACATCAATGGGATCGAATCTTCTTGGCTGAAGAAAGTGAGGCGACGGACTTCATCGAGCAGTTCTTTTTCCGACAGTTCGGCAGCATTAATTCTGGTTTCATCTTTTGGACCCGAATACAACCACATTGGGCGAATTCTAGCCATAACTGGTTGGACTCGACGTTTCAGAAACACTGCCGCTACTTCAGTACCGACCATGGTTTGGCCATCAGCTTCTTTGATCCGAAGAAATTTGGCGAATAACTCATCGGCTGCTACTTTTTCGTCGGGATAAAGAATATTTTTCCAGGAATTTTTAGGCTTGGCTTCAAGGACATCGACAAAGCGAGGAAGCTGAGATTCGGGTGACAAGGAATCCTTGGCGTAAAACCACTTCAATCTCCACCCTTGCACGGACTCTCTCATTGGGAAATTGAAATAGTTGACATCCGAACGAGCTACAAATCCCACTCCTCCGGTGACAAAAGATCCGTTACTACTGCTGTATCTCTTCACATAGAAGATCTTTTTCCACAACCCAAAATGAGGCTCAACGCCCAGATATGCTTCGCAGAGGGTGATAAACACAGCAACATGGAGGATTGAGTTGGGAGTGAGTTGCCATAGTTGGATTTCGTAAGTTCGCAAGAGATGGAGGAGGAATTCGTGAACGGGAAGCGAAAGACCTCGATATAAGAACGATAAGAACATCACGGTGAAACCAGCAGGGGGATTAGGTCGGGAAATCGCACCTGGAAAGATCACGTTCCCCTCATCGGAGGAGATCAATCCCAGGCTTCGGGATCTCTTCTCGTCGCGCCTGGTGACCATCGAAACTATCCAATCTCCGAGCCTGGGCACTGAGCCTGGTGGCGTCGGCGGCGCCGGAGCTGGGGGAGGAGCGCTTGGAGCGCTCTCCTTCGGAGGAATCAAGGAAGATTTGGTGGCGGTGCCTCCGCTCGTAGAGCTGGCGGCGGCGCTAGCGTTCTTCTTCTTCACCATCGCAAGATCCGGGAAAAGCTGGAAAGCAGTGGTGGCGGCGCGAGCAGTTGTGAACGGGAGAAGAGGAAGAATAATGAAAGGATGAATGAAGGAAAAGATTAGGGATTTCTATTTTTTGGGAAACTTAAGGAAGGCCTCGTACTGCTAGTGGGTCTTTTCTCCAGTTAATGGTTGCGGAAATCGAGGAGGCGCCTCGTTAATGGTGTAGGAGGAGCAGGAATTGCTCGAAAAAAGGGTCGGCAGATCGCGTCTTATCAATCAGAATCGAGGTGTCAGAAAAACGTCATCAATGACGTCATGAGGAATGATTGCATACGAAGAGATAAGAAAGTATCGGGTGATCAACTTGAGTCTATGCACGGATTGTGAGCATCCGCACCTAGACTCGGGGGCTACTCCCATCGGGAGCGCTTGACGCGCACCCGACAGAATGAGGACTAGAAGGAAAAACTTAATTCATCGCCTATGCCCAGACACTCGGGGGCTACTCCCATCGGGAGCGTTGGACGTGCACCTGATAAGAAATTTTTTCGCACTCCAGGATCATGCCCGGGGACTTGATTCTGTGTAGGGTAACTTTGTTTTGCCATCGGCAGTTAACCAACAAAAGTTGGGCACGTTATTCGTTATCCCCTGCATAAAGAAAATGTATCGGATGGCCTACAAAAACTTGCAGGAAAAACTTCGGCAGAAGAGGATGTTCGAGTGGTACAACTTGAGTCTACGCACGGATTGTAAGCATCCGTACCTAGACACGGGGGCTACTCCCATCGGGAGCGCTGGACGCGCACCCGATAGAAGATAAAAGGAAAGCAAGAATGATCAAGGAGAAGAACTTCGGAAGAAGACATGCTTCAGTCTCTACCCGAACTATGTTTGGCTAGACACTCGGGGGCTACTGACGTGGGCATTACCCTTCGGGTAACCAATGTTGCTCTACCCTATACGGTCCAACTGGAGGCCCATGAAGATACCCGATGGCAAGATAGGCCACTAGGACGGTACGGCGGGAGATTACTTGAAGTACAAGACACGGAAGAAGCCGAACAAGGAAAGATTAGATATAGATCTACTGTAAACCTACTCGTACTTGATTAGACCTCTCGAGACCTGGCCACCTATATAAAGGCCAGGAGAGGGGCTATCGGGAAAATAATCAATCTTAGCAAGGTTAGCCAGCAGAAGCTTAGAACTAGGTTACCCTAGCAGCTAGCATCTCGGCGAGATCACAGCCGAACTATTCGGCACCCCATTGTAACCTGTTTTCATCATAATCAAAGAACAGATAGGTAGGACGTAAGGGTTTTACCTCATCTAGGGCCCCGAACCTGGGTAAATCGCTCTCCCCGCTTGTCTGTGTACCGATGTCTCGTGTCAGCTTGCAGGATTCCATCAACCCTAAGCCCCTATCGGAGGGCATTGCCGAGGAGCACCCTCGACAGGTATGGTTTAGGGTTAGGGTTTAGTGTTAGGGTTTAGGGGGTTAGGGTTAGGGTTAGGGTTTAAGGTTTAGGGTTAAGGGTTTTTAGGGTTAGGGTTATAGATAAACCTTGTAGTGCTCTGATTCATATTACTTGATGATAATATAGATGTATCTGGACACATTTTAGTTATAGATACGTCCATTTTAGCATCAAGTAGTATGAATCAGAGGCAGTAGGATCGGAAGTTTTTATATATGGTTATTTTATTCCAAGGATTTATTTCCGTACTAGCTAGTATTCTTCCAAAAAAAACTTTCAATTACTCTAAATTTCATTGGAAATCTAACGCATATCCACCCATATGTATATAACTCTATTTCATGTGGTGGAATCAAACAAACTATTGTTAGGGTTAGGGTTAGGGGTTAGGGTTTAGGGTTAGGGGTGGGGGTAGGGTTAGGGTTTAGGGTTAGGTCTAGGGTTAGGGTTAGGGTTTAGGGTATAGGGGTAGGGGTAGGGGTAGGGTTAGGGTTAGGGCTAGGGTTAGGGTTATGGTTATGGTTTACGGTTAGGGTTAGGGTTAAGGGGGTTAGGGTTAGGGTTTAGGCCTTAGGGTTTAAGGTTAGGTTACACATTGTGTCTATGGGAGGTGAGGTGGGGTAGGTGAGACGGGATGCATGGGGCAGGGTGGGGTCAATGTGGGTGTGGTGGGTGGTGTTGGAGATTGAGGGAAATGTGGGTGTTTAATTATTAGGTCCGCGCGAGATGGGATGGGGTGTTAATCGGGAGGTGGGGTGAGGTCAATGAACTTCGAAAAAATGTAGTGAACTTCCCAAAAAAATCAATGATCTTCGAAAAGCAAAGTGAAAAAATAATAAGTGAACTTAAAAAAAGTGAATTTCCAAGAAAATAATAAAGTAAACTTCAAAAATATGGACAAAACTTTCAGAAAATGAAGTGAACTTCCAAAAAATGAAGTGAACTTCAAAAAAAATGAATTTCCAAGAAAAAAATAAAGTGAACTTCGAAAATATATATGGACAGAACTTTCAGAAAATGAAGTGAACTTCCGAAACAATGATGTGAACTTCCAAAACAGTGAAGTGAACTTCCCAAAAGTCTAAGTTTTTTATTTTTTAAAAAACTATTTTTTTAAAAACACAAAATCATTAATGGTTAAACAAGTATAATATAATATATAAAAACATAACTTTCGAATAATCAAAACTTTAAAACTTCATAAAATAAAAATAATAGAGGAAATAAAAAATTATTCAAAAAAACTAAATTTTAGAAATTTTAAAAACATAGTTTTAACAATACACAAACTATATATGCGGGGAGTTCCATATCTAGGATTTTAAGGTTCTTAATAACAACTCTAACAATTGTTGGCCCACATGTCAATGACGATGTGGCATCCATGCTAACAAATTGATATGCGGACATCCGTTTAGTTTTTTTAGCATGTAGATGAGTTATATGTTTCGGAGGAAATTTTCCATCCATTTAAACCTCACACGCAAGCAATAAAGTATCAGAAACTGTTTAATCACGAACAAACGCAAGCGGTCGATCACAAGCTCACACAGATACAACCATTTCTCTATGCTATCTAAGACAGCCAGAATCCTAGCATAAGATAAATCGGAAGGTAGGTGGCCACCGCAGCTCCAGCACGTACTCCAGCTCGACGCCCCCGCCCGGTAGCATGAACGGCGAGGACTGAGACGAGAGCTCGCCGGACTCTTTGTCGAATGCAAGAACGTAGTTTCCGACCGACCAGTGGGCGAACCGCTTGTTGCTCCCGATGAAGTTGATCGGCCCCGCGGCCGTCCAGTAGTCCTTGCCGCATAGCACCCTGCTGCTACTCGCAGTTGCGCCGGAGGAGGTCCAGCGGCCACCAGAGGCGGGGGACAATGCGTAGGTCTTGGCGATGCCATTTTGATAGAACGCGCACATCACCCTGAAATTTGACAGACTGATGCGCGCCCTTGCGTCCTCGCCGTGGAGAAGGACGGCGGCAACGAAATGGCTTCCGTGGAACCACCCCGAGGGAGGGACCGTCATGTAGCGACATGCTAGGGGGTCGTAGACAATGGCACGTGACAGCTTCACCCCATCCCATCCATCTTCGGCGTGGTTGAAGTCCAGAAGGAGTAGGAGGCTGCCCCGAACGTCGGTGAGCTCCCATATGAGCTCGCTGTCTTTCGTACAAGGGAGGAAGTCGAGCGCTAGATTCCTTACGGCGGCCCCCGTCCATGGTGGTCGGGCAGAGGGAAAGAAGACGGGATTACGGCCAGGCATATGCCAACCGTGTGAGCGCTCGTCGACGAGGTAGCTGCCGGCGACTTTGGTGGACGGCGCGCCGTGGAGAGCGCAGAGGACGCGGAAGCTCTCGGCCACGATGATGTGGCGCCAGCGCCTGCAGGTCACAGCGGCGCGGACTAGGTCCACAGGGTTGGTGTGGTGCACGAACAAGATCCCAAGAAGTTCATCCGGGATGGCGTCAACCTTGTCCTCCATGGCGGATTTCCGGCTGGGGCTATCGTCCCCCATCTCCAGCTGGACCTAACTTTTTTTTGAATATCGACCGAGCAGCCCGATCTGTAACGTACGAGTGAAAGTTATAGGTAGAGGATGTCAGATTTTTTTTCGAACAACGGAGTGTTTGACCATTTGCACGCGGCACGACAAATGTACAAAGGATATTTTTTTACCAATGGTACTACGACATATACAAATGGTAAGTAAATTTTCCTCCTAGTCCCCTACACAGAACGGAGGTCGCAATGGAGTACTCTAGTGAGCATAGACTTGACTTGTCTGGTTAATGCCTGTCACGCCCAAGTGAACAGTTGAATGGCCCGTCGTATCATCCGTTGCCGCCCGACAGAGAAGCCGCCCTATGTATGTTATTGTTTCTGCCTTGTGCATAGAGATATGCACGTACAACCCAGGTTTCCGACTAGCGGTGTGCCCTGTTTGGTACAATTACGTTGCATTAATATATAAAATTTCCTTATTTCTTCCACTCACATATTGATATGTTGGTTGAATCTTACATACCATCTAGATCATGCATGCAAAAACAATTCCACGTGGTATCAGACTTGAAAATCAAACACTGGTTCAAATCGTTACCAACACAATAGTAAAAGTAAATATTTATTTCCTCCCTAAAAGAATATCATCCACGCACTTTTGTATGACGTTGCGATATGTAAAAAATTATCCTCCCTGAACCCTAACCCATAACCATAAACACTAGTTAACCCTAACCCTAAAACCTAATAATAAACCAAGAGGCTATATAATAGATATTAATTCTCTCTCTCTCTCTATGTATAGTGGGGCTATACTACAACCCCTAAGAGGTTGTATAGTAGCTTTAATTCTACAAACCCCTCGCTAAATACATTCTAAACCCGACTCACCCACTCAACCTATAAATCCACCTCCGCCAATACTAAACTATCCTCAACCTACATTGCTCGAACCCACCGCAGCCTGCCCTCCTGCCAACCTCACCCACTCCGCTTTCCGCCACACACCCCCACTGCATTCTGGCCCCACACATACCCTACCACACTCCTCTCGCCAACCCCACCCCGACACACGTACCTCATGTGCTAACCCCAACCCCAACACCACATTCCGCCAAAACCCACCACAAACCCTTCCTCCCACCGCCCCCGCCCACCTCGCGCTGACACTATTCGACCTTCCACCGACCCCAGACTACCCAGTTTTATAGAAGATTCCGACTAGCGGTGTGCCCTATTTGGTAAATTTACGTTGCATTATTAATATATAAAATTTCCTTATTTCTTCCACTCACATATTGATATTTTGGTTGAATCTTACATACCATCTAGATCATGCATGCAAAAACAATTCCACGTGGTATCAGACTTGAAAATCAAACACTGGTTCAAATCGTTACCAACATGAATATTTATTTCCTCCCTAAAAGAATATCATCCACGCACGTTTGTATGACGTTGCGATATGTAAAAAATCATCCTCCCTAAACCCTAACCCTAACCCATAACCATAAACACTAGCTAACCCTAACCCTAAACCCTAATAATAAACCAAGAGGCTATATAATAGATTATAATTCTCTCTCTCTCTATGTATAGTGGGACTATACTACAACCCCTAAGAGGTTGTATAATAGCTTAATTCTACAAACCCCTCACTAAATACATTCTAAACCCGACTCACCCACTCAACCTATAAACCCACCTCCGCCAATACTAAACTACCCTCAACCTACATTCCTCGCACCCACCGTAGCCTGCCCTCATGCCGACCTCACCCACTCCGCTTTCCGCCACACACCCCCACTGCATTCTGGCCCCACACATACCCTACCACATGCTTCTCGCCGACCCCACCCCGACACACGTACCTCCTGTGCTAACCCCAACCCCAACACCACATTCCGCCAAAACCCACCACAAACCCTTCCTCCCACCACCCCCTCCCACCTTGCGCTGACACTATTCGTCCTTCCACCGACCCCAGACTACCCAATTTTATACAAGATTTCGACTAGCGGTGTGCCCTATTTGGTAAATTTACGTTGCATTATTAATATATAAAATTTTCCTTGTTTCTTCCACTCACATATTGATATGTTGGTTGAATCTTACATACCATCTAAATCATGCATGCAATAACAATTCCACGTGGTATGAGACTTGAAAGCCAAACACGGGTTCAAATCCTTAGAAACACGATACTAATTAAAAGTAAATATTTATTTCCTCCCTAGCTAAAAGAATATCATCCATGCATGTGTGTATGATGTTGCGATATGTAAAAAATCATCCTCCCTAAACCCTAGCCATAAATCATAAACCCTAGTTAACCCTAACCCTAAATCCTAATAATAAACCAAGAGGTTATATATAATAGATATTAATTCTGTCTCTATATATAGTGGGACTATATACTACAACCCCCTAAGAGGATGTATACCATTTATTAATTCTACAAACCCCTCGCTAAAGACATTCTAAACCCAACTCACACCCACTCATCAACTGATAAAGCCACCTCCGCCAATACTAAACTACACTCATCCTACATATACCCCACACCCACCGTAGCCTGCCTCCTACAAACCTCACCCACCCGCTTTCCGTTGACCCCCACAACCCCCAGCACATTAATTCCGACCCCCACACGTACCCTACCACGCCTCCCGCCAACCCTACCTCGACCCACGTACCTCTTATGCTAACCCAACCCCAACACCACATTCCGCTAAACCCACCACAAACCCTTCCTCCCACCGACCCAACCCACCTCCCGCTGACACCCATTCGACCTTCCACCGACCCGTGACTACGTACCCAGGTTTTATACAAGATTTCGACTAGCGGTGTGACCTATTAATTTGTACGGTCATTCGGGAAGTCCCCCCGAGGACGACTCCCATACAATTCTTGCGAGAGCTGGAGAAGCGTCTACGGGTAAAGCACCGTATCCATATAACTGCCTGCCACCTACGCTCCGCCATCCATTCCAAGTTTAGGGACCTAGGTTATAGTATCCCTATCAAAGAGCTGACGAAGGGGATGTAATTTTACGTTGCATTAATATATAAAATTTCCTTGTTTCTTCCAATCACATATTGATATGTTGGTTGAATCTTGCATACCATCTAGATCATGCCATGCAATAAAAATTCCACATGGTATAAAACTAGAAAATCAAACACTGGTTCAAATCCTTAATTAGCAACACGATGCTAAAAGTAAATATTTCTTTCCTCCTAAAAGAATAAATCCACGCACGTGTGTGCGTATGATGGTGCGATATGCAAAAAATGATCCTCCCTAAACCCTAAACCATAAACCCTAGTTAACCCTAACCCTAAACCCTAATAATAAGAGGTTATATAATAGATATTATATCTCTCTATATACGGTGGGACTATACAACAACCCCTTAATTAAGAGGTTGTATAATAGCTATTAATTATACAAACCCCTCGCTAATTGAAGACATTTTTAACCCGACTCACCCACTCAACTGATAATTAAACCCACCTCCGCTAGTAATAAATAACTATCCTCATCCATACCCCACACCCACCGCAGGCTACCTTCTGCCAACCTCAACCACCCTGCTTTCCGCCGACCCACACACCCCACTACTGCATTTCGACCCCACAGGTACCCTACCACGCCTCCCGCCACGACCCCACCCCGACCCACGTACGTACCTCTTGTGCTAACGCAACCCCAACACCACATTTCGCTAAACCCACCACAAACCCTTCCTCACACACCGACCCGCCCACCTCCCGGTGACACCATTCGACCATCCACACTGACCCTAGACTATCCACCTACCGTAGACCCCACACACCCTACCTCGGCCACTGATACGCGTTCAACACGCGTCCGTTGGGAACCCCAAGAAGAAGGTGTGATGCGTACAGCGGCAAGTTTCCCTCAGTATGAAACCAAGGTTATCGAACCAGTAGGAGCCAAGAAGCACGTCGAAGGTTGATGGCGGCGGGATGTAGTGCGGCGCAACACCAGAGATTCCGGCGCCAACATGCAACCTGCACAACACAACCAAAGTACTTTGCCCCAACGAAACAGTGAGGTTGTCAATCTCACCGGCTTGCTGTAACAAAGGATTAACCGTATTGTGTGGAAGATGATTGTTTGCAGAAAACGAGAAACGATATTGCGATGGCAAGAGATTGTATTTCAGTAAAGAGAATTGGACCGGGGTCCACAGTTCACTAGAGGTGTCTCTCCCATAAGATAACAGCATGTTGGGTGAACAAATTACAGTTGGGCAATTGACAAATAAAGAGGGCATGACCATGCACATACATATCATGATGAGTATAGTGAGATTTAATTGGGCATTACGACAAAGTACATAGACCGCCATCCAACTGCATCTATGCCTAAAAAGTCCACCTTCAGGTTATCATCCGAACCCCTCCGGTATTAAGTTGCAAAGCAATGACAATTGCATTAAGTATGGTGCGTAATGTAATCAACAACTACATCCTTAGACATAGCATCAATGTTTTATCCCTAGTGGCAACAGCACAACACAACCTTAGAACTTTACACATCCTTTGTCCCAGGTGTCAATGCAGGCATGAACCCACTATCGAGCATAAATACTCCCTCTTGGAGTTACAAGCATCTACTTGGCCAGAGCATCTACTAGTAACGGAGAGCATGCAAGATCATAAACAACACATAGATATAACTTTGATAATCAACATAACAAGTATTCTCTATTCATCGGATCCCAACAAACGTAACATATAGAATTACAGATAGATGATCTTGATCATGTTAGGCAGCTCACAAGATCCGACAATGATAGCACAATGGGGAGAAGACAACCATCTAGCTACTGCTATGGACCCATAGTCCAGGGGTAGACTACTCACACATCACACCGGAGGCGACCATGGCGGCGTAGAGTCCTCCGGGAGATGATTCCCCTCTCCGGCAGGGTGCCGGAGGCGATCTCCTGGATCCCCCGAGATGGGATCGGCGGCGGCGACGTCTCTGGAAGGTTTTCCGTATCGTGGCTCTCGGTACTGGGGGTTTCGTCACGGAGGCTTTAAGTAGGCGGAAGGGCAGGTCAAGAGGCGGCACGAGGGCCCCACACCACAGGGCCGCGCGGCCAAGGGGGGGCTGCGCCGCCCTAGGGTGTGGCCCCCTCGTGGCCCCTCTTCGTCTCTTCTTCGGACTTCTGGAAGCTTCGTGGCAAAATAGGACCCTGGGCATTGATTTCGTCCAATTCCGAGAATATTTCGTTACTAGGATTTCTGAAACCAAAAACAGCAGAAAACGAGAAGCGGCACTTCGGCATCTTGTTAATAGGTTAGTTCCAGAAAATGCACGAATATGACATAAAGTGTGCATAAAACATGTAGATAACATCAATAATGTGGCATGGAACATAAGAAATTATCGATACGTCGGAGATGTATCAGCATCCCCATGCTTAGTTCTGCTCGTCCCGAGCAGGTAAACCGATAACACAGATAATTTCTGGAGTGACATGCCATCATAACCTTGATCATACTATTTGTAAAGCATATGTAGTGAATGCAGCGATCAAAACAATGTATATGACATGAGTAAACAAGTGAATCATAAAGCAAAGACTTTTCATGAATAGCACTTCAAGACAAGCATCAATAAGTCTTGCATAAGAGTTAACTCATAAAGCAATAATTCAAAGTAAAAGTATTGAAGCAACACAAAAGAAGATTAAGTTTCAGCGGTTGCTTTCAACTTGTAACATGTATATCTCATGGATATTGTCAACATAGAGTAATATAATAAGTGCAATAAGCAAGTATGTAGGAATCAATGCACAGTTCACACAAGTGTTTGCTTCTTGAGGTGGAGAGAAATAGGTGAACTGACTCAACATTGAAAGTAAAAGAATGGTCCTCCATAGAGGAAAAGCATCGATTGCTATATTTGTGCTAGAGCTTTGATTTTGAAAGCATGAAACAATTTTGTCAACGGTAGTAATAAAGCATATGCATCATGTAAATTATATCTTACAAGTTGCAAGCCTCATGCATAGTATACTAATAGTGCCCGCACCTTGTCCTAATTAGCTTGGACTACCGGATCATCACAATGCACATGTTTTAACCAAGTGTCACAAAGGGGTACCTCTATGCCGCATGTACAAAGGTCTAAGGAGAAAGCTCGCATTGGATTTCTCGCTATTGATTATTCTTCAACTTAGACATCCATACCGGGACAACATAGACAACAGATAATGGACTCCTCTTTTATGCATAAGCATGTAACAACAATTAATAATTTTCTCATTTGAGATTGAGGATATATGTCCAAAACTGAAACTTCCACCATGGATCATGGCTTTAGTTAGCGGCCCAATGTTCTTCTCTAACAATATGCATGCTTAACCATAAGGTGGTAGATCGCTCTTACTTCAGACAAGACGAACATGCATAGCAACTCACATGAAATTCAACAAAGAATAGTTGATGGCGTCCCCAGTAAACATGGTTACCGCACAACAAGCAACTTAATAAGATATAAAGTGCATAATTACATATTCAATACCACAATAGTTTTTAAGCTATTTGTCCCATGAGCTATATATTGCAAAGGTGAATGGAATTTTAAAGGTAGCACTCAAGCAATTTACTTTGGAATGGCGGAAAATACCATGTAGTAGGTAGGTATGGTGGACACAAATGGCATAGTGGTTGGCTCAAGTATTTTGGATGCATGAGAAGTATTCCCTCTCGATACAAGGTTTAGGCTAGCAAGGCTTATTTGAAACAAACACAAGGATGAACCGGTGCAGCAAAACTCACATAAAAGATATATTGAAAACATTATAAGACTCTACACCGTCTTCCTTGTTGTTCAAACTCAATACTAGAAATTATCTAGACCTTAGAGAAACCAAATATGCAAACCAAATTTTAGCATGCTCTATGTATTTCTTCATTAATGGGTGCAAAGCATATGATGCAAGAGCTTAATCATGAGCACAACAATTGCCAAGTATCACATTACCCAAGACATTAATAGCAATTACTACATGTATCATTTTCCAATTCCAACCATATAACAATTTAACGAAGAAGAAACTTCGCCATGAATACTATGAGTAGAAACCAAGGACATACTTGTCCATATGCTACAGCGGAGCGTGTCTCTCTCCCATAAAGTGAATGCTAGGATCCATTTTATTCAAACAAAACAAAAAACAAAAACAAACCGACGCTCCAAGAAAAGCACATAAGATGTGATGGAATAAAAATATAGTTTCAGGGGAGGAACCTGATAATGTTGTCGATGAAGAAGGGGATGCCTTGGGCATCCCCAAGCTTAGACGCTTGAGTCTTCTTGATATATGCAGGGTGAACCACCGGGGCATCCCCAAGCTTAGAGCTTTCACTCTCCTTGATCATGTTGCATCATACTCCTCTCTTGATCCTTGAAAACTTCCTCCACACCAAACTTAGAACAACTCATTAGAGGGTTAGTGCACAATAAAAATTAACATATTCAGAGGTGACACAATCATTCTTAACACTTCTGGACATTGCATAAAGCTACTGGACATTAATGGATCAAAGAAATTCATCCAACATAGCAAAAGAGGCAATGCGAAATAAAAGGCAGAATCTGTCAAAACAGAACAGTTCGTATTGACGAATTTTAAAATGGCACCAGACTTGCTCAAATGAAAATGCTCAAATTGAATGAAAGTTGCGTACATATCTGAGGATCACTCACGTAAATTGGCATAATTTTCTGAGTTACCTACAGGGGAAAACAGCCCAGATTCGTGACAGCAAAGAAATCTGTTTCTGCGCAGTAATCCAAATCTAGTATGAACTTTTCTATCAACGGCTTTACTTGGCACAACAAAACACAAAACTAAGATAAGGAGAGGTTGCTACAGTAGTAAACAACTTCCAATACACAAATATAAAACAAAGTACTGTAGTAAAATAACACATGGGTTATCTCCCAAGAAGTTCTTTCTTTTATAGCCATTAAGATGGGCTCAGCAGTTTTAATGATGCACTCGCAAGAAATAAGCGTTGAAGCAAAAGAGAGCATCAAGAAGAAAATACAAAACACATTTAAGTCTAACATGCTTCCTATGCGTAGGAATCTTGTAAATAAACAAGTTCATGAAGAGCAAAGTAACAAGCATAGGAAGATAGAACAAGTGTAGCTTCAAAAATTTCAGCACATAGAGAGGCATTTTAGTAACATGAAAATTTCTACAACCATATTTTCCTCTCTCATAATAACTTTCAGTAGCATCATGAGCAAACTCAACAATGTAACTATCACATAAAGCATTCTTATCATGAGTCTCATGCATAAAATTATTACTCTCCACGTAAGCATAATCAATTTTATTAGTTGTAGTGGGAGCAAATTCAACAAAGTGGCTATCATCATATATAGGAGGCATATTGTAATCATAAAAGAAAATTTTCTCCTCAATGCTTGGGGGACTAAAAAGATCATGCTCATCAGAGGCAGCTTCCCCAAGCTTAGAATTTTCCATAGCATTAGCAACAATGGTGTTCAAAGCATCCATAGTAATAACATTCCCATTAGCATGCATATAAAGTTCCATGGGTTTTTTAATTCTCTCTTCAAACACATCATATCCTAATTCAAGATAAAGTTCATAAAGATCTCTCATATTTTTGTTGTTTTCCATTATGCTTAACTAGTGAAATAAAAACATGCATGATATTAAGTAAAGTAAAACAAGTAAATAATTTTTTTGTGTTTTTGATATAGCAAACAAGATAGCAAATAAAGTAAAACTAGCAACTAATTTTTTTGTATTTTGATTTAGTGCAGCAAACAAAATAGTAAATAAAACTAAGCAAGACAAAAACAAAGTAAAGAGATTGAGAAGTGGAGACTCCCCTTGCAGCGTGTCTTGATCTCCCCGGCAACGGCGCCAGAAAAAGCTGCTTGATACGCGTTCAACACGCGTCCGTTGGGAACCCCAAGAGGAAGGTGTGATGCGTACAGCGGCAAGTTTCCCTCAGTATGAAACCAAGGTTATCGAACCAGTAGGAGCCAAGAAGCACGTTGAAGGTTGATGGCGGCGGGATGTAGTGCGGCGCAACACCAGAGATTCCGGCGCCAACGTGGAACCTGCACAACACAACCAATGTACTTTGCCCCAACGAAACAGTGAGGTTGTCAATCTCACCGGCTTGCTGTAACAAAGTATTAACCGTATTGTGTGGAAGATGATTGTTTGCAGAAAACAGTAGAACAAGATGTGCAAAGTAGATTGTATTTCAGTAAAGAGAATTGGACCGGGGTCCACAGTTCACTAGAGGTGTCTCTCCCATAAGATAACAGCATGTTGGGTGAACAAATTACAGTTGGGCAATTGACAAATAAAGAGGGCATGACCATGCACATACATATCATGATGAGTATAGTGAGATTTAATTGGGCATTACGACAAAGTACATAGACCGCCATCCAACTGCATCTATGCCTAAAAAGTCCACCTTCAAAGTTATCATCCGAACCCCTCTAGTATTAAGTTGCAAAGCAACAGAGACAATTGCATTAAGTATGGTGCGTAATGTAATCAACAACTACATCCTTAGACATAGCATCAATGTTTTATCCCTAGTGGCAACAGCACAACACAACCTTAGAACTTTACATCCTTTGTCCCGGTGTCAATGCAGGCATGAACCCACTATCGAGCATAAATACTCCCTCTTGGAGTTACAAGCATCTACTTGGCCAGAGCATCTACTAGTAACGGAGAGCATGCAAGATCATAAACAACACATAGATATAACTTTGATAATCAACATAACAAGTATTCTCTATTCATCGGATCCCAACAAACGTAACATATAGAATTACAGATAGATGATCTTGATCATGTTAGGCAGCTCACAAGATCCGACAATGATAGCACAATGGGGAGAAGACAACCATCTAGCTACTGCTATGGACCCATAGTCCAGGGGTAGACTACTCACACATCACACCGGAGGCGACCATGGCGGCGTAGAGTCCTCCGGGAGATGATTCCCCTCTCCGGCAGGGTGCCGGAGGCGATCTCCTGGATCCCCCGAGATGGGATCGGCGGCGGCGACGTCTCTGGAAGGTTTTCCGTATCGTGGCTCTCGGTACTGGGGGTTTCGTCACGGAGGCTTTAAGTAGGCGGAAGGGCAGGTCAAGAGGCGGCACGAGGGCCCCACACCACAGGGCCGCGCGGCCAAGGGGGGGGCTGCGCCGCCCTAGGGTGTGGCCCCCTCGTGGCCCCTCTTCGTCTCTTCTTCGGACTTCTGGAAGCTTCGTGGCAAAATAGGACCCTGGGCGTTGATTTCGTCCAATTCCGAGAATATTTCGTTACTAGGATTTCTGAAACCAAAAACAGCAGAAAACAGAATCGGCACTTCGGCATCTTGTTAATAGGTTAGTTCTAGAAAATGCACGAATATGACATAAAGTGTGCATAAAACATGTAGATAACATCAATAATGTGGCATGGAACATAAGAAATTATCGATACGTCGGAGACGTATCAGCCACCCCGTCGACCCCAACCATCGCACCTTCCGTTAACCCCACCCTACCTCCCACCGACCACCACACATCCCATATATCTCCCGCTAACCCCACCCAACCGGCCTTTTGTGTAGCACGTACATGTTTTGTTGACTTCGGTATAGTTGGACCCCACACCCACCGACACAAATTAAATCCCACTAAACACCTCACCCGCCAACCCCATACACCATGCCACACATTCCATGCATGGAGAGCCCAACTTTCTAGAAGTTAATTCATTCAATTTTTTTTAGGAAGTTCACTTTTTTTTGAAATTTCCCTTCATTTTTGGGAAGTTCACTTCACTGTTTTGGAAGCTCACTTCATTTTTTCTGAATTTCACTTTCATTTTATGATTGCGCTTTCCATGTTTTCGAAGTTCACTTTTTTTTTGGAAGTTCACATTTTTCTTTTTGAAGTTAACTTAATATTTTTGGAAGTTCACTTCAATTTTTTGGAAGTTCTCTCAATTTTGTGGGAAGTTAACTTCATTTGTTCGAAGTTCACTACATTTTTGAAACTTCACTATTTTTTGGAAGTTCAATTTTTTTTAAAGTTAAACATCAATTTTTGGAAATTCACTTTTTTTGGAAGTTCGTTATATTTTTTCCAAGTTCACTTAATTTTATGTGCAAGTTTGATTCATTTTTGGAGATTAACTTATTTTGGAGGTTCACATTTTTTTAGAATATATTCATATCTATTTTTTGGAAGCTTACATTAATTATTTTTAAGGAATATATTACGAAAACCACACATGAGGGTTCAATGAACTTTGGCACGTGCAAAATAAAAGAGAATACATAAGTGAATATTTAGTGTCCTATACTATTCAAAAATCATTTTTTTTGTGTGTAGGTTTTCTATTGTCATATTTTCGGATGAAACTTCACAGGCACACAAGATATTATATAGGAGTATAACACTATCTAGGCCCATGCATTGTTTTATTTTAGATTTTTTGAAAACTGGTAAGTGCGAACATAAAAAACGTTAAAAGTTACTACCAATTTGTGGAGTGTTTGACCATTTGCACGCAGCACGGCAAATGTAAAAGGAGGAGATTTTTTTTACCAATGGTACTACGGTATATAAAAATGGTAAGTAAAACTAAATTTCCTCGTAGTCCGCTACAGAACACAGGTCGCTATGGAGTACTCTACTGAGCATAGACTTGACTCGTCGTGTTAATGCCTGTCAAGCCCTAGTAAACAGTGGAATGGCCCGTCGTATCATTCGTTGCCACCGACAAAGAAGCCGTCATCTGTCAGTTATTTGCGTCTGCCTCGTGCATAGAGAGAATAGAGAACAAAATCTTAAGCTATTCTAAGCATTTCCCCTTTTTTGCATTAACCGTCCAGTAGCCTCTCTCTGGCTTACCCCCCGCCGTTCGGTGTTCCGCTCGCACGCCGCTCCGCCGTCTTCACCTCATCGGTCTAGCTATCCGTCCAAGTTCCAAACTCGCGGCGCCACTCGTACGCGTCCCGCAACATCTCCACAGCCTTCGAGCTCGCAGCGGCGCTACCGGCTCTAGGCAAGCCTCACCTCCCTCAGCTGACCAGGCCAAAAAGCCCATTATCTGCGGCTGGTCGACCATGGACGACGACGTAGGAGCCAACCTTGTACCCGACTGGTCGGAGATGATGGATCACATTCTTGAGGTAATCTATTCTCTATCCGGCCTGATGTGCATGTCACGTATGTCCTATGCCGTCCCAGATCTACACATTTCCTTGACACGGCTTGCGTCGCAAATCCCGCGATGTTTCCCCTTTGATCTTCCTTGTCTACTGCACACCAATCCGTGTACTTGGCCAAATGACAAAAGTGGTGATGGAAACAAAGTGATGGAAGCCACCATGATCCTGCTAGATCATCCTTCTGAGCCAGCGCGCATCATACTCCCAAAGAGCGATTGCCACTGGGCTAGTTACAAGCGCGGCTGGATAGCCGTAGTTTGTGGCGATAATCCGGTGCAGTGGTATTTGGTGAATTTGTACTCATGTACCAGGATTCCGATCCCGTCAATCCAAACTGCAGAGTTTGAGAAACTAGCATATTATGGGTCATTCACGTTCCCATCAATCCGAACTGCACAGTTTGAGAAACCACCATATTATGGGTCATTCATGTTTACACATGATTTCGCAATCACCAAACTGCGGAAGATTCATATTGCCGAGGCTCCTGAGTTCATCAACGGCAGGTGGATCTACAAGCTCATTGCCGTGTTTAGTCATTTCATTGTCATACTTGCGATAGATCCTTGTTTTACTGAAATGTCCAATAAGTGGACTGTCCTTACAAACACAAGTCTCGCCCCGCGAGAGTATGTTGACACTGCATGGAGCTATGAGCGCATCTTCGCGGTCACAGCCTATACTGGCGATGTATTTGTGTGGAAACCACGTTCATACGGTTAGTTCGATATATACCACTACCAATGCGCAGTTCCTCGTTCTGGTAATGTGATAGTAAAACCATCTAACTTCATATTATTCTTTGGCTTTGTTGTGTGGTTTGGTCAGGATGGACAACTAATCCACTGGTATTGTGGGCCCCAGTAATAAACGATGATGGAGACGCTGACGGCCAACTCAACGGCCGCTTGGATTATCGCCGCTGGTTCCTGGCTTTGGCATTTCTTGATCATAATCACCATCCATCATTGATATGGATACATATCTGGGGCTCTCTAGCCAATGCGAAAGACGATACTCTTTATTTCCCTCGCTGGAGAATGCCAGATTTGGACGAAGAATTCCAAGGGCCTGACCAGCCGTCGGGGTGGGTTCAGGTAGAGGACCTCGGAGCTAATTCTCTCTTCCTGGGTTTGAACCACCCCTTAATGGGCAATCTTTCTGAAGATTTGGATTTGGTGGGGAAGTCAAGCTGTGTCTACATTTCGGATGATCGGGTAACTCTCAGAAGACGTGCAGAAGTGGATTGGATCCAGCTACACATTTCTAATGTACGATAACCTGTGGGAGGGTTCTTCAAGTACAACATGCAGACATGGGGAAGCACACAGACGCTGATGTGGGTCGTGCCTCATGTGGCGATGAAGAATCAAATAGGATGATGTTTGCTAATAAGGTTCCACTTGTTCCAGCGTAGTAATTGCTCTTCTTAGTTTGGCATGTTCTATCTGGTTGCAAAACTTGTGTTAGTACTTTTCATTTTGTTTTGGGTACTCCTATTGTAACTATTTCGCACTACTTGGTGTTTGACACCTGAACTGAAGATATGTTGTTTGAAGTCCCTGCGTGGACGTAGTCTTGTAATGTTGCAGTTAACTGGTGATGTAGTTTTCATTTCACGTCTTAGGCTGAACTGGTATTCTGTAAGGTCTAATCAAACATGTTGCATTCCGAAAAAAGCAGGGCCATTTAGGGTCTTTCTATCAAGAAATAATAAACCTGAATCAGGAGACTTCGAATAAATCTCGTGACCAAGCTGCAAGATCGGCCACTTTAAACATTCGACGAAATGCAGCTTTCTTTTCCAGGCAGTTCTGTTGATCACACATTCAGACTCCGCGTGGCCTCACCTTGCTATGTTTAGAATAAAAAATACAACTAAAAGATGTACAACCATCTCATGGGCTAGGTCCTTCCACATAGAGGTAGCCCAACTTCAGCCCATGAGGTCCAACCCACTTGTATAGTAGATTGCCTCACTGAGATAGCTAGCGGAGGCAGACCCACCTGTCTGAAATGTCTCCAAATATAGCATTCATATTGGCGGGGTGCTATAAATTTTGAAACTGAGGAAATGTCCCTTCTACCCGTGAGTCCCACAGTTCTAACATCTGAACCTGGTATCTGAGGACAAGGGTATTCTAGGACTTGTTACCCAATGCGACCATAACCCGCGCCGAGCCGAAATGTATAGAGTTTTCCCCCAATCGAACGATGAACGAACCCTAGATCGGCCTCCGCTTCCGCCTCCCCCTCCGGTTATATCTACCATCGCCCTTAGCCTACCTCTCTGTCCCTCTCGCCGTACACATCATTGTTGCGCTGTTGTTACATGTGGCCGTCCATTGTCCCGGCAACGCCCGCTAGTGCAGTTCATGTCCATCTCCGATAGGAGATCTATGCGCACCGACAGTCCAGCAATGGTGATACTATATTTTTTGGCTCTGAGTTTTTTCTCTTGTTTCTGGATGTTAGCGGTTGTTTTGCCAATTTTCTATGGACTAGCTAGTTGGTTGTTCAACTGCGCTTATATAGAAGCTTCGAGTAGTTAGTTTGTTATGGCAGGCACCGTTTCAGCCTACCTGCTGACTTATTCTGATGTACTTTTTTTTGTTTCTCTACGATTAGCGTCGTCTCAGTCTGCTTCAGCGAATAGATCGAGAGGAATACCCTCCTTTCTTAGCTGCGAGAGGAATCTCTGTGAGCATCGTTTATATGTTCCCTTTTGTGTTCTATAAAACTAGGGATAAAACTATTGGAAATTGATATTAGGGGCTTGTTTGATTTGTAGGAATTACATACGATTCTCAAAGGATTTTATTCCTATCGGTTTTTTGTTCCCTAAACTGCCGTTTGATTTGTAGGAATAGAGCATGTAGGATCATTTCCAACCAACTTGTCCTATCCTATTTCTTTAGGAAACTTTTCATTAGGTGAGAGCTCTTGAAAACATTTCTACGCTAGCTGAGTGAGTAACTGCTAGTTTTTTAAAGATCCAACTTGAAGTACTAATATTATAATTATTGATAGTTCCTCTGTTTTTTCTAGGCTGCTATCAAACAACAACTCCTACAAATTTCCATAGGATTTAATGGGACATGCCATACCAATCATAATTTTTTTCCTATCTCTCTATTTTTCCTACCCTATTAATCAAACAAGCCCTAATTTGTGCCGAAACAGTCTTTTTCGCTGAAAGAACTACCTGGTAGATCATGATTTAGTTGATTTGTAGTCCCAAACACGAGTGTTTCTGCTTGATTCCTTCCTTTTGTTCGTTACTCATAATATAGGTTTCAAGCAAGCTTCCCATAGAAACAACTAGTACAAGGGGACGCTCATCAACGAAGGGCAGCAAGAGAATAGTGGCATCTCAGACACCTGAAGGTGATAATGATCTTGCACTCTCATCAGAAGATGTGCCTGATACGTCTCCAACGTATCTATAATTTCTTATGTTCCATGCTAGTTTTATGACAATACCTACATGATTTATTCATACTTTATATCATTTTGATGCATTTTCCGGCACTAACCTATTAACAAGATGCCGAAGCGCCAGTTCCTGTTTTTTGCTTTTTTTGGTTTCAGAAATCTTACACAGGAAATATTCTCGGAATTGGATGAAACAAAAGCCAAACTTCCTATTTTCCACGGAGGGTTCCAGAACATCGAAGGAGAGTCGGAGGCGGCCAGCAGGGGGGCCACACCACAGGGCGGCGCGGCCAGGCCCCCAGGCGTGCCAGCCTACAGGGAGGCCACCCCCTGGCTCCTCCGAGGCCGCCCTTCCGCCTATATATTCTCCCCGTCGCGAAAACCCTACATCATCCAGTCATATTCCACGAAGAGTTCCGTAGCCGCCGCCATCGCGAAGCCAAGTTCGGGGGATAGAAGTCTCTGTTCCGGCATGCCGCCGGGACGGGGAATTGCCCCCGGAGTCATCTCCATCGACACCACCGCCATCTTCATCGTCGTTGCTGTCTCCCATGATGAGGAGGGAGTAGTTCCCCTCCGAGGCTGAGGGCTCTACTGGTAGCTATGTGGTTCATCTCTCTCTCCCATGGTGTGATCTTTATGTGATCATGAGCTTTGTATCACTATTAATCTATGTGCTACTCTAGTGATGTTATTAAAGTAGTCTATTTCTCCTCCATGATGTAAAGTTGACAGTGTGTGCATCATGTAGTACTTGGCGTAGGTTATGATTGTAATCTCTTGTAGATTATGAAGTTAACTATTATTATGATAATATTGATGTGATCTATTCTCCCTTTCATAGCTATCGTTGACAGTGTGTATGCTATGTTAGTACTCGGTCTAAATTGCAACGGTCTATTATGCACTCTAGAGGTTACTTTAATATGAACTCCGGATTCACTCTCCACGGTGTGACGGTGACAATGTGCGCATCGTGTGTGATTCCTTTATGACGTTGTGGAGCTTGTTTACTCCGGCTTGAGGGTGCTCTTGTAGCCCTACACAATGAATGGTGTTTGTTATCCAACAAGAGAGTGTTTGAAAGTAGCATTTATTTATTCAATTATGTGATCATTGTTGAGAGTGTCCACTAGTGAAAGTACGATCCCTAGGCCTTGTTTCTAAG
This sequence comes from Lolium perenne, assembly GCF_019359855.2. NCBI lineage: Eukaryota > Viridiplantae > Streptophyta > Magnoliopsida > Poales > Poaceae > Lolium > Lolium perenne. Next base: position 145,713,644 of record NC_067245.2, read on the forward strand.
CATTGAAACACCGTTTCCAACAAGTTCTGCTACATGTTTGCTTGCTGCCATTTTTATTTAAGATTGCAATTACTACCTACAATCATCCATATTACTTGTATTTCACTATCTCTTCGCCGAACTAGTGCACCTATACATCTGACAAGTGTATTAGGTGTGTTGGGGACACAAGAGACTTCTTGTATCTTAATTGCAGGATTGCTTGAGAGGAATATCTTTGACCTCTACCTCCCTGAGTTCGATAAACCTTGGGTGATCCACTTAAGGCAAACTTGCTGCTGTTCTACAAACTTCTGCTCTTGGAGGCCCAACACTGTCTACAGGAATAGAAGCGTGCGTAGACATCAAGCTATTTTCTGGCGCCGTTGCCGGGGAGGTAAGGTAAAAGGTATTCACATCCTCCGACTACTAAGCTATTTCCTAGCACTGTTGCCGGTGTGTGAGTACTCGAAGCTATTTCCTTTAGATTCTGCAATTATATCTTTTTGTTTCTTGTTTTTATTTCACTAGTTAGGCTTAATGGAAAACAACAAAAATATTAGAGATCTTTATAGTATTTATCTTGAGTTAGGACATGAGGTGTTTGAAGAGAAAATTAAAAAACCAATGGAACTTTATATGCATGCTAAAGGCAATGTTATTAGTATGAATGCTTTGAACACCATTGTTGCTAATGCTATGGAAAATTCTAAGCTTGGGGAAGCTGGTTTTGAGGAGCATGATATTTTTAGTCCCCCGAGCATGGAGGAGAAAATTTACTTTGATGATACTTTACCTCCTATATATGATGATTACAATGATGACTATCATATTTTCAGTCCACCTACTATTGAGGAGAAAATTAATTATGATTACAATATGCCTCCTATATATGATGATTATGGTGATGAGAATAATAATGATAGCTATCTTATCGAATTTGCTCCCACTACAATTAATAGTAATGACTATGCTTATGTGGAGAGTAATAATTTTATGCATGTAGCTCATGATAAGAATGTTTTAAGTGATGGTTATATTGTGGATTTCATCAATGATGCTACTGAAAGTTATTATGAGAGAGGGAAACATGGTTATATGCATCTTAATAATATTAAGTTTCCCCTCTTTATGTTGAGAATCTTAAAGTTGAACTTGTGTTGCCTTTTTATGCTTGTTGCTATGTGCTTTCAGTACTTGTTCCCCTACAAGATTCCTTTGCATAGGAAGTGGGTTAGGCTTAAATGTGTTTTGAATTTGCTTCTTGATGCTCTCTTTTGCTTCAACTCTTATTTCTTGCGAGAGCATCATTAAAATTACTGAGCCCATCTTAATGGCTATAAAGAAAGCACTTCTTAGGAGATAACCCATGTTTTTATTTAGCTACTGTTTTGTTGTGTCTTGGAAGTTGTTACTACTGTAGCAACCTCTCCTTATCATGTTTATTTCATTGTTGTGCCAAGTAAAGTCTTTGATAGTAAAGTTGATACTAGATTTGGATTCCTGCGCAGAAACAGATTTTTAGCTGTCACGAATTTGAGTTGATCTCTCTGTAGGAAACTCGTAAAATCCGGAAACAATTCATGCGTGATCCTCAGATATGTATGAAACTTTTGTTCAATTTGAGCTTTTCCATCTGAGCCTGTTAAGTGCCTCGAAAAAATTCGTCTTTACGGACTGTTTTGTTTTGACAGATTCTACCTTTTATTTCGCATTGCCTCTTTTACTGTGTTGAGTGGATTTATTTGTTCCATTAACTTTCAGTAGTCTTGGGTAATGTCCAGAAGTGTTGGGAATGATTGTGTCCTCGCTGAACATGTGAATTTTTGATTATGCACTAACCCTCTAATGAGATTGTTTTGAGTTTGGTGTGAAGGAACTTTTCAAGGATCAAGAGAGGAGGATGATATGATATGATCAAGAAGAGTGAAAAGTCTAAGCTTGGGGATGCCCCCATGGTTCATCCCTGCATATTTCAAGAAGACTCAAGAGTCTAAGCTTGGGGATTCCCAAGGCATCCCCTTCTTCATCAACAACTTATCAGGTCACCTCTAGTGAAACTATATTTTAATTCCGTCACATCTTATGTACTTTACTTGGAGAGTTTGTGTGCTTTTATTTTCGTTTTGTTATTTTCATTCTCTGAATAAATCAGATCCTATCATGCTTGTGTGAGAGAGAGACACGCTCTGCTTTTTCATTTGAACACTGGTGTTCTTCGTTTTACTTTTAATGTTCATGGCAAAAGGTGAAAGCCGCTGCGCTTATTGTTATTTGGTTGGAAACAGAAAAATGCTTCATATTGTCTTGAATAATTTGATACTTGGCAATTGTTTTGAGCTCTCATAGATCATGTTTAAGCTCTTGCATCATGTAGTTTAAATCTATTAGTGGAGAACTACCGTAGAGCTTGTTGAAATTTGGATTGCATGATTGATCTCTCTAAGGTCTAGATATTTTCTGGTAAAAGTGTTTGAACAACAAGGAAGACAGTGTAGAGTCTTATAATGCTTGCAATATGTTCTTGTGTAAGTTTTTGCTGTACCGGTTCATACTTGTGTTTGCTTCAAACAACCTTGCTAGCCAAAGCCTTGTACTGAGAGGGAATGCTTCTCGTGCATCCAAAACCTTGAGCCAAAACCTATGCCATTTGTGTCCACCATAACTACCTACTATGTGGTATTTTTCTGCCATTCCAAAGTAAATTTCTTGCGTGCTACCTTTAAAAATTCATTCCTTGTCTTTGCAATACATAGCTCATGGGAAAGTAGTCTAAAAAACTATTGTGGTAATGAATACGTCGCTTATGTATCTTAGTTCTTATAAGTTGCTTGTTGAGCGGTAACCATGTTTCTGGGGACGCCATCAACCTGTTACACCTTTGTTTAATATCATGTGAGTTGCTATGCATGTTCGTCTTGTCTGAAGTAAGGGAGATTTCTCATGATTAAATGGTTTGAGTATGCATATTGTTAGAGAAGAACATTGGGCCGCCAACCAAAGCCATGTATCATGGTGGAAGTTTCAGCTTGGACATTAATCCTCAATCTCTTATGAGAATATTATATGGTGTTGAATGCTTAAAGCATAAAAGAGGAGTCTATTATCTGTTTTCTATGTTGTCTCGGTATGGATGTCCTCAAGTTGAGATCTATCAAAACTGAGAAATCAAATGCGATCTATCTCCTTGGACCTTTGTACAGGTGGCATAGAGGTACACCTTTGTGACACTTGGTTGAAACATATGTTATGCAATGATAATCCATGGAAATCCGAGCTAATTAGGACAAGGTGCGGGCACTATTGGTATTCGATGCATGAGGCTTGCAACTTATAGGAGGTTTTATGCATAACACATATGAATTATTACTACCGTTGACACAATTGTTTCCATGTTTTCAAAATAAAAAGCTCTAGCACATGAGTAATCCCTGCTTCCCTCTGCGAAGAGCCTTTTTTTACTTTATGTTGAGTCAGTTTACCTACTTCTTTCTATCTTAGAAGCAAACACTTGTGTCAACTGTGTGCATTGACTCTTACATGTTTACTTATTGCACTTGTTATATTACTTTATGTTGACAACTATCCATGAGATATACATGTTGAAAGTTGAAAGCAATTGCTGAAACTTAAATCTTCCTTTCTGTTGCTTCAAAACCTTCTATTAAGAATCTATTGCTTTATGAGTCAACTCTTATGCAAGACTTGTTGATGCTTGTCTTGAAAGTACTATTCATGAAAAGTTTTTGCTATATGATTCAGTTGTTTAGTCATTATCTATTTGTTAACAAACTATAGACCATTGCTTCGAATCACTTCATTCATCTCATATGCTTTACAATAGTATTGATCAGGATTATGATAGTAGCATGTCACTTTAGAAATTATTCTTGTTATCATTTACCTACTCGAGGGCGAGTAGGAACTAAGCTTGGGGATGCTTGATACGTCTCCAACGTATCTATAATTTCTTATGTTCCATGCTAGTTTTATGACAATACCTACATGATTTATTCATACTTTATATCATTTTGATGCATTTTCCGGCACTAACCTATTAACAAGATGCCGAAGCGCCAATTCCTGTTTTTTGCTGTTTTTGGTTTCAGAAATCTTACACAGGAAATATTCTCGGAATTGGACGAAACAAAAGCCAAACTTCCTATTTTCCATGGAGGGTTCCAGAACATCGAAGGAGAGTCGGAGGCGGCCAGCAGGGGGCCCACACCACAGGGCGGCGCGGCTAGCCCCCCAGGCGCGCCAGCCTATGGGGAGGCCACCCTCTGGCTCCTCCGAGGCCGCCCTTCCGCCTATATATTCTCCCCGTCGTGAAAACCCTACATCATCCAGTCATATTCCACGAAGAGTTCCGTAGCCGCCGCCATCGCGAAGCCAAGTTCGGGGGACAGAAGTCTCTGTTCCGGCACGCCGCCGGGACGGGGAATTGCTCCCGGAGTCATCTCCATCGACACCACCACCATCTTCATCGCCGTTGCTGTCTCCCATGATGAGGAGGGAGTAGTTCTCCCCCGAGGCTGAGGGCTCTACCGGTAGCTATGTGGTTCATCTCTCTCTCCCATGGTGTGATCTTTATGTGATCATGAGCTTTGTATCACTATTAATCTATGTGCTACTCTAGTGATGTTATTAAAGTAGTCTATTCCTCCTCCATGATGTAAAGTTGATAGTGTGTGCATCATGTAGTACTTGGCATAGGTTATGATTGTAATCTCTTGTAGATTATGAAGTTAACTATTACTATGTAGTATTGATGTGATCTATTCCCCCTTTCATAGCTATCGTTGACAGTGTGTATGCTATGTTAGTACTCGGTCTAAATTGCAACGATCTATTATGCACTCTAGAGGTTACTTTAATATGAACTCCGGATTCACTCTCCACGGTGTGATGGTGACAGTGTGCGCATCGTGTGTGATTCCTTTATGACGTTGTGGAGCTTGTTTACTCCGGCTTGGGGGTTGATACGTCCAAAACGTATCTACTTTCCCGAACACTTTTGCTATTGTTTTGCCTCTAATTTGTGTATTTTGGATACAACTAACACGGACTAACGCTGTTTTCAGCAGAATTGCCCTGGTGTCTTGTTTTTGTGCAGAAACTCAACTTTCAGGAAAATCCCCGGGATTAATGCTAATGGGCCTATTTTCACAGAAGAGGGACAGAGCCAGAAGACCAGAAGGAGGGGGCCACGAGGCGCCCACCCCACAAGGCGGCGCGGTGGGCCCCCGGGCCACGCCGGCCTATGGTGGCGGCGCCTCAGCCAGCCTCCGACGCCCCCCTTTCGACTACTTAAGGGTTTCGACCTAAAAACGCACGGGGGTTAGACGAAATGGAAAGAAGACATCCAGAACACCACCGCCATCGCGAAACTCCGTCTCGGGACCAGAAACTCCGTTCTGGCACTCCGCCGGGACGGGGAATTGGAGGAGATCATCGCCATCATCACCACCGACGCCTCTCCATCGACCATCCATGTTTCCCCCATCCATGTGTGAGTAATTCCCCCGCTGTAGGCTGAAGGGGATGGTAGGGATTGGATGAGATTGATCATGTAATAGTCATAAGATTGTTAGGGCATAGTGTCTAGTATCCGTTGTTGGTACTTTTATGATATTGTTGCAACTTGTTATGCTTAATGCTTGTCACTAGGGCCCGAGTGCCATGATCTCAGATCTGAACATGTTATCAATTCATGATGATATTCATTGCTTTATGATCTTACCTGCAAATTGTATACACATATTGCTGTCCGGAACCCGAGGCACCAAAGTGACAGAAATTGGGACAACCGGAGGGGAAGGCAGTGATATGAGGATCACATGTGTTCACGGAGTGTTAATGCTTTGCTCCGGTGCTCTATTAAAAGGAGTACCTTAATTACCAAGTAGATTCCCTAGAGGCCCGGCTGCCACCGGCTGGTAGGACAAAAGATGTTGTGCAAGTTTCTCATTGCGAGCACATACGACTATATATGGAACACATGCCTATAATTGTTTAGTACTTGGATACTGCTTTATTACTATCTGCAAATGCCCTACCTTGATTGTTACATGAGTTCTCCTATCCATGCAGCGCCTGTTCATCCATCCTTGTGCCTACAGTATTTTAATCCTGCTGTTTACTACAATCACCACTACTGTCTTTGTCACACTACTGCTTATATTTCACTACTGCTACTGCTATAAAACTGTTGCTACTAATAAACTCTTGCGAGCAAGTCTGTTTCCAGGTGCAGCTGAATTGACAACTCCGCTGTTAAGGCTTACAAATATTCTTTGGCTCCCCTTGTGTCGAATCAATAAATTGGGTTTTACTTCCCTCGAAAACTGTTGCGATCCCCTATACTTGTGGGTCATCAAGGGTGCTCTTGTAGCCCTACACAATGAATGGTGTTTGTTATCCAACAAGAGAGTGTTTGAAAGTAGCATTTATTTATTCAATTATGTGATCATTGTTGAGTGTCCACTAGTGAAAGTACGATCCCTAGGCCTTGTTTCTAAGCATTGAAACACCATTTCCAACAAGTTGTGCTACATGTTTGCTTGCTGCCATTTTTATTTCAGATTGCAATTACGACCTACAATCATCCATATTACTTGTATTTCACTATCTCTTCGCCGAACTAGTGCACCTATACATCTGACAAGTGTATTAGGTGTGTTGGGGACACAAGAGACTTCTTGTATCTTAATTGCAGGATTGCTTGAGAGGAATATCTTTGACCTCTACCTCCCTGAGTTCGATAAACCTTGGGTGATCCACTTAAGGGAAACTTGCTGCTGTTCTACAAACCTCTGCTCTTGGAGGCCCAACACTGTCTACAGGAATAGAAGCGTGCGTAGACATCAGTGTCCAAGGCTTTCGCTGCTCTCTCGACAGCTAAGGTGTAGTTCCTCCATTTCCACTTGCCTTGTCATATCTGTATTTGATTGCGGAAGCCAATTAATTGTTGTCCTACTCGCTTCAAATTGACCGATGTTGTGCTTCTTACTAGGGGACGAAGAAACCTACTGCCAGCAACAATAGTAGGGCTAACCAGAGGCCTCCAAATGGAATCTCGATCAAGCCTGGAACGAAAAGACCATCAGCTTTGCATTCACCGGCTGGATCTGAAACAGGTAGTTATGGAAGTGCTAAATCACGATCTAAACGGTGTAAAACAGGTCAGATCCCAGTGCCGCACACATCCTCACTTCGGGAACATTATCTTGTTGAAGGTATTTCCGTAAGCTTACTGCATTTACCAAGTTGTTCTGTCAAGTGCTTTACATACGGTTTAGGATAGCTTTGGTTGCATGATGGCCACACACATACTTCCTCCCTAACACATGTAATGCTGATACAGGAGAAGCCCTTACTACTGAACTCAGTGATGAGTCAACTAAGATTCACAATGCCGATGAAGGCATGTTTCCTGTATTTTGTCTTTTACTTCCAGGTGTACCACCATAATGTACTAAATATTTGTTTTTATATATTGATCTAGACCCCAAAGAAGATGATCTCATTGGACGGGGACACAACATGGAAAAAGGACCCAAAAGGATGTCCCGACCTCTGCGTGGCAAACTCCCAGTCATCATTCCAAAAGGGAAGAGTATGCTTGAGTCAGCTTTCGTCGCTGCAAAGTTTTCCAGAGAATGCAACAATGTAGTCAGGAATCATGTGCATGTGCGTTCACATTGGAATCACTACAAAGATGATACTAGGCTTCTCGCTGACTATTACGGTGAAGTTGCGGTATGTATGTATTGATGCCCCTTTCTCCCATGTAATGTTTATATTAAGGGCTCCTTTGATTCATAGGAATAGTGTAAGAATTGTATAGGACTTAGATCCCATAGGATTTTTTTCCAACACTAGTTGTTTGATTCATAGGAATATATCCTATAGGAATAGTCCTATAGGAATTTTGTAGTGCAAATCCTATAGGAAATAAACATGCGGTCATACCTCATGAAAAATTCGTTTCGCATAATTAAAGAGAGCTCATCTTCCTATAGGATTCAACTAGGCATGACATAGCAATCGTATGTTTTTCATATCCCTATGATTTTCCTATCCTATGAATCAAAGGAGCCCTAAGATTCTAATTTTTGGAGATATCACTCTTATATTCATGTTTTTTCATGTCACTAGTCCAAGTTTGTTGTGGACATAAATGTGTCAGCGGTAAAAACAGCTTGTACAAAGCTTCTTCAGAAAGACCTTCGGCAATGTAGGTACCTCCTAAAAATAGAGTACTTTTACAACATGGATCGTCCCACCCCGAAAGAAAGACCCATTGCATCGATGAGTAACGATGAATGTAAAGCTCTTCCGGACCACTGGAATAAACCCCAAACGAAGGTCAGTTCCTTTTCTACAACGAATACTGTGATGGATGTTTCAAGTTTTGCATTGGTGGATAATTCTACGTTGATCACAATCATTGCGCTACAATGTAATTTACAATTTTGTGCTGGCGTATGGTATTAAGCTTTTTGTACCATTTCCATTACATGATGTTTTTGCCAGCTTCATGTGGTTTCTGTTTAATTATTTCATGGACAGCTGCAGGCCGATTGAACTAAACTCCTGTATGAGCTTTTGTGCACATTGTACCCTTGTACCAGGTCCACGGAGAACCTGCAAGCTTTCTTCATGTATGTCTATTATTTCAGGGAGACCCGGACAATAATAAAGAGCCCACTCCTTTGAAAATATTCAAGTAGTGCCACTTCAGCCGGAAAAATGGCTTCTCCACCACAGTACAAGATGCAATTTTAAGTAAGCTTTTGCCTCCATGTAAGTTGAATGTTGTATCCTGCTGCTTTTGATAACCTTTGATTTTCTTAATTGCAAACCAAGGCTGAAATGGAAAAGCAGCTCTCTGAACCTACGGCAGATGGAGGACAAAAGAGTGAGGCCCAGGTTGTATCCGAGTCTTCTCACGGAATACAGCCAAACCTAGTTTTCTTCGAAATGCAGGGCTCGTGTGTTCCTCTGGATCAAAGATTAGAAACCTGGTTGCAGGTTTGGAGATAGAGAAGAGGGGAAGCGCAGAGCTGCTGGATATTGTGAGCAGTCAGCGTGATCAAATGTATGAGCTTAGTAGCAAGGTAGAAGAAGGAGAAAAGAATCGTGCCATCATGGAGGCAAGGATTGAGCAGTTGAACAAGATAATGCTCATGCAAAGTTAGAAATTCTAACCCAGGTAACGTGGTGACCTGGTGGTGCAGTGTTCGACAGTTGAACTGTTTGGTGATGCGGTGGTGCTAACTGAACTGTCGTTCTGATGCTGCTCATTGGACAAAACTTGTACTATATTATAGATACAGTGCGAATTTTACATGTAATAATATGTAGGCACCTGTATTTTTATGATGTAGCGTTCTGTTCTGCAGGTTTGCGCGACCCACTATTGGACCCGAATGTTTATCGGTCGGTTTGTTCTACCCAAGTGGGCCGCTAGAGACACTGTTAACATGCTGTAATAATTAGTTGGGCCGAATTTTGTAAAGTGGCCTTCTTTGGCTGGGTTTTTTGTATATCCTAAATGGGCCGCCATAGCCGATGACAGTGTAAACGAAATGGCCTGCCATCCTCTTGTGGGTAATAATCAATTTTTATTGACGCCGGATGACTAGGCCTACTATATGGGCCTTACTTTCTGTACAATTGGGCTTCTGTTCATGGGCTGCAGTAAGTCATAATGGGCCGTTCGTGATCACTGAGCAAAGGCCCAACGCAAGGGAAGTAAACATGGGCTGTAATTTCTGCAAAATGGGCCAAACTAGACAGTGCAAACGGCCCAAACCAACTGCCACGTGTCCGTTTTGGATTGGCCAACTGTAACGGCCCAGGATAGCACCCCTAATTAGAATTGTTTGTTGTTTTTATTTTATGCATCATCATGGCATATGCATCATATCATCCATGTTTTAATAAATAAAATTACTTTATAAAGCCAAGCTATTTTGTTTTCTCTCCCTCCATCTCTGCATTCAAATTTGCTTGAACTATTTAAAAACCAGTTTAGAAAATAGTTTTTAAAAGAAAAGAGAAAGAGTTTAAAAGAAAACCTAACCCTCCTGGGCTCTCTCTTTATCCCTGGCCCAGTTCTCTCTTTTTTTTTCCTTCTTCCACCGGCGGCCCAGTCTTTCCCCTCTCTTTCTCTCAGCCCGAGCCGGCAGCCCAACCCACCTCCAGCCCATACCCCTTCGGCCCCCCTCCCTTTTCTTTCTCCCCGTTCGTCCTCGCTGGAAAGCGAGAGGGAGCACGTTCTAGGCGTGACTCCGTGGTCCTCCACCGACGCACCACCACTCCCACCTGCCCCCTCTCTTTATCCTCTCAGCGCCAAACCCTAGCTCGCCCTCCTCCTCCTTCCTCACGCCGCCGCCACTCCCTTTCTCTTCTTCCTCGTTCCCTCTACGAAAGGAAACAGAGACATAGACATAAGAAAACCCCCTGGCACCATCGTCCTCACCATGGGGACGCCGCTCCACTGTGTCCCCCGCCGTTCTGAGGGCACCGGCGGATGCGCCTCGCCGCCCTCTCCATCCTCCTGCAAGGAATCGACCTGTGGTGCCTCCTATCTCTCCACGTTCGCCGATTCCCCACACCGGCCACCACACTCCGGCGCCGATTGCGGCCACCACCGACCTCCCCGGCTCCCTCCGACCTCTTCTACACGTTCTAGGTGATCTACCGCGTCTCCAAGACCACTTCGATGTCTTCCCCTTGCTCTCAGTCGCTATGCCGACGTTGACCGTCGTTGCTCTCCGCGGGTTGTCGACGTCTCCGTGCTCCCGTGCATCCCCGGCTTCAACTCCGACATGGCGCGGGTTCCCATCCTTTTCCGCATCTAACACGACATCCGCCTCGCCCCGTCTCTCTCTCCTTTGCCAGATCGATGCTTGACTGCAAGCTCAGCCATGGCCGTCCTTGATCCAGAATCTCCGCCATGGTCTGGTTCAAAAGGTACCCTTTCCCTTCAAAATCAGCATCGGACGCAGCAGCCCAGTGGTTGCTTGCTTCGTCCTTGATCTACAGATCCTGAGTTCAATTCCTGGGGTTTGTGATTTAATTCCACCCATTCTTTTTCCTGCTTCAGATCCACAGAATGGGCCTCAGCCCAGATCTTCCCGGCAGCCCGTTGCCCCGCGCGGCCCGAAGCTAACCATCGCCACCAGCAGGCCAGATCGGGCCCTGGACAGTGCAGGTCCGGCCCGGCTCGCCCTTTCCTATTTTGTTTTTGCATAAATTGTTCAAATCTTGCAAAATTCATATCTTTTAAATGCTAACTCGAAATTAAAAATGTTTTATATGAAAATTGATCAGAAAAATCCAATGAACATGAATATGCCATCCATGCTTGCTGTTGCATCATGCATCATGTAATTTCGTGATAGTTAGTGCATGTTCACCTAACATATATGCGGAGTATTTCGGAACACCACCTAGGTTTCCCCGCTCCGTTTAACTTTGAAGTAGCGCACCCCTGCCATGTTATGCCATGCTATTCAACCCTTAACTTTGTCGGTAGAAAATGCAACTCGAACTCTAATTTGTTTGTCCGGGGTTCCGACTCCGATTAATATTGAAAAGTTGTGTCGCATCATGTTTGCCATGTCATGCATATCATCATGAACATGCTGGATCTTCTTTATCCATAGTAGTAAGACTTGCATACGTTGTGTGTTCCAGCATTTGCTTCTTCCTGGATAGAACTGCGAAGTGGTGTGGTGAGATACGACAAGTTCTCCGGATGTTCCTCGGCAATCTTAACAGGCAAGCATTTCCCCTATACTCCTGTCCCTGCAGGAGTCGCTCACCTATTTTATTTTGCCTTCTCCCTCATGCTATCCTTAAGTTGCGTTCTTGTCACGTGTCCTTTCCACTTGTTACCTCAAGCAGCCCATATTGCCACCACCACCTCCTACAGCTATTCTTTGGTTATCGTGTCTGCCTTGCGAGTCGTAGTGCATGCTAGTGCTGTCTTATCTTTTTACCGTTATTGTTATCTTATCGGGTTATATGTTGGGAAGAATCATGGTTACTTTAGTTGTTGATAATTGTTTAGAGGAGGCATCGGTGGGTCAGCTGATCGTTTTGTGACGGCTCACTTGTGTTTCCTAAAAATCTTAGGACCCGAGTTCTTGTTATCTGTTCCGAGACTGAGCGCTCTAACCACACGTGGGTATGCTTACCGGGTCTCCCCTCGACCACTGCCGGAATCTACAGCTTTGTCCAGTTGCCACAACTAGTTTGGATGTTTGTTTTGTTTCTCCCGGGCGTGCAAGCATGTTTCTTTGTGGTCAGATGATATGATGTTACTTTTGGGGAAGCCGTGAGTGCCTTGTAACCCCGTTGTCTCTTGCACGCTCGTAGGTGCGGTCCGCATTGTTAAGAGGTCATCCTCTAGTGGGCTCTGATCCTCTTAGCCGTTCTCGCAACAGCTAGGTCCGTCTCGGAGAGTCGGCCGGACTCTGATTCGGGTTTAACTTAGTTAGGTGGCTTCCTGGACATTGTTGTAGTGAAGGAGAGTGCGTGTCGTGATATCCACCTGTCGTAAGTGGGTTGAGCGTGCGTGTGGGCACATTTGGGCACCCCTGCAGGGTTACAATCTTATCGATAAGCCGTGTCCGCGGTTATGGACGACTTGGAGCTGTATGACTCGATCATAGACAACTTACACCTGTTGTTTCAATCATAATAACTTGTGTAGTAAGTTAGCACAACTTCAATAATAAATGGTTAAAACTTGTCAACTGTGTGGGTGCCTTTGTAAGTACTTCTTTGCGAAGGGGGAAAGCGTTGGCTGTGTTATGTTTGCAGAGTATAGAACTGTTAGTTATGCGCTCTCTCACCTTCTCTGATTAGACGAATGTTGTAGAGTGTCTCTATAGGTTTTTAGTGCTAGCGCGTTGCCGCTTAACCCCACCATATTGCCTATGACGTTCCTCTTGCGTCCTCTAAGTCCCCTGCGTGCCTCAAGTACAAAGGACGACTGGTTGACGAATGCTTATACGTCTTGAAGTCTTGTTAAGTACGAACCCGTACTTATTGCTGCTTCTACGGGATATAACCGGGCAGGTATGAAGATATGTTCGAAGAAGACGACGTTAGCAAGGTTACCCTTCCGGCTTGGCCTGGGCAGGGTTATGGACGCCACTGGTTATCTTCAGGACTCTTAGTCCAATTTGTATCTTGTCCGTACTTGGATGTTTTCGCTCTTCTGTATGATTTGGATCTTTGTATGTATATTTGTATCTTGACTCGTTGGAGTCGTTGTTGTAATATATGTATCTTGTGGGCTCTATTGTAATCCTATTGTAATGTTACCACTCGTGTTAATTCCTCTGGCATCACGTGTGTGATTCGTCGCGCACGTCGTGTCGGAGGGCGTCTCTGGATCGATATCGTGCGGATTTCGGCCGGATCGCTGGAATCCTCATGGTACCGGTTTCGGGGCGTCACAAGTTGGTATCAGAGCTCAGGTTGAGGTACCCCACTAGTCCAGCCTGTAGGATAACCTTGCCAATGGTCGTTGAGTCTAGAGCGTCCAAAACTATTTTCTAAAATTCGTTGGATAGATCTGATTAGTTCTGATTTTTCTCCTTACCTATATTCTTTCTCCTCTTACCTTTGCGAGTTTGAATCTTCTCTTATCTGCTTCTCCGAGTCTTAGGTTCCGACGTGGGTTGGACGATCTCTCCTTTAACCTAATAGGACCGATCTCTGAAGTTTTCTGACAGAAGAACATCACCGACGGCTAACCTTTGTCTTCTCTGTTGACGCCATCTCGGTTTATGTGATCCTTCCTCTACCCCTTGTGTTTTTGACCTCCTGAACCTTTGATGTCGATGTTTACTAAGATCGTCAATCTGTATTCCTGGAGTTGGTTGCACGATTCTCTTATTCATTTACAGAGTAATACTTTGAGTGCGGGATGGAGTTGCGACCATACCGACTACTCTTATTATTCGCTCTTGTTACTTGAATGGGTGGATCAGTGTGACTCTTACTCCTTCCATCCTTGTGTACGGCGCCTAATCATCTGCGACCGAGGCTTCCGACAGAAGCGCATCATCAACAACGGAACAACGACTTCTTGTTAGTGGTGTCGCCGATCTACGTGGAGCAAAAACTCTTGTTAGTGGTGTTGAGGAGTTCGACACGTCGCTTGAAGACTCGATAGTTCACCTCTCTCCCCCGTACCTTGAGGTGGAACCTCGGGGCGAGGTTCCTTGTTAGTGGTGTCGATTGTAACGGCCCAGGATAGCACCCCTAATTAGAATTGTTTGTTGTTTTTATTTTATGCATCATCATGGCATATGCATCATATCATCCATGTTTTAATAAATAAAATTATTTTATAAAGCCAAGCTATTTTGTTTTCTCTTCCTCCATCTCTGCATTCAAATTTGCTTGAACTATTTAAAAACCAGTTTAGAAAATAGTTTTTAAAAGAAAAGAGAAAGAGTTTAAAAGAAAACCTAACCCTCCTGGGCTCTCTCTTTATCCCTGGCCCAGTTCTCTCTTTTTTTTTCCTTCTTCCACCGGCGGCCCAGTCTTTCCCCTCTCTTTCTCTCAGCCCGAGCCGGCAGCCCAACCCACCTCCAGCCCATACCCCTTCGGCCCCCCTCCCTTTTCTTTCTCCCCGTTCGTCCTTGCTGGAAAGCGAGAGGGAGCACGTTCTAGGCGTGACTCCGTGGTCCTCCACCGACGCACCACCACTCCCACCTGCCCCCTCTCTTTATCCTCTCAGCGCCAAACCCTAGCTCGCCCTCCTCCTCCTTCCTCACGCCGCCGCCACTCCCTTTCTCTTCTTCCTCGTTCCCTCTACGAAAGGAAACAGAGACATAGACATAAGAAAACCCCCTGGCACCATCGTCCTCACCATGGGGACGCCGCTCCACTGTGTCCCCCGCCGTTCTGAGGGCACCGGCGGATGCGCCTCGCCGCCCTCTCCATCCTCCTGCAAGGAATCGACCTGTGGTGCCTCCTATCGTCTCCACGTTCGCCGATTCCCCACACCGGCCACCACACTCCGGCGCCGATTGCGGCCACCACCGACCTCCCCGGCTCCCTCCGACCTCTTCTACACGTTCTAGGTGATCTACCGCGTCTCCAAGACCACTTCGCTGTCTTCCCCTTGCTCTCAGTCGCTATGCCGACGTTGACCGTCGTTGCTCTCCGCGGGTTGTCGACGTCTCCGTGCTCCCGTGCATCCCCGGCTTCAACTCCGACATGGCGCGGGTTCCCATCCTTTTCCGCATCTAACGCGACATCCGCCTCGCCCCGTCTCTCTCTCCTTTGCCAGATCGATGCTTGACTGCAAGCTCAGCCATGGCCGTCCTTGATCCAGAATCTCTGCCATGGTCTGGTTCAAAAGGTACCCTTTCCCTTCAAAATCAGCATCGGACGCAGCAGCCCAGTGGTTGCTTGCTTCGTCCTTGATCTACAGATCCTGAGTTCAATTCCTGGGGTTTGTGATTTAATTCCACCCATTCTTTTTCCTGCTTCAGATCCACAGAATGGGCCTCAACCCAGATCTTCCCGGCAGCCCGTTGCCCCGCGCGGCCCGAAGCTAACCATCGCCACCAGCAGGCCAGATCGGGCCCTGGACAGTGCAGGTCCGGCCCGGCTCGCCCTTTCCTATTTTGTTTTTGCATAAATTGTTCAAATCTTGCAAAATTCATATCTTTTAAATGCTAACTCGAAATTAAAAATGTTTTATATGAAAATTGATCAGAAAAATCCAATGAACATGAATATGCCATCCATGCTTGCTGTTGCATCATGCATCATGTAATTTCGTGATAGTTAGTGCATGTTCACCTAACATATATGCGGAGTATTTCGGAACACCACCTAGGTTTCCCCGCTCCGTTTAACTTTGAAGTAGCGCACCCCTGCCATGTTATGCCATGCTATTCAACCCTTAACTTTGTCGGTAGAAAATGCAACTCGAACTCTAATTTGTTTGTCCGGGGTTCCGACTCCGATTAATATTGAAAAGTTGTGTCGCATCATGTTTGCCATGTCATGCATATCATCATGAACATGCTGGATCTTCTTTATCCATAGTAGTAAGACTTGCATACGTTGTGTGTTCCAGCATTTGCTTCTTCCCGGATAGAACCGCGAAGTGGTGTGGTGAGATACGACAAGTTCTCCGGATGTTCCTCGGCAATCTTAACAGGCAAGCATTTCCCCTATACTCCTGTCCCTGCAGGAGTCGCTCACCTATTTTATTTTGCCTTCTCCCTCATGCTATCCTTAAGTTGCGTTCTTGTCACGTGTCCTTTCCACTTGTTACCTCAAGTAGCCCATATTGCCACCACCACCTCCTACAGCTATTCTTTGGTTATCGTGTCTGCCTTGCGAGTCGTAGTGCATGCTAGTGCTGTCTTATCTTTTTACCGTTATTGTTATCTTATCGGGTTATATGTTGGGAAGAATCATGGTTACTTTAGTTGTTGATAATTGTTTAGAGGAGGCATCAGTGGGTCAGCTGATCGTTTTGTGACGGCTCACTTGTGTTTCCTAAAAATCTTAGGACCCGAGTTCTTGTTATCTGTTCCGAGACTGAGCGCTCTAACCACACGTGGGTATGCTTACCGGGTCTCCCCTCGACCACTGCCGGAATCTACAGCTTTGTCCAGTTGCCACAACTAGTTTGGATGTTTGTTTTGTTTCTCCCGGGCGTGCAAGCATGTTTCTTTGTGGTCAGATGATATGATGTTACTTTTGGGGAAGCCGTGAGTGCCTTGTAACCCCGTTGTCTCTTGCACGCTCGTAGGTGCGGTCCGCATTGTTAAGAGGCCATCCTCTAGTGGGCTCTGATCCTCTTAGCCGTTCTCGCAACAGCTAGGTCCGTCTCGGAGAGTCGGCCGGACTCTGATTCGGGTTTAACTTAGTTAGGTGGCTTCCTGGACATTGTTGTAGTGAAGGAGAGTGCGTGTCGTGATATCCACCTATCGTAAGTGGGTTGAGCGTGCGTGTGGGCACATTTGGGCACCCCTGCAGGGTTACAATCTTATCGATAAGCCGTGTCCGCGGTTATGGACGACTTGGAGCTGTATGACTCGATCATAGACAACTTACACCTGTTGTTTCAATCATAATAACTTGTGTAGTAAGTTAGCACAACTTCAATAATAAATGGTTAAAACTTGTCAACTGTGTGGGTGCCTTTGTAAGTACTTCTTTGCGAAGGGGGAAAGCGTTGGCTGTGTTATGTTTGCAGAGTATAGAACTGTTAGTTATGCGCTCTCTCACCTTCTCTGATTAGACGAATGTTGTAGAGTGTCTCTATAGGTTTTTAGTGCTAGCGCGTTGCCGCTTAACCCCACCATATTGCCTATGACGTTCCTCTTGCGTCCTCTAAGTCCCCTGCGTGCCTCAAGTACAAAGGACGACTGGTTGACGAATGCTTATACGTCTTGAAGTCTTGTTAAGTACGAACCCGTACTTATTGCTGCTTCTACGGGATATAACCGGGCAGGTATGAAGATATGTTCGAAGAAGACGACGTTAGCAAGGTTACCCTTCCGGCTTGGCCTGGGCAGGGTTATGGACGCCACTGGTTATCTTCAGGACTCTTAGTCCAATTTGTATCTTGTCCGTACTCGGATGTTTTCGCTCTTCTGTATGATTTGGATCTTTGTATGTATATTTGTATCTTGACTCATTGGAGTCATTGTTGTAATATATGTATCTTGTGGGCTCTATTGTAATCCTATTGTAATGTTACCACTCGTGTTAATTCCTCTGGCATCACGTGTGTGATTCGTCGCGCACGTCGTGTCAGAGGGCGTCTCTGGATCGATATCGTGCGGATTTCGGCCGGATCGCTGGAATCCTCATGGTACCGGCTTCGGGGCGTCACACCAACGTGTCGACATCAAATCAAAACGTGGCATGAGCGGTCATTCGACACGTGTCGAGCTAAAACATGGCACACGTAGACAGTACGTGTTGGTTGCTTATTGGTCGGCATGGAAAGTACAAAGTTGCCATGTGTCCTTATGTAATTGGCAAAGTACTGCCGAAAAAGTTGTCCATATGGCAAATAGAAATTGGCCATGTCCCATATGGCAAATAGAAATTGGCCACATGTGTGATGACATCACGCGACAAGACTGACACCTTAATCATTGGCGCGACAACATAATCATCGGTCTGACACAGCCGACAACATGGTCTCCGCCAGGGGGTACCGCCCCTATGACGGATACCCGTCGTCACGACTATGCAGGCCAGCTGGGCTTTGGACCTGGGCAGGTGGTCATGGATCCATGACGGAAATATCTAACCATCAGTATGTCCATCTGTGACGCGAGATCCGTCACGGTCCTGCAAACCGTCAGAAAGACGTGTCCATGACGGATTTTGGCCATTAGCTGACAAACTAAAATCTTTATAAACTAGCCAAATGTTACTAGTGTGGGTAGTAATTAACTTAGATGTGGTTTCATGCAATGTGTCATTAATTATGTTGTAGACTCATATTGCTTTGGGATTTGTGATGTTATGGTAACATAGATAGTTACCACCTCAGTCTCTTTTTTCTTTTATTGTCATACCATGTCACCAAAATGCCTTGAGACATGTGATGTTACCACCTATGTTACCCCCACTATGAGCAGTCTAAGAGACAATGCATTGGAGTAGTACTGGCGTATCTTACCTAGCTAGGGTAACGTGCGAGCCAATGCGTTGTGAAAGGCCTTATTTTCTCACATAACTATCTTTCTATCTTTCTTGAAAGATATTTTGACATAACTTTCTCAAATGGGCAAAAAATTAACACATCGGGATATTCTAGAACTTCTTTTCCTATTCAAAGAGAGTCAATCCTCCACAATGGATGTCATTATTCATCATTAGAATACACAAATAGGCTGACTGGGACGCATTTTCCAGGCCGACCAGTTAGCACTATAAGCTAAAATAGATGAGTGGAGAGCTCGACATAAGTAGTTACTTCTAAATTCCACTCAAAAAAGTAGTTACTTCTAAATGGGCTTCTCTGGTGGGAATCTATAGGCCGCTCGGAAGGCCCAAACAAGGGTGTGAGTCGTAGTGGAGAATTATATGCCCCGCTTACTGAGGACCCACCTGTCTGAAATGTTTCAAAAAGATTCATATCTCTTGCAGTCTTCGTTGGTGGGTGGGTGAAATTGCATACAACTATTTAAATTCCTCTTCTACCCATGAGGATCACATAACTGTTTCGCATGGACATAGTGTAAGGTCAAGGGTGTTAAAGTAACTACAACCCAATGGGTCAATAGTCAAGTCAATTGCACTGCCAAGCCACACATGGCCGAGGCTGACACACACAGTTTTTAGCAATTCCATGAACCCTAGATCTGGCGACCGCTCGCCAAAAAATATCTCTCCATAGCCAACAGCCCACATCGTCCCCGCTTTCTGGCCACACCTCATCGCCGACGCTTGCCGGACCACACTAACCCTTTGAAGCTGGCAGTACACCATCGACGTTGAACGGACCAGGCCCCGAGGTCTCGGATCGAAGGATCTTCATTCTGTTGGTTTGTGTTTCATTAGACGAGCGCTTCTGTCTCATTTCTTCATTTTTTTCATCACACACAGCTAGCCACACATCGTAATCCAAGTTTCATGACTCTGCATATTATCTTAGGAGATACTGCTGTAATGGTTTTGAATATATATAGTAGGATAAAAAGAGCAAATCGTCACCTGAGCCAACCGAATGAGATTCAGGTCTAGCTCTCATATTTCACGAGATGCCACAGCCCGGCTCTGCTCTCATATTTCATCCATCCCATCGCGTCTTACATCAAAAAAGGTGCTTTGGTCTTATTTCGCGGGCCAAAACAATTGTTTTCATCTTTGCTCGATCGATCCATGTTCTCCTTTTCCACTTTCCAGCCCACCAACACCAATTAGGGGAAGATGCCTGTAATGGTACCTCTACCACCTTGAATACTCAAGAAGCCGGAGAAAATCGTTAGGAATTACGCATGTCAGCCACTAGAAGCAGATTTAGATTCTGACCTCTTCTTTCATTCCCAGCCTAAGACCTCCACTGGCCATTGCTCTCTCGACAGCTTAGGTTCTAGTTCCCCTGTCCTGTGTCACACCTTACCGTAAGGAATTTTTTTGGCGGGGGAAAGAGAATATATTAAGCCACAGTAGGATTACAATCAAAGGCAATCGCCGTAGCAACTACCTGGGTATGTCCCTGAGCCAAATCTCTGTTCTACCCTGAATTCTACCTAGTCTTGCTAGTTCATGGCTAACTTTAACAATACAAGCATCTCTTTCCCTACCCTAAGTAAATCACAAATAGCGCTAATTCTGAACGCGTAAGCCGAGGTGTTTGGCAAGGATTCCCTGATCATCTCCATAGCTTTGGTGCAGTCAGATTCAACTTTAACCTTCAGCGGCGTCCAATGCAAGGCCAGTCGCAGGCCTTCCTCGATCAATGGCAATAATTTCTGCTTCTGTGGCGTCATTACAATGTGGCAGATTTCGACACGCAACGAAGATTGGCTACCCACAATGGTCGCGGAGCACCATTCCTACCGTTGATGCCTTGCCAAGAAAGTTCCCATTGATGGCGCGTGATGCACACGTCCGTTGGGAACCCCAAGAGGAAGGTGTGATGCGCACAGCAGTAAGTTTTCCCTCAGAAAGAAACCAAGGTTATCGAACCAGTAGGAGATGAAGGCCACGTGAAGGTTGTTGGTGGAGGAGTGTAGTGCGGCGCAACACCAGGGATTCCGGCGCCAACGTGGAACCTGCACAACACAATCACAATACTTTGCCCCAACCACTACAAGAAAAGTTGCCATGGCCGACGAAGTTGAAGTCGCGCCGTGGTTGCTGGTGTACCATGGCCGACGATTTTTGGTCTCTCCGTTGTGCATGTCAAAACGTTTTTTTTCTCGTTTTTGAGGCCACCTAGCCCGATGAAAACGGCCAAAACATTGCGTATGGTGGCCCGGGACGTGGTGCATCTCGAAATCTCGGGTTCGCCGGCCGAGTCAACGCAAATCCGCACCGCCGAGGGATGTAGGGCCCAGATGGCAGCCTCTCTGGCATTGTTTTTTTTCTCGATCGCGCCATCTCGTTCAACGCTCTCCGATCGAGCCGTTTACGATGCAGGATCATGGGTCCCGCATGTCATCCTCTAAGAACCAAAATTCTTTCTATTCTTGGATTTTTTTGACCCCCTGATTTCTGGCTACTTCCTTTTTCTTTTGATCCCTTGCCGCCTTGGAAACATTGAGACCGCTGCTGCTAAATGGGACCCGCATGTCATCCTCTATGTGCAATCAACTTTCTTTTCTTGGAGTTTTTTTTGGCACCTCAAATTTGGTCACTTGCCTTTTTGTTTCGCTCCCCTGCCGCCTCTCAAACGATGATACCGCTGCTGCTAAATGGGACCCGCATGTCATCCTCTATGTACTATAAAACTTTCTTTTCTTGAATTATTTTTGGCTCCTGATATTTGGTCACTTGCCTTTTTCTTTCGATCCCCTGCCGCCTCTCAAACGGTGATACCACTGCTGCTAAATGGGACCCGCATGTCATCCTCTATGTACTATAAAACTTTCTTTTCTTGAATTATTTTTGGCTCCTCATATTTGGTCACTTGCCTTTTTCTTTCGATCCCGTGCAGCCTCTCAAACGGTGATACCGCTGCTGCTAAATGGGACCCACATGTCATCCTCTATGTACTATAAAAGTTTCTTTTCTTGAATTATTTTGGCTCCTGATATTTGGTCACTTGCCTTTTTCTTTCGATCTCATGCCACGTTTGAAACGTTGAGGAACCTGCAGGCTCATGGGACCCGCATGTCATCCTCTACGTACTATAAAAGTTCATTTTCTTGGTTTTTTTTCACCCTCTGATTTTTGGCTATTTCCTTTTTCTTTTGATCCCCTGCCGCCTTTGAAACATTGAGGACTCTGCTGGCTCATAGGTCCCACATGTCAGCCTCTATGTACAATCAAGTTTCTTTTCTTGAATTATTTTTGGATCCTGATATTTGGTCACTTGCCTTTTTCTTTCGATCTCATGCCACGTTTGAAACGTTGAGGAACCTGCTGGCTCATGGGACCCGCATGTCATCCTCTATGTCCATCAACTTTCTTTTCTTGGATTTTTTTTGACCCCCTAATTTCTGGCTACATTCTTTTTCTTTTGATCTCAAGTCGCATTTGAAACGTTGGGACCGCTGCTGCAAAATGGGACCGGCATGTCATCCTCTATGTACAATAAAAGTTTCTTTTCTTGGATTATTTTCCACCCTCTGATTTTTGGTCACTTGCCTTTTTCTTTCGATCTCATGCCGCCTTTGAAAACATTGAGGAACCTGCTGGCTCATGGGACCCGCATGTAATCCTGTATGTACTATAAAAGTTTTTTTCTTGGATTTTTTCTTTTGATCCCCTGCCGCCTTGGAAACGTTGAGTAAGCTGCTGACTCATGGGACCCGCATGTCATCCTCTATGTACAATCAACTTTCTTTTTTTTTGATCTCAAGCCGCATTTGAAACGTTGAGACCCCTGCTGCTAAATGGGACCCGCATGTCATCCTCTATGTACAATAAAGTTTCTTTTCTTGGATTATCTTTGGCTCCTGATATTTTGTCACTTGCCTTTTTCTTTCGATCTCATGCCGCCTTTGAAACGTTGAGTAAGCTGCTGGGTCATGGGTCCCGCATGTCATCCTCTACGAACAATAAAAGTTTCCTTTCTTGGAGTTATTTTTGACCCCTAATTTCTGGCTATTTGCCTTTTTCTTTTGATCTCCTGCCCCCTTTGAAACGATGAGGATGTTGTTGGCAGGTCGGTCTGATGTCTACGGGTGCTTCTATTCTTGTAGACAGTGTTGGGCCTCCAAGAGCAGAGGTTTGTAGAACAGCAGCAAGTTTCCCTTAAGTGGATCACCCAAGGTTTATCGAACTCAGGGAGGAAGAGGTCAAAGATATCCCTCTCATGCAACCCTGCAACCACAAAGCAAGAAGTCTCTTGTGTCCCCAACACACCTAATAGGTGCACTAGTTCGGCGAAGAGATAGTGAAATACAAGTGGCATGAATGAATATGAGCAGTAGTAACGGCGCCAGAAAAGTGCTTGCTGGCGTGCAGTTGATGGTAGTAATATTGTAGGAAGTAAAGATGCAGTAAAACAGTAAACAAGCAGCGATAGCAGTATTTAGGAAACAAGGCCTAGGGATCATACTTTCACTAGTGGACACTCTCAACATTGATCACATAACAGAATAAATAGATAGATGCTAGGCTCTACACCCTCTTGTTGGATGATGAACACCACTAAATGTGTAGGATTACACGAACCCTCAATGCCAGAATTAACAAGCTCCACAATATTCAATGTTCATATTTAAATAACCTTAGAGTGCATAACAGATCAACATAACCAAACCAAGTACTAACATAGCATGCACACTGTCACCTTCACACTACGAAAGGAGGAATAGATCACATCAATACTATCATAGCAATAGTTAACTTCATAATCTACAAGAGATCACAATCATAGCCTACGCCAAGTACTACACGATGCACACACTGTCACCATTACACCGTGTAGGAGGAATAAACTACTTTAATAACATCACTAGAGTAGCACACAGATAAATTGTGATACAAAACACATTGCAATCATAAAGAGATATAAATAAGCACTTCACTATGCTACTCTGAATTACTCTCTGGCAAGATAACGAACACTAATTCATCATGTAGGCAAACCTTAAAGATGCATTCCCAAGTACTAATGAACACCCCACGCTGTCACTTTGAGCATTCACAGGAGGTACTAACACACCACAATTTCATAGAGACATCCAACTCAAATCATAACTCAGTGAATAAGTATTCTGTGAAATATAGCCTAAGAGACCCACACGGTGCACACACTGTCACCTTTACACACGTACGTGGGACAAGGAGTCTCCGGAGATCACATAAGTAAAATCCACTTGACTACCATAATGACATCTAGATTACAAGCATCATCATATGAATCTCAATCATGTAAGGCAGCTCATGAGATTATTGTATTGAAGTAGATAGGAGAGAGATGAACCACATAGCTACCGGTACAGCCCCGAGCCTCGATGGAGAACTACTCCCTCCTCATGGGAGACAGCAGCGTTGGTGAAGATGGCGGTGGTGTTGATGGAGAAGCCTTCCGGGGGCACTTCCCCGTCCCGGCGGCGTGCCGGAACAGAGACTCCTGTCCCCCAGATCTTGGCTTCGCGATGGCGGCGGCTCTGGAAGGTTTTCTCTGGTTTCGTCGAACGTGGTAGGGTTTTCGTGACGGAGACCTTAAGTAGGCGGAAGGGCAGGTCAGGGGGCCACACGAGGGCCCCACACAACAGGCCGGCGCGGCCAAGGCCCAGGCCGCGCCGCCCTAGCGTGTGGCCTCCTCGTGGCCCCACTTCTTATCCCCTCCGGTCTTCTGGAAGCTTCGTGCAAAAATAGGACCCTGGGCGTTGATTTCGTCCAATTCCGAGAATATTTCCTTACTAGGATTTCTGAAACCAAAAACAGCAGAAAACAGCAACTGGCCCTTCGGCATCTCGTCAATAGGTTAGTTCCGGAAAACGCATAATAATGACATAAAGTATGCATAAAACATGTAGATATCAATAATAATGTGGCATGGAACATAAGAAATTATCGATACGTCGGAGACGTATCAGCATCCCCAAGCTTAGTTCCTGCTCGTCCCGAGCAGGTAAACGATAACAAAGATAATTTCTTAAGTGACATGCCATCATAACCTTGATCATACTATTGTAAGCATATGTAATGAATGCAGCGATCAAAACAATGGTAATGACATGAGTAAACAAATGAATCATAAAGCAAAGACTTTTCATGAATAGTACTTCAAGACAAGCATCAATAAGTCTTGCATAAGAGTTAACTCATAAAGTAATAAATCAAAGTAAAAGGTATTGAAGCAACACAAAGGAAGATTAAGTTTCAGCGGTTGCTTTCAACTTATAACATGTATATCTCATGGATAGTGTCAATGTAAAGTAATATAACAAGTGCAATATGCAAGTATGTAGGAATCAATGCACAGTTCACACAAGTGTTTGCTTCTTGAGGTGGAGAGAAATAGGTGAACTGACTCAACATAAAAGGTAAAAGAATGGCCCTTCGCAGAGGGAAGCATTGATTGCTATATTTGTGCTAGAGCTTTGGTTTTGAAAACATAAAGAGAGCATAAAAGTAAAATTTTGAGAGGTGTTTGTTGTTGTCAGCGAATGATAGTGGGCACTCTAACCCCCTTGTCAACCAGACTTTCAAGAGCGGCTCCCATGAAATACGTTATCTCTACCAGCAAGGTAGATCATCCCTCTTCTCTTTTGTTTACACATGTACTTTAGTTTTTCTTTATTTATTTTATGGATGACACTCCTCCCAACCTTTTGCTTACACAAGCCATGGCTAACCGAATCCTCGGGTGCCTTCCAACAATCACATAGCATGAAGGAGTGTCTATTTGCAAAATTAAGTTGCTTACTAATGAATCAGAGCAAAACATGTGAAGAGAATTATTAATGCAAGTTAATTAATCGGGGCTGGGAACCCCATTGCCAGCTCTTTTTGCAAAATTATTGGATAAGCGGATGAAGCCACTGTCAGTAGTAAATGACAAGATAGAAAGATAAAACACCACATACTTCCTCATGAGCTATAAAACATTGACACAAATAAGAGATAATAGCTTTTGAATTGTTTAAAGGTAGCACATGAGCAATTTACTTTGGAATGGCGGAGAAATACCATGTAGTAGGTAGGTATGGTGGACACAAATGGAATAGTGGTTGGCTCAAGGATTTTGGATGCATGAGAAGTATTCCCTCTCGATACAAGGTTTAGGCTAGCAAGGTTATTTGAAACAAACACAAGGATGAACCGGTGCAGCAAAACTCACATAAAAGACATATTGTAAACATTATAAGACCCTACACCGTCTTCCTTGTTGTTCAAACTCTTTACTAGAAATTATCTAGACCTTAGAGAGACCAATTATGCAAACCAAATTTTAGCAAGCTCTATGTATTTCTTCATTAATGGGTGCAAGGTATATGATGCAAGAGCTTAAACATGAGCACAACAATTGCCAAGTATCAAATTATCCAAGACATTTTATCAATTACTACATGTAGCATTTCCCGTTTCCAACCATATAACAATTAACGAAGCAGTTTCAACCTTCGCCATGAACATTAAAAGCTAAGAACACATGTGTTCATACGAACCAGCGGAGCGTGTCTCTCTCCCACACAAGCATTTATTCAAACAAAAATACAAACAAAAGCACACAGACGCTCCAAGTAAAGTACATAAGATGTGACTGAATAAAAATATAGTTTCAAGAAAAGAAACCTGATAAGTTGTCGATGAAGAAGGGGATGCCTTGGGCATCCCCAAGCTTAGATGCTTGAGTCTTCTTGAAATATGCAGGGATGAACCACCCGGGCATCCCCAAGCTTAGACTCTTCACTCTTCTTGATCATAGTATATCATCCTCCTCTCTTGACCATTGAAAACTTCCTCCACACCAAACTCGAAACAAACTCATTAGAGGGTTAGTGCATAATCAAAATTTCACATGTTCAGAGGTTACACAATCATTCTTAACTCTTCTGGACATTGCCCAAAGCTACTGGAAGTTAATGGGACAAAGAAATCCATCCAACATAGCAAAAGAGGCAATGCGAAATAAAAGGCTGAATCTGTCAAAACAGAACAGTTTGTAAAGACAAATTTTAAAGTGGCACCAGACTTACTCAGATGAAAATGCTCAAATTGAATGAAAGTCGCGTACATATCTGAGGATCACGCACGTAAATTGGCAGATTTTTCTGAGTTACCTACAGAGAATTCTGCCCAGATTCGTGACAGCAAGAAATCTGTTTCTGCGCAGTAATCCAAATCTAGTATCAACCTTGCTATCAAAGACTTTACTTGGCACAACAATGCAATAAAATAAGATAAGGAGAGGTTGCTACAGTAGTAACAACTTCCAAGACACAAATATAAAACAAAAGTACTGTAGTAAAATAAAAACATGGGTTATCTCCCAAGAAGTGCTTTCTTTATAGCCATTAAGATGGGCTCAGCAATTTCAATGATGCACTCCCAAGAAATAAGAGTTGAAGCAAAAAAAAGAGCATCAAAAAGCAAATTCAAAACACATTTAAGTCTAACATGCTTCCTATGCATAGAAATCTTTTAAATAAACAAGTTCATGAAGAGCAAAGTAACAAGCATAGGAAGATAAAACAAGAGTAACTTCAAAAATTTCAGCATATAGAGAGGTGTTTTAGTAACATGAAAATTTCTACAACCATATTTACTCTCTCATAATAACTTTCAGTAGCAACATGAGCAAACTCAACAATATAACTATCACATAAAGCATTCTTATCATGATTCTCATGCATAAAATTATTACTCTCCACATAGGCATAATCAATTTTATTAGTTGTAGTGGGAGCAAATTCAACAAAGTAGCTATCATTATTATTCTCATCATCAAATATAGGAGGCATATTGTAATCATAATCAAATTTATCCTCCATAACAGGCGGTACTAAAAGACTACTATCATTATAATCATCATAAATAGGAGACAAAGTATCATAAAAGTAAATTTTCTCCTCAATGCTTGGGGGACTAAAAAGATCATGCTCATCAGAACCAGCTTCCCCAAGCTTAGAACTTTCTATATCATTAGCAACAATGGTATTCAAAGCGTTCATACTAATATGTTCCATAGGTTTTTTAATTTTCGCATCAAACCATCCATGTCTTAAATCAGGAAATAGAATAAGAAGCTCATTGTTGTCCATTATGCCTAACTAGTGTAAACAAGAAACAAAAAGATGCAATTGCAGGATCTAAAGGAAATAGCTTCGAGCACACACACAACGGCAACAGAAAAGTACTTTACCTGGGACCGGAGTATGAGAGCCTTTTACCTTTCCTCCCCGGCAACGGTGCCAGAAAATAGCTTCGTTGCCAGGATCCGGTGTGTGTGTGCCGTTTACCTTTCCTCCCCGGCAACGGCGCCAGAAAAGTGCTTGATGTCTACGGGTGCTTCTATTCTTGTAGACAGTGTTGGGCCTCCAAGAGCAGAGGTTTGTAGAACAGCAGCAAGTTTCCCTTAAGTGGATCACCCAAGGTTTATCGAACTCAGGGAGGAAGAGGTCAAAGATATCCCTCTCATGCAACCCTGCAACCACAAAGCAAGAAGTCTCTTGTGTCCCCAACACACCTAATAGGTGCACTAGTTCGGCGAAGAGATAGTGAAATACAAGTGGTATGAATGAATATGAGCAGTAGTAACGGCGCCAGAAAAGTGCTTGCTGGCGTGCAGTTGATGGTAGTAATATTGTAGGAAGTAAAGATGCAGTAAAACAGTAAACAAGCAGCGATAGCAGTATTTAGGAAACAAGGCCTAGGGATCATACTTTCACTAGTGGACACTCTCAACATTGATCACATAACAGAATAAATAGATAGATGCTAGGCTCTACACCCTCTTGTTGGATGATGAACACCACTAACTGTGTAGGATTACACGAACCCTCAATGCCGGAATTAACAAGCTCCACAATATTCAATGTTCATATTTAAATAACCTTAGAGTGCATAACAGATCAACATAACCAAACCAAGTACTAACATAGCATGCACACTGTCACCTTCACACTACGAAAGGAGGAATAGATCACATCAATACTATCATAGCAATAGTTAACTTCATAATCTACAAGAGATCACAATCATAGCCTACGCCAAGTACTACACGATGCACACACTGTCACCATTACACCGTGCAGGAGGAATAAACTACTTTAATAACATCACTAGAGTAGCACACAGATAAATTGTGATACAAAACACATTGCAATCATAAAGAGATATAAATAAGCACTTCACTATGCTACTCTGAATTACTCTCTGGCAAGATAACGAACACTAATTCATCATGTAGGCAAACCTTAAAGATGCATTCCCAAGTACTAATGAACACCCCACGCTGTCACTTTGAGCATTCACAGGAGGTACTAACACAACACAATTTCATAGAGACATCCAACTCAAATCATAACTCAGTGAATAAGTATTCTGTGAAATATAGCCTAAGAGACCCACACGGTGCACACACTGTCACCTTTACACACGTGGGACAAGGAGTCTCCGGAGATCACATAAGTAAAATCCACTTGACTACCATAATGACATCTAGATTACAAGCATCATCATATGAATCTCAATCATGTAAGGCAGCTCATGAGATTATTGTATTGAAGTACATAGGAGAGAGATGAACCACATAGCTACCGGTACAGCCCCGAGCCTCGATGGAGAACTACTCCCTCCTCATGGGAGACAGCAGCGTTGGTGAAGATGGCGGTGGTGTTGATGGAGAAGCCTTCCGGGGGCACTTCCCCGTCCCGGCGGCGTGCCGGAACAGAGACTCCTGTCCCCCAGATCTTGGCTTCGCGATGGCGGTGGCTCTGGAAGGTTTTCTCTGGTTTCATCGAACGTGGTAGGGTTTTCGCGACGGAGACCTTAAGTAGGCGGAAGGGCAGGTCAGGGGGCCACACGAGGGCCCCACACAACAGGCCGGCGCGGCCAAGGCCCAGGCCGCGCCGCCCTAGCGTGTGGCCTCCTCGTGGCCCCACTTCTTATCCCCTCCGGTCTTCTGGAAGCTTCGTGCAAAAATAGGACCCTGGGCGTTGATTTCGTCCAATTCCGAGAATATTTCCTTACTAGGATTTCTAAAACCAAAAACAGCAGAAAACAGCAACTGGCCCTTCGGCATCTCGTCAATAGGTTAGTTCCGGAAAACGCATAATAATGACATAAAGTATGCATAAAACATGTAGATATCATCAATAATGTGGCATGGAACATAAGAAATTATCGATA
The DNA here is from genome assembly GCF_019359855.2 of Lolium perenne. Classification (NCBI taxonomy): domain Eukaryota; kingdom Viridiplantae; phylum Streptophyta; class Magnoliopsida; order Poales; family Poaceae; genus Lolium; species Lolium perenne. Next base: position 145,743,626 of record NC_067245.2, read on the forward strand.
CGTCGGAGACGTATCACGGTCCCACATGTCATCCTCTATGAACATTAAAAGTTTCCTTTGAAGGATTTATTTTGAACCCCTAATTAATTTCTGGATATTTTTTTTTTCTTTTGATCCCCTGCCGCCTTGGAATCGTTGAGGATGCTGCTGCCTCATGGATCCCGCATGTCATCCTCTCAGAACAGTAAATGTTTCTTTTCTTGGATTTTGTTTACCAAACGATTTTTGACTTATTTTTTCTTTCGATCTCCTGCCGCCTTTAAAACTTTGAGGATGCTGCTGGCTCACAGGTCCCACATGTCAGCCTTTATGAACAATAAATGCTGAGGATGCTGCTGCCTCATGGGTTCCGCATGTCATCCTCTCAAAACGAAAATGTTTCTTTTCTTGGATTTTTTACCAATAGATTTTTGGTTTATTTTTTCTTTCCAGCCTCTGCCGCCTTTAAAATGTTGACGACGCTGCTGGCTCATGGGTCCATGATGTCAGCCTTCCCGTACAAGAAACATGTGATATCTTGATTATTTTGCAGACAATAAACAGTGTATTGCGCTCTGAGCTATTGCAAACGGATAAATTAAATCCTTATTTTTACATAAACAAACTTATATGTTGAATCTCCTTGTTTTTTGTTTTTGCGAAGCATAGGACTTTCCTATTTTTTTTAGAAAAATCCGAACTTTCCTGCTTTGGAGTGGGCTGAAATTGTACGAGTCAAAAGGCCCAGCAGGATAGTTCGAAGGCCCAGATGTCCAGATGGAGCCCAATTGAAATCTTTCTTTTCTTGGTTTTTTTCACCCCCTGATTTCTGGTTACTTCATTTTTCTTTTGGTCCTGTGCCGCCTTGGAAACGTTGAGACCGCTGCTGCAAAATGGGACCCGCATGTCACCCTCTGTGTACAATAAAATTTATTTTCTTGGATTATTTTTGGCTCCTGATATTTGGTCACTTGCCTTTTTCTTTCGATCACGTGCAGCCTCTCAAACGGTGATACCGCTGCTGCAAAATGAGACCCGCGTGTCATCCTCTATGTACAATCAAGTTTCTTTTCTTGAATTATTTTTGGCTCCTGATATTTGGTCACTTGCCTTTTTTCTTTCGATCTCATGCCACGTTTCAAACGTTAAGAAACCTGCAGGCTCATGGGACCCGCATGTCATCCTCTATGTACTATAAAAGTTCATTTTCTTGGTTTTTTTTCACCCTCTGATTTTTAGCTATTTCCTTTTTCTTTTGATCCCCTGCTGCCTTGGAAACGTTGAGTAAGCTGCTGACTCATGGGACCCGCATGTCATCCTCTATGTACAATCAAGTTTATTTTCTTGAATTATTTTTGGATCCTGATATTTGGTCACTTGCCTTTTTCTTTCGATCTCATGCCGAGTTTGAAACGTTGAGGAAGCTGCTGGCCCATGGGTCCCGCATGTCATCCTCTATGAACAATAAAAGTTTCCTTTGTTGGATTTATTTTTTACCCCTAATTTCTGGCTATTTGCCTTTTTCTTTTGATCCCCTGCCCCCTTTGAAACGATGACGACGCAGCTGGCAGGTCGGTCCCACATGTCATCCTCTATGAACAATAAAAGTTTCCTTTGATGGATTTATTTTTGACCCTACTTAATTTCTGGCTATTTCCTTTTTTTTTCTTTTGATCCCGTGCCGCCTTGGAATAGTTGAGGATGTTGCTGCCTCATGGGTCCCGCATGTCATCCTCTTAGAAAGGTAAATGTTTCTTTTCTTCGATTTTGTTTACCAACTGATTTTTGTCTTATTTTTTCTTTCGATCTCCTGCCGCCTTTAAAACGTTGACGACGCTGCTGGCTCATGGGTCCCCGATGTCAGCCTCCCCGTACAAGAAACATGTGATATCTTGATTATTTTGCATAAAATAAACAGTGTACTTCGCTCTGAGCTATTGCAAATGGATAAATTAAATATTTATTTTTCATAACAAAACTTTTATGTTGAATCTCCTTGTTTTTTGTTTTTTGCGAAGCATGGGACTTTTCTCTTTTTTTTAGATAAATCTGACTTTCCTGTTTTGGAGTGGGCTGAAATTGTACGAGACAAAAGGCCGAGCAGGATAATTCGAAGGCCCAGATGTCCAGATGCAGCCCAATTGAAATCTTTCTTTTCTTGGATTTTTTTCACCCCCAAATTTCTGGTTACTTCATTTTTCTTTTGGTCCTGTGCTGCCTTGGAAAAGTTGAGACCGCTGCTGCAAAACGGGACCCGCATGTCATCCTCTATGTACAATAAAGTTTCTTTTCTTGGATTATTTTTGGCTCCTGATATTTGGTCACTTGCCTTTTTCTTTCGATCTCATGCCGAGTTTGAAACGTTGAGGAAGCTGCTGCCTCATGGGTCCCGCATGTCATCCTCTATGAACAATAAAGTTTATTTTCTTGAATTGTTTTTGGATCCTGATATTTGGTCACTTGCCTTTTTCTTTCGACTCATGCCACGTTTGAAACGTTGAGGAACCTGCTGGCTCATGGGACCCGCATGTCATCCTCTATGTCCATCAACTTTCTTTTCTTGGATTTTTTTTGAAACCCTAATTTCTGGCTACTTTCTTTCTCTTTTGAACTCAAGTCGCATTTGAAACGTTGGGACCGCTGCTGCAAAATGGGACCCGCATGTCATCCTCTAAGTACAATAAAAGTTTCTTTTCTTGGATTATTTTCCACCCTCTGATTTTTGGTCACTTGCCTTTTTCTTTCGATCTCATGCCGCCTTTGAAAACGTTGAGGAACCTGCTGGCTCATGGGACCCGCATGTCATCCTCTATGTACTATAAAAGTTTTTTCTTGGATTTTTTTCTTTTGATCCCCTGCCGCCTTGGAAACGTTGAGTAAGCTGCTGACTCATGGGACCCGCATGTCATCCTCTATGTACAATCAAACTTTCTTTTTCTTTTGATCTCAAGCCGCATTTGAAACGTTGAGACCGCTGCTGTAAAATGGGACCCGCATGTCATCCTCTATGTACAATAAAGTTTCTTTTCTTGGATTATTTTTGGCTCCTGATATTTGGTCACTTGCCTTTTTCTTTCGATCTCATGCCGAGTTTGAAACGTTGAGGAAGCTGCTGGCTCATGGGTCCCGCATGTCATCCTCTATGAACAATAAAAGTTTCCTTTGATGGATTTATTTTTTACCCCTAATTTCTGGCTATTTGCCTTTTTCTTTTGATCCCCTGCCCCCTTTGAAACGATGACGACGCAACTGGCAGGTCGGTCCCACATGTCATCCTCTATGAACAATAAAAGTTTCCTTTGATGGATTTATTTTTGACCCTACTTAATTGCTGGCTATTTCCTTTTTTTCTTTTGACCCCCCTGCCGCCTTGGAATAGTTGAGGATGCTGCTGCCTCATGGGTCCCGCATGTCATCCTCTCAGAAAGGTAAATGTTTCTTTTCTTGGATTTTTTTTACCAAATGATTTATGGCTTATTATTTCTTTCGATCTATTGCCGCGTTTAAAACGTTGACGACGCTGCTGGCTCATGGGTCCTTGATGTCAGCCTCCCTGTACAAGAAACATGTGATATCTCGATTATTTTGCAGACAATAAACAGTGTATTTCGCTCTGAGCTTTGCAAACAGATAAATTAAATCTTTATTTTTACATAAACACACTTATATGTTGAATCTCCTTGTTTTTTGTTTTTGCGAAACATAGGACTCTCATGTTTTTTATCGAAAAAAAAGACTTTCATGTTTTGGAGTGGGCTGAAATTGTACGAGACAAAAGGCCGAGCAGGATAGTTCGTAGGCCCAGATGGCCAGATGCAGCCCAATTGAAATCTTTCTTTTCTTGGATTATTTTGGCCAGATGCTACTTCCTTTTTCTTTTGATCCCGTGCCGCCTTTGGAAACGTTGAGACCGCTGCTGCAAAATGGGTCCCGCATGTCATCCTCTATGTACAATAAAAGTTTCTTTTCTTGGATTATTTTCGGGTCCTGATATTTGGTCACTCGCCTTTTTCTTTCGATCTCATGCCACCTTTGAAACGCTGAGGAACCTGCTGGCTCATGGGTCCCACATGTCAGCCTATAAACAAAAAACCTTTCCTTTCTTGGAGTTATTTGACCCCTAATTTCTGGCTATTTCGCCTTTTTTTTATCCCGTGCCGCCTTGGAAACGTTGAGGAAGCTGCTGCCTGAAGGGTCCCGCATGTCATCCTCTTAGAATGATAAATGTTTATTTTCTTGGATTTTTTTACCAACTGATTTTTGTTTTATTTTTCTTTCGATCCCCTGCCGCCTTTAAAACGTTGACGACGCTGCTGGCTCATCGGGCCCCAATGTCAGCCTCCCCGTACAAGAAACATGTGATATCTTGATTATTTTGCAGATAATAAACAGTGTATTTCGCTCTGAGCTATTGCAAAGGGATAAATTAAATCTTTGTTTTTACGTAAACAAACTTATATGTTGAATCTCCTTGTTTTTTGTTTTTGCCAAGCATAGGACTTTCCTGTTTTGGAGCGGGCTTAAATTGTACGAGTCAAAAGGCTTCCAGCAGGATAGTTCGAAGGCCCAGATGTCCAGATGCAGCCCAATTGAAATCTTTCTTTTCTTGGATTTTTTGGCTACTTCCTTTTTCTTTTGGTCCCGTGCCGCCTTGGAAACTATGAGACCGCTATTGCAAAATGGGGCCGACATGTCATCCCCTATGTACAATAAAAGTTTCTGTTCGTGGATTATTTTTGGCTCCTGATATTTTGGTCACTTGCCTTTTTCTTTCGATCTCATGTCAACTTTGAAACGTTGAGACCGCTGCTGCAAAATGGGACCCGCATGTCATCCTCTATGTACAATAAAAGTTTTTTTTGGATTATTTTTGGCACCTGATATTTAGTCACTTGCCTTTTTCTTTCGATCTCATGCTGCATCTGAAATGTTGAGGAAGCTGCTGGCTTGTGGGTCCCGCAAGTCATCCTCTATGTAGAATAAAAGTTTCCTTTCTTGGATATATTATTTTTTACCCCTAATTTCTGGCTACTTCTTTTTCTTTTGATCCCGTGCCACCTTGGAAACGTTGAGACCGCTGCGGCAAAATGGGACCCGCATGTCATTCTCTATGTACAGTAAAGTTTCTTTTCTTGGAGTTATTTTTGGCTCGTGATATTTGGTCACTTGCCTTTTTCTTTCGATCCCGTGCCACCTTTGAAACGTTGAGACCGCTGTTGCAAAATGTGACCCGCATGTCGTCCTAAAAATACTTTCCTTACTTGGAGTTATTTTTTACCCCTAATTTGTGGCTACTTCCTTTTTTTATCCCCTGCCGCCTCTGAAACGTCGAGGACTCTGCTGGCTCATGGGCCCCACATGTCAGCCTCTGTGAACAATAAACCTTTTCTTTCTTTGATTTATTTTTGACCCCTAATTTTTGACTAGTTGCCTTTTTATTGGATCCCATGCCGCCTTGGAAACGTTGAGGATGTTGCTACCTCATGGGTCCCGTATGTCATCCTCTCAGAACGATAAATGTGTTTTTTCTTGTTTTTTTACCAACTGATGTTTGGCTTATTTTTTCTTTCGATCTCATTCCACCTTTAAAACGTTGAGGACACTGCTGGCTCATGTGTCCCAGATGTCAGCCTCTTTGAACAATAAACCTTTCCTTTGTTGGATTTATTTTTGACCAATAATTTCTGGCTATTTGCCATTTTCTTTCGATCACAAGGCGCCTTTGAAACCTTGAGACGCTGCTGGCTCATGGGACATGTCAGCCTCTATGAACAATAAAAGTTTCCTTTCTTGGATTTATTTTTGACAGTAATTACTGGCTATTTGCATTTTTTCGATCCCCTGCCGCCTTTGAAACTAAGAGGACGCTGATGCACGTGAGGTTGGTCTGAAGTTAATGGCTTCTATGGTATTCACCTAAACTTTAAGAATTTTGCCTCTCCTAAGATGTGGATCTTTGATTATCTGGATAGAGGTGGCGACCTTTAAGCTACAGTCATGTCGGTGACATGTTGGCACATTTGGGATGCCCGTAATAAGCTAAGAGAAGAACATATGATGGTGTCTCCCACAAGCGTAGCCGCAAAGATCAAAGCTTATGTTGACATTATTGTTGAGCACTTTATTCAGAACCAAGCCTAGTCACAACCGTGAACCCTCTTCACTTTCTTGAGCAAGAACAGCTGCCCGCAGGGATGTACGTTCGCTTATCTAAGCAAAAAAATAGGAATGGTCCTCTCAAAGTATGATCAACAGGAGATGGCTATATTATAAAGGATGTACACACAATGTAATTATAGTGCTGAAATAAAGTCAAACATTAAATAGCAATACATGGGTTATAATCTAAACTCTAAAGGCAACACGCAATACAAAAGCAGGGCAGTGTTCAAATAAACTGATTCAATATAGTACATACTAAAAGCTGTGTACTACTTCTCAACACTTCAAGCACAAGAAAAATGTTTGTCAGTCTTTTTCAAAGGTAACACGGAATGGGCAAAGTCTAAACCAGGCTGAAACCACATTGACGCTTGTGGGACACTATCCCAACCACCTCCGGGAAGGCTGATTACTCCCACAGTATCACCTCCATCTGGTTGACGGTTGCAGCGCAAAATGTTTAGGGTGTTGATTACAAAGAAACCTCCTGTATGCGCAGTTTTTCCTCTTGAATGGAACCAATGTGCCATCAGGAGCATTTGCTTCACGTTTCTTCAGGTTGTCCATGATAGGGTAATTGAGTCCGAGGAACAGAGAGTGGTCGCCGAGGCTGTTAAGCTGCCTGGAAAGTAAGTCCCCTGGAGGTGCAGTATATATGGGATCCCGCTCAAAGACTTAGGTGGTAATAGGAGGATACTGCCGTAGCTGAAGCCCTGCCATTAGCAGCATAGGGAATGTCAGGAGGTACTTCACCATGGGCAATCACAATGTGGTTTACTATAAGGATGATCATCAAGCGCTTGCCGTCAGCAGATCGAGCGAGGAACCACTCGTAAGGCTGATAATCCACCACCGGTGGCGGGATTACAAACGCCAGCTTCAGGTTTGCTACAACATTAGAAATGGACAAATAGGGTGTTACTGGCAAACATATTTAAACAGAAGCATTGTTCATCGTTCGTTTTGTCCAGTCGGTGTTCTGCGGCGGTTCTATTATCGCCTTCGTCAAGCATACATGATATAGCATTGACGAACTGAATGTGAACATCCGTTACAGGCTTTTTTAGTAGATTCTGTCAACCAATTGCTAGCTTCTATATATATCACTAGTAGTACATACATCCCGAAAGCATTAGAATATTAGACCATGTTCACAAGAATAACATCAAGTCTGAAGTACATTAACCAAGTGATAAAGTATATTGTTCAGACCAGTACAAAATATAGGGAGTTAAAGTAACACTATGCAGAAATTGGCCCAAATCTTGCATATATCTCTCTAGCAAAGGGATCAGCCACTGACAAGTCATGTATCAAGCAGCTACGAACACCGTCCGAGCTGAACTTATCTAAGGATGGTAAATATCCAAACTGAAAATCAACATCTCTAGAAGCGGTGTTCTTCAGGTCTAGGCGCTTGAACTGGGTATCCCACCAGATCTTATTGTGATAATTTGTTACACCAAATTTCATTACTTTGAGCATTCTAGTGTTCTGCATAAAGAACCTGGAGACAATAACATCATTTCTCCTTCCTCGGTAGTCAGAAATCGAAATTTCTTTGACATGGAGATCAAGGCATTCAATGGGACAGGCTGGCTCATTATGCAGCACATGAACCTTATCGCCGGTTCTATAAAACTGCAAAGAAGTCAAATTAAGTAGTCAGTACAATAACAAAGTACTTCATAGCTGTCAACTAATGAATATCTCAGGTGAGTTGAATCATGTGTTAACTGAGGACCGTGGAACAACATAATCCCCTGACACGTTCCAATTTGATAGATGCACTTTTTTACATCTGTTATTGTCATTGTAAAGTTGGGGAAAGGTTACCAACATGGGAAACTCCAATCAGCAACTAGTTGCGGGTGCACCCCATTTTTCTTTTGATACTTCCAAGTTTCCAAAAAAATGTAAACTAAAAGTCTGGACATACATTGTGTTCTATCATGTGCTTCTGTGAAGTTTCATCCAAAAATATGATAATATGTGATCTACACAAAAAAAGAACAAATGATGTGTAAATAGTAAGTCACACTATTTACATATGTCTAATATTTTTTACACAGATCACATATTATCATGTGTTTATATGAAACTTCACAGATGCACAAGGTACAACACATTGTATGACAAGAAGTTTAGTTTTGAAACAACATAATATAACTCCATTGTGGATGTTCTTCTAGTACAAAATATTGTACAACTGATCTAGGCTAATAACAGGTTAACTCCATGTAACTCTACACTTTTTGCTCATAGTGGTAAACAGTTAACAACAACGAATTTACATTGATATATAGCTTCTCCGTGCAGGGAAAGCATCTAAGAAATGCAAGTAGTTGATCCGATGAGGGCCGTTAGATTTTAGAACCAAGTTCTTCACTGGGCACAGAGAATGTTCCAAGCTTATGGGCATCATCCTCTACAGGACAATGGTACATATGTCAAAAGAAAACTAACAACAATGTGAGTTAATTCAACAAGAAGAAGGCTGTTCTACCAAAAAGTTTATGCGTCCAATAACAAGTTGGCAGCCAGGGTACGACGCAAAGCCCAACACCATCAACTTTGGTGCATTGGCGACCTGGATTAGTAGTGGAACATCATGAACACATATGACCAATCTCTTGAGGCAAGATGCATCCATAATTTGCACCGTGTCTAACTGAATAAGTTCGGTGGTGTTGCGTTTCCAATAGCTAGCCACACTAATTGTACGAAGATTTGGCATGTGAATGTTGAGGTGGGTGAACCCGTGGACCCCCTCAAGGTGAAGTGCCTCGAGCACAATACAGCGGGTGAACAGGCGGTCGATGTTCACCGCCTTACAGATGTAGACGTCATAGAGCATGAGCTTCTTGAGTTGGGGGAAAAGAAGCATGGAGTTGGCATAAATCTCGGGCAAATAGCAAGTAAAAATGCTGACAATGCGCAGCGTGGGCGCGCAGCGGAGCGCGGACAGCGGGAAGGAGCGCATCACTGTTCCACCATCGAATCTGAGGTACTCGATGCAAGATAGGGTGCTGGACCGGAACCAGCTGTCGAGCGTGGTGTCGACCTTGCAAGTGCTTCTGAAGGTGTCAATTGATACGCTTCTGGCGGGGCCAGGGTGAGCAGCGAGGATACTGGAGACCGCGGCGATGCGTTTGTGGTTTTGCTTGGCGAGTTGGTCGTCGATCTCGAGGTTAAGTGGGACGGAGTGCCAGAGGTGGCGCCACCGTTTGGAGACCAAGGTTGTGCTTACAGCGGATATAGTGGGCAGGTGGGAGATGATGATGTGGAGAATCTGGTCGGGGAGGCGGCTGATGCGTGTGGTTGGCACGTCCGTTGGGAACCCCAAGAGGAAGGTGTGATGCGCACAGCGGCAAGTTTCCCTCAGTAAGAAACCAAGGTTTAATCGGACCAGTAGGAGTCAAGAAGCACGTTGAAGGTTGATGGCGGCGGGATGTAGTGCGGCGCAACACCAGGGATTCCGGCGCCAACGTGGAACCTGCACAACACAACCAAAGTACTTTGCCCCAACGAAACAGTGAGGTTGTCAATCTCACCGGCTTGCTGTAACAAAGGATTAACCGTATTGTGTGGAAGATGATTGTTTGCAGAAAACAGTAGAACAAATATTGCAGTAGATTGTATTTCAGTAAAGAGAATTGGACCGGGGTCCACAGTTCACTAGAGGTGTCTCTCCCATAAGACAAATAGCATGTTGGGTGAACAAATTACAGTTGGGCAATTGACAAATAAAGAGGGCATGACCATGCACATACATATCATGATGAGTATAGTGAGATTTAATTGGGCATTACGACAAAGTACATAGACCGCCATCCAACTGCATCTATGCCTAAAAAGTCCACCTTCAGGTTATCATCCGAACCCCCTCCAGTATTAAGTTGCAAAGCAACAGACAATTGCATTAAGTATGGTGCGTAATGTAATCAACAACTACATCCTTAGACATAGCATCAATGTTTTATCCCTAGTGGCAACAGCACAACACAACCTTAGAACTTTGTCACATCGTCCTGTGTCAATGCAGGCATGAACCCACTATCGAGCATAAATACTCCCTCTTGGAGTTACAAGCATCTACTTGGCCAGAGCATCTACTAGTAACGGAAAGCATGAAAGATCATAAACAACACGTAGATATAACTTTGATAATCAACATAACAAGTATTCTCTATTCATCGGATCCCAACAAACGCAACATATAGAATTACAGATAGATGATCTTGATCATGTTAGGCAGCTCACAAGATCCGACAATGATAGCACAATGGGGAGAAGACAACCATCTAGCTACTGCTATGGACCCATAGTCCAGGGGTAGACTACTCACACATCACACCGGAGGCGACCATGGCGGCGTAGAGTCCTCCGGGAGATGATTCCCCTCTCCGGCAGGGTGCCGGAGGCGATCTCCTGGATCCCCCGAGATGGGATCGGCGTTGGCGGCGTCTCTGGAAGGTTTTCCGTATCATGGCTCTCGGTACTGGGGGTTTCGTCACGGAGGCTTTAAGTAGGCGGAAGGGCAAGTCAGGGAGCCACACGAGGGCCCCAGATGACAGGGCCGCGCGGCCAAACCCTAGGCCGCGCCGCCCTGTAGTCTGGGCGCCTCGTGGCCCCACTTCGTTTCGTCTTCGGTCTTCTGGAAGCTTCGTGGAAAAATAGGCCCCTGGGCTTTGATTTCGTCCAATTCCGAGAATATTTCCTTACTAGGATTTCTGAAACCAAAAACAGCAGAAAACAGCAACTGGCACTTCGGCATCTTGTTAATAGGTTAGTTCCAGAAAATGCACGAATATGACATAAAGTGTGCATAAAACATGTAGATAACATCAATAATGTGGCATGGAACATAAGAAATTATCGATACGTCGGAGACGTATCAGCATCCCCAAGCTTAGTTCTGCTCGTCCCGAGCAGGTAAAACGATAACACAGATAATTTCTGGAGTGACATGCCATCATAATCTTGATCATACTATTTGTAAAGCATATGTAGTGAATGCAGCGATCAAAGCAATGTATATGACATGAGTAAACAAGTGAATCATAAAGCAAAGACTTTTCATGAATAGCATTTCAAGACAAGCATCAATAAGTCTTGCATAAGAGTTAACTCATAAAGCAATAATTCCTAGTAAAAGCATTGAAGCAACACAAAAGAAGATTAAGTTTCAGCGGTTGCTTTCAACTTGTAACATGTATATCTCATGGATATTGTCAACATAGAGTAATATAATAAGTGCAATAAGCAAGTATGTAGGAATCAATGCACAGTTTACACAAGTGTTTGCTTCTTGAGGTGGAGAGAAATAGGTGAACTGACTCAACATTGAAAGTAAAAGAAATGTCCTCCATAGAGGAAAAGCATCGATTGCTATATTTGTGCTAGAGCTTTGATTTTGAAAACATGAAACAATTTTGTCAACGGTAGTTATAAAGCATATGCATCATGTAAATTATATCTTATAAGTTGCAAGCCTCATGCATAGTGTACTAATAGTGCCCGCACCTTGTCCTAATTAGCTTGGACTACCTGGATTATCACCGCAATACATATGCTTTAACCAAGTATCACAAAGGGGTACCTCTATGCCGCCTGTACAAAGGTCTAAGGAGAAAGCTCGCATTTGGATTTCTCGCTTTTGATTATTCTCAACTTAGACATCCATACCGGGACAACATAGACAACAGATAATGGTCTCCTCTTTTAATGCTTAAGCATTCAACAACAATTAATTCTTTTCTCATTAGAGATTTGAGGATGTTTGTCCAAAACTGAAACTTCCACCATGGATCATGGCTTTAGTTAGCGGCCCAATGTTCTTCTCTAACAATATGCATGCTCAAATCATTCAACTCAGTGTAGATCGCCCTTACTTCAGACAAGACGAACATGCATAGCAACTCACATGAAATTCAACAATGAAAGGTTGATGGCGTCCCCAGTAAACATGGTTATCGCACAACAAGCAACTTAATAAGAGATAAAGTGCATAATTACATATTCAATACCACAATAGTTTTTAAGCTATTTGTCCCATGAGCTATATATTGCAAAGGTGAATGATGGAATTTTAAAGGTAGCACTCAAGCAATTTACTTTGGAATGGCGGAAAATACCATGTAGTAGGTAGGTATGGTGGACACAAATGGCATAGTGGTTGGCTCAAGTATTTTGGATGCATGAGAAGTATTCCCTCTCGATACAAGGTTTAGGCTAGCAAGGCTTATTTGAAACAAAAACAAGGATGAACCGGTGCAGCAAAACTCACATAAAGACATATTGAAAACATTATAAGACTCTACACTGTCTTCCTTGTTGTTCAAACTCAATACTAGAAATTATCTAGACCTTAGAGAAACCAAATATGCAAACCAAATTTTAGCATGCTCTATGTATTTCTTCATTAATGGGTGCAAAGCATATGATGCAAGAGCTTAAACATGAGCACAACAATTGCCAAGTATCACATTACCCAAGACATTAATAGCAATTACTACATGTATCATTTTTCAATTCCAACCATATAACAATTTAACGAAGGAGAAACTTCGCCATGAATACTATGAGTAGAAACCAAGGACATACTTGTCCATATGCTACAGCGGAGCGTGTCTCTCTCCCATAAGGTGAATGCTAGGATCCATTTTATTCAAACAAAACAAAAACAAAAACAAACTGACGCTCCAAGAAAAAGCACATAAGATGTGATGGAATAAAAATATAGTTTCAGGGGAGGAACCTGATAATGTTGTCGATGAAGAAGGGGATGCCTTGGGCATCCCCAAGCTTAGACGCTTGAGTCTTCTTAATATTTGCAGGGGTGAACCACCGGGGCATCCCCAAGCTTAGAGCTTTCACTCTCCTTGATCATGTTGCATCATACTCCTCTCTTGATCCTTGAAAACTTCCTCCACACCAAACTCGAAACAACTCATTAGAGGGTTAGTGCACAATATAAATTAACATATTCAGAGGTGACACAATCATTCTTAACACTTCTGGACATTGCATAATGCTACTGGACATTAGTGGATCAAAGAAATTCATCCAACATAGCAAAAGAGGCAATGCGAAATAAAAGGCAGAATCTGTCAAAACAGAACAGTTCGTATTGAGGAATTTTAAAATGGCACCAGACTTGCTCAGATGAAAATGCTCAAATTGAATGAAAGTTGCGTAAATATCTGTGGATCATGCACGTAAATTGGCTTAATTTTCTGAGCTACCTACAGGGAGGTGGACCCAGATTCGTGACAGCAAAGAAATCTGGAACTGCGCTAATCCAAATCTAGTACTTACTTTTCTATCAACGGCTTTACTTGGCACAACAAAACACAAAACTAAGATAAGGAGAGGTTGCTACAGTAGTAAACAACTTCCAAGACACAAAATAAAAACAAAGTACTATAGGTAAAAACATGGGTTGTCTCCCATAAGCGCTTTTCTTTAACGCCTTTCAGCTAGGCGCAGAAAGTGTGTATCAAGTATTATCGAGAGGTGGTGCATTCTCAGCGGGGTGCGGAGTTTTCTCAACTAGGCATAGTATATTGGATACATAAGTTTTAGCATCTCCCTTTTCATTAGTCTTAGGCATGCTACTCTCATCAAACAAATTTTCAGGAACAAGCCAAGCATAGTTATTTTCTAGTGCATCATTCATAGCTAAGAGTTTACATGGTATTGGTGCTTTGATCTCCCCACCATCATCAATGTTATTAGTGTATCTTATTCTATCCATGTCCATCTTTTCAAGGAGACTAACAAAATTAGTATGAGAACCAAGCATATTAAATTTAGCAAAGACCTTTCTAGCTTCTCTTGCTAGACCACCAAATTCTCTAAGAAGGGTTTCTAAAACAAAATCTTTCTTTTCCCCTTCTTCCATATCGCCAAGTGTGAAAAACATGTGTTGGATTATAGGATTAAGATTAACAAATTTAGTTTCCAACAGGCGAACTAAATGTGCAGTAGCAATTTCATAAGTAGGCGCAAGGTCTACCAAGTGTCTATCTTCAAAATTTTCAATGGTACTAACATGATTGAAAAATTCTTCTATATTATTTCTCCCAACTATAGACCCACGTCCTACCGGTATGTCTTTTGTGGTGAAATTAAAAGGAAACATGATGAATCAAGTAAGGTAAATGCAAATAAACTAATTTTTTTGTGTTTTTGATATAGCAAACAAGATAGCAAATAAAGTAAAACTAGCAACTAATTTTTTTGTATTTTGATTTAGTGCAGCAAACAAAGTAGTAAATAACACTAAGCAAGACAAAAACAAAGTAAAGAGATTGAGAAGTGGAGACTCCCCTTGCAGCGTGTCTTGATCTCCCCGGCAACGGCGCCAGAAATTTGCTTGATGCGTGTGGTTGGCACGTCCGTTGGGAACCCCAAGAGGAAGGTGTGATGCGCACAGCGGCAAGTTTCCCTCAGTAAGAAACCAAGGTTTAATCGGACCAGTAGGAGTCAAGAAGCACGTTGAAGGTTGATGGCGGCGGGATGTAGTGCGGCGCAACACCAGGGATTCCGGCGCCAACGTGGAACCTGCACAACACAACCAAAGTACTTTGCCCCAACGAAACAGTGAGGTTGTCAATCTCACCGGCTTGCTGTAACAAAGGATTAACCGTATTGTGTGGAAGATGATTGTTTGCAGAAAACAGTAGAACAAGTATTGCAGTAGATTGTATTTCAGTAAAGAGAATTGGACCGGGGTCCACAGTTCACTAGAGGTGTCTCTCCCATAAGACAAATAGCATGTTGGGTGAACAAATTACAGTTGGGCAATTGACAAATAAAGAGGGCATGACCATGCACATACATATCATGATGAGTATAGTGAGATTTAATTGGGCATTACGACAAAGTACATAGACCGCCATCCAACTGCATCTATGCCTAAAAAGTCCACCTTCAGGTTATCATCCGAACCCCCTCCAGTATTAAGTTGCAAAGCAACAGACAATTGCATTAAGTATGGTGCGTAATGTAATCAACAACTACATCCTTAGACATAGCATCAATGTTTTATCCCTAGTGGCAACAGCACAACACAACCTTAGAACTTTCTGTCACTGTCCCAGGTGTCAATGCAGGCATGAACCCACTATCGAGCATAAATACTCCCTCTTGGAGTTACAAGCATCTACTTGGCCAGAGCATCTACTAGTAACGGAAAGCATGCAAGATCATAAACAACACGTAGATATAACTTTGATAATCAACATAACAAGTATTCTCTATTCATCGGATCCCAACAAACGCAACATATAGAATTACAGATAGATGATCTTGATCATGTTAGGCAGCTCACAAGATCCGACAATGATAGCACAATGGGGAGAAGACAACCATCTAGCTACTGCTATGGACCCATAGTCCAGGGGTAGACTACTCACACATCACACCGGAGGCGACCATGGCGGCGTAGAGTCCTCCGGGAGATGATTCCCCTCTCCGGAAAGGTGCCGGAGGTGATCTCCTGGATCCCCCGAGATGGGATCGGCGTTGGCGGCGTCTCTGGAAGGTTTTCCGTATCGTGGCTCTCGGTACTGGGGGTTTCGTCACGGAGGCTTTAAGTAGGCGGAAGGGCAAGTCAGGGAGCCACACGAGGGCCCCAGATGACAGGGCCGCGCGGCCAAACCCTAGGCCGCGCCGCCCTGTAGTCTGGGCGCCTCGTGGCCCCACTTCGTTTCGTCTTCGGTCTTCTGGAAGCTTCGTGGAAAAATAGGCCCCTGGGCTTTGATTTCGTCCAATTCCGAGAATATTTCCTTACTAGGATTTCTGAAACCAAAAACAGCAGAAAACAAGAATCGGCACTTCGGCATCTTGTTAATAGGTTAGTTCCAGAAAATGCACGAATATGACATAAAGTGTGCATAAAACATGTAGATAACATCAATAATGTGGCATGGAACATAAGAAATTATCGATACGTCGGAGACGTATCAGCGGCTGATGAGGTCGTTGTCGTCGGCGAGGAGGTTAAGTGGGACGGAGCGCCAGAGGTGGCGCCACCGTTTGGAGAGCAAGGTTGTCCTTACAGCGGATATCATGGGCAGGAGGGAGATGATGATGTGCAGCATCTCGTTGGGGAGGCAGCTGATGAGGTCGAGGCTCGACGGAGGCTCTGCCCAATCTGGCTCGACCCGCCTTCGGGAGTTGAGCGGCTCCGCCTCCATCTGACATGGCAGCGACACACGCAACACCGCAGTCGCCTGCTCGAAGTGTGTAGCAGGTAGCGGAGCGGATCAGCTGGACAGGGGAATAGGCGCAACGGCGGTGTTGAGGACAAAAAGGTACTCGGCGGTGGATTTAGGTGGATGGCGGATGCAAGTGCGCTGGGGGGTTTTGGAGGAGACGGCAAGTGCTATGGAAGGAATGTTTGCGGCAGGCGGCCAGCCGGGGCGAGGAGAGAAAGGTATACTGCTACAAATGATGCGGTGCGGCGTTTGCGTCTCCCTTCCCCATGAGTTTTTGATAATCACTCTTGAAAACACCGAGAAGATGGAGGTGAAGAAGACGGAGAGGCAAGGAAAAAAAACAATGTGAATTGAAATAAAAAATACTACGGGCGTTCCTTCTCTCTCTGGTCTCTGCTGCACTTACTGCACCTGTGGTGCAGGCGTGTGACCCGAGAAGAAACTAATGTACTGTATAGCTGTCCCTTGCACGCCGTGTAGCTGTATTTTGTCTCGTCAAATCAGCTCGGGACAGTTTCAGCAGAGAAAACATCATTTTTTCTTGCCATCATCATAATAGGCGAACATTACCACAGGCCCACATGGGTTGTATTTCTGTACACGGTTGGAGGCTATGGCGAGGGATACTTTTTCCCTACATGGGTGGCAGCATAGTCTACGGATTGAAGCCCCACCCGCATTTTAGGCGTTATATTATTCATTTTTTCGATATGTATTTCGCCTATTTTCTCCTTTAGTTTGACATTTTTGTGATCCTAAGACTATTAAAACGGCTGTGTGCACCCTGGTTGTGCAGAGGCTGGATGTAATTGCTTATCAAAAGTAATAAAGCATCCTTTATCGAAAAATTACCACAGGCCCACGGTAGTGCACATCTAACTTTTACCACTCAGTCCTCCATATGCTGCACAAACCACCACTTTAACTTTTTCTTTGCAGTTTTCACGATTTTTAGCAGTTTCCACCATGTGGTGGTCTGATATGTTGCAAATTTCACCACTTGGTCATCTGATCAGTTATTTTATCATGTCGATAGCAAAATCAACAAGTGGATGCCAACTTTTTTGAAGGGCTTCTCTCTAAAACACAGTTTGCATTATGGCATGTTTGGTATTTTCCCTAGGTAGTACATCAAAAAAAATTGACTCCATGCTTTTATTTGCCTATTTTAAGCACCTTTTACCATGATTTCAAATTTAGGTCAAACTCACGGGGGCCATAGGATGCACGGCATTTATTTGGCAATTGTTTCAGTATGGCCAAGTAGTTAGGCCTCCTTTGGTTCATAGGAAATGGAAAGTATAGGAAAAGGAAAATCATAGAATTGGGATGTCATGTCTACTTGAATCCTATGGGAATCGGACTCCTTTCATAGGATTGACATAGGAATTATGTTGGATTTGGTTCTTATGGGAAAAAAATTTATACAAGTCATTTGATTCATAGGAACTATTCCTATAGAAATTTTGTAGTGCGAATCCTATAGGAAAAAAACATTAGCTAATACCTCATGGAAAAGTTCCTTTGCCACAATCAAAGACACATCATGTTCCTATAGGATTCAACTTGGCATAACATTCCAAACATGCACCTTTCATATTCCTACACCCTCCATATTCCTTTGAATCAAAGGAGCCCGAAGTTTATTTCATTGTAGCAAAGGAATTTTCCATGTATCGACAGTTTGACATGGTATTTCAATAACCAATCAAGAAGGCATGCAAACATACTTAAAAACACACATGGTGCCAAAATCGGTGAAAGGGAATATTCTCAAGAACATAGGTATGTCATGTTTGGTATTGTTCCTAGGTAGTTCATCACAAATGATGAGTCCATGCTAAATTACTAACATTCGGAAGTTTGCCATGGTTCTAGCATTAACCAACTCACCTCTCACTTCAGAAGAGAGCCATGCGAACTCCAAGAAGGATTGTGTCAAAAAAAACTCCAACATGCATGGTGCCAAAATCTGGCAAGTTCTTCTAAAAAAAATTTGGTGTGCCATGTTTGGTATTTTTTATATACATGTAGATTACATACATCACAAACAACTACTCAATGCTTTTGTTTGCCATATGGGTGTTATGTACTTGGATGCAACGCATATGTTTGGTCATTTTTTGGGGGGGTACCACACCTTTTTGCACTTCATGTATATATAGTTTCCCATTTTTTAATTGTACTTCATGTACTTCGGTTGAAATTTCAGATTAAATGGAAATGAGCCCAAAACTAATTTAATATATGGTCACAAACCAAAATAATTCGTGAAATCTTGGAAATGTCCATCCTACCATATCAACCACGTGAAAAAATTGCATTGGCGACAATCTGCCACTACAAATTTTTACCATTTCACGGAAAACACTCATGTACTAATTTGTTCCCTTCTAGCACTTCATAAATCTCCCCGATCTAGTTCGAAAAGGAGCCCCCGTCCAAAGAGTCCCTGTTTATAACTAAAACTAATTAATTCAGTACCGCATAAATCGCAATTACCATTAGATAAACAAAATTAATATAGGAGCATGTACCACCTGTCAATTACCGGTTCGCAATCTCCATATGCTCGCAATGACCGGTTCCACATTATACTTGGTCGAATTCAATTAAACATACAAGTACATCATGCCGAAGTTTTGTTCTAGGATATGGACACGCTCAAACTAATCACGGTAATAGACGATACAACATCGCACACAAAAATAGACGACATGTCTAAAATCAGTACATTTTTTAACACAGAAAAGTCCCGAAGGACCTGGCGACACTGCTTTTATATTATGATGACAGTGGGATTACAGACTGCAAGGAGGACCCTCCAAGTAAAAGGAAACTACGGACAAGAGTTCTGGTACCTCACCTGCCCGAAAAAAGTAAGCTGGCAGCCTGACCTGCCCTAAGTACGTCCGGTCAAATCGATGTCTTGCCTTGCACGCCGCCTGCGCGCATACATGTCTTCCCGATGAAATTGTCAGTTCCAAAAAATCGGAAATTTAATTCGGCTCTTGGGCGGATATGCTACTTCGACCCAAAAAAACATATTTTTAATTTTCGAAAAATTCTAACAAAAAAATTCGCATGTAATCCTCGATAATCTATGTGTGTTCGTGTAGTTTCGTGAAAAGCCGATACTTTTTGTGGTTGATGTAAGAAGACAAAAGCAAGTATTACAAACAGCTTTATTTTTAGCAATAAATTTTATCTTTTTTACACAGCCCAAACGACAATTTAGTTTTTTATCGAAAGACTTTATGCGCTCTTAGCATGTGAAGATGAAAAGATTAATTTTTTGTTTGGAAGTTTTTGACATTTCAAAATATATAGATGTTGCAGTTCAAAATAAAGGGAGCACCCAGGAGCCAAAACATCACTCCCCCACAAAATATGATTTGTTTTCTATTTGCGACGCTTCCGCGATGCCTATCACATGTCTGTATAGCCGCAGCTAGCCCCATCGAGCACGCCCCAATGCTGTGTGTATTGTCTTGTCAATTCAACGGTCATGGTAATCTGACCAAAAGATACGTCTTGGAGTACGCGTGCGCCTTATTCCTTGAAATGGACGTAGTACTTTATATTTGGCCCAAATGCGAAAAGTGTTACTCCTCCTATTCTAGTACTATACCATATTATGTTAGAAGTTCGGATCATGATGAACAAGTTAAATGTAATCTTCAAAACGTACAACTATGTCAAGTTTGACTAGTGCAAATAAACCCTCTGGCGCATTAAGAGAAACATCAAATAGTACAAAACACCTTAACAAAAACGAAATTACAACAAAATACTTGAGATGCCCTTCGTCTTCAACCTCCAGACCGTGTCGACAGCACCATGGCCGACACTAATCCAACCCAGGAAGCCAGAATCCTAGGATAAGCAAGCTCGGAAGGTAGGTGGCCACGACAGCTCTAGCACGTACCAATTTAGCATGCGCGAGGGCCCGCCCAGCATCTCAATCGGCATGGTGTGAAGCCAGTCCTCGTCTCGAGCTCTCTGGAAGCGTGAGAGCTCGCCGGATTCTCTGTCGAGAGCAAGAATGAAGTTTCCGAGCGCACCGAACACGTACCACTGGAAGAAACGGGCGTTGCACCCCACAAAGAGAATATCCGACATGCCTGTGTGCGTGGCGTCGAGAGGCACGGTGGCGCCGGAGGAGGTCCAAGCGTGGCCACCAGGGCCAGGCGAGAACACGCAGGTCTTGCAGATGCCGTCATGATAGATCAGGCACGTTACCCTGTAATTTGACAAACTGATGCGCGCCGCAGCGTCCTCGCCATGGAGGGCGGCGCCCAGGAACAAGCTTATGAATGTTGTGTTCGAAACAGCAGGGCGTGGAGGGACCGTCACGTACTGACCTGCCAGGGGATCGCAGACGACGAGACGTGAAGGCTGCTCGAAAGGCTTCCCGTGTTCGGTGTGGTCGAAGTCCGCAAGGAGTAGGAGGCCGCCCCGAGAGTCAGCGAGCTCCAAGCTGAGGTCGCCGTTTGGCGCCCATGGGAGAAAGTCGAGCGTGAGATTATTTGCGGTGACCCCGGCCCAACATGACGAGGAAGAGGGAACGAAGTGGGGCAGCAAGCCAGACGGACGATAGTGACAATGGGAGAAGCTGATGTGGTAGTGGCCGGCGACTATGGAGGATGGCGCGCCGTGGAGAGCGGAGACGACACGGAAGTTCTCCGACGCGATGACCTTGCGCCAGCTCCTGCAGGTGAACGCTGCGCGGACGAGATCCAGAGGCGAGGTGAGGCGCAGGAACACCAGCCCGAGAAGTTCATCCGGGATGGTGACACCCTTGTCCTCCTGCCCGGACTTCCTCTGAGCATTCTTCCAGCGGGGGCGGCTGTGCCCCATCTCCGGCTGGACCTAGCTCGCGTACGGGGGCGGGTGTGCTGTAGGGAGGAAGCTATGGAAGTAGCGAGGCGGCCGGCTTGGTAGAGACTAGAGAGCGAAGAGGACATTTTTCTCGCTGGGGGAGTTAAGTTGGCATGGTAATTAAGGAGGAGACTTATGTACTGAAAAAGTTCCGTGGAATCAGATTCCTATAGAGGGAGTACTATGTACAGTACTGAGTAGTAATTTTGGGATGGAGGGAGTGCTCAGAGTATCTCAAGATATAAAAAAAAGAAAAAGCAAACCAGGCCCTTAGTAAGGGCCCGAGGAAATTGCACGACACACCACTTATTGCTGTGATTGTTGCACAAAACGCACACTTTACTTTTTTTTGCACATATACATCACTAACTATGGATACAATTTGGAATAAAAACTAGTAGTTGGCGATCCCCGATCATCTGATTTTATCTTACGTAGTTTAGTCCTACGTTTGAACCTCCACGCAACTATGTCTTATATATGAAGTCAATCATGAAGAGAAGTGGTTTTGGGTTTCAAACATGGAAATTTCAAGAACCTCCCAAAAGCTTTATTTTAGAGTGACTATAAGAAGGATCCATGCTTACCTTTTCATTTTCATACTTTAAACTTGTTTAAATCTTTGTCAAACCTCGGATTTAACCAACAGATTAAAATGGGCATAAAATTCATAAAAAAATCAGAAAAATGAAAACCAAAGCATATAGTCTTCGTATGTCATATAGCAAGCATTCAAGTTGATAAATTAACAAGGTTTGGACATATTCAAACCATACAAATCATGTATCTACCCCTAACCCTAAACTCGGTCGATCTTATGAAGTCTAGCATGAAGAGAAGTCGTTTTGGGTTTCAAACATGGAAATTTCAAGAACATCCCAAAAGCTTTATTTTAGAGTGACTAAGAAGGATCCATGCTTACCTTTTCATTTCATGTTATAAACTTGTTTAAATCATGGTCAACCCTAGGATTTGACCAAGATTCAAATGGGCAGAAAATTAAATAAATCAGAAAAATGAAAAACCAAAGTACATAGTCTTCTTATGTCATATAGTAAGCACATTCAAGTTGATAAACAAGGTTTGGACATATTCAAACCATACAAATAATGTATCTACCCCCAAACCCTAAACTCTGTCTTATGAAGTCAAGCATGAAGAGAAGTGGTTTTGGGTTTCAAACATGGAAATTTCAAAAACCTCCCAAAAGCTTCAATTTAGAGTGACTAAGAAGGATCCATGCTTAGCTTTGCATTTCATATTTTAAACTTGTTTAAATCATTATCAAACCTAGGATTTGACCAAGATACAAATGGGTGGGCACAAAATTCAAAAAAAAAAAAATGAAAAACCAAATCACATAGTCTTCTTATGTCATATCGTAAGCATTCAAGTTGATAAACAATAATGTCTAGATATATCCAAACCATACAAATCATGTATCTACCCCTGTCGATCTTATGAAGTCTAGCATGAAGAGAAGTCGTTTTGGGTTTCAAACATGGAAATTGATACAGACTTTCAAGTTGATAAATTAACAAGGTTTGGACATATTCAAACCATACAAATCATGTATCTACCACTAACCCTAAACTCGGTCGATCTTATGAAGTCTAGCATGAAGAGAAGTCGTTTTGGGTTTCAAACATGGAAATTTCAAGAACATCCCAAAAGCTTCATTTTATAGTGACTAAGAAGGATCCATGCTTACCTTTTCATTTCATGTTATAAACTTGTTTAAATCATGGTCAACCCTAGGATTTGACCAAGATTCAAATGGGCAGAAAATTAAATAAATCAGAAAAATGAAAAACCAAAGTACATAGTCTTCTTATGTCATATAGTAAGCATATTCAAGTTGATAAACAAGGTTTGGACATATTCAAACCATACAAATCATGTATCTACCCCCTAACCCTAAACTCTATCTTATGAAGTCAAGCATGAAGAGAAGTGGTTTTGGGTTTCAAACATGGAAATTTCAAAAACCTCCCAAAAGCTTCATTTTAGAGTGACTAAGAAGGATCCATGCTTAGCTTTGCATTTCATATTTTAAACTTGTTTAAATCATTATCAAACCTAGGATTTGACCAAGATACAAATGGGTGGGCACAAAATTCAAAAAAACAAAAAAATGAAAAACCAAATCACATAGTCTTCTTATGTCATATCGTAAGCATTCAAGTTGATAAACAATAATGTCTAGATATATCCAAACCATACAAATCATGTATCTACCCTTGTCGATCTTATGAAGTCTAGCATGAAGAGAAGTCGTTTTGGGTTTCAAACATGGAAATTTCAAGAACATCGCAAAAGCTTCATTTTTGAGTGACTAAGAAGGATACAGACTTCCCTTTTCATTTTCATGTTTTAAACTTGTTTAAATCTTGGTCAAACCGCCTAGGATTTGACCAAGATTCAAATGGGCATACAAATTCATAAAAAAATCAAAAGAATGAAAAACCAATGCACATAGCATTCTTATGTCATATATATAGTAAGCATTAAAGTTGATAAACAAGGTCTAGACATATTCAAACCAGACAACTCATGTATATATCTACCCCTAACCCTAAACTCTGCCTTATGAAGTCTAGCATGAAGAGAAGTCATTTTGGGTTTCAAACATGGAAATTTCAAGAACATCCCAAAAAGCTTCATTTTAGAGTGACTAAGAAGGATCCAATACGCATCCTGATGCGTCTTCTCCTGACAAAGCAGATGGCTGGGAGTTTGCGTACCTATTGCATGTGACTTGTGCTCACTGAAGTGTGGGACCTCACGCGTGGGCACCACACGTAAGTGACAGACCTGTTGGTGTAAAAACTAGGTTGATTATTATAGTGCATTAGAACAAAGTTTCCTATGGATTCAAGCGTAGGAAATCCAAGTTAACTCATTTACATGACATTATTTTTTCCATGAAGCAAAGTTAACACATCTATCAATTGGTACATTTTGGAGTGACTAAGAAGGATCCATGCTTACTTATTCGTTTTCACGTGTTAAACTTGTCTAAATCTTGGTCAAACCTAGGATTTGACCAACAAGATTCAAATGGGCAGAAAAATAAAATAAAAACAGAAAAATGAAAAACCAAATCACATAGTCTTCTTATGTCATATAGTAAGCATTAAAGTTGATAAACAAGGTTTAGACATATCAAACCATACAAATCATGTATCTACCCCCTAACCCCTAAACTCTGTCTTATGAAGTCAAGCATGAAGATAAGTGGTTTTGGGTTTCAAACATGGAAATTTCAAAAACCTCCCAAAAACTTCATATTAGAGTGACTAATTAAGAAGGATACAGGATTCCCTTTTCATTTTCATGTTTTAAACTTGTTTAAATCTTTGTCGAACCTAGGATTTGGCCAAGATTCAAATATATGGGCATAAAATTCAAAAAAAAACAGAAAAATGAAAAACCAAAGCACATAGTCTTCTTATGTCATATAGTTAGCATTAAAGTTGATAAACAAGGTTTAGACATATTCAAACCAGACAAATCATGTATCTACCCCCTAACCTTAAACTCGGTCTTATGAAGTCTAGCATGAAGAGAAGTCGTTTTGGGTTTCAAACGTTTAAGCCAAAAGCCCCTTTTCAAATATTTCAAACCTATTCAAATTTGGTTCAAATTTGAAAGACATACAAGTTATAGCACACATAGTGCATACATTTTCACACATACTGCACTAGATAGATGCTAACCCTATAGTTTGAGGCCAATTGGATGAGGTAGAAAAAATTATTGGATTAGAATCGTGTTGTTCGAACCCCGTAGTTGGATTTTTTTGAACCTTGATCTGTAGTACTGGGCAAAACCCTAGTTTAACCTATTTAATTATAGATTCGTATATCGATTTTTCTACCTTTTTATTATTACTATGCAGCACATGTGTGTTTGCCTGTCTAGCTAGTGAAACTCGGAGGAAGAGGGATCACTCGGAAGGAGAGAAGAAGGGAGAGCATTATGGTGTCTCCCCTTTTTCGGGTGACGATGTTGACTATTGTGCAGGGTTTGTCAGTGAGCAGGAGGCGCGAGCGAGCGAGCGAGCGAGTCGAGCGAGGCCGAGAATGAGAGAGATTTGTTTTTTTTGTGTGAGAGGGACAACCGAAGGATCCTGAAGGACCCAGAGACTTCCAATACGCATCCTGATGTGTACTTCAATTAAACCATAAATCGGCTGCATGCTGAAAATTTGAATCTGAGCGCACGTGTGAACTGTTTTCTGCTCGTAATGCAATAAAGGTTGTTTCTTCGAAGACTACGAACATGGTAGCCCATTAATAATACCTTAATAATTATGCCTGCTAGCAAGATAGATGGTCCTTATTATAGTCAGGCATGCCAACTTGTATGATTAAAAGTAGTTCGTACACATTAAATCTACCATCTGCATTTTTCTCTGTAATAACTTTTCTTTTTACACAACTCAAAACTTGTCATGCTAATATGAAATTCGAGATGGCAAAACATGGGAAAGATAAAGATATCTCTTTCCTGCGAAATGCTGGGTTTTGAAGCCCAAGTCCAAGTCTTTCTCTGCTCAAGTTTTGGAGGAACAACTCCAAGTAGAACGAGTTGCAACAGCTATGCTAAGAACAAAAGTTGACATGTTGAGATCGAGATTAGAAGCATGTGATGCCCTACTGCACGAGGCCAATCAAGTTCGTTATAATCTCCCAAAGACTTAGAAAATGCCATAGATAATTGGAGATGAACACTACATAGTGAGTACATTGGTCTTGTGAAATGTTTCCTTAGAATAAGGCACCGTTCCTACTTTTGTTGGTGGATGCATTTATCTGCGGTTGGGATCAACTTGGTAGTTGTTCATGTGGATGTTATATAAATTAATTGCATAGCCTTTTTCAATCAGTTCGAACTTAAATGGTATCATAGCCTTGGTCTCAAGTTTGAATTGTCGAACGCGTGGTTTAATTTAATCTCAGTCGGGTGGCAAAATCTCCCACCAATCCTGAAATATTTCAAATGCATTTTTGAATGGGATTAAGAAGATAGGGACATAGATCCAGTGCCCCCACATTCACAGGGCACAGCAAACTTGAGATTAAATTATGCGTTCTAGTTCTATACAAAACCCAGTAGGAGGTTGAGCGGCAGCGGCTAGGGTTTAGTGTGGGAGGAGATGATATGCATACGCTCCTGTTTATATAGGTCGGAGGCACGCGACGGCCGCTGCACGTGTGGCATCGCCATTCGCAGAGTTAGGTGACGGCGCGTGCCACCCGAGGCATCGCCATTTTACGCGATCGCAGACTGCCGAAGCGGCACCACTGAGAAGACGCATCGACGCTGGGTCACTGCCAAGCGGGCCCGACGAAACGTTCGCCAGACGCGAGCGGACACTTTACGCGTCCACGCAGCGTCCGCGCGACGGATCCGAGACGCATATTTGGGCATGTTTGCGTCGCTGCGAACGGCCCAGTCACTATGCGTCGTCCCGCTGGAGTTTGTACCAGACGCACTTTTGGCCCGGACAGATGCGCTCGGAACCGAAATCATCTTCTGTTCCCTTCTCTATTTCTTCAGGTTCGAGAGAACACAGCAGCTCTTCAGTTCAGCAGAAATTAATCGGGTCACGCTGTTGCTTTCCTTGCCGTTGGATTGAAACGAATGGTGGATGGGAAGCCTCAGGTCACGTTGTGCCCTGTGAACGTGGGGGCACTGGATCTCTGTCCAGAAGATAGATCATGATCATGGTAGTGACCTATATTCAACGTGATGATGATTTGATTTTGCACTCGGCCTTGAACAGAGGTACTAGTACGGTGTCACAATTTTTTATCATTATACTTGACCGTAGCCAAATTCAAAATCTCATAGCGGCAAAACTTCCCGCCCATAAAATACAAAAATTTCACACGCTTCCAAATTACCATTCTACCCCTGTGGAGATGGCAGCAAAGTCGGTTGGTGGGGGGGCCTGCCCGTCATTTTTTGGATCACCACCTCCCTAGCCCAAAAACCCTCCCAAAAAAAATTCATTTCCCTCAGTCTCTCCTCTGAGACCACACCCACCGGAATTTCCCAAGTCGCTCTCTCTCCCACCTCCACGACCACCGCACCGGAACATCCCCGCCGGACTTCCCTGGCCTACCCAAGGCCTCGCGATCCTCGTCATCCGGCTGCCTACCGGAGCCGCTTCATCGACGCCGTCATCAACCGGACCAGATCATCCTCGCCGAACATCGAAACCATATGCTCATCCAGTAGTCTACCGCAGTCGCTTCAGCTGCGGTATCGTCCACCCCACCGGAGCCGCTTTGCCGGATCCGTCGTCCACCGCATCGGATCTTGCTCACCGACACCGCTGTGCATGAACCGGATCTGCTTCACCGGCGCCGTGCATGATCTAAAATCTTCTACTGTCGCTTTTCTATTGCTTGCCTGCAAGTTCTTGTTTAATCTTGGGGGAACCTGTTTGTGCTAACGACGCGCCGTTACGTTTTTGCAGATGAGATGAGTAACCATGAAGTGTAATGGCCGTCTCTCCAACCCCAAGTAGCACATGTAGCGTACTTCATCACCGGATCTATCAACCCCAGGAAGATCTGATGTGACTCCCACAGAGTGCTTCTCCTAATGTAAGTCCCTTGTTTTATCGCCATGTTCTGGGTTCAGATGCTTGTTTGTCTGAAGCTCTTTTAGTTCATGCCAATCTTGTTTTAGCGCCATGTTCTGGGTTCAGATGCTTGTTTGTCTGAAGCTCTTTTAGTTCATCCCTAGCTATGACCGTAACACCTTTCTATTTTCTAGTTCATTGCTAACTTTAAGCGATTGAACATTTTGGTATGCATTCCCTGCTCTGTAGATGTAGCCATCATAACTTCTATCTTGCTCAGTCGTTGTTAAAAAAATTATAGGCTGCTACTATTTTGTTCATGCCAATCTTGTTCTCCCTGAACATATTGGTTTGCATTCCCTGTACTACAGGTGATGCCATTGTTATTTCTATCTACTTCATCGTAAGCTAACAAAGTAACTGCCTGCTATTAGTTCCTGCATGCTATCGCTCTGCCATCCTGCAGTACAAATTTATTTGAACTCGTCACAACAGCTACTTCCATCATAATTTTGTCTGCCATCTGATTCTTCAAAAGCTGCAATATTAACTTGTTTCTCTTAATTGGCATGGCGCTCACTTATAGAATGGTGAACATATTGGTGTGCATTCCCTCTTCTACAAGTTCACAGGTGATCCCACTAAATTTCATTTCTGGTCCATCCTAATCCGTAGCATTAACTATACTATATGTGTTGCTCATTACAACTTTATATCCCGAAACAAATTTATTTGTTTCCCTTATCTACAAGTTTATGAGTGATGCCATTATAACTCCTATCTGTTTTATTCCTAGCTATTATAGTAACATCCTGCTATTTTTTAGTTGATGGCCAATTTTAAGTAATGCACATGTTGGTTCGCATTCCCTGCTCTATAGCTTTTGGCATCGTAACTTCTATATTTGGTTTACATTCCCTGCTCTGTAGATCTAGCCATCATAACTTTATCTTGCTCAGTCGTTGTTACAAAAATTATGGCCTGCTACTATGTTGTTTGTGCCAATTTTTTACTCCATGAACATGTTGGCTTGCATTCCCTGTACTACAGGTGATGCCATTGTTTTGTATCTAGTTCATTGTAAGCTAATAAAGTAAGGACTTAGTTTGGCATGCTATCACTCTGCTATCTAGCCTGTAGTACAAATAAACTTGTCATACTACTAGATAATAATTTTGCGTGCCATCTTGTTCTTCAAAAGCTGCATTATTGACTTGTTTCTCTGACTTGGCATGACACTCACATATAAAATGCTGAACATATTGGTTTGCATTCCCTCTTATACAAGTTCACAGGTGATCCCACTATATTCTGTATCTGGTCCATCCTAAGCTCCAGCATTAACTATCCTCTATGTTTTGCTCATTACAAGTTTATATCCCGAAACATCTTGATTTGCATCCGCTTCACTATAAGTTCAGGAGTAGTATTTAGTTCACGGCCAAAATGAAGTAATTGCACTTGGCACATGTTGGTTCACATTCCCTCCTCTTTAGCTTTTTCCATCGTAACTTCTTTTTTTGGTTTACATTCCCTGCTCTGTAGATGTAGCCATCATAACTTCATCTTGCTCAGTCATTGTTACAAAATTGATAGCCTGCTACTATGTTGTTCATGCCAATTTGTACTCCGTGAACATGTTGGTTTGCATGGGACTCGACAGTAGTAAGTCTGCTGTTTCATTCTAACATGCTCTATTATATTGGCTGTTGGTATGCGGCATACACTCTTTGTTTGCTTATTGTGCGCATTACAATGGTCTTGTTATAACGAAGAAATGATGAGTTCCAACTTCTTTGGCGAACAATATTGTAGTGTCTTTGCCTTTCCATTGTTGTTGTCTTAACTTGTAATGTCTTTGTTTCAGATATAGGTGCTGCATGGACAACTTAAAAGATTGCCGGATCGCTTCATTGTATTGCTAGGTTTAATTATCATTCAATTTCTCTGGGTTCTGTAATATTTTTTTCAAAGCCTTGCAGCTGATGTAATATTTAGTTAGTTTTTATAGTTCTTTCGCGCATTTTTTCTTTGGTGCTTGTGGTAAGTGAGGCTATCCGACAGAAATCAATGCTGCGTAAATATTCTCAGTATCTAAATCACGAATTCCCATCCCTTAAACGGCCCAATTAAGCGAAATCACATATGTGCCGGCCCGCAAAATCCTAAAGCGCCTATTATGCCGGCATATAAACAGCAACTAAACGGGCCGGCCCACTTACTTATTGGGCCAGCCCACTTGATTTACGGTGGACCCCACACTCTAATTGGGCCAGCCCACTTGCTTTAAGGTGGACCCCACCCACTACTGGGCCAGCCCACTAACCAGTTGGGCCAGCCCAATTGCTTTTGTGGTGGACCCCACATACTAAATGGGCCGGCCCTTTAAGTGGAAAGTGGGACCCACCTGTGTTTTTGGCCTGGCCCACTTGCTATATGGTGGACCCCACATACTAAATGGGCCGGCCCTTTAACAGGAAAGTGGGACCCACCTGTGCTTTTGGCCCGGCCCACTAACTAGTTGGGCCAGCCCAATTGCTTTTGTGGTGGACCACACATACTAAATGGGCCGACCCTTTAAGAGGAAAGTGGGACCCATCTGTGTTTTTGGCCCGGCCCACTATCTTGTTGGGCTGGCCCACTTGCTATATGGTGGACCCCACGTACTAAATGGGCCGGCCCTTTAACAGGAAAGTGGGACCCACCTGTGCTTTTGGCCCGGCCCACTATCTTGTTAGGCCGGCCCACTTGCTATATGGTGGACCCCACACTACTAAATGGGCCGGCCCTTTAACTGGAAAGTGGGACCCACCTATGTTTTTGGCCCGGCCCACTTGCTATATGGTGGACCCCACATACTAAATGGGCTGGCCCTTTAACAGGAAAGTGGGACCCACCTGTGCTTTTGGCCCGGCCCACTGGCTTGTTGGGCCAGCCCATTTGATCTAATGTGGACCCCACGTACTAAATGGGCCGGCCCGATAGCAGGAAAGTGGGACCCACATGCTAATTGGGCCGGCCCAATAACTTCTTGGGCCGGCCCACTTGCTTTAAGGTGGACCCCACTTGGTAAATGGGTCGGCCCAATAACAGGAAAGTGGGTCCCACATGTCTTGTGGGCCGGCCCTTTTGCCTGTTGACCGGTCAAACGAGTGCATTCGGCCCAGCCCACATGCTTAGTGGGCCGGCCCATTAAAGTTTTGACCAGTCAACCTTAGAGGTTAGGCCCGGCCCACGTAATTAATGGACCAGCCCAGCTATATAGTTGACCGGTCGAACTAAGTCAGCTGGCCCGGCCCGCAAACTTAATGGGCCGGCCCGCTTAAGACGTGGCAGGCCTCGTGTGGGCCTATGATACGTCTCCAACGTATCGATAATTTCTTATGTTCCATGCCACATTATTGATGTTATCTACATGTTTTATGCACACTTTATGTCATATTCGTGCATTTTCTGGAACTAACCTATTAACAAGATGCCGAAGTGCCGATTCTTTGTTTTCTGCTGTTTTTGGTTTCAGAAATCCTAGTAAGGAAATATTCTCGGAATTGGACGAAATCAACGCCCAGGGGCCTATTTTGCCACGAAGCTTCCAGAAGTCCGAAGACGAGACGAAGAGGGGCCACGAGGCAGCCAGAGCATAGGGCGGTGCGGCCCCTGCCCTGGCCGCGCGGCCCTATGGTCTGGGCCTCTCGTGCCGCCTCTTGACTTGCCCTTCCGCCTACTTAAAGCCTCCGTGACGAAACCCCCAGTACCGAGAGCCACGATACGGAAAACCTTCCAGAGACGCCGTCAACACCGATCCCATCTCGGGGGATCCAGGAGATCGCCTCCGGCACCCTGCCGGAGAGGGGAATCATCTCCCGGAGGACTCTACGCCGCCATGGTCGCCTCCGGTGTGATGTGTGAGTAGTCTACCCCTGGACTATGGGTCCATAGCAGTAGCTAGATGGTTGTCTTCTCCCCATTGTGCTATCATTGTCGGATCTTGTGAGCTGCCTAACATGATCAAGATCATCTATCTGTAATTCTATATGTTGCGTTTGTTGGGATCCGATGAATAGAGAATACTTGTTATGTTGATTATCAAAGCTATGTCTATGTGTTGTTTATGATCTTGCATGCTCTCCGTTATTAGTAGATGCTCTGGCCAAGTTGATGCTAGTAACTCCAAGAGGGAGTATTTATGCTCGATAGTGGGTTCATGTCTCCGTGAATCTGGAGGGGTGACAAGAACCTCTAAGGTTATGGATGTGCTGTTGCCACTAGGGATAAAACATTGGTGCTATGTTCAAGGATGTAGTCACTAGTTACATTACGCGCAATACTTAATGCAATTGTCTGTTGTTAGCAACTTAATACTGGAGGGGGTTCGGATGATAACCTGAAGGTGGACTTTTTAGGCATAGATGCAGTTGGATGGCGGTCTATGTACTTTGTCGTAATGCCCAATTAAATCTCACTATACTCATCATGATATGTATGTGCATGGTCATGCTCTCTTTATTTGTCAATTGCCCAACTGTAATTTGTTCACCCAACATGCTGTTTATCTTATGGGAGAGACACCTCTAGTGAACTGTGGACCCCGGTCCAATTCTCTTTACTGAAATACAATCTACTACAATACTTGTTCTACTGTTTTCTGCAAATAATCATCTTCCACACAATACGGTTAATCCTTTGTTACAGCAAGCCGGTGAGATTGACAACCTCACTGTTTCAATGGGGCAAAGTACTTTGGTTGTGTTGTGCAGGTTCCACGTTGGCGCCGGAATCCCTGGTGTTGCGCCGCACTACATCCCGCCGCCATCAACCTTCAACGTGCTTCTTGACTCCTACTGGTTCGATAAACCTTGGTTTCTTGCGAGGAAACTTGCTGCTGTACGCATCACACCTTCCACTTGGGGTTCCCAACGAGCGTGTGCTTTACGCGTCATCAAGCTAAATTTTTGGCGCCGTTGCCGGGGAGATCAAGACACGCTGCAAGGGGAGTCTCCACTTCTCAATCTCTTTACTTTGTTTTTGTCTTGCTTAGTTTTATTTACTACTTTGTTTGCTGCACTAAATCAAAATACAAAAAAAATAGTTGCTAGTTTTACTTTATTTGCTATCTTGTTTGCTATATCAAAAACACACAAAAAATTAGTTACTTGCATTTACTTTACTTATTTCATAATGTTTCCTCCTAAGTTTGTTCTTAAAGATGTGCCGGTAGGTCGAGGGTCTATCCTTGGGAAAGATAATATAGAAGAATTTTTCAATCATGTTAGTACCATTGAAAATTTTGAAGATAGACACTTGGTAGACCTTGCGCCTACTTATGAAATTGCTGCCGCGCATTTAGTTACTTTGTTGGAGACTAAATTTGTTAATCTTAATCCTATAATCCAACACATGTTTCTCACACTTGGTGATATGGAAGAAGGGGAAAAGAAAGATTTTGTTTTAGAAACCCTTCTTAGAGAATTTGGTGGTCTAGCAAGAGAAGCTAGAAAGGTCTTTGCTAAATTTAATATGCTTGGTTCTCATACTAATTTTGTTAGTCTCTTTGAAATGATGGATATGGATAGAATAAGATACACTAATAATATTGATGATGGTGGGGAGATCAAAGCACCAATACCATGTAAACTCTTAGCTATGAATGATGCATTAGAAAATAACTATGCTTGGCTTGTTCCTGAAAATTTGTTTGATGAGAGTAGCACTCCTAAGACTAATGAAAAGGGAGATGCTAAAACTTATGTATCTAATATATTATGCCTGGTTGAAAAAACTCCACACCCCGCTGAGAAGGCACCACCCTTTGATAATACTTGATACACACTTTCTGCGCCTAGCTGAAAGGCGTTAAAGAAAAGCGCTTATGGGAGACAACCCATGTTTTTACCTACAGTACTTTGTTTTTATTTTGTGTCTTGGAAGTTGTTTACTACTGTAGCAACCTCTCCTTATCTTAGTTTTGTGTTTTGTTGTGCCAAGTAAAGCCGTTGATAGAAAAGTAAGTACTAGATTTGGATTACTGCGCAGTTCCAGATTTCTTTGCTGTCACGAATCTGGGTCCACCTCCCTGTAGGTACCTCAGAAAATTAAGCCAATTTACGTGAATGATCCTCAGATATGTACGCAACTTTCATTCAATTTGAGCATTTTCATTTGAGCAAGTCTGGTGCCATTTTAAATTTCGTCAATACGAACTGTTCTGTTTTGACAGATTCTGCCTTTTATTTCGCATTGCCTCTTTTGCTATATTGGATGAATTTCTTTGATCCACTAATGTCCAGTAGCATTATGCAATGTCCAGAAGTGTTAAGAATGATTGTGTCACCTCTGAATATGTTAATTTTTATTGTGCACTAACCCTCTAATGAGTTGTTTCGAGTTTGGTGTGGAGGAAGTTTTCAAGGATCAAGAGAGGAGTATGATGCAACATGATCAAGGAGAGTGAAAGCTCTAAGCTTGGGGATGCCCCGGTGGTTCACCCCTCCATATATCAAGAAGACTCAAGCGTCTAAGCTTGGGGATGCCCAAGGCATCCCCTTCTTCATCGACAACATTATCAGGTTCCTCCCCTGAAACTATATTTTTATTCCATCACATCTTATGTGCTTTTGCTTGGAGCGTCGGTTTGTTTTTGTTTTTTGTTTTGTTTGAATAAAATGGATCCTAGCATTCACTTTATGGGAGAGAGACACGCTCCGCTGTAGCATATGGACAAGTATGTCCTTGGTTTCTACTCATAGTATTCATGGCGAAGTTTCTTCTTCGTTAAATTGTTATATGGTTGGAATTGGAAAATGATACATGTAGTAATTGCTATAAATGTCTTGGGTAATGTGATACTTGGCAATTGTTGTGCTCATGATTAAGCTCTTGCATCATATGCTTTGCACCCATTAATGAAGAAATACATAGAGCATGCTAAAATTTGGTTTGCATATTTGGTTTCTCTAAGGTCTAGATAATTTCTAGTATTGAGTTTGAACAACAAGGAAGACGGTGTAGAGTCTTATAATGTTTTCAATATGTCTTTTATGTGAGTTTTGCTGCACCGGTTCATCCTTGTGTTTGTTTCAAATAAGCCTTGCTAGCCTAAACCTTGTATCGAGAGGGAATACTTCTCATGCATCCAAAATACTTGAGCCAACCACTATGCCATTTGTGTCCACCATACCTACCTACTACATGGTATTTTCCGCCATTCCAAAGTAAATTGCTTGAGTGCTACCTTTAAAATTCCATCATTCACCTTTGCAATATATAGCTCATGGGACAAATAGCTTAAAAACTATTGTGGTATTGAATATGTAATTATGCACTTTATCTCTTATTAAGTTGCTTGTTGTGCGATAACCATGTTCACTGGGGACGCCATCAACTATTCATTGTTGAATTTCATGTGAGTTGCTATGCATGTTCGTCTTGTCTGAAGTAAGAGCGATCTACCACCCTATGGTTAAGCATGCATATTGTTAGAGAAGAACATTGGGCCGCTAACTAAAGCCATGATCCATGGTGGAAGTTTCAGTTTTGGACATATATCCTCAAATCTCAAATGAGAAAATTATTAATTGTTGTTACATGCTTATGCATAAAAGAGGAGTCCATTATCTGTTGTCTATGTTGTCCCGGTATGGATGTCTAAGTTGAAGAATAATCAATAGCGAGAAATCCAATGCGAGCTTTCTCCTTAGACCTTTGTACAGGCGGCATAGAGGTACCCCTTTGTGACACTTGGTCAAAACATGTGCATTGTGATGATCCGGTAGTCCAAGCTAATTAGGACAAGGTGCGGGCACTATTAGTACACTATGCATGAGGCTTGCAACTTATAAGATATAATTTACATGATGCATATGCTTTATTACTACCGTTGACAAAATTGTTTCATGTTTTCAAAATCAAAGCTCTAGCACAAATATAGCAATCGATGCTTTTCCTCTATGGAGGACCATTCTTTTACTTTCAATGTTGAGTCAGTTCACCTATTTCTCTCCACCTCAATAAGCAAACACTTGTGTGAACTGTGCATTGATTCCTACATACTTGCTTATTGCACTTATTATATTACTCTATGTTGACAATATCCATGAGATATACATGTTATAAGTTGAAAGCAACCGCTGAAACTTAATCTTCTTTTGTGTTGCTTCAATGCCTTTACTTTGAATTATTGCTTTATGAGTTAACTCTTATGCAAGACTTATTGATGCTTGTCTTGAAGTGCTATTCATGAAAAGTCTTTGCTTTATGATTCACTTGTTTACTCATGTCATATACATTGTTTTGATCGCTGCATTCACTACATATGCTTTACAAATAGTATGATCAAGATTATGATGGCATGTCACTCCAGAAATTATCTTTGTTATCGTTTTACCTGCTCGGGACGAGCAGAACTAAGCTTGGGGATGTTGATACGTCTCCAACGTATCGATAATTTCTTATGTTCCATGCCACATTATTGATGTTATCTACATGTTTTATGCACACTTTATGTCATATTCGTGCATTTTCTGGAACTAACCTATTAACAAGATGCCGAAGTGCCGATTCTTTGTTTCTGCTGTTTTTGGTTTCAGAAATCCTAGTAAGGTATTATTGTGGGTATTGGACGAAATCAACTGCCTGGGGCCTATTTTGCCACGAAGCTTCCAGAAGTCCGAAGACGAGACGAAGAGGGGCCACGAGGCAGCCAGAGCATAGGG
Organism: Lolium perenne; assembly: GCF_019359855.2. Classification (NCBI taxonomy): domain Eukaryota; kingdom Viridiplantae; phylum Streptophyta; class Magnoliopsida; order Poales; family Poaceae; genus Lolium; species Lolium perenne. Next base: position 145,780,183 of record NC_067245.2, read on the forward strand.
CGGCGCGGCCCCTGCCCTGGCCGCGCGGCCCTATGGTCTGGGCCCCTCGCGCCGCCTCTTGACTTGCCCTTCCGCCTACTTAAAGCCTCCGTGACGAAACCCCCAGTACCGAGAGCCACGAAACGGACAACCGACCAGAGACGCCGCCACCGCCGCTCCCAGCGCGGGGGAGCCAGGAGATCGCCTCCGGCACCCTGCCGGAGAGGGGAATCATCTCCCGGAGGACTCTACGCCGCCATGGTCGCCTCCGGTGTGATGTGTGAGTAGTCTACCCCTGGACTATGGGTCCATAGCAGTAGCTAGATGGTTGTCTTCTCCCCATTGTGCTATCATTGTCGGATCTTGTGAGCTGCCTAACATGATCAAGATCATCTATCTGTAATTCTATATGTTGCGTTTGTTGGGATCCGATGAATAGAGAATACTTGTTATGTTGATTATCAAAGCTATGTCTATGTGTTGTTTATGATCTTGCATGCTCTCCGTTATTAGTAGATGCTCTGGCCAAGTTGATGCTAGTAACTCCAAGAGGGAGTATTTATGCTCGATAGTGGGTTCATGTCTCCGTGAATCTGGAGGGGTGACAAGAACCTCTAAGGTTATGGATGTGCTGTTGCCACTAGGGATAAAACATTGGTGCTATGTTCAAGGATGTAGTCACTAGTTACATTACGCGCAATACTTAATGCAATTGTCTGTTGTTAGCAACTTAATACTGGAGGGGGTTCGGATGATAACCTGAAGGTGGACTTTTTAGGCATAGATGCAGTTGGATGGCGGTCTATGTACTTTGTCGTAATGCCCAATTAAATCTCACTATACTCATCATGATATGTATGTGCATGGTCATGCTCTCTTTATTTGTCAATTGCCCAACTGTAATTTGTTCACCCAACATGCTGTTTATCTTATGGGAGAGACACCTCTAGTGAACTGTGGACCCCGGTCCAATTCTCTTTACTGAAATACAATCTACTGCAATACTTGTTCTCTTGTTTTACGCAAACAATCATCTTCCACACAATACGGTTAATCCTTTGTTACAGCAAGCCGGTGAGATTGACAACCTCACTGTTTCGTTGGGGCAAAGTACTTTGGTTGTGTTGTGCAGGTTCCACGTTGGCGCCGGAATCCCTGGTGTTGCGCCGCACTACATCCCGCCGCCATCAACCTTCAACGTGCTTCTTGACTCCTACTGGTTCGATAAACCTTGGTTTCTTACTGAGGGAAACTTGCTGCTGTACGCATCACACCTTCCACTTGGGGTTCCCAACGAGCATGTGCTTTACGCGTCATCAGCCTACCATCTACCACGGGGTTTCAGCTGGTTAACGCCGATAACTGCCAGTTAACGGCGTCTGCCACGTGTCAGTTTGCATGACATCAGCAGTCAACGGGCTCCCGGAAATACTTGTGCAACGGTCCGATTTTCCGTGGCGGAAGGGCGCCCAAGCGCGATGGACCGAAAAAATCATCGTAGGACTTTGTCTGACGCAGTTTCGACAACAGAACCCATATCGTCGGGTTTAGGCCCATAGGCGACGAAAAATACCCCTTAGCGGACGATTTTGGGACGTTGTCTATCAGAACTTTTCTTGTAGTGAACTTAACAGTGAGGTTGTCAATCTCACCGGCTTGCTGTAAACAAAGGATTAAACGTATGGTGTGGAGAATAATGTTTGTTTGCGAAGAACAACAGAGAACAGAGATTGCAGTAGATTGTATTTCAGATGTAAAAGAATGGACCGGGGTCCACAGTTCACTAGTGGTGTCTCTCCAATAAGATAAATAGCATGTTGGGTGAACAAATTACAGTTGGGAAATTGACAAATAGAGATGCATATACATATCATGATGACTACTATGAGATTTACTTAGGGCATTACGACAAAGAACATAGACCGCTATCCAGCATGCATCTATACCTAAAAAGTCCACCTTCGGGTTAGCATCCGCACCCCTTCCAGTATTAAGTTGCAAACAACAGACAATTCCATTAAGTACTATGCGTAATGTAATCAACACAAATATCCTTAGACAAAGCATTGATGTTTTATCCCTAGTGGCAACAGCACATCCATAACCTTAGAACTTTCTGTCACTGTCCCAGATTCAATGGAGGCATGAACCCACTATCGAGTATAAATACTCCCTCTTGGAGTTACAAGTATCAACTTGGCCAGAGCCTCTACTAGCAACGGAGAGCATGCAAGAACATAAACAACACATATATGATAGATCAATAATCAACATGACATAGTATTCCATATTCATCGGATCCCAACAAACACAACATGTAGCATTACAAATAGACGATCTTGATCATGATAGGCAGCTCAAAAGATCTAAACATGATAGCACAAGAGGAGAAGACAACCATCTAGCTACTGCTATGGACCCATAGTCCAAGGATGAACTACTCACGCATCAATCCGGAGGCGGGCATGGTGATGTAGAGCCCTCCGGTGATGATTCCCCTCTCCGGCAGGGTGCCGGAGGCGATCTCCTGAATCCCCCGAGATGGGATTGGCAGCGGCGGTGTCACAATAACTTTTCTCGTATCGTGGCTCTCGGTGATAGGGTTTTCGCGACGGAGAGAATATATAGGTGAAGGGGCAGAGTCGGGGGACGCTCGAGGGGCCCACCCCATAGGGCGGTGCGGCCAGGGGTGGGGCCGCGCCCCCGTAGGGTGTGGGCACCTCGTGGCCCCCCTTCGTCTCTCCTTCGGACTCCGTGAAGCCCCTGGAAAAATAACAACGTGGCCTTTTGTTTCGTCCAATTCCGAGAATATTTCCTGTGTAAGATTTCTTAAACCAAAAACAGCAGAAAACAGGAACTGACGCTTTGGCATCTTGTTAATAGGTTAGTACCGGAAAATGCATCAAAAATATATAAAGTATGAATAAATCATGTAGGTATTGTCATAAAACTAGCATGGAACAAAAGAAATTATAGATACGTTGGAGACGTATCAAGCATCCCCAAGCTTAGTTCCTACTCGCCCTCGAGTAGGTAAACGATAACAAGGATAATTTCTGAAGTGACATGCTACTATCATAATCTTGATCAACACTATTGTAAAGCATATGAGATGAATGAAGTGATTCAAAGCAATGGTAAAGATGAAGATTAAACAACTGAATCATATAGCAAAGACTTTTCATGAATAGTACTTTCAAGACAAGCATCAAAAAGTCTTGCATAAGAGTTAACTCATAAAGCAATAGATTCAAAGTAAAAGGCATTGAAGCAACACAAAGGATGATTAAGTTTCAGCAATTGCTTTCAACTTGTAACATGTATATCTCATGGATAGTTGTCAACATAAAGCAATATAACAAGTGCAATAAGTAAACATGTAGGAATCAATGCACACAGTTGACACAAGTGTTTGCTTCTAAGATAGAAAGAAGTAGGTAAACTGACTCAACATAAAGTAAAATAAAGGCCCTTCGCAGAGGGAAGCAGGGATTACTCATGTGCTAGAGCTTTTTATTTTGAAAACATGGAAACAATTGTGTCAACGGTAGTAATAATTCATATGTGTTATGCATAAAACTCCTATAAGTTGCAAGCCTCATGCATCGAATACTGTAGCACCCTACCTTTTAATAAAGGTAAGATACCTGTGTATCGTGCTATTCCCGGGATCACTGATAGCACACACATTACAAAATATAGTAATCATTGCAATAGTATCAAATTACTACATCGTTGATCCAGAGAGTAAAGTAAAACCTTACAAATTGCATAGTCACATGGACTAGCTCAACAATGTTCAGAACAAACACAGCGGAAATGTATATCATCAATGAGCCTTCATCATCTTCATGTGCCACAGGCAGTCATGTTGGAATGTAGACTCGAGATCGTACCACGTACTTCTCCTCAGAAAATCCTGCACGTTTGAATATGCAGCCCCACGAATGGAGGTCAGTACAATGATGTACTGGCAAATGACACTTATATGGTGGTTGTTTTGGGCATGACTATCTACATGATATTTGGCAAGTGGAGTTTAGGCAAATTTGCATAAAGCCAATTTTATCCTACATTTTATTTAAAACAAAACATTTTACAAAACTCATAATTATGTCATAAACAGTATCATGGTTACATCTCCCATGTACTATCCGACAGTTGCTACTCAAATTTTAACTTATTCAGAAAAGGTGATGAGATTCTTCCGTACATTCCCTGCCTAGAAGCTCAAATTGTCCATAACCGGGGACACGGCTAAGATCTTAGATTTAACTCTCGAGAGGTTGTGCACTTTCACCTTACGACCCACCCTTCCCAAGAGAAGAATGAGACAAGATCTTTCAGAAGAAGGTTTCAACCATAACCAGCTAGACCCGTTCCCGTTTGGCCGTCACCACATCATCTTGTCTAGCAACAAGTTGGACCTCACAACTTACTTAATCCCGGCAGAGCCCATAATACCATAAGGCTGCACTAGAAGCTATCTAAAACATGGACGACATATTAATCTCTTTAATCCTGAGTGGCCATCCACAAGTGCACCCTCAGGCGATGACAACCACAATGTGGCCCTGAGTAGCCACTCAACATTTGCGCACTCTCAGGGATTCATCACTTTAGTCCCTAGGGCGCGTGAGGAATCACTTTAGTCCCTAGGGCGCGTGAGCCTGAGCAGCCGCCCACCAATCAACCAATCCACCCAGGTGATTCATTAAGGTTGTTAATTTTAATTCTCAATACTCACAATCCAAATTGATCAAAACAGCAGTGGCACTTTGTTATTGCTAGGCAAACTAAAATCCTAGCAAGGGTTCATGGTAGCTACACACTACTGGGATTGATAAGCATAGCATAACTTTCGAAATCAAAATCCTACCATGCATACTAGTTTGAAAAGCTCTAATGCATATATAAAAATAGGTAGGATTTGAATGTCACTTGCCTTTTGGTAGTCGAAGCGCGTTCACTTCTCTTAATCAAAATACGTGCCTCTCCGTAAAACTATAACATAGAATATAGCACAACATAAACACACCATTCAACAACAACATCATAATTCAAACAAGACAACAATCGAAAATCGCTCTATGGTACTAAGGTGTGGCATGAGGTTTGGCTTGCAGGATATGGCCTTGGGGTGTTGGAATGGCTAAGTCATATGATTAGGAAGAGATGGATTATCCAAGATATAATTGAAGAATCTTTATGCTTTACAAAAGCATGAAGGGAATTTGAAATGGCTTATGTGAGTTGAACCACATAAGTGACAAATAGTGCAACAACAATACTACTGAATAAGTGTGACAACAATTACTCAAAATAGTATGAACTACACATAGGCTTGGGTATAGATTTGTGATATATTAAATTACTCAATTAACTCATGTGTAAATTGAATAGTTCAATATAAGCCAATAAGATTAAGTGGACCTAAGGTTGAATAAGTATAAATGATATTTAGGATGATGGTGAATGTTTGGACTCAAGATATGTGTGATATGAGGTGGAGTGTATCAAACACAAGTATCCAAGGCATATCTAATTGAGATACATTACCATTGACAAATAACTCAAGTGAAATGTGAATATACGTGAACTAGGCGACGAGGTTTGATGTAGTAAGGATATTGGTTCAAGGTAAAATGTCTAGTGGTATTGGTGTGCGGATGGGATCATAAGTTTCATCTTTACAAAAGAATCATGTTGAGAAGGGATTATGGAAATCGATAACGGATACATACTCAAATTCTCATATTTGAACTTGAGTATTTGCAAAGTGATTCAAAGATTTTTGGATAGTGGTGCTATTGGATGAAGTACTGTAAAGTAAGGCTTATGCAATTGACATAGTGTGACAACACTTATCAGAGTAGCACGAGATCACACAAAGCATTGGAAATGAACTAATGATATATTGAACTACTCAAATAACTCATTTGAAAGTTGAATAGTTCGAACTAAGTGGAAGGATTGAATGGCATGAGATTGGATAGACATACATGATATTAGGATTTGGTTCGCCGAGCCTCATTATAACAAGAGTTCATCACATGTGATATAGGGTAGAGTATCTCCACTCTACTAAAGCAAGATAAAAATCTAAACTAGGACATGTCGCACTCTACTCAAATAACTCAATTGTTATTTGAATAACATGAACTAGACAACTAGGGGTAAGCTATGCATTATCTAACTGGTCCTGAAAGATAGGTATGAGCATAAGGGTCAATTCGGATAAAGGAACTATGTCGAAATCAGTTATAGGACTACACTTTTCGCGAAAAGTTATTAGAAGAAGTTTTCCGGATGGAAGACCTTTCTACACGGAAGTTGTAGAGAATTCTATTACAAGCGTATCGCCAGAAGAATCTCTCGGAAAAAGTTTATAGGATTTATTTTATAGACGATATTGCGGATCAAAGGGATACCGCGAAAATAAAGTGGGCGAAACTGCCACGCCAAATGTCTAACATGATCTACGTGATTTGCTGCTTACAACGGTATAAAGTTTGCCGAAATCCAACTTGTATAACTCAAGATATGAATTTTACAAAATTATACCGAAGCGGCTAGAGATTTAATGGTGTACGAAAAGTTGTCCGAACAAGTTACTCAGATGGAAAAACTTCCTATATAAAGTTGTAGAGGATCTAATTACAAATTTAATGGAAGAACCAATTTTCTAAACGGAGGTGTAGATCTAAGAAAATAAAATTACGAAGTTAAGTAGATTCACGTAAAAGGGCGGAAAAAGAATTATTACCGAGCGAGGGATTCTTTTGGGGCGTTTCTCCAAATTGCGTTACGGATGTTGCCTCGCATGTGTTGCACCGTGTGCCACGTACTGCTTCGTCAGAAAAGAAAGTTGTGCGCGTGTGTCGCGCGAGAAAGAGAAAGATGAGGCCGATGGTTGCGTTTTTGGGCAATGCCCCTTTGGAGGTACTTATAGGCTGTAGGTTGAAAGAATTTTTCTCCAGGAGCGATGTGGGACTAAAAGAATTAGAAAAGGACGGAGCAGGCGCGTGCGGGAGTGCTGGGCTGCGGGCGGTTTGGGCCGGAGCGGCCGGGTGGGCTGGGGGCCGAGCTGGGCCGCGGTATTGGGCCTGGGCGAGCTGAGCCGCGGCGGGCGACGCCGAGCTTGCTGCCGCGCGCGGGCGGTGCTGGGCCGGCCAGCTGCGCGTCCTCTTTTTTTTTCCAGAAATTGAAAATACATATTTGGAGGCTCAAAACTAATCGAAAAAATGCAAATGTGGTACCGTTGGGTTCGTTATGAAAAATACTTCAATATGAAACTAAATTTGGAATAAAAATATAAACTTTTCAAAATCAAAATTTGACATACATGTCTATGTGGCTAAAGTGCCTTTTTAGGGTTTAATGTTTTCTCAAATAAAATATTTTATAAGTTTCAAAACCTCCGAACAAAATAGAGTATTGTTAGAAAATCTTTTGAAACTAAGGTTTATGAAAACTACTATATTTTTGCAAAAACTTTTTTATATCCATTTGTGAAAATAAAATAATCATTATACGCATTTGGCCTAATTGGCAACTTTGGTAATATTTTGCAAATAGAGTTTTCTAGCGTTTTGTTTTCTTAAATAAAAATGCATTGAGGATTTAAAAATCTTGAAAGCAAAGATATGTTTGATTTTGAAAATACTTTAAAACCAAAAGTCTTTGAAAATACTATTTTGGGATTAACTTGTAAATAACTATAAAAAGCTTTTAATTCTTTGTGAATTTTCAATCAAGTTCAAACAATCAAGCATTAAATTAAATTTTATTTTACATTTCGAAATTTAGAAAATTCCGGGATGTGACAAATACCAATAGTGCCCGTACCTTGTGCTAATTAGCTCGGACTTCCATGGATTATCATTGCATTACATATGTTTCAACCAAGTATCACAAAGGGGTACCTCCATGCCACCTGTACAAAGGTCCAAGGAGATAAATCGCATTTGATTTCTCGATTTTGATAGATCTCAACTTGAGGAAATCCATACCGGGACAACATAGAAAACAGATAATGGACTCCTCTTTTTAATGCTTTAAGCATTCAACAACAAATAATATTCTCATAAGAGATTCTGAGGATTAATGTCCAAGCTGAAACTTCCACCATGATACGAGGCTTTGGTTGGCGGCCCAATGTTCTTCTCTAACAGTATGCATACTCAAACCATTTAATCATGAGAAATCTCCCTTACTTCAGACAAGACGAACATGCATAGCAACTCACATGATATTCAACAAGGTGTGATAGGTTGATGGCGTCCCCAGAGACATGGTTACCGCTCAACAAGCAACTTATAAGAACTAAGATACATAAGCGACATATTCATTACCACAATAGTTTTTTAGGCTACTTTCCCATGAGCTATGTATTGCAAAGACAAGGAATAAATTTTTAAAGGTAGCACGCAAGCAATTTACTTTGGAATGGCAGAAAAATACCACATATAGGTAGTTATGGTGGAAACAAATGGCATAGGTTTTGGCTCAAGGTTTTTGGATGCACGAGAAGCATTTCCTCTCAGTACAAGGCTTTGGCTAGCAAGGTTGTTTGAAGCAAACACAAGTATGAACAGGTACAACAAAAACTTATACAAGTACATATTGCAAGCATTATAAGACTCTACACTGTCTTCCTTATTGTTCAAACACTTTTACCAGAAAATATCTAGACCTTAGAGAGATCAATCATGCAATCCAAATTTCAACAAGCTCTACGGTAGTTCTCCACTAATAGATTTAAACTACATGATGCAAGAGCTTAAACATGATCTATGAGAGCTCAAAACAATTGCCAAGTATCAAATTATTCAAGAAAATATACCAACTACCACATGAAGCATTTTCTGTTTCCAACCAAATAACAATAAGTGAAGCGATCAACTTTCGCCATTGAACATTAAAAGTAAAAGCGAAGTACACTAGTGTTCATATGAAAAAGCGGAGCGTGTCTCTCTCCCACACAAGGATGTTTAGGATCCGATTTTATTCAGAGAATGAAAATAACAAAACGAAAATAAAAGCACATAGACGCTCCAAGTAAAGCACATAAGATGTGACGGAATAAAAATATAGTTTCACTAGAGGTGACCTGATAAGTTGTTGATGAAGAAGGGGATGCCTTGGGCATCCCCAAGCTTAGACGCTTGAGTCTTCTTGAAATATGCAGGGATGAACCACGGGGGCATCCCCAAGCTTAGACTTTTCACTCTTCTTGATCATATCATATCATCCTCCTCTCTTGACCCTTGAAAACTTCCTCCACACCAGACTCAAAACAATCTCATTAGAGGGTTAGTGCATAATCAAAAATTTACATGTTCAGCGAGGACACAATCATTTCCAACACTTCTGGACATTACCCAAGGCCACTGAAAGTTAATGGAGCAAAGAAATCCAGTCAACACAGTAAAAGAGGCAATGCGAAATAAAAGGCAGAATCTGTCAAAACAGAACAGTCCGTAAAGACGAATTTTTTCGAGGCACTTAACAGGCTCAGATGAAAAATCTCAAATTGAACTAAAGTTGCGTACATATCTGAGGATCACGCATGAATTTTTTCAGCATTTGACGAGCTTCCTACAGAGAGATCTACTCAAATTCGTGACAGGTAAAAATCTGTTTCTGCGCAGGAATCCAGATCTAGTATCAACTTTACTATCAAAGACTTTACTTGGCACAACAACGAAATAAACATGATAAGGAGAGGTTGCTACAGTAGTAACAACTTCCAAGACACAACAAAACAGTACCAAAATGAAAACATGGGTTATCTCCCAAGAAGTGCTTTCTTTATAGCCATTAAGATGGGCTCAGTAATTTTAATGATGCTCTCGCAAGAAATAAGAGTTGAAGCAAAAGAGAGCATCAAAAGAAAATAAGAAACACTTTTAAGTCTAACGCACTTCCTATGAAAAGGAATCTTGTAAATAAACAAGTCATGTAAGCATAATGCAACAAGCATAGGAAGACAACACAAGCGCAACTTCAAGATTCTCAACATAAAGAGGGGAAACTTAATATTATTAAGATGCATATAACCATGTTTCCCTCTCTCATAATAACTTTCAGTAGCATCATGAACAAACTCAACAATATAACTATCACATAAAGCATTCTTATTCACATGCATAAAAGTATCATTACTCTCCACATAAGCATAATCAATTTTATTAGTAATAGTGAGAGTAAAACTATCACAACCATCATTGTAATTATCATAAATTGCAGGCATGGTATAATCATAATAAACTTTATCCTCCATAGTAGGTGGCACCAAAATACCACTATCATTATAATCATCATAAATGGGAGGAAAAGTATCATCAAAGAAAAATTTCTCCTCAAAACTTGGGGGACTAAAAATATCACAACCAGCTTCCCCAAGCTTAAATTCTTCCATAGCATTAGCAATAATAGTATTCAAAGAGTTCATGCTAATAACATTGCTACAACTATTTTGCAAACAAAGTTCCATGGGTTTTTTAATTCTCTCTTCAAACACATCATGTCCTAATTCAATATAAAGTTCATAAAGATCTCTAATTTTGTTGTTGTTTTCCATTAAGCCTAACTAGTGAAAATAAAAACAAGAAACAAAAAGATATAATTGCAGGATCTAAAGGAAATACCTTCGAGCACTCACACACTGGCAACAGTGCTAGGAAATAGCTTAGTAGTCAGAGGATGTGAATACCTTTTACCTTACCTCCCCGGCAACGGCGCCAGAAAATAGTCTTGATGGCGCGTGATGCACACGTCCGTTGGGATCCCCAAGAGGAAGGCGTGATGCGCACAGCAGTAAGTTTTCCCTCAGAAAGAAACCAAGGTTATCGAACCAGTAGGAGATGAAGGCCACGTGAAGGTTGTTGGTGGAGGAGTGTAGTGCGGCGCAACACCAGGGATTTCGGCGCCAACGTGGAACCTGCACAACACAATCACAATACTTTGCCCCAACTTAACAGTGAGGTTGTCAATCTCACCGGCTTGCTGTAAACAAAGGATTAAACGTATGGTGTGGAGAATGATGTTTGTTTGCGAAGAACAACAGAGAACAGAGATTGCAGTAGATTGTATTTCAGATGTAAAAGAATGGACCGGGGTCCACAGTTCACTAGTGGTGTCTCTCCAATAAGATAAATAGCATGTTGGGTGAACAAATTACAGTTGGGAAATTGACAAATAGAGATGCATATACATATCATGATGACTACTATGAGATTTACTTAGGGCATTACGACAAAGAACATAGACCGCTATCCAGCATGCATCTATGCCTAAAAAGTCCACCTTCGGGTTAGCATCCGCACCCCTTCCAGTATTAAGTTGCAAACAACAGACAATTGCATTAAGTACTATGCGTAATGTAATCAACACAAATATCCTTAGACAAAGCATTGATGTTTTATCCCTAGTGGCAACAGACATCCATAACCTTAGAACTTTCTGCCACTGTCCCAGATTCAATGCATGGAGGCATGAACCCACTATCGAGCATAAATACTCCCTCTTGGAGTTACAAGTATCAACTTGGCCAGAGCCTCTACTAGCAACGGAGAGCATGCAAGAACATAAACAACACATATATGATAGATCAATAATCAACTTGACATAGTATTCCATATTCATCGGATCCCAACAAACACAACATGTAGCATTACAAATAGACGATCTTGATCATGATAGGCAACTCACAAGATCTAAACATGATAGCACAAGAGGAGAAGACAACCATCTAGCTACTGCTATGGACCCATAGTCCAAGGATGAACTACTCACGCATCAATCCGGAGGTGGGCATGGTGATGTAGAGCCCTCCGGTGATGATTCCCCTCTCCGGCAGGGTGCCGGAGGCGATCTCCTGAATCCCCCGAGATGGGATTGGCAGCGGCGGCGTCACAGTAACTTTTCTCGTATCGTGGCTCTCGGTGATAGGGTTTTCGCGACGGAGAGAATATATAGGCGAAGGGGCAGAGTCGGGGGACGCTCGAGGGGCCCACCCCATAGGGCGGCGCGGCCAGGGGTGGGGCCGCGCCCCCCTAGGGTGTGGGCACCTCGTGGCCCCCCTTCGTCTCTCCTTCGGACTCCGTGAAGCCCCTGGAAAAATAAGAACGTGGCCTTTTGTTTCGTCCAATTCCGAGAATATTTCCTGTGTAAGATTTCTGAAACCAAAAACAGCAGAAAACAGGAACTGGCACTTCGGCATCTTGTTAATAGGTTAGTACAGGAAAATGCATCAAAATGATATAAAGTATGAATAAATCATGTAGGTATTGTCATAAAACTAAATTGGAACATAAGAAATTATAGATACGTTGGAGACGTATCACCCATCAACGTTTAGCTTGGGTTCTCCACTAGCAGGATGTGTCCAGCGCTTCCTAAATTTTTGCCTACCATCCATTTGGGTGCCTGCCTTGTTGGTAAACCCTTGCACAGTATTGACCACCATTTTACCCTTTACCACATCTGCATCCTTGAACTGTTTTATTAGCGTAAGGCAGTGAAGGTAGCTCACCAGGAAGCGGCGGGATCCATCGATCGAGGGGCAGGGTTTTCATGGATCATTTCGTTATGGCATGCCATATTCGCCACATAGTCATGAGTGTAGGAGCTCTTTGGGCTTCAGGTATCGTTTGCTGGACATGTAGGAGCCATTCTGTTCCAGTTGGTTTTAGCAGTTCGGCGGCAAGTCCCAGATTTCAGCCATCGCTCACCATAAATCCCGAGCATGTTGTCAGCGAAGGAAAACATGGAATGTAACTTCATCAGCACAACCGCAGATCAGGCACAGGCTTGAAGTAGACATGCCTCTCCTCATTTGCTTTCGTTAATTAGCTGACCTATGCTTGACGCATATTTGTCTACTTGACTCCAATTGCTTGGTCCACTTGGGCCTTAAAAAACAGTAAACTGTCATCTGCGAACCCCAGCCTTTGAATCACTTTCCTTAGAAAATCCCAATCCATGCTGTCTAATGTTTTGAATAGATATAACTTGTAAGCACAGAAATTCTTTGACAGATTTGTGTTATTCTCACTGAAGTGCAGGCATTCAAAAGCAACAAGAGCATTATCTGTGATTAATCACCGTAAGGATGTTGTTTGATTGCGAGAGCAAACTAATTGTTAATAGTAGTCTCTCGATCAATTTATACAAGATTGTGCTTGCAATTTAGGGTGTGCTATTTGATTGCGCCTTAGAAATTGTTTTGATGCTCGCTTTATTTATCTGTGTCGTGCTTTTACTTACCAGGCCAGAGAAAGCAATAGAAGTAAGAAGCTTTCAAAGATGCCTCCAGCAGTTTTAATACTGTAAAAGCCGCAGCAAACAAGGGCATTTTGGCATCTTTGCCAAAGGAGATTCAGATATTGATGATGTATGATAAGCAACCTCAGTCCTCCCCTCCTCTCAATAGCTATGGTATGTGTTGTTTTATTGCGATCGCAAACTAATTGTTATCATGCTCGGTCAGGAACCACATTCCTGTATATACGCATTGGAAGAAGTACCGCCACGACCAAGGGCTCCTCTATGACTTTTATGGAAAAGTGGCGGTATTTACACACTGCATTCCTTTGCCCCCCTTACTGTTTATAAAGCTGTTATTTCTCAGAAATTGTCATTCTTATGCATGTTCTTCCATATCTCTAGGGTAAATTTTCAATGGACACGAAGCAGTCACCAGTAAAAGGTGCATGCAATAAGCATCTTCAAAGTGACATGGAAAATCTGGTAAGTCAAGATCTGTGTTGTTTACAGAATGATAGAGTACACAGTTCCATCAACAAGTTGGATGGGTATTTACTATGTAGCTTGTATTTTCCTGAACGCATGACTAGTCTTTTAAATCACTGATTGCGTTCGTACATGTTTGACATAGATAGTTAATATATGTAACTCGTGGTATCATTTCCATGATGCTCACTTTGCCAAGAAGGTACATTGCTTAGTTCTTCGATGAATAGCTAAGGTGCGTTTTAAACTAAATTCCTGTTTTTGGCATGTAGCTGTTTGTAGGAGCTTTTGTGCACATCGTTGCTTGCGCAAAAGTCTGCAAATTCTTTCTGCAATATAGATGCTCTGCATCTAACTGCTCTAAATAGTGATTAACTTGCACAACACCATATAACATTGCACACATTATTGATTATTCAAAAATCCGTTATAGAATCTATAAGTTGGCTGCATGTATGTGTTTTTTCCAGGGAGACTCGTACACATATAAACAACCAAGTCATGTGGATCTGTTCAGGGAGACACACCACAACAAGACCGATCGCGACTCCCCTGAAGTAGAACTTGTTCTTGTGAGTAAGCATTCAATGAGTTATCACTGAAACTAAGTTTATACTTTGCTTCATCTAACACTAATCTATCTTCTGTCTTTATTGCTAAACAAGCCTGAGATTGAAAAAATATATGTCTCAACCTACTCGATCGAATCTGAGCACCCAACATGATTTACTGGAGACAGAGCCGAGGGGAAAAGGGGACCTACAAGATCTTGTCAACTCCCATAATGCTAATTTGTTCGAGCTTAACAGAGAGGTCCAGGAAGCGAGAGAGAAGCAGGCTGCCCTTGAGGCAAGGCTTAAAACGTTAACCTGGTCCCTGCCCGAGTAAACATGGTGAACTGGTGGTGCTATGGTGAATAGTTTCACTGTATTTTGGGCTGGTGGTCTTACTTTTGGTGCAAGCTAAACTGTTATTATTTTGGAGGAGCTGAACTATTATGGTATGGTGCTAGTACGCAGGATGAACTTAAGATCGAATGTAACTTGATGCACAGTTATCTAGTTATTATGTACGTATTTTTTGAGTGTTTATGTATTATTTATATGTAATATGGCTGCACAAAACGGCCATTAGTTGACACGCCATGTTCGACAGGCATTTATCGGCTGGAAGTAATGGGCCGACTGAGAAAATCAGGCCGGACCATTCTAACAAGCCATTATTAACGCACCAACATTGATGGGCTTGAAGTAACGGGCCGTTTTTGCAATTGATTTTTTGGGACGTTGCAACACAAAAACGGGCTGGGACAGTAAGGCCGTACATTTAGGCTGTTAAAAGGTCGGCCGTGAGTGGGCCAAGAAAGGGCCATGGTTAACGGGCTTACCTTAATGGGCCCTGACAAATGGGCCATGTGCATAGCTGGCAGTTATAAACGGACCGTCTTTTAATGGGCCGCAATAACCTGGGCCCGAAGTCCAGTTAGTGCCACGTGTGTTCCTGCATGTGGGCCCCCGACGTCCACGTGTCAGCATTTCATTTTGCCATGTGTCGAGATGGTATTGGGCCTCCTACAAGCACATGTTTGTATTCCGGGTGACACGTGTCGACATGCCAATGGCGACGCTCTAGGCACGTGTCAACCTTCAAGTGCAAATCTACATGGCCACATGGTGGGAGGAGGTTCGTCCGGAGAGGTCAGCTAGACGACAAAGATGACATCATGCGCCTTTAATTATTGGACCGACAACTCAATGATTTGTCTGACACGGTGGTCTCGATTGGGGAGGCAGCCGCATGACGGTTATGCCCATCCTGACATACCGGGCCGGGTGGGCTTTGGGTGTGGGCTTGGCCGTCACGGATCCATGACGAGAAAATCTAACCGTCAGTCTGGCCATCTGTGTCGCGAGATTCGCCACGGAATTCCAAACCGTCAGTATGAGGCCTCCATGACGGTTTTTGGCCTTTTGCTGACGAACTAAAATCGTTATAGACTAGCGAAATGTTACTAGTGCTTACTAGTGCCATGCTCTTGCTTGTCTAGGTCTACTGCTACTCAATTGCTTGCTGGTGATGCTTGCTGGCAGTGTTGGCTATTACCCTGACACTTGTGATGCTTGTGATGTACTTCTGTGTCTTGCACATGATCCAATTGATACATTGGATCAATAGATGCTAGTGGCTAGGCTCTCTGTCTTGCTTGGCTGTTGCTCTAGCCATTGGCTAATGATGAGGACATCCCTACTACACTACTACCTCCATCATTGCAAGATGAAGACAATGCTGCTGTGAAGCTCAAGTCCAATGAAGTCAGGATTGGACCCATTACAAGGGCTCGTGCGAAGCTACTCAAACAACAGGTGAACTTGTTCCTAAGTGATACTTTGATCAACGAGAACTTTATACTGCATAAGTCCTTTTACTTTTGTATGATTACGTATGAAGAAGGAGCAAGCATTGCACGAGGAGGAGAGGAGCAGCTGGACAAGAAGCTGAACATGGAGCTGGACATGGAGCTGGACATGAAGCGCGAGGGAGGAGAGGGAGGAATGCACGAAGGAGGAAGACCAAGTCCAGGCCGGTGCACCGCCCGGTCAGACCGGCCGCCACGCCGGCGCTCCCGGTCCCACGTCCGGTCCAACCGGACTGCAGACCGGACGAACCCGGCGCCGACCGGATCCTCGACCGGTGCACACCGGACACCATCCAGGGGCTCTGGACCCCTAGTCCGGTCACCAACCGGTGCCAGGCCCGGTTCAAACCGGCCTGCCCGGTCCCATACCCGGTCGACCGGCCCCCCTGACCGGCCGAGTCCGAGTCTGTCTCGACCAGATCCAATCTGGGTCGGTTTTATATGTTTCTTTTTGACCCCTGGTCGTCCTGAACTCCTATATAAGTGCCTAGGACGCCCCCAAATTAGGTTTAGACCATGTTTAAGATAAACCCTAGTTCATAGTTGATTGCTTTGCAACTCTATTGAATCTATACATCGATCCGCATCGATTTGGTGTTTGCTACTGAAAGTCTTGTGTGATCTGCTGTTCCATTGGGGATTAGAAGATTGCAATTTACCGCTTCGTGGTCGACGGCTAAGTGCGCAAGTGTGTGGAGTTGCGAATATCTTGCCGGGTTGAGAGCTGTTGCATTGGTGATAGGGATTGATCGAGAGACTTCGTCGGCGTCATACAAGTTATCATCCACTTCATCATCGTGTATCTCCGCCGTGTTCATCCCATGTTCATCACATCCACCGTCGCTTACTGAGAAGATCGGGCAACCCCATATCATCTTGGTATCAGATTTCAGTGTTTCCTCGGTAAGCCATCCACAATCCACCCCATAGTTGAGTTGTGAGTGTTTTCCTATCCAGAAAAAGCCAAAAATATTAGGGTTAGGGTTTGCCATAGCCTTAGATTGCACTAATTTCGAGTTTTAGTTGCTTTTCGTAGTTGTTTTTGCGTATCTTTTTCTTCCATCTAGTAGATTGTTAGGGTTTGTGTCTCCGCTATCATCTAGTTTCCAGTTTTGTTACTTCGAGTCCACATAGCGTACAGTTTGCTTGTTCCCAACCATAGACACAGCCTTTCGATATAAAGTTACTAGGAACTTTCCCACAAGAGACTAGTTTTACTGCTCGACAGGCTGCTCGTTAGGGTTTTGGTGCTTTGCAATTTATGTTGGCCATGTTACAAAGAGTTGAGTCATAAAATAAAATAAAACAGAGAAAATAGAAAAGAAGCAAAAAGGAGCTACATAGCTGCGTGTGCTACAAAAAGAAAATCCAAAAAGAAAAAGTGAAGTGCTAGTAAGAGATCAAGTGAAGGCCTAGTTTAGTTTTCTGCACCTGTAGTTGAGCAATCTTGTGCCTGTTCGTTGAGCTTTGCTAGTGTCTCTCGAGTGCATTGCAACCTATTCTTCTATATAGTTGCATTGCCACATTTATCGCCTTGTGTGAGTATCATTGGTTGTTCTACGGTCAGCGCTAGAGCTTGTTATTGGTGCAAATAGGTAGCCTACCTACAGCCCCACATATATCTTGCTTTGTCGTGTGATTTGTTCTTATACCCTTGATATTCGCTTCGCTACATCCGTGCACTAGTTGTCACTACAAGTGGTAAGCAACACTAATTCACTTTGGAGCGGTAAGATTTCCTTTTCTTATCAGTTTTTGAGTGAGTTGTGCGAGTACCACCACATATTTTGTTTTAGTGCACTAACCTACTAACCATGTCTTCTAGTGATGAGAAAATTGTTAACCAGAAAAACAAGGATGCCGCTGATGTGATGACACTGAGGGAGTATGAACCTCTTCGTAATGAGATGCGACGTGAACTCCGCAATCAGGACGAAGAACTTAAGGGAACCGTTCAGGAGGTCGCCCAGAAGCTAGATGCTACTAATGAGATCGTCAACAAAATGCAAGATCAAATGACGGATATTCAGCGCAGTATTCAAGCTTTGACTCTAGCTGTTGACAATCTGACCCAACAACAGCAACAGGAAGATGAAGATGCTGAGCTTCAAGATGAAGCACGTGGTGCTGGTCGTGGTGCTAGACGTGGTGACCGTGGTCGTGCCTTTGTTGAACTCGGAGCTCGC
Source organism: Lolium perenne (assembly GCF_019359855.2). NCBI lineage: Eukaryota > Viridiplantae > Streptophyta > Magnoliopsida > Poales > Poaceae > Lolium > Lolium perenne. Next base: position 145,798,522 of record NC_067245.2, read on the forward strand.
CGTGTCCCTCCACAACCGCAAAACGATGGTTTGGGTAAGCCAAAGTTCTCAATACCCAAATTTGAACGAGGTGCTGATGTTGAAGAATACCTCACTTGGGAGCTGAAAATTGTGAAGTTATGGCGCTTACATGACTATACTGAAGATAGGAAGGTTAAGCTTGCTTCCTAAGAATTTGATGGCTATGCATTGCGTTGGTGGGATGGAGTTACACGTGCTCGACAAGAAGATAACGAATTGCTAGTTCTTACATGGCGCGAGATGAAGGACATAATGCAAGCTCGTTTCGTTCCCACTAATTATTCGGGATCTATCTTTGATAAGTTGACCCTCTTAACACAAGGTAGTAAGACTGCTGATACCTATTTCATGGAGATGGAGATGCTTATGCAGCGTGGTCGTGTCCTTTAGTCACTTCAGATGACGATGCAACGTTTTTTACATGGTTTGAAGTATGATATCAAAGGCATTGTTCGTCATCATAGTTATACTACTATGAATGAGTTGCTACATCATGCAAGAGAAGCTGAAGTACACTTAGCTGAAGAAGCGCAGATCAAAGGTCGTGCTACGGGAGCTAGGCGCTACACGCCTAGGGCGCCCCTATCTACGGCGCCGTCGCCATCTTCCCGCTACGCACCTTTTCCGATTTCGTCTAGCAAGCCGATCTCCAATGTGTCTAACACAAAGAAGTCCGAATCTACTGCAAGTACGAGTGGTTCTAGCATGTCTACTGCAGACAACAGCGATATGAATTGCCATACATGTGGTGGAAAGGGTCACTTCAAGAGAGATTGTCCGAACCGCAAAGTCATGTTCATTAATGACAATGATGAGTATGAGACTGGAGATGATGCTAATCCGGATGCTGCAGAAGATGATGATTATGACAGTGATGGTGTAGATGCTTTTTCGTCTGAAGCTCGCACTATTGTTGTGTCACAGCGTGCGCTTAATGTGCAGCCGAGTGCATCTACTCAACGCTGAAATTTGTTCCAAACAAAGGCACTAGTTGGTCCTGATAAAGCTTGCAAGGTCATTATTGATGGCGGGAGTTGTCACAATTTAGCAAGCAAGGAGTTGTGCGCCAAGCTGAAACTGAAGTATCTACCGCACCCGCATCCATATTATATTCAGTGGTTGAGTGATAATGGTGAGATGAAGGTTAACCACATGGTGCGTGTTGATTCTGAGATTGGACCGTATACGGATTCCATTGATTTTGATGTGGTTCCTATGATGGTGTGTCACCTACTATTGGGTCGGCTATGGCTCTATGACCGTTCTGTGCAGCACAATGGCCACGCCAATACATATCACTTGGAGTTCAAGGGCAAGAAAATCAACTTGCAGCCTATGTCACCGCAGCAAATTGTCAATGAATCTCGTCAGAAAACTGAAGTACACTTGGAGGATGCACCTATAGATAGGCGAGAGAATTGTACTACCGTGAGTGATATAACAAAAAGTGAGAGAGTGAATTCCTTAGTTACATTAGCCACCAAAGAATATATGAGAGAATTTAGTGAGGATCCTACAGCTAGGCCTCTTGTGCTCATTTACAAGGGTGAGGTTTTGGTTTCTAACGACATGACCCCTATTTCTCTTGGTGTTTCTAGTGTTTTATAGGAATTTCGCGATGTGTTTCCGGAGGAGGTGCCCGCGGGATTGCCACCATTGCGTGGTATTGAGCATCAAATTGACTTGATTCCCGACGCCTCGCTGCCCAATAGGGCGCCATATAAGACGAACCCCAAAGAGACGAAGGAGATACAGAAGCAATTACAAGCGCTACTCGACAAAGGTTATATCCGCATAAGCCTTAGTCCTTGTGTTGTTCATGTTATTCTAGTTCCTAAGAAAGATGGTACATGGCGCATGTGTGTAGATTGTAGAGCGATAAACAACATTACTATTCGATATCGTCATCCTATTCCCCGCTTATAGGATATGCTAGATGAATTGAGTGGCGCTGCTATTTTCTCTAAAATTGATTTGCGTAGTGGTTATCATAAAATTAGGATGAAAAAGGGGGATGAATGGAAAACAGCCTTTGAAACAAAATTTGGTTTATATGAGTGGTTAGTAATGCCTTTTGGTTTAACTAATGCACCTAGCACTTTCATGAGACTGATGAACCATGTTTTGCGTGATTTTATTGGCAAGTTTGTGGTTGTTTACTTTGATGACATTTTAATCTACAGCCGCAATGAGTCTGATCATACTATACATATTCGACATGTTTTGCAAATGTTGCGTGATAGTAAACTCTTTGGTAATCTTGAGAAGTGCACATTTTGTAAAGATAAGGTCATATTTCTGGGATATGTTGTCTCTAAGCATGGCGTAGAAGTAGATGTGTCTAAAATTGAAGCAATTCAAATTGGCCTACTCCCATGAATGTGAGTCAAGTAAGAAGTTTCCATGGTCTTGCTGGGTTTTATAGAAGATTTGTGCCCAATTTTAGTACTATTGCTGCACCTTTGAATGAATTAACTAAAAAGGGTGTTGTCTTTGAGTGGGGCGCAGCCCAAGATCATGCTTTTGATGAACTAAAACGATTGTTAACTTCTGCACCATTGCTTGCACTCCCTGATTTCAATAAGAAATTTGAGATTGAATGTGATGCTAGTGGTATTGGAATTGGTGGTGTGTTGATGCAAGAGGGTCGCCCAATTGCATATTTTTCTGAGAAACTTTCTGGTGCTAAGTTGAACTATCCTATATTCCTATATATGATAAAGAATTGTATGCTTTAATTAGAGTTCTTGAGGTTTGGCAACATTATTTGTGGCTAAAAGAATTTATCATACATTTTGATCATGAATTTTTGAAATATCTGAAAGCTCAATCTACCTTGCATAGGCGTCTTGCTAAGTGGGTTGAGTTCATTGAGTCTTTTCCATACATTATTAAGCATAAGAAGGGAAAAGATAATATTGTTGCTGATGCTCTATCTAGGAAAAATATGTTATTAACTCAACTTGATGTTAAAATTCCTGGATTAGAAATACTATGTGATTTGTATGCCACTGATCATGATTTTGACAAACCATATCGCTTGTGTGCTATTGGTAAAGCATGGGAGAAATATCACATACATGATGGGTTCTTGTTTAGAGCTAACAAACTATGTGTTCCAGAATCGTCTGTGCGTTTGCTCTTATTGCAGGAATCACATGCTGGAGGTTTGATGGGTCACTTTGGGCGTGAGAAGACGCTACTCATGCTAGCTGACCACTTTTATTGGCCAAAGATGAGGCGGGATGTGGATAGGTATGTGAAGAGATGTATTACTTGCAACCAGTCCAAGTTCAAGCTGAAGCCTCACGGTTTGTATACTCCTTTACCGGCACCTACTACACCATTAGAAGATATTAGTATGGATTTTGTGTTGGGATTGCCGCGTACTAAAAAAGGCCATGATTCTATATTTGTGCTAGTCGATAGATTCTCTAAGATGTCACACTTTATTGCCTGCCACAAGAGCGACGATGCGTCGCATATTGCTAACCTGTTTTTCAGGGAGATTGTACGTCTACATGGAGTCCCGAAGACTATTGTTTCTGATCGTGACGTGAAGTTTATGAGCTACTTATGGAAGACACTTTGGGGAAAGCTGGGGACAAAGCTACTTTTCAGTACTACTTGTCATCCCCAAACTGATGGTCAAACTGAGGTGGTGAATAGAACATTGTCACAACTGTTGAGATCCATGATCAAGAAGAACCTGAAGGAGTGGGAAGATTGTTTGCCGCATGTGGAGTTTGCTTACAATAGGGCGGTACATTCTACCACAGAGATGTGTCCCTTTGAGGTGGTGTATGGTTTCAAACCCATTACTCCACTTGACTTGTTGCCTCTACCCATACATGAGAGAGTCAATATGGAGGCATCAAAGAGGGCAGATTTTGTGCGGAAGATACATCTGAAGACTAAAGAGTTGATAGAAAAGAAAGGCAAGAGCAATGCTGCAAGGGTGAACAAGAAGCGCAAGGAGATGTTGTTCAAGCCTGGTGATATGGTCTGGGTACATTTTTGCAAGGATAGGTTCCCGAAGCTACGGAAGTCCAAGTTGCTTCCTTGTGGTGCTGGTCCTTACAAAGTGCTTGCCAAGATCAATGATAATGCATACTCTATAGATCTTCCAATTGATGAGTTTGGTGTCAGCAATTCTTTCATTGTGGCTGATTTGACACCATATGACGGAGAAGACCTTGGAGCGTCGAGGTCGACGCCTGTTGAATGGGGGAGATGATGAGGACATCCCTACTACACTAGTACCTCCGTCATTGCAAGATGAAGACAATGCTGCTGTGAAGCTCAAGTCCAATGAAGTCAGGATTGGACCCATTACAATGGCTCGTGCGAAGCTACTCAAACAACAGGTGAACTTGTTCCTAAGTGATATTTTGATCAATGAGAACTTTATACTGCCTAAGTCCTTTTACTTTTGTATGATCATGTACGAAGAAGGAGCAAGCATTGCACGAGGAGCAGAGGAGCAGCTGGACAAGAAGCTGAACATCGAGCTGGACATGGAGCTAGACATGAAGATATCCCATGGACGTGCGAGGGAGGAGAGGGAGGAACACGCGAAGGAGGAAGACCAAGTCCAGGCCGGTGCACCGCCCGGTCAGACCGGCCGCCACGCCGGTGCGCCCGGTCCCACATCTGGTCCAACCGGACTCTAAACCGGACGAACCCTGCGCCGACCGGATCCTCGACCGGTGCACACCTGACACCATCCAGGGGCTCTGGACCCCTAGTCCGGTCACCACCCGGTGCCAGGCCCGGTTCGAACCGGTCTGCCCGGTCCCAGACCCGGTCGACCGCCCCCCTGACCGGCCGAGTCCGAGTCTGTTTCGACCAGATCCAATCTGGGTCGGTTTTCTATGTATCTTTTCGACCCCTGGTCATCCTGAACCCCTATATAAGTGCCCAGGACGCCCCCAAATTAGGTTTAGACCAAGTTTAAGATAAACCCTAGTTCATAGTTGATTGCTTTGCAACTCTATTGAATCTATACATCGATCCGCATCGATTTGGTGTTTGCTACTGAAAGTCTTGTGTGATCTGTTCTTCCATTGGGGATTAGAAGATTGCAATTTACCGCTTCGTGGTCGGCGGCTACGTGCGCAAGTGTGTGGAGTTGCGAATATCTTGCAGGGTTGAGAGCTGTTGCATTTGCGACAGGGATTGATCGAGAGACTTCGTCGACGTCATACAAGTTATCATCCACTTCATCATCGTGTATCTCCGCTGTGTTCAACCCATGTTCATCACATCCACCGTCGCTTACTGAGAAGAAAGGGCAACCCCATATCAGCTAAGCTCTCCAGTCTTTGCTGGTTGGCAATTGATTAGCCTGTGATGCCTATTGGTGGTTGTCTATCACTCTGAATGGCTTATGATGCTACTGGTGCTTTACCAGTGGCTTATGTGCATGCTTAATGGGTAATTAAGCTACTTATGCTTGTAGTAATACTTGGTAAAATGATTTTGATAGCCAGATGGGCATTACTGAAGCAATTGCTTCAGTAATCCTTCTATGCATGTCATGTTGTTACCATGTGTGGATTTCTATCAGTTATATTTGATGAACCATGTGTTGGTATTGATTCAATTACATAAACAGTTGCTTATATGAATTCCAATATGCTTTGGAATAAATCTACTTGTCTGAACCTATATGGCGATGAAGACAATCTTGCTTGTGTGCCTTGTTTGCTTGCTAGGCTAGTATGTGACCTCCGTAGCTTGCTACTGCATCTGGTTGCAGCCTATTTGGCTATTTGGTGGGTTTTATGAAAAGATAAACCAGATTCATAGTTGGGAATCATTTGTATGAATGCCCTGTGGATGCTTTTGATGAAAACTGGGTTGATCTGATGGTTTAACACACCATATGGTGCTAGGTTAATTAGTTGGCTATTGTTCTAGGGTTCTAGTGACTTGGATGGTTAGTACTAGATATACACATGCATATCGAGCGACTAGATCTTCTAGTTCTTGGTCTGGCCTCTTCTTCCTAGCATCACTTGGTAAATACCAAGTGATGATATACCATGTGGAGCAATCTGCTCCACACCAAGTGTGTGTATGAGCATGCTTATGATGGATTGGATCATGAGATCCATCCAGGTATGATGTATATCTTGCTCCAGCTCCAAGATAGATGTTTTGTGTTGATGCAGTGCTTCTGGATGGTTGATTTGATCACAGCCCTTCACCTCCTAGCTCCTGGATGATATAGCCTTAGGTCACCAAGATCTATGGATGGTTGGGCTTGGTTTTTGGGATTAGTTCTCTGGATAAACTATGGAAATGCTTTACTGGTGTTCCTAGAGTTGTTCTTGTTGTTCTTTTGGTTATGCTGATGAATCCAACCCTATCTCTAAGCACTGTGCTATTTATAGAACAAGGTGCTGTGCTCCTTGGTCGACATCACTTATGTGTTTGTGTGTTGTGCTGTCCTGCCCTTCTCCCCTTGCTCATGATGGAGAAAAGCTGCTGGCTCCCTCTTTTGCTTTGGTTGGGACTTGATCCCTCCCTACCAAGGCTTATCACCTACATTTCTATTCTTTTTACTGCCAAGTGTCAATGACACTTGTTACTAGACAGATTCTTCTATTTTCTCTCCTTCTACAGGTTTACAAGACATATCAAGCTTTGGAGAATTTCAAGATGAAGAATTGATGAAGACTTTAGTTTAGAAATAATCCAATTGATGTAATCTTCATTTTCTATATTTTCTTATTCATTCTTGTATATTGGATATTGTAATGACAATGTAAATCTGTGTGCATGATCAATAAAGCTCAAAGTTTTGTTTATGAGCTTTTGTAAATATTTGGTATTTACTTATGAGTTATTTGTATATATTTGATATACTTTTGTATTACTTGTATAAGTGTGATGTGGTTATGAATTTATAATTCATTTGTATATTGTTTAATTGTCACTTCTTTGGTTTTGAATTCAATTTGAAATGCAAATCAAATATTTCGTTTTGCGATGAAATGCACATCCCATTTCTAAATCTACCCTTTGTTGGTCCTATGTTCTGGGATATTACACTTAGATTAGCGTCCCAGGCGTTTTTCTAACACATATGCAAACTCCATGGACTTACAAGTTTCCATTTTATTTCGCATCGCTAGGCATCCATAAACAAAAGAACATGACATCAACTCAATATGAATAAGTGGAATGTTGAAAGCGTTCCCCATGAAAGCATGGTTGTGCTAACTCCCAACTTGCAATTTGCAAACATATAAACTTCATAAGATAGTCACAGTGATCAAGTTTATTAAGTGCAAGAAAGTAAATGTGCCATCAAGTTCGTGGGAGCTTTACTGACTAATTTTATCATGCCAAAATTTAATTTGGAAAATAAATAAAAACATGATGAATATACTTGGAATAGCAATAATGCTAGTAGGTAGATATAGTGGACACAATTGTTAAACTTTGGTTATTGGTGGTTGGATGTATGAGTAGAGTTCATACTCAGTACAGGCGAAAGCTAGCAAAAGATTGGGAGCGACCAACTAAGAGAGCAATAATGGTCATAATCATGCATAGCGACAAAACATTATCAATCAAAGCATAAAGTGATATTACAAGTCAAGAACTAAAAAATCATAGAGGCTTTAGTTGACTGGTTATAGTCATAACATGGTATAACTGTATAAGCATGTGCCAAGTCAACCCAATAAAGCTTTGTCAAAGGAGAATACCACAATATTATGCTTTTTATGATGGAAACAACACATAATTCTTTCAATAGAACATTATGCACTCTCAGCTATTTGAGACAAGTCATGCTACAACAATAAATACTAAGCATATAAAAAAAATAACATCCAACAAGACATGCCAAAGTCTATACCACAGCCTAGACAAGCTTCCTTTTGCATCACTATAAGCATGAAACATTTTACTCGTCTCCAACACCAATCAACTTATTTGAAATAACTCTCAGAGATGAAAAACAATATGTACCAGAGAGCTAATCATACATAAATAAAGAATACTAATGAGCTCTGAACAAAATTAGAATCGAAAACCAAGAGCTAAATGCAGTAATAGAAAACTAGAACACTTGCAGAACAATAAGACCGGAAACTAGAGCGTTCTATACAATTAAAACGGAGTGGGTCTTTCTCCAAAACAAATGTGCCAGGATCCAACATATTCTATAGCAAACAAAAAAAACTAAACTAAAAACAAAAATAAAGACGCTCCAAGAACAACACATAGCGTATGAAGCAATAAAAATATAGCGCATAGAAAGATGACATGTTGCTTTGTTGATGAAGAGGGGATGCCTTGGGCATCCCCAATCTTTGACGCTTGTACCTCTTAGATATATCTTGGGGTGCAGGGGAATCCCCAAGCTTGAGCTTTCGTCCATTCTTCATCTCATCACATCATTCTTCTCTCCCTACACTTGAAAACTTCCTTCATACAAAACTTCACACAATTCTCTATTAGCAGCATTAGTACAATCAAAATAAACAAATCCACTTGGGTTCAGTTCTAACATATATCAAACATCTATTAAAGCATTAGCTACTGTAGAAACTCTTCAAGAAGCTCTTTGATCAAAAAAACTCAAAAAGAAAGAGATTAAGAGGCAAATGCAAATAGTGACAGATATCTGTCAAAACATAACACCATGTAAAGATCGATTTTTCGGAAATCTTCTATTGCTCAAATCGAAAAGTGATCAACTAAAGAAAGTTAGATAATAACCTAAGGCATACACATAAGAAAATGGCAGCTCAAAATTCCGCTCTGGCTATTTATACGAATTTTTATGGTGACAGCACAGAATCTGTTTTCAGGATAGCAACTTCCCCAGTCTTATTTTCTTCCTATTAGAGGCTATTCTTGGCACAAAAACGAAATAAAAATTATAAGGAGAGGTTTTTTTTGACCGAATTACCGTAGCTTTTCTTCCCCAGTGCTTTTCTTTAACGCCTTTCAGCTAGGCGCAGTAGTTTGAGAAGATGCTCACATAAGAAATATGAATTGAAGTAAAAGAGAGCATCAACAGGAAATATGAAACACATTTAAGTCTAACCCACTTCCTACACATAGGCATCTTGTACACAAATAAATCCACAAAGAACAAAGTGACGAGCATAGGAAGATAAAACAAGAGTAACTTCAAAGCTTTCAACATATATTTAGTACCATGAAAACTTCTACAACCATATTTTCCTCTCTCATAATAACTTTCAGTAGCATCATGAATAAACTCAACAACATAACTATCACATAAAACATTCTTATCATGAGCCACATGCATAAAATAATTATTACTCCACACATAAGCATAGTCATTCTTATTAATTGTAGTGGGAGCAAATTCAACAAAATAGCTATCGTTACTATTCTCATCACCATAATCATCAAATATAAGAGGCATATTGTAATCATAATTAACTTTCTCCTCAATAGTAGGTGGACTGAAAATAACATAATCATCATTGTAATCATCATACATTGGAGGCATAGTATCATCACAGAAAATTTCCTCCTCAAAAGCCGGGGAACTAAAAATATTCATAAAAACTAGGTTCCCCAAGCTTAGACTTTTCCATAGCATTAGCAATAATGGTGTTCAAAGAATTCATACTAATAACGTTGCTACTTGCATGCAAGTAAAGTTCCATAGGTTTTTTAATTTTCTCTTCAAACACCTCATGTCCTAACTCAAGATAAATACTATAAAGCTCTCTATTTTTGTTGTTGTTTTCTATTAGGCCTAACTAGTGAAAATAAAAATAAGAAACAAAAAGATATAATTGTAGAATCTAAAGGAAATAACTTCGAGCACTCACCAACAACTAAAAGACTTAGTAGCCAGAGGATGTGAGTACCTTTTACCTTACCTCCCCGGCAACGGCGCCAGAAAAGAGCTTGATGTCTACGCACGCTTCTATTCTTGTAGACGGTGTTGGGCCTCCAAGTGCAGAGGTTTGTAGAACAGCAGCAAGTTTCCCTTAAGTGGATCTCCCAAGGTTTATCGAACTCAGGGAGGTAGAGGTCAAAGATGTCCCTCTCAAGCAACGCTGCAATTACGATACAAGAAGTTTCTTGTGTCCCCAACACACCCAATACACTTGTCAGGTGTATAGGTGCACTAGTTCGGCGAAGAGATAGTGAAATACAAGTAATATGGATGATTATGAGTGGTAATAACAATCTGAAATAAATATGGCAGCAAGTAAACATGTAGTAAAACAGCAAATAAATGGTGATTCGATGTTTGGAAACAATGCCTAGGGATCATACTTTCACTAGTGGTTACTCTCAACAATGATATCATAAAGTAATATAAATATAAGCACTTCACTATGCTACTTTGAACTACTCCACGGTTGGATAACGAACACTAATTCACCGTGCGTAGGGCTGCAAAAGCAAACCTTAAAGATGTATTCCCAAGTACTAATGAACACCCCACGCTGTCACTTTGAGCATTCATAGGAGGTACTAACACACCACAATTTTATAGAGACATCCAACTCAAATCATAATTCAGTGAACAAGTATTCTGTGAAATATAGCCTAAGAGACCCACACGGTGCACACACTGTCACATTTACACACGTGGGACAAGGAGTCTACGGAGATCACATAAGTAAAATCTACTTGAATAGCATACCGATATCTAGATTACAAAGCTCATGATCACATAAAGATCACACCATGGGAGAGAGAGATAAACAACATAGCTACCGGTAGAGCCCTTAGTCCCGGGGGAGAACTACTCCCTCCTCATCATGGGAGTCAGCAACGGCGATGGAGATGGCTTCGGGGGTAATTCCCCGTCCCGGAAGGGTGCTAAAACAGAGACTTCTGTCCCCCGGATCTTGTTTGCGATGGTGGCGGAGCGACGGAGGGCGAAGGCTGATTGATTTAGGGTTTTTGCGTCAGGAGCTTTATATAGGTGGAAGGGCGAGGTCGGTGGAGACCTGGTGGCCCCAGACCACCCCTAGGTGCGGGCCAGGGCTAGGCCGCGCCTAGGCATGGTCTGGCCACCTTGTGGCCCCCCTTCGTCTATCCTCCGGACTTCGTCTTCATTACGGAAAAATAAGATCTCCGGCTTTTGTTTTGTCTAATTCCTAGAATATCTCCTGTACAACTTTTCTGAAATACAAAACAGCAGAACTGACGACGGAAACGGACGCACACGACCACTTTTTGGCGTCTGCCACGTGTCGCCCCGATGAGTACCGATCATCTCACGCTGATTAGTAGGACCGGCCTTACGTATGACGTCAAACTTTAGTGACGGAAATACATTTTGTTTTCTCTGAAACTACATTAAGAAAAACGTCCAACTGAAAAGTGTTATTATATCATTAACCTTGATTTAATTTGCACCCGATACTGCGGATGATTCTACTCTCTATCAGAAGGTGGAAAATCATTTTCAAGAACCAGATGATTCCTCTCGTCGCACTAGTGGAAAACAGGGCTTCCGTGGGAGCCTTTTGTCGCGGGCGCGCCTGCACCCGCGACAAATGGCCTGGCCACGTCGCCCCGAAACCATGTGGAGCGCGCAGGGCCATTTGTCGCGCCCGTTTGTCGCGGGCCGTATTACGACCCGCGACAAAAGGGGTCTGAGGGCTGGCGCCTCCTGTCGGCACCCCTTTTGTCGCGGGTCATAATACGGCCCGCGACAAAAGGGCCATGCCTATATATATAGAAGCAGCCAGCCACCCCCCACCTCATTTTTTCCTTGGTGGTGAAGGTGGAGGTGTATGCTAGCTCATTTTTTCTACATGTGCACAAGAGGTGTTTGATGGAATGCTTGTGAGAGGGATGCCACTTTGTTTTATTTGATAAGATTTCTCCTCTTTTTGATCCTAAAAGGTTAGCAACTATTTTCTCGACTATATATATATGCATAGTCCGTACAATACTAATTTTAGCAAGGTGATTGCATCTGATACATATATAATTGTACTTATGATGCAGATGAGTCATCCATGGATGTACGGTAACCGATGTGCTCCCGCTTTCAGAGAGGGCGTGAATTCTTTCCTGCTTGTGGCCGAGGCCAACAAGTCGAAGCAAGGTTTTATGTGATGTCCGTGTCTAAAATGTAAGAACGAGAAGGATTACTCTTGCTCAAGAGATATTAAGAGCCACCTGCTTCGGTTTGGGTTCATGTCCAGCTATAATGTTTGGACCAAGCACGGAGAAGAAGGGGTTATGATGGAAGACGGCGATGAGGAAGAAGATAATGATGACCAGTACCGATCTATGTTCTCTGAATGCTTTGATACCGCAATGGACGACAATGAAGAAGAAGGAGGTGAAGAACAGGCATCAGATGATCCTGTTGATGATGATCTTCGTCGGGCCATTTCTGATGCAAGAAGAGACTGTGGCACGGATAAGGAGAGGTTGCAGTTCGACAAGATGTTAGAGGACTGATACGTCTCCGACGTATCGATAATTTCTTATGTTCCATGCCACATTATTGATGTTATCTACATGTTTTATGCACACTTTATGTCATATTCGTGCATTTTCTGGAACTAACATATTAACAAGATGCCGAAGTGCCAGTTGCTGTTTTCTGCTGTTTTTGGTTTCAGAAATCCTAGTAAGGAAATATTCTCGGAATTGGACGAAATCAAAGCCCAGGGGCCTATTTTTCCACGAAGCTTACAGAAGTCCGAAGGAGAGACGAAGAGGGGCCACGAGGGGGCCACACCCTAGGGCGGCGCGGCCCCCCCCTTGGCCGCGTGGCCCTGTGGTGTGGGGCCCTCGTGCCGCCTCTTGACCTGCCCTTCCGCCTACAAATAGCCTCCGTGACGAAACCCCCAGTACCGAGAGCCACGATACGGAAAACCTTCCAGAGACGCCGCCAACGCCGATCCCATCTCGGGGGATCCAGGAGATCACCTCCGGCACCCTGCCGGAGAGGGGAATCATCTCCCGGAGGACTCTACGCCGCCATGGTCGCCTCCGGTGTGATGTGTGAGTAGTCTACCCCTGGACTATGGGTCCATAGCAGTAGCTAGATGGTTGTCTTCTCCCCATTGTGCTATCATTGTCGGATCTTGTGAGCTGCCTAACATGATCAAGATCATCTATCTGTAATTCTATATGTTGCGTTTGTTGGGATCCGATGAATAGAGAATACTTGTTATGTTGATTATCAAAGTTATATCTATGTGTTGTTTATGATCTTGCATGCTCTCCGTTATTAGTAGATGCTCTGGCCAAGTTGATGCTAGTAACTCCAAGAGGGAGTATTTATGCTCGATAGTGGGTTCATGTCTCCGTGAATATGGAGGGGTGACAAGAACCTCTAAGGTTATTGATGTGCTGTTGACACTAGGGATAAAAAATTAGTGCTATGTTCAAGGATGTAGTCACTAGTTACATTACGCGCAATACTTAATGCAATTGTCTGTTGTTAGCAACTTAATACTTGGAGGGGTTCGGATGATAACTTTGAAGGTGGACTTTTTCGGCATAGCTGGCTTTGGATGGCGGTCTATGTACTTTGTCGTAATGCCCAATTAAATCTCACTATACTCATCATGATATGTATGTGCATGGTCATGCTCTCTTTATTTGTCAATTGCCCAACTGTAATTTGTTCACCCAACATGCTGTTCGTCTTATGGGAGAGACACCTCTAGTGAACTGTGGACCCCGGTCCAATTCTCTTTACTGAAATACAACCTACTGCAATACTTGTTCTACTGTTTTCTGCAAACAATCATCTTCCACACAATACGGTTAATCCTTTGTTATAGCAAGCCGGTGAGATTGACAACCTCACTGTTTCGTTGGGGCAAAGTACTTTGGTTGTGTTGTGCAGGTTCCACGTTGGCGCCGGAATCCCTGGTGTTGCGCCGCACTACATCTCGCCGCCATCAACCTTCAACGTGCTTCTTGACTCCTACTGGTCCGATTAAACCTTGGTTTCTTACTGAGGGAAACTTGCCGCTGTGCGCATCACACCTTCCTCTTGGGGTTCCCAACGGACGTGCCAACCACACGCATCAAGCAAATTTCTGGCGCCGTTGGCGGGGAGATCAAGACACGCTGCAAGGGGAGTCTCCACTTCTCAATCTCTTTACTTTGTTTTTGTCTTGCTTAGTTTTATTTACTACTTTGTTTGCTGCACTAAATCAAAATACAAAAAAATTAGTTGCTAGTTTTACTTTATTTGCTATCTTGTTTGCTATATCAAAAACACAAAAAAATTAGTTACTTGCATTTACTTTATCTAGTTTGCTTTATTCTTGTTGCTAAAATGGCCAACGCTGAAAAGACTAAGTTGTGTGATTTCACAACCACAAATAATAATGATTTCTTATGCACACCTATTGCTCCACCTGCTACTACAGCAGAATTCTTTGAAATTAAACCTGCTTTACCTTGAATCTTGTTATGCGAGAGCAATTTTCTCGGTGTTAGTTACGATGATCTTGCTGCTCATCTTAATAATTTTGTTGAATTATGTGAAATGCAAAAATATAAAGATGTAGATGGTGATATTATTAAACTAAAATTGTTCCCTTTCTCATTAAGAGGAAGAGCTAAAGATTGGTTGCTATCTCTGCCTAAGAATAGTATTGATTCGTGGACTAAATGCAAGGATGCTTTTATTGGTAGATATTATCCCCCTGCTAAAATTATATCTTTGAGGAGTAGCATAATGAATTTTAAACAATTAGATACTGAACATGTTGCTCAAGCTTGGGAAAGAATGAAATCTCTGGTTAAAAATTGCCCAACCCATGGACTGACTACTTGGATGATCATCCAAACCTTCTATGCAGGACTAAATTTTTCTTCACGGAATTTATTGGATTCAGCTGCTGGAGGTACCTTTATGTCCATCACTCTTGGTGAAGCAACAAAGCTTCTTGATAATATGATGATCAATTACTCTGAATGGCACACGGAAAGAGCTCCACAAGGTAAGAAGGTAAATTCTGTCGAAGAAACCTCTTCCTTGAGTGATAAGATTGATGCTATTATGTCTATGCTTGTGAATGATAGGACTAATATTGATCCTAATAATGTTCCGTTAGCTTCATTGGTTGCACAAGAAAAACATGTTGATGTAAACTTCATTAAAAATAATAATTTCAACAACAATGCTTACCGGAACAATTCTAGTAACAACTATAGGCCATATCCTTATAATAATGGCAACGGCTATGGTAATTCTTATGGGAATTCTTACAACAATAATAGGAGTTCACCCCCTGGACTTGAAGCCATGCTTAAAGAATTTATTAGTACACAAACTGCTTTTAACAAATCTGTTGAAGAAAAGCTTGGGAAAATTGATATACTTGCTTCTAAAGTCGATAGTCTTGCTGCTGATGTTGATCTTTTGAAATCAAAATTTTTGCCTAATGAGAATCATCATAATAAAATTGTTACTACAGCAAATGCCATTCAAGTTAGAATTAATGAGAATATAAGATTAATGGCTGAACTGCGTGCTAGGTGGGATAGAGAAGAAAATGAAAAACTAGCTAAAGAGAAGAATGTAGCTAAAGTTTGGACTATTACCACCACTAGTAATGCTAATGCTACACATGTTGCTGCACCTCCTATTAATACTAATAAAAGAATTGGTGTTAGCAATGTTTCCACTTCTAATGCAAAGCGAAAAACTGCACTGAAACTGCTAAAACTCATTAAACTGCCTGTGATAAAGCTGCTGAAATTTTTTCCAACATTGGGGATGATGATCCCATTGCTTTAGATTATAATGGTTTGAATTTTGATGATTGCCACATCTCTGAAGTTATAAAGTTCTTGCAAAAACTTGCTAAAAGTCCTAATGCTCTCATAAAAATTTGGCTTTCACACATCATATTACAAATGCTCTCATAAAAGCTAGAGAAGAGAAATTAGAGCGCGAAGCCTCTATTCCTAAAAAGCTAGAGGATGGTTGGGAGCCCATCATTAAGATGAAGGTTAAAGATTTTGATTGTAATGCTTTATGTGATCTTGGTGCAAGTATTTCTGTTATGCCTAAGAAAATTTATAATATGCTTGACTTGCCACCGCTGAAAGAAGTTGATAATGTTCGCATTACCGTTAACAATAACCTTGTCCCCGTTGATTTTGTTGTCTTGGATATTGAATGCAATGCATCTTGTCCCATTATATTGGGAAGACCTTTTCTTCGAACTGTTGGTGCTATTATTGATATGAAGGAAGGTAATATAAAATATCAATTTCCTCTCAAGAAAGGTATGGAACACTTCCCTAGAAAGAGAATGAAGTACCCTTTTGATTCTATTATGAGAACAAATTATGATGTTGACACTTCGTCTCTTGATAATACTTGATACACACTTTCTGCGCCTAGCTGAAAGGCGTTAAAGAAAAGCGCTTATGGGAGACAACCCATGTTTTTACCTACAGTACTTTGTTTTTATTTTGTGTCTTGGAAGTGTACTACTGTAGCAACCTCTCCTTATCTTAGTTTTGTGTTTTGTTGTGCCAAGTTAAGCCGTTGATAGAAAAGTAAGTACTAGATTTGGATTACTGCACAGTTCCAGATTTCTTTGCTGTCACGAATCTGGGTCCACCTCCCTGTAGGTAGCTCAGAAAATTAAGCCAATTTACGTGCATGATCCTCAGATATGTACGCAACTTTCAATCAATTTGAGCATTTTCATTTGAGCAAGTCTGGTGCCATTTTAAAATTCGTCAATACGAACTGTTCTGTTTTGACAGATTCTGCCTTTTATTTCGCATTGCCTCTTTTGCTATGTTGGATGAATTTCTTTGATCCACTAATGTCCAGTAGCATTATGCAATGTCCAGAAGTGTTAAGAATGATTGTGTCACCTCTGAATATGTCAATTTATATTGTGCACTAACCCTCTAATGAGTTGTTTCGAGTTTGGTGTGGAGGAAGTTTTCAAGGATCAAGAGAGGAGTATGATGCAACATGATCAAGGAGAGTGAAAGCTCTAAGCTTGGGGATGCCCCGGTGGTTCACCCCTGCATATATCAAGAAGACTCAAGCGTCTAAGCTTGGGGATGCCCAAGGCATCCCCTTCTTCATCGACAACATTATCGGGTTCCTCCCCTGAAACTATATTTTTATTCCATCACATCTTATCTGCTTTTTCTTGGAGCGTCGGTTTGTTTTTGTTTTTTGTTTTGTTTGAATAAAATGGATCCTAGCATTCACTTTATGGGAGAGAGACACGCTCCGCTGTAGCATATGGACAAGTATGTCCTTGGTTTCTACTCATAGTATTCATGGCGAAGTTTCTCCTTCGTTAAATTGTTATATGGTTGGAATTGGAAAATGATACATGTAGTAATTGCTATAAATGTCTTGGGTAATGTGATACTTGGCAATTTTTGTGCTCATGATTAAGCTCTTGCATCATATGCTTTGCACCCATTAATGAAGAAATACATAGAGCATGCTAAAATTTGGTTTGCATATTTGGTTTCTCTAAGGTCTATATAATTTCTAGTATTGAGTTTGAACAACAAGGAAGATGGTGTAGAGTCTTATAATGTTTTCAATATGTCTTTTATGTGAGTTTTGCTGCACCGGTTCATCCTTGTGTTTGTTTCAAATAAGCCTTGCTAGCCTAAACCTTGTATCGAGAGGGAATACTTCTCATGCATCCAAAATACTTGAGCCAACCACTATGCCATTTGTGTCCACCATACCTACCTACTACATGGTATTTTCCGCCATTCCAAAGTAAATTGCTTGAGTGCTACCTTTAAAATTCCATCATTCACCTTTGCAATATATAGCTCATGGGACAAATAGCTTAAAAACTATTGTGGTATTGAATATGTAATTATGCACTTTATCTCTTATTAAGTTGCTTGTTGTGCGATAACCATGTTCACCGGGGACGCCATCAACTATTCATTGTTGAATTTCATGTGAGTTGCTATGCATGTCCGTCTTGTCTGAAGTAAGAGAGATCTACCACCTTATGGTTAAGCTTGCATATGTTAGAGAAGAACATTGGGCCGCTAACTAAAGCCATGATCCATGGTGGAAGTTTCAGTTTTGGACAACAATCCTCAAATCTCAAATGAGAAAATTATTAATTGTTGTTATATGCTTATGCATAAAAGAGGAGTCCATTATCTGTTGTCTATGTTGTCCCGGTATGGATGTCTAAGTTGAAGAATAATCAATAGCGAGAAATCCAATGCGAGCTTTCTCCTTAGACCCTTGTACAGGCGGCATAGAGGTACCCCTTTGTGACACTTGGTAAAAACAATGCATTGTGATGATCCGGTAGTCCAAGCTAATTAGGACAAGGTGCGGGCACTATTAGTACACTATGCATGAGGCTTGCAACTTATAAGATATAATTTACATGATGCATATGCTTTATTACTACCGTTGACAAAATTGTTTCATGTTTTCAAAATCAAAGCTCTAGCACAAATATAGCAATCGATGCTTTTCCTCTATGGAGGACCATTCTTTTACTTTCAATGTTGAGTCAGTTCACCTATTTCTCCCCACCTCAAGAAGCAAACACTTGTGTGAACTATGCATTGATTCCTACATACTTGCTTATTGCACTTATTATATTACTCTATGTTGACAATATCCATGAGATATACATGTTACAAGTTGAAAGCAACCGCTGAAACTTAATCTTCTTTTGTGTTGCTTCAATGCCTTTACTTTGAATTATTGCTTTATGAGTTAACTCTTATGCAAGACTTATTGATGCTTGTCTTGAAGTGCTATTCATGAAAAGTCTTTGCTTTAAGGTTCACTTGTTTACTCATGTCATATACATTGTTTTGATCGCTGCATTCACTACATATGCTTTACAAATAGTATGATCAAGATTATGATGGCATGTCACTCGAGAAATTATCTCGTGTTATCGTTTTACCGCTCGGGACGAGCAGAACTAAGCTTGGGGATGCTGATACGTCTCCGACGTATCGATAATTTCTTATGTTCCATGCCACATTATTGATGTTATCTACATGTTTTATGCACACTTTATGTCATATTCGTGCATTTTCTCGGAACTAACCTATTAACAAGATGCCGAAGTGCCGATTCTTGTTTTTACTGCTGTTTTTGGTTTCAGAAATCCTAGTAAGGAAATATTCTCGGAATTGGACGAAATCAAAGCCCAGGGGCCTATTTTTCCACGAAGCTTCCAGAAGTCCGAAGGAGAGACGAAGAGGGGCCACGAGGGGGCCACACCCTAGGGCGGCGTGGCCCCCTTGGCCGCGCGGCCTGTGGTGTGGGCCCCGTGCCGCCTCTTGACCTGCCCTTCCGCCTACAAATAGCCTCCGTGACGAAACCCCCGTCACCGAGAGCCACGATACGGAAAACCTTCCAGAGACGCCGCCAACGCCGATCCCATCTCGGGGGATCCAGGAGATCGCCTCCGGCACCCTGCCGGAGAGGGGAATCATCTCTCGGAGGACTCTACGCTGCCATGGTCGCCTCCGGTGTGATGTGTGAGTAGTCTACCCCTGGACTATGGGTCCATAGCAGTAGCTAGATGGTTGTCTTCTCCCCATTGTGCTATCATTGTCGGATCTTGTGAGCTGCCTAACATGATCAAGATCATCTATCTGTAATTCTATATGTTGCGTTTGTTGGGATCCGATGAATAGAGAATACTTGTTATGTTGATTATCAAAGTTATATCTATGTGTTGTTTATGATCTTGCATGCTCTCCGTTATTAGTAGATGCTCTGGCCAAGTTGATGCTAGTAACTCCAAGAGGGAGTATTTATGCTCGATAGTGGGTTCATGTCTCCGTGAATGCGGAGGGGTGACAAGAACCTCTAAGGTTATGGATGTGCTGTTGCCACTAGGGATAAAACATTAGTGCTATGTTCAAGGATGTAGTCACTAGTTACATTACGCGCAATACTTAATGCAATTGTCTGTTGTTAGCAACTTAATACTGGAGGGGGTTCGGATGATAACCTGAAGGTGGACTTTTTAGGCATAGATGCATGCTGGATGGCGGTCTATGTACTTTGTCGTAATGCCCAATTAAATCTCACTATACTCATCATGATATGTATGTGCATGGTCATGCTCTCTTTATTTGTCAATTGCCCAACTGTAATTTGTTCACCCAACATGCTGTTCGTCTTATGGGAGAGACACCTATAGTGAACTGTGGACCCCGGTCCAATTCTCTTTACTGAAATACAACCTACTGCAATACTTGTTCTACTGTTTTCTGCAAACAATCATCTTCCACACAATACGGTTAATCCTTTGTTATAGCAAGCCGGTGAGATTGACAACCTCACTGTTTCGTTGGGGCAAAGTACTTTGGTTGTGTTGTGCAGGTTCCACGTTGGCGCCGGAATCCCTGGTGTTGCGCCGCACTACATCTCGCCGCCATCAACCTTCAACGTGCTTCTTGACTCCTACTGGTCCGATTAAACCTTGGTTTCTTACTGAGGGAAACTTGCCGCTGTGCGCATCACACCTTCCTCTTGGGGTTCCCAACGGACGTGCCAACCACACGCATCAAGCAAATTTTACGCGCCGTTGGCGAGAGATCAAGACACGCTGCAAGGGGAGTCTCCACTTCTCAATCTCTTTACTTTGTTTTTGTCTTGCTTAGTTTTATTTACTACTTTGTTTGCTGCACTAAATCAAAATACAAAAAAATTAGTTGCTAGTTTTACTTTATTTGCTATCTTGTTTGCTATATCAAAAACACAAAAAAATTAGTTACTTGCATTTACTTTATCTAGTTTGCTTTATTTACTGTTGCTAAAATGGCCAACGCTGAAAAGACTAAGTTGTGTGATTTCACAACCACAAATAATAATGATTTCTTATGCACACCTATTGCTCCACCTGCTACTACAGCAGAATTCTTTGAAATTAAACCTGCTTTACTGAATCTTGTTATGCGAGAGCAATTTTCTGGTGTTAGTTCTGATGATGCTGCTGCTCATCTTAATAATTTTGTTGAATTATGTGAAATGCAAAAATATAAAGATGTAGATGGTGATATTATTAAACTAAAATTGTTCCCTTTCTCATTAAGAGGAAGAGCTAAAGATTGGTTGCTATCTCTGCCTAAGAATAGTATTGATTCGTGGACTAAATGCAAGGATGCTTTTATTGGTAGATATTATCCCCCTGCTAAAATTATATCTTTGAGGAGTAGCATAATGAATTTTAAACAATTAGATACTGAACATGTTGCTCAAGCTTGGGAAAGAATGAAATCTCTGGTTAAAAATTGCCCAACCCATGGACTGACTACTTGGATGATCATCCAAACCTTCTATGCAGGACTAAATTTTTCTTCACGGAATTTATTGGATTCAGCTGCTGGAGGTACCTTTATGTCCATCACTCTTGGTGAAGCAACAAAGCTTCTTGATAATATGATGATCAATTACTCTGAATGGCACACGGAAAGAGCTCCACAAGGTAAGAAGGTAAATTCTGTCGAAGAAACCTCTTCCTTGAGTGATAAGATTGATGCTATTATGTCTATGCTTGTGAATGATAGGACTAATATTGATCCTAATAATGTTCCGTTAGCTTCATTGGTTGCACAAGAAAAACATGTTGATGTAAACTTCATTAAAAATAATAATTTCAACAACAATGCTTACCGGAACAATTCTAGTAACAACTATAGGCCATATCCTTATAATAATGGCAACGGCTATGGTAATTCTTATGGGAATTCTTACAACAATAATAGGAGTTCACCCCCTGGACTTGAAGCCATGCTTAAAGAATTTATTAGTACACAAACTGCTTTTAACAAATCTGTTGAAGAAAAGCTTGGGAAAATTGATATACTTGCTTCTAAAGTCGATAGTCTTGCTGCTGATGTTGATCTTTTGAAATCAAAATTTTTGCCTAATGAGAATCATCATAATAAAATTGTTACTACAGCAAATGCCATTCAAGTTAGAATTAATGAGAATATAAGATTAATGGCTGAACTGCGTGCTAGGTGGGATAGAGAAGAAAATGAAAAACTAGCTAAAGAGAAGAATGTAGCTAAAGTTTGGACTATTACCACCACTAGTAATGCTAATGCTACACATGTTGCTGCACCTCCTATTAATACTAATAAAAGAATTGGTGTTAGCAATGTTTCCACTTCTAATGCAAAGCGCGAAAAACTGCCTGAAACTGCTAAAACTGCTGAAACTGCCTGTGATAAAGCTGCTGAAATTTTTTCCAACATTGGGGATGATGATCCCATTGCTTTAGATTATAATGGTTTGAATTTTGATGATTGCCACATCTCTGAAGTTATAAAGTTCTTGCAAAAACTTGCTAAAAGTCCTAATGCTCTCATAAAAATTTGGCTTTCACACATCATATTACAAATGCTCTCATAAAAGCTAGAGAAGAGAAATTAGAGCGCGAAGCCTCTATTCCTAAAAAGCTAGAGGATGGTTGGGAGCCCATCATTAAGATGAAGGTTAAAGATTTTGATTGTAATGCTTTATGTGATCTTGGTGCAAGTATTTCTGTTATGCCTAAGAAAATTTATAATATGCTTGACTTGCCACCGCTGAAAGAAGTTGATAATGTTCGCATTACCGTTAACAATAACCTTGTCCCCGTTGATTTTGTTGTCTTGGATATTGAATGCAATGCATCTTGTCCCATTATATTGGGAAGACCTTTTCTTCGAACTGTTGGTGCTATTATTGATATGAAGGAAGGTAATATAAAATATCAATTTCCTCTCAAGAAAGGTATGGAACACTTCCCTAGAAAGAGAATGAAGTACCCTTTTGATTCTATTATGAGAACAAATTATGATGTTGACACTTCGTCTCTTGATAATACTTGATACACACTTTCTGCGCCTAGCTGAAAGGCGTTAAAGAAAAGCGCTTATGGGAGACAACCCATGTTTTTACCTACAGTACTTTGTTTTTATTTTGTGTCTTGGAAGTGTACTACTGTAGCAACCTCTCCTTATCTTAGTTTTGTGTTTTGTTGTGCCAAGTTAAGCCGTTGATAGAAAAGTAAGTACTAGATTTGGATTACTGCACAGTTCCAGATTTCTTTGCTGTCACGAATCTGGGTCCACCTCCCTGTAGGTAGCTCAGAAAATTAAGCCAATTTACGTGCATGATCCTCAGATATGTACGCAACTTTCAATCAATTTGAGCATTTTCATTTGAGCAAGTCTGGTGCCATTTTAAAATTCGTCAATACGAACTGTTCTGTTTTGACAGATTCTGCCTTTTATTTCGCATTGCCTCTTTTGCTATGTTGGATGAATTTCTTTGATCCACTAATGTCCAGTAGCATTATGCAATGTCCAGAAGTGTTAAGAATGATTGTGTCACCTCTGAATATGTCAATTTATATTGTGCACTAACCCTCTAATGAGTTGTTTCGAGTTTGGTGTGGAGGAAGTTTTCAAGGATCAAGAGAGGAGTATGATGCAACATGATCAAGGAGAGTGAAAGCTCTAAGCTTGGGGATGCCCCGGTGGTTCACCCCTGCATATATCAAGAAGACTCAAGCGTCTAAGCTTGGGGATGCCCAAGGCATCCCCTTCTTCATCGACAACATTATCAGGTTCCTCCCCTGAAACTATATTTTTATTCCATCACATCTTATCTGCTTTTTCTTGGAGCGTCGGTTTGTTTTTGTTTTTTGTTTTGTTTGAATAAAATGGATCCTAGCATTCACTTTATGGGAGAGAGACACGCTCCGCTGTAGCATATGGACAAGTATGTCCTTGGTTTCTACTCATAGTATTCATGGCGAAGTTTCTCCTTCGTTAAATTGTTATATGGTTGGAATTGGAAAATGATACATGTAGTAATTGCTATAAATGTCTTGGGTAATGTGATACTTGGCAATTTTTGTGCTCATGATTAAGCTCTTGCATCATATGCTTTGCACCCATTAATGAAGAAATACATAGAGCATGCTAAAATTTGGTTTGCATATTTGGTTTCTCTAAGGTCTATATAATTTCTAGTATTGAGTTTGAACAACAAGGAAGATGGTGTAGAGTCTTATAATGTTTTCAATATGTCTTTTATGTGAGTTTTGCTGCACCGGTTCATCCTTGTGTTTGTTTCAAATAAGCCTTGCTAGCCTAAACCTTGTATCGAGAGGGAATACTTCTCATGCATCCAAAATACTTGAGCCAACCACTATGCCATTTGTGTCCACCATACCTACCTACTACATGGTATTTTCCGCCATTCCAAAGTAAATTGCTTGAGTGCTACCTTTAAAATTCCATCATTCACCTTTGCAATATATAGCTCATGGGACAAATAGCTTAAAAACTATTGTGGTATTGAATATGTAATTATGCACTTTATCTCTTATTAAGTTGCTTGTTGTGCGATAACCATGTTCACTGGGGACGCCATCAACTATTCATTGTTGAATTTCATGTGAGTTGCTATGCATGTCCGTCTTGTCTGAAGTAAGAGAGATCTACCACCTTATGGTTAAGCTTGCATATGTTAGAGAAGAACATTGGGCCGCTAACTAAAGCCATGATCCATGGTGGAAGTTTCAGTTTTGGACAACAATCCTCAAATCTCAAATGAGAAAATTATTAATTGTTGTTATATGCTTATGCATAAAAGAGGAGTCCATTATCTGTTGTCTATGTTGTCCCGGTATGGATGTCTAAGTTGAAGAATAATCAATAGCGAGAAATCCAATGCGAGCTTTCTCCTTAGACCCTTGTACAGGCGGCATAGAGGTACCCCTTTGTGACACTTGGTAAAAACAATGCATTGTGATGATCCGGTAGTCCAAGCTAATTAGGACAAGGTGCGGGCACTATTAGTACACTATGCATGAGGCTTGCAACTTATAAGATATAATTTACATGATGCATATGCTTTATTACTACCGTTGACAAAATTGTTTCATGTTTTCAAAATCAAAGCTCTAGCACAAATATAGCAATCGATGCTTTTCCTCTATGGAGGACCATTCTTTTACTTTCAATGTTGAGTCAGTTCACCTATTTCTCCCCACCTCAAGAAGCAAACACTTGTGTGAACTATGCATTGATTCCTACATACTTGCTTATTGCACTTATTATATTACTCTATGTTGACAATATCCATGAGATATACATGTTACAAGTTGAAAGCAACCGCTGAAACTTAATCTTCTTTTGTGTTGCTTCAATGCCTTTACTTTGAATTATTGCTTTATGAGTTAACTCTTATGCAAGACTTATTGATGCTTGTCTTGAAGTGCTATTCATGAAAAGTCTTTGCTTTAAGGTTCACTTGTTTACTCATGTCATATACATTGTTTTGATCGCTGCATTCACTACATATGCTTTACAAATAGTATGATCAAGATTATGATGGCATGTCACTCCAGAAATTATCTGTGTTATCGTTTTACCTGCTCGGGACGAGCAGAACTAAGCTTGGGGATGCTGATACGTCTCCGACGTATCGATAATTTCTTATGTTCCATGCCACATTATTGATGTTATCTACATGTTTTATGCACACTTTATGTCATATTCGTGCATTTTCTGGAACTAACCTATTAACAAGATGCCGAAGTGCCGATTCTTTGTTTTTCTGCTGTTTTTGGTTTCAGAAATCCTAGTAAGGAAATATTCTCGGAATTGGACGAAATCAAAGCCCAGGGGCCTATTTTTCCACGAAGCTTCCGAGTCCGAAGGAGAGACGAAGAGGGGCCACGAGGGGGCCACACCCTAGGGCGGCGTGGCCCCCCCCTTGGCCGCGCGGCCCTGTGGTGTGGGGCCCCCGTGCCGCCTCTTGACCTGCCCTTCCGCCTACAAATAGCCTCCGTGACGAAACCCCCAGTACCGAGAGCCACGATACGGAAAACCTTCCAGAGACGCCGCCAACGCCGATCCCATCTCGGGGGATCCAGGAGATCGCCTCCGGCACCCTGTCGGAGAGGGGAATCATCTCTCGGAGGACTCTACGCCGCCATGGTCGCCTCCGGTGTGATGTGTGAGTAGTCTACCCCTGGACTATGGGTCCATAGCAGTAGCTAGATGGTTGTCTTCTCCCCATTGTGCTATCATTGTCGGATCTTGTGAGCTGCCTAACATGATCAAGATCATCTATCTGTAATTCTATATGTTGCGTTTGTTGGGATCCGATGAATAGAGAATACTTGTTATGTTGATTATCAAAGTTATATCTATGTGTTGTTTATGATCTTGCATGCTCTCCGTTATTAGTAGATGCTCTGGCCAAGTTGATGCTAGTAACTCCAAGAGGGAGTATTTATGCTCGATAGTGGGTTCATGTCTCCGTGAATCTGGAGGGGTGACAAGAACCTCTAAGGTTATGGATGTGCTGTTGCCACTAGGGATAAAACATTAGTGCTATGTTCAAGGATGTAGTCACTAGTTACATTACGCGCAATACTTAATGCAATTGTCTGTTGTTAGCAACTTAATACTGGAGGGGGTTCGGATGATAACCTGAAGGTGGACTTTTTAGGCATAGATGCATGCTGGATGGCGGTCTATGTACTTTGTCGTAATGCCCAATTAAATCTCACTATACTCATCATGATATGTATGTGCATGGTCATGCTCTCTTTATTTGTCAATTGCCCAACTGTAATTTGTTCACCCAACATGCTGTTCGTCTTATGGGAGAGACACCTATAGTGAACTGTGGACCCCGGTCCAATTCTCTTTACTGAAATACAACCTACTGCAATACTTGTTCTACTGTTTTCTGCAAACAATCATCTTCCACACAATACGGTTAATCCTTTGTTACAGCAAGCCGGTGAGATTGACAACCTCACTGTTTCGTTGGGGCAAAGTACTTTGGTTGTGTTGTGCAGGTTCCACGTTGGCGCCGGAATCCCTGGTGTTGCGCCGCACTACATCTCGCCGCCATCAACCTTCAACGTGCTTCTTGACTCCTACTGGTCCGATTAAACCTTGGTTTCTTACTGAGGGAAACTTGCCGCTGTGCGCATCACACCTTCCTCTTGGGGTTCCCAACGGACGTGCCAACCACACGCATCAAGGACCACCACAAATTGTTGTACCCAGGTTGTGAAGATGGGCATAGAAAGCTGGGTAGCATATTGAAATTGCTGAAATGGAAGGCAGAGGTCGGTGTGACTGACTCGGGATTTGAGAAATTGATGATAATATTAAAGAAGCTGTTTCCAAGAAATAATGAATTGCCCGTCAGTACATATGAAGCAAAGAAGCTTGTCTGCCCTCTAGGATTAGATGTGCAGAAGATACATGCATGCATTAATGACTATATCCTCTACCGCGGTGAGAAGTACGAGAATTTGAATAAATGTCCGATATGTGGTGCATTGCGGTATAAGATCAGAAAAGATGACCCTGGTGATGTTGAGGGCGAGCCACCCAGGAAGAGGGTTCCTGCGAAGGTGATGTGGTATGCTCCAATAATACCACGGTTGAAACGTTTGTTCAGAAACAAAGAGCATGCCAAGTTGTTGCGATGGCACATGGAAGAACGTAAGAAAGACGCGATGTTGAGGCACCCCGCTGATGGTCGGCAGTGGAGAAACATCGGGAGAGAGTTTCCGGATTTTGCAGGTGAGGCAAGGAACTTATACTTTGGTCTAAATACAGATGGCATGAATCCTTTTGGGGAGCAGAGCTGCAGTCACAGCACCTGGCCCGTGACTCTATGTATCTATAACCTTCCTCCTTGGTTGTGCGTGAAGCGGAAGTTCATTATGATGCCAGTGCTTATCCAAGGCCCAAAGCAACCGGGCAACGACATTGATGTGTACCTAAGGCCATTAGTCGATGAACTTTTGGAGTTGTGGGCCAAACCAGGTGTACGTGTGTGGGATGAGCACACGGAGCAAGAATTTGACCTACGAGCATTGCTATTCATAACCATCAATGATTGGCCTGCTCTCAGTAACATTTCAGGACAGACGAACAAAGGATACAATGCATGCACACACTGTTTAGATGAGACTGAAAGTAAATATTTGGGAAAAAGCAGAAAAGTTGTGTACCCGTTCAATCGTCGTTTCCTTCCGCGCAAGCATCCCTTAAGGAAAAAAGGCAAGCATTTCGATGGCGAGGCAGACCGCCGTCCGAAGCCTGTCCCCCGTAGTGGTGCTGATATATTTGACATGGTCAAGGATTTAAATGTTATCTTTGGAAAGGGTCCAGGCAGTCGACCTGTTCCGAAAGACGATGATGGACACGCGCCCATGTGGAAGAAGAAATCTATTTTCTGGGAGCTAGAATATTGGAAAGTCCTGGAAGTCCGCTCTGCAATCGACGTGATGCACCTGACCAAGAATCTTTGTGTGAATATTCTAGGTTTTCTGGGCGTGTATGGAAAGACAAAAGATACACCAGAAGCACGAGAGGACCAGGAACTTCATAAAGGACGAAACGGCAATCATCCAGGGCAGTTTGTAGGGCCTGCCAGCTACGCTCTTACCAAACAAGAGAAGGAGATCTTTTTTGAAGCCCTATTCAGTATCAAGGTTCCGTCTGGTTTCTCGTCGAATATAAAGGGGATAGTAAATATGAAGGAGAAAAAATTCCAGAACCTGAAGTCCCATGACTGTCACGTGCTTATGACACAATTGCTTCCGATTGCATTGAGGTGACTTCTACCAGAAAATGTTCGACTAGACATTGTGAAGATATGTGCATTCCTGAACGCAATTTCTCAGAAGGTAATGGATCCAGAAACTTTGTCAGGATTACAGGAAGATGTGGTCCAATGTCTTGTCAGCTTCGAGTTGTTGTTCCCACCATCCTTCTTCAATATTATGACGCACCTCCTCGTTCACCTAGTTGAAGAGATTAGAATTCTCGGTCCTGTATTTCTACACAATATGTTCCCCTTCGAGAGGTTCATGGGAGTCTTAAAGAAATATGTTCATAACCGAGCTAGGCCGGAAGGAAGTATCTCAAAGGGCTACGGAACTGAGGAGGTCATTGAGTTTTGTGTTGACTTTCTTCCTGACCTTAAGCCGATTGGTGTTCCTGAATCTCGGTATGAGGGGAGGCTGACTGGAAAAGGCACACTAGGAAGGAAAGCAACGGTGTGGAGGGACAAGATTTCTTTCAATCAAGCACACTACACAGTTCTATACAATTCCAGCTTGGTGGCTCCGTACATCGAGAAACATAAGAATGTTTTACGAGAAATAAACCCGGGCCAGCCCGAGTCCTTGATTACATGTCAACACATGAATACCTTCGGCAGTTGGTTGCAAAGACATCTCATTAATGACCCATCTGCGGTGGAGCAGCTGTACTTGTTGGCCAGGTTACCATCTTCAAACATATGTACATTCCAAGGGTACGAGATAAATGGGAATACATTTTACACGATCGACCAAGATAAAAAGAGCACCAACCAAAACAGCGGTGTCCGCTTCGATGCAAAAGACGAGAATGGGCAGACCACCACATATTATGGATACATAGAGGAGATATGGGAACTTGACTATGGTCCCACTTTTAAGGTCCCTTTGTTTCGGTGCAAATGGGTGAAGCTCAGCGCTATACATATTGACGATAAGTACGGTATGATAACAGTGGATCCCAACAATCTTGCGTACCTGGACGAGCCTTTTGTCCTAGCCAGCGAGGTGGCTCAAGTTTTCTACGTGAAGGACATGTCTAGCAAATCAAGAAAAAGAAATCAACAAAAGAATACATCAACCGAGGAGCCAAAGCGCCACATAGTTCTTTCGGGGAAAAGAAACATCGTGGGAGTGGATGACAAGACAGACATGTCAGAAGATTATAATAAGTTTAAAGAAATTCCGCCCTTCACGGTGAAAATTGACCCAAGCATCTTGCTAAATGATGAAGATTCTCCATGGCTACGGCGTAGAAGATCACAACACTAGATGGCGATGTAATAATGTATTCTTCATATATAGTTCCCAAGACAATCTCTACATTTATGTAATAATGAGAACCCTTTCCCCAACACTGTTAGAGGAGACGGAGTCTTTCACGGGCTTGCATGGAAATTTTTCCGAGGAGCAGCTTTCGAAGATGCCGTAGGGCGTGTGCACCAACGACATCTTTGAGAAGCTGCGCCACGGGAGATTTCCCAACCCTTTCCTTCATCCATGGGAATGAAACTGTGCTTGGCTTGTTGATCTGCTTGGCAAGGCATATCGATGCTCCTTTTATAGGCACGGCACCGCTTCTACTTTGTCTTATTCCTTCGACAGGCCGTCGTGCGCTACATGCTTTATCTCATCGAGCAGTGCGTCCACCCACGCGTCCTTATCCTGCCGACAACTTTAGTCGCGGTTGCAGCCACCAACCGTGACAAAAGGTTACCGACACATCGTTATCCTGCCGACAGCTTTAGTCGCGGCTGCAGCCACCAACCGTGACAAAAGGTTACCGACACATCCTTATCCTGCCGACAGCTTTAGTCGCGGTTGCAGCCACCAACCGTGACAAAAGGCCCTCCTAGATAAGCCTCCCCCAGTCTTTTGTCGCGGTTTGAGCCTCCACCCGGGATGAAAGTTTCGCGCGCCACTTCGTTCCCGCCTATTTTCTTCCCGCATTCCCGCCATTTTTCCACTATATATATGTAGGCTTGGACTCATATCTGCAAACCTCATCACTCTCTCCCATGGCTTCCATCGTATGTCTAACACCCCGGGAGGCGGAGGCGCTTTGCGCCTCGAACTACCCCTGCCCGCCCGGCTACCGCGTCCCGACCGGCTGGTTGCTGAGCGTCGGAGGCGTACCGGTCCCTCCTATCCCTCTTGCTGTGCCACGCGAGATGGCCCGACGGTGGCGCCTGTTGGACCTGCGTTGTGCCCTAAGGATAGCGAAGAACGCGTCGGTGTTGTCGACGTCGTTGGGGAACTGCGCCCTCCACTGGAGCATCAACTGCTCGTCGTGCTCGACGATGGCGATCCTGCGCTGCACCTGGCGGTGCCGTCGACGGTCCTCGTCGTCGACGAGGCACGGCGGTGGCGCGAGGAACTCTGCCTCCTCTAGCGATTCAACATCCGGGAAGTTCATGTCGCGCCGTGGCCGCCGAAAACGCCACGCCGCCGCGTCGTAAGCGCGCGCCGCCAGCTCCGGCGTGTTGTACGTGCCGAGGGTGAGGCGGAAGCCACCGGCGCGTATCTCGGCGTAGAACCTACCGCTCGGACGCACTCGAACGCCACGGAAACCGGACGCCCCTCGACGACGTGGAGGCATCCCGGAGATGAATGAGCAGAGGCGGTGGAGACGTGTGGTTGCGCCCGCACTCGTCGCTCTATATAGCGCACGCGGGCAGCGACGGGGCAAGACACGTGGAAGCGGCGGCGACACGTGGCGAGGCACGTGTAAGCTACGGCTACACACGTCGCACGCGGGCAACGACGGGGCGAGGCACGTGGAAGCGGCGGCGACACGTGGCGAGGCACGTGTAAGCCACGGCTACACACGTCGCATGCCGGCAGCGATGGGGCAAGGCGCGTGGAAGAGGCGGCGACATGTGGCGAGGTGAAACCTTACTCGGTGTCACTCCGCATATCATTAGGGGTGAAACATACACGACTATGTTCATTGTGAGATGCAACTAGTTATATGGATGTCATATTCATGTTCATTGTATTTTTCTGACAAATTTTCATATATAACACTTTTCTACTGATCACATGTCGCCACCATCACCCCGTGGGTACGACGTCGACCACGACATCGGTAGTCCATCTCCATCTCCAGCGCCGCCGCCTCCGCCCACTAAGACTCGGAATGCACCCAGCCGGAAGCGTTTCAAGAGTCCTGTCCGCAAGATGTCGCCCCTCCCAAAAGTACCAAAGGTTCCTCCCCCCCGTCCTTACGATCGTACCCCGGAGGAAAATGATGCCATTGTTAAGAAATACAATTATGATTTTTTTCATAAGCCAAAACCTCCAGCGCCAGAGCCATACACAGAGAAGCAAATAGAATATGCTACTAGTTTTCTGAACACACCATCGCAGTATGAGTTACACGAGAAGAAGGATGACTATACACGCACTCTTGCGAAGGTAATTGACCAAAAGAAGGATGAAAAGGCTAAGGAGAAGGACATTGCTGGCACGAGCAAATCATCAGCTAGAAGTGCAGCTGAGAAAAAGTCAAGTTCAACAAGTGCACCCCTCAAGGCCAAGCAAACGACAAAAGGCAAAAAGAGAAAGGAAGTTCCCCTCCTCGGTGCTCAGCCCAAACAATCGATCCCAGCACTCAAAGTGCTTAATGTTCCCAAGGTGTACCAGGAACATGGTGGTATCGATATGGAAGAAGCTGCAAGGCTAGCGGCTTCATGTTCAGTTACCGTGGAGGAATTGCTACTTGCAGCAGTTGCTGCACTACCCATTGCTGATATAGCTCCTAAATTTGTCTACGGGGCCGACTTGGTCAGCAGAGAGCAGCTGCATAAACTGCCAACACATATGCGGAATTTGCATCAGTGGTACCTTGATGCATGCAAGGAGAACATAATGTACATCGTGGCGAGTATACCATGGGAATATTACTACCGAAAGGAGGAGATCCATATTGAGATGAATGAACTCTGGCAGTTATTCAATCTAGATGCCCTCGACAAATCTCTCATGAGTTGCTATTGCTTGTAAGTTGTTAACTACATATAAGTTCATTTTCATTCAGTTCATGTTCGTTTTCATTGCATATATATACTCATTATATCTTATGGGTTCTCTTATGCGGTGAAGATCGATGAATGCAAAAGTAATAATATTATCAATGTTGGGTTTATTGACCCAGATAAAATACATGTTGAAACGGTGAAGCATAAACGCGAAGAAACGGGGGGAAACCTACTAAGGTTTTTGGGGGAACAATATTTCTGTGATTCAATATTGTTTCCTTACAACTACGAGTGAGAGTCTTAATGATCTTTTATGCACATTCAATTTTTCTTACTCGATGTTAAGTGTAATTCCTGACGTATATGCATAACATGTGCAGCTTCCACTGGATTCTACTAGACATTCAACCTGATAAGGGAATAGTTGAAGTAAAAGACCCACTGAGTAGAGGCGTGGACGGGTTCCAGGACTTGCAGAAGTTTCTCCAAGTGTAATTTCCTTCATCGCCGCGCTTTATCTTTCGTGGGATATCAATTAATTATCCACTCATTCAATCATTCTTTTGCCTGGCAGGGCTTGGCAAGCTTTGAAGAATCATCATAAGGAGATTACCTTTGCAAAGAAGCTAACATTTACTCCTGTACCGTGCCCCCAGCAGCCACAAGGGACGAATCTATGTGGATACTACGTTTGCGAGTCCATTCGCATGTTAACCACTGAGAAGCAGAACAAAAATAAATTCGACGTAAGCAATAACATTCACAACTTTATTTATTATCATCAATATTTCGTTATCAAGACTGATATAGTCATACTCATCTCATTTTCGTATATAGGTCGACTTCATGCGGGACAAACTCCAACCAAAGGAACACGCACTAGGAATCGCGGAGGAACTGGCGGGACTTTTGGTTAGAGAAGTAATAAACAACAAAGGCTTGTTTAGTCCAAATAGATGCTCTACCTCCAAATAGACGGTCGTTAGTACCGCTTATCGATCGTGAGCTCCATGTATATATGTAGGGAATCTACGAATATGTGTAAGGGGAATCGACTTTTGCTTCCAATATTTGTTTGATCGATCTATATATATATATAATGAATGAACGTGTACAACTTCTAGTAGCGTACAAATATATGCAACTTTTATTTTCGAACGAAAAAAATGAAATAACAGGCGATCGGTGGCGGGGGGGGGGGGGGGGGGAGGGGGGCTGCACCCCTCAAACCCTAAAGCAGCAGCGTTGTGCGCGCGCCACGTAGAGGGCCTTTTGTCGCTGGTGGTAATACCGCCCGCGACAAAAGGGCCTGTGCCCTGCGCGCCCCGCGGCTGCCACGTGGTGGACCTTATGTCGCGACAAAAGGCCTACCTTTTATCGCGCCTTGCTTGTCGCGGATGGCCGCCCGCGACAAAAGGCCCTTACCACCCGGATCAAAAGGCCCGTTTTCCACTAGCGTCGATCACTTCTGCGAGCATGTGTCAAAGGAGTTGTCGATGACCTTCATGATCCAAGGTGCCTGACTGGAGTATTGTCTCGTCCTGGATCCAGCCCGTCCTCACCAGTGACAAAGAGACGGCGCTGCGAGGGACCTAGTCTACTCCCACCTCGATGCTGGAGGATCAGCCTACATCTCCCCTGTTTGATCATCTGGAGCCTGAAGCCCTATCGAGTAGCGGTTTTAGCAGACCGCTACATGTAGCTTTTTACTTGTTTTTTACTTCGCTGTCAGTAAAAAAGAGGAGTAAGAGAAAGACTTCTTATTTTGACTTGACTGTAATAACTGAACCTCGGGTCGAAGTTTTTGGTTTCGTTGATTTGATTAATGGGATCTAAAAAAAAGTGTTATTGTTACGGATTCCTCCCAATTTTCAGTTTCCATAAGGATTTTTGAGAATTTTGGAACCTATGCATGCTCTTTGACCAGAAGAATGTCGCTATAACTAAAATTCATAATCATTTTATGTGAAATAATAAACTTCATAAATATTGCTCATATGTCTCAATTTGTACAAATTTTCACATCCACACATGTCTCGTTTTAAAAAAAATTATTTGTTTAGGACTAAGAGACATTTATTGTATTTCACTTCGTAATTATGTCCAGGTATTGCATTTTAAATTTAGCTATCATGTGTGTTGTACTTATGTTTCGTTGATTTTTATGATTTCTATATTCAAAAGTATATTATGACTAAAGAGGTCATAAACTTTTGAAACTAGGACTAGTAATACTGAAAAATAATTTCATGATATTGCAAATGCATATGTTTACTTTATAGATAGAAAGTCTAAAATAATTTCAACTTTAAGTTAATAAAGCCATAACATGTTGTATGTTTTAATTTCAAACATATCCTATGAAACTTTTTTCAAAATTATGTTTATATCACTCATCCGCAAACACAAATGGAGTGCTCCTCGGCCTAGAAGGAGTGAACTGCTTGACTCAAACGTAAAATAAGCCTCGGTACATGCAATATGGGATAAGAGCAAGGTGGTAATTCAAGTACGGTCACCACTTGGAATTATGTTTCCTATACAATGAAGTTGGAACAAAAAAAATGGAGTTTAGATAGCCTTTGCATTTTACCGCTTGCGCATTTTGTCCTTGGTTTGCTTTTCAAACATAGTACTCTCTCTTTCTATAAATATATTTCTAAGATTTATTTAAATTTAGATATGTCTAGATACTAAATAGCATCTAGATATATCCAGATTTAGATGTCTATTATGGATCGAGGTAGTACACGGTACTGGCCACAGCTGTTGGGGCTGAAACGCCCGTGATCGTAGCTATTTCATACGTCTAGGTGCGCTGGGGACACGTCGCGCTCCGACCTTGAGGGCATCTCCAACGGGCCGACGCATTTCGGATGTTGTGTCCATTGCGTTCCGCGGACGCCATGCGGCCTGGGGCGACCGTTTGCGTCGGGGATACCTCCAGCGGTGCGGACGCATTTTTTTAGCGGAGACAGCTTCAAGATCGTTAATGACGTTTTACGTCCCGTCGAGGCCTGCCGGCGGCGATTAACTTTTCCCGCGCGACGACGGTCGTTCTCGCGCGTGCCCAATACATTGGCAAGTTTCGCTGGCGTTTCGTGCGCGCGGGAAACGATCTGCGCGGCAACACCTCAAGCTAAACTCTAGCATCCATCCATGGCCGAGCACAACCTTAGCTGGGATCAGGTTGTTCAGATGTGCCGCCACGCCCACCCGGAGGAGGACGAGGAGCTAGTCGCCGCCGTCGTTAAGGCCGACTAGCTGGACCTGGAGGCAGCGGAGGCGGAGGTTGCGGAGGCGGAGGCGGCAGAGCGCGCGCAAGGGCGCCTCGTGGCGACCAGAAATCGCCGACGCTAGGGCCGAGCTCGCCGACGCCAGGGCGGCGCTCGTGGAGGCGCGGGCAGCGATGGCGGCCCCTCCGGCGGCCCCACCAGCGGACGCCGTCATCCACGACATCGCCGATGACGACGACGCCGTACCCGGCTGCTTCGAGTTTGCCGGCGACCAGCGGATTCTGATCGCGTCCTTCGAGACCCTGGCTTGGGACGCCCTGCGCCGTCAGGCTTGGGCAGCGGAGGAGGAAGTCCACAGCTATGCGGTCGTCATGGCTCAGGGGTACATGTGCTCCGACCTGGACTCGCTCCAGCGGAGGGGCTCTTCTCCCGCGCGGGTCGAGCAGGAGAACCAGGAGCTGGCGGGCGCCATCGCCGCTAGGGACGAAGCGGTGGCGGAGGCGGCTAGGGACAGGACCCGCTTCCACGCCCAGCTAGCGGGGTTGCAGGCGGCGGCCCAAGCGAACGAGGCGGCGGCGGAGGCGGCGGCCGCCCAGGCGGAGGCTAACTCTATGGCCAGGAGAGTCCCGTGGGACTCCTCCCTGGCCGAGGCCCTCGAACGCTGCAGGCGGCAGGACGAGACGTCTGATCGCCGCCGTGCGCGACGCGCGGAGTGCGTGAAGCGCTCCCGCTTCAACGACGGCGTTGGCCACTCCGGCGGCCAGTATTAGGCCGCGCGACTGCGAGTAACCCAGGCCATGGTAGGCCGCGCGACGGCGAGTAAGTACGGCTGTTATAGTTTTATGTTAACTCTACTAACCATCTCGGTAAAGATGGTCCTTTTGGCCAATCAATAGTAATGGAAAAATATTTTGCTTACCTAGTCGCTGACAACCGGGTCCGGATGCACCGAATACGGACAATTTCCGCAACCACACAGCATCCGCAGAGACGCAAACCTGACGCATATTTGGGCCAAGTTTGCGTCGACGCGAACGGCCTGGTAACTATGCATCGTCCCGCTAAAGGTGCTACCCGTGCATTTTTCTGACGGACGCAAATGGTTACTCAGCGTCCCTTTGCGTCGCGCGGTTGGAGATGTCCTGACACATGCGAAAGCCTCCACGAACCTGTGCCCATTCACAGCAAGGTTCTATGAACAATCTGCACTCGCGGACACAACGGACCTGCGAGAAAGAGGCCCACCGTCAGTCAGAGAGGAACATCAACCATGGAAGAATTTATTTCTCACTGTTTCAGTGTTTCGCCCGGGCGGATGCATTGGATTCGCTTCTGAACTCCACTCGTTGGGCTCCCAGACCGATATTCGGTGCTATTTAACGTCGGATCTATAAAAGTTTGCTTGGAGACGAGGAGAAAGACATAATATTTTTGAATTTAAACATAAATAGACGAAAAATGTTTAAACTTAGGCGAAATTTAGAGATATTTAATATATATAGTTGAGTTCTTACATATATAGGCCACATATATAGGCCGAATTTATAATATATTTGAATTCGGCGGGAAACTTAAATTAAACATAAAACATGGCGTTCTACATGCCGAAATGGCGGTAGAACACCGTGTAGTCGTCGTCGCCGTCGTCGCTGGAGTCGCCGCCGTTCTGCGGTGGCGGCGCCTGCTGGCTGCACTAGCCGGGGGCCCAACGGCTGGCCCCCTGCCGAGGGTGGTCGAGGCGTGGAGGAGACGGCGTCGGCCGGTACCACTCGTCGTTGCTGGAATCCAGGAGCTTTATGAGCGGCGCGCCTCTAGTGGGGGCGGCGGCGGCCGCCGCCGCTGCTGCTCCGCCTCCTCCCTCCCCTAGTCCTGCCTGGACCAGGCGAGCGCCGTGTCCATTGCCAGGGCGTTGTCGGCGGGGATGGGGTCTTGGAGGGACCTCGCGATCGCCTCGCGGACCACCGCGTCCTCGGCCCGCGCGGCCTCCTCGGCGGCGAGGTCAGACGCAGTTGCGGCCGCTGCGTCCTCCTTCTTTGGCTTCCTCTTGCAGCCGCGCGCCGGTCACGACGAGGCGCGCTCCTCCTCGTGGATGACGAGGGCGCCGCTGATGCGCCCTCTGGTCGGCGGTGGCGACGCTGGCTCCTTCTTCACCGTCGTCATCGGCGGCGCTGATGGAGGAGCCGATCCGCACGAACACGTGCTAGACCTTGACGCCGAGCCCGACGAGGAGGACAACTCCATTCGTCGTGGCATCCAGGAGCTTCCATTGTTGGAGATATGCCCGAGAGGCAATAATAAAGTAGTTATTGTTATATCTTAGTGTTCATGATAACTGTTTACACCCCATGCTATAATTGTATTAACCGGAAATATTAATACATGTGTGTTGTGTAAACAACCAGAGTCCCTAGTAAGCCTCTCGTTTAACTAGCTTGTTGATTAATAGATGATCATGGTTTCCTGATCATGAACATTGGATGTTATTAATAACAAGATCATATCATTAGGTGAATGATGTGATGGACACACACCCATAGTAAGCATAGCATAAGATCAAGTCATTAAGTTCAACTTGCTATAAGATTTCGATACATAGTAACATGCATAGTCCTTCGACCATGAGATCATGTAAATCACTTACACCGGATGGGTACTTTGATTACATCAAACGCCACTGCGTAAATGGGTGGTTATAAAGATGGGATTGAGTATTCGGAAAGTATGAGTTGAGCCATATGGATCAAGAGTGAGATTTGTCCATCCTGATGACGGATAGATATACTCTGGGCCCTGTCGGTGGGATGTCATCTAATTAGCTTGCAAGCATGTGACGAGGTCACAAGAGATGACATACCACGGTACTAGTAAAGAGTACTTGTCGGTAACGAGGTTGAACTAGGTATGGCGATATCGATGATCAAACCTCGGACAAGTAAAGTATCGCCAACAAAGGGAATCGGTATCGTATGTTAATGGTTCAATCGATCACTAAGTTATCGCTGACTATGTGGGAGCCATTATGGATCTCCAGGTCCCGCTATTGGTTATTGATCGAAGAGGAGTCTTGATCATGTCTGCATAGTTCACGAACCGTAGGGTGACGCGCTTAAGGTTCGATGTCGTATAAGTAGATTCAGAATATGAGATGGATACCGAATGTTTTTTGGAGTCTCGGATGGGATCCAGGACATCATGAGGATGTCTGTAATAGTCCGGAGAATAAGATTCATATATGGGAAGTCATTTTTAGGGTTACCGGAGGTTCTAGAAGGTTCCGGAGGGTACCATAGTCTAGCCCACCTATCCCGGACGACCAACATGGACCGGAGGGGACGCATAGGCCCACATGGTCCAGGCACACCAGCCCCTCAAGGCCCATGTGGCTGGATCAAGTGGATAAGATCAAATCCCTTGAAAATAGGGACTTAACTTGGGGGGAGTTTCCCCCCTTGTTTTGGCCGACCCTAGGGCTTGGAAGAGGGGCCAAGGCAGCCCCCCCCACGCTTAAATAAGAGAGAGGGGAGAGTTGGGGCGCAGCACATGATTCCCCAAACCCTAGCCGCCCCTCTCTCCCTCCTCCTTCTTCCTGCGCAGGCTTGGCGAAGCCCTGCAGGAATTTCTCATCCACCTCCACCACCACGCCGTCGTGCTGCTGGGATTCCGAGGAGATCTACCACACCTCCGCTGCCCGCTGGAACGGGGAGAGGAAGGACTTCATCGACACCGTACGCATGACCGAGTACGGAAGTGCTGCCGGATTGCAGCATCCAAACGATCATCTACATCAACCACGAGATCTAATCTCGTTAAGGCTTTGGATCTACGAGGGTTAGTTCTCATCTATCTCGTTGCTCCGATCTCATAGATAAGATCTTGGCTTTTCCATAGATTGGATCTTGGATTTATTCGTCTTTGCGATAGAATTTTTTGTTTTCCATGCATCGAACCCATCAGTGGTATCAGAGCCGTGTCTATGCATAGATCTGTTGCACGAGTAGAACACAATGGTTTTGTTGGCGTTGATGGTTTTGTTGCCTTTTGTTATGTGTACTTGATACGTCTCCAACGTATCTATAATTTCTTATGTTCCATGCTTGTTTTATGACAATACTTACATGTTTTACTCACACTTTATAATGTTTTTATGCATTTTCCAGGACTAACCTATTAACAAGATGCCGCAGTGTCAGTTCATGTTTTCTGCTATTTTTGATTTCAGAAAAGTTAGTTTACGGATATTCTTGGAATTGGACGAAACAAAAGCCCACGGCCTTATTTTCCACGGAATGTTCTAGAAGACCGAAGGAGAGACGAAGAGGAGCCACGAGGCGGCCACACCATAGGGGGGCGTGGCCCCACCCCTGGCCGCCCCGCCATATGGGGTGGGCCCCTCGGGCGTCCCCCGACTCTGCCCCTTCGCCTATATAATCCTCCCGACGCGAAAACCCTAGCACCGAGAGCCAGAATACCAGAACAGTTCCAGAGACGCCGCCGCCGTCAACCCTATCTCGGGGGGTTCAGGAGATTGCCTCCGGCACTCTGCCGGAGAGGGGAATCATCACCAGAGGGCTCTACATCACCATGCCCGCCTCCGGACTGATGCGTGAATAGTTCATCCTTGGACTACGGGTCCATAGCAGTAGCTAGATGGTTGTCTTCTCCTCTTGTGCTATCATGTTTAGATCTTGTGAGCTGCCTATCATGATCAAGATCATCTATTTGTAATGCTACATGTTGTGTTTGTTGGGATCCGATGAATATGGAATACTATGTCAAGTTGATTATTGATCTATCTTATATGTTATTTATGATCTTGCATGCTCTCCGTTGCTAGTAGAGGATCTGGCCAAGTTGATACTTGTAACTCCAAGAGGGAGTATTTATGCTCGATAGTGGGTTCATGTCTCCATTGAATCTGGGGGAGTGACAGCAACCCCTAAGGTTGTGGATGTGCTGTTGCCACTAGGGATAAAACATCAATGCTTTGTCTAAGGATATTTGTATTGTTTACATTACGCACAGTACTTAATGCAATTGTCTGTTGCTTGCAACTTAATACTAGAGGGGGTGCGGATGCTAACCCGAAGGTGGACTTTTTAGGCATAGATGCATGCTGGATGGCGGTCTATGTTCTTTGTCGTAATGCCCTAAGTAAATCTCATAGTAGTCATCATGATATGTATGTGCATTGTTATGCCCTCTCTATTTGTCAATTGCCCAACTCTAATTTGTTCACCCAACATGTTATTTATCTTATTGGAGAGACACCACTAGTGAACTGTGAACCCCGGTCCATTCTTTTACATCTGAAATACAATCTACTGCAATCATTGTTCTCTTTTGTTTACTGCAAGCAAACATCATTCTCCACACCATACGTTTAATCTTTTGTTTTCAGCAAGCCGGTGAGATTGACAACCTCACTGTTAAGTTGGGGCAAAGTACTTTGATTGTGTTGTGCAGGTTCCACGTTGGCGCCGGAATCCCTGGTGTTGCGCCGCATGATACGTCTCCAACGTATCTATAATTTCTGATGTTCCATGCTAGTTTTATGACAATACCTACATGTTTTGTTCATACTTTATATCTTTTTTATGCATTTTCTGGAACTAACCTATTAACAAGATGCCAAAGTGCCAGTTCCTGTTTTCTGCTATTTTTGGTTCCAGAAATTCTACACAGGAAATATTCTCGGAATTGGACGAAACAAAAGCCCAAGGCCTTATTTTCCACGGATTGTTCCAGAACACCGAGGGAGATACGGAGAGGGGCCACGAGGTGGCCACCCCACCTGGCGGCGCGGCCAAGAGGAGGGCATGCCCCCCTATGGTGTGGGCCCCTCGGGACCCCTCCGAGGCCGCCCTTCCGCCTATATATTCTTCCAGTCGCGAAAACCCTAAAGCAACCAATCATATTCCACGAAGAGTTCCGTAGCCGCCGCCATCGTGAAGACAAGTTTCGGTGGACAGAATCTCTGTTCCGGCACGCCGCCGGGACGGGGAAGTGCCCCCGGAATCCATCTCCATCGACTCCATCGCCATCTTCATCGCCGTTGCTGTCTCCCAAGATGAGGAGGGAGTAGTTCTCCCCCGAGGCTGAGGGCTCTACCGGTAGCTATGTGGTTCATCTCTCTCTCCCATGGTGTGATCTTTATGTGATCATGAGCTTTGTATCACTGTTAATCTATGTGCTACTCTAGTGATGTTATTAAAGTAGTCTATTCCTCCTCCATGATGTAAAGTGGACAGCGTGTGCATCATGTAGTACTTGGCGTAGGCTATGATTGTAATCTCTTGTGGATTATGAAGTTAACTATTACTATGATAGTATTGATGTGATCTATTCCCCCTTTCATAGCTATTGTTGACAGTGTGTATGCTATGTTAGTACTCGATCTAAATTGCAACGGTATTATCTTGGATTATGATTTGATGAGGATATCCCTATGAGTGGTGTTTGTCAAGTACTTGATGAACTTTGAGTGGAGCTTTTGTAGCCACTACGTGATGATTAGTGATTCCAATAGGAGAGTAATTCAGAGTAGCACAAGTGAAGAGAACTTATCTAATTGTCCAATTATGTGATCATTGTTGAGAGTGTCCACTAGTGAAAGTATGATCCCTAGGCCTTGTTTCTAAGCATTGAAACACCGTTTCCAACAAGTTCTGCTACATGTTCGCTTGCTGCCATTTTTATTTCAGATTGCAATTACTACTTATAATCATCCATATTACTTGTATTTCACTATCTCTTCGCTGAACTAGTGCACCTATACATCTGACAAGTGTGTTAGGTGTGTTGGGGACACAAGAGACTTCTTGTATCTTAATTGCAGGGTTGTTTGAGAGGGATATCTTTGACCTCTACCTCCCTGAGTTCGATAAACCTTGGGTGATTCACTTAAGGGAAACTTGCTGCTGTTCTACAAACCTCTGCTCTTGGAGGCCCAACACTGTCTACAGGAATAGAAGCGTGCGTAGACATCAAGCTATTTTCTGGCGCCGTTGCCGGGGAGGTAAGGTAAAAGGTATTAACATCCTCCGACTACTAAGCTATTTCCTAGCACTGTTGCCGGTGTGTGAGTGCTCGAAGCTATTTCCTTTAGATTCTGCAATTATATCTTTTTGTTTCTTGTTTTTATTTCACTAGTTAGGC
Organism: Lolium perenne; assembly: GCF_019359855.2. Taxonomy (NCBI): domain Eukaryota; kingdom Viridiplantae; phylum Streptophyta; class Magnoliopsida; order Poales; family Poaceae; genus Lolium; species Lolium perenne. Next base: position 145,841,509 of record NC_067245.2, read on the forward strand.
TTAATGGAAAACAACAAAAAAATTAGAGATCTTTATGAACTTTATCTTGTATTAGGACATGATGTGTTTGAAGAGAGAATTAAAAAACCCATGGAACTTTGTTTGCAAAATAGTTGTAGCAATGTTATTAGCATGAACTCTTTGAACACTATTATTGCTAATGCTATGGAAGAATTTAAGCTTGGGGAGGTCGGTTTTGATGAAAATGATATTTTTAGTCCCCCAAGTTTTGAGGAGAAAATTTTCTTTGATGATACTTTGCCTCCCATTTATGATGATTATAATGATAGTGGTATTTTGGTGCCACCTACCATGGAGGATAAAGTTTATTATGATTATACCATGCCTGCAATTTATGATGATTACAATGATGGTTATGATAGTTTTACTCCCACTATTACTAATAAAATTGATTATGCTTATGTGGAGAGTAATGATACTTTTATGCATGTGGATCATGATAAGAATGCTTTATGTGATAGCTATGTTGTTGAGTTTGTTCATGATGCTACTGAAAATCTTTATGAGAGAGGACAATATGGTTGTAGGGATTTTCATGTTACTAAAACACCTCTCTTTTTGCTTAAAATCTTGAAGTTGCGCTTGTCTAGTTTTCCTATGCTTATTGCATTATGCTTACATGACTTGTTTATTTACAAGATTCCTTTTCATAGGAAGTGGGTTAGACTTAAAAGTGTTTCTTATTTTCTTTTGATGCTCTCTTTGGCTTCAACTCTTATTTCTTGCGAGATCATCATTAAAATTACTGAGCCCATCTTAATGGCTATAAAGAAAGCACTTCTTGGGAGATAACCCATGTTTTTATTTTGCTACTATTTTGTTGTGTCTTGGAAGTTGTTACTACTGTATCAACCTCTCCTTATCATGTTTATTTCGTTTTTGTGCCAAGTAAAATCTTTGACAGAAAGTTGATACTAGATTTGGATTTCTGCGCAGGAACAGATTTTTAGCTGTCACGAATTTGCGTTTTTCTCTCTGTAGAAAACTCGTAAAATGCTGAAAAACTTCATGTGTAATCATCAGATATGTACGCAACTTTCATTCAACTGGAGCTTTTCCATCTGAGCATGTTAAGTGCCTCGAAAAAAATTCGTCTTTACAGACTGTTCTGTTTTGACAGATTCTGCCTTTTATTTCACATTACCTCTTTTACTGTGTTGAGTGGATTTCTTTGCTCCATTAAATTTCAGTAGCCTTGGGTGATGTCCAGAAGTGTTGGGAATGATTGTATCCTTGCTGAACATGTGAATTTTTGATTATGCACTAACCCTCTAATGAGATTGCTTTGAGTTTGGTGTGAAGGAAGTTTTCAAGGATCAAGAGAGGAGGATGATATAATATGATCAAGAAGAGCGAAAAGTCTAAGCTTGGGGATGCCCCCGTGGTTCATCCCTGCATATTTCAAGAAGACTCAAGCATCTAAGCTTGGAGATGCCCAAGGCATCCCCTTCTTTATCAACAACTTATCAGGTCACCTCTAGTGAAACTATATTTTTATTCCGTCACATCTTATGCTCTTTACTTGGAGCGTCTATTTGTTTTTATTTTTTTATGTTTGAATAAAATCGGATCCTAGCAATCCTTGTGTTGGAGAGAGACACGCTCCGCTTTTTCATTTGAACACTTGTGTTCTTCGTTTTTAATATTCATGGCGAAAGTTGAAAGTCGCTTCATTTATTACTATTTGGTTGGAAACAGAAAATGCTTCATGTGGTAATTGGTATATTATCTTGAATAATTTGATACTTGGCAATTGTTTTGAGCTCTCAAGTAGATCATGTTTAAGCTTTTGCATCATGTAGTTTAAACCTATTAGTGGAGAACTACTGTAGAGCTTGTTGAAATTTGGTTTGCATGATTGGCCTCTCTAAAGTCTAGATATTTTCTGGTAAAAGTGTTTGAGCAACAAGGAAGACAGTGTAGAGTCTTATAATGCTTGCAATATGTTCTTATGTAAGTTTTGATGTACCGGTTCATACTTGTGTTTGCTTCAAACAACCTTGCTAGCGTAATCCTTGTACTGAGAGGGAATGCTTCTCGTGCATCCAAAACCTTGAGCCAAAACTTATGCCATTTGTGCCCACCATAACTACCTACAATGTGGTATTTTTCTACCATTCCAAAGTAAATTGCTTGCGTGCTACCTTTAAAAAAATTCATTCCTTGTCTTTGCAATACATAGCTCATGGGAAAGTAGCCTAAAAACTATTGTGGTAATGAATATGTCGTTTATGTATCTTAGTTGTTATAATTTGCTTGTTGAGCGGTAACCATGTTTTCTGGGGACGCCATCAACCTATCACACCTTTGTTGAATATCATGTGAGTTGCTATGCATGTTCGTCTTGTCTGAAGTAAGGGAGATTTCTCATGATTAAATGGTTTGAGTATGCATATTGTTAGAGAAGAACATTGGGCCGCCAACCAAAGCCATGTATCATGGTGGAAGTTTCAGCTTGGACATTAATCCTCAAATCTCTTATGAGAATATTATCTGTTGTTGAATGCTTAAAGCATAAAAGAGGAGTCCATTATTTGTTTTCTATGTTGTCCCGGTATGGATGTCCTCAAGTTGAGATCTATAAAAATTGAGAAATCAAATGCGATCTATCTCCTTGGACCTTTGTACAGGTGGCATAGAGGTACCCCTTTGTGACACTTGGTTGAAACATATGTAATGCAATGATAATCCATGGAAGTCCGAGCTAATTAGGACAAGGTGCGGGCACTATTGGTATTCGATGCATGAGGCTTGCAACTTATAGGAGGTTTTATGCATAACACATATGAATTATTACTACCATTGACACAATTGTTTCCATGTTTTCAAAATAAAAAGCTCTAGCACATGAGTAATCCCTGCTTCCCTCTGCGAAGGGCCTTTCTTTTACTTTATGTTGAGTCAGTTTACCTACTTCTTTCTATCTTAGAAGCAAACACTTGTGTCAACTGTGTGCATTGATTCTTACATGCTTGCTTATTGCACTCATCATATTACTTTGTGTTGACAATTATCCATGAGATATACATGTTGAAAGTTGAAAGCAATTGCTGAAACTTAAATCTTCCTTTGTGTTGCTTCAAAACCTTCTGTTAAGAATCTATTGCTTTATGAGTTAACTCTTATGCAAGACTTTTTGATGCTTGTCTTGAAAGTACTATTCATGAAAAGTTTTTGCTATATAATTCAGTTGTTTAGTCATTATCTTTTTGTTAGCAATCTATATACCATTGCTTTGAATCATTTCATTCATATCATATGCTTTACAATATTGTTGATCAATATTATGTTGGTAGCATGTCACTTCATAAATTATTGTTTTTATCGTTTACCTACTTGAGGGCGAGTAGGAACTAAGCTTGGGGATGCTTGATACGTCTCCAACGTATCTATAATTTCTGATGTTCCATGCTAGTTTTATGACAATACCTACATATTTTGTTCATACTTTATATCATTTTTATGCATTTTATGGAACTAACCTATTAACAAGATGCCGAAGTGCCAGTTCCTGTTTTCTGCTGTTTTTGGTTCCATAAATTCTACACAGGAAATATTCTCGGAATTGGACGAAACAAAAGCCCAAGGCCTTATTTTCCACGGATTGTTCCAGAACACCGAAGGAGAGACGAAGAGGGGCCACGAGGTGGCCACCCCACCTGGCAGCGCGGCCAAGAGGGGGGCGCGCCCCCCTATGGTGTGGGCCCCTCGGGACCCCTCCGAGGATGCCCTTCCGCCTATATATTCTTCCAGTCGTGAAAACCCTAAAGCAACCAGTCATATTCCACGAGGAGTTCCGTAGCCGCCGCCATCGCGAAGACAAGTTTCGGGGGACAGAATCTCTGTTCCGGCACGCCGCCGGGACGGGGAAGTGCCCCCGGAATCCATCTCCATCGACTCCATCGCCATCTTCATCGTCGTTGCTGTCTCCCAAGATGAGGAGGGAGTAGTTCTCCCCCGAGGCTGAGGGCTCTACCGGTAGCTATGTGGTTCATCTCTCTCTCCCATGGTGTGATCTTTATGTGATCATGAGCTTTGTATCACTATTAATCTATGTGCTACTCTAGTGATGTTATTAAACTAGTCTATTCCTCCTCCATGATGTAAAGTGGACACCGTGTGCATCATGTAGTACTTGGCGTAGGCTATGATTGTAATCTCTTGTGGATTATGAAGTTAACTATTACTATGATAGTATTGATGTGATCTATTCCCCCTTTCATAGCTATTGTTGACAGTGTGTATGCTATGTTAGTACTCGGTCTAAATTGCAAAGGTATTATCTTGGATTATGATTTGATGAGGATATCCCTATGAGTGGTGTTTGTCAAGTACTTGATGAACTTTGAGTGGAGCTTTTGTAGCCACTACGTGATGATTAGTGATTCCAATAGGAGAGTAATTCAGAGTAGCACAAGTGAAGAGAAGTTATCTAATTGTCCTATTATGTGATCATTGTTGAGAGTGTCCACTAGTGAAAGTATGATCCCTAGGCCTTGTTTCTAAGCATTGAAACACCGTTTCCAACAAGTTCTGCTACATGTTCGCTTGCTGCCATTTTTATTTCAGATTGCAATTACTACTTATAATCATCCATATTACTTGTATTTCACTATCTCTTCGCTGAACTAGTGCACCTATACATCTGACAAGTGTATTAGGTGTGTTGGGGACACAAGAGACTTCTTGTATCTTAATTGCAGGGTTGCTTGAGAGGGATATCTTTGACCTCTACCTCCCTGAGTTCGATAAACCTTGGGTGATTCACTTAAGGGAAACCTGCTGCTGTTCTACAAACCTCTGCTCTTGGAGGCCCAACACTGTCTACAGGAATAGAAGCGTGCGCAGACATCACCGCACTACACTCCTTCACCAACAACCTTCACGTGGCCTTCATCTCCTATTGGTTCGATAACCTTGGTTTCTTTCTGAGAGAAAACTCGCTTCTGTACGCATCATACCTTCCTCTTGGGGTTCCCAACGGACGTGTGCTTTACCGTCACAAGCAGTACTTTGCATCTTGTGGGATGGTGGGATGAAGCGGCCCAGGCTAACTTTACATGACCACGTTCATGAGACTTGCTCCACGCTTGACATGCAACTTGTATTGCATAAGTGGCTTTGCGGGTGTCTGTCTCTCTCACCATAGTTAAGATTCAATTTACTATTTCAATCGACAACACTAGTATCACCGTTGTGGTTCTTGTTCGTAGGTAGATCAAATCTTACTCGAAAGCCCCAAACCACGTAAAATATGCAAACACTTTTTAGAGGCGTCTAACTTGTTTTTGCAGGTGCATGTGATGTGATATGGCTATGTGATGATGATTATATTTGATGTATGAGATGATCATTATTGTATTGTGGCAACCGGCAGGAGCCTAATAGTTGTCTTTAATTTTGTTAAGACCTACGTGTCAATCACCATGTAATAGCTTTATTTCATTACTATGAGTTAGTAGTTGTAATAGTTTCTATGGATGGTGGACAACCATGAAGCGGCGCCATGGACCTTGGCGCAATGCTGGTGATGATGGAGATCATGCTCGTGTGCTTTGGAGATGGAGATCAAAGGCACAAGAAGAAAATGCTATATCATATCACATTATCCATGCATGTCATGTTAATCCTTTTATGCATCTTATTTTGCTTAGATCATGACGGTAGCATTATAACATGATCCCTCACATTAATATCAAGATAATAAAGTGTTCTCCCCTCATATGCACCATTGCTAAAGTCCGTCGTTTTGAAGCATCTCGTGATGATCGGACGTGATAGATTCTATGTTCACATACAACGGGTGTAAGAGCATCCCCACTCGTCTCCCCGAAGAGACCCCCGAGCGACGTTTTTCTCATCCGGACGGCGATTTTCGGCCTAGTCGCGCCCCCGATTCCTCGTTTTTCTCCGAATTTGGGCCTAAATCCATCCAGCGAGCCCACGCCATCCCCGGTCCCCCGAGGCGCGCTCGGGGACTCCGGACGAAGCGAAAGCGCGCGAAACGCCGAGAAATCTCTCCCGCGCTTTCTCTTCGTCTTCGCCGCAGAGGTGGACCCGGCCGGTCAGCGACAGACGCATCGTCTTCCGCGTGCAGTAAAGGTTGCCGCCGGTCAGCTCGCCGCGGACGTGTAGCATCCACGCGGCAATAAATCGCCGGCTCCAGCCTCGCCTAAATACCCTGCTCACAGCGACGCGTCGCACCACTCTTCCTCTTCCTCTTCCTTCCCTCGACCCTCGACGAGATCCATGGCCTACAACGACGAAGACGGCACAGCCAACAACGACTTCCCCCGCCGGTCGCTCCACGCGTGGGAGGGGCACCTCCTCCACCAGGCGGGGTACCCCTCCCCGCCGAGCAACCGCGCGCGTGGCGGCGGCGGGATCGTCATCCGCGAGCCCTCGAAGGCACAAGGATGGCTCCGCCCCAAGCGCGAACACGACACCTCCGGCGAGCGGAAGCGCAAGCCGGCGAAGGTGGAGGTGGAGGAGGCCGAAAGCGCCGAGGACGCCGCCATCCTCGAGGCCGTCATGGCGAGGTCCCTCCAGGACCTCGTCCCCGCTGAGAACGCCATGCCACTCGACCAGGCCTGCTCCTGGTCGAGGGAGCAGTGGGAGAAGGAGGAGGCGGAGCGGCAGGCGAGGCTCCTCGAGGACGTCGCTCGCTACCGCCGGCCTGCGACTCCTCCATCCGGCGCCGCCGTCCCCGTCATCGACCTCGAAGCCTCCGACGACGGCTGGTACAAGCCATCGCCATCCCCGCCTCGCACCAGTGGCCGGTGGGGAGACGCCGGCCAAGGCAGCAGCCAGGCGGCTTCGGCGCCGCCGCAGTTCGATGACGATGGCTCCGACGATGATGGCGGCAACGGAAACATGGACTACACGGTGTTCTACCGCAATTTCGGCATGTAGAGCGCCGTGTTTTAATATTTACAGTTGTATTCCCCTAGCCGAATTCGAAATATAGTCGAATTCGGCCTCTATGTATGAACTTCGCCCTCTATATAGTAAATATCATTAAATTTAGTCTAAATTCGATCGTTTTAAGCAGTATTTTGTCAAGTTTCCGTTTTTCAAATTTAGATCGCCGTCTTCGCCTGAGAACGCGGCTGGGAAACTAGTCCTCCCCACGCCAAATTTACGTCCAATCCGGACGTAAATTTCCCCGGATTTCAGCGTGGGGAGGGCAAACGAGTGGAGATTCTCTAAGCCATGTTGCACACGCGGAAATACTTGGGTTGACTTGACGAGCCTAGCATGTACAGACATGGCCACGGAACACAGGAAACCGAAAGGTTGATATGATCAACATGTTGATGTTCACCATTGAAGCTACATCATCTCACGTGATGATCGGACTTGGTGTAGTGAATATGGATCGTGTGCCACTAAACAACTATGAGGGATGTTGTAGTAAGTGGAAGTTCATTAGTAATTAGATAAAACTTGAACTAATTATCATGAACATAGTCTGAATAGTATTTTCGATTAAGATTGTAGAATTGGCATCCGTTATATACCATGCGCTAGTCCTGTAATTGAGATAGAAACACTGTTAAATCTGACAAGTAACTTTACAGACTGGTACCGTTGTTGCCTGCCAAAACCCACCGGCGAGCAGTGGTTAAGCAACACGAAGAGCCGGGAGACTCCCAAGACTGCTAAGTGGGCCCTGGTGCCTCGCGTCGTCCCGCAAAGTCCCAGCACACGTCCTGGCGGTTGCAAGGGCGTGCCACCTGACCTATACCTGATCAGGAAGGTGTTGGATTGCTTCGATTAGTCTCCTGCATGGTAGACACGTAAACATTAAATACGAGCCCGATCGGCTCTCAGGTTGCCCTGTGGATCGGCTCAAAGAGCCGATAGCCCCATGGATCACGTTGGATTTACGATGACATGGGGATCCTGCTTGATCAAAACAAAGCTAAACCAATCTACGACAGTTTAGGGTTTTCACCGCATAATCGGAACATCCTACGCATAGTTGGGCCTAGCAGATACGAAAGATGATGGAAACTATTCCTAAAAGAGGCCTAAAAACCAACATTAAGTCAATTCCCGGAACATCCCTTGTAGGAACGGTAAAACAACACCTCACGCACTACCAGATCGTCCAACCCCAGCATAAGGCCTAATCATGCAGATATTAAACTAATCCTTGAAGAACAAGGAACAACTATAACGGATCGGATCTACTAAGTAGCGAACAAGCAAGGTGCTGCCCTTACACCTAAATAGGTGTAAGGGCAGCTAGATATCGAGGGACGGCATTGCTAAGCAGATATGCATAAGAAAAGCATCAATGCAAGCCCCAAAACATCTACGATAAATAGTGCTACTCGCCATCAACAATGCTTCAGCACGAGTAACACCAGGTAACGAATAAACGTATACTGCATAGATCGCAAGATGCGATCTAGGCAGCATGATGCTTACCCAGAAGAAACCCTCGAAATAAGGGGTGGCGATGCGCCTGGTTTGTGTTTGTTGTGAACGTGATTGTCCTCCTTTCTCAATAACCCTAGGTACATATTTATAGTCCAAGGGACTTTCTAAGTCGGAAGTACACCTAACCGTGTACGAGCTAAACTCTATCTTTCAATTCTAACCGACACGATCTAATAATTTACAGATACACGGGCAATCCAGCCCAAACTCTTCGTGCAAGGCCGCTTCAGAGATGCTCCACGTGTACATCCTTCAAGCCCATCTCAATCACGGCCCATATCCTGATTTGGCCAAAATCTGGTGATAACACATGCCCCCCTAGTTTTGGCAATGATAATTTCAAAACCACTCTATTTTTCCTTCGAAGGGTCATGTCGTGGCAGAGCAGAACCGTTGCAGTATCCTTCGTCATGATACCCTGTCTTCTCAACTTCTCCGCGTGACCTGAATTTTTTTTTCTTTGGGCACCACTTCCTCGGAAACTGCTGTGGCATTGAATTTCCACCATATCCCCTTTATTTAACCGCTCCAAACAGTTCGCCACTTCATCCCCTTGCTCTGTTCTGGCCATCGGCACCAAGAAACCCCAATCTCAGAGCAATATCTTCCTCCTCTTCCTCCTCCGCCTCCTCGGATCTCTCCTCCCAGTCCTTCTCCTCCTCCTCCTCCTCCCGCGAACCCACGCCAGAGTGGGATCCGATGGTGGCTCAGATAGCGGCGCACAACGAGCGCGCCCCAGAGGAGTGGGGCAAGTCCTTGACCAGCGGAGATGAAGACCTCCAGTTCCTCGCTGATGGGGAACTAGAATCGGAGAGCGAGGACGACTCGTTCTCCTGGGACGATTACACCTCCTCCGAGGAAGAGGAGGAGGAAGACGACGACGACGACTCCCTCGAGGATTACCCGCCGGCGAAGCTCTTCCGCGCCGGGTCCGACGACGACGACGACGATGATGAAGATGAGGAGGCCCCCAATGAAGGCCACTGGAGCAGCGACGAGGAGCCCGCCAGCAGCTGCGCCGGCGGCAGCGATGACGACGACGAGGGCAGCAACGGCCCGTAGATTTAGGAAGTAGCGCAGGACCAGTAGTAGTAGTAGTGCATTAGACATCGGATGATCCTTTTGAGAGCCATCGGCTCTTTCTTGTAAGATCTTTCTCTTAATCAATGAAAAATATTCCACCGATTTGCTTCTCCAATTTTAATCATTCCGATTGCCAAAGTAGGTCAACGCACCAAGGATCGATAGCAACATATCGGCCTTTCACCCTCAAACGCCCATAAGGCCGAGTTCAAATCCTAAACCAAACAGATATCCAAGCAAACACTCCTCGAATTCAGAATTCAGACTGTAACTTGATATCTGACCACAGCATTTTGCAACTCTAAAGTCGATGGCTGTACATCGGCTGTTTTGTTCTCAAGTCGATGTCCGTGCATCGGCTGTTTTATTCTTAAGTCGATGACCGTGCATCGGCTAAAAAAGTTTTTTACTGGCCGATTTAAAAATCGGCCCCCGTATCTCACTGTTCGTCATCCCACATGCTTGGGAAATATTTCTTGAGATGTTGACCATTGACAGCTACTGGGAACTTCACGCCATCCAACTGCTCAAGCATGTATGCATTACCCTTCAAAACTTGGTCAACTTTATACGGGCCGTGCCAATTTGGAGACCATTTACCATACACTTTATCCTTCGTCCCCAACGGCAATACAGCTTCCCATACCAGATCACCAACTTGGAACTCCTTTGGCTTCACCTTCTTATTATATGCGCGAGCCACCTTGGCTTTATTCTCCTTGATTTTCTCAAGTGACCATAGTCTGAGTTCCGTTACATCCTCAATGCTGTCGCTCATTAGGGCTGCATATTCTTCAACAGTTAAATCATTCTGAAATGTTATCCGTCTCGACCCAGCCTTGATTTCCCAGGGTAACACAGCTTCTTGTCCATAGACCAGCTGGTATGGCGAGGTTTTTATTGCTCCATGACACGACATGCGATAAGCCCACAAAGCTTCTGACAATACCTCATGCCATCGTCTAGGGTGCTCATCGATTTTCCTCTTAATCAGCTTGATCAGGATCTTGTTGGACGCTTCAGCCTGCCCATTTGCTTGAGCATAGTATGGAGACGATCGGATCAGCTTGATTCCCATATCCTCGCAGAATTTTCTAATCTCCTTAGAAACGAAGACCGAACCTCCATCGGTCGTGATAGTCTGGGGAATCCCGAATCTATGAATGACATGTTCCAACACGAAACTGATGACATCTTTCGATGCTACTGCCTTCATAGGGACGGCCTCCACCCATTTAGTGAAGTAATCTGTAATGGCCAGAACCCATTCATGGCCTTTGCTCGATGCAGGATGAATTTTGCCGATCATATCCATGCCCCAACCTCGGAATGGCCAAGGTTTGATGATAGGATTCATTGCTGATGCGGGTACCATCTGAATGCTCCCAAACTTCTGACATGCTTGACACCCTTTATAGTACTGGAAACAATCTTCAAGCATGGTGGGCCAATAAAATCCCGATCGCCTGATCAGTCACTTCATCTTATGAGCCGACTGGTGAGTTCCACAGGCACCCTCATGCACCTCATGCAAGAGCCGATTGGACTCGGCTGGTCCCGAACATTTTAGAAGCAATCCTTCCAATGTCCTGTAGAACATGTCATCGCCAATCAATACGTACTTCATGGCCCTATATCTTATCCGTTTAGGTGCCCCCCGAGCCGGATCTTTCAAGTAATTGAAGATATCGGCTCTCCAATCATCTGGTTCCATGAACTGCACCGGAAAATCGGCTCCATTGGCTACGTCCTTGTATCCTGACGCCGTTTGTGCGAGATCGTTCGCCTTGGTATTTTGTGACCTTGGGATCCAATTGAAGTTTATATATCTGAACTGTGTCATCAGCTCACGGCATTGCATCCATAATGGAAAGAGCGACTCGCTCTCACACTTGTACTCTTCCGTGAGTTGAGAAATCACCAATTTGGAGTCTCCAAAGATCTCAACCGCTTCTGCCCCAGCGTCTAATAGAAACTCCATTCCCTTGCATATCGCTTCATACTCAGCAACATTGTTGGTGCAAGGGGTAGATATCCTGATGGAGAAGGAAAATGTTGCCCCCCGAGGCGACACGAGTAGCACGCCGATGCCGCAACCATCCTCACAGACCGATCCATCGAAGAACATGGCCCATGCACGCACAGATAGTGCGGCTACGTCCGTGTTTATTCATTCAGCGATAAAATCGGCCAACGCTTGCCCCTTGACTGCTTTCGCAAGTTGATACCGGATATCAAATTCCGATAACGCAAACATCCACTTGCCGAGTCGGCCTTTCAGCACAGGAGCCGACAGCATGTGCTTGATGACATCCGATTTGCATATGACGATGATTTCTGCTGACAGCAAGATGTGCTGGATCTTAGTGCGAGTGAAAAATATACAGAGGCACAACTTCTCAATTTCAGTGGTACCTTGTTTCGCATCCAACATCCTTCGCTGAGGTAGAAAACCACCTTTTCCAGACCATCATAAACCTGCACCACCACCGATGCGATGGAGGTGTCGCCATCGATAAGTAAATGTAGAATGGCCTGTCTTGCTGTGGCAGAACTAACACAGGTGGCTTCGTTAGGTACTCCTTAATATCGTCAAATGCTTGTTGTTGCTCTGCCCCCCAGCGAAACTCCTCATCAGACTTGATTTTGACCAATCCCATGAACGGCTCGATTCGTCCTGACAAGTTGGAGATAAACCTTCTGACGAAATTAATTTTGCCGATGAGACATTGGAGCTCTTTCTTCGTGGTGGGTGGCTTCATCGTTCGCACTGCCTCTTGACTTTTCAGGCCGATCTCAATTCCACGTTCATGAACCAAGAAACCCAGGAACTGACCGGCCGTCACACCAAAGGCACACTTCTTTGGATTCATTCTTAGTCCGAACTTCCTAGTTCGGTCCAGGACGTGTCGCAAATCCTCCAAGTGTCCGTCCATCGAAACAGACTTGACCACCACGTCATCGATGTAAATTTCCACCAATTTGCCGATTAAATCATGAAAGATGTAATTCATGGCTCTTTGGTATGTTGCGCCAGCATTCTTCAGTCCAAAAGTCATGACTACATATTCAAACAAGCCCACCGAGCCTGGCACTCTGAATGCAGTCTTGTGCATATCTTCTGGAGCCATAAAAATTTGGTTGTAGCCGGCATTGCCATCCATGAAACTTAAAATTTTATGACCAGCACCTGCATTGATCAATGTCTCTGCTACTGGCATTGGATATTCATCCTTTGGAGTGGCACTGTTGAGGTTCCGAAAATCTATGGCGACGCGCCATCGGCCATCCTTTTTCTCCACAGGTACGACATTGGAAATCCATTTAGCGTACCTGCATGTCCTGATGAACCTGGCGTCCAACATCTTCTGGATCTCCTTCTTGACTTCCACCAAGATTTCGGCCTTCATCTGTCGTGCTCGCTGCTGGAACGGCCGAAATCCTTTCTTCAGGGGGAGCCGATGTTCAATGATGCTCCTGTCTATCCCAGGCATCTCTGTATAATCCCATGCAAAACAATCTGGGTACTCTTTTAACAAGGCTATCATCAGGCCCCTGAGATGTGGATCTAACTTTTTGCTGATAAATGTTGGTCGTGGCTTATCCCCAGGACCAATGTCAATCTCTTCCAGCTCATCAGCTGATGTAAACCCCTACCCCAGGTTTCCATCGCCTGCTAGATCAATGCTGAACACAGGTAATATGCATGTTGAGGATAATTTTGGCCGATTGCTAGAATCGGCCTCCTTTTTCATTGCAAGGCTCAATGAGGGTTTACAACTTCTTGGTTTTCTACTATGGCTACGTGACATGCTCGAGATGAGATTCATGCTTTTTATTTTTTGGGGCCGATCGCAGGGATCGGCCTTGCCACGTACGTCTACTGATTTAGATCTTGCTACTCTGTCAGGCCGGTGGATAAGACCAGCCTCACCCCGTTTTTTGAAGCTTCGATGCGCTCACAGCCATCCAAACTGATTCCAGAGAGCGGCTCTTGGTCGTCTGCATCCCAAATATTCATGGCAGCTAGTGAGATCTCGATTGAGTCATATGCCTGAACGACCTCCACTTCATCTCCATCCCACTGTATGATGCATTGGTGCATTGTGGATGGGATGTAACAGTTAGCGTGAATCCAATCCCTTCCTAGCAGGACAGCGTAAATGTTTTTGCTGTCGACGATGAAGAACGAGGTAGGTATGGTTTTTCGGCCCACGGTCAGATCTACATTCAGAACACCTTTTGCTTCTGATGCTTGGCCGTTGAAATCGCTTAATGTGACGTTGGTCTTGATCAGATCGTCATTGGAGTGTCCCAAACGTCGTAGCATGGAATACGGCATTATGTTGACTGCCGCTCCCGTGTCAACCAACATCTTGCTGACAGGCTGCCCATTGATATAACCTCTCAGGTATAGGGCTTTCAAATGCCTGTAGCTCCTCTCTCGTGGCTTCTCAAAGATCACTGGCCGTGGAACGCAATCAAATTGTGCCACCGATACTTCCTCGTCTTTTGGAGCACAAAACTCTGACGGGAGTATAAACACCATGTTTGTATCAGCCGATGCCTCTGCATCGGCTTTTGTCTGTTTAGGGCGCCACACTTTCTTTGGCGGGCGCATCTCTGTCTCCAACGTTTGCTGAATTTTCACGGCCAGATCGGGCCGTGCCTCCCTCAACGTGTACAGGTACTGTGCTTCGGCTTCCTCCAGGTTTCGTAGCCGCTGCACCCTACGCTTCTGAGAATGGCTGAGTCCCTCAGGGCACCACCTTGGCCGGTGGTACCTATCCTCTTCTTCATCCGACTCCTCGAAGTCTTCATCTTGAGACGACTCAGCTCGTTTGTCCTGAGGTGGGAGAGGCCCGAGACGCTTGAACACTGAAACTTCATTCGTTCCCTTCCTCTGCTGTCTACATTCTGGGCAGTTCTCGATTGTAGGCAATCGGCTCATTCCTGAGTCCCAGCAGTGTTTAAAGAAAGGACAGTTCCAATGCCTATCCATGTCTTCTTGCTCTCTTGACTTCCCTCTAGCGTGGCGCTCGTACCCTTCATCGTCTCTATCATATCGACGATACCTCCTGTCATCTGCATCAGACCGACAATATCTTTCGACATCCACATCGTAGCGCCGACGTCGGTCATACTGCTGCTCATATTTGGTAAGGAGATGCGCGGAGAGTGGTCGTTGATACCGCACGCTTCTCACTTCTTCTTCTGTCAGGTACCGTCTGTTATCATGTTGGGGCCGGTCGCGTGGATCGGCCTCCTCTTTCTCCTTGCCATGGGAGTGACTGCTTTCTACTTTATCTTTGCCATGGCGGCTCCCAAGCCCTGCCATGTTGAAACCAAAAGAGAAACCTGGCTCGCATCTTAGGGAGTGACTGAGATCCACCATGTTGACGCCAGGAAACGGATGTGTGTCTACTTTCATGGCAAATTGTCCGAAGATTAATCAGCCTGACTCTATCGCCATTTGAATCTGTGCGCGCAACACTTTGCAGTTGTTGGTGGCGTGGGTGAACGTGTGATGCCATTTGCAGTATGGCCTACCGTTCATCTCTTGTGACATAGGAATTTTGTGGCCTTCGGGTAACTTCAGCTGTTTCTCCTTCAGCAGCAAATCAAAAATCTGCTCAGTTTTGCTTAAGTCAAAGTCAAACCCTTTTGGAGGCCCTGGTTGTTTCACCCATTGGCAGGACACGGGAACTGCTGTCCGAGTCCATTCAGCCACTGCGACTTCCTGATCTTCCGCATGGTCTTCATCCTCTTCAGCGTCGACCAGGCCTATCGTGCGCTTGAACTTGTCTTGGTACAATTCTGGGTGGCGCTGCTCATACAATGTCAGTTTCTGGACCATGTGCGCCAACGAATTGTACTCCACTTGGAACGTCAGATCCTTGAGTGGCGCTGCGAGGCCTGCCACGGCCAGCTCGACTGCTTCTTTCTCAGATAAATGAACCAAATAACATCGGTTCTTGACAGTTCTGAAACGTTGAATGTACTCAGACACCGTCTCTCCTCGCCTTTGCCGAACCTGCGTCAGATCGGCAATGCCAGCTTCGGTAGCTTCTGAATGATATTGTATGTGAAACTGCTCTTCCAGCTGCTTCCATGTCCGAACTGAATCTGGGGGTAACGAGGTGTACCACCCAAAGGCTGGACCCGTGAGAGATTGGGCAAAGAACCTCACACGTAGCGGTTCTGATGCTGAAACCATGCCCAGCTGTGCCAAGTATCGGCTCATGTGTTCGATGGAGCTAGACCCTTCTGATCCACTGAATTTTGTGAAGTCAGGGAGCCGATATTTAGGCGGTAGTGGGATCAGGTCATACTCGTTGGGGTACGGCTTGGAATAGCCGATTGTTCTCTTCTTCGGCAGGATGCCGAACTGATCTCTCAAGATTGCGCTGATCTGATCCACAGTAGGAGCTGTAGGGGTTGAGCTTTCATGACTCGTTGCAGTGGCATATTTAGTTAGCCACGCTTGTTTCTCAGCATCTGCTCCAGAACTCCCCGCTGCTCCAGCAATCCCTCCTGCCGTAACAATCGCTCCTGCTCCGGCAATTCCTCCTGCTGAAGTCTGGATCGCGTGCGTCCAGTTGTTGCAGTCCGGCACGTATGTGCACACGTATCCATGTGGGATCTCCTTGGGCGGCTCATACAAGAATTGGTAGTTGCCAGGATCACCTCCAACCTTGTAGACAACGTATGCCGGTGAACCTTGTTGCTGTGGAGCTGCCATTGCGAATGGCAGTGGTGGCCTAGTGTGGAATTGTATCTCTCCCTGGTGAGTTCCTAGAGCAGGTCCTGACGGAGAATACTGATGTTTCATGATTTCTTGCACCACACGAAGCGCAACCCGCTCAAGAGTATTCACGAGGCTCTCAGAATGCCGATGTAGAGAATGAGCCACAGCATAGTTGATTTCCTGGCGCAGGGCTCTGGTACGTTCCTCCGAAGGGAGAGACAGATCTAATCCCTCGAACGCACCTTCGGGTGTGAATCCTTTGAACCTGATGCCGTGCGAACGGGTCTTCTCAAAAGAGCCGATGAGATCGGCTTCAAAGATGGCCTTCAGCTCATCGTACTTCTTCTTATGCTCTGCAGGTAGATCCTCGTACTTGATCAGTTCATCCGACATCTTGGCTGCCGATGTTGACGTGGTTGTTGCAGAAAGTGTCCCACCGGGCGTGCCAGAATGTGTTGCCTGTCAAAACCCACCGGCGAGCAGTGGTTAAGCAACACGAAGAGCCGGGAGACTCCCAAGACTGCTAAGTGGGCCCTGGTGCCTCGCGTCGTCCCGCAAAGTCCCAGCACACGTCCTAGCGGTTGCAAGGGCGTGCCACCTGACCTATACCTGATCAGGAAGGTGTTGGATTGCTTCAATTAGTCTCCTGCATGGTAGACACGTAAACATTAAATACGAGCCCGATCGGCTCTCAGGTTGCCCTGTGGATCGGCTCAAAGAGCCGATCGCCCCATGGATCACGTTGGATTTACGATGACATGGGGATCCTGCTTGATCAAAACAAAGCTAAACCAATCTACGACAGTTTAGGGTTTTCACCGCATAATCGGAACATCCTACGCGTAGTTGGGCCTAGCAGATACGAAAGATGATGGAAACTATTCCTAAAAGAGGCCTAAAAACCAACATTAAGTCAATTCCCGGAACATCCCTTGTAGGAACGGTAAAACAACACCTCACGCACTACCGGATCGTCCAACCCCAGCATAAGGCCTAATCATGCAGATATTAAACCAATCCTTGAAGAACAAGGAACAACTATAACGGATCGGATCTACTAAGTAGCGAACAAGCAAGGTGCTGCCCTTACACCTAAATAGGTGTAAGGGCAGCTAGATATCGAGGGACGGCATTGCTAAGCAGATATGCATAAGAAAAGCATCAATGCAAGCCCCAAAACATCTACGATAAATAGTGCTACTCGCCATCAACAACGCTTCAGCACGAGTAACACCAGGTAATGAATAAACGTATACTGCCTAGATCGCAAGATGCGATCTAGGCAGCATGATGCTTACCCGGAAGAAACCCTCGAAATAAGGGGTGGCGATGCGCCTGGTTTGTGTTTGTTGTGAACGTGATTGTCCTCCTTTCTCAATAACCCTAGGTACATATTTATAGTCCAAGGGACTTTCTAAGTCGGAAGTACACCTAACCGTGTACGAGCTAAACTCTATCTTTCAATTCTAACCGACACGATCTAATAATTTACACATACACGGGCAATCCAGCCCAAACTCTTCGTGCAAGGCCGCTTCAGAGACGCTCCACGTGTACATCCTTCAAGCCCATCTCAATCACGGCCCATATCCTGATTTGGCCAAAATCTGGTGATAACAACCGTAATGTTAAAGAATCAAGAAATGATTAAGTCCTATTGCAAACTGTTGGTAAACCTCACATTGCTAAATTTAAAGAGCAATGTTTTCAATTAGTACCTAAAATTATCTTGTCTCCATGAAACTTGAAGTTCAAATCCGTTTGAAAAGTAAGGAGCTGGAAAGTTTGTTTTCAGAAATAAGCAAGGTGTGAGATATATGTGATATCTAAGACCTTAGTGCAAGATGATAGAATATAATTTAGTGAGACTACATAAACTCATAAGTTTTATGGGAATGTATGAAGGTTGAAGACGCTAGGCGTCCCGATCCTCCAACTAGTTGGGCATTAACGATATTCGCATATCCATGAAGTGGTCGTCCTTAGTATGCACCGTTGCTAAGACGCGTCCTTTCGAAGCATCACGTGATGATCGGGTGTTATAGATTCTATGTGTGCATACAACGGGTGCAAGCCAGATTTGCACATGCGAATACTGAGGTTAAGCTTGACGAGCCTAGCATGTAAAGACATGGTCTCGGAAAGACGTCATGATTTTATGAATAAAAATTATGAGTGAAATTGTTCATCACATTAAAAAGTTACTAATAGTGAAATCTGGAACACTTGTCATGTGATGATCAACTTCAAAGTAAGAACCTCAAGGTTATTGGTATTTGACCGACGGACCTAGAAGTTATTGATGGTGAAGTGTTTCCTGAAAATGAGAAAAGCTAAAAGAGAAACTACAAAAGTTTTTGGCAGAAAGAAAGAAAAGACTAGAAAGTCAAGCTTAGGTGTATATAGATGATATACATGTTATGAATATATTCTTTGTTTGGTCACACAATGAAATTCTTGGGTATTTGTACCATATTGGTTGGTATGAGGTGTCATACAAAACAATGCAATACAAGAATACAATGGCCTAAGTGACTGACAAGGAATATGGTAGGAATGCACTTCTGGAACAAAATAAAGTGTGATTGTGTTCGTCGTTGGCATTCTACCTAGCCCTTCAGATTTATAATAAAGAACTTTATAATTGTTGTTTTGTTCTGGTCAAATGAAAACAGTGAGTTGTTCAAATTATGACCGTACTCCATGTACGATGGATAAGTTATTATAAATCTTAATGGTGAAACACACATGCATGACACTAATGCTAAAATGATAAAAATTCCACTTATTTGTGGAACCGCCATTTAGGTCATGTTAGAAAGGAATGCGTGAGGGAACTCCATGCAAATGGATTTTTGAAGTCATTCGAATTTTGAATCGTTCGGCGCTTGCAAATCTCTTCTAAAGAGAATGACTGAAATACCGTTCATAGGCCAAGAGTTGAATGGGTAACTAGCTTAGTGGAAACATACTTGATGATGTATATGGTTCTTAGTCATTGTTATGTGCGGAAGATTCCTCTACTTCATGAAAACTTCCAACAATGAATTGAGTGTATATATATGGATATATTTATTCAATGAGGAAGAAGTTTGAAACATTTGAATAGATTCAAATAAATTTCAGCACGAAGTGGAAATTATCGTAATAGAAAAGTCAAATATCTATGATTGGATCATGGTGGAAATATTTGAATTACGAGTTTTAGCGAATATCTAAGAGATTTACGAAATTGTTCCACAACTCATGTTTCTTGGAACACCATACTTATAATGGAGTATTCGAAAGATGTATCCAAACCTTGTTGGATTAATGATGAGATAAGATAAAATAATGCCATTATATTTTGTAGATTATGCTTTGGAGACTACCGCTTTTACACTAAATAGAGCATCCTCATAATCCGTTGAAATGACACCATATGAGTTATGGAATGGGTATGAACCCTAATAGTCCTTTCTTAAATTTTGGTATGCATAGCATGAGTAAATGAGTTTATAACCAAAATCGGATGAATGTCTTTGTTGGTTATCCCAGAGAATTGATTGGGAATTCTTTCCACTATGGAGTCAAAGACAAAAGTGTTTGTCGATGTTTCTTACTTATTTCCAAGAAATTGTTTCTAGCGAAGTATTTGAGTGGGAGGACAATGGAACTTGGTAAGGTTTATGAACATGAGCATGATGATCAGAGTAGCGCAGCATCGGAAATGGTTCCGGAAGTGGTCACGACGATCATGGCTCCCATGACTACAAAGTGTTATAGTCATGGAGATCGAAGTACCTGTTAAACCTTGTAGGTATAGTTTACTTTGTGATCAAATAAATGATTTATGGTCAAAGGATTGATTTTGAACAATAATAAAGCAACCACATACAAATAAGCTATGATGGGCCCTGACTCCGTTAAAATGGCTAATAAGTGCCATGAAATCCAAGATAGGTGAATACTTTTTGAAAGTAAAAAGATCTATAAAATTGATGGACTTGGATGCAATATTCTTGAAGAAGCTCGACTTGTCAAAAAGTTGTTTACGACAAAGTTCAAAGATTTGACTATGATAAGATTAGATCTTTCGTAGCGACGCTTATAGTCTATGTGGATTATTCTAGTAATCGCTACATATTTCTTTTATGAGATATGTTAGTAGGGTGGCAGAAATACATTCCTTTCCAGAAGTGTGTATTAAGGATGTATACTAGATACAACCAAGAGTTTTGCTAGTCCGTGGAACACTAGATAGGTTTACAAACTTCAACTGGATGAAGTGAGTATCACGGAGTTGGAATCTTCACCAGATGAAATAATCAAAGAGTTTTGATTTCATCAGAAATGATGAAGATGCTTGCATTTGCAAGAAATTAAGTGGGAGCGCTGAGACATAGTTATAATATTATATGTGGATGACATATCATTGATTATAAATGATGTAATTATGTACTTTATGTGATTAAAAGGTTTCATTGTGAATTAACTTCAATGAAAGGATATTGACTAAAACATATTTAGCGTCAAGATCTATGAAGATAGATTAAATCGCATGGTAAGTTTAAGTCAAAGTACATAGAATGAATATTGAAATAGTTTAATACGAAAACATTAAGAAGGTGTTCTTTTCCATGTGAAGGTTTAACAAGACTTGAGTGTATTTGACACTCAATGAGTAAAAAACACATGAGTGATTTTAGATCACGAATAATATGTACACAATCAGATGTCCTATGCTCTAAAGAGTTAGAAGCAAATATCAGAATGATCTATGCGATGATCATTGGACAACAGTAAGAATATTCTTGAGTACTTTGGAAGAGCCAAGGATATATATATATAGTTTTGTATGAGGTAATGACAAACAAATCGATGTAAGGCGTTGCACCGATATTAGTTTGGTCACATATAGAAATAAATTTCAATCTCAATTAGGCTACGTGTTCATTAAAAGGTAGCACAATGAGCTAGAAGAAGTCTATGCTAGATTTAGATGATTTCTAAATATTGTGACGGATTCTGCAAACGAAGGCAGAGTATGTCATTGTTTTGAAAATGACCGGGAGTGTTTGAGTCGAGGAGTTCTTTGAGAATGTGGTGTAGTCCCGATAGTGTCAGAACTTTGAAGCTATATTGTGTGTGACAATATTAGTGACATATTTCAGACCGCGGAATTAAGGTTCCACCAGAAAACTGAACATATACGATTAATGCCGACTCATTTGGAAAATGAGTGATGCGTGGAGACGCAAATGAATTGCAAAATACATACGTTTCTGAGCGTGTCAGATTCGTTGACTGAAACCTCTCTTGTGAGCAAAACATGATAAGCACCAGAAGGCCAAGGTGTTATATCTTTACAAAAATATAAACTAGATTATTGACTCTAGTGCAAGTGGGAGACTGTTGGAGATATGCCCGATAGGCAATAATAAAGTAGTTATTGTTATATCTTAGTGTTCATGATAAATGTTTACACCCCATGCTATAATTGTATTAACCGGAAACATTAATACATGTGTGTTGTGTAAACAACCAGAGTCCCTAGTAAGCCTCTCGTTTAACTAGCTAGCTTGTTGATTAATAGATGATCATGGTTTCCTGATCATGAACATTGGATGTTATTAATAACAAGACCATATCATTAGGTGAATGATGTGATGGACACACACCCATAGTAAGCATAGCATAAGATCAAGTCATTCAGTTCAACTTGCTATAAGCTTTCGATACATAGTAACCTAGTCCTTCGACCATGAGATCATGCAAATCACTTTCACCGGATGGGTACTTTGATTACATCAAACGCAACTGCGTAAATGGGTGGTTATAAAGATGAGATTGAGAATTCGGAAAGTATGAGTTGAGGCATATGGATCAAGAGTGGGATTTGTCCATCCTGATGATGGATAGATATAATGTGGGCCCTCTCGGTGGAATGTCATCTAATTAGCTTGCAAGCATGTGACGAGGTCACAAGAGATGACATACCACGGTACGAGTAAAGAGTACTTGTCGGTAACGAGGTTGAACTAGGTATGGCGATACCGATGATCAAACCTCAGACAAGTAAAGTATCGCGCGACAAAGGGAATCAGTATCGTATGTTAATGGTTCAATCAATCACTAAGTTATCGCTGAATATGTGGGAGCCATTATGGATCTCCAGGTCCCGCTATTGGTTATTGATTGGAGAGGAGTCTTGATCATGTCTGCATAGTTCACGAACCGTAGAGTGACTCGCTTAAGGTTTGATGTCGTATAAGTAGATTCGGAATATGAGATGGAGACCGAATGTTTTTTGGAGTCTCGGATGGGATCCAGGACATCACGAGGAGGTCCGGGATAGGTGGGACCCACTATATAAGATTCATATATGGGAAGTCATTTTCAGGGTTACCAGAAAAGTTTAGGATTTTTCGGTATTGTACCGGAGGTTCTAGAAGGTTCCGAAGGGTACCATAGTGGGGCCCACTTATCCCGAACGACCAACATGGATCGGAGGGGTCGCACAGGCCCACATGGGCCAGGCACACCAGCCCCCCAAGGCCCATGTGGCTGGATCAAGTGAATAAGATCAAATCCCTTGAAAATAGGGACTTAACTTGGGGGGAAGTTTCCCCCCTTGTTTTGGCCGACCCTAGGGCTTGGAGGAGGGGCCAAGGCAGCCCCCCACGCCTATATAAGAGAGAGTGGAGGGTTGGGGCGCAGCACATGATTCCCCAAACCCTAGACGCCCCTCTCCCCCTCCTCCTTCTTCCTGCGCAAGCTTGGCGAAGCCCTACAGGAATATATCCTCCACCTCCACCACCACGCCGTCGTGCTGCTGGGATTCCGAGGATATCTACCACACCTCCGCTGCCCGCTGGAATAGGGAGAGGAAGGACTTCATCGACACCGTACGCACGACCGAGTACGGAAGTGCTGCTGGATTGCAGCACCGGAACGATCGTCTACATCAACCACGAGATCTGATCTCGTTAAGGCTTTGGATCTATGAGGGTTAGTTCTCATCTATCTCGTTTCTCCGATCTTATAGATTAGATTTTTGCTTTTCCATAGATTGGATCTTGGATTTATTCGTCTTTGCGATAGAAAATTTTAGTTTTCCATGCATCGAACCCATCATCCATGTCAACGCGACACAGAAGGCACCACCGCCGGCGGCGGCATCCCCAGGACGGGGTAGTTGCCGCCCTCAATGTGCGCAAGCACGTTCTCGAGGGTGCGGCCCGGCGTGCTCCACCAGCGGCGGCGGCCGGCGGCGTTGTTGCGCGCGGGAGGAGGTGGAGGTCCGTCGTAGGCGGCGAGCTTGCGTTTGTACCTACGCCGGAAGAAGTCATTACACGCGACGTAATTGTCGGGGAAGAACCTTGGCTCAGCGCGCTGCTCGTCGCTGAGTGTCTCGATCACCGCATCGATCTCGGAGTCGAGGGCGTCGCCTCACACTGGCGGCAACGGGATCGGGACGCCCCCCATGCTCAGGCGCCAGCCTCCGGGCACGCGGAAGTCCGACGGCGTTGGGTAGCCCGCCATGTGCAGCAGTCGCGCCTCCCATTGGTGCAGTGACCGCCGGCCGAAGCCGTTGTTCGCCGTGCCTTCGTCGTAGCCCGCCATTGCTCGAGGAGGATTGGGGAGAGAAGACTGGGGAGAGAAGGGAGATGACGGTGGTGAATGCGGCCAGACGAGGTAGGTCCGCGATAAATAGAGGGAGCCGCGTGTGAATTTGAGGCGACGACATTAACTCGCCGCGTGGAAGCTATCCGTCCGGCGAAGACTGACTGGCGGCATGCTTTTACAGCGCGCGGAAGACGGTGCGATGAGGACGCCGACAAGTCGGGGCCACCAGGCGCGCGGGAACTTTCTTCGACGTTTCCCGCGCTTTTGTTTCCTCTGGACTCCCCGAGCGCGCTCCGGGGGGCCGGGGATGACATGGGCTCGCCGGATGGATGAAAACACAAATCCGGGCGAAAAAGAGGATCCTAGGGCGCTACTTGGCCATTTTTCGCCGTTCGGATGAAAAAAAAAGTTGTCGGGGGCCTCGTCGGGGAGACGGCTGGAGATGCTCTGAATGAGATGAATCTATCTGCGCCGAGCAACACATGCATAAGATGACAGGTGGGCCACGGTGGCATGAGATTCTGCCGAGCTCAGCTCAGCTGATGTATAGTACGGGCACGTTTGGTAGTCTGGCCTCACCTTGGCTCGCATCGGGCCAGCAATTTTCGACCCGTATGGTTATCTGGCCTCGCCCACATTGTTCTGCAGGGCGCAGCTGTTCCAACCTAAGTTGCTGGTAAGGGCTATCGACTTTATTGCAGACAACGAAGAAGAGTATGCCAAGAACCGTAAGCTGCAACCAGCGGAGAGGAGGAGCTTGCTTAGGACCTAGCTTCGCAAACAGTTTCCTGCTTAGTGCTTCTGCATCATTGGTCATGATCTGCTGATTTCGGGAGGTGTGCAGGCACCCAAACAATGAGGTATGACTTCCCTCGCCGGCGCAGAAATGGCCGTCCATACTACCAAACGACCCGCGTTTCATGGCTCATGGCCCGTTCGTAATGCGTAGGTGAGCTCATCTCACTGACGCAGTGAGGCACAAAATAGATGCAGGTTACCAAACGCGTCGAGAGTGTCAAGACAAGACTGCACAAATTATCCTGGCCATCTATGGGTCTCAAGTTTATGCCATTCACATCAAAGAAAGTAACTTTTATGTTGCATTTTTCCAGCAAGTGCACGGCTACTTTGCCTAAAAAACTTGCTTTTCTCCCATGCATCATCACATGAGCCCCATGCATGTCACCTTGCCACGCAGGTAAAGACACGATCCAAATACCACTCCCCTCATCATCACATGGGCTGCTCGCTCCCGCTACCCCTAGTTGGTAGATTTGTCCACTCGATCGTGCCAATCCCCAAAAGTGATACCTCTCATCTTCCTGCCATCATCTTCCGTT
The DNA here is from genome assembly GCF_019359855.2 of Lolium perenne. Lineage (NCBI taxonomy): Eukaryota > Viridiplantae > Streptophyta > Magnoliopsida > Poales > Poaceae > Lolium > Lolium perenne. Next base: position 145,866,757 of record NC_067245.2, read on the forward strand.
TTGAGAGATGCTCCTGCATGCAAAGCGGCACTGTAGGGTAGCTTGTGATTAATTTAAACATGTAAGTGTAAAAAAGGACCATAATGTGATCTCCGCACCATGCTCCTATATATGACAGTGAAGTTTTACTAAATATTTTTCATTCATGCTGTCTACTGCCTCCGTTCCATGAATCACGTCTATGATTCATCTAAACGAGTGTATCTAGACATCAAATATTAGATAGATACATTTAAATTTTGACAATCTTCGACGACATAAGGCTTTGCAGCCTCGTATAAGATAAATTCAAGTGAACCAGAGTACACAGAAAACTATATGAGGAAAGAGATAACGTAAAAAAACACCTACGCATACCAACCAACTCTCTCTCTCTCTCTCTGAGCTCAAAATTTTATTGGTTAGTTAAGAAAAAAAGAGCGAAAGCAAGGTAATTCGAGTCTTGAGCATTTAAATAGAACAAACCTGCTGGCGTGGTAGAGAGTTCAAATAAATCTGGCTTATCATGAGGTCTAATTTGAAGAATTAATAAAACAAAACCTAAACATGAGAAATGAAATGACCAAACTTTAAGCAAGGCCATCCAATAACATGAGCTGGGAGAGTGTCATCGCTTCACTACATCGAGCAAATAATTACCATTGAGTCACTGTGCTTAGTTCACTCGGGCAATGACTGGCCCTTCTTGTTAGCGGTACTGCGGTGTCCCAATCATTCTCCGACACAACGATGCTCGCTCATCACGGATTGCTCAAGAAAATGGGTTATGGACGTAATTAAGCACCAATATCTAGCCTTTAGTATGATCAAGCTGCCAAATTGCATGTATTCACAAGATCATAACCACTAAGAGCATCTATAGTACTGCCTGTGAAAGTGGTAAAACTGAATAATAACCGTCAGTTTACGGGTTTAGTTTGGAAAATGGCGCCGATCACTGTAAACACGTCCGGTCCGAAAAACAATTTTCGAGCCGCGACTGAAAACCTAACTCGGCCCGTTGTTGTAGGGGTTGAAACGCCGAACTGAACGCGAACCCTACTTTCCCCATTCTTTGCGCGTGACTGATATTTCAGCTCCTCCAATTCGCGCGCAACCGCCTCCATTCTCCGCGTCCCCGCCGTCTCCTCCAATGCCGCCGCCGGATCTATGCGAGATGAGCCTCAGTTTGATCCCGCCGGCCGCCAACTGCAAACTTAGAGCACATATTGCAGGACCGGATTGTTAGCTACAATATTACCACCAAATAAGAGCCAATGTACGCGATGCTTTATATGGAGACTGTCCACGAGGGCTAGAAGAGGCCAAAAGCCTAGGAGACATGGAAAATAATGGAGCAATGTCTGTACTCCTAACAAAAGGCTGCTGATACTGTACAAGATTTACATAGTAGGCAGAGTAGAGGGGACCCTCCATTTTCCACGTCTCATGATCGAGGCTGATCATGTCATGTGACAAGGTAGGTTGGTCACTGTTGGGATGAGACATGGAGGTTGGAGAGGACCCTGCTTTGATTCCCTTTGATCCCTTTTGAATAAGCGATCCAGATATGTGAAAGCTCCATCTCATCCACAGAAAAGCTCGTCACTTTGGATATGGATAATGAAAATGATGAGCTCGCCACACAAAGATGCTGTAGGTAACATGATGGCTTGTGGATTAGGGAGAGATTAGGAAATATACCCGTGCGTTGCACCGGGAGAGAAACACAAAATGCGACGTCGCTAAAAACTGACACCTCAGATTTTTCAGAAATTTGTAATATTACCTATGCATAATTAATGAAGCTTGAACATTGTCACCTTCTGTAACCTCCTAGATATTTTTATGTATTTTTTCTAAGCCTCTGTTCTAAAATATTTGTCATAATTTTGTGTACATATGCATGTTTAGACACACGTTTTAGTGTATATAAATACAAGTGAATCTAGACAAATCTGTGATATCTAATTTTGATATAATTTCTTTTTTATCGGCCAAATCTCACCTTTTGAGCGCTAAATGTACTTTGGATAAATATTTGCATTATTGCTCCTTACCAATTTATTAGACTGACACGTAGATAAAACTGATTTTATAATTATTTTGGTCAACAAATATAAATTATCAGTCATAAAAATTACACCATTATAAAGATCTTTTGAATCTAAACCCAATACGATAATTTTAGTGGCATATATATAATTAATATATTGTTGGCCAAATTTATGCTCAATTTTTTAAAAAAAATACATATCAGATGGTATATTAAAGGAAGTAAATGTTGCCTCCGTCGTGGTGCTCCAACGGGGAGAAGACCCAATTCCGCCACGGAAAAGGAAGTAAATCTTGTACTTAAAATTTCAGCTCTCCTAGCGATTTGATGCTCCACCATCCGACAGTCGCAACATGGTTGTGCTCGTTCGCTCAATGACGAACGATTCAATGAAGATCCCGCTTGAGGAGCACGATGCTGTGACGGCCAGGCAGCACAACGAAGGGGTAGAGGCACCGCCCGCAGCTGGAAGGGTTCCTAGGCTTGAACTGTTGGATAATTAGGCACAATTTCCATGATTAATTCCAGAATATTAAGCATGACGACAGTAACTACTAACATGTGAAACTCGAACATACTAGATGTAGTGATCAACATGAACAGTAGCATAGCAAACAGTACAACATCCATCGCTAAACAGATCGAGATATGTCGCACGTACCGATCTGGTGGAGGTGGCGGTGGAGGTGTAGCAGATGATGTCGCAGCAGTAACGTTGTTGATGACAACGTTGTTGACGACAGGGACGACGGGTCGAAGTAGATGGCGTTGAAGACGACGGTAGGCAGCACCGCCCGACTTGGACGGAAGGCGACCCGTGATGAAGAGCTTGAGCGCCGCGCGAGCGCTTCCCAAAAACCTAATTCGCCCTCTCCCGTACAGGATCGCAAGGACGAGCGGTTCCGGAGACCTGCTCTCCCGTTCGCCGATGCACGTCGGCGCGCGGGATGGAGTAGGCTACGATGGCGGCGCAAGCAGAGAGAGGTGGAAACCCTAACTCGTGTATTGGATGTGTTTCTGCGGTAGCCGGGCAGGAGATTATATAGGCTCGGGAAACCCTAGGCAACGTGGGCCACACCCACGTCGCACGAACGTTTCGAGTCGGTTACAGATAGCCCACGATCCGGGAGCGACCCGAACCGACTAACTGCGACGCGTCCGTCTAGGACTCTGTTCGTTTTCCTGAGCTGCAAAAAGTAAGGAAAGTCTCGGCTCGAGGCTCAATCCACTCACCACGAGCGCGGCGCGCGTCGTGTCGAGTCGAGACGAGCGAGCGAGGAGGAGGAGGAGCGCGCGTGTAGCACTCCTATTCTCACTCACTTACTAGTGGTGGAACAACCCACCTTATAAGGTGGTGTAACTTCCTCCCAACTTTCCATGTGGGACTAAACTTCCCACCTCTTGCCACTCCCTAGTGATCTGCCACCAACTTGGGCTCAAACTCACAAGGCTGCCACTATGTGGGCTTTGAGATTTATAGGAAAAACTGAAATCTAATTTGGGCCACTAAAAATGGGCCCAATATTTCAACAATCCCCCACCAGATCTCAAATCCCCATTTAGAGATTTACCAATACTCGCTGCTTGTTTATATACCAGTGTTTCAGCGGAGACTGTTAAGTTGAACTTCCGCCTAGAACCTTAAGCTACATCCACTCACACTTGAACAATGGACTAAGCCTTGAATTGCAAGTTTTGCGTGAACAGGGTTTCACTCAAAGTCATGACCAGTACATGGCTGCCAGTAGCCTACCCCGCGGGTGAAGCATATGCGTCATACTTCATGGTCTCTTCATGAGTTTACTAGAGATCACCCAAATCTCATAGATTGCGACGTTTAACAATCGGACTCATATAGGTGTGTTATTTCAAGAATGCTCTGTAGGACAGCATCTTTGCTAAAATAGCCAACATAAACACATTAAGGCTTGTTGCCAACCTGCCTTACAACAACTGAGAGTTGTGCATCTTCACATAGAGAGGGTTACATAATACTCTCCTCAATTAAACCACTAGTTTGTTCTTCCTGTGTCCTAATTCACGGGATCTCCGATCACAAAGGTTGGGTTGCCACTATGGTGTAACATCAACGGGTCTCAAACCCATCTCCCTCGATGCACTTTCTATCACATTACGTGATAGTCCCTTTGTAAAGGGATCTGCCAGGTTTTTGTCTGTTTGAATATATGTAACAGTTATTACTCCGGAGTTTCGCAATTTCCTGACAGACTTCAAACGTCTCTTGACGTGTCTTGATGACTTCGCGTTATCCTTAGAATTGTTCACTTTGACAATTACAGTTTGATTGTCACAATTCAAAAGGATTGCCGGAACAGGTTTTTCAACCACAGGCAAGTCCATCAAGAGCTCACGCAACCATTACGATTCAACGAGTGGTTGTGTCTAGAGCGATAAGTTACGCTTCCATAGTTGACCTCGTCAATATGGTTTGCTTACAAGATCTCCATGACACTGCGCCACCTCCAAAGGTAAATACATACCCACTTGTGGCATACGTATCAGCTACATCGAGATCCAATTCGAATCACTATATCCTTCAAGCACAGTGGGTGCCCCGAATAGTGAATCCCATAACTCATTGTACCACATAGGTAGCGCATGACCCTATCAAGTGCATGCCAATGATCGCACCGGGTTTGACATGAACCTACTCAACTTGCTAACAGCAAAAGAGATGTCGGGTCTAGTCGCGCTCGCTAAGTACATGAGTGAGCCAACGATCTGAGAATATCTCAATTGATCTATGGCAATCCTCCGGTTCTTGCGTAGTGTCACACTGGGATCATAAGGTGTTGGAGAAGACTTGCTATCAATATAGCCGAACCGGCTCAAAATCTTCTCAACATAATGGGATTACGTTAGAGTAATCCCACTCTCGTTCTTAATCAGTTTGATGTTCAGAATCACATCAGCTTCTCCCAGATCTTTCATATCAAAACTCTTTGACAAGAAAGACTTGACCTCGTGTATTACTCTCATGTTTGTACCAAAGATCAGAATATCATCCACATACAAACATAGTATAACACCTTCGCCCCCACCATAGCGATAGTAAACACACTTGTCGACCTCATTGACAACAAAGCCTACGTAAGTTAAAGTTCATCAAACTTCTCATGCCATTGCTTAGGTGCTTGTTTTAGGCCATATAAAGATTTCAGCAACTTGCACACCTTTCTTTCTTCACCTTTTACTACAAACCCATCAAAGCTGATCCATATAGATTTCCTCTTCCAACTCTCCATTAAGGAAAGCTGTCTTTACGTCCATTTGATGAACGATAAGACCATAGGAGGCAGCCATGGATAGTAGTACTCGAATGGTGGTAAGTCTAGCGATTGTGTGAATAGGTGTCGAAGTAATCTTCGCCTTCTCTCTGTGTGTAGCCTTTCGCTACAAGCCGCGCCTTGTACTTTTCAATAGTACCATCAGGTCTTAGCTTCTTCTTGAACACCCATTTGCAGCCTGCGGCTTGCATCCATGGGAGTCGTTCGACAACTCCCAAGTTCCATTAGAAAGAATCGAGTCCATCTCATTATGGACAGCTTCTTTCCATTCATCTGCATATTGAGATGCATATGCCTCTGCAATGGACGTGGGAGTATCATCCACAACGTACACAATGAAATCATCACCAAAGGATTTTTCAATCCTTCGTCTCTTGCTCCGTTTAGGAGCTTCATTGTCATCCTTCTCGATAACATTCTCATGTGATTGTTCAAAATACTCATTAGATGTCTTGGACTCAGGAATTATCTCATTAGAAATTCTAGCAATGCTATGCATATCTTTCATAGGAAACATATTCTCAAAAAATGTTGCATCACGAGATTCCATAATAGTATCAACATGCATATCAGGCACCTCGGATTGAACTACTAAAAATCTATATCCTACACTCCGAGGAGCATAACCTAGAAAGATACAATCCACTGTCTTTGGTCCAAGTTTGCGCTTCTTAGTAATTGGAATATTGACTTTCGCCAAACATCCCCATGTGCGCAAATACGAAAGTGATGGTTTTCTCCCAGCCCACTCCTCGTAAGGGGTTTTATCTTTATTCTTGTTAGGAACTCTATTCGGGACATGACATGAAGTCAACAAAGCCTCCCCCACCATGCCTTTGATAAACCAGCGGTGGCTAACATGGAATTCACCAAGTCGGTCGGCGTGCGGTTTTCCTCTCGGCAACCCCGTTTGATTGGGGTGAATAGGGAGGCGTCCTCTCATGAATAATGCCATGTTCCTCACAGAATTCATCAAAGATTTTAGGAAAATATTCGCCACCACGATCCGACCTAAGACGCTTGATCTTTCTCTCTAGTTGATTTTCAACTTCAGCCTTATAAATTTTAAAGTAGTCTAAAGCTTCATCTTTAGTTCGCAACAAATAAACATAGCAAAATCTAGTCGCATCATCAATCAATGTCATGAAATATCTCTTTCCACCTTTTGTCAACACACCATTCATCTCGCATAGATCAGAATGTATGAGTTCTAGAGGTGCCAAGTTTCTCTCCTCGGCCGCCTTGTGAGGCTTCCGAGGTTGCTTCGATTGCACACAACTATGGCACTTAGAGCCTTTGGCAATGGTGAAATTCGGAATTAAACTTAAACTGGATAGCCGAGACATTAAACCAAAATTAATGTGACATAAACGAGAATGCCAAACACTGGTATCATCACTAACATTGCCACATATATGGTTCACGAGACTTATTACTGAAATCGAGAAGCGAAAAGCGGAACAAGCCTCCGCACTCATAGCCTTTACCAATAAATTGTCCAAACTTGGAAACAACTACTTTATTTGACTCTAAAACAACCTTAAACCCATCTCTGCATAGAAGGGAGCCGCTAACGAGATTCTTGTTCATAGTAGGGACATGCTGCACGTTCCTCACCGCACGATCTTCCCGAAGTGAACTTCGCATCTACCGTGCCAACACCACGAACGAAGCATGTGACCCATTCCCCATCAAGACGGAAGAATCCCGGGCGACCTGGTAAGAAGTGAACATGGATATGTCGGCACACACATGAACAGTAGCCCCCGTATCACTCCACCAACATGGAGAGTGAACTACCGAAAGAACAGGAGAGAGATTACCGTACCCATCAGCATTGCTAGCGGTCACAGTGTTGACTTGCCTCGCCTTTTTCTTGCGGTCTGCCCTCTCTGGACAGTCCTTAGAAAAGTGGCCAGTCTCTCCACATGTAAAGCAGCTCAGATCTGCCTTGTTTATCATCTTCTTCTTCTTGAAGGTTGTAGTCTTCATAGGCTTATTGAAGGAGGGCTTGTTATTCCCTTTGTTCTTGCTGTAGGGTTTCTTACGCACCATGTTGGCGCTAGATCGACCCTCTCCTTTCTCGGTATTATCCTTAGCCCGAGCTTTCTCCTCAACATCAAGAGATGCTATCGATTTTCAACTGATATCTCCTGTCTCTTGTGTTTGAGAGTTGTGGCAAAGTTCCTCCATGAAGGGGGCAACTTAGCGATGATGCATCCAGCCACAAACTTGTCAGGTAAGGCACACTTAAGGAGTTCAAGCTCTTTCGCAATGCACTGTATCTCATGAGCTTGTTCGACTACGTAACGGTTGTTCACCATCCCGATGTCATGGAAGCTCTCCATGATGTACGAGTTCATCGCTGCATCGGTTGCACCGAACTTAGCATTCGGTGCATCCCGAGCTCTTTACCATCTGTTATGTGCATGTACACATCACACGTACGATCAGCAAGAATACTTAGAACGCATCCGACGAAGAGATTATTGTTTTCCTTGAACTTGTTCGATCTTGGTCGAGATATAGTTCCTTCGGGTAAACCATCGGTAACTTCGAACACTTTCGAGATGAGTAAGCCGAGCATGGCCTTATACGGCCACCTCTTAAAGTGCACACCGGTAAACTTATCCGGCCTCAGTGCATCAGCAAAACCAGCCATTGTTAACTCAGGAAATTGCCTACAATTAGGTTTTTGGATTGTTGGATAATTAGGCACAATTTCCATGATTAATTCCAGAATATTAAGCATGACGACAGTAACTACTAACATGTGAAACTCGAACATACTAGATGTAGTGATCAACATGAACAGTAGCATAGCAAACAGTACAACATCCATCGCTAAACAGATCGAGATATGTCGCACGTACCGATCTGGTGGAGGTGGCGGTGGAGGTGTAGCAGATGATGTCGCAGCAGTAACGTTGTTGATGACAACGTTGTTGACGAACGAGGACGACGGGTCGAAGTAGATGGCGTTGAAGACGACGGTAGGCAGCACCGCCCGACTTGGACGGAAGGCGACCCGTGATGAAGAGCTTGAGCGATCGCGCGAGCGCTTCCCAAAAACCTAATTCGCCCTCTCCCGTACAGGATCGCAAGGACGAGCGGTTCCGGAGACCTGCTCTCCCGTTCGCCGATGCACGTCGGCGCGCGGGATGGAGTAGGCTACGATGGCGGCGCAAGCAGAGAGAGGTGGAAACCCTAACTCGTGTATTGGATGTGTTTCTGCGGTAGCCGGGCAGGAGATTATATAGGCTCGGGAAACCCTAGGCAACGTGGGCCACACCCACGTCGCACGAACGTTTCGAGTCGGTTACAGATAGCCCACGATCCGGGAGCGACCCGAACCGACTAACTGCGACGCGTCCGTCTAGGACTCTGTTCGTTTTCCTGAGCTGCAAAAAGTAAGGAAAGTCTCGGCTCGAGGCTCAATCCACTCACCACGAGCGCGGCGCGCGTCGTGTCGAGTCGAGACGAGCGAGCGAGGAGGAGGAGGAGCGCGCGTGTAGCACTCCTATTCTCACTCACTTACTAGTGGTGGAACAACCCACCTTATAAGGTGGTGTAACTTCCTCCCAACTTTCCATGTGGGACTAAACTTCCCACCTCTTGCCACTCCCTAGTGATCTGCCACCAACTTGGGCTCAAACTCACAAGGCTGCCACTATGTGGGCTTTGAGATTTATAGGAAAAACTGAAATCTAATTTGGGCCACTAAAAATGGGCCCAATATTTCAACAATCCCCCACCAGATCTCAAATCCCCATTTAGAGATTTACCAATACTCGCTGCTTGTTTATATACCAGTGTTTCAGCGGAGACTGTTAAGTTGAACTTCCGCCTAGAACCTTAAGCTACATCCACTCACACTTGAACAATGGACTAAGCCTTGAATTGCAAGTTTTGCGTGAACAGGGTTTCACTCAAAGTCATGACCAGTACATGGCTGCCAGTAGCCTACCCCGCGGGTGAAGCATATGCGTCATACTTCATGGTCTCTTCATGAGTTTACTAGAGATCACCCAAATCTCATAGATTGCGACGTTTAACAATCGGACTCATATAGGTGTGTTATTTCAAGAATGCTCTGTAGGACAGCATCTTTGCTAAAATAGCCAACATAAACACATTAAGGCTTGTTGCCAACCTGCCTTACAACAACTGAGAGTTGTGCATCTTCACATAGAGAGGGTTACATAATACTCTCCTCAATTAAACCACTAGTTTGTTCTTCCCAGGTCCTAATTCACGGGATCTCCGATCACAAAGGTTGGGTTGCCACTATGGTGTAACATCAACGGGTCTCAAACCCATCTCCCTCGATGCACTTTCTATCACATTACGTGATAGTCCCTTTGTAAAGGGATCTGCTGAGTTTTTGTCTGTTTGAATATATGTAACAGTTATTACTCCGGAGTTTCGCAATTTCCTGACAGACTTCAAACGTCTCTTGACGTGTCTTGATGACTTCGCGTTATCCTTAGAATTGTTCACTTTGACAATTACAGTTTGATTGTCACAATTCAAAAGGATTGCCGAACAGGTTTTTCAACCACGGGCAAGTCCATCAAGAGCTCACGCAACCATTACGATTCAACGGTGGTTGTGTCTAGAGCGATAAGTTCTGCTTCCATAGTTGACCTCGTCAATATGGTTTGCTTACAAGATCTCCATGACAACTGCGCCACCTCCAAAGGTAAATACATACCCACTTGTGGCATACGAGATCAGCTACATCCGAGATCCAATTCGAATCACTATATCCTTCAAGCACGGTGGGTGCCCCTGAATAGTGAATCCCATAACTCATTGTACCACATAGGTAGCGCATGACCCTATCAAGTGCATGCCAATGATCAGTACCCGGGTTTGACATGAACCTACTCAACTTGCTAACAAGACAAAAGAGATGTCGGGTCTAGTCGCGCTCGCTAAGTACATGAGTGAGCCAACGATCCGAGAATATCTCAATTGATCTATGGCAATCCTCCGGTTCTTGCGTAGTGTCACACCGGGATCATAAGGTGTTGGAGAAGACTTGCTATCAATATAGCCGAACCGGCTCAAAATCTTCTCAACATAATGGGATTGCGTTAGAGTAATCCCACTCTCGTTCTTAATCGGTTTGATGTTCGAATCACATCAGCTTCTCCCGGATCTTTCATATCAAAACTCTTTGACAAGAAAGTCTTGACCTCGTGTATTACTCTCATGTTTGTACCAAAGATCAGAATATCATCCACATACAAACATAGTATAACACCTTCGCCCCCACCATAGCGATAGTAAACACACTTGTCGACCTCATTGACAACAAAGCCTACGAAGTTAAAGTTCTGTCAAACTTCTCATGCCATTGCTTAGGTGCTTGTTTTAGGCCATATAAAGATTTCAGCAACTTGCACACCTTTCTTTCTTCACCTTTTACTACAAACCCATCGTGCTGATCCATATAGATTTCCTCTTCCAACTCTCCATTAAGGAAAGCTGTCTTTACGTCCATTTGATGAACGATAAGACCATAGGAGGCAGCCATGGATAGTAGTACTCGAATGGTGGTAAGTCTAGCGGCAATTGAATAGGTGTCGAAGTAATCTTCGCCTTCTCTCTGTGTGTAGCCTTTCGCTACAAGCCGCGCCTTGTACTTTTCAATAGTACCATCAGGTCTTAGCTTCTTCTTGAACACCCATTTGCAGCCTGCGGCTTGCATCCATGGGGTCGTTCGACAACTCCCAAGTTCCATTAGAAAGAATCGAGTCCATCTCATTATGGACAGCTTCTTTCCAGTCATCTGCATCCGGAGATGCATATGCCTCTGCAATGGACGTGGGAGTATCATCCACAAGGTACACAATGAAATCATCACCAAAGGATTTTTCAATCCTTCGTCTCTTGCTCCGTTTAGGAGCTTCATTGTCATCCTTCTCGGTAACATTCTCATGTGATTGTTCAAAATACTCATTAGATGTCTTGGACTCGGGAATTATCTCGGTAGAAATTCTAGCAATGCTATGCATATCTTTCATAGGAAACATATTCTCAAAAAATGTTGCATCACGAGATTCCATAATAGTATCAACATGCATATCAGGCACCTCGGATTGAACTACTAAAAATCTATATCCTACACTCCGAGGAGCATAACCTAGAAAGATACAATCCACTTGTCTTTGGTCCAAGTTTGCGCTTCTTAGTAATTGGAATATTGACTTTCGCCAAACATCCCCATGTGCGCAAATACGAAAGTGATGGTTTTCTCCCAGCCCACTCCTCGTAAGGGGTTTTATCTTTATTCTTGTTAGGAACTCTATTCGGGACATGACATGAAGTCAACAAAGCCTCCCCCACCATGCCTTTGATAAACCAGCAGTGGCTAACATGGAATTCACCAAGTCAGTCAGCGTGCGGTTTTTCCTCTCGGCAACCCCGTTTGATTGGGGTGAATAGGGAGGCGTCCTCTCATGAATAATGCCATGTTCCTCACAGAATTCATCAAAGATTTTAGGAAAATATTCGCCACCACGATCCGACCTAAGACGCTTGATCTTTCTCTCTAGTTGATTTTCAACTTCAGCCTTATAAATTTTAAAGTAGTCTAAAGCTTCATCTTTAGTTCGCAACAAATAAACATAGCAAAATCTAGTCGCATCATCAATCAATGTCATGAAATATCTCTTTCCACCTTTTGTCAACACACCATTCATCTCGCATAGATCGGAATGTATGAGTTCTAGAGGTGCCAAGTTTCTCTCCTCGGCCGCCTTGTGAGGCTTCCGAGGTTGCTTCGATTGCACACAACTATGGCACTTAGAGCCTTTGGCAATGGTGAAATTCGGAATTAAACTTAAACTGGATAGCCGAGACATTAAACCAAAATTAATGTGACATAAACGAGAATGCCAAACACTGGTATCATCACTAACATTGCCACATATATGGTTCACAGACTTATTCTTGAAATCGAGAAGCGAAAAGCGGAACAAGCCTCCGCACTCATAGCCTTTACCAATAAATTGTCCAAACTTGGAAACAACTACTTTATTTGACTCTAAAACAACCTTAAACCCATCTCTGCATAGAAGGGAGCCGCTAACGAGATTCTTGTTCATAGTAGGGACATGCTGCACGTTCCTCGGTACTGCACGATCTTCCCGAAGTGAACTTCAGATCTACCGTGCCAACACCACGAACGAAGCATGTGACCCATTCCCCATCAAGACGGAAGAATCCCGGGCGACCTGGTAAGAAGTGAACATGGATATGTCACACACACATGAACATTAGCACCCGTATCAATCCACCAACATGGAGATTGAAATACCGAAAGAAACGATAAAGAGATTACCGTACCCATCAGCATTGCTAGCGGTCACGGTGTTGACTTGCCTCGCCTTTTCTTGCGGTCTGCCCTCTCTCGGACAGTCCTTAGAAAAGTGGCCGGTCTCTCCACATGTAAAGCAGCTCAGATCTGCCTTGTTTATCATCTTCTTCTTCTTGAAGGTTGTAGTCTTCATAGGCTTATTGAAGGAGGGCTTGTTATTCCCTTTGTTCTTGCTTTGTAGGGTTTCTTCGCACCATGTTGGCGCTAGACTGACCCTCTCCTTTCTCAGTATTATCCTTAGCCCGAGCTTTCTCCTCAACATCAAGAGATGCTATCAGATTTTCAAGCGATATCTCCTGTCTCTTGTGTTTGAGAGTTGTGGCAAAGTTCCTCCATGAAGGGGGCAACTTAGCGATGATGCATCCAGCCACAAACTTGTCAGGTAAGGCACACTTAAGGAGTTCAAGCTCTTTCGCAATGCACTTTATCTCATGAGCTTGTTCGACTACAGAACGGTTGTTCACCATCACGATGTCATGGAAGCTCTCCATGATGTACGAGTTCACTTTGCACATCGGTTGCACCGAACTTAGCATTCGGTGCATCCCGTAGCTCTTTACCATACATTATGTGCATGTACACATCACACGTACGATCGGCAAGAATACTTAGAACGCATCCGACGAAGAGATTATTGTTTTCCTTGAACTTGTTACGATCTTGGTCAGATATAGTTCCTTCGGGTAAACCATCGGTAACTTCGAACACTTTCGGATGAGTAAGCCGAGCATGGCCTTATACGCCACCTCTTAAAGTGCACACGGTAAACTTATCCGGCCTCGGTGCATCGACAAAACCAGCCATTGTTAACTCAGGAAATTGCCTACAATTAGGTTTTTGGATTGTTGGATAATTAGGCACAATTTCCATGATTAATTCCAGAATATTAAGCATGACGACAGTAACTACTAACATGTGAAACTCGAACATACTAGATGTAGTGATCAACATGAACAGTAGCATAGCAAACAGTACAACATCCATCGCTAAACAGATCGAGATATGTCGCACGTACCGATCTGGTGGAGGTGGCGGTGGAGGTGTAGAAGATGATGTCGCAGCAGTAACGTTGTTGATGACAACGTTGTTGACGACAGGGACGACGGGTCGAAGTAGATGGCGTTGAAGACGACGGTAGGCAGCACCGCCCGACTTGGACGGAAGGCGACCCGTGATGAAGAGCTTGAGCAGTCGCGCAGAGCGCTTCCCAAAAACCTAATTCGCCCTCTCCCGTACAGGATCGCAAGGACGAGCGGTTCCGGAGACCTGCTCTCCCGTTCGCCGATGCACGTCGGCGCGCGGGATGGAGTAGGCTACGATGGCGGCGCAAGCAGAGAGAGGTGGAAACCCTAACTCGTGTATTGGATGTGTTTCTGCGGTAGCCGGGCAGGAGATTATATAGGCTCGGGAAACCCTAGGCAACGTGGGCCACACCCACGTCGCACGAACGTTTCGAGTCGGTTACAGATAGCCCACGATCCGGGAGCGACCCGAACCGACTAACTGCGACGCGTCCGTCTAGGACTCTGTTCGTTTTCCTGAGCTGCAAAAAGTAAGGAAAGTCTCGGCTCGAGGCTCAATCCACTCACCACGAGCGCGGCGCGTCGTGTCATGGCGAGTCGAGACGAGCGAGCGAGGAGGAGGAGGAGCGCGCGTGTAGCACTCCTATTCTCACTCACTTACTAGTGGTGGAACAACCCACCTTATAAGGTGGTGTAACTTCCTCCCAACTTTCCATGTGGGACTAAACTTCCCACCTCTTGCCACTCCCTAGTGATCTGCCACCAACTTGGGCTCAAACTCACAAGGCTGCCACTATGTGGGCTTTGAGATTTATAGGAAAAACTGAAATCTAATTTGGGCCACTAAAAATGGGCCCAATATTTCAACATGAACATCGGCAGGGGCGGCAAGCTGCAGCCCGGCCTCGTGTACGCCATGGAGGGGGAGCAGCGGACGCCGGCGCTGGTCCTGCAATCGTTGTGTACTGCAAGTTGATTGCCTTACAAATTTCGTGCGAGCTGCTTGACGGAAGTTCAGATGCGGCTGGAAGTTTCAGTGTGTGGCCTACACGTGTGATGGAACTTCAGTGTAGACCGGTAATGTGTGAAATTCAGAGACAAACTGCTGCTGCTGGCCATGGCCCATGGGTGCCGAGGTGGAATGGAAACGTCCTAAACCTAGCCGCCTCTCTGCCTACTCTCCCTCTGCGGCGCGGCCCTCCTCTGGCTCCCTGAACGCCTGCCACGTCCCTGATGCCCTATCACGGATGATCGCCGTCCCGTTTCCTTGGAATTTGGCACCCACCGCTCGCTTCAACTGCGCCGTCGTCATCGCTCAGTCTCGTGTCCCGACGGATGCGCGTCCGACGCCGGCCTCACCGGAACTTATGGACACTGAGGCAAGCATGGTCTGCCACGGCGGGCCCCTCTTGAGGTCCCGGATCTCGTCGGCCGATTACGCCGCGTCCATGTCGGCTCCCGGAGCCCACTGGATACGGTCGGCCTGGCGCAGATCCGGCGGACGGGGCTGGTGGGCATGGCGTCCTCGCCGGTCAAGTTCTTCTAGCTGTTCGTCGCCGTCTCTGTCATTGGACGGTTTTTCTTCACATAGGCAATCCTCCTCCACGCACGCTGGAACCGGCAGGAAGGACAGTGCTGATAATCCTCCGGAGGCACGGAGCGATTACAGCCTCCGTCTTCCCCAGCTGCCACGTGTCCGTTTTCACCTCAAACCCGGATATTGCTTCGTCGCAGCACAAAAAGCCCCACTTTTGCTTCATTGAAGCACAAAAACAGTTCGAATAAAAAAGAAAGAAAATGACCTGTTGGACACAGGGCTCGCCGGAGACCTTGCCGGAGACTCGCCGGAGCAAAAACTTTTTGCTATTGAAGCTAAACCGACCTCGCCGGAGACCTCGCCGGAGTGTTTGAAGCAACAATTTTGTACTAAACTAGCAAAACAATGGAACATTTGCAGCACAAAAAATATACTATTGTAGCATCGTACACTACTCGCCGGAGACCTCGCCGGAGATACAAAATTGTCTTGCTGCAATGCAGCCCAAAATTCATAGTAATGAAGCTAAAAAAATGTAGTAATGCAGCCCAAAAATAAACTAAGGAAGCACAGTCACAAAAAGGATGCAGCCCAACAAATGAAGTAATGCAGCCCATGGGCACTGCTTCAAACGACCATGGGCACTGCATCAAACGGCCATGGGCGCTGCTTCAAACGACCATGGGCACTGCTTCAAATGACCATGGGCGCTGCTTCGAACGGCGCGGGCATGGTCACGGAGATGGTGGCCAGCGGCGGGCCAAGCTCACGGAGATGAGGTGGAGGTCGGCGGCGGAGGCTACGGGCATAGGACGAGGCGGTGGAGGTCGACGACGGCGCCCCGGTCACAGGACGACGTAGTGGAGGTCGGTGGCGGCGCCCCGGTCACATGGCAACGTGGTGGAGGTCGGCGGCGGCGCCCCGGTCATTGGGCGGCGCGGGTGGAGGTCGGCGGCGGCGCCCCGGTCAGTGGGCGGCGCGGGTGGAGGTCGACGGCGGCGCCCCGGTCAGTGGGCGGCGCGGGTGAAGGTCGGCGGCGGCGCCCCGGTCAGTTGGGGAATTTATTTTGGGATGAAGAGATGGAAAAGCTAGAGGATAGAGATGAGCCAGAAAACGTGCTACGACCACACACCGTGAGTGGGCCCTCAGGAGACATGCGTTGCTCAACCGAGCCGGAGGCTGCGAGGCGTGCGTGCCTCCGGAGGAAACGAATCATTCTCCTTCGCGAATTTGGTTCCGATAATAGCGAGTCCACCAAGTGGTTAGTTGTTACTGCTACTGCTGAATGACCGTTTTCAGTTTCAAGGTTGGTTAATTGAGCGCGATTGTGTTTCTCGATGATGACTGAAACTGGAATGACTTAATAGTTGTTTCAAGTAGCAGATGCAGATGTGGCTTGAGAGTGTCTATAACCTGCATTTTTTCCATTGGGTCTCGCTTGATGGTCCAGATGCCTGTATTGTTTGAAATCTGGTATACTTGGGTCACGTTACACTACATGCCCTCCAGGTGATTGATTACTTCCGTAATTTATTATTTTCCTACCCTGTCAATTTAATATTGACTTAAATTCAAACTCGAACAAGGACAAAATCTTGCCTCCTTCTCTGCTAGCTCTTCTGCACTTGGTCACTTTGATTATGTTGGCTACTCAATTATGTCACTTTTTTTTGGGTGTACTCAATTATGTCACTATAACAAGCTGATCATTTGCTTGTGGACATTGCTACACATTTGTCATGGCTTTGCAAAGGTTTGAATTATTTTTGGAACAAAAGCATGCTTTATTTTCTTCTTAGTCCTCTTATTACAGACGTACAATTGTGTATCCCCATTCTTATCCCAAGCTTGTCCATATAGCATGATCTTTTGAGGTGTTTTCAAGTTCTAGAATATAGGAATGTACATCATGCTCATTGTAAACAAGTAATAACCATTGTACTTAACATTCTAAGCGCTCAAATGCACGGTTTTGGAGAACTATTGGGACAATAGTGACATACCAATTAACACACTTTTTATAGATGCTACTGTACAAAGTGAGGTGATTCTAGAGTAGAAGAATTGTGGGTCAAATGAAGAATTGATTGACACACGAGGAGGGCGGAAGTTCGAGAGACATAGGACAAGACAGTGTGGTGCTGATCAGGGATCGAGCCTTGCCGACAAAAAGCAAGATGGTGCGCATGGGTCGAAGGCCTCTCGAGGATTGGTGGGAGTATGAAGGGACTCGGGTCAGAAGAGTTTTCATCATGGGAGTGGGATAGTACAATTCGAGCGGGTCAGGCATCATGATTGTTGGTTTTCCACATAAGAGTTTCCAAATAGCTATATATCGGTGACCACAATCGACGACGGTGAAAAAGAGAAGTATCAACACAGATGATTTATAGAAGCATTTGAGTATTTGTTGATCCCGGTGCAACGCACGGGTTTTGTGCTAGTTAAAGACCTAAATCCTGGGTTACGTGCATGCACTTCCTAACAAATCTTTAAATCGGAAATTGCAAACAATATCATGCGAAGTACTTATACAAGGATGCAAAATTTTCCATTGCATCCAAAAGCTGCTGGACAGAAATACAGAATCAATCCGGTCAACTTCTTTTGCCGTCCACCACATTTCTTTCGTATCCCTTCACACCGCGTACAAAATTAATTTCTCGCTCTATTAATCTGAATACCTTGTGTCTACATCAGCTTCATATGCCGCAGAAAACTTGAGATGCAGATCAACTTTGGTGCTGCTAACCAGCCCCGATTTACTTTTGCCGCTGGCGAGTTGACTGCTTCCGTCAAAGAAAAGGAAAATGACACGACGCTTTCTCTCTCCCATTATCTCATCTCCTCCGCACACTCCTTCCTCTTCAGCTAGTACTGCTCCCAGATCCATGCCGCCGCAACTCCACAGTGCCGAGACGAGCAAGCGCTGGCTCGCCCTCCCTCTCTCCGGCTGCGGCCGCGCCCCTCCTAGGCCGCCTCCCTGTCCCTCACATCTCCTCCTTTTTTCGGGCGCCGCCCTGCCCCTGCCTTCTCCGTTCGCATACTACAGCCCCGACGCGGACGCAGTCGGACGTCCGGCGGGAGGACCGTTTCCGTTTGCCTGCTTTCCTCCCGTCCCGTGTGCTGTTGTCCTCTCCTCACATCCTTCTCCTCCCGGCCAGAAGGCACGAGCAGCGCCGGTAGAGGGGCGCCATGGGGAAGGAGAAGTAGGGAATGAGGGGCAGGTAGAGCGTAGAGTGTGTGCGGCATGCGCCTACTCGCTGTCGACGTTGCGCCGATAGATCGCGTCGAAGTTGGGCCGTTTTTGGTGCGACGCGACCAAGCCAGCGCTATGCGGAAGACGAAGGAACGAACCGTTATGTTTTGACTAAGCGGTGGCATATGATGTAATTTCGATGAAAATCAGGGGTAAGAAAAAACGGACCAACAAGAAACCCTTTTGCTTTTATTATTAGGTATAGACTAGTAAAAATGCCCGTGCGTTGCACTGGGTGAGAAAAATCACCTCGTTCTTTGAAAAAACTGGTACGATCCAAATATTGTAAGAAAGTCGATCGATCCACCTAGAATAATTTTAATTTCTACAAAGATGAATACCATGCAGCAAAAATTGCTCAAAGTGGAGAACCAATCTGAGATTGATTGGTTAGGAGGGTGATTGTACCCATAACCCACGAGAGTTCAAACCCCAAGTTTGACACTTTGTTGTCTCATAAAGACGGAATATTCTTTCAATGGGAGGCGACGTTTCCATTGACAACGACGCGTCTATGGTGACTTCGTCAATTTTAAGACCTGATCTGCAGTCTTCCGAAGATGCTCATATGGATATGATGCGCGTGTATGCGTTCACAGAGGTGAGTGTATGCGCGTATATGTGAACGCGTGCGTTTGTACTGTGTTTCTCAAGAAACAAATGCTTAAAGTGTAAGAAACGTATGTTGTTACATTATTATCTCTTTCATAACTTGATATATGTCGTGTATGACTTCTTGTTGTACACTAAAGGTAGATGTGACTTCTTATATTCCGATATATGCATGGTTCATCATGCTAATTGACTCTTTGCTACCTTTGCATGGTCTATCACGCTTAAACACACGATTAGCTATTACCCGGGTTGCATATTTTAATATTTATAGATTTTCTCTGCACATTTTTTTCTCCTTTGTTTTCGTTCCAGATCTGCTTATTTTTTTGTCTCTTTATTTCTTTTATTTTGCTTATAAGCTTCACGGCGTTTTTTAGTCTTTCCTGGTTTTTTTCACTGGTCATCCGTGCACATCGCTTTTTATCACTTTTCCTTATTTTTACCTTGCCGTGACTTGACTTTTGAGATTATGACCCTGATCACTTGTGTGAAGTTGCATACCGTAAGTATCAAACCTGAATAATATAAATGATAAATCTAACCGCGAAGTTGCGTCAGCGACGCTGCGCTGTTGCCGATGTTGTACTTCCCCATGTACCCAAGCGGATGCTACTGTCTTTTTTAGATGAAAGAGGCCAGTGTGTCTTCTGATTTGAAATAGGCTAGTGGTACTCCGCTTAGCTTTGCATGCTGGTAATCAGTCCATTGTCTGCTTCTATTCAGCTTAGGATGGCATGCTAGAAATCAGTCGGCATTTGGTTTCCTATTTCCTGTAATCCTGTTCCTGACATTGCATGCTAAATTGCAGCATCATGTCCTTGCCATCACTATGTCGTATGTACACTGATTATTAGAAGACTTCTAATGATTCTGTTAATCGGGAGAAGGACGGGCTATCGATCGGGCGACGGATGCGTTCTGCTTCAGCGTGTGAAAACCTTCAGAAACAATGTTCAATTTTTGATTGGAGAGTCTGATTAGTTGTTGCGCTGATGCCTTTGCTGCCACGGCCGAGATCGGGAGGACCTAGTCGATTCCTGCACAGCGCCGGCCTCCTCCCTCCCTTGGCCAGCTCCCTCTGCCAATTCCTTGCTACCTCCCCTGACGGGCCATGGAACGAGCTCCCTTTCCCGAACTGATCAGCTGCTGCCTCCTGCACCCCGCCGCCAGCAGGCCATTGGGCTGGTACTCCTCCGGCTGCAGACGCGAGGTGGAAAGACGCACACCCTACGGTGCAAAAACGCGGCCGAGCAGCGTCTTCCTAGTCCGGGAAGACCAACTTATAAGATTGATTCTCGTCTGGGCGAGCCGACGAGCAAGAATCTCTTGGGGATCTTGGCCCGAGCGCGGTGTGCTTGTGTGGATTCTTGAGGAAACTGATGACCTCCTACAGGTCGAGTTTGGCCTGGTCAACGACGGAGACATCCCGGAAGCTGACCCGGTTTCTGGGCGCGGCGAAGAAACGCTCGGCTGGGATCGGTAGCGCGCGCAGCGATTAGGATTTTTCTCCTCGTTTCCTGCCGTGCAGAGGATCGTTCTGCTTATTTCGCAAAAAAAAAGATCGTTCTGCTCGTTTATATGTATAGCCGAACTTCCATGGGAAATAGAAATCGAGTTCGGATCGAACTGAGACGTGTATCATGATACCTCCCTTCGGCCCAAACAACGGACGAAAAAAAGCAACTAACGAGAAGAAACAGACGTTACACAATACCGACCGGAAATCACCAGGCTTTGCTCACTTGTGCCGAAGAAAATCAGCAATGTCAGGAACAATAATTCTCGCTCCTGCGTTCAAAAGGACTCCTGAGATTGGGTATGTTGGATGGAGTGCGTGGTGGGAGTAGAGTTGGAGTTTGATTCAACTGGGACACAGCCTTGCGGGGTATTATTGAGACGGACGAAGGCGCAAAGTACGACGGACGAAAGCGTAAAGCGACGGACCAAACTACGGAAACACTTCTCCCTTTATTATTAGGTATAGATAGATTAGAAATGCTTCGTGTAGGCCAAATTTTCTTTTCTTGAGAGAAAATGAGTTCTATTAGGCTGATATAGGGTTACAATCCGACCAGTTGCACGACATAATCTAGCAGTTTGTTACACTTGGTAAAGCGAAATGTGTATAGAGTCTAGCACTGGTAGAAAAAGAGGCTTCCGTCCAGCCCTTTTAGTCGCGAAAGTATAGAAACCGCGACTAATGGAGTCTTTAGTCGCGGTTCGGGAGGCGAACCGCGTCCAAAGGCCTGGGCCCAGGAGGCTCGGTGGCCAGCCGGTGGACGGGATGAGCTTTAGTCGCGGTTGGCCTGGCCAACCGCGACTAAAGGTGCCCGAAGGCCTTTAGTCGCGGTTGGTCAGGCCAACCGCGACTAAAGCCCCACCCCTATATATACCGTTCAGCCCACAGCACTTAGCCATTTGGTGCCACTTCTCTTCACAAACTTCACAAGGGGGTGTAGGTTTGCTTTTGGCTCCTCTTATGCACACAAGGTGTTTAATGAAATGCCCCAAGAGCATGAAACAAACATGATATGAAGTGTCGGAGCCACACTTGAGCTTCCTCATTTATTTTTTCCTCCTCGATCGCGGTTAGCAACTTGAACCTTTCATATATATGTGTCATTGATAAAATATGCATGTGTGTAGTTCATTGTTTAATTTCTATTGTTTGTAGCTAGTTAGTTTAACAAATGCATGATGGTTAATTATATATTTTATATTATAATAATGCAGATGAATCGGCAATGGATGTACGGTAACCGACTCTCCGGCGAGTTCACTACGGGTTTGAAAGATTTCCTCGTAGTGGCTAATGCGAACAAGCAGAAGGGTTTTGTTATCTGTCCATGTGTTGACTGTAAGAATTAGAAGGGTTACTCTTCCTCAAGAGAAGTTCACCTGCACCTGCTTCGGCACGGTTTCATGCCAAGCTATAATTGTTGGACCAAGCATGGAGAAAGAGGGGTTATAATGGAAGAAGATGAAGAAGGGGATGATTTCATCGATGACAACTATCTTGATCATTTCGGTGATACTTTCATGGAGGATGCTGAAGGTGAAGGGGAAGGTGAAGGAGAAGGTGAAGAAGAGGCACGTGATGAGCCCGCTGATGATCTTGGTCGGACCATTGCTGATGCACGGAGAAGCTGCGAAACTGAAAAGGAGAGGGAGAATTTGGATCGCATGTTAGAGGATCACAAAAAGTCGCTGTACCCAGGATGCGATAATGGTCTGAAAAAGTTAGGCTGCACACTGGATTTGCTGAAATGGAAGGCACAGGCAGGTGTAGCTGACTCGGCATTTGAAGACTTGCTGAAAATGTTGAAGAATATGTTTCCAAAGAATAACGAGTTGCCCGCCAGTACGTACGAAGCAAAGAAGGTTGTCTACCCTCTAGGTTTAGAGGTTCTGAAGATACATGCATGCATCAACGACTGCATCCTCTACCGCGGTGAATACGAGAATTTGAATGAATGTCCGGTATGCACGCATTGCGTTATAAGATCAGAGGCGATGACCCTGGTGACGATGTTGAGGGCGAGAAACCCAGGAAGAGGGTTCCCGCCAAGGTGATGTGGTATGCTCCTATAATACCACGGTTGAAACGTCTGTTCAGGAACAAAGAGCATGCCAAGTTGTTGCGATGGCACAAAGAGGACCGTAAGTCGGACGGGCAGTTGAGACACCCCGCAGATGGAACGCAATGGAGAAAGATCGACAGAGAGTTCAAAGATTTTGCAGCTGACGCAAGGAACATAAGATTTGGTCTAAGTACAGATGGCATGAATCCTTTTGGCGAGCAGAGCTCCAGCCATAGCACCTGGCCCGTGACTCTATGCATCTACAACCTTCCTCCTTGGTTATGCATGAAGCGGAAGTTCATTATGATGCCAGTGCTCATCCAAGGTCCGAAGCAACCCGGCAACGACATCGATGTGTACCTAAGGCCATTAGTTGATGAACTTTTACAGTTGTGGGGCAGACCTGGTGTCCGTGTGTGGGATGAGCACAAAGAAGAGGAATTTGACCTACGAGCGTTTCTTTTCGTAACCATCAACGATTGGCCTGCTCTTAGTAACCTTTCGGGACTATCAAATAAGGGATACAATGCATGCACGCACTGCTTACATGAGACTGAAAGTGTACATTTGCCAAATTGTAAGAAGAACGTGTACCTTGGGCATCGTCGATTTCTTCCGAAAATTCATCCAGTAAGAAAGAAAGGCAAGCATTACAACGGCAAGGCAGATCACCGGCCGAAGCCTGCGGAACGCACTGGTGCTGAGGTATTTCATATGGTCAAGGATTTGAAAGTCATCTTTGGAAAGGGTCCTGGCGGACAATCAGTTCCGAAGGGAGCTGACGGGCACGCAGCCATGTGGAAGAAGAAATCTATATTCGGGAGCTAGAATATTGGAAAGTCCCTAGATGTCTGCTCTGCAATCGACGTGATGCATGTTACGAAGAATATTTGCGTGAACCTCCTAAGCTTCTTGGGCGTGTATGGGAAGACAAATGATACAAAGGAAGCACGGCAGGACCAGCAACGTTTGAAAGACCCTGATGACTGGCATCCGGAATGGTTTCATGGTCGTGCCAGCTGCGCTCTGACCAAAGAAGAGAAGGTCATCTTTTTTGAATGCCTGAGCAGTACGAAGGTCCCGTCTGGATTCTCGTCCAATATAAAGGGAATAATAAACATGGCGGAGAAAAAGTTCCAAAACCTGAAGTCTCACGACTGCCACGTGATTATGACGCAATTGCTTCCGATTGCTTTGAGGGGGCTCCTGCCAGAAAATGTTCGAGTAGCCATTGTGAAGCTATGTGCATTCCTCAATGCAATCTCTCAGAAGGTAATCAATCCAGAAGTTCTACCACGGTTACAGAACGATGTGGTCCAATGTCTTGTCAGTTTCGAGTTGGTGTTCCCGCCATCCTTCTTCAATATTATGACGCACCTCCTGGTTCACCTAGCCGAAGAGATTTCCATTCTCGGTCCTGTATTTCTAGACAATATGTTCCCCTTCGAGAGGTTCATGGGAGTATTAAAGAAATATGTTCGTAACCGTGCTAGGCCAAAAGGAAGCATCGCCAAGGGCTATGAAAATGAGGAGGTAATTGAGTTTTGTGTTGACTTTGTTCCTGACCTTAAGCCGATTGGTCTTCCTCGATCGCGGCACGAGGGGAGACTAAGTGGAAAAGGCACGATCGGAAGGAAATCAACGATATGTATGGACGTCCATTCTTTGACTGAAGCACACCACACAGTTCTGACCAATTCCAGCTTGGTGGTTCCGTACTTTGAGAAACACAAGAATATTTTACGCTCGGACAACCCGGGGAAGCCTGAATCCTGGATTAGGAAGGCCCACATGGAGACTTTCGGCAGTTGGTTGAGAAAACATTTAATGAATGACATTGATGTTGTAGATCAGCTGTACATGTTGGCCAAGACACCATCTTCGACTATAATGACTTTCCAAGGGTACGAGATAAATGGGAATACATTTTACACGATCGCCCAAGATAAAAAGAGCACTGATACGTCTCAAACGTATCTATAATTTCTTATGTTCCATGCTACTTTTATGATGATACTCACATGTTTTATACACACTTTATGTCATTATTATGCATTTTCCGGCACTAACCTATTGACGAGATGCCGAAGAGCCAGTTACTGTTTTCTGCTGTTTTTGGTTTCAGAAATCCTAGTAAGGAAATATTCTCGGAATTGGACGAAATCAACGTCCAGGGGCTTATTTTTCCACGAAGCTTCCAGAAGTCCGAAAGGGAAACGAAGTGGGGCGACGAGGCGGCCACACAACAGGGCGGCGCGGCCAGGGCTTGGGCCGCGCGGCCCTAGCGTATGGGCCCCTCGTGGCGCCCCCTGACGTACCTCTTCGCCTACTTAAAGTCTTCGTCGCGAAACCCCTAGTACCGAGAGCCACGATACGGAAAACCTTCCAGAGACGCAGCCGCCGCCAATCCCATCTCGGGGGATTCAGGAGATCACCTCCGGCACCCTGCCGGAGAGGGGAATCATCTCCCGGAGGTCTCTTCATCGCCATGATCGCCTCCGGATCGATGTGTGAGTAGTTCACCCCTGGACTATGGGTCCATAGCAGTAGCTAGATGGTCGTCTTCTCCTAATTGTGCTATCATTTTCGATCTTGTGAGCTGCCTATCATGATCAAGATCGTCTATTTGTAATCCTACATGTTGTGTTTGTTGGGATCCGATGGATATTGAATACTATGTCAAGTTGATTATCAATCTATCATATATGAGTTGTTTATGTTCTTGCATGCTCTCCGTTGCTAGTAGAGGCTCTGGCCAAGTTGATACTTGTGACTCCAAGAGGGAGTATTTATGCTCGATAGTGGGTTCATGCCTCCATTAAATCTGGGACAGTGACAGAAAGTTCTAAGGTTGTGGATGTGCTGTTGCCACTACGGATAAAACATCGATGCTTTGTCTAAGGATATTTGTGTTGATTACATTACGTACCATACTTAATGCAATTGTCTGTTGCTTGCAACTTAATACCGGAAGGGGTTTGGATGATAACCTGAAAGTGGACTTTTTAGGCATAGATGCATGCTGGATAGCGGTCTATGTACTCTGTCGTAATGCCCTGATTAAATCTCATAGTACTCATCATGATATATGTATGTGCATTGTTATGCCTTCTTTATTTGTCAATTGCCCAACTGTAATTCGTTCACCCAACATCTATTTATCTTATGGGAGAGACACCACTAGTGAAGTGTGGACCCCGGTCCTATTCTTTACATCTGAAATACAATCTACTGCAATTGTTCTTTACTGTTCTTCGCAAACAATCATCATCTTCCACACTATACGGTTAATCCTTTGTTTACAGCAAGCCGGTGAGATTGACAACCTCACTGTTACGTTGGGGCAAAGTACTTTGATTGTGTTGTGCAGGTTCCACGTTGGCGCCGGAATCCCTAGTTTTGCGCCGCACTACACTTCGCCGCCATCAACCTTCTACGTGCTTCTTGGCTCCTCCTGGTTTGATAAACCTTGGTTTCTTTCTGAGAGAAAACTTGCTTCTATACGCATCACACCTTCCTCTTGGGGTTTCCAACAGACGTGTGTTAACTGCACGCATCAAGCATATTTTCTGGCGCCGTTGCCGGGGAGATCAAGACACGCTGCAAGGGGAGTCTCCACTTCCAATCTCTTTACTTTGTTTTTGTCTTGCTTTATTTTATTTACTACTTTGTTTGCTGCACTAAAACAAAACACAAAAAAAATTAGTTGCTAGCTTTACTTTATTTACTATCTTGTTTGCGTTCTCTATATTAAAAACACAAAAAAATTAGTTACTTGCATTTACTTTATTTACCTTTTGTTTATTTCATCATGTTTCCTCCTAAGTACACTCTAAAAGACATACCGGTAGACCGAGGGTCTATAATTGGAAGAGATAATATAGAAGATTTTTTCACTCATGTTAGTACAGCTGAAGATTTTGATGATTGTAACATCTCTGAAGTTATAAAGTTCTTACAAAAACTTGCTAGAAGTCCCAATGCTAGTGCTATAAATTTGGCCTTTACAAAACATATTACAAATGCTCTCATAAAAGCTAGAGAAGAGAAACTAAAACTTGAAACTTCTATTCCTAGGAAGTTAGAAGATGGTTGGGAGCCCATCATTAAGATGAGGGTCAATGATTTTGATTGTAATGCTTTATGTGATCTTGGTGCAAGTATTTCTGTTATGCCTAAGAAACTCTATGATATGCTTGACTTGCCACCATTGAAAAATTGTTATTTGGATGTTAATCTTGCTGATAATGCTACGAAGAAACCTATGGGGAGGATTGATAATGTTCGTATTATGGTTAACAATAACCTTGTCCCCGTTGATTTTGTTGTCTTGGATATTGAATGCAATGCATCTTGTCCAATTATATTGGGAAGACCTTTTCTTCGAACTGTTGGTGCTATTATTGATATGAAGGAAGGTAATATTAAATATCAATTTCCTCTCA
The DNA here is from genome assembly GCF_019359855.2 of Lolium perenne. Lineage (NCBI taxonomy): Eukaryota > Viridiplantae > Streptophyta > Magnoliopsida > Poales > Poaceae > Lolium > Lolium perenne. The sequence continues at coordinate 145,893,946 of NC_067245.2, forward strand.
AGAAAGGTATGGAACACTTCCCTAGAAAAAGAATGAAGTTACCTTATGATTCTATTATTAGAACAAATTATGATGTTGATACTTCATCTCTTGATAATACTTGATTCACACTTTCTACGCCTAGCTGAAAGGCGTTAAAGAAAGCGCTTATGGGAGACAACCCATGATTTTACTACAGCACTTTTGTTTTATATTTGAGTCTTGGAAGTTGTTACTACTGTAGCAACCTCTCCTTATCTTTATTTTATTGCATTGTTGTGCCAAGTAAAGTCTTTGATAGTAAAGTCAATACTAGATTTGGATTACTGCGCAGAAACAGATTTCTTGCTGTAACGAATCTGGGCAGGGTTCTCTGTAGGTAACTCAGAAAAATCTGCAAATTTACGTGTGTGATCCTCAGATATGTACGCAACTTTCATTCAATTTGAGCATTTTCATCTGAGCAAGTTAAGTGCCTCTGTAAAATTCGTCTTTACGGACTGTTCTGTTTTGACAGATTCTGCTTTTTATTTCGCATTGCCTGTTTTGCTATGTTTGATGGATTTCTTTATTCCATTAACTTTCAGTAGCTTTGTGAAATGTCCAGAAGTGTTAAGAATGATTATGTCACCTCTGAATGTATGAATTTTCAATTATGCACTAACCCTCTAATGAGTTTGTTTTGAGTTTGGTGTGGAGGAAGTTTTCAAGGGTCAAGAGAGGAGGATGATACAATATGATCAAGAAGAGTGAAAAGTCTAAGCTTGGGGATGCCCCCATGGTTCATCTCTGCATATTTTAAGAAGACTCAAGCATCTAAGCTTGGGGATGTCCAGGGCATCCCCTTCTTCATCGACAACATTATCAGGTTCCTCTAGTGAAACTATATTTTTATTCAGTCACATCTTATGTGCTTTGCTTGGAGCGTCTGTTTGCTTTTATTTTCATTTTTGTTTGAATAAAGTCGGATCCTAGCATTCTTTGCGTGGGAGAGAGACACACTCTGCTGTTTCGTATGAACACATATGTTCTTAGCTTTATTCTTAATGTTCATTGCGAAGGTTGAACTACTTCGTTCATTGATATATGGTTGGAAACGGAAAATGCCGCATGTGGTAAATGGTATAATGGCTTGAATAATTTGATACTTGGCTATTGTTATGCTCATATAGATCATGTTTAAGCTCTTGCATCATGTACTTTGCACCTATTAATGAAGAACTACATAGAGCTCGTTGAAATTTGGTTTGCATGATTGGTCTCTCTGAGGTCTAGATATTTTCTGGTTAAGGTGTTTGAACAACAAGGAAGATAGTGTAGAGTCTTATAATGCTTGCAATATGTTCTTATGTAAGTTTTGCTGTACCGGTTCATACTTGTGTTTGCTTCAAATAACCTTGCTAGCCAAAGCCTTGTACTGAGAGGGAATACTTCTCGAGCATCCAAACCCTCGAGCCAACACCTATGCCATTTGTGTCCACCATACCTACCTACCACATGGTATTTCCTCCCATTCCAAGTAAATACTTCATGCGCTACCTTTAAACAATTCAAAATTTATTACCTCTTATTTGTGTCAATGTTTTATAGCTCATGAGGAAGTATGTGGTGTTTTATCTTTCGATCTTGTCATTTACTTCGGACAGACTTTCACCAATGGACTAGTGGCTCATCCGCTTATCCAATAATTTTGCAAAAAGAGATGGCAATGGGGTTCCCAGCCCCGATTAATTAACTTGCATTAATAATTCTCTTCACATGCTTTGCCCTGATCAATCAGTGAGCAACTTAATTTTGCAAAAAGAAAAAAAAAAGAAAAAAATATAGAAACTCATCCATGGTATGAGATTGTTGGAAGGCACCCGAGGATTCAGTTAGCCATGGCTTGAAAAAGGAAAGGTGGGGAGGAGTGTCACCCATAAATAATAAATGCATGTGTAAATAAAAGAGAAGAGGGATGATCTACCATGGTGGTAGAAATAACGTCCTTCATGGGAGCCGCTCTTGAAAGTCTGGTTGATAAGGTAGTTAGAGTACCCATTGCCATTCGTTGACAACAACAAACACCTCTCAAAACTTTACTTTTATGCTCTCTATATGATTTCAAAACTTGAAAAGCTCTAGCACATGATTTAATCCCTGCTTCCCTCTGCGAAGGGCCATTCTTTTACTTTATTGTTGAGTCAGTTTACCTATTTCCTTCCATCTTAGAAGCAAACACTTGTGTTAACTGTGTGCATTGATTCCTACATATTTGCTTATTTGCATTCATCATATTACTTTGTGTTGACAATTATCCATGAGATATACATGTTGAAGTTGAAAGCAACTGCTGAAACTTAAATCTTCCTTTGTGTTGCTTCAAAGCTCTCTACTAAGAATTTATTGCCTTATGAGTTAACTCCTATGCAAGTCTTATCGATGCTTGTCTTGAAAGTACTATTCATGAAAAGTCTTTGCTATATGATTCAGTTGTTTAATCATTGTCTTACCATTGCTTCGAATCACTTCATTCACTACATATGCTTTACAATAGTATTGATCAAAATTATGATAGCATGTCACTTCAGAAATTATCTTTGTTATCGTTTACCTACTCGAGGGCGAGTAGGAACTAAGCTTGGGGATGCTTGATACGTCTCAAACGTATCTATAATTTCTTATGTTCCATGCTACTTTTATGATGATACTCACATGTTTTATACACACTTTATGTCATTATTATGCATTTTCCGGCACTAACCTATTGACGAGATGCCGAAGAGCCAGTTGCTGTTTTCTGCTGTTTTTGGTTTCAGAAATCCTAGTAAGGAAATATTCTCGGAATTGGACGAAATCAACGCCCAGGGGCTTATTTTTCCACGAAGCTTCCAGAAGTCCGAAAGGGAAACGAAGTCACTACAAGAGATGGGGGATTTGTTGACGAAAACCCTGGTGACAAAAATGCATACCGTCATGGATGTGTCCTTATAGGTGACGAATTCATCTTTCGTCAAGCATTTAAGGTAATGCTTGACGGTATGATTTCTCGTCAAGAAAAAATCGTCACCCATTACCCAAGCGGGAAGGGCTTCCATCGTGTCTGTTAATAGGTGACGAAATCAAAGATCGAGGTGATGAAATAATACTAAGTTACTTTATTAAATGTTATTAGTTTTATATATCATGCGTGACCCACTTGTCAGGAACATATTTAATTAAGTAAAAATTGTGGTTTGGAAGAATCGAACAAGGGCTTCGGCGTGACCGACGCGGAGTCTTACCGCTAAGGTAGATATGAAATTTTGATCTGGATCCGTAAGTAGTCTATTCTACATATATATTTCAATGGTGTGATCTAGATGTTACGACATAATAATTCCCTTATTAATATTTATGTCGGCCGAGGGTGCCTCGTTTAAGTCGCGCCGCTAGCAGACACGGCCTATATAGGTGCTCTTGCTAACAGTCGAATCGACTAGGGTTCTCATCGAGGTGAGAAGAATTCCGTGAAGGCTCCATTGTGGTGGCGGCGAATCGGTGAGTTCTCCTGATTGTTCGTTAGGTCTAGATTTTTTAATCAGTTGTCAAGATCTGTTCTGAAGAACGTTGGCATGTTCTTAACTGAATTGTAGGCAATGGATCGAAGTTGGATAACTGATGGCACCAAGAAGTTCACAACAAAGTACATGGCAGGTGTTAGGGATTTCATCAAGTTTGCGCGAGAACACTTGGACAATACAGATGAACCAATCTTGTTCCCTTGCAAGGACTGCCTAAATCTGATACGTCAGGATATAAAAACAGTCGAGGATCACTGCAATTGTTCAGGTATGTCCATGACGTATACAAGATGGACTAGACATGGGGAAGATTTTAGTGATGACGAAGGGCGGGATAGAAACGATGATGGTGCGTATGATAGTGACAACGATGAAGAGGAAGACAATGGTGATTGTTATGTTGATGATTCGTCTAGTATGATCGATGAACCGCTAAGTCCTGGAAATAAAGGTCCCGACCTGCCAAATCAGTATGCTAATCTAATTGAGTCGGCGAAAAAGAACTTTATGAGGGATGCACCTCTTTCACTAGGTTGTCGTTCATCATTAAGCTCCTTCATGTCAAATCATACAGCCGGATAACAAACAGAGGATTTGATCTCTTACTTCAGCTTTTACGTACAGCTTTGCCAGATGTGGACTTTCCCAAATCATATGCTGATGCTAAGAGTGTTCTTTCTGATGTTGGGCTTGGTTATGAGACAATTCATGCATGAAAGTTTGATTGTTCTTTATTTTGGGGAGATCACAAGGACGATACGAACTGCCATGTTTGTGGATTATCAAGATATAGAGACCCTCGGAAAAAGAAAATCCCTCACAAGGTGTTAAGGTACTTTCCTATAATTAAAAGGTTGCAGAGACTATTTGTTAAAAAGGAAATGTCGACACATACTAGATGGCACAAAGAGAAGAGGGTTGTTGAGCCCAATGTACTGAGGCACCCTGCTGATGGTGAGGCATGGAAGCACTTTGATGGCAAGTTTGATTGGTTTGCTAAAGATCCTCATAACATAAGACTAGGTTTTGCCACAGACGGCTTCAGTCCTTTTGGAAGTATGAGTAATCCTTACAGTATGTGGCCTGTTTTTGTGATTCCTTACAACTTCCCACCATGGATGTGCATGGATCAATCGAATTACATGATGGCATTGCTAATCCCCGGAAAGTATTCCCCAGGGAAAGATTTTCATGTATTTATGCAGCCACTGATAAAAGATATGATGCAGCTATGGAGTGGTGTGGAGACATTTGATGCATGCACAGAGGAATATTTCCCATTGCATGCTGCGTTTCTTTGGTCTATTCATGATTATCCTAGATATGCCACTATGTCAGGCCGAAGCACAAGAGGATTTCATGCGTGTGTGCATTGCGATGAGAATCCTTGCGCTGAACCTTTGAAAAACAAAATTGGATATATTGGGCATCGGCGATTTCTTGATAAAAATCACCCATACAGGAAAAGCAGACTTTTCAATGGTACAACTGAGACTAGAGATCCACCAAGGAAGTACACACCCAAAGAGGTAGCTGCGAAGGTAGAAATGGTTAAGGATTTTGAACATGGGAAAAATCCAATAAGTAGAAAGCGGAAGCGTGCAACTGTACCCGGTGAACCAACATGGCACCCGAAAGTCAGCTTACATCATCTACCGTATCGGCCAGAACTTAAGATAGCTCACAACTTAGATGTGATGCATATTGAGAAGAACATATGTGACAATATTGTTGGTACACTACTTGAACTTGAGGGCAGGAATAAGGACACCGTTAGTGCTAGAATTGATTTGAAGAAATTCAAAATGTGGAAGAAGTATTGGTTGAAGAAAATTGTGAAGGATGATGATGATGCGGCGGTAACTTATGCGAAGCCCCTGCACCGTGGACACTTTCGAAGGAACAGAAGAGACATTTGTGTAGGTATTTGGCAAACACTAGGTTCCCGAGATGGTTATTGCGCAACCGGGGAAGATGTGTGAATATTGATGGTTGTAAGGTTACGGTATGAAGACGCATGATTGCCACATACTTCTGCAGCGAGTGTTGCCGGCTGGGCTCAAGGGAATTGCATCTAAGGAAATGTATGTGGCTATTGCATAGCTAGGAAGATTTTTTAGGAGCTGTGTGCCAAAACCCCGAAAGTTGATGTGCTGAATCGATTGAAGGTTGAAATTGTTGTGATCCTATGCAAACTTGAGAAGCTCTTCCCCCAGCTTTTTTTGATGTAATGGTGCACTTAGCTATTCATCTTCCCGAGGAGGCTCTTTCGAGGGGTCCTGTTCATTATGGTTGGATGTATCCAGTTGAGAGAAGATTAGGTTATCTAAAGTCTACGGTCCGTAACAAAGCAAGGCAGAAGGTTCTATCGCGAGAGAGCTACATTGTTGATGAGTGTTTGATTTTTTGCTCTAGATTTTTCAAGGATGGCACAGAAACAAGATTTAACAAAGATGATAGGAACCAAGACATTCGGAGAAAACCTGATCCCGACGAGATGGAAGTATTTTCAGTTGGAGCTAAAGGTCTTGGGAAATCCATTTTGAAACATTTTGACAAGGAATTTGACAAAATGGTTTGGTATGTGCTGAACAACCGTGACGATGTAGAACGTTATATCAAGTAAGTAGTTAGCTTCACTTTAATAACTACTTCTCAATGTTGCGAACATAATTGTCCTATATTTCATATGTGTTTTTTCTATGTTTCGGTGAATTCGACAAGAATTGGGAGGTAGGGGTGTGCGTGACATCGAGGAGACGGTTCGTAGAGAGTTTGCAGGTTGGTTTGCAAACCATGTGAGATAGTTGGACAATGCATCGAAGATTTGAAGTCTCTCGGCTGCTGGGCCAGACCGGCGTGTAGTAGTATACGCTGGTTGCAACGTAAAGGGTGCGAGGTTTCGCACGCTTACTCGGGATAAAGACTCGAAGACTCAAAATTCGGGCGTAGCGACTAAGGGATCTTTTGGTGATGCGAGATGAGACCGACTACTATGGTGTTCTCGCAAGAAGTTCTTGAACTGCGATACAGACTAACAAACACGGTGACAGTCCGTGTACTTGTTTTGTTGCGGCGGTTCGACCTTGCGAGCAAGGGTTCCAAGATTAAAGATGATGGTTTTTTAAAAGCGTTAACACTTCTATCCTATGGTTCAAGAATTCACCATTCATATTGGCCGGTCAAGCTGAAACATGCTTCTATTTGGAGGATACAAAGTTTGGTGATCCGTGGAAAGTGGTGCGTAAGTTCAGCCATAGACATGTGTACGACGTTCCGTAATTAGAAGATGGTAACGATGATGCATTTGTACGGAATGAAGACGCATACCGGGAGGATGAAGGTTCGGTCGACCATACATTTCATGATGTTGTCGACCTAGACGAGGAAGCAGAGGTGGAAGCAGAGGAGGATGATCATCGTGTCAGCTTGAAGTTGTACGTATTCATGATGCTCGTACAATCCGTGAACTAGAGAATGGGGAAGATAGTCCCAATGTTGACATGGATATGAGCGAAGAAGAACTAGAGAATCAGGAAGATAGTGTCATTTTGGAAGAGAACATACATGATGACGAGGGAAAAAATTCAGAAGAAGATAGTGATTTAGATTGATAGAAACATGTAATGCATACAACTATATGTTTTGTTCCAAACATTTGAAATGTTCTTATTTAGATGTTTACGATCTCGAACTTGTCATTGAATTATCCAGAAGGGTTTAAGAGCAAATTAATATAAGCAAAAATATGGACAAATATAAGAAAGCCAACATGTCGGTAACATAACTTTGACAATGGTTTTAATTAATCGACACTTGACACGATTACAACCAGCAGCACGATATGACTAACTATTGTTTTAACACAAGCAAAATCGACAATCGCATAAAGAGTCTTACAACTTAATTTAAACCTAAAGGGGCTGCATAGTTGGACACATGGGCACCATGAATCACGGACTAGCTACTCCAGATCGATTTTAGGCACATGGGTAGCAAACAAGTAAACCCCTGCATTTCCCAGGTAAAGCAAGAACAGCATCTTGTCACCCATCTGAAGGTGCTTTTCCTTGTCCATGAACTCCTTCCACCCACTGACGCAGAGACGACCATCGTCTGAAGAAATTGCGTAGGACGCATGCACCAAAGTTCTAGGATGGCACACAATACTGATTGCACCATATTGTTCCATATCTTTAGGAACCAAACGGCTAGGGATTTTCTGTTCCAACAGTAGGGACATAGTTTAGTTAACACTTGTACGTAATGTAGGTCGCAAACTTAATGAAATGATATGATCTACTGCTTACCACGTGTTTGTTGTAATTTTCGCTGTTTGTCCAATTCAGAGTATGCAGCATTGGGACAACTAGTGCTCCTTGATCATAATCTCCAGCATTGTGGTACTCAACAAGGTAGTCCAAGTTGTCCACCCGAAGAATGACGGTATGCATCATCCTCCAATTTATCATTGTTCCATCAGTACTACTGAGCAAGTCAACAATGTCACGCTTCGTACGGGACAACTGGTAGTAAGCTGCATAATTAAAATAACTGACATAAGATGGAATAATTAATATGATCAATCATTGTGTCCAAAGGTGGAAAATTACCTGGATGGATTAGTGGTTCAGTTCCAGTTATTACAAGAGTATCCCGAGCGATGAGTTAACTCTGAAAATTAACTCCATGCCAACCTTAAAATTGTACACTCTAGCAAATTCGTTCCAAAATCTTCCGTTGATATAGGTTCTGCCAGCTCTGTTGGTAACATTAACAACAAATGCATGGCCATCTTTGGTTTTGAGTGCAGCTTCAAAAGTTGTCCTGTGGGAGGTCTGGACACCATACTTCTTAAGGAAATACGGTCGATAGTAGCAAGGGATGACCTAAATTCAGTAGAGTTAATACAAAAGTAAGTTAAATATGCGTCTACTCGGATAATCACCGAGTCTCAGATCTTGGACTTCTATCAGCACATATCTGAACTTCTATCAGCACATATCTGAACTTCTATCAGCACATATCTGAACTTCTATCGGTATAGGACTGAACTATCGATACCTCTATCTCTAACAGCTACAACTATCGTAAAACTGGTATGAACGTAAAAGTTATCACAACTATCGTAAAACTCAACCATAAATAAGCGGTTAATACATATGGTGACCAACAATTATTACACACATCTGAATAATAGTACTAAACTAGCAATAACTACTTGGATCACGTGTTAAACTTTGATGTGGCGGCGAATTAATAAAACATCTGAATGAATTTTAAACTTATAAGTGCATGTACCGTCTTCTCCTCAAAACCCTCTTGTAGTGTTTGCACGAAAAAACCTAACGCGACTCCCCCTCCGCCGCACATCCCCTTCTTGTCAAAGCAAACTGGACAACACGCAAAAAATATGAAGAAAGATTACAAATCGGAAACAACGATCGATCGCGAGACGTACATGTTATTTACGTACTCCACTAGTAGGCGCCATCCTTGGTCTCGACGCGGAGCGAGAGTCTTACAAGTCTCGCCGGCGAGAGACGTGGCGAGCTGTGGCGGCGAGAGACGTGGCGAGATCTGGCAGCGAGAGACGTGGCGAGATCTGGCGGCGGCTGAAGGAGGTTGTGATATGATGGCAAGTTATATTGTGGAGTAAATTTCGGTAGGTTAATAGGAGTGCAAATGGGCGGTGCTGGGTTTAGACGTGACAACACGGTCGAATGCGCGTCAGTTGGACTAGACCCGCGTCAGTTTTCTCTTCGTCTGCCGTGTCAATATTCGCACGGAGTAATTAATGGGGATGATATTTATCCCGTTCCCCCTCCCCTACCGTCTCAATATTCGCACCGCATCCTGGTTTCCACTTTCCACACTTCTCGTCGTCTCCTCTCCCTCATTATCTTCGTCTCCCGCCGCTGCGTCGCCATGGACATGGATGAGCAGCAAATGTACAACTGGACTAGCACGCGCGCAGTCCACATCCACGACGAGGAGGACCTGGAGGTGGTCTACACCAACGACCCCTGGGAAGTGCGCCGCGTCCTCGACATGTACACGGAGTGGCTCATGGAGGACGAGCACAAGTTCGTTGGCCTCGACTTCGAGTACACCAACCATCGAGCCGAGGACGAGAAGAAGATCGCCGTGGTTCAACTCTGCATGCGTCAACATGTGCTGGTGTTCCACTACGCAGCGTAAGAACTAATCCCCTTTTTTAATCTTTCGATTGGGGTTTTTACTTGCCGCCGTTCTGTCTCTCTTTGATTTTCGTTAGACATTGTTCCTGAAAATCAGTACATTCCCGATCTAAATCTGCTACACATTGTTCCAGAAAAGCAGTACATTCCCGATCTAAATCTGCTACACATTGTTCCCGATTTATTAATTTGTTTCATCTTCGTCTCCTCTGTAGGTTCTTGCATATTTGTAACTGATCTGTGACTAGTACATTACTTTGTTTACTGCAGTGCTAACTGGTGGGAGTCTCCGGCAATCTGCGATTTCTTTCGAGAAGGCACTACGTTTGCGAGTGTTGACATCCGTGGTGACAAGAGAGTTCTGTGGAGGACATGGCACATGGAGATTCCTTCTGAGTACTACGTCGATCTCCAGGACGAGTACTTCAAGTACACTGGTCATGCGAGGGCTGGCATGGCTACCATGGCAGCAAGACTCATTGATTCATGGTTCGGTGATATGAAGAAGAAGTTCCACCACCATCGGCACAGACTGTGGGGGGACTTCCCACTTCCAAATATGAACATCGAGTATGCAGCCATTGATGCTTGGGTCTCGTACGAGCTCTACCGCAAGATCGTGGTCGACAAAGTCCTGCTGATGGTGGATTGATCATCTCTTCTGCTGCATGACCCCCTGATCTTTTGGTTTGGTCTCCCTCCTGCGTGAGGTGCTTTTGGCTAGTAGTCCGTTCTTTTGAAAGCGTAAATATTTTGCCATGATATGTTAACAATTGTCTTGGGAGGTTTCAATTTTATGTTGTGTACATCCTAGTACTTCAAAGTGCTAGTAAACTAAATGTTCAGAGCAGTAGAGTTCTTCAAAATCAAAACATACCAGACGTAAAAATCACCAAAAATTGTGATTCAAATTTTCTTTATGACTTTTACTCATTTATCTGAAATTTTTCATCGAAAAAATCTCAAAGTGGTGAACAATAACATAATATGGTGTCCCCATGGTGGACATGTGTCGAACGAGGGGTTTTCGGACGAAAAGAGGGGGAAATCGCCAAAAACTGACCAAACCACCATGGATTTGGGGCATGATTTGGCACCCTTGTGCACATTGTGATATGACACCTTGGTTGCTATGGGATTTGATTTTTTGGAGTTGGTGGCATGGTGTCCCCATGGTGGACATGTGTCGAACGAGGGGTTTTCGGACGAAAAGAGGGGGAAATCGCCAAAAACTGACCAAACCACCATGGATTTGGGGCATGATTTGGCACCCTTGTGCACATTGTGATATGACACCTTGGTTGCTATGGGTTTTGATTTTTGGGAGTTGGTGGCTTGGTGTCCCCATGGTGGACATGTGTCGAACGAGGGGTTTACGGACGAAAAGAGGAGGAAATCGCCAAAAACTGACCAAACCACCATGGATTTGGGGCATGATTTGGCACCCTTGTGCACATTGTGATATGACACCTTGGTTGCTATGGGTTTTGATTTTTTGGAGTTGGTGGCATGGTGTCCCCATGGTGGACATGTGTCGAACGAGGGGTTTTCGGACGAAAAGAGGGGGAAATCGCCAAAAACTCACCAAACCACCATGGATTTGGGGCATGATTTGGCACCCTTGTGCACATTGTGATATGACACCTTGGTTGCTATGGGTTTTGATTTTTGGGAGTTGGTGGCTTGGTGTCCCCATGGTGGACATGTGTCGAACGAGGGGTTTTCGGACAAAAAGAGGGGGAAATCGCCAAAAACTCACCAAACCACCATGGATTTGGGGCATGATTTGGCACACTTGTGCACATTGTGATATGACACCTTGGTTGCTATGGGTTTTGATATTTGGGAGTTGGTGGCTTGGTGTCCCCATGGTGGACATGTGTCGAACGAGGGGTTTTCGGACGAAAAGAGGGGGAAATCGCCAAAAACTGACCAAACCACCATGGATTTGGGGCATGATTTGGCACCCTTGTGCACATTGTGATATGACACCTTGGTTGCTATGGGTTTTGATTTTTTGGAGTTGGTGGCATGGTGTCCCCATGGTGGACATGTGTCGAACGAGGGGTTTTCGGACGAAAAGAGGGGAAATCGCCAAAAACTCACCAAACCACCATGGATTTGGGGCATGATTTGGCACACTTGTGCACATTGTGATATGACACCTTGCTTGCTATGGGTTTTGATTTTTTGGAGTTGGTGGCTTGGTGTCCCCATGGTGGACATGTGTCGAACGAGGGGTTTTCGGACGAAAAGAGGGGGAAATCGCCAAAAACTCACCAAACCACCATGGATTTGGGGCATGATTTGGCACACTTGTGCACATTGTGATATGACACCTTGCTTGCTATGGGTTTTGATTTTTTGGAGTTGGTGGCTTGGTGTCCCCATGGTGGACATGTGTCGAACGAGGGGTTTTCGGACGAAAAGAGGGGGAAATCGCCAAAAACTCACCAAACCACCAAGGATTTGGGGCATGATTTGGCACCCTTGTGCACATTGTGATATGACACCTTGGTTGCTATGGGTTTTGATATTTGGGAGTTGGTGGCTTGGTGTCCCCATGGTGGACATGTGTCGAACGAGGGGTTTTCGGACGAAAAGAGGGGGAAATCGCCAAAAACTCACCAAACCACCATGGATTTGGGGCATGATTTGGCACACTTGTGCACATTGTGATATGAAACCTTGCTTGCTATGGGTTTTGATTTTTTGGAGTTGGTGGCTTGGTGTCCCCATGGTGGACATGTGTCGAACGAGGGGTTTTCGGACGAAAAGAGGGGGAAATCGCCAAAAACTCACGAAACCACCATGGATTTGGGGCATGATTTGGCACCCTTGTGCACATTGTGATATGACACCTTGGTTTCTATGGGTTTTGATTTTTTGGAGTTGGTGGCATGGTGTCCCCATGGTGGACATGTGTCGAACGAGGCGTTTTCGGACGAAAAGAGGGGGAAATCGCCAAAAACTCACCAAACCACCATGGATTTGGGGCATGATTTGGCACCCTTGTGCACATTGTGATATGACACCTTGGTTGCTATGGGTTTTGATTTTTGGGAGTTGGTGGCTTGGTGTCCCCATGGTGGACATGTGTCGAACGAGGGGTTTTCGGACGAAAAGAGGGGGAAATCGCCAAAAACTCACCAAACCACCATGGATTTGGGGCATGATTTGGCACACTTGTGCACATTGTGATATGACACCTTGCTTGCTATGGGTTTTGATTTTTTGGAGTTGGTGGCTTGGTGTCCCCATGGTGGACATGTGTCGAACGAGGGGTTTTCGGACGAAAAGAGGGGGAAATCGCCAAAAACTCACCAAACCACCATGGATTTGGGGCATGATTTGGCACCCTTGTGCACATTGTGATATGACACCTTGGTTGCTATGGGTTTTGATTTTTGGGAGTTGGTGGCTTGGTGTCCCCATGGTGGACATGTGTCGAACGAGGGGTTTTCGGACAAAAAGAGGGGGAAATCGCCAAAAACTCACCAAACCACCATGGATTTGGGGCATGATTTGGCACACTTGTGCACATTGTGATATGACACCTTGGTTGCTATGGGTTTTGATTTTTGGGAGTTGGTGGCTTGGTGTCCCCATGGTGGACATGTGTCGAACGAGGGGTTTTCGGACGAAAAGAGGGGGAAATCGCCAAAAACTGACCAAACCACCATGGATTTGGGGCATGATTTGGCACCCTTGTGCACATTGTGATATGACACCTTGGTTGCTATGGGTTTTGATTTTTTGGAGTTGGTGGCATGGTGTCCCCATGGTGGACATGTGTCGAACGAGGGGTTTTCGGACGAAAAGAGGGGGAAATCGCCAAAAACTCACCAAACCACCATGGATTTGGGGCATGATTTGGCACCCTTGTGCACATTGTGATATGACACCTTGCTTGCTATGGGTTTTGATTTTTTTGAGTTGGTGGCTTGGTGTCCCCATGGTGGACATGTGTCGAACGAGGGGTTTTCGGACGAAAAGAGGGGGAAATCGCCAAAAACTCACCAAACCACCATGGATTTGGGGCCTGATTTGGCACACTTGTGCACATTGTGATATGACACCTTTCTTGCTATGGGTTTTGATTTTTTGGAGTTGGTGGCTTGGTGTCCCCATGGTGGACATGTGTCGAACGAGGGGTTTTCGGACGAAAAGAGGGGGAAATCGCCAAAAACTCACCAAACCACCAAGGATTTGGGGCATGATTTGGCACCCTTGTGCACATTGTGATATGACACCTTGGTTGCTATGGGTTTTGATATTTGGGAGTTGGTGGCTTGGTGTCCCCATGGTGGACATGTGTCGAACGAGGGGTTTTCGGACGAAAAGAGGGGGAAATTGCCAAAAACTCACCAAACCACCATGGATTTGGGGCATGATTTGGCACACTTGTGCACATTGTGATATGAAACCTTGCTTGCTATGGGTTTTGATTTTTTGGAGTTGGTGGCTTGGTGTCCCCATGGTGGACATGTGTCGAACGAGGGGTTTTCGGACGAAAAGAGGGGGAAATCGCCAAAACCTCACGAAACCACCATGGATTTGGGGCATAATTTGGCACCCTTGTGCACATTGTGATATGACACCTTGGTTGCTATGGGTTTTGATTTTTTGGAGTTGGTGGCATGGTGTCCCCATGGTGGACATGTGTCGAACGAGGGGTTTTGGGACGAAAAGAGGGGGAAATCGCCAAAAACTCACCAAACCACCATGGATTTGGGGCATGATTTGGCACCCTTGTGCACATTGTGATATGACACCTTGGTTGCTATGGGTTTTGATTTTTGGGAGTTGGTGGCTTGGTGTCCCCATGGTGGACATGTGTCGAACGAGGGGTTTTCGGACGAAAAGAGGGGGAAATCGCCAAAAACTGACCAAACCACCATGGATTTGGGGCATGATTTGGCACACTTGTGCACATTGTGATATGACACCTTGCTTGCTATGGGTTTTGATTTTTTGGAGTTGGTGGCTTGGTGTCCCCATGGTGGACATGTGTCGAACGAGGGGTTTTCGGACGAAAAGAGGGGGAAATCGCCAAAAACTCACCAAACCACCATGGATTTGGGGCATGATTTGGCACCCTTGTGCACATTGTGATATGACACCTTGCTTGCTATGGGTTTTGATTTTTTGGAGTTGGTGGCTTGGTGTCCCCATGGTGGACATGTGTCGAACGAGGGGTTTTCGGACGAAAAGAGGGGGAAATCGCCAAAAACTGACCAAACCACCTTGGATTTGTGGCATTTAACGTCACCACATTACCCTACAACAGAAGTTTCACTTGGAAAAAGGTTTGAGAACCTCTTAGTGCAATTAGGTCAACCTAGGTTTCACCAAACACTCAAACTTTCATATAAAATTGAAAATTTGTTGAAATCTTTCCAAACCTTGTGTATTGGCCAATGTGTGGCTAACACTTTCCATGGAAAATAACAAACTAGAAATTTTTTTGGCATAAGGGTGCATCAACATGTGGGTAATGACGCTAGCATGCTATCTTGGCAGTTTGGTTTGAAAATTTTCAAAAATTCATCCCCTAAACTCAAGAAGAGGCTATGTGTGATCACTAATTCGTATTTCAAATAATTTAGAGTTTTTAATACCCATACTGAAAATTCTGTGCCAGCCCATCCGTCATGCGTGGGACCCATGTCAAAGTAATGGGAAAGTGGACTGACTACATGCAGCAATCCACGTTTTCACACCCACGCGTCAGACAGAGGAACCCAAACGGCAGCACCTACTGTATATCCATCGGCCCCATCGTCTCTCCCACCCGCAACTTCTATTCCCCAATCTCTGGCGAAAAACCCTGCTTGCACCTCCACCAGCGCAACACCGACCTCCCCTTCCACCGAAGATCTCGAAGATGAAGCGTGTTCGCGGAGACGAGCTGGAGGCGAGTGCGGTCGTCAACGTCGACAGAGGCGACGGCGAGGGTCCGGTAGTAGTCGACGTCGCGGAGGCGGGATCTTCTTCCGGACCTGGAGCCGCTCTTCGCCGCGCCGTGACCGTGGAGGGCTCCGCCCAACCGGCCGTGGTCGCCGTCGCTGATGAGGCCAAGGGAGACGTCCTCGCTCCCGTGGCACAAGCAGATGACCAGGGCTTCGATCCGAATGACCCATTCTACCGCCACTCCAGGCAGTACCGCGAGCTATATGGCCCCAGAGAGTGCGACGAGTTTGAAGAGGAGGCCTCCGACAACTGCAGCGAGGTACTCTACTATTCCGATCGATCCCCTGTTTTTCTTGATCTTACTGTTCACCATAGGGTTTGCTCATAGGGTAGATTGATTTGCCCTGTCTGCGACTTCTTGTACAAATTGATGATTCTGGGGTTCTTGCTCATCTGATTTATGGTTTGTAGTTACTAGATCTGTAATATTTGATGCACATCTTGATTATTCCTTTTGTGTGATGAATGATACCTGCTTAGTGTAACGCTCACTGCATTTCAAACTTAAATTCATCCGAATATGAATCATACCAGAGTGATTATGATTACAAGAATTATATTATAGGTACTATTAATTGATCTGATACATGGATTTTATAATCACCATTTGTCTTAAACTGGTGCTTATTTATACGATGAAACCATAGTGTGTACATCATTTTAATTTGGGGAACAAGTGAATTATCAGTTGCATGTAATTTATGACCATAATTTTTGTTCAATTCCTGCTTATTGACGTCATGAATCCATATTGTTTTATGAATCAGTACATCTTCAGGGAACAAATGATTGATCCCTGATCCATGAAATTTATAATCACCATTTTCTCTTAAATTGGTGCTTACTTATAATACTGAAATAATGATTGGACTACCCATGAACAAGTTGTGACAACAGTTTAAATTGGTGGTTATTTATATTAGTGAAGTAATTATGTATGGTTGGATCTGGATCATAAATGTTGATTCTACATGATTAATTCTTAATAATGTTCATACAAAAATATTTAATGCTTCAATTGTATTTCAGTTAATTTCCTTCTCTCACTTCTTCTTTACTTTCAAAATCGTAGGAAGACTCTGAGGACGTTGACAGCGACAAGGAGGACCGGGACCGGAAGAGCCGCTTCGTTCTGAAGAAGCTGAAGACTGGCCAGATCCCTTTCCGTCGTAACGGAAAACCACATTGCCCATTCTGCGGCAGGGTTTTCCCGAACGATCTCGTGTGTCTGATCGAGCACGCGACGGGAGTTGGAAAAGGTAGCAAGCAGAAGCACAATCCTGCTAGCAAGGCGAAGCACGCTGCCTTTGGCAAGTTCCTCAGGGACTACGTCAGGACTGGCCTCATCCCGCTCGTCGGTCCAGCTGTTGGCCCTCATGTTCTCCACTAAATTTAGTTTCTGTTTAGTTGTTCCCCTGGAGGTTCATGGTTAAACTATGTCATGTTTCAAGGACTATGTTCTACTTTTGTTATTTGGAACCTGGGCAATCATACCCAGTTGTTTAACTACCAGCCTAGTGGGCTTGTTCTGTTTTTCCCAAGGCCCAGTGAAGTACATATTAATCTGCAAAAAATGAACAATTAAAATCAGTGAAAATTGAACTGGTAGTAGAAAAAATGCAGGACCAAATAGGCAATCGTAAAGTGTACCCCCTACATAATCCCACTATACAATCCCTTCACACAAGAGCGGCCAGGGTAGCGATATGACATAAACACACAATGGGCACACACAAATTGTAGACTAAAACAATTATATCATATGATAAAGATTATATCATAGGATATCAACTGAAACTTCAATACCACCACGGCCGCCCTGGTTGAAAAGAATGAGAACAACATTCCCAGATTCAAAGTTATACTCCTTAGTAAACTCCGACCAGCAGGAATCGAACTTCATCCTTCCATCAGTAGTAGTGTAGTATGCACCCTGAGGGTGGTAGCCATAGTCATCAACAAAAAAACATGCCTCCCCGCTTTCAGAGATATTCAAGGACCTAACAACTTCCTTCGGTATACGCTGAATAATAAAAATTAAATTATATATGGGAAGGATATAAAGGATAACTAAGATTACATAAAGAAAAGGAGAATTATACCAGTCCATTGCCCTTCAAATCAGTATTCGTCAAGGTGTGCACAAAAACAACACCAAGACCATGACCACGCTCACGGAGAAGTTGTTCCTTCTTCAATGTTTGAGCAGTAGTAAGCATAACACCTTTAGTGTGGACAACTGCAGTTGGAATTTCTGCATACAAATTTAGAATTAATAAAAGAATAAAAAAAGAGGAGATATAACATCAGTTATATTAAAAAAATGGGCAACACATGGTAAAAGATAAAACAGAATTACCATCGACACGATGCTTTTTAGTGCCATCAGGACCTACTGCAAAAATCCCAAACAGTTCAGGAGCACTATCAAACCCAAACATGATACAGTCACCAACTTTCAGGTCGTAGTCATGAAGAAATTTTTGGTATCCAGTACCAAAAACACGTGTCTTCGAACTGCCTTTCTTAACATGAAATTTGTACTTCACTTCATCCGATGTAACGACAAAAAAGATATTACCAACAAGGTTGTTGAACTGCCTCCTCACAAAACAAGGCACAGTCTGAAAAAACAGTAGAACAAAAATGCAGAAAATAAGGATATAGTCTAGAATCTGTCAACAAAAAAGATACATTCTAAAAAAGGATATATACCATAAAGTCATCAAATCTGCTTCCAAGATAACAACGAAATGAACTGAGAGTCTCCCGCCTCTGCTGACAATGATTGCCCATCGAACCACAAACAACACAGTTCATCCTGTGTATATTTAGCAATTACCAAAGCTAGTACAAAATACAGGTAGGTAGGGCATATTCATAGAAATCTATCCATAGATCTGAAACCATACACACATATATCCATAGATCTGAACAAACAAGATTATTCAGAGGACAAAAAGGATTTTCAACAAAGAGAGAAAAAGGAGGTGAGGTGAAGTAGTGACATGTAAAAACATATTTTCCTACCTCTCAAAACAAACGAAAATCTTCAGAGAGAAAAGAGTTTTTCAGCACAAAAGAGAGAGAAAGAAGATGAAGGAGACTTGCTTCACCGCATGAACAAGGGAGGGCAGAAGGCAAAACCAACCAGGGGCATTATAAATACAATAAGTAGTAGTAACTGCCTACAACCGCTATTTAATGAGGCTGTGGGGTAGATGGTGGTTGCTATCCTGTAAGTTCAAAAGTCAAACACAAAGTATCTCATGCAAAAATGGAGCCCACTGCTATTATGTAAACTCTGTCAATAAGTTCACAATGGCAAAACATCAGCACACTGAAAAATACATTGAATCATAAAGTTGCACTTCAAAATTATTTAAAACCATATGATTTACAACTTCAAATGTACAACAAAATGTTGACTACATGCCTTTGTTCGGACTATAGGTTAGGTCAGAACAATTATGGCATGTTAGTCATTTTTTCAACATACATAAAAAACAAATGCTCATTTGTGGACGAAGTGCACAATTATACCAAAGTAGGCATCACTTCAACACATCAAACTACACCAAACCTCATGAAAAATTAAATTTGAATTTTCCACATGAATGTCACAACATTTACTCAGTCCCACTAGTTACTGATGATTTTACATTGAATTTAGCATTTATTATGAGTTTTACTCGTTTTCAGTCATTTTTTAATAAAAAAATAACAAACACCTAAAATTGTCAGAAAAATCTGAAACTCCTTAGGCACACATACCTACCCTTCATGACCACTCACAAAAATTTGCAGCTCAATCTGAGTATTTGAAGTGCAGCTTGCTTGAAAAAGAGCCCTTCACCGACATGATCGATGTGGGTCCACACATGGATCGACCCAACCAACATGAGGTTCCACAAGTGTTTTCAGACAAAATCTCACATGTGTGAACAATAACATGTATATGTGGGATGTGTTCTCACATATACCTCACATGCAAAAGGTTTTACAACTTCCGGGGTCGACGATTCGACCGTTATGCCGAAAATGCCCCCACTTGTGTAAATTCACATCAAACTACACCAAACCTCATGAAAAATTTAAATTTGAATTTTGCACATGAATGTCACAACATTTACTCAGTCCCACTAGTTACTGATGATTTTACATTGAATTTAGCATTTATTATGAGTTTTACTCGTTTTCTGTCATTTTTTAATTAAAATATACATGTACAGTTCCATTTTCAGAGTAATATTTTTTCTTTCGCGGCAAAAACTTGTTCCCTCCAAATTGTAGTACGCCGGCTGCCAAAACACCCAAATTTTTTGTTCCCTCCACTCCTCCCGCGCACCCCACCTATCAAATATTTCGCCCTCCCTTATATACGTCGTGCCTCTACCCCATGATTTACGAGCATCTTAACTACCCACCCCCCGACCTCATCCTCTCGTGCTCACCCCGATCCGGTGTCTTCGCCGGACGTTCATCCATCTCGCATCTATCTCCCCGGCCGGTGGTCGCCATGGCCGGCAGTCGTCAAAACGTCGGGGGGAAGGAAAATCGCACACACACGCCGAAGAAGGCACCCGGCTCGAAGAAACGCCAAGGTAAATCTATCGGTGATCGGCTTGTTGTCGTGTTTTTCGGATGGTTAGATCGAGAGATCGGTTTTACATGTCTACCACGCCCGTTTGACCTATATCTAGATCTTGCATATTTGATAGATCCAATCCCGACATCATACGTATAGGGTTTATCGTTTTTATTGCAGAGACAATCATGCCGTGCTATACAATCTTTGCCATCCCGCTGCTGTACAATCTTTTGCATAGACAATTGTTTGCCGAAACACTTAACTGAACTAATTCCAGCCGTTGCCGAAAACAGCCTGACGAGCTACAGTGAACAACGACATTGCTTCAGACTTTTATTCCTCGGTTTCAGAGGGAAGCAGAGTTTGATCTAGAACAATTGTTTGCTGTTTTCTATGGAACTAGTTAGTTTGCACCTGCAATGCACGTCTTAACAATGTAATGAAGTTTTTAATCATGTACTTTGTTTCATCAGTCTATTTATTTCCACAATTTTTGTTTATCTATGTCTTTCAAAAGTCAAAAATCAAATTTCAGCACATATCTGAACTTCTATCAGCACAAATCTGAACTTCTATCAGCACATATCTGAACTTCTATCAGCACATATCTGAACTTCTATCGGTATAGGACTGAACTACCGATACCTCATTACGTGCATACCAAGCCCGCCAAGCAACCAGAAGGGTAGTATCCACCATGTGAGGTGGTAGTTGTCCAATAACAGACTGAAACCAGCTATCAACAGACATGCATAATTCAGTGTGCGAGGGGAGTCTCATGTGTCAATTATTTGTTACGAGTAGATATCTAAAAGCACATGATGTCCCTTAGCCTGGCATATGCCCCCTTTTATGTTTTGTTCGCCGACATCATACGTAGACTCTTATGTTTTCAATCATTTGCTGCTGTACAATATTTTGCAAAGACAATTATTTGCTGTTTTCTATGGAATTGGCCCCCTCTTATGTTTTGTTCACGCTCCGCTCTTCCGATTATGTCAGCGGAGACACAAAACCCCGTCAAGCCGGCATATGAGCTTGCCAAGGAGAAACAAATGCAAGAAAATGTAGTACGCATGGAAAAAAATTTATTTGAAAGATATGGACCTGCCCACAAATTTCAGAAAGATTTCTCTGGTTTTGCACGTACATTAGTGTATGGTGGGGTACAAATAGGAACTAGTAACAATCTAAAGGACACAGACTGCGAAGAGATGGAGGTCGAAGAGGACCCTTCGTATGAACCGAATCCAGAAGAGATAGCTACTGCTGATGATGATCTTCATTTAGATGAGGATCAGCGCACTGTCGGCAAAACTTCAGCTCAGGTCTGTGGAACTATGTCTGAACTATGATAGGAAATACGTACATGCTAAATGTTTCCTACTAATGTAGCCTCTACTTTGCTTGCAGATAGTTGCTTCTTCTGCAATAGTTGCACAGAAGAAGCGATCCATACCTGAAGTTGCACCATCCAACATTGCAACAAGATCAATGGCAACAACTGAACCTGAAGCTGGGTCATCTGATGAGCCGACGGCCACTGCTGGTCTGAACACTGAAGGAGCTGATGAGGACATCCCTACTACACCATTACCTCCGTCATTGATGAATGAAGATGAACCTGCTGTGAAGCTCAAGTTCGATGAAGTTCGGATTGGTCCAATTACAAGAGCTCGTGCGAAGCTACTTAAACAACAGGTGAACTTGTTCCTAAACGATACTTTGATTGATGAGAACTTTATACTACCTAAGTCCTATTACTTATGTATCATCAGGTATCAAGAGGAGACGAGCATCGCACGAGGAGTAGAGAAGCAGCTGGACAACAAGACGGACGTCAAGATGGACGTGAAGCTGGACATGGAGCTGGACATGAAGATATCTCATGGTCGCGCGAGGGAGGAGCGGGAGGAAGGCGCGAGAGGAGAAGATGACGTCCAGGCCGGTCCAGCACCCGGTTAGACCGGCCTCCGGACCGGCCCGCCCGGTCCCTGGCCCGGTTGACCGGGCGCCAACCGGATGGGATTTATCGTACCGGGCAAAAACCGGATTTTTGCGAACTTTCCGGTTTGCCGCCCGGTTGACCGGGTTCTATGCTAGGCCGCCCGGTCACTGGCCCGGTTGACCGGGTTCTATGCCAGGCAGCCCGGTCACTGGCCCGGTTGACCGGATTATATGCTAGGCAGCCCGGTCACTGGCCCGGTTGACCGGATTCCAGACCGGACCAGTCCGAGTCTGTCTCGACCAGATCTATTCTGGGTCGGTTTTCTTTGTATCTTTTCGACCAGAACTCGTCCCGGACGCCTATATAAGTGCCTTGGACGACCCCCTAGCTGCTTTAGACCACGTTTAAGATAAACCCTAGTTCATAGTTGTTTGCTAAGCAAAACTATTGTTCCCCAACTCTCCAATTCGTTGCGATCTGGAGTTTTATGCTACTGAAAGTTTGTGTGATCTGCTGTTCCATTGGGGATTAGAAGATTGCAATCTACCGCTTCGTGGTCGGCGGCTACGTGCGCAAGTGTGTGGAGTTGCGAATATCTTGCAGGGTTGAGAGCTGTTGCATTGGCATCAGGAATCAATCGAGAGACTTCGTCGGCGTCATACAAGTTATCCTCCTCATCATCATCGATTTCATCCGCTGCTACCATCGTGTGTTCATCACCACCCGTCGCTTACTGAGAAGATCGGGCCACCCCTTATCATCTTGGTATCAGATTTCCAGTTTTCCTCGGTAAGCCATCCACAATCCACCCCATAGTTGAGTTGTGAGTGTTTTCCTATCCAGAAAAAGCCATAAAAAGTTAGGGTTAGGGTTTGCCATAGCCTTAGATTGCACTAATTTCGAGTTTTAGTTGCTTTTCGTAGTTGTTTTTGCGTATCTTTATCTTTCTTATAGTAGAATTGTTAGGGTTTGTGTTTTCTCTATCATCTAGTTTATCATAGTGTGTCAGTTTTTGTTCCTCCGAGTCCACATAGCGTACAGTGTGCTTGTTCCCAACCATAGACACAGCCTATCGATATACGTGACTAGGAACTTCCCCAGAAGAGACTAGTTTTACCGCTCGACAGGCTGCTCATTAGGTTATCGGTGCTTTGCATATTTCTGTTGGCCGTGTTATCAAGGAGTTGTGTCAGAAAATCAAAAAAAAAAGAGAAAATTGAAAAGAAGCAAAAAGAGCTACATCGCTGCGTGTGTTATACAAAAAGAAAATCCAAAAAGAAAAAGTGAAGTGCTAGTTGAATCAAGTGAAGGCCTAAGTTTACTTTACTGCACCCGTAGTTGAGCAATCTTGTGCCTGTCTCGTTGAGCTTTGCTAGCGTCTCTCGTGTGCATTGCAACCTTTCCCACATATAGTTGCATTGCCCCATTATATCGCCTTGTGTGAGTATCATTGGTTGTCTACGGTCAGCGCTAGAGCTTGTTATTGGTGCAAATAGGTAGCCTACCTACAGCCCCACATATATCCTGCTTTGTCGTGTGATTGTTCTTATACCCTTGATATTCGCTTCGCTACATCCGTGCACTAGTCCGTCAATCCAAGTTGGTAAGCAATACTAATTCACTTTGGAGCGGTAAGATTTACCTTTCTTATCAGTTTTGAGTGAGCTGTGAGAGTACCACCAAAGATTTTTGTTTAGTGCACTAACCTACTAATCATGTCTTCTTCTGAGTTTGACGTGATGCAGAAAAAGCCCGACGATACACCAGTTACTTGGCGTGAATATGAGGGTCTTCGTGATCATTTGCAACGTGAAATCCGAGTTGCTAGTGATGTGTTGGACAAGGAAATGCAAGGTGTTCACTTGAAGGTCGATGAGGCGACTACAGCGGTTCACGCCGTTCAAACATCCGTGACAACTATGCAAGCATCTATACAAGCGTTGACAAACGCCGTTGCTGAGATACGTACTATGGTACAACAACAACCACAACAACCACTTGATGAAGATGGCAGTGTCAATGGTGACAATGCAGATGCTGCTGCCGCTCAAGGCATGGGACGTGGTGTTGGTCGTGTTCTTCCACGTGGCGTCAATCGCGGTCTTGCTGAAATTGGAGCCCGCCGTGTTCCTCAACAACAAGACGATGGTTTGGGTAAGCCCAAGTTCTCAATTCCCAGATTTGAAGGAGGTACTGATGTTGAAGAATATCTTACATGGGAGCTGAAGATTGAGAGACTATGGCGTTTACATCCTGATTATACTGAAGATAGGAAGATCAAACTTGCTTCCTCTGAATTCGATGGCTACGCATTGCGTTGGTGGGATGCTCTTGTTCGGAATCGAGAAGAAGATGGTGAGCTGGCTATTATCACATGGCGAGCTATGAAGGCGGCAATGAGAGCTCGTTTTGTGCCTACCAATTACTTGCGTTCCGTCTTTGACAAGTTGACCCAATTGAAGCAAGGTGTGTTGACAGTTGATGCTTACTACATGGAGATGGAGATGCTTATGCAGCGTGCCCGTGTCCGTGAGTCTCTTGAGATGACACTACAGCGTTTTCTGAATGGTCTGCGGTTTAATATCAAGGGAATTGTGCGTCATCATAGCTACGCTACTATGAATGAGCTACTACATCATGCAAGAGAAGCTGAGTCACAGTTGGCTGAAGAAGCGCAACAGAGGGGCCGTGCTACAGGCGCAGGGCGCTACACGCCTAGGCCGCCGCCTTCTACGGCGCCATCTACGCGTCCTACGGATGTTCCTTCTTCGTCTAGCAAGTCGGTCTCCAATGTGTCTAACACAAAGAAGCCCGTCCCTGCAGCAAGTGGAACTGGTTCTAGTATGTCTACAGCGCGCAACCGTGATATGGTTTGTCATACATGTGGTGGCAAGGGTCACTTCAAGAAGGATTGTCCTAATCGTAAAGTTATGATAATTAATGAGGACAATGAGTATGAAACTGGAGATGATGTTGATCCAAATGCTCCAGGATGAGGATGATTATGACAGGTGATGGGTTTGATGCTTTCCCTTGAAGCTCAAACTATTGTTGTCTCGCAGCGTGTTCTTAATGTGCAGTCAAGTGCATCTACACAGCGCTGTAATTTGTTCCAAACAAAGGCACTAGTTGGTCCTGATAAAGCTTGCAAGGTCATTATTGATGGCGGGAGTTGTCGCAATCTAGCAAGCAAAGAGTTATGTGCCAAGCTGAAACTGAAGTATCTACCGCACCCACATCCATATTATATTCAGTGGTTGAGCAATAATGGTGAGATGAAGGTGAGCCACATGGTGCGAGTTGATTTTGAGATTGGACCGTATAAGGATTCCATTGATTTTGATGTGGTTCCTATGACGGTTTGTCACCTTTGTTGGGCCGGCCATGGCTCTATGACCGTTCTGTGCAACACAATGGCCGCGCCAATACATATCACTTGGAGTTCAAGGGCAAGAAAATTAACTTACAGCCTATGTCACCACAGCAAATTGTCAATGAGTCTCGTCAGAAGATTGAAGTAAACTTGGAGGATGCATCCATAGATAGGCGAGAGAATTGTAATGCCGTGAGTGATATAACGAAAAGTGAGAGAGTGAATTCCTTAGTCTCATTAGCCACCAAACAAGACATGAGAGAATTTTGTGAGGATCCTACAGCCATGCCTATTGTGCTCATGTACAAGGGTACGGTTTTGGTTTCTAACGACATGACCCCTCTTCCTCTTGGTGTTTCTAATGTTTTGCAGAATTCAGCGACGTGTTTCCGGAAGAGGTACCCGCAGGACTTCCACCATTGCGAGGTATTGAGCATCAAATTGACTTGATCCCCGGAGCATCGCTACCCAATAGGGCGCCATATAGAACGAATCCCGAAGAGACGAAGGAGATACAGAAGCAAGTACAAGCGCTACTCGACAAAGGTTATATCCGCATAAGCCTTAGTCCTTGTGTCGTTCCTGTTATTCTTGTTCCTAAGAAAGATGGTACATGGCGTATGTGCGTAGATTGTAGAGCGATAAACAACATTACTATTCGATATCGTCATCCTATTCCCCGTTTAGAGGATATGCTAGATGAATTGAGTGGTGCTGCTGTTTTCACTAAAATTGATTTGCGTAGTGGTTATCATCAAATTAGGATGAAAGAAGGGGATGAGTGGAAAACCGCCTTTAAAACAAAATTTGGTTTATATGAGTGGTTAGTAATGCCTTTTGGTTTAACTAATGCACCTAGCACTTTCATGAGACGATGAACCATGTTTTGCGTGATTTTATTGGCAAGTTTGTGGTTGTGTATTTTGATGACATATTAATCTACAGCCGCAATGAATCTGATCATATTATACATATTCGACATGTTTTGCAAGTGTTGCGTGATAGTAAACTCTATGGTAATCTTGAGAAGTGCACATTTTGCAAAGATAAGGTCATATTTACGGGTTATGTTGTCTCTAAGCATGGAGTAGAAGTAGATATGTCTAAAATTGAAGCTATTCAAAATTGGCCTACTCCCATGAATGTGAGTCAAGTTAGAAGTTTTCATGGTCTAGCTGGGTTTTATCGCCGTTTTGTGCCCAACTTTTCTACTATTGCTGCACCTTTGAATGAATTGACTAAAAAGGGTGTTGTCTTTGAGTGGGGCGTTGCCCAAGATCATGCTTTTGATGAACTGAAACGATTGTTAACTTCTGCACCGTTGCTTGCACTTCCTGATTTCAATAAGCAATTTGAGATTGAATGTGATGCTAGTGGTATTGGAATTGGTGGTGTGTTGATGCAAGAGGGTCGCCCAATTGCATATTTTTCTGAGAAACTTTCTGGTGCTAAGTTGAACTATCCAATATATGATAAAGAATTGTATGCTTTAATTAGAGTTCTTGAGGTTTGGCAACATTATTTGTGGCCAAAAGAATTTATCATACATTCTGATCATGAAGCTTTGAAATATCTGAAAGCCCAATCTACTTTGCATAGGCGTCTTGCTAAGTGGGTTGAGTTCATTGAGTCTTTTCCGTACATTATTAAGCATAAGAAGGGAAAAGATAATATTGTTCGATGCTCTATCTAGGAAGACTATGCTATTAACTCATCTTGATGTTAAAATTCCTGGATTAGAGGTGTTATGTGATTTATATGCGATCGATCATGATTTTGCTGAACCATACCGCTTATGTGTTATTGGTAAAGCATGGGAAAAATATCACATACACGATGGGTTTTTGTTTAGAGCTAACAAACTATGTGTTCCAGAATCGTACGTGCGTTTGCTCTTATTGCAGGAATCTCATCTTGGAGGTTTGATGGGTCACTTTGGGCGTGAGAAGACGCTACTCATGCTCGCTGATCACTTTTATTGGCCAAAGATGAGGCGGGACGTGGACAGGTATGTGAAGAGGTGCATTACTTGCAACAAGTCCAAGTCCAAGCTGAAGCCTCACGGTTTGTATACTCCGTTACCGGCACCTACTACACCTTGGGAAGATATTAGTATGGATTTTGTGTTAGGTTTGCCGCGTACTAAAAGAGGCCATGATTCTATATTTGTGGTAGTGGACAGATTTTCTAAAATGTCACACTTTATTGCCTGCCACAAAAGCGACGATGCGTCGCATATTGCTAACCTGTTTTTCAGGGAGATTGTTCGACTACATGGAGTCCCGAAGACTATTGTTTCTGATCGTGATGTGAAGTTCATGAGCTACTTTTGGAAGACACTTTGGGGAAAGCTGGGGACAAAGCTACTGTTCGGTACTACTTGTCATCCCCAAAGCGATGGTCAAAGCGAAGTGGTGAATCGAACCTTGTCACAACCTGTTGAGATCCATGATCAAGAAGAACCTGAAGGAGTGGGAAGAGTGTTTGCCGCATGTGGAGTTTGCTTACAACAGGGCGGTACACTCTACCACGGAGCTGTGTCCTTTTGAGGTGGTGTATGGTTTCAAACCCATTACTCCACTTGACTTGTTGCCTTTGCCCATACATGAGAGAGTTAATATGGAGGCATCCAAGAGGGCAGATTTTGTGCGTAAGATTCATGTGAAGACTAAAGAGTTGATAGAAAAGAAAGGCAAGAGCAATGCTGCAAGGATGAATAAGAAGCGCAAAGAGATGTTGTTCAAGCCTGGTGATATGGTCTGGGTACATTTTCGCAAGGATAGGTTCCCGAAGCTACGGAAGTCTAAGTTGAAGCCTCGTGGTGCTGGTCCTTACAAAGTGCTTGCCAAGATCAATGATAATGCATACTCAATAGATCTTCCAGTTGATGAGTTTGGTGTCAGTAATTCTTTCAATGTTGCTGATTTGACACCATATGACGGAGAAGACCTTGGAGCGTCGAGGTCGACGCCTTTTGAAGGGGGGGGAGATGATGAGGACATCCCTACTACACCATTACCTCCGTCATTGATGAATGAAGATGAACCTGCTGTGAAGCTCAAGTTCGATGAAGTTCGGATTGGTCCAATTACAAGAGCTCGTGCGAAGCTACTTAAACAACAGGTGAACTTGTTCCTAAACGATACTTTGATTGATGAGAACTTTATACTACCTAAGTCCTATTACTTATGTATCATCAGGTATCAAGAGGAGACGAGCATCGCACGAGGAGTAGAGAAGCAGCTGGACAACAAGACGGACGTCAAGATGGACGTGAAGCTGGACATGGAGCTGGACATGAAGATATCTCATGGTCGCGCGAGGGAGGAGCGGGAGGAAGGCGCGAGAGGAGAAGATGACGTCCAGGCCGGTCCAGCACCCGGTTAGACCGGCCTCCGGACCGGCCCGCCCGGTCCCTGGCCCGGTTGACCGGGCGCCAACCGGATGGGATTTATCGTACCGGGCAAAAACCGGATTTTTGCGAACTTTCCGGTTTGCCGCCCGGTTGACCGGGTTCTATGCTAGGCCGCCCGGTCACTGGCCCGGTTGACCGGGTTCTATGCCAGGCAGCCCGGTCACTGGCCCGGTTGACCGGATTATATGCTAGGCAGCCCGGTCACTGGCCCGGTTGACCGGATTCCAGACCGGACCAGTCCGAGTCTGTCTCGACCAGATCTATTCTGGGTCGGTTTTCTTTGTATCTTTTCGACCAGAACTCGTCCCGGACGCCTATATAAGTGCCTTGGACGACCCCCTAGCTGCTTTAGACCACGTTTAAGATAAACCCTAGTTCATAGTTGTTTGCTAAGCAAAACTATTGTTCCCCAACTCTCCAATTCGTTGCGATCTGGAGTTTTATGCTACTGAAAGTTTGTGTGATCTGCTGTTCCATTGGGGATTAGAAGATTGCAATCTACCGCTTCGTGGTCGGCGGCTACGTGCGCAAGTGTGTGGAGTTGCGAATATCTTGCAGGGTTGAGAGCTGTTGCATTGGCATCAGGAATCAATCGAGAGACTTCGTCGGCGTCATACAAGTTATCCTCCTCATCATCATCGATTTCATCCGCTGCTACCATCGTGTGTTCATCACCACCCGTCGCTTACTGAGAAGATCGGGCCACCCCTTATCAGGAGCACCCTCACCTAACCAGATCATGACATCTGGAGGCAGCACCTCATCTCCTGAGGACAATCAAATTGTAAACTTTGAGCGGCAAGGTATGAAAATTTGTAAAAACTAAACACTGTACCGCATATTTTCATATAAAAGAGAATCATTTCATATATCTTCTTTCAGAGACATTGACAACATCTGGCGGTAGTAAGAGAAAGAGAGGTGGACGCAGACGTACCATGGGCCATGGACTACATGAGTACACAAGAAGACATGGTGGCAATAAGATGCCAATTGAATTCACTGCTGGTGTCAGGAGACCCAAGGATTATGTCCAGTCAGCAAAGCTGAGCAATGAGGTTGGTATTCACATCCGTGAAAAAATGCCGCTTGCAACACACTGGACACAGTACAAGAAAGATGACACTCTCAAACATGTCATTCCTCATGCTATAAGTACAGTAGCGGTGAGTCCTATACAATCTTGGTTTAACCTAATTAGTATGCTACATGATCAACTATCTAAGATTCTACTGATTAATGCATCACTATTTTGAAGGGAAAGTTTAATATGGACAAAAATGATGAGGTGGCTCAAGATGTGTGCACTGATATGCTGCAAGTTAGTATTCGGCAGTTCCGATATAGGCTTAAAAAGGAGTATTGGCCGAAAATTAAAAATCTCACACTGGAGCAAGCATATCTCAAGAAGCCAGATCATGTAGAAGAGAAAAGCTGGAAAGAACTGGTGAAAAGATGGTTTGATGAGAAGTACCAGGTACATAAACGTTATTCCTTTCAATAACAGCTACTGAATTCTTACATTTCACTGCTCTGGATAAATAACATGCATGTCTTGAACATAGGAATTTGTGTGTAATAAATGGAAAGAACAGAGAAGGTCATGAAACAGTTCCATACCACTGGACCTCGAAGCTATGTTGCTCACCGGGAACATCTAGTAAGTGTTCTGAATTTCCCAATACGAGTTCATACTTCTGTCATACACAGTGTACAATGGTAATGTGCATTCTACATTTTTCAAGCGAGAAGGCTAAGCGGCGAGGAAGAAGAAACCTCTCCAATTGAATTTTTTAGAATCACACACACTAACAAGGATAACATTATGAGTGCTGAAGCAAAAAGTGCATATGTAAGAAATATTTCTTATTAGCACAATATAATATAATCCAGTTTTGTATGTTGTCCATGCAATGATTGTAATCTTTATGCAGGATCAAATGGTGGCAAAAAAAGCGGCGCCACGCAATGAAGATGAACCTGATTTGACTGATTTGCAAATTGTTCAGCTAGTTCCGAGCGAGAAAAGCCCATCCACCACCTGCAACAACACATTCCTACCAAGATTGGGCGTCGCAACAAGTTCCGGGAAGTCTTAAATCTCGCCTACACGCATCCGAGAGCTACAATAAAGGCGGCGATCAAGAGCAGAACTCCATACGGGCAGCTGAAACGTACCACAGTGAGATGCAGGCAAGACTACAAGGACAAGATGAAAAATTTGAAGAGATCAGGAAAAAGTAGGAGGAAGAACTTGAAGCTGTGAAGAAAGCCCAAGAAGAAAAGACTCTGGCTTATGAAAAGAGGCTGACAGAAATGGATGCCGTGCTTAATTTGCTCTTGAGGACATCCCAGCCACCATCCATGTCTCAATCCCAGGGCAACTAATCTATTGCACCACCGTCCTACAACATTATTAATCATAGGTCTTTTAATTTCTTTGTGTTCCAATTGTAATTTTCTTATGAATCTTTCGGTCTGTGAGAGACATATATACTTCTTGTGCCACCATTTAAGTATGATATTTATTGTCTACTTTTTGATATTTCGCCAGTTTTTTTGTTTCCCAAATTTCGCAAATAATTCAAATGCTCTCAAATTTTGTCAAATTCAAAAGGTGACGGAAAATGTCACAACGTCACTATTAAATGAAACCACGTGGCACCAATTTCTGGTCCCACTTGTCAGAATTTGTGGGTCCCACCAGTCAGCATTATTGGGACCCATATGTCGGCAACAACCTGGTCCCACTTGTCTGAATTTTGTGGATCCCACCGGTCAGAATATTGTGGGTCCAGCTTGTCATAATATTTTGTGGGTCCCACCAGATATCCATGTCAGCGCCGTCGGACCCATGTTGTCAGAAGCCAAATGGACCCACATGTAAGGCCACGTATGCTTTTTTTGGACCAATCAGAAGCTTCCCAAGATTTAGATATTGACGAAAGTTGCAATTTTTCGTGACAAACCTGTCTGTCAACAATGAACCTTTGATGTTGACGAATTTGCAGGTCGTCACCATCAAACATTTGACGTTGACGAAAAAATGCATACCGTCACCCCCGATATTTTATGACGGAGCTTCCTTGACGAACCCCATGACGATCAAATTTTGTCACCGCGAAGTAATCCTTGACGAAAATTGGCCTTAACATGACGAAAGTGATTTGTCAAAAAAAATGTTTTCCTTTGTAGTGAGTGGGGCGACGAGGCGGCCACACAACAGGGCGGCGCGGCCAGGGCTTGGTCCGTGCGGCCCTAGCGTGTGGGCCCCTTGTGGCGCCCCCTGACCTACCTCTTTGCCTACATAAAGTCTTCGTCGCGAAACCCCCAGTATCGAGAGCCACGATACGGAAAACCTTCCAGAGACGCAGCCGCCGCCAATCCCATCTCGGGGGATTCAGGAGATCGCCTCCGGCACCCTGCCGGAGAGGGGAATCATCTCCCGGAGGTCTCTTCATCTCCATGATCGCCTCCGGATCAATGTGTGAGTAGTTCACCCCTGGACTATGGGTCCATAGCAGTAGCTAGATGGTCGTCTTCTCCTAGTTGTGCTATCATGTTCGATCTTCTGAGCTGCCTATCATGATCAAGATCGTCTATTTGTAATCCTACATGTTGTGTTTGTTGGGATCTGATGGATATTGAATACTATGTCAGGTTGATTATCAATCTATCATATATGAGTTGTTTATGTTCTTGCATGCTCTCCGTTGCTAGTAGAGGCTCTGGCCAAGTTGATACTTGTGACTCCAAGAGGGAGTATTTATGCTCGATAGTGGGTTCATGCCTTCATTAAATCTGGGACAGTGACAGAAAGTTCTAAGGTTGTGGATGTGCTGTTGCCACTAGGGATAAAACATCGATGCTTTGTCTAAGGATATTTGTGTTGATTACATTACGCACCATACTTAATGCAATTGTCTGTTGCTTGCAACTTAATACCGGAAGGGGTTCGGATGATAACCTGAAAGTGGACTTTTTAGGCATAGATGCATGCTGGATAGCGGTCTATGTACTTTGTCGTAATGCCCTGATTAAATCTCATAGTACTGATCATGATATATGTATGTGCATTGTTATGCCTTCTTTATTTGTCAATTGCCCAACTGTAATTCGTTCACCCAACATCTATTTATCTTATGGGAGAGACACCACTAGTGAACTGTGGACCCCGGTCCTATTCTTTACATCTGAAATACAATCTACTGCAATTGTTCTTTACTGTTCTTCACAAATAATCATCATCTTCCACACTATACGGTTAATCCTTTGTTTATAGCAAGCCGGTGAGATTGACAACCTCACTGTTACGTTGGGGCAAAGTACTTTGATTGTGTTGTGCAGGTTCCACGTTGGCGCCGGAATCCCTGGTGTTGCGCCGCACTACACTTCGCCGCCATCAACCTTCAACGTGCTTCTTGGCTCCTCCTGGTTCGATAAACCTTGGTTTCTTTCTGAGGGAAAATTTGCTTCTATACGCATCACACCTTCCTCTTGGGGTTCCCAACGGACGTGTGTTAACTGCACACATCAAGCACCAACCAAAACAGTGGTGTCCGCTTTGATGCAGCGACCGAGAATGGGCAGAAGGTCACATATTGTCAACACCCGGATTTTTAGGTCCGGATGCCTATTATGTCATTCATCGCAATCCCAGGATAATGTTGTTGCGAGGCATAATAGTCGAATATCACAGTCATTATTTATTACAAGCCATAATGTCTTACAATATTGAATCACATGATTCATCTTACACAAATAGTTGATCTCTCAATCAACATACATACACAAGT
Organism: Lolium perenne; assembly: GCF_019359855.2. Lineage (NCBI taxonomy): Eukaryota > Viridiplantae > Streptophyta > Magnoliopsida > Poales > Poaceae > Lolium > Lolium perenne. Next base: position 145,927,763 of record NC_067245.2, read on the forward strand.
TCATACATAGCGGAAGCGTAACGATAGATGGACTCTCTAGTCCACAGGCCAACATTTGACGTCAGAAACCCCTAGTTGTCGTAGGCGTCCTGCTGGTCATCCTCGTGATAGTTCTGTTCATCATCGTACTCTGGCCATTTGAATAGCCAGGGACAAAGCCGTAAGTACTTTAAGTACTTGCAAACTAATACTAAAGTAAAATGCCAACTCTTGGAGTAAAAGTGCTAAACTCTATTTTAACTTGCATAAGCCATATTTTAGTTCACAAGTATTTGATCATGTGCTAACTAACCCAAGTGGGAACATTAGTGTCATTCCCACAACATTGGTTGTAATTCCAACAAGTCACCAAGTCACCGTTCACATTCACTAAGGTTTTCAAAAATCTGACACAGGAAACTGTATGGCCCTTCCAACCGTCTGTAACCGTGGACACGGCTATTCGAATAGATTTACACTCTGCAGAGGTTGCACACTTGTGCCACAACATTTGATTTCATCCGTCGGAATAACTCCGAATCATCGTAACACAGTACGCGGATCATCAACCATAACCTTTCACTTACACATCCTAGTATGAGCATCTCTCCCCATGAGCTTGGCCTCCCAGTGAAAACCAACTGTTAACCTGGGAACTGCACAGGGCTTGGCCGTACAATTCACCTCAATTCACATCATTTCTCAACAACGGAGGCAGCCTCGGCATAACCCCTATGATGTGTGTTTAGAGGGAACTCATACTAAAATCTATAAACTTCCAGTTAAGCCCTACCCATAATCAGGTATTGTGGGGGTACTCAAAAATTGGAAAGGTATCGCATTCAAGCCAATATCAGGTTTTCATCAAAAATCACTATCTTCTCTTGTTCACATTCAACCTCAAATCATTCAATGGAATGTTTCTTCATTCCAAGGTTTCAAATTCAACAAGTCATATGTTCCCATCTAGAGTAGTCAAGTTTTAGTATTTTAGCACTAGCACTAGTCATGAGGGGTGCTACATTGCTTTGTTATCTATAAGACTAACTTTGCTACTCTAGTAATTTTATTCACCTATATTATTTTAAATCAACTCTTTGAAAATACAACCAGGAAGACTTGTATGGTATGAATGTTGGATAGGTTGGTATGAAGAAAGATAAGAATCATGATGCCTTGCCCAAGGAGGGCTTTGCACTTTGCAAGAGTATTAGCTTGCCTTGGTAGTTATCTAGGTTTTCTTCTTCCTCTTCTGGGTAGAATTCTCCTTCCTCTTGGTAATCTCCGGTGCTAGCGTCTAAATTTGAATACGAGGTATAATCACTAAACAAGCTCAAAGACTATACTAAGCACATCATTACTTCACGCAAACTATGCTAAGCACACACATAAGATAATTAGGTGCATTGGTTTTCTTTATTAAAGAAAAGTAATTTCCTCTTATTGCATATATAATTAATAATTTATATTTGGTTCTTGAGAGAAATAATTTCCTCTCATTGAAATCTTTTTAAGATTTAACTTCTCAAATAATCATACATGAATTCATATTTTCCTAAGTCAAACATTCATTATCATCATTTGAGAAAATGATTTAAATGAGATAAATCACCTCATACCATTTTATAATTCCACAAATGATTTAAATCTCCAAATATTCATATAGGAGTGTTTGGACCAGGGGTGCAAACATCACATGAATTCATTTGGGACAAGGTTTAAATGAAGGGAAATCCTTCATATGATTTACATAATAGTTTTGGACAATATCACTTAACTAAACTAGCCATATTTTCCATTAATTAATCTAGGGCATGATCATGCAAAGTGACCACACCATTTTCTTGCAGAAACAATTAGTGTAAGTCAAATGTGAGCTATTGGAGTTGGAATTAATTCAATATCTATTCTGGTTGATTTTTAATAATTATTTGAATATGAAAAAGTCCCTGCCTTCTTCTTTTTATCATTTTATTTCTACAACAAATCTCGAGGTGAGACCAGTGGCATATTGTAGATCTTTTTACTATCTTTCCAATAATATAAAGTTTGTTAAATTTGGCCAAGCTAAACAGATTCTATGAATTTTCAAAGTTGGGTTCAGTATTGAATTCAAACTAAATTTATTAAACGAAGTTTGAATTAAAAAGGCCGGCGGGAAAACTAACTGGGCCCAAACGTTTAAAACGGCCCAAGGCCAGCCCACCACGCATCTGTGCACGCGCGGGCTGCCTGACAGTGGGCTCCACTCGTCAGAGACTCATAACGCCCGAAGCGGTATGGATCAACGAGGCGCGTTGGATTAGAATAGGATAACGGCGCACATCCATCGTCGTCGACGGCGAGAGAGGGGCTCGCCGGCGGCTCAGGTAGGGGGTCGGAGGCTCACCGTGGCTCCAGCTAAGGTCAGGCAATGTGCGCGGTGAAGTTGTGGACGACGGCGAAGCTCCTGGTACCGGCGGCAGCTCCAGGGGCGGCGTCCTTCTCCGGCGATCGTCGGCTACAGTGGGCGGCGGCGATCTTGCAATTGAGAGCTTCTGGTGGCTAATCGAGCATGGTGAGGTGCTGAGGCGGTCGAGGAAGGAGAGGGGAGGGTGGTGGTGTGAAGAGATGGTCGAGGCGAGGCCTCCTTTTATAGGCGCGATGGTGGCCGTGGTGCTGCGGCGAGGTCGACAAGGGCGCGGCTTCTTCGGGGGTCTAGAGAGCTAGGCGGCGACGCGGTCGTGTTCACGACATCACGGCGAAGCTATGAGCGTGAACGGCGCGGCAAGGGGACGCGTAGGATGGTCGGGACCGTGCATGTACTGGCGCGGCAATGGCGGGCGCGCTCATCCTCTCCGGCGGCCGTGGTCGCCAAGGCATGACGCGAGCGTGTCCGGCGAGCTCCGCGTGGCGAGGAAGGTACCAGGGCGCGCGGGCTTGGTCGGGGTACGGCGAGGTACGGCGAGCGCCGCGTGGCCGTGTCGCGCGCGTCCGTGCGTCGATGACGTCGCCATGCCGCTGGTGGCGTACCTGGAACGTACTGGGCGCGCGTCGTCCGGGTCCTATCGTCGTCCTCTCAGTCAATGGCGTGTACGGGAGATCTTCTGGGATCAAGGGCGAGCTACTGGACATGGTGGCGAGGCCGATCGTGGAGGGAAAGAGAGGGGAAGGTGTCGAGGTGGAACGTGGCCGGCATGGCCATGTCCACGCCATGTCTGGCCTCTCCTGGTGTTTCCTTGGCATGGGCTCGGTGTAGGGGTGTCCTGGGGTCAATGGTAGGGCAAGTGGTGGTCAAGGGTTGGCCAGGTTTGATCACATTTTGAAAATTATGAATCTTGCATATGTTTCAATGTCTCATCTTCACTTGATCATAACTCTTGATCCAAAAAGAATTTGGTATGCTGACCTTTACAAAAGTTGCTCATCTTGTTGTGTACTTGGATGACATGCAAAGATTTGGATTTGTTTAGTTTAGAAATTTTGAAATAGAGAGGCTCAAAGTGGTGACCAGACTATAAAAGTTAGAAATGACCATTATCTCATGTGATCACACTTTAACTTTGGAATTTGATTTAAATGGTATATCTTTGATTCTCAAAGTTGTAATTATTCTTTAATATCATATTACAAATATTGGTGAAGATCAAATGGGTCTAGGGTCAAATTTACAAAAATGACATAGACCATATGTTAGGGTTTTTAAGGTTTTATTAATATTTGACTTCTTTCTCTTTTTGATTTATTTGTTTGGTGATCATCACTTGATCGCTCTAGGGTTTTAGAATTCATCATACTCACAAATACAACAATCATCATGGCATATCACTCAAAATGCACAAGTCCTATGCAGGGTACTATATGCAAAGTAAAAGTTTTTGTTGGTTCTGAAATTTGGATATTTGGAAATCTTCTTCTTCCTTTATTTGAAATTTGGGATGTTACAAACCCTTCCCCCTTACAAAAGATCTCGTCCCGAGATCTTAAAGAAAAAATTAGGTACTAAAGAGATCTGGGTATTCCTTCTTCATGTCTTCCTCTCGCTCCCAAGTAGCTTCATCTTCGGTATGATTGCTCCACTGTATCTTCAGGAACTTGATAATTCGGGTGCGGGTGGTTCTGTATGCTTCTTCCAAGATGCGAATCGGCACTTCGCGGTATGTCAGATCCTGGTTGATATCCACCGAACGGTGATCGATGTTCTTGAACACTTCGGTCTTCTCCAGGACTTCAAGACACTTCCGAAGGAGTGAGATGTGAAATACGTCGTGCACAGCCGACATTTCTTCAGGAAACTCCAGTTGATAAGACACTTCGCCTCGGTGACTCAGAACTTTGAAGGGTCTGACATATCGGGGTGCAAGCTTTCCTTTCAGCTGAAATCTCTGCATTCCTTTCAGGGGGGATACTTTGAGATAGATAAAATCTCCGATCTCAAAGGTCATTTCCCGGCGTCTCTTGTCGGCGTAACTCTTCTGCCTTGATTGCGCCGTCTTGAGATATTCGCGGATCTTGTGCACCTTCTCTTCAGCTTCACGAAGAACATCAGGTCCAAAGACTTGACTTTCTCTGACTTCCGACCAATTCAGGGGGGTACGACACTTCCTTCCGTACAGAGCTTCAAAGGGGGCCATCTGTAAACTGGCTTGGTAACTGTTGTTGTAAGAGAATTCTGCGTAAGGCAGGCAGTCTTCCCACTTAGATCCATATTCCAGTACACAGGCTCTCAGCATGTCCTCCAATATCTGGTTGACTCCCTCAGTCTGTCCATCGGTCTGCGGGTGGTAGGCGGTGCTGAAATTCAGACGGGTTCCTAGTCCTTCATGCACCTTCTGACAGAATCTTGAGGTGAATTGTGAACCTCTATCTGACACTATTGACTTCGGGGTTCCGTGCAGGGTGACTATTCTAGAGATGTACAGCTCAGCTAACTTTGGGCCTTGGTAGGTGGTCTTGACAGCGATGAAATGGGCTACCTTGGTCAGTCTATCAACAACTACCCATATGGAGTCATTTCCTTTGCTGGATTTGGGCAAACCGGTGATAAAGTCCATTCCTACAGAGTCCCACTTCCATTCTGGAATCTATAGTGGTTGCAGCAGTCCTGCGGGTCGCTGATGTTCTACCTTGACTCGCTAACAGATATCACACTTAGCAATGTAGCTTCCGATCTCCCTCTTCATTCCATGCCACCAGAATTGTTCCTTCAAGTCTTGATACATCTTGGTACCTCCGGGGTGAATAGAGTATAAGGTGTCATGGGCTTCCTTCAGAATGACTTGCTTCAACTCTGAGTCCGACGGTACACACAGGCGTCCGTTGTACCAAAGGACTCCTTCTTCATCTACGGTGAATCCCGGTGCCTTTCCTGCGGCTATCTGGGTCTTGATTCCATCAATGCTGGCATTTCCCTTCTGAGCTTCCTTGATCTGACCAATCAAGGTGGGTTGTAGCTCCATGCTGGCTAGGAATCCTTCACTGACTAACTCCATTCTAAACTGCTCAAATTCCTGGTATAGGCTGGGTTGTTCTTTGGCTATCATTGAGTTCAATTGACACGGCAGTCTACTCAACGCATCCGCTACCACATTGGCCTTGCCGGGGTGGTAGTGGATCTCCATATCATAATCTTTGATTAATTCTAACCATCTTCTTTGCCTCATATTCAGTTCCTTCTGGGTAAAGATATACTTCAGGCTTTTGTGATCCGAATAGATCTCGCAGCGATTACCCATGAGGTAATGACGCCACACCTTCAGTGCTAAAACTACGGCTGCGAGTTCGAGGTCATGGGTTGGGTAGTTCTGTTCATGCTGCTACAGTTGCCAGGACAGATAAGATATCACTTTGCCTTCTTGCATAAGCACACATCCGAGACCAATCTTGGATGCATCGCAGTAAACGTCAAAGGGTTTGATGATGTCTGGCATGATCAGAATTGGGGCTGAGGTCAGTCTAAGCTTGAGTTGTTGGAAACTCTCCTCACATTTGTCAGTCCATTCGAACTTATTGTCCTTCTTCAGCAGTTGGGTCATTGGTCGAGCGATGCTCGAAAAGCCTTCTACAAATCTGCGATAATATCCGGCTAATCCAAGAAAAGCGCGGACCTCGGTCTGGGTGGTTGGGGCTTTCCATTCTGCAACAGTCTTGATCTTGGCGGGATCTACGGCAATTCCTCCTGCAGACAAGATATGTCCCAGGAATCCTACTTCCTTCAGCCAAAACTCACATTTGCTGAACTTAGCATACAGCTTATGCTCTCTAAGGGTCTCCAGGACAGCTTCTAGGTGTTGTTCATGTTCTTCCTCGGACTTGGAGTAGATTAGGATGTCATCGATGAAAACGACAACAAACTTATCCAGAAAGTTCATGAAAATCTTATTCATGAGATTCATGAAATAAGCGGGGGCATTGGTCAATCCAAATGACATGACATTGTACTCGTACAATCCATATCTGCTGGTAAAGGCAGTTTTGGGAATGTCCAATGCACGAATCTTCAGCTGGTGATATCCAGTCCTGAGATCAATCTTTGAGAAAACTACGGCTCCGGTCAGCTGATCGAACAGATATTCTATCTTTGGCAAGGGGTATTTGTTCTTGATGGTGACATCGTTAAGCTTACGATAGTCCGTACATAAACGACTGGCACCATCCTTCTTATCCACAAACAAAACTGGGGATCTCCAAGGCGATGCACTTGGTCGAATCAGACCTTTGGCTAACAGTTCATCCAGTTGCTTCTTCAGTTCCACTAGCTCTGCTGGGTTCATGCTATAGGCTCTCTGGGCTATAGGTCCGGTTCCGGGGATTAACTCGACATCCCGATCTGGGGGCATACCGGGTAAACCATCAGGAAACACATCAGGATATCGAGAAACGACCCTGATCTGATCCAAGGTTGGCTTGGCTACACTCTGGTTGCAAGTAAATTTTCTGGGTAGCAGTTCAGAGACATGTTCTACAATGATACCGGTGCTACTGTTCATGGTGATGACTTTCTTGGCACAGTCAATCATTCCATGATGCTTGGCCATCCAATCCATACCCAGCACTATTTCCAAACCTTTGGTTCCCAGAATTATCAGATTGGCATAGAAATCTACTTCATGTATTCTGATGGGTACATTTTTACAAAATTTTCTGGCTTTAGTGGTTGATCCGGGGATTTGAACTATCATGACATGTTTCAAACTGAGAGGTTGAATTTTACTTGTTGATGCAAAGTCTTCAGTGACAAAAGAATGAGATGCTCCGGAATCAAACAACACTCTGGCAGGTACTGAGTTGACAGGAAACATACCCAGTACAACATCTGGTGCTTCCTGGGCTTCTTCGGCGTTCATGTGGAAGAGACGGCCGTTGCGGTTATTGGGGTTGTTGGGGGCGAACTTCTTTCCGGTGGAGACGCGGCGTTGCTGCTGAACAGGTGCAGTGGTGTTGCCGGCGAGCTTGGCGAGTCTCTTGGGGCACTCGTTGGAGTAGTGTCCCACTACACCACACTCATAGCAAGTGATGGTGGACTTGTCCTTGGTTGCGAAGGGGATGGCGTTGCTCCCAGTCCTTGGAGCGGTGTTGGTGTTGTTGTTGTTAGTGTTGGGGGCTCTCATTGGGGCACGGTTGAAGTTGTTGGTGTTGCTCTGGTAATTGTGGTTGTGGTTGGGATGGCTTCCTGGCCTGGGGTTTCCTCCACTCCGGTTCTGAAAACCGGGGCGTGAAGTCTGCATCTGAGGCTTGTTGTTTCTGGGGGCAAAACCTCCGCTTGAGCTGGGGTGATACTTGGGGGTATTGCTGGGCCCACTCTGGTGCATCATGCGGCGTTTGCGGTTCTCATTGGCTTGGTTCAACTTGCCCTCCATCTGAATGGCGGAGTCAACAAGGGCTTCAAGGTCGACAAAGGGGATGTTGACTAGGACAGTCTACATCTCATCATGCAGTCCGTTCAGGAATCTCTCCTGCCTCTTCTCAATGGTGTCAGTCTCATCGGGGGCGTACCTTGACAGTGTAAGGAACCTATCGCGGTATTCTACCACCGTCATCCGTCCTTGCTTGAGTTCGCGGAATTCATCCCGCATCTTCTTGATAAGACCCGGGGGCACATGGTACTTGCTGAACTTGAGCTTGAAATCTGCCCAAGTCATGACTTGACCTCCGTTCATGGCACGGGTGCTGGTCCACCAAGCTCTGGCTGGTTCGGCAAGGTAGTGGGTTGCAAATAGGACCTTCTCATTGGCTTCAACTCCGGCGACCTCCAAGTTGTTTTCCATAGTCTGGAGCCAGTCATCGGCGTCGAGGGGTTCTTCAGTCTTGCTGAACACCGGAGGGTTGGTATTTTGGAAGTTCTTGAGTTTGGATCCGGGATGATCATGATTCCCATGGCCTTGGTTAGCAAGGTTTTGCAGTGCTGCGATGTTGGCTTGACGTTCAGCTCTTTCAGTCTCCCTGTCTTGAAGCAGGGTTTGCAGCAGTTGCATCATGGCATCGTTGTTGTTGCGATTGGGAGGGGCCATCTGAATATACAGGAGATTATAAGATAAGAGGGAAATTCTATGGTTTATTTTGAATGAGTTCAAAAACTTGTAAAAACTTGAATGCTTTGGATGACACACACAAACATTCATTCCTTCATTCCACATAACACATTACAAACTAACAGTTCAACACTTCCAATGGTTTTAAGAACCATTTCTCATGCTACGATACAACTGACGGGATACAACTCATGCCTACATCAGTGATCAGGTGTGGCTACCCTCATCCTCAATGTCGATGGGAACGACATCATCAGGTCCTGGCTCCAGGAACGCGTAATCCTCCTCCTCAGTGAACTCGTCCTCCTCGAAGTCGTCATCGTCACTCAGGAAGGCTCCTCCTCCCTGGATATCGATACCGGCTTCGTCTTCCTCCATCTCCTGCAGCTGCTCCTCCTGAGCCTTGACAGTGGTCTCAAGTGACGCTATCTGAGCGCGAAGGCGCGTGATAGTAGCATCCTTCTTTGCACACCGCAGGCGAAGCTTGTTGCGGTCCCTGGACAGCATCTTGATAGCATCGCCATGAGTGGCCAGTGCGAGGTGAGTCTGGTTCGCATACATCCGGGCGTTATCCAGATCCTGCTGAGTATGATACAGCATGAAGTCTAGATGTTCGGCGTGGTGCCTCAACTCAGGGTGAGACTGCAGAGCCATGGGTATTCTGCGGCATCACGCTTCACTAGGTGAGCGAACGGGACGCAAGCAGGCGCACCGCGTTCTGTCCGCAGAGGCGTGCCAGTGCCTCCTGCAGGCCTCGTGCAAGCCCATCGAGCCAGTTGCTCTCACGGAAAGAGAACAGGATTCTCTCCGAGGTGGGAGACTCCATGTTTCCCCTCAGATCTGCAGTAATGATCCATTGCATCTCGCCGCCAGGCTGATCATTCACTTGGATCCCATGGAACTCTGGCTGGAGGCGTCCCAGAAAGTTCGAGATCGCGGTGAGATCGTGCTCGAAAATCAAGCTGCCTCCGTTACCAAGTTGATAAAACTTGGTGTTGACGGGTGCGTTGGGCTCCATCTGAAAGTGAATTAGGAGAGTAAGTTAGAGAGTGAACAAGTGGGGCAAAATTTTAAGTAGACATAATAAGAGAGAGCATGATTTATCAACTTTCGAAAAAGCCTCCAAGACAATGAGTAACTTTTCATAAATACTCTCATTTATTTTGATTTCAAAGTTAGGTTTTTTTTATGAACGCCCATTCTAACTAAGGTTTTCTAAGGTCAAATAATGGCTCTGATACCAACTTGTCAACACCCGGATTTTTAGGTCCGGATGCCTATTATGTCATTCATCGCAATCCCAGGATAATGTTGTTGCGAGGCATAATAGTCGAATATCACAGTCATTATTTATTACAAGCCATAATGTCTTACAATATTGAATCACATGATTCATCTTACACAAATAGTTGATCTCTCAATCAACATACATACACAAGTTCATACATAGCGGAAGCGTAACGATAGATGGACTCTCTAGTCCACAGGCCAACATTTGACGTCAGAAACCCCTAGTTGTCGTAGGCGTCCTGCTGGTCATCCTCGTGATAGTTCTGTTCATCATCGTACTCTGGCCATTTGAATAGCCAGGGACAAAGCCGTAAGTACTTTAAGTACTTGCAAACTAATACTAAAGTAAAATGCCAACTCTTGGAGTAAAAGTGCTAAACTCTATTTTAACTTGCATAAGCCATATTTTAGTTCACAAGTATTTGATCATGTGCTAACTAACCCAAGTGGGAACATTAGTGTCATTCCCACAACATTGGTTGTAATTCCAACAAGTCACCAAGTCACCGTTCACATTCACTAAGGTTTTCAAAAATCTGACACAGGAAACTGTATGGCTCTTCCAACCGTCCGTAACCGTGGACACGGCTATTCGAATAGATTTACACTCTGCAGAGGTTGCACACTTGTGCCACAACATTTGATTTCATCCGTCGGAATAACTCCGAATCATCGTAACACAGTACGCGGATCATCAACCATAACCTTTCACTTACACATCCTAGTATGAGCACCTCTCCCCATGAGCTTGGCCTCCCAGTGAAAACCAACTGTTAACCCGGGAACTGCACAGGGCTTGGCCGTACAATTCACCTCAATTCACATCATTTCTCAACAACGGAGGCAGCCTCGGCATATGTAACACCCCAACTTTTGCAACAATGATTAGTTGTTCTTAGTGCAAAAATTAGGGGGAACAAAAACTTTTTCTAAAGACTAATTAGATGAATTGCCTTGATCTGTTTGTTTAATATAAATTACCTTGATCTGCTGGTAGATGAATTGTCTTGTTTTGCTTATTGAGTTTTGTCTTGAGCTACCCCAAAGAACAACACCCCTAGTAGTAAAACCAGCAACTCACCTAATAAAACACCTATGTGGTTTAGGAAAAATTGTTTTCCTTTTTACTACAACCTTCTCTCTTATACCCTAGTCAAAACCCTAAGGCCTCACTAAATTTGGCTAAGTCCTAAATCTGTTTTCAGGTTCCATTTTGGAGCCTTTGGATTAAGAAATCCTTTTCCATCCAATGAACCTCACTTGATCCTAGACCTACCTTATCATGAGCACTTCCCAACCATGTCCTTGCCTTGAACCAAATCACTCTTATACCCATTTATCCTTGTTGGTTTTGAAGCCAAGTCAATAAGAATTTTGGCTGGCTTAAATGTCCAAACTTTGGCAGTTGATCTCTAAGCACCCTCAACTGTTATTGGTGACCTCAATGCATGGATCTCATCTATGCAACACCCTCTACAACTTCCACGTCTTGCATGTCCCAATCTATCCCCCACAATTCTTATTTTCACTTGATCTTGCACCCTATCCACTATTTCAGCACTAGAATCACTTCTTCCTCTTGTACCTCTTGTTTTTATTTTAATCCATGTCTAGACTCCACAAAACCAAGAGTGAAGATGGTAGCTACATTATGTGGCCACCCTCTACCCTTGAGATCACTTCTCCCAAAATATTTTTACCCAAAAATCGTATTTAAGATTCTTCTCTAATTTTCACCATAAAGCCACTTCTAGTTTTATCAAAGCCTTTCAATTTATTTTCTCAAAATTAAATGGAAACTTTTGAAATATTAATTGCACCTCTCTGATCCATATAGCACCAAATCACCTCCATCTACCTACCCATAACCTTATTAGTTGTTCATTTGATCAACTATGGCATTAATGCCCATTTCCCTCCCTTTTCTCCTAAAAGTTCTTTCTAGTCTTCACCACAACCTCCATTTTGATGATCATCCAAACAAAAATATTTAACCTACCTTGTCCAAATAATCAAGTGGTGAACCATCTTTGCATGGCACTAAGGAAGTGGCCGTCCATGCCATGCCAACTTGGCACATGCACATATCTTCCCATCTCTCTCCCTCTCTAATTTATTTGAGCATCACTCCACGACATGAAACCACCAGCACCACTCCCCTTGCTTGATCATCTTGTTCAAATCGACCTACATGGGAGAATTGGAGCCGGCCATGTTCATACAATGTGTGCATGCAAGTGTGCCAAACTCCCTCCTCTCTCTCTCTTGGTCAAACCTTGGAAAATCACACACCTGCATTCCTACCTAGCCTCCCTAACCATCCCTATACCCCTCCACCATCATTGCTCCTCTCCTCCTTCCCAATGCCATGAATGGCATAGGTATTGACCAAAACTCCTAGACCTGCACCCCTGCACCTCTATTCATGTCTCAGGCCTCTCCCTGGATTCCTGGAGACGTGTGGTGCTACTTCCCCGAGCCCCAAGGCTCCCCATCTCTCCCACCGAGCATGCCAACCGGTGGACACCCAACCTTGGTCAGGACGACATCCAGCGTCCCAGCCCTCGATGCCACGCCATGGAGACGTCCTGGCATCCCTTTCCCCTATGCGCACGCTCCCGAGGCCAGTGCTGCCCCACAGCAGCCTCGCTATGCTCGCCATCGTCGTGATCCCCACGCCACGATGTGGCCACCGCACACCCCACTTGCTGCCTCTCCCTCGCCTATAAAAGGCGCCCCCAGCTCGCTCTCCTCCTCCACACCACTCCCTCCTCTCCCAGGACACCTCCCCGAGAGTGCCAAGGCAGCCCTCTGCTCGCAGCTCGCCGGAGCAAGGCTCGCCGGCGTGGTCACTGATGTCTACTTCCCCCTCCTTTTCCTGTAGACAGTGTTGGGCCTCCAAGAGCAGAGGTTTGTAGAACAGCAGCAAGTTTTCCCTTAAGTGGATCACCCAAGGTTTATCGAACTCAGGGAGGAAGAGGTCAAAGATATCCCTCTCATGCAACCCTGCAACCACAAAGCAAGAAGTCTCTTGTGTCCCCAACACACCAAATAGGTGCACTAGTTCGGCGAAGAGATAGTGAAATACAGGTGGTATGAATATATATGAGCAGTAGCAACGGTGCCAGAAAATAGCTTGCTGGCGTGTAGTTGATGGTGGTAGTATTGCAGCAGTAGTAACGCAGTAAAACAGTAAACAAGCAGCGATAGCAGTATTTAGGAACAAGGCCTAGGGATCATACTTTCACTAGTGGACACTCTCAACATTGATCACATAACAGAATAGATAAATGCATACTCTACACTCTTGTTGGATGATGAACACATTGCGTAGGATTACACGAACCCTCAATGCCGGAGTTAACAAGCTCCACAATTCAATGTTCATATTTAAGTAACCTTAGAGTGCAAGATAGATCAACTCGACTAAACCAAGTACTAACATAGCATGCACACTGTCACCTTCATGCTTATGTAGGAGGAATAGTACACATCAATACTATCATAGCAATAATTAACTTCATGTTCTACAAGAGATCATGATCATAGCATAAACCAAGTACTAACACGGATGCACACACTGTCACCATTACACCGTGCATGAGGAATAAAACTACTTTAATAACATCACTAGAGTAGCACATAGATAAATTGTGATACAAATACATTGCAATCATAAAGAGATATAAATAAGCACTTCACTATGCTCTTCATAACAGTGAGTAAGTATTCTGTGAAATATAGCCTAAGAGACCCACACGGTGCACACACTGTCACCTTTACACACGTGGGACAAGGAGTCTCCGGAGATCACATAAGTAAAACTCACTTGACTAGCATAATGACATCTAGATTACAAGCATCATCATATGAATCTCAATCATGTAAGGCAGCTCATGAGATTATTGTATTGAAGTACATAGGAGAGAGATGAACCACATAGCTACCGGTACAGCCCCGAGCCTCGATGGAGAACTACTCCCTCCTCATGGGAGCAGCAGCGGTGATGAAGATGGCGGTGGAGATGGCAGCGGTGTCGATGGAGAAGCCTTCCGGGGGCACTTCCCCGTTCCGGCGGCGTGCTGGAATAGAGACTCCTGTCCCCCAGATTTTGGCCTCGCGATGGCGGCGGCTCTGGAAGGTTTCTGTGGGTTTCGTCGAACGTGATAGGGTTTTCGCGACGGGGGCTTTAAATAGGCGGAAGGGCAGCCTCGGAGGGGGCCTGGGGCCACCACACCATAGGGCGGCGCGGCCCTCCTCTGGCCGCGCCAGGGTGTGGTGTGGCCCCCCCAGGGCTTCCCTCTGGCGGCTCTCGGGTGTTCTGGATGGTTCCGGGAAAAATAGGAACCTGGGCGTTGATTTCGTCCGATTCCGAGAATATTTCGTTACTAGGATTTCTGAAACCAAAAACAGCAGAAAACAGGAACTGGCACTTCGGCATCTTGTTAATAGGTTAGTTCCAGAAAATGCACGAATATGACATAAAGTGTGCATAAAACATGTAGATAACATCAATAATGTGGCATGGAACATAAGAAATTATCGATACGTCGGAGACGTATCAACATCCCCAAGCTTAGTTCTGCTCGTCCCGAGCAGGTAAAACGATAACAAAGATAATTTCTGGAGTGACATGCCATCATAACCTTGATCATACTATTTGTAAAGCATATGTAGTGAATGCAGCGATCAAAACAATGTATATGACATGACTAAACAAGTGAATCATATAGCAATGACTTTTCATGAATAGTACTTCAAGACAAGCATCAATAAGTCTTGCATAAGAGTTAACTCATAAAGCAATAATTCATAGTAAAGGCATTGAAGCAACACAAAAGAAGATTAAGTTTCAGCGGTTGCTTTCAACTCATAACATGTATATCTCATGGATAGTTGTCAATGCAAAGCAATATAACAAGTACAATATGCAAGTATGTAAGAATCAATGCACAGTTCACACAAGTGTTTGCTTCTTGAGGTGGAGAGAAATAGGTGAACTGACTCAACATAAAAGTAAAAGAATGGTCCTCCATAGAGGAAAAGCATCGATTGCTATATTTGTGCTAGAGCTTTGATTTTGAAAACATATAGAGAGCATAAAAGTAAAATTTTGAGAGGTGTATGTTGTTGTCAATGAATGGTAGCGGGTACTCTAACCCCCTTGCCAGACAAACCTTCAAAGAGCGGCTCCCATTTTATTTTATTTTTGGATGGCACTCCTTCCAACCTTTCTTTCACAAACCATGGCTAACCGAATCCTCGGGTGCCTGCCAACAATCTCATACCATGAAGGAGTACCTTTTTATTTTAGTTTTATTATGATGACACTCCTCCCCACCTTTGCTTTCTCAAGCCATGGCTAACCGAATCCTTCGGGTGCCGTCCAACAATCACATACCATGGAGGAGTGTCTATTTAGTTTGATTAATTTGGGACTGGGAATCCCATTGCCAGCTCTTTTTGCAAAATTATTGGATAAGCGGATGAAGCCACTAGTCCATTGGTGAAAGTTGCCCAACAAGATTGAAAGATAAACACCACATACTTCCTCATGAGCTATAAAACATTGACACAAATCAGAGGTGATAAATTTTGAATTGTTTAAAGGTAGCACTCAAGCAATTTACTTTGGAATGGCAGGAAATACCATGTAGTAGGTAGGTATGGTGGACACAAATGGCGTAGTGTTGTTTGGCTCAAGGATTTGGATGCATGAGAAGTATTCCCTCTCGATACAAGGTTTAGGCTAGCAAGGTTATTTGAAACAAACACAAGGATGAACCGGTGCAGCAAAACTCACATAAAAGACATATTGAAAACATTATAAGACTCTACACCGTCTTCCTTGTTGTTCAAACTCAATACTAGAAATTATCTAGACCTTAGAGAGACCAATTATGCAAACCAAATTTTAGCATGCTCTATGTATTTCTTCATTAATGGGTGCAAAGCATATGATGCAAGAGCTTAAACATGAGCACAACAATTTGCAAGTATCACATTACCCAAGACATTATAGCAATTACTACATGTATCATTTTCCAATTCCAACCATATAACAATTTAACGAAGAAGAAACTTCGCCATGAATACTAAAAGCTAAGAACACATGTGTTCATATGCAACAGCAGAGCGTGTCTCTCTCCCACAAAGCGAATGCTAGGATCTATTTTATTCAAACACAAACAAAAATAAAAGCATACAGACGCTCCAAGTAAAGCACATAAGATGTGACCGAATAAAAATATAGTTTCAAGAGAAGGAATCTGATAATTTATCGATGAAGAAGGGGATGCCTTGGGCATCCCCAAGCTTAGACGCTTGAGTCTTCTTGATATATACAGGGGTGAACCACCGGGGCATCCCCAAGCTTAGAGCTTTCACTCTTCTTGATCATAGTATATCATCCTCCTCTCTTGACCCTTGAAAACTTCCTTCACACCAAACTTCTCATAAACTTCATTAGAGGGGTTAGTACATAATCAAAAACTCACATGTTCAGAGGTGACACAATCATTCTTAACACTTCTGGACATTGCTCAAAGCTACTGGAAGGTAATGGAACAAAGAAATCCACCCAACACAGCGAAAGAAGCAATGCGAAATAAAAGGCAGAATCTGTCAAAACAGAACAGTCCGTAAAGACGAATTTTTAATAAATAATTCCGTTGCTCAGATCAGAAAACTCAAAACTAATTAAAGTTGCGTACATATCTGAGGAACACGCACGTAAATTGGCATATTTTTCTGATTTTTCTACAGAGAAAACAGCCCAGATTCGTGATAGATAGAAATCTGTTTCTGCGCAGAAATCCAAATCTAGTATCAACCTTCGATTAGAGGCTTCACTTGGCACAACAAAACACAAAACTAAGATAAGGAGAGGTTGCTACAGTAGTAAACAACTTCCAAGACACAAATATAAAACAAAGTACTGTAGCAAAATAACACATGGGTTATCTCCCAAGAAGTTCTTTCTTTATAGCCTTTAAGATGGGCTCAGCAGTTTTAATGATGCACTCATAAGAAATAGTATTTGAAGCAAAAGAGAGCATCAAGAGGCAAATTGAAAACATATTTAAGCCTAACATGCTTCCTATGCATAGGAATCTTGTAAATAAACAAGTTCATGAAGAGCAAAGTAGCAAGCATAGGAAGATAAAACAAGTGTAGCTTGAAAAATTTCAGCACATAGAGAGGTGTTTTAGTAACATGAAAATTTCTACAACCATATTTTCCTCTCTCATAATAATTTTCAGTAGTGTCATGAGAAAACTCAACAATATAACCATCACATAAAGCATTCTTATCATGAGTCTCATGCATAAAATAATTACTCTCCGCATAAGCATAATCAATTTTATTAGTTGCAGTGGGAGAAAATTCAACAAAGTAGCTATCATTATTATTCTCATCAAGTGTAGGAGGCATAGTATAATCACAACAAAATTTACTCTCCATAGTAGGTGGTACCAAAAGACCACTATCATTATAATCATTTTAAATAGGTTGCAAAGTATCATCAAAGAAAATTTTCTCCTCAATGCTTGGGAGACTAAAAAGATCATGAAAACCAGCTTCCCCAAGCTTAGAACTTTCTATATTATTATCAACAACGGTGTTCAAAGCGTTCATACTAATATTACTACCAGCATGCAAATAAGATTCCATAGGTTTTTTAATTTTCACATCAAACAATCCATGTTTTAAATCAGGAAATAGAATAAGAAAATCATTCTTGTCCATTATGCCAAACTAGTGTAAACAAGAAACAAAAAGTTGCAATTGCAGGATCTAAAGGAAATAGCTTTGAGTACTTACAACGGCGGGAAATAGCTTAGTAGCCGAGATCCGGAGTGTGAGTACCTTTTACCTTTCCTCCCCGGCAACGGCGCCAGAAAATAGCTTGATGTCTACTTCCCCCTCCTTTTCCTGTAGACAGTGTTGGGCCTCCAAGAGCAGAGGTTTGTAGAACAGCAGCAAGTTTTCCCTTAAGTGGATCACCCAAGGTTTATCGAACTCAGGGAGGAAGAGGTCAAAGATATCCCTCTCATGCAACCCTGCAACCACAAAGCAAGAAGTCTCTTGTGTCCCCAACACACCAAATAGGTGCACTAGTTCGGCGAAGAGATAGTGAAATACAGGTGGTATGAATATATATGAGCAGTAGCAACGGTGCCAGAAAATAGCTTGCTGGCGTGTAGTTGATGGTGGTAGTATTGCAGCAGTAGTAACGCAGTAAAACAGTAAACAAGCAGCGATAGCAGTATTTAGGAACAAGGCCTAGGGATCATACTTTCACTAGTGGACACTCTCAACATTGATCACATAACAGAATAGATAAATGCATACTCTACACTCTTGTTGGATGATGAACACATTGCGTAGGATTACACGAACCCTCAATGCCGGAGTTAACAAGCTCCACAATTCAATGTTCATATTTAAGTAACCTTAGAGTGCAAGATAGATCAACTCGACTAAACCAAGTACTAACATAGCATGCACACTGTCACCTTCATGCTTATGTAGGAGGAATAGTACACATCAATACTATCATAGCAATAATTAACTTCATGTTCTACAAGAGATCATGATCATAGCATAAACCAAGTACTAACACGGATGCACACACTGTCACCATTACACCGTGAAGGAGGAATAAAACTACTTTAATAACATCACTAGAGTAGCACATAGATAAATTGTGATACAAATACATTGCAATCATAAAGAGATATAAATAAGCACTTCACTATGCTCTTCATAACAGTGAGTAAGTATTCTGTGAAATATAGCCTAAGAGACCCACACGGTGCACACACTGTCACCTTTACACACGTGGGACAAGGAGTCTCCGGAGATCACATAAGTAAAACTCACTTGACTAGCATAATGACATCTAGATTACAAGCATCATCATATGAATCTCAATCATGTAAGGCAGCTCATGAGATTATTGTATTGAAGTACATAGGAGAGAGATGAACCACATAGCTACCGGTACAGCCCCGAGCCTCGATGGAGAACTACTCCCTCCTCATGGGAGCAGCAGCGGTGATGAAGATGGCGGTGGAGATGGCAGCGGTGTCGATGGAGAAGCCTTCCGGGGGCACTTCCCCGTTCCAGCGGCGTGCCGGAACAGAGACTCCTGTCCCCCAGATCTTGGCCTCGCGATGGCGGCGGCTCTGGAAGGTTTCTGTGCGTTTCGTCGAACGTGATAGGGTTTTCGCGACGGGGGCTTTAAATAGGCGGAAGGGCAGCCTCGGAGGGGGCCTGGGGCCACCACACCATAGGGCGGCGCGGCCCCCCCTCTGGCCGTGCCAGGGTGTGGTGTGGCCCCCCCAGGGCTTCCCTCTGGCGGCTCTCGGGTGTTCTGGATGGTTCCGGGAAAAATAGGAACCTGGGCGTTGATTTCGTCCGATTCCGAGAATATTTCGTTACTAGGATTTCTGAAACCAAAAACAGCAGAAAACAGGAACTGGCACTTCGGCATCTTGTTAATAGGTTAGTTCCAGAAAATGCACGAATATGACATAAAGTGTGCATAAAACATGTAGATAACATCAATAATGTGGCATGGAACATAAGAAATTATCGATACGTCGGAGACGTATCAGTCACCATGAGGGCTACGGGCAGGAGGAGCTCGCCCCGACGTTCTTTTCCCTTCTCCCTCCATCTCTGTCCGTTCACCACCTCCTGGCCGCCCTAACGCACCTCTTTTCCGTGCCCAGAACAACCGGGAACCGCCGCCGTCGAGCCCGCTCCGAAAGCTGCTGCGAGCAAACCACGCCGGGAGGAGCAGCTGCGGCCAAGGAGAACGCCGCCGGGCCGATCCTGCACCGCCTCGACCCGCCGCCGCCCCTGCCCAGCCCCCGCCGCCGCCCTCCACTGCCGCAGGTAACCCCAGCCGCCCCTCTCTTTCTCTGCTCGCGTCCTCCGCGCGTGCGTGAGGAGAACGACGACCCTCTGGTCGTCCTCACCGAAACGCTGCGTGGCATGCATGGCCACGTCAGCCCATGCGGCCTGGCCCGCCTGGCCCCCCTCCTTTTCTTTTGTTTTATTTGTTTCCCTCCCCTCCACCTGGAGACCCCTCCTGGGCCGGCCCACTTTTTTTTCAAATCCGCTCGGCCCAGTCAGTTCCCGCCCATTTAATTTTATTTGAAAAATTGAAAACTGCTGTTATGACCAGTAGCACTATTTTGTGAATAACTCCTAATATACAAACCCAAATCCAGTGAAACCAAGTTCTTTAGTTCAAAAATTTCAATATCTTTCCAATGCAACTGGTCCCATATTTTTAGGATTTTTGTACGATTTTTGATAAATTAAACTTGTTCTATGTGTACTGCAGACTCTAACAAATTCCTAAAATTGTAGGATTACTATTTGTGGGTGAATCCAATTGGTTTAGTCTTGTTTTAGTACTGGCCATCTAGGAAAAATATTGTTAGTCTCTGTTCATGCATATTTGTTATTGTTTATGTTAACGTGTGTATCGCATGAAATGTTGTACCAAAACTTTTGTTTATTTAAAATCTTTAACCAACTCTTTTTATTTAAAAATGGTCAACCTATGTTTTATTCTTGCAAAACAAAACCTCTGCAAATTAACCTTAGTCCTATTGTTTTGCTTTAGTTTTCAAAAGAGTGTAGCATATTGTTTACCTCCTATTTTTGTATAATATCTATTAGCCAAATAAACTAGGAAAATGATTTCCTACTTTTCAAAGAAATGTTTAAAAATAAAATATGATTGCTTTTGATACATAACCAATGCACTTGTCTTCTTTGTGGTGTTATATACCAGGGGATAATTAATTTATGCCATGGTGATACCCAAAGAGGCAATTGCTCATTTGTGAGGCTCTCATGCCTTTATTAGGCGAGTAAATTGAGTTTTCTAAATTAAAACTCTTAAAGTTGTTTTGTAGTATCTATGAGTCCTTAGTATGTTAGCCCTTGGTTGAGTGGTTAGTTTCTGATTGTTGCATGTTTGTTTAGTTGGTGCAATGTGTTGATTGTGTTCCTTTTATATTTTCCGGCGTTAGATGCGAACAATTCCGGAGAAGAAGAAGTGGAATCGGACGAGGATTTTATTTATATTGTTGGAAATCTTATTTGATAGAGTTGGAGAAGTCCAGGGACAAACAAGCCAACCAAGGCAAGCCATCTCTTGATCTCTGAATGTTGAATCACATATTGTGGTTACTTTGTTGTTATTCTTGTCTCTCGATCTATTTTGTGTGGTATCTACTTATGTTGATGGAGCATGCTCACCATGAGCATGTGAAATTCTCTTTGACACCTCACCTACCATCCCCTTTAGGGAAATAGTGGTCATCTTCATGATCTCGGTGTACCCTCTAAGTGTGATGGGTACGCCCACTTATTTTAGGTGTGTCGACCTCTTGACATCCTTCTTGCACCCCTTAGAGGTATGATGGTTAGCATCATTCCCTCTTGTTGATGCTATACATACTTACTCCCAAGTATGTTGAACCTCTTTTTGATGCCATGCATACTTTCTCTCAAGTATGTTGAACCCCTTGTTGATGTTATGCATACTTACTCTCAAGTATGTTGATCCCCTTGTTGCTATGCATGCTTACCCTGAGCATGTATGCCCCTTGACCACCTATTTTATCATCTTCTTAGTGGTATGATGATTAACATCATGACCCTTGTTGAATCATTCTACTTATGTTGTCCCTATGCATGCTTATTCTAAGTATGTATGATCCCCTTGACACCTCAATTATCATCTCCTTAGTGGTATGATGGCTAGCATCGTGCCATCATTGTATCTTAGCTCTTACATAAAACTTTAGGTTGGGAACCCCTCAAGGTTTACCTTGTTGTAAATGTTTATGAAAACCTTGGGTGAGATAACCTTACCCAAGTGTATGGTTTATGAAGGAAAAAAGGATCTTGTCAAAGATGATTGAGAAAAGGAATGTGTGTGTGTCTTGGGTTTTGAGAAAAATGACACATGGTTCTTTGTATTCGCCCGGAACAACTAACCCGCGCAACCACATTACTCCAACGTGGGCACGGGGCTTAGCTTGACGTTTGTTCTTCTTAGCATGAGGCACCGCACAACTATACAAGGGTACGGTTACCCCCGTGTCCGGGTTGTCATTGTTGGGACAATAGTATAACGGGAGGCCTTCGGGGCTGACCCGTCCGGAAGACACTATGGGTCTCCTGGCTTGGCGGTGGAGCCACGCTCAAGAGGAGGTGAGCTGCCACGGTGCCGGGGAGGTACATACTCCATAGGGTAGGACCTCGTGTTAAGTTGAATGGGTGGAAGGCTTCGACTGATTATCCGAGACTCGCATACTTTCGTATGACGAACCGGGGATGATCCCGGTGGATTTATCAGATCTTGTGGGGAAAGTGCGCACACTCTGCAGAGTTAAAACTATTCGAATAGCCGCGTCCGCGGTCATGGACGGTTGGGATGGCCGTTACAGAGCTGTGTCGATTTTTGTTTTATAAAATGCTTTACAAAGGAAGGGAATGTGTTGGATGTACTGGAAGGGTACGGAAAGGCTTGTGCCGACCATATGGAGATGGTCGAGGAAAATGAATCAAAATTGGGTGACCCTTCCTAGTGTTTCATGTAGAGAGACTCTTCTTCAATAAAGATATATAGATATCGTAGTCTATCTTTTGAAGTATCTTCTTTAACAAAGATATAGAGATGTCATAGGATTTCCTTAGTGTCCCCATCAACTGTGATGTCGGGATGCTATATCCACAAGAGAAACTATTCTCTTCTTCATGCTATATCCACAAGAGAAACTATTCTCTTCTTCATGATATATCCACCAAAGAAACTATTCTCTTCTTCATGCTATTTCCACAAGAGAAATTAACTCTTCTCCCTTGTCTTCTCTAGTTAGAATTGTTATCACCTTCTTGATGGTTTGCGAGTACAATTCCAATGTACTCACGGCTTTGTCCCTGGCTATTTACTTGGCCAGACTTGAAGGAGTTCGACGGATGAAAAAGGAGTTGACGACGTCTATGCGAGCTAGGAACGTCTTCCCAGTCAGTTGCCTGTAGGGTTAAGGCAGATGACTTGGGCTCTACGCTGCTGAAGTAATTCCGCTACTCTGATGTTTAGATTAGGCCCTTCGAGGCTATTATGTAAAGATTGGTCATGTGACCTATTGTAATTTTCTTCTTCCGTTTTGTAATGAAGGATGTAATTTGATATCAGTTCGGTTATGTGTTCACGGCGCACTGATCATGGGATCGTGAACTGTATACATAACAGGGTATTTCGGACAGTTAGTCCGGGGTCCCCACAGAGCTGGTATCAGAGCTATCCTGACTGTAGGACACCTTAGTTAGCATGGACGTTAATTAGGAAACAAGTATTTGGGAAAAACTATTTACGAAACAAATTCTTTCTTTAGTTGGAAGCATAGCTTCTACTCCTCTTAACTCTTCAAAACTTCTAAATTCTTATCTCTCCGCTTCATAAAAGTGTTTGAAAATTCTTACTCTATTGTCTTACCCACTTCAAACCTACACACTGGACGATGTCCCCGACTCAGACCGATGACTCAAACTCAAAGATGGATCAATCTCTCAGGAAGACTAATGTATCTCCAACATCAGCTATTGAAGATTGGATGCCGACTTATCCGTACACATATAGGGATAATAAGATCATGTCGTTGGTTATCACCAGAGTCTGTCAAGTAGCTGACCTTGTTCCTCCGTGGACTTGCACTTTTTGCAGTCGTCTGGGATCAAGTCCTCAGTTCTTGACTAGTAATTTTTAGGCCAGACACGAGAAGATCTCGACTTTGGGAGTACCTCAACAGCTGCACCTCTGAAGACCTCATGTTTCCGGGATGTTGAGACCAGATGTTCTACGCAGTTTTCGTCTTCACTTCAACATCGGTGACTCAACACCAGGCCGCTTCATCACCAACTGCTTCAAGAATCCTTGATGAAAGCGATGTCAACAAAATGAAGATGCCAACATAAGTGACCAACCCCAAACCTATAGGATGGATAGGACAACCTTAATCGCTTTGATTGAGCTACCCCCGTGTATTAGACATCCTTGGGTACTTAGAGTGCCTTGTCTGGTTTGATGATTGCTTGTAGTTCTCTAAGTGTGTTGCCTTGAGTGTTTTTATCTGTTTGTTGTGTGTATGATTGTCTTGGTCCTTCGGTTTGAAAAACACTCTTAGTATGATAACCTAGCGTAGGAAGCCTCCCTAATATGTTTTCACCCTCTTCTAACTCGCCGATAAAATGCTAACTATTAGCTATTTGGGTAAGTTAACGAGTGGCTCTACCTCTAACCACGTTAGCAGCTGATTTTTCAACCATCAGAAAAACTAACCCAAACCCCTATCTACACTGACTACCTTCAAGATCAGCTAGAGCATCTCTAATACATCAAGAAAGCAGAAGCCCCAACCTTCAAGAGTGACTGCACCTCTGCGAGAAGACATACTAACTTGGTGTAACCTTGGAGTATATCACGCTAACCTCGAGGATATCTTCTTGAAACCACCCCCTAACACGCCGTCTAACAAGCTGAGATAACAAGAGCGTCAAAGCCAAGCTACATCACCTGGTTCATCTGGTCCTCATCAAGTGAAGCTCATGAAGATACCTCAAGACTCAAGATTAGGTGTAGTTACCCGCTCACTTCTTAGCTGGTATAAGTCAGCACCGACCCGCAAGCTGAAGATTGTCTTCGATGACCTTTGTTGCTGCTTCATATGGACACCAACCAGGCGTTTCATCAACTTACTAACTCACCGCGTGTCCCATATGGTTTAGTTAACACTGTGAGTGCCTCTTGAAGTTGTGGTCTGCACGTCGCCCCTGAAGATCCTTCAACTGAATATGGAAGATCGATGACTTCTTCAGAAGCCCCAGACAGAACCACAAGGAAGAAGCTCAGAGTTTTTCCGAAAGCCCGATGAAAAATCTTAAGGGTGGAAGACTTCGTCTTCCACTAAAGATTGGAGCTAACCCTAAAAATATTCAACTTTTCCAAAAACACCATTGTGAACTTGGGATGCACTAACTCCCCTTGAAGCTGTTGACTGCACCTCGCCCCTGAAGATGTTCAACTCAAGACAAGAGACCGAAGACCTCTTCAAAAGCGCCCGACAAGACTCCGTGGCCGAAGTTCAGAGTTTTTAAACCCCCCTATGAACAATTTTAAGAGTGGAAGGCTTCGTCTTCCACTAAAATTTAAAGCTAACTCTAACAAGTTTTCAACCCTGCTAAAGCACCGTTGGAGTGCACTAACTTTTCCGAAATCATGGACTCCGCTAGGATCGTTAAGAAGCTATAAGATCTAACATCTGCTTGGGGAAGTCAACCTCTTCATGAAGCTCGCCATCGACAAGAATCCATCATGTCTCCCAGAAGATGAAGAAACGACCTCCTCGACAACTCTCTGTCTATAGAAGAATGGAGTCTAGCTTTAGTTAAACTTTACAACCCCTCTAGTTCTACGCTTAGTAATCTCGGGACGAGATTATTTTAAGGGTGGAAGATCTGTAACACCCCAACTTTTGCAACAATGATTAGTTGTTCTTAGTGCAAAAATTAGGGGGAACAAAAACTTTTTCTAAAGACTAATTTGATGAATTGCCTTGATCTGTTTGTTTAATATAAATTACCTTGATCTGCTGGTAGATGAATTGTCTTGTTTTGCTTATTGAGTTTTGTCTTGAGCTACCCCAAAGAACAACACCCCTAGTTGTAAAACCAGCAACTCACCTAATAAAACACCTGTGTGGTTTAGGAAAAATTGTTTTCCTTTTTACTACAACCTTCTCTCTTATACCCTAGTCAAAACCCTAAGGCCTCACTAAATTTGGCTAAGTCCTAAATCTGTTTTCAGGTTCCATTTTGGAGCCTTTGGATTAAGAAATCCTTTTCCATCCAATGAACCTCACTTGATCCTAGACCTACCTTATCATGAGCACTTCCCAACCATGTCCTTGCCTTGAACCAAATCACTCTTATACCCATTTATCCTTGTTGGTTTTGAAGCCAAGTCAATAAGAAGTTTGGCTGGCTTAAAATGTCCAAACTTTGGCAGTTGATCTCTAAGCACCCTCAACTGTTATTGGTGACCTCAATGCATGGATCTCATCTATGCAACACCCTCTACAACTTCCACGTCTTGCATGTCCCAATCTATCCCCCACAATTCTTATTTTCACTTGATCTTGCACCCTATCCACTATTTCAGCACTAGAATCACTTCTTCCAATTGTACCTCTTGTTTTTATTTTAATCCATGTCTAGTCTCCACAAAACCAAGAGTGAAGATGGTAGCTACATTATGTGGCCACCCTCTACCCTTGAGATCACTTCTCCCAAAATATTTTTACCCAAAAATCATATTTAAGATTCTTCTCTAATTTTCACCATAAAGCCACTTCTAGTTTTATCAAAGCCTTTCAATTTATTTTCTCAAAATTAAATGGAAACTTTTGAAATATTAATTGCACCTCTCTGATCCATATAGCACCAAATCACCTCCATCTACCTACCCATAACCCTATTAGTTGTTCATTTGATCAACTATGGCATTAATGCCCATTTCCCTCCCTTTTCTCCTAAAAGTTCTTTCTAGTCTTCACCACAACCTCCATTTTGATGATCATCCAAACAAAAATATTTAACCTACCTTGTCCAAATAATCAAGTGGTGAACCATCTTTGCATGGCACTAAGGAAGTGGCCGGCCATGCCATGCCAACTTGGCACATGCACATATCTTCCCATCTCTCTCCCTCCCTAATTTATTTGAGCATCACTCCACGACATGAAACCACCAGCACCACTCCCCTTGCTTGATCATCTTGTTCAAATCGACCTACATGGGAGAATTGGAGCCGGCCATGTTCATACAATGTGTGCATGCAAGTGTGCCAAACTCCCTCCTCTCTCTCTCTTGGTCAAACCTTGGAAAATCACACACCTGCATTCCTACCTAGCCTCCCTAACCATCCCTATACCCCTCCACCATCATTGCTCCTCTCCTCCTTCCCAATGCCATGAATGGCATAGGTATTGACCAAAACTCCTAGACCTGCACCCCTGCACCTCTATTCATGTCTCAGGCCTCTCCCTGGATTCCTGGAGACGTGTGGTGCTACTTCCCCGAGCCCCAAGGCTCCCCATCTCTCCCACCGAGCATGCCAACCGGTGGACACCCAACCTTGGTCAGGACGACATCCAGCGTCCCAGCCCCTGATGCCACGCCATGGAGACGTCCTGGCATCCCTTTCCCCTATGCGCACGCTCCCGAGGCCAGTGCTTCCCCACAGCAGCCTCGCTATGCTCGCCATCGTCGTGATCCCCACGCCACAACGTGGCCACCGCACACCCCACTTGCTGCCTCTCCCTCGCCTATAAAAGGCGCCCCCAGCTCGCTCTCCTCCTCCACACCACTCCCTCCTCTCCCAGGACACCTCCCCGAGAGTGCCAAGGCAGCCCTCTGCTCGCAGCTCGCCGGAGCAAGGCTCGCCGGCGTGGTCACCATGAGGGCTACGGGCAGGAGGAGCTCGCCCCGACGTTCTTTTCCCTTCTCCCTCCATCTCTGTCCGTTCACCACCTCCTGGCCGCCCTAACGCACCTCTTTTCCGTGCCCAGAACCACCGGGAACCGCCGCCGTCGAGCCCGCTCCGGAAGCTGCTGCGAGCAAACCACGCCGGGAGGAGCAGCTACGGCCAAGGAGAACGCCGCCGGGCCGATCCTGCACCGCCTCGACCCGCCGCCGCCCCTGCCCAGCCCTCGCCGCCGCCCTCCACTGCCGCAGGTAACCTCGGCCGCCCCTCTCTTTCTCTGCTCGCGTCCTCCGCGCGTGCGTGAGGAGAACGACGACCCTCTGGTCGTCCTCACCGAAACGCTGCGTGGCCTGCATGGCCACGTCAGCCCATGCGGCCTGGCCCGCCTGGCCCCCCTCCTTTTCTTTTGTTTTATTTGTTTCCCTCCCCTCCACCTGGAGACCCCTCCTGGGCTGGCCCACTTTTTTTCAAATCCGCTCGGCCCAGTCAGTTCCCGCCCGTTTAATTTTATTTGAAAAATTGAAAAGTGCTGTTATGACCAGTAGCACTATTTTGTGAATAACTCCTAATATATAAACCCAAATCCAGTGAAACCAAGTTCTTTAGTTCAGAAATTTCAATATCTTTCCAATGCAACTGGTCCCATATTTTTAGGATTTTTGTACGATTTTTGATAAATTAAACTTGTTCTATATGTACTGCAGACTCTAACAAATTCCTAAAATTGTAGGATTACTATTTGTGGGTGAATCCAATTGGGTTAGTCTTGTTTTAGTACTGGCCATCTAGGAAAAATATTGTTAGTCTCTGTTCATGCATATTTGTTATTGTTTGTGTTAACGTGTGTATCGCATGAAATGTTGTACCAAAACTTTTGTTTATTTAAAATCTTTAACCAACTCTTTTTATTTAAAAATGGTCAACCTATGTTTTATTCTTGCAAAACAAAACCTCTGCAAATTAACCTTAGTCCTATTGTTTTGCTTTAGTTTTCAAAAGAGTGTAGCATATTGTTTACCTCCTATTTTTGTATAATATCTATTAGCCAAATAAACTAGGAAAATGATTTCCTACTTTTCAAAGAAATGTTTAAAAATAAAATATGATTGCTTTTGATACATAACCAATGCACTTGTCTTCTTTGTGGTGTTATATACCAGGGGATAATTAATTTATGCCATGGTGATACCCAAAGAGGCAATTGCTCATTTGTGAGGCTCTCATGCCTTTATTAGGCGAGTAAATTGAGTTTTCTAAATTAAAACTCTTAAAGTTGTTTTGTAGTATCTATGAGTCCTTAGTATGTTAGCCCTTGGTTGAGTGGTTAGTTTCTGATTGTTGCATGTTTGTTTAGTTGGTGCAATGTGTTGATTGTGTTCCTTTTATATTTTCCGGCGTTAGATGCGAACAATTCCGGAGAAGAAGAAGTGGAATCGAACGAGGATTTTATTTATATTGTTGGAAGTCTTATTTGATGGGGTTGGAGAAGTCCAGGGACAAACAAGCCAACCAAGGCAAGCCATCTCTTGATCTCTGAATGTTGAATCACATATTGTGGTTACTTTGTTGTTATTCTTGTCTCTCGATCTATTTTGTGTGGTATCTACTTATGTTGATGGAGCATGCTCACCATGAGCATGTGAAATTCTCTTTGACACCTCACCTACCATCCCCTTTAGGGAAATAGTGGTCATCTTCATGGTCTCGGTGTACCCTCTAAGTGTGATGGGTACACCCACTTATTTTAGGTGTGTCGACCTCTTGACATCCTTCTTGCACCCCTTAGAGGTATGATGGTTAGCATCATTCCCTCTTGTTGATGCTATACATACTTACTCCCAAGTATGTTGAACATCTTTTTGATGCCATGCATACTTTCTCTCAAGTATGTTGAACCCCTTGTTGATGTTATGCATACTTACTCTCAAGTATGTTGATCCCCTTGTTGCTATGCATGCTTACCCTGAGCATGTATGCCCCCTTGACCACCTATTTTTATCATCTTCTTAGTGGTATGATGATTAACATCATGACCCTTGTTGAATCATTCTACTTATGTTGTCCCTATGCATGCTTATTCTAAGTATGTATGATCCCCTTGACACCTCAATTATCATCTCCTTAGTGGTATGATGGCTAGCATCGTGCCATCATTGTATCTTAGCTCTTACATAAAACTTTAGGTTGGGAACCCCTCAAGGTTTACCTTGTTGTAAATGTTTATGAAAACCTTGGGTGAGATAACCTTACCCAAGTGTATGGTTTATGAAGGAAAAAAGGATCTTGTCAAAGATGATTGAGAAAAGGAATGTGTGTGTGTCTTGGGTTTTGAGAAAAACGACACATGGTTCTTTGTATTCGCCCGGAACAACTAACCCGCGCAACCACATTACTCCAATGTGGGCACGGGGCTTAGCTTGACGTTTGTTCTTCTTAGCATGAGGCACCGCACAACAATACAAGGGTACGGTTACCCCGAGTCCGGGTTGTCATTGTTGGGACAATAGTATAACGGGAGGCCTTCGGGGCTGACCCGTCCGGAAGACACTATGGGTCTCCTGGCTTGGCGGTGGAGCCACGCTCAAGAGGAGGTGAGCTGCCACGGTGCCGGGGAGGTACATACTCCATAGGGTAGGACCTCGTGTTAAGTTGAATGGGCGAAAGGCTTCGACTGATTATCCGAGACTCGCATACTTTCGTATGACGAACCGGGGATGATCCCGGCGGATTTATCAGATCTTGTGGGGAAAGTGCGCACACTCTGCAGAGTTAAAACTATTCGAATAGCCGCGTCCGCGGTCATGGACGGTTGGGATGGCCGTTACAGAGCTGTGTCGATTTTTGTTTTATAAAATGCTTTACAAAGGAAGGGAATGTGTTGGATGTACTGGAAGGGTACGGAAAGGCTTGTGCCGACCATATGGAGATGGTCGTGGAAAATGAATCAAAATTGGGTGACCCTTCCTAGTGTTTCATGTAGAGAGACTCTTCTTCAATAAAGATATATAGATATCGTAGTCTATCTTTTGAAGTATCTTCTTTAACAAAGATATAGAGATGTCATAGGATTTCCTTAGTGTCCCCATCAACTGTGATGTCGGGATGCTATATCCACAAGAGAAACTATTCTCTTCTTCATGCTATATCCACAAGAGAAACTATTCTCTTCTTCATGATATATCCACGAAAGAAACTATTCTCTTCTTCATGCTATTTCCACAAGAGAAATTAACTCTTCTCCCTTGTCTTCTCTAGTTAGAATTGTTATCACCTTCTTGATGGTTTGCGAGTACAATTCCAATGTACTCACGGCTTTGTCCCTGGCTATTTACTTGGCCAGACTTGAAGGAGTTCGACGGATGAAAAAGGAGTTGACGACGTCTATGCGAGCTAGGAACATCTTCCCAGTCAGTTGCCTGTAGGGTTAAGGCAGATGACTTGGGCTCTACGCTGCTGAAGTAATTCCGCTACTCTGATGTTTAGATTAGGCCCTTCGAGGCTATTATGTAAAGATTGGTCATGTGACCTATTGTAATTTTCTTCTTCCGTTTTGTAATGAAGGATGTAATTTGATATCAGTTCGGTTATGTGTTCACGGCGCACTGATCATGGGATCGTAAACTGTATACATAACAGGGTATTTCGGACAGTTAGTCCGGGGTCCCCACAGCATAACCCCTATGACGTGTGTTTAGAGGGAACTCATACTAAAATCTATAAACTTCCAGTTAAGCCCTACTCATAATCAGGTATTGTGGGGGTACTCAAAAATTGGAAAGGTATCGCATTCAAACCAATATCAGGTTTTCATCAAAAATCACTATCTTCTCTTGTTCACATTCAACCTCAAATCATTCAATGGAATGTTTCTTCATTCCAAGGTTTCAAATTCAACAAGTCATATGTTCCCATCTAGAGTAGTCAAGTTTTAGTATTTTAGCACTAGCACTAGTCATGAGGGGTGCTACATTGCTTTGCTATCTATAAGACTAACTTTGCTACTCTAGTAATTTTATTCACCTATATTATTTTAAATCAACTCTTTGAAAACACAAGCAGGAAGACTTGTATGGTATGAATGTTGGATAGGTTGGTATGAAGAAAGATAAGAATCATGATGCCTTGCCCAAGGAGGGCTTTGCACTTTGCAAGAGTATTAGCTTGCCTTGGTAGTTCTCTAGGATTTCTTCTTCCTCTTCTGGGTAGAATTCTCCTTCCTCTTGGTAATCTCCGGTGCTAGCGTCTAAATTTGAATACGAGGTATAATCACTAAACAAGCTCAAAGACTATACTAAGCACATCATTACTTCACGCAAACTATGCTAAGCACACACATAAGATAATTAGGTGCATTGGTTTTCTTTATTAAAGAAAAGTAATTTCCTCTTATTGCATATATAATTAATAATTTATATTTGGTTCTTGAGAGAAATAATTTCCTCTCATTGAAATCTTTTTAAGATTTAACTTCTCAAATAATCATACATGAATTCATATTGACCTAAGTCAAACATTCATTATCATCATTTGAGAAAATGATTTAAATGAGATAAATCACCTCATACCATTTTATAATTCCACAAATGATTTAAATCTCCAAATATTCATATAGGAGTGTTTGGACCAGGGGTGCAAACATCACATGAATTCATTTGGGACAAGGTTTAAATGAAGGGAAATCCTTCATATGATTTACATAATAGTTTTGGACAATATCACTTAACTAAACTAGCCATATTGTCCATTAATTAATCTAGGGCATGATCATGCAAAGTGACCACACCATTTTCTTGCAGAAACAATTAGTGTAAGTCAAATGTGAGCTATTGGAGTTGGAATTAATTCAATATCTATTCTGGTTGATTTTTAATAATTATTTGAATATGAAAAAGTCCCTGCCTTCTTATTTTTATCATTTTATTTCTACAACAAATCTCGAGGTGAGACTAGTGGCATATTGTAGATCTTTTTACTAGCTTTCCAATAATATAAATTTTGTTAAATTTGGCCAAGCCAAACAGATTCTATGAATTTTCAAAGTTGGGTTCAGTATTGAATTCAAACTAAATTTATTAAACGAAGTTTGAATTAAAAAGGCCGGCGGGAAAACTAACTGGGCCCAAACGTTTAAAACGGCCCAAGGCCAGCCCACCACGCATCTGTGCACGCGCGGGCCGCCTGACAGTGGGCTCCACTCGTCAGACACTCATAACGCCCGAAGCGGTATGGATCAACGAGGCGCGTTGGATTAGAATAGGATCTAACGGCGCACATCCATCGTCGTCGACGGCGAGAGAGGGGCTCGCCGGCAGCTCAGGTAGGGGGTCGGAGGCTCACCGTGGCTCCAGCTAAGGTCAGGCAATGTGCGCGGTGAAGTTGTGGACGACGGCGAAGCTCCTGGTACCGGCGGCAGCTCCAGGGGCGGCGTCCTTCTCCGGCGATCGTCGGCTACTGTGGGCGGTGGTGATCTTGCAATTGAGAGCTTCTGGTGGCTAATCGAGCATGGTGAGGTGCTGAGGCGGTCGAGGAAGGAGAGGGGATGGTGGTGGTGTGAAGAGATGGTCGAGGCGAGGCCTCCTTTTATAGGCGCGATGGTGGCCGTGGTGCTGCGGCGAGGTCGACAAGGGCTCGGCTTCTCCGGGGGTCTAGAGAGCTAGGCGGCGACGCGGCTGTGTTCACGACGTCACGGCGAAGCTACGAGCGTGAACGGCGCGGCAAGGGGACGCGTAGGATGGTCGGGACCGTGCATGTACTGGCGCGGCAATGGCGGGCGCGCTCGTCCTCTCCGGCGGCCGTGGTCGCCAAGGCATGACGCGAGCGTGTCCGGCGAGCTCCGCGTGGCGAGGAAGGTACCAGGGCGCGCGGGCTTGGTCGGGGTACGGCGAGGTACGGCGAACGCCGCATGGCCGTGTCGCCCGCGTTCGTGCGCCGATGACGTCGCCATGCCGCTGGCGGCGTACCTGGAACGTACTGGGCGCGCGTCGTCCGGGTCCTGTCGTCCTCCTCTCAGTCAATGGCGTGTACGGGAGATCTTCTGGGATCAAGGGCGAGCTACTGGACATGGTGGCGAGGCCGATCGTGGAGGGAAACAGAGGGGAAGGTGTCGAGGTGGAACGTGGCCGGCATGGCCATGTCCACGCCATGTCTGGCCTCTCCTGGTGTTTCCTTGGCATGGGCTCGGTGTAGGGGTGTCCAGGGATCAATGCTAGGGAAAGTGGTGGTCAAGGGTTGGCCAGGTTTGATCACATTTTGAAAATTATGAATCTTGCATATGTTTCAATGTCTCATCTTCACTTGATCATAACTCTTGATCCAAAAAGAATTTGGTATGCTGACCTTTAAAAAAGTTGTTCATCTTGTTGTGTACTTGGATGACATGCAAAGATTTGGATTTGTTTAGTTTAGAAATTTTGAAATAGAGAGGCTCAAAGTGGTGACCAGACTATAAAAGTCAGAAATGACCATTATCTCATGTGATCACACTTTAACTTTGGAATTTGATTTAAATGGTATATCTTTGATTCTCAAAGTTGTAATTATTCTTTAATATCATATTACAAATATTGGTGAAGATCAAATGGGTCTAGGGTCAAATTTACAAAAATGACATAGACCATATGTTAGGGTTTTTAAGGTTTTATTAATATTTGACTTCTTTCTCTTTTTGATTTATTTGTTTGGTGATCATCACTTGATCACTCTAGGGTTTTAGAATTCATCATACTCACAAATACAACAATCATCATGGCATATCACTCAAAATGCACAAGTCCTATGCAGGGTACTATATGCAAAGTAAAAGTTTTTGTTGGTCCTGAAATTTGGATATTTGGAAATCTTCTTCTTCCTTTATTTGAAATTTGGGATGTTACACATATTATGGTTACATAGAGGAGATATGGGAACTTGACTATGGACCCTCCTTTAAGGTCCCTTTGTTCCGGTGCAAATGGTTCAAGCTAACAGGAGGTGGGGTAAAGGTGGACCAGCAATACGGAATGACAATGGTGGATTTCAACAATCTTGGTTACCTTGACGAACCATTCGTCCTAGTGAAAGATGTCGCTCAGGTTTTCTATGTGAAGGACATGAGTAGCAAACCGAGGAAACGAAAAGATAAGAAAACGATCAGTACATCATGCGATGATCCAAAGCGCCACATTGTTCTTTCAGGGAAAAGAAACATCGTGGGAGTGGAGGACAAGACAGACATGTCAGAAGATTATAATATGTTTGCTGAAATTTCGCCCTTCAAAGTGAACACCGACCCAAGCATTAAGTTAAATGATGAGGATGCTCCATGGATACGGCACAATCGTAAGCAAGCAGGGACACAAGGGAAGAAATGATGTGTAATAATTTATTGTACCAAACTTTATTGAATGGATCATGTGAATTATATTACCCGTGATGTGTTTGGTGTCCATTTTCGAATGATTCGATTGATTCGAGAAACCACACTGATGATACATGAAATTTGGAGTGATTTAGTCATACTCCTGCCTAGGCGTATAATATGCATACTCGTAGTCTTCATAGCCGCCGCCGTTGTACTGGTAGTCGTCGCCTTCTAAGTTGCCGCCGTCGTCGTCGCTGCTGTCGTCGCTGTCATCGGGCGGCGCTCGTGGCTCGAACTGAGGGTAGCGCAGGCGGGGGATATCGCCGGCCGTGATGTAGTCCATGACGCTCTGTAGAGTCCGGCCGTACCACCATAACCGACGGCCGGCCTCGTGGAAGTTCCCAGGAGGCAGACCGTCCTCCTCATACCTGGCGAGCGCCCTCTCACGCCGATTGATGAAGAAGGCGTCCCAAGTATGCTGGTTATCGGGATGCCAGCGGGGATTCATCCGTTGCTCCGGCGTGAGGTCGAGGTAGTAGTGGTTCGTGATGGCCGCCCGGCGCATAGTACCCTGAGGGATGGGAGGGACCGGCACGCCTCCGGCGCTTAGGCTCCAGCCGGCGGGGACGTGGTAGCCCGGTGGGCAAGGGTAGTTCGAGGCGCAAAGCTCCTCCACCTGCTGGTAGGTTAGAGTGGGTGCGGTGGAAGCCATGAGAGAGTGATGAGAGATTGTAGAGATGTGATAATGCTGGCCAAGCCGGGCTACATATATGTAGTGAGAAATGGCAGGAAAAATGGGAGCGGGAAGACAGGAGGCGGGAAGAAAGTGGCGGGAAGAAAGAGGGGCGGGAAGAAAGTGGCGGGAAGAAAGTGGCGGGAAGAAAGAGGCGGGAAGAAAGAGGCGGGAAGACAGGGAAGGTGGTCATCTAATCTTTAGTCCCGGCTGGTGGGTGCAACCGGGACTAAAGGTGGTTTTGTATCATCTAATAAAACTGTCGGTGGGATAAGGACGTCTGGGTAAGCTTTAGTCCCGGCTGGTGGGTGCAACTGGGACTAAAGGTGGTTTTGTATCATCTAATAAAACTGTCGGTGGGATAAGGACGTCTGGGTAAGTGATACGTCTCCGACGTATCGATAATTTCTTATGTTCCATGCCACATTATTGATGATATCTACATGTTTTATGCACACTTTATGTCATATTCGTGCATTTTCTGGAACTAACCTATTAACAAGATGCCGAAGAGCCGCTTGTCAAGTTTTCTGCTGTTTTTGGTTTCAGAAATCCTAGTAACGAAATATTCTCGGAATTGGACGAAATCAACGCCCAGGGTCCTATTTTGCCACGAAGCTTCCAGAAGACCGAAGGAGAGTCGAAGTGGGGCTACGAGGTGGTGAAACACCAGGGCGGCGCGGCCTAGGTCTTGGCCGCGCCGACCTATGGTGTGGGCCCCTCGTGCCTCCTCTTTACCTGCCCTTCCGCCTACAAATAGCCTCCGTCGCGAAACCCCCAGTACCGAGAGCCACAATACGGAAAACCTTACTGAGACGCCGCCGCCGCCAATCCCATCTCGGTGGATTCTGGAGATCTCCTCCGGCACCCTGTCGGAGAGGGGATTCATCTCCCGGAGGACTCTTCACCGCCATGGTCGCCTCCGGAGTGATGAGTGAGTAGTTCACCCCTGGACTATGGGTCCATAGCAGTAGCTAGATGGTTGTCTTCTCCTCATTGTGCTTCATTGTTGGATCTTGTGAGCTGCCTAACATGATCAAGATCATCTATCTGTAATACTATATGTTGTGTTTGTCGGGATCCGATGGATAGAGAATACTATGTTATGTTAATTATCAAGTTATTACCTATGTGTTGTTTATGATCTTGCATGCTCTCCGTTATTAGTAGAGGCTCTGGCCAAGTTTTTGCTCTTAACTCCAAGAGGGAGTATTTATGCTCGATAGTGGGTTCATGCCTCCATTAAATGCAGGACAAGGACAGAAAGTTCTAAGGTTGTGGATGTGCTGTTGCCACTAGGGATAAAACATTGATGCTATGTCTAAGGATGTAGTTATTGATTACATTACGCACCATACTTAATGCAATTGTCTGTTGTTTTGCAACTTAATACTGGAAGGGGTTCGGATGATAACCTGAAGGTGGACTTTTTAGGCATAGATGCATGCTGGATAGCGGTCTATGTACTTTGTCGTAATGCCCAATTAAATCTCACTATATTTATCATGTCATGTATGTGCATTGTT
This sequence comes from Lolium perenne, assembly GCF_019359855.2. Lineage (NCBI taxonomy): Eukaryota > Viridiplantae > Streptophyta > Magnoliopsida > Poales > Poaceae > Lolium > Lolium perenne. The sequence goes on from NC_067245.2 coordinate 145,964,718, forward strand.
ATGCCCTCTCTATTTGTCAATTGCCCGACTGTAATTTGTTCACCCAACATGCTTTTATCTTATGGGAGAGACACCTCTAGTGAACTGTGGACCCCGGTCCTATTCTTTACATCGCATACAATCTACTGCAATACTTGTTTTACTGTTTTCTTGCAAACAATCATCTTCCACACAATACGGTTAATCCTTTGTTACAGCAAGCCGGTGAGATTGACAACCTCAAGCATTTCGTTGGGGCAAAGTACTTTGGTTGTGTTGTGCAGGTTCCACGTTGGCGCCGGAATCTCTGGTGTTGCGCCGCACTACATCCCGCCGCCATCAACCTTCAACGTGCTTCTTGACTCCTACTGGTTCGATTAAACCTTGGTTTCTTACTGAGGGAAACTTGCCGTTGTGCGCATCACACCTTCCTCTTGGGGTTCCCAACGGACGTGTCAACTACACGCATCAAGCAAATTTCTGGCGCCGTTGCCGGGGAGATCAAGACACGCTTCAAGGGGAGTCTCCACTTCCCAATCTCTTTACTTTGTTTTTGTCTTGCTTTATTTTATTTACTACTTTGTTTGCTGCATTATATCAAAATACAAAAAAATTAGTTGCTAGCTTTACTTTATTTACTGTCTTGCACTCTATATCAAAAACATAAAAAAATTAGTTACTTGCATTTAGTTTACTTTTGTTATCATGTCTAGCTCTGTACCTGTTACTTCTTCACCTGAGGAATTAGTTTTTACTTTTAAACAAGGGGATGAGGAAAGTTTTAAAGATGCTTGGTCCAGGATTTTTACTTCTTATCGTAAAGCTGAACCTCAAATGACTCTAAGTTTGCTCCTTAGTAATTTTTATTTTGGTCTTATGATTCGCTATAGATATGCCTTGGATGCTCTAGTGGGAGGAGATTTCCTTCATTGTAATGGGGATCAAGCTTTTAATGCCATAAAAGAGTTGGTTGCATCACATGATTCAGCTAATAACTTTGATTCAGCCCTTATTAGCATTTATAATAGATTAAACACTCTTGAGACAAGTGCATCTCGCTTAAATGAAAATTATGGATATATTCGTAACCGTCTTGATCAAGTTTTAGTGAACTCTGAACCTTCATTGTGGGATCCTACTATTAAAATTGTCATAGGTGACCAAACTCTTCATGCTAATTGTGATATTATGACTGAATTTTGCCTAATGCCTAAGAGTATTCATAAATCTTTGAAACTTTGGGAATTCGCTGAAGGGGGAGAAGGAATAACTCTTATTGATAACTCTGTTATAATTCCTAAAGGGATAGCTGCGGGTGTGCATACAACCATTCTTGGGAGAACAATATCCGTTGATTATCTTGTCATTGAATGCGCAGGAACAGGACAAATCACACTCGGAAGATCCCTGCTGAAACTATTGGGAGCAGTCATAGACATGAGAGAAGGCACCCTAAAATTCACCTCTACACCCGGGGGTAGCCATATATTCCCTAAGCCAAAGAGTAAGAAAAAGGACAAGAAAGGTAAGGGTAAAGCCCAAGGTAATGTCGATGCTTCATCTCTCGATAATACTTGATATACACTTTCTGCGCCTAGCTGAAAGGCGTTAAAGAAAAGCGCTTATGGGAGACAACCCATGTTTTTACTATAGTATTTTTGTTTTATATTTGAGTCTTGGAAGTTGTTTACTACTGTAGCAACCTCTCCTTATCTTACTTTTGTGTTTTGTTGTGCCAAGTAAAGTCTTTGATAGTAAAGTTCATACTAGATTTGGATTACTGCGCAGAAACAGATTTCTTTGCTGTCACGAATATGGGCCTAATTCTCTGTAGGTAACTCAGAAAATTATGCCAATTTACGTGAGTGATCCTCAGATATGTACGCAACTTTCATTCAATTTGGGCATTTTCATTTGAGCAAGTCTGGTGCCTCAATAAAATCCATCTTTACGGACTGTTCTGTTTTGACAGATTCTGCCTTTTATTTCGCATTGCCTCTTTTGCTATGTTGGATGAATTTCTTTGATCCATTAATGTCCAGTAGCTTTATGCAATGTCCAGAAGTGTTAAGAATGATTGTGTCACCTCTGAACATGTTAATTTTTATTGTCCACTAACCCTCTTATGAGTTGTTTCGAGTTTGGTGTGGAGGAAGTTTTCAAGGATCAAGAGAGGAGTATGATGCAATATGATCAAGGAGAGTGAAAGCTCTAAGCTTGGGGATGCCCCGGTGGTTCACCCCTGCATATTCTAAGAAGACTCAAGCGTCTAAGCTTGGGGATGCCCAAGGCATCCCCTTCTTCATCGACAACATTATCAGGTTCCTCCCCTGAAACTATATTTTTATTCTATCACATCTTATGTGCTTTGCTTGGAGCGTCGGTTTGTTTTTGTTTTTTTTGTTTTGTTTGAATAAAATGGATCCTAGCATTCACTGTATGGGAGAGAGACACGCTCCGCTGTTGCATATGGACAAGTATGTCCTTAGGCTTTACTCATAGTATTCATGGCGAAGTTTCTTCTTCGTTAAATTGTTATATGGTTGGAATTGGAAAATGCTACATGTAGTAATTCTAAAATGTCTTGAATAATTTGATACTTGGCAATTGTTGTGCTCATGTTTAAGCTCGTGCATCATATACTTTGCACCCATTAATGAAGAAACACCTAGAGCTTGCTAATTTGGTTTGCATATTTGGTCTCTATAAAGTCTAGATAATATCTAGTATTGAGTTTTGAACAACAAGGAAGACGGTGTAGATTCTTATAATGTTTACAATATGTCTTTTATGTGAGTTTTGCTGCACCGTTCATCCTTGTGTTTGTTTCAAATAACCTTGCTAGCCTAAACCTTGTATCGAGAGGGAATACTTCTCATGCATCCAAAATCCTTGAGCCAACCACTATGCCATTTGTGTCCACCATACCTACCTACTACATGGTATTTCTCCGCCATTCCAAAGTAAATTGCTTGAGTGCTACCTTTAAAATTCCATCATTCACCTTTGCAATATATAGCTCATGGGACAAATAGCTTAAAAACTATTGTGGTATTGAATATGTACTTATGCACTTTATCTCTTATTAAGTTGCTTGTTGTGCGATAACCATGTTTCTGGGGACGCCATCAACTATTCTTTGTTGAATATCATGTGAGTTGCTATGCATGTCCGTCTTGTCTGAAGTAAGAGAGATCTACCACCTTAATGGTTGGAGCATACATATTGTTAGAGAAGAACATTGGGCCGCTAACTAAAGCCATGATTCATGGTGGAAGTTTCAGTTTTGGACATATATCCTCAATCTCATATGAGAATAATAATTGTTGCCACATGCTTATGCATTAAAGAGGAGTCCATTATCTGTTGTCCATGTTGTCCCGGTATGGATGTCTAAGTTGAGAATAATCAAAAGCGAGAAATCCAAAATGCGAGCTTTCTCCTTAGACCTTTGTACAGGCGGCATGGAGGTACCCCATTGTGACACTTGGTTAAAACATGTGTATAGCGATGATCCGGTAGTCCAAGCTAATTAGGACAAGGTGCGGGCACTATTAGTATACTATGCATGAGGCTTGCAACTTGTAAGATATAATTTACATAACTCATATGCTTTATTACTACCGTTGACAAAATTGTTTCATGTTTTCAAAATAAAAGCTCTAGCACAAATATAGCAATCGATGCTTTCCTCTTTGAAGGACCATTCTTTTTACTTTTATGTTGAGTCAGTTCACTTATTTCTCTCCACCCCAAGAAGCAAACACTTGTGTGAACTGTGCATTGATTCCTACATACTTGCATATTGCACTTATTATATTACTCTATGTTGACGATTATCCATGAGATATACATGTTACAAGTTGAAAGCAACCGCTGAAACTTAATCTTCCTTTGTGTTGCTTCAATACCTTTACTTTGATTTATTGCTTTATGAGTTAACTCTTATGCAAGACTTATTGATGCTTGTCTTGAAGTGCTATTCATGAAAAGTCTTTGCTTTATGATTCACTTGTTTACTCATGTCATTACCATTGTTTTGATCGCTGCATTCATTACATATGTTTACAAATAGTATGATCAAGGTTATGATGGCATGTCACTCCAGAAATTATCTTTGTTATCGTTTTACCTGCTTCCGGACGAGCGTAACTAAGCTTGGGGATGCTGATACGTCTCCGACGTATCGATAATTTCTTGTGTTCCATGCCACATTATTGATGATATCTACATGTTTTATGCACACTTTATGTCATATTCGTGCATTTTCCGGCACTAACCTATTAACAAGATGCCGAAGAGCCGATTCTTGTTTCTGCTGTTTTTGGTTTCAGAAATCCTAGTAACGAAATATTCTCGGAATTGGACGAAATCAACGCCCAGGGTCCTATTTTGCCACGAAGCTTCCAGAAGACCGAAGGAGAGTCGAAGTGGGGCCACGAGGTGGCGAAACACCAGGGCGGCGCGGCCTAGGTCTTGGCCGCGCCGACCTATGGTGTGGGCCCCTCGTGCCGCCTCTTTACCTGCCCTTCCGCCTACAAATAGCCTCCGTCGCGAAACCCCCAGTACCGAGAGCCACGATATGGAAAACCTTACTGAGACGCCGCCGCCGCCAATCCCATCTCGGGGGATTCTGGAGATCTCCTCCGGCACCCTGCCGGAGAGGGGATTCATCTCCCGGAGGACTCTTCACCACCATGGTCGCCTCCGGAGTGATGAGTGAGTAGTTCACCCCTGGACTATGGGTCCATAGCAGTAGCTAGATGGTTGTCTTCTCCTCATTGTGCTTCATTGTTGGATCTTGTGAGCTGCCTAACATGATCAAGATCATCTATCTGTAATACTATATGTTGTGTTTGTTGGGATCCGATGGATAGAGAATACTATGCTATGTTAATTATCAAGTTATTACCTATGTGTTGTTTATGATCTTGCATGCTCTCCATTATTAGTAGAGGCTCTGGCCAAGTTTTTGCTCTTAACTCCAAGAGGGAGTATTTATGCTCGATAGTGGGTTCATGCCTCCATTGAATCTGGGACAGTGACAGAAAGTTCTAAGGTTTTGGATGTGCTGTTGCCACTAGGGATAAAACATTGATGCTATGTCTAAGGATGTAGTTATTGATTACATTACGCACCATACTTAATGCAATTGTCTGTTGTTTTGCAACTTAATACTGGAAGGGGTTCGGATGATAACCTGAAGGTGGACTTTTTAGGCATAGATGCATGCTGGATAGCGGTCTATGTACTTTGTCGTAATGCCCAATTAAATCTCACTATATTTATCATGTCATGTATGTGCATTGTTATGCCCTCTCTATTTGTCAATTGCCCGACTGTAATTTGTTCACCCAACATGCTTTTATCTTATGGGAGAGACACCTCTAGTGAACTGTGGACCCCGGTCCTATTCTTTACATCGCATACAATCTACTGCAATACTTGTTTTACTGTTTTCTTGCAAACAATCATCTTCCACACAATACGGTTAATCCTTTGTTACAGCAAGCCGGTGAGATTGACAACCTCACTGTTTCGTTGGGGCAAAGTACTTTGGTTGTGTTGTGCAGGTTCCACGTTGGCGCCGGAATCTCTGGTGTTGCGCCGCACTACATCCCGCCGCCATCAACCTTCAACGTGCTTCTTGACTCCTACTGGTTCGATTAAACCTTGGTTTCTTACTGAGGGAAACTTGCCGCTGTGCGCATCCCACCTTCCTCTTGGGGTTCCCAACGGACGTGTCAACTACACGCATCAGTAAGCTTTAGTCCCGGCTGGTGGGTGCAACCGGGACTAAAGGTGGTTTTTGTGTCATCTATGAAAACTGTCAGTAGGATAAGGATGTTTGGGTAAGCTTTAGTCCCAGCTGGAGGGTGCAACCGTGACTAAAGCTGTCGGCAGGATAAGAACGCGTGGGTGGACGCACTGCTCGATGAGATAAAGCATGTAGCGCACGACGCCCTGTCGGAGGAACAAGCCAAAGCCGAAGCGGCGCCGTGCCTATAAAAGGAGCATCGATACGCCTTGGCAAGCAGACCAACAAGCCAACCTAGCAGGTAGGGAGAGTTTCATCCCCATGGATGAAGTAAAGGGTTGGAAAATCTCCCGTGGCGCAGCTTCTCGAAGATGTCGTCGGTGCACACGCCCTACGACATCTTCGGAAGTTGCTCCTCGGGAAAATTTTCCTGCAAGCCCGTGAAAGACTTCATCTCCTCTAACAGTGTTGGGTAAAGGGTTGGAAAATCTCCCGTGGCGCAACTTCTCGAAGATGTCGTCGGTGCACACGCCCTACGACATCTTCGGAAGTTGCTCCTCGGGAAAATTTTCCTGCAAGCCCGTGAAAGACTTCATCTACTCTAACAGTGTTGAGTAAAGGGTTGGAAAATCTCCCGTGGCGCAACTTCTCGAAGATTTCGTAGGTGCACACGCCCTACGACATCTTCGGAAGTTGCTCCTCGGGAAATTTTCCTGCAAGCCCGTGAAAGACTTCATCTACTCTAACAGTGTTGAGTAAAGGGTTGGAAAATCTCCCGTGGCGCAACTTCTCGAAGATGTCGTCGATGCACACGCCCTACGACATCTTCGGAAGACAGAGGCGGCCGGGAAGAACTGGTGGGAAGAACTGGTGGGAAGAGGGAGGCGGAAAGATTTTGAAATGAATTAGTTCTATTTTCTTTATTTTTTGATATATTATTTGTATTTTTAAGATTTTTAAATGAATTAGTTTTATTTTTCTTTATTTTTTGATATATTATTTGTATTTTTAAGATTATTAAATGAATTAGTTTTATTTTTTTGAATTTTTTGATATATTATTTGTATTTTTAAGATTTTGAAATGAATTAGTTCTATTTTTCTTTATTTTTTGATATATTATTTGTATTTTTAAGATTTTTAAATGAATTAGTTTTATTTTTCTTTATTTTTTGGTATATTATTTGTATTTTAACATTTTGAATTGAATTAGTTTTATTTTTCTTAATTTTTTGATATATTATTTGTATTTTTAAGATTTTGAAATGAATTAGTTCTATTTCTGAATTTTTTGATATATTATTTGTATTTTTAAATTTTTTAAATGAATTAGTTTTATTTTTCTTTATTTTTTGATATATTATTTGTATCTTTAATATTTAGAAATGGAATTATTTCTCGAAAAAGGCCTTTAGTCACGGTTGGCCTGGCCAACCGCGACTAAAGGGTATTTCCGCGGGAACACTTAAATTCGGGCGAAAATACGTTTAGTCGCGGTTGGTGTGGCAAACCGCGACTAATGGCTACCCTTTAGTCGCGGTTGGCCACACCAACCGCGACTAAAGGTCCCTCCCTATAAATACGAGCGGGCGCGCGCGGGCGAGTGCCTTCTTCTTCCTCGACTCGAACCGTCAGGCTGCTGCGCTCCTCCGTCGATCTGCCGACCGCCAAACCGCCGTCGTCTCCCTCGTCCTCGCCGACCGCCGCCCTCGTCGCCGCCGTCGACCGCCACCTCCTCCTCTTCTTCCCGCGTCTGCTCGTATGTCATCGTCTCTCTGCGGTGCCGCCCCCCGCGTGCGCGTACCCGCGGCCTCTCCGCCGCCGAACCCCTCCGCCGCCGAACCACACACCCGCGCGCTCGCGTACCTCCTCCGCCGTATCGCCGGTCGTGTGCCTGACAGTCGTCGTGCCGCGCGCGCCGCCGCCGGCCAGACTTGCGCCGTGCGCCGCGCCGCAATACTCGCCCGGCCCGCGCGCTCTCGGCAGAGACGAAGCAGAGAGGGAGAGGAGAGAAGGGCCAGGGGCGCCTGGCCCTTTTTTTTTTTTTGTTTTTTTACTTTGTAACTAAGTTTTTTTAATTAAAAATGTAACTTAATTAAATTGTAAAAAACAAATGTAACTTAAAACGGAGTTACAAATTTAAAGTTTTTTTAATTTGTAACTTAATTAAATGTAACTAAGTTTTTTAATAAAAAATGTAACTAAGTTACAAATTCAAAAAACAAAACTAAAACGGAGTTACAAATTTAATTACACTTTAATTATTAGCTACAATTTTAATTAGTTAAAAAAACCATTAATCGCCGCCAACGCGCTCGTCCTCCTCCGCCTCCCTCTTCGTGAAGCCGTCGTCTGCCGCCCCGTCTCGCGCGCTCTTCCGCGACACCCCTCTCCCACCCCTTCCCACCGCCACCGGTCTCTCGGTCACGCGGTCACTGCGAGGCGAGGTCGATCGTCCGCATATACACATCTAATACACGCGTCCCCCCTCTCGCCTCTCTCGTCGCCCTCTCTCTTTATATGTAGAAGAGATGTGATAATGCATATACACAATTAATTTGTTTTTACTACATGTTTTCAGGACTGACATATGGCGGACGATAGAGCTGACCCGATTATGGCCAACTATGATCCGGCAGCTGAAGAACATATATTTGGCCTCATAAACGGCGATATTCCTTATGTGCCGACCGATCAAGATGAAGAAGAGATCTCTTCTTATCTGAACCTTGACGGTCAAGATGAAGGCCGTCAGCAAGATGATGCCGAACAAACGCCGATAAACGACGATCTTCAATTGGAAGTAGCAACCACCTCCGGCGCCGAGGTATATATATATACATTGAGCCTCTGGTGATACAAACTTACTGATTTGAATAAATATGTGTGTACTAACGCACGCGACTCTCTTTCTTATTTTAGCCCTCGGCCGGATCGTCGAAACAATCGAGTACGTCGACGTCAAAGCGTGGCGCAACCAAGACGCTGAAACAAGGAGAAATATATACCATCGAGGTTGTCGACAGTGCAACCGGCAAGCCGCCGGAGCCCGAGAAGAATGCCACCAAGTTTATCAACCAATGCGGAGCCGTTGTTAGAGACAACGTCTCGATCACCGTCCAGGAGTGGAATGAGCCAAAGAAGGCACGTCTTGGTTTCACTTTTGTCGAGAAGAGAACAAAAAAAGATTGCTTGCAAAAGCTTATGGAACATGTCGTCCTACCTCCGGAATACCACAAATTCGATGAGGAGGGTAACAAGATTGAGGAAAACAAGAAGAGGAGGAAGCTACTCAAACAGTTCGCTCTTCAAAAGATGGCCAGTGCATTCCGGAAATTCAAGCAAAATCTAGCCCGTGACTATGTCAACCAGAACAAGACTCCGGATTTCAAAGGACAATATGAAAGACTGAAACATGATTGGCCAGAATTTGTGAGGCAAAAGAAATCGGAGCAGTTCATTGAAATATCGAAAAAAATAAGGAAAATGCGGCTAAGAAGGAGTACAATCATATTATGGGGCCAGGAGGGTATCGCCTTTGGGAGCCTAGGTGGGAGAAGATGGAAAACGAGCTGAGGACGCGAGGAATCCGTCCAGGTACGGAGGGATGGGACCCAAGGGCCAAAATCTGGTGGTACGGGCATGGGAGAACGCTACACCCGGAGACAAGGGCGTGTGTTCACCGGAACGTATCGTTTAAACCCACCCAAGCCCTTATTGACGCAATGAGGGATGCTCAAATGGGGAAGATCAAGTTCAACAGAGAGAACGACGCGCTGACAAAAGCCCTCGGGAATCCTGAACACGGAGGACGTGTACGAGGCATGGGGAACATCCCGTGGAAAATAGGGTTCTCCCAGAACGATGACCCGTATGGTTACAGAAGCTGTAAGAGAAAGATGGATCGGGATGCAGATGTTGTGGCGCGGTTGGTATCGGAATTCGATACGATGAAGAAAATCGTGCGTATACTAGTACAAGAAAGATCGGCAGCTGGGGCGCATAAAGATCATCCAGCGGATCTCGGAAGCCAGCAGCGGATGAGAAGCAGCGTGGCTTCCACGGAGGCCCTGCCGGCTAATGATAATGCACCGGCGATCGATATTACTGCACCGGAGCCTCCTCGCTACCCCGTGGACGATGTAAAGGAGATGAAAGAATGTCATCTGCATTATCCAATTGGGAACATGTCCACGAAGGTAGCCATCGACAGTGATTTACCATGTGAGCCTGGAGCACTCCACCACAACAACCCCATTCCAGATGGCTATGCTCGTGTCACGGTGGAGGAAATAGTCCCAGGGTTTGAGGAACTGGAGATTGATATTGCTACACCCGAAGGGGAGAGAAGACTTGGAGGTGTCAAGCGCCAGTTCATTCTATGGAAAAAGAAGTTTATCAAGTTTCCAGGCGAGGCGCCAAGGCAAACAAGTCCACCCCCTCGGGTGGTGGTGGCGGTGGCGGTGGCGGTGGCGGTGGTGGTGGTGGTTCACCTACACCTCCTTCACGTCAGCCGACGCCGCCCCCCAATTCACCTCCGGCGGGTAATCAGCCGCCGCCCCCCAGTCCTCGTCCGGCGGGTGATCAGACGCCGCCCCCCAATCCACCTCCGGCGAAGAAGCAGAAGCAGTCCTGGGTTATTAACCCGGACCCTTATGTACCTAGAACCACAAAGGTACCAGAGCCATCACTGAAGCCTCTCATCCCGAGACCTTGGGAACTTAGTGTCAAGGAAAATGCAGCGGCCGTGGCTGCTCAGCATGAGAAGTGGAAGGCGGACTGCAAGAAGAAAAGAGAGCCCGAGCCCAAGCCAGTATTTTCTGAGAAGGAAAAGAGGTGGGCTAAGTCATTTTTGAACACACCGTCCCAAGCCGCGAAGAATCTGCCTGACGACTATGCACGTGAACTTCGTAGGCAAGCACTCACGTTCAAGAGGAACAAAGAGTTGGCGGAGAAGCAGGAGAAGAAAGCCTTGGAGGAGGCCGAGAAAGAATTAGAAAGTATAAAAGGGGGGAAAGAAGTTGCCCAGCTCGGGGAACAAAGTAAACAATCGATCGCCCCGCTCATAGTTGAAGCCGCCGGTCCGGATGCTCCCGATATCATAGCAGCTGCGGCAGCACAGCGATTGACTGTAACGAGTGCCAGAGAACAAGCGGCCAACTTAGGTATCACTCTTCGTGCACTGTTAGGCCTTGATGAGGCGCCAATGAAGGACGTAGTAATTACATATGTGCCGAATGGGCCTCTCGTCGAGCCTGCGCAGGAAGAGGATCTACCTTGACAAATGACAGGTCCGCTAAATTGGTACAAGGGTTACATAAAACTTAAAAACGCCAAAGACTATATATATTTATGCGGAAGTTAGACATGAGCATCACTTCAAACATTACTATATAACAATTCATCGGAGTGAATTGTTCCAGCTGTTCAATCTGCGCGAGCTCGACAAATCTATCATCAGTTGCTACGTTCTGTAAGTGATTTATTAATTTCTACCCCATCTCGTTCATTGCCTGCACTATATATATATATATATATATATATATATATATATATATATATATATATATATATATATATATATATATATATAGGTCTGCTATTCTCGAACCGGTTCGAGAATAACTATTCTCGAACCCTTTCTGAACTTCCGCGTGTTTTCCTAGTGAACTTCTCGACGGAATACCAGAATTGCATGTTCGTGCGGACAGTATTTTCATGATGATTTTCAAACCGCTTATCGGATTGATGCGTATAATATACCGTTGGATTCGCACGGAAATTTCGCAACTTTTTCGTGTTCATTGTTTTCCCAAATTCTACATTGATTAAAACTAATTTGAAATATACAAAACAACGTTTTCGCGGATTTCTCTATTTTTGTACAGTTTTGGGGTTCCAGTTTTCAAACCGTTCATCGGAATGATGCGTATGATATGCCGTTAGAAAGGTGCTGACTAGGCGCACCTTTTTCATCAAGAACACTTTTCCAAATTCTTTACGGTTTAGGAGCAGATTCGAAAATACGTGATTCCGATTTCCGCTTTTTCTGTTTTTCGAACTGTTTTTTGGAGCTTATTTTTGAACCACTTATCGGAATTTTTCAAATGATATTGCGTTGAAAAGATATTGATTAGGCGAATCTTTTTCATGTTAAATGTTTTTCCAAATTCTAAATGGTTTTAGTTTAATTTTAGAAATACATAAAAGTGAAGATAACGCCGACACAAGAACATTTCGAAATTGGCTCATCTAGATTGATTAGGTGTGGCATTGCGATATGTTGGAGTATTAGTAGAGTTATATTAGTGCTAATTGTAAGTTGAGTTGGTCGATTTGCGCAATCGGTGGTTGTACGGACGATTTCTATGCGTATGATTTCCGTCCAGAAAAACAGAGTGTATGAGGTGCACGAATATAGAAGTGAACTTCCTTTATATCTGTTAGTGAACTTCCGATCGCGGTATAAAAGTTTCAGGCATGTAATAAAATTATAGCGAACTTCTGTGGATGTGAACTTCTTCTCCCCTGAATCTGAACTTCCCGACGGACTTCAATATTGTACAGGGCGAACTTCCGAAACTTTAGTCTAGTTTGAAGTGAACTTCAGAAAATATAGCGAACTTCCGTCGCATCTGCACTATCTGAACTTCCCCTTATCTGCATCTGAACTTCCAGACGGACCTCAACATTGTAAGGAGTGAACTTCCATTTCAAATATGAACTTCTATACGGGGGAGTGAATTTCCGTATGGAGGTAAATGAACTTCCCGGTGGTGGCAAGTGAACTTCTGAAAATATTGCGAACTTCCACCTGTTCGAATTGAACTTCCGAGTTGTTTTGTCTTTTGTTCGAAGTGAACTTCCGAAAATAATGTGAACTTCTATATTTTTGTGTTCGAAGTGAACTTTTCGATTTTCATGTTTAGTTATGCAGCATTCTTCTGAACTTCTGAATTCGGCGAAAGTGAACTTCACCAATCTGCGAAAGTGAACATCTAAATTTAGGCGGATGTGAACTTCCCATTTTTTGAACTCTAGAAAAAATTTCTAAACTTCTGAATTTTGCGAGTGTGAACTTCCAAGTCTTTGCAGATGTGAACTTCCTGATTTTTTGAAATCTGGAGAATTTTATAATTTTAAAAATTTCGTGTATGTGAAACATACAAGTTCCGGAGATGTGAACTACTGAGTCTTGTAGATGTGAACTTCCTGATTTTTTGTACTCTAGAGATTTTTTGTACTCTCGGTCTGGTTGGGGCGCTGCCGGAGGAGCTGGGCGCAGGGGGCGGAAGGTAGGCTCCCTGGGGCGACAGTGGCGCCTCCGATAGTTGGTGGGGACGGCGGGGGCTGTGCGCGTGGCAGGTGGTTGGGCGCTGCAGGTGACGGGGCGGCGGAAGCCTGCGCGCTGCAGGTGGTGGGGGCGGCGGTCGCCGGGGCGGCGGTCACCGGGGCGGCGCGGCAGTGGTGGGGCGGCGGGCCGCCGGGGCGGCGCGGCAGTGGTGGGGCGGCGGTCGCCGGGGAGCCGCAGCAGTGGTGGGGCGGCGGTCGCCGGGGAGCCGCAGCAGTGGTGGGGCGGCGGTCGCCGGGGAGCCGCAGCAGTGGTGGGGGCGGCGGTCGCCGGGGGCCGCAGCAGGTGGTGGGGGCGGCGGTCGCCGGGGCCGCAGCAGGTGGTGGGGCGGCGGTCGCCGGGCGCGCGGCAGCGGAGTGGGCGGCGGCAGCCGAGCGCGCGGCAGTGGTGGGAGGCGGCAGCCGGAGCGCGCGGCAGTGGTGGGAGGCGGCAGCCGGAGCGCGCGGCAGTGGTGGGAGGCGACGCGCGCGCGGTGTGGGAGGCGCGCGGGCGGGAGGTGGGTTGCGCGCGGGGTGGGAGGTTCGCTTGCCCGCTTGGTTTGGGGGGTTCTAGAATAGCTATTCTAGAACCACTCTTAAGGGGGGTTCGAGAATAGTTGGGCTCTATATATATATATATATATATATATACATATATATATATATATTGTCCTAACTATCTTGTTGTGTACGCTATTATGCAGAATGAAGAAGCGGGAAATGCGAATAACGAGCATCAATGATGTTGGGTTCATTGACCCACACATCGTTAATTCATATTTGTTAGAACACCACCCCGTCGACGTGGAGGAAGACCTGTGGCGGTTTCTTAGAAAACAGGAACTCAAAAGTGTTATTCTATTTCCTTACCATTTTGGGTGAGTGTTTCTGTCTTGAGCACATTCTCTTTTGTTTACTCCATGCATGGTATGTGGCTAATCGATGAGTTATGCATGATTGTGCATGTATCGTGTCCGCATGTTCCACTGGATTCTGCTAGTAATTCAATTTCACACCTCCACAGTTCTCGTCCACGACTCTCTGAATATGGATCCAAAGTTTTGGGCCGACATGAGAAAAATGATGCAAAAGTAATTATTTTCATTCATTTGCGCTCTATATCGATCGGCCTATTTCGTTCATTTCCTAATATCAAGTAACTAATTAATAACTCTCTTGTTCATTTAATTTTCTTTGCCTCGTAGGGTTTGGAGACGGTTCGTAGATGAAAAGGTCGGTGAATTCAAAAAGAGCTACAATTTAAAAGGGCAGTGTCTGGGACTGGGGATATTCAGCCACCGGGGACCAATCTATGTGGATACTATGTTTGTGAGATGATCCGGAGATACACCAATGAGCGGCAGCCGTCTGAGAACAACATCAAGAGGAATAACCTCCGGAAGACGCTTAGTCCAGAAGCTCGCTTCTGACCACTTCAAGAGGAACTAGCTGGATGGTTCGCGAGGGAAGTCATCGATCCTAGAGGAGAGGGTAGAACTTCATATGCACTAAATTATGTATGGAAACTTGTTCAAAATTGTATATGGTCATCCGATATTGAATATATATTGTATATTCCTCTTGAATTCTTTTTGGTTCTAATTTCAAATTTGTTTGAAATTGTACATTCATATGCATGTATGTAGTACCGTAGAATATGTGAAACTCCTTCAAAATTAAAATAAAACACAAAAGAAATAAAACAATACAAATTAAAAAGAAACCAGGTTTAGGGGGGCTAAAACCCTAAACCTGCGGCAGTCTTTAGTCGCGGTTGGCCAGGAGAACCGCGACTAAAGGTCCTCCGCCCCGACGGACTGCTGGCGGCCACGTGGACGTGCCTTTAGTCGTGGTTCGTAAGGAACCGCGACTAAAGGGGGGGCCTTTAGTCGCGCTTAATTGGTCACGGTTGCGCAACCGCGACCAATGGCAGTTGCGAACCGCGACCGAAGCCCTTTTTTCTACCACTGTAGCAATCGTGGCTGCTAGATTTTTTTTTTAGAAGATGGAGATTTATTAGCTAATTTATCAGCTAAGATGTCAACATGGATATATCATGTTTCATTGTGAGTGAATATTCAGTTCAGAGATCCCGGTGAGGATTGCGAAAACGAACACATAGATTAGGTAGTTGTTTGGATTATATCTTTTCATATATGTAATGGAATATGCTAGGAATATAAAGTATATTTCGATCTAGTCAATCCCCCTGATTTAGTCAATCCCCGTAATCGTGTGTTACCAAATGTGGCCTACTGGACTGACTATATAAACACGTAACCGGTGTTGGACAAAGGGTGCTGGACAAAGCATCGCTTCCACCACATACGAAAACTCACATGGTATCAGAGCGGTTAGTCTCACGCCACCGATCCTAGGTTTGTAACCGCTTCCGCCGGAGGCACCGGCAGCATCCGCTCAGGCGACGCGCCAGCGTGCAACCAGCGGTAGCATGCAGATCATCCAGGGCAGAAGCACCCAACGAAATCCACACGAATTCGTGATCATGAGGTCGCGCCTCCCGCGGGTCTTCATCGACGCTCAGCTGGTCCAGGAGCAGGTGACTTCCTCGATGCGCATGTAGCAGGCAAGCAACATTCCATACATGCACTTGGAGAAAATAGGTATGCATGCACCACCAGGACTCAAGTACAAGTGGTTTTCCAACTTTCCTCTCTCTTCTCCCTCGGGCGGCTGTAGAGGCGAAAGGAAGGAGGCCAAGATCCCTTGCTCTGCCGACGGCCGGATCGTTGGTCTCCTCCCTCTCCGGTCGCCGTGGCGACGGGAGAGTGGTGGGACCTTCGATCTATGCCTGAGGCTTGTAGATAGTAGGGTAGGTCTCCCCGGCGGCGCGGTCAAGGAGGTGGTGGCGGCGGCGCTGTGGAATAAGTGTGCCGGAGCTCGTTCCCCTTCCTGGCGATGCCTGTGGCGGAGTCAGCGAGCTGCTGGCTGTGTGTGCTCGGGGCGAGGTCGACGCGGCGAGGACGGCGACCGGCGCATGGAGCTTTTGTCCCTGTCTCTCTCTTCGCCGCGGTAAGGAGGGCTCTGGCCTTGCTGCGGAGAGTCTGGGGGTGGTGCGGTGGAGTTCCGGTGGTCGTCGTCGGGTGCTGCTGCAGCTTGTATAGGAGCCTGCTGCTGTGGGGGCAGCCTGGTGCTCGCCTGCTTCGACAAGGTTGGTGGTTGATGGAGAGCGTCTTCGCTTCTTCTCTCTGGCTTCGGCTAGAGACGGCGACGGCGAGGCAGCGGTGGCTCGGGAATGTTTCCCCGCCGATGTTCGGTCAACGACTTCCATTCCGGCGTCTGCGTCGGATGACTCTTGCGGTACTGCAACGCAGCTTGGCTGCTAACGAGCCCTGGCTGTTCTTGGGTCCGTGGCAGGCTCGCCTTTTTTCTCCGATGACGTTCCGGCGGCATTGGTGTTCGGCGCGGCGGGCAGTGCGGTGGTTGAGCTACAGGACCTGCAGGGACTTCTTTGTTATTTTCTGCTTTTAGTGGGTTCTTTTCGCTCTTTGTCTTGGGTAGGTGGCCTTCGGGTTGTTCTAGGGTGTGGGTGCGTGTTCGGTCTTCGTTGTTGTAATCCTGTTTGAACACGTTCTTGTTTCCTCAAAAAAAAAGGACTCAAGTACACATGTATCATGGAATCAGCTCCGGAGAGTCTCCCCGCGCGAACACGGCATCGACAGATGGACACCGGGAGGACCCGCGGGTCTTCGTGATTGCAGGATACGCGCACGACTGCATCGACCTCCCATGCACGTAGTCGATGATGTAGTACTTGTCGTAGTCGGCTACCTCGACATCGACATCACGGCTATGTCTACAGCGACACGTTGACAACTACTCAAGTCCACATCGTCCGCATCCATGGCGCTCCCACTGCGACTGCGAGAGAGAAGTGGGGAGAGATATGGAAGGCACCGGAAGGGGACAAAGTTTAGAGGAGTTTAGATTAAGGGGGAATGTTATGATTATATATATATATATATATATATATATATATATATATATATATATATATATATATATATATATATATATAGGGTCGCACTATTTCAGAAACCGGTGCTCGAATATTATTACGAGCACCAACCGGTGTATAAGGGACGCGATCTAGGAAAATCCACCGAACCGATCAACTCCTACCATTTTCGCAATTTTCCCGTCTCCCCACCTTTCCTCCCCGATGGCAAGTTGGCAACCCCCACCTCCTTCTCCACCTTGCTGGTCAACGCGCCGAGATGCCCTCCCAGCGCCGCCGCAGAAGCCCCCGCCGCCGTCGGCCGAAGCCTCCCTACGCCGCCGGCAGAGAAGCCCACGCGCCGCCAATCGAAGGTCCCTGCGCCGCCGGCAGAAGTCCCCCACTGCCGTCGGCCGAAGCCTCCCGGCCCAGCCGCGTGAAGCCCACGCACCGCCAATCGAAGCCCCCTGCGCCGCTGGCAGAAGCCCCCCGCCGCCGTCGGCCGAAGCCTCCCGGCGCAGCCGCGTGAAGTCCCCGCGCCACCAATCGAAGCCCTCTACGCGTCGCCGGCCATCCACCATCGCCGCCGCTGACCTTCGGCCTTCGGCCTCTTCTGTCCCTCCCCGCGCGGAGCTCTTCTGCTGTTGTGCGCCGTCAGCCCGGCTCTCCCGCCGCCGTGTGCTGCTGGCCCGTCTCCCCCGCATTCCCCACCAGCTCTCCTTGGCTCGCCTCCCCTCTGTTCTCCCGTGGGCGAAGTGCGGTGCCCATCCTCCGCTAACACGAGCTGTCGAGTTGCGCCGAGCGTTGGGCCGCAGTACTGCTTCAGTGCTGCGGAAAATTCATCAGCGAAGGCCCGTCGATGGTGCTGGTCGTCGGCCTGATGGTCCGAGACAGCACCTGTGCGTTTTGGGCGCTCTTCACTGCACGAAGATACAACGTGGACTTACTTGCAATTTCTTCTGAAATCTGTCGCCTTTTGTCTATTCATCCTCTTGATTCTTTGATGATACTTGTTTTCTGCTTTCCGTGCACACGCATCGTGTACTGCTTGAGAGTAAAAACATGAACTGCTTGGTACTGCCTATCTGCCATATTAGAAGGTCTTCCAATAATTTTCTTATTTTACAGTATTATCAATGTCTTGGTATTTCTTCTCCGAAAAGTACACATCGCCTCTGCGGGGAAGTGCACCCCTTCAGCTTGAAAAGTGCAATTGGTTGAACGGAAGGAGGACGAAGGAGGCCTCGGCGATGGGGAGGATTCTGAGCTTGGCTGTGGCCCCTCGCGGTGAGGCCTGACCGGTGCAGACTTGTAGGTGATAACCAGGCCGACAGCTGCCCCCTACCTTGATGGCTGCTGCTCCTGCGTTGTTGGTGCTAGCGCCTCACAACAACATGTGGGCAGCGGATAATGGCTGGCGTGCCGTTTCTACTTCAATTCTTATGTTGAAATCCTGTTTGATTACTTGTTTGTTGCGCGCTACAATTTAGATATTCAGAAAGATTATTAGCTTTGTTTGTTATCATGTGCCCTATCAAATGTTCGATGTTATGGCTATGGAAATAATTATTTTTCTTCTATCTTAATTATTAGAATGATGGAAACTTGTTGTATATGCTGCGATGCAGCTAATCATGTGTGTGATGCAGCTAATCGTGTGTGTGCGCTGTGAACACCTTGTGCCAGCTAATAAAAAAGAAGGAAGCATAGTTACATACGTCCTTGGCAGTATGAGCACATTATTGGGGAAGTACACGTGCCTTGGGTGGTGGGGAGAATTTTTTTCATTAGAAAAGTAGCTATTTTACACTAGCAAGTAGCTAGGTTCTTCTATATTTATTTCACAAAATCTAATTTGTAAGGATTTCTACCATCAAGAGATAAATACTACTTGCAGTCGAGAAGTACGCGCCATTGTACTACTATAATGGTGGGAAAGAAACACTATGGTAAGTACTTAGTTTAAGTACACTCATTCACCGCTGGCAGTACAAGTATTTATACGGAGTAAGTACAAATGATGCTTGGATTAAACATATTTGCCGAAATACACATGTCCATGCTCAGGTTAAACTTATTTATCAAGAAAAATAAAGAAAACAATTCCATCGGAAAGTACAAATGAACAAGTTGGAGAAGTCCATGTTTGGAAGTTTGCATCCTCGTGAGAAAAAATAAAAATAATTTTTTTATTGTGGGGGAGTTCATAGACAAAGTCGGAGAATTACAAATTTCGGCTCCTGAAAGTACAAAGACCCCTCATAGATGCGGAAAAATTCTAAACCTTGGTCGAGAAGTATACAAATTCAATTAAAAAAGCTATAAACCCCGAAGTACAACCATTCGACACGAACAACCACTTATTATAGGAAGAAAAAAAACACCCGATAAAATCCAAATGTACAAAAAAACACGTCATCTGCGAGGAAGTTAAAATATTTAGCGATGAGAAGTACAACCATTTGACACGAGTAGTACAACCACTTACTATAGAAAGTACAAGAACCCCTAAATATAAATGTAGAAAAAACAAAATAATCCCATCATCCACAAGGAAGTTCAAATATTCGACGACGAGCGGTACAACCATTCGACATGAGCAGTACACCACTTAATATATGAAGTAGAAGAAACCGAGTAAAAACCAAATGTAGAAAAAGCAAAATATTCCCGTCATCCGTGAGGAAGTACAAGCAGAGATCCAGAGAAGAACAACCATTCGACACGAGCAGTACACCCACTATATATAGGAAGTACAAGATAACCAATTAAAAACCAAATGTAGAAAAAATAAAATAATCTCGTCATCTATGAGGAAGTTCAAATAGTTGATGTTGATAAGTACAACCATTCAACACGAGCAGTACACCCACTTAATATAGGAAGTACAAGAAAATAAACAAAATCCAAATGTACAAAAAACAAAAATAATATCGTCAACCGCGAGGAAGTAAAATATATTTGTCAACGGGAAGTACAACCATTCGACATGAATAGTACACCCACTTAATATAGAAAGTACAAGAAACCCGACAAAATCCAAATGTAGAAAAAACAAAATAATCCTGTCATCTGCGAGGAAGTACGAGCAGTGATTTCGAGAAGTACAGGCGGAGACAACACGAAGTACAAGCGGTAATTACATGAATTAAAAGTGTTCAAAGAAAATATACTCCCACATAAGTTCACATAGCCAAAAAACAATAATAATCCCATCACCCGTAAACAAGTTCATATATTTGGCAATGAGAAGTACAACCATTCGACACGAGCAATACACCCACTTAATATAGGAAGTACAAGAAACCCGACAAAGTCCAATTGTACAAAAAACAAAATAATCCCGTCATCTACAAGGAAGTACAAGCAGTGATTCTGAGAAGTACAGGCGGAGACAACATGAAGTACAAGCGGTAATTACATGAAGAAAATACCCCCACATAAGTTCACATAGCAACGTTGTGAAGTTCAAATATTAAAATCCGGGAAGTGCAGAATCTCTTAAATAGAATATAGGGGCATTCTAAAATTATCATTTCGAAGCACACATGCTAGTTTTTGTAAAACAAACTAGTATCAAAACATTTCCAGGAAGTACAACCACGAAGGCCAAGAAGTACAAGGACATGTCGCGGGAAGTTCAGATGTGTGTGGTTGTGCTGAGCATTTTGTGTGGTCGTGGACCTCAAACGGACATCGTATGAGAAACTTATAGTAATTTTAATGAACACTTTCATGAAACAGCGCCAAGAAGTACAACCGCATTTCCCTAGAAGTGCAAGTTCGTGTCGAGGAAAGTTCAATGCTCTGTTTTTACGGGACGGAAATCTATTGTGCAAATCTCATCGATTTGATCACCAACCACTTCAATCATTGTTACCAAAAGCTTTATATGATATAGTATATGTCTAATTTCATTACCTACAACATTTTACAACAAATAAATGGATCTAATCTATTAAATTCAAATTGTTATCCCACAAAATATACCGGAAACATGATTTCAAAACTTCTAAAATTACTTTCAAATCGTTTGGAGTTGGCAAAAATGGTAGATACAAAAAAGATGCACCATTTTGAGACCTTTCCAACCGTATATCATTTGCAATGTTTAAATATACCGCATGGAAATCGCGGGGAAAATCATTCGATGCCCGTCACATAAAACAGGCGGACAGTAATTCGTGTTATTCTATTAAACTGTAAGGAATTAGAGAAAACAATTGGAATAAGAAAGTTGCGCCTAGTCCATAGCTTTCCAACGCCATATCATTTGCCTAATTCCGATATACGGTTGAAACAAATCATCCAAATTACTGTCCGCTCGTTTTTTGAGTACGTCCGAATTTCGGTATTTTCAAAATTGTTCAAAAACTGTGAGGATTTTGAAAAAACATAAAACATGAAAAAGTTGCGCAATTTCATTATCTTTCCAACGGTATATCATTTGCACAGTTTCAATAAGCGATTCAAAAACCGAACTAAAAGTTCGTTTTCTGGCCATATAGAAGCGTTTTCGTATTTTTAAAATTAAATTTAAACCGTGCAAAATCTATGAAAAGTGTGAACATGAAAAAGTTGAGTTTTTTCATTATGTATCCAACGGTATATCATTTGCATAGTTTCGACAAATGGTTGGGAAACACGAAGTAGAATCAGTAGCTCTGAACAAAATGGGAAGTTCAGGTAAGTTCGACAGAAAGTTGAATCCTGTTATCCGGGAAGTACAACCTTGTGTCCAGGGAAGTACAAGTCGGTGCTCAGAATATTATTCTGCAACCGGTTGCAGAATAGTGCTGGTATATATATATATATATATACCCGGGCCGATCTGGTGCGAGCCGCTGCATCCATCCCCTTCTGGCGCGCGAAGACCCACCCGGCTCAACGACCCAGCGCGCAGGCTTCTGTCCCGCGCGTCGTAAGATTGTGTGCGTGCAACGTAAAAAAAACTTCCGCATCCCCCTACCCAAGCCAGATCGTGCGAATCAGTTTCCAAAGCAGGGACGTAAAAAAAAGAGAAACCGTGGTCGATGTAAGAACCCGCCACTAAAGTAAAAGGAATTTGTTGGACTTTTTCCTCCGCAACGTAAGTATTAATGGCACTCGCTAACTTTTCTTCTCCGTACCGCCAAACACTTTTGCACATCATCCATGTAATAATTTCATTACGAACTAATGATACCTGCTTTATTACACATGCGCAATATTCTTGATTAAAAAATCTGCGATTACACACATAAGACTCTGCATGATTATCATATTGTCTGACTACACGACGTAAGATTGACTGGCATAGCCTCATGTTTTTTGAGGGAGACTGGCATAGCCGCATGTTCCCATAGAATAAATGTGAGCAAGGCCTAACAAGACTCTAAATAAAACGAAGGAATTATTCATCAAACATTTAGTGATGTACATGACTCGCTATAAATATTTTTTGGTATAATAATTCCATTGGGGTTTTGATGACTCATTTTCATCCTACTAGGCAACACGGTGCTGAAGGTCACCTCATCGGCACCTTGTTGGGGCTAGCATGACATATGTGAAGCCCCTCGGATCAATTGCTTCTCATCAATCTTGAACTCGAATGCATCTTGTTGGGGCTAGCATGACATATGTGAAGCCCCACAGATCGGTTGCTTCTCATCAGTTTTGAACTCGAATGCTCATCACCAGCATGATCTTTCAGGTTGTAGGTTTGTTAAAAAAATACGCCAAATGGATGGTGAATCAAAGCTCCATAAGAAAGAAGGACACATAAGATTATTTGTTCAGTAATATGTGTCAGCAACAAATGAATTGTATGATAAGGTAAATAAAAATGGACAATTCATTACATGATGGTGACCCAAACTTTTGCTCTTGGCAACACAAAGGTGACATAAACTTTTGTTCTGTTTCTAACATGTGAAGGTAAATAGCTAGTCAAATCTAGTCAGTAGTTAGTTTGGCATCTATGAAAGAAAATAAGACAAATCATCTTGCAACCGAAGAGCCTCACTATAAGTGAACGCGCAACAAATTAGGCAAATGCTTCTAAGTGAAGAATAGATCTAAATTGCACGAAAAATCAGGGTAGTAATTCTAAGAAAACTGCATAGACCATGATATGCATGACCGACTGTTAGCATTTACCAACATGGCTGAAACCTGACGACAGAACTTGAATTTCTGTAACAAACATGTGCAGATGCTTGGTTTGCGAGAACTTGAATCAACAATAGGAATGCGAACTGCAAGCGCTACCAACAAGCTCCGAGAAAGAATGAAATCAGCACGCTGAGCCTTGTAAAAAAATAAGATGTGACAACGGATAAAATAGATACGGTTAAGTAGGTTGCATAACATCGTTAGCTGGACAGATCTAGAGTCATAATTCAGGTCACTTGACCATACAGCTATGCCAGTGATACGTACAATCTAGAAAGCATGAGGCTATTTATCCATATGACTGAACAATCAGACACCAATCAACAACATAAGTTGTTTTGAAAATGAGCCAAAACATATTTTAAATCTGCAAGCCCCAGCAGAATTGGAAACTTCAGAAATAAGATTTCCTTTCAGAGATAAGTTATTGAAGCATTTATATTATGTTTGGAGCAACTAATGCGTCACATGATAATAAGTATCACTGGCTAGCAAACCACAAGCGCAAGGGCCATATAACTTCACCATGTGAAGAGCTTAAGAAAACATAACACTAATAAAAAAAATTATTGAAAAATAGACTAATTAGTAGAAGGATATACGGACAAGCATTTTTTTCCACATCTATCCATCTCTAAAGACAAGCTCAACTGAAGTTACATTAGCAGCATTGTTGGTTCTCTTCAAGATATATATTATTTTCACTTCATGTCTGTGAGTAGCATTTTTACGACCTTTCGAAATAACATACTTACAAACTACAGTGGAATTATTCTCAAAACAAAATACAGCTGAGTGAGCCACGGAGACTAAGAGACGTATATGAAGAAAAGATGTAAAATTAATAAAAGATTGTTCAAGCATTACGCGTTTTCTTCTAGCACCTGGCAGTCTCACTAACACAGTACATAAAAATATTCTCACCTATTAGCAACGCATATTTCCTCGCATATTCTCAGTGGATCTGCACTGGAAACTTCAAATATCAGGCATGCTTACCATGATACTACCAAAGAGACTTGATGAATTTTCTGTTCCACTTAAACGTGAAGTTTTATTGTTAAAACACTCCAGCTCTGTAACTTTATAATTATAGAACCAGAATAATTTGCCTCAACCTAGCTGAGCATGCCCACTAGCGCTAGATTTAAGATACCATTGCAGCCAACAACTTAGAAAATTATGCATAACACCGGACCATGGTTAATCAAGAAAATTTAGCTTCTAGTGTATGCTAATAATTTAATTCACATAATGGTAAATCAAAATAGTATACATACTACTTTGCCAAAAATGAGTGCAGAATAACAAATCAAGCATACCATCTACCCATCAAGTATTTAACAAAGAGAAAATTCAGAAAAAAGTATTCTGAGTATAGGATATAGATGCATCCCACAGTCATCAGTGAAATTGGGTGCACATCAGCATGTGTGCTAGTGATCTTGCTGCAATAATAAGGAGAATCAATTAGCACAACTTACTAGGGATGTTGCTTGATTGGAAATGACATAAAATAAGTTCATTTTCTGAAGCAGCTTCCACACAATACAACCAATTTCCACAAATTAGAAGAAAATAAATGGTATGGAGACAAGTTTGCCATATTGATTTTACTCTGACACCCTACTGGATCTGACTGATTTGACACTTCAGTAAAAATGATGATATGGATCTACCGTATAGAATCAAAGGCTGGGCAGTAAAGATAAATTATGTTGTTTCAAGAATTTTCCATAAAAGATGCTAAGTTTGTAAGTTCAAGTAGAGATTAAAACCCCCAAAAATAGGCAATATACCAATTCATAAGGTTAGCAATATCCCCATTCATAACCCCCAAAAATAGGCAATATACCAATTCATAAGGTTAGCAATATCCCCATTCATAAAACTAGGTCCTTGATGAGCCGTGTGTTCAATAATAACTTGGTAAACAATTATCTTCCTCACCCAGGGTCACGTAATTTTCAAGGAGAAGCACCTAAAATTAGAGAGCAATAAACATATTCATATACGCCTACTGTGTGATTAATGTGGCGAATTGCGTCCAATCATAGGTCAAGCAGTATCGCTAGGTATGTATAATCTACTCCTAAGCATGCCACTTGTAAAGTTCAAGATTACCACTACCGTTACATTACAGTAGGACAACAAACAGAACAATTACCGCTGCCATTAATCTACTCCTAGGTACGTATTTGCTATTTCCAACAAGTAGGACATTGAGGCTGTAGAAACTGTATAGCTGCAAACGCCATTAAAGAATCTCTACCTAAAGATCAATCTTCAAACAATCCTACAGAATCTATGATATTGCAGTTTTTGAAAAACAGAATCGCTGATATTGCAGCACAATTACAGAATCGCTGATATGCCATAGCATTGGTATCAGGCGGGTCAGTGAATAGCAGATAAGGTAAAATTGATTATCTAAAACTGCTGCCAATGAAACGTTTCTTACAGGTGGATTGATCGATGATATTGCAGTACCTATTTAAAAACTGCTTGGGCATGATTTCTTCGCAGGTTCCTTCAAGCTAAGAGAGGATCCACCAAGTTGGAGATCGCTCTCGTGGCCTGTTATGCCACCGCCCAATCCCTGCAAAAATACATGAGCCACCTCACCAAAAAATTACCCCACGAGCTGACGCGGAAGGGAAGACTGCCTACCTTTACAACCGTGCAGAAGAGAAGCCTGGCAGAGAGGGCGTCGAGGATGGTGAGGCGCGGCGACGACGGGTTCAGCATGGGAATACTGCGCTCCCCAGCGGGGGAATGTGAGGCTGGAAGGAGGAAAACAAGTACTTGCGGTGGGCGGTGCAGTGACCCATGGACGCGCCGTCGTCCATCGGGAAGCGCTCCACGGCGCAGCTCCCCCCAGCGCCGCCTGGGATTCGGGACCGTCGGCGAGGGAGTGGGAGGAATTGAATCGGGGAAGCTGGGATCGACGAGCACGACGCCAATACGGCGTGGAATCTCCGAGCGGCAGCGGCCGCGACACTGAGGTCGCCGGACTTGTGGAGCTAGGATGAGCGCATTGGCAGTTTCTGGAAACTGGATCGAGTGGGGAGTGTGCACGTCCTGATCCCCAGGATGAAGAAAGGAAACCGGCAACCTGATAAGAAACCTGAAAAAAATTACGAGAGAGAGGCCTGCCCATGGCGTGAGCCGCACCGGAGCCCCGGCTCGGTCGGCCGACCCGGGAGCAGAATAATTATTCTACACTCCCCCTAATTCAGTCAATCCCTGTTATCGTGCGTTACCAAATGTGGCCTACCGAGCTGACTATATAAACACTAACATACGAAAACTCACACTAGTCACATGCATGAAAACTCACACTAGTCACATGCATGTCCGCATACATGCTCTGCAGATGGATACACATTTGCCTTTTATGAGGTCTGGAGTTGCTCAAGTTTCCCTGCCGCGCCAGGCCAACAAGATCTTGGATATAAGCCAAACACATTTCGACATCCGGCCGAAACCTCAGCTGTGTAAAGGGAAAGTTGGTAATGTTTCAGGTTCAGCAACATTTACATTTCCCCAGGCTGGTAGATCCGCTTCCTTGGGTGCGCAGGGAGAGAAGATAGTTGCAGCACTAGAGATAGATGGACAAGTGACTTGTACATGTAACCATCATTCATAGTACACTAGGGAGGAGACCACATTATTTGCACCTTGAAACCTGGAAGAAAACTGATGCCTAATACTCTGCAGAGATCTGGCATTAAAATTATGATGATACACTCCACTACAGCACAGTGTTAGGATCTATACATAATACATTCGTAGCTCGTCCCTATGAGACCCACAGCTACCCAGAAACCCCAGTACACATCAACCAAACATTCGGAGCGAATTTTTTAAATAATACGAATTTTTCATTATTTTCCGAAAATGTCACGCGTTTTAAATCTATTTTTTTGAAACGGAGGCAAAAGCTTTGCCTCATTCTATTAATTAAGGAGAAAAAAGAAGTTTACAAGGTGACCCAACGAGACTTTACAAACCGCCTACTCTCGCGGCATCAAAATACTCACATGCTTTGCCCCCGCGGCGACCCAAAGTTTTAGCTCTTTTTTAATGTTCCCGAAAACCACCGTTGGCGGAGCATGTTTGTGCCTAAAAATTCTAGCGTTTCGCTCATTCCAAATCTCCCAAGAGGTGAGGAGAACAACGGACCCAAGAGCTTTCCGGTTTGGCGTAGAGGCACCGGTCATGAGGCTCCACCACTCATGAAGAGACATAGCAAGCCACGTGTGGAGTTCAATAGAATATAAACCGAGCCACTCTTTGATTAGACCCCAAAGCCTTTGGGTGAAACGGCAATGAACGAGAAGATGATCGATGGACTCCGCACTCATGCATAGAGGGCAATTGCCGCAATTAGGCCAACCTCTTTTTTGCAAACGATCCGCCGTCCAAAGCCTATTTTGAAGGGCAAGCCAAGCAAAGAACTTAACTTTTGGAGGTGCCCAAATCTTCCAAACGGTCCTCTTAAAATCTGAGGCAATGGTGCCAAAGAATTGTGCTTTGTAAGCCGATGCCGCCGTGTAGTGGCCATCTTCCATGAGCGTCCAAGAAATGGAATCCTCCTCATCCTCGTCAAAGTTGTAGCCATTAAGCATAGTCCAAAGATCAATAAATTGCTCCAAGTGAGCAAAGGTGAGATCTCCTTCAATATGGATCATGCCAATCCAAGCATCATTTTCTGTAGCCTTGTTGATCGTCCAATTCTTTCCCTTAGACTTCGCATAAATGAGAGGGGCTAGGTCTTTAGGTTTCAAGCCATTAAGCCAAGGGGCGTCCCAAAACTTCGTCTTCTTCCCATTTCCCACAACGATATTTGTGGAAGCATAGAAAAGGTCCATGTCCACCTCCGTGCAAGGATTTCCCAAGCCAACCCAAATCTTGGCCGGGTCCGTCCATTCTAACCAAGGCCACCGCAATCTAAGGGCTCTTGCTAATTTCTCAACATTAAGCACTCCAAACCCCCAAGATCTTTGGGGCGGCAAACCGTCTCCCAATTGACTTTGCATTGCCCTCCCGTGACTTTGTCGGTTGCCGTCCAAAGAAAGGCTCTCTCAATCTTCTTCATGTTGTCGAGAACGGGAGGCGGA
Organism: Lolium perenne; assembly: GCF_019359855.2. Classification (NCBI taxonomy): domain Eukaryota; kingdom Viridiplantae; phylum Streptophyta; class Magnoliopsida; order Poales; family Poaceae; genus Lolium; species Lolium perenne. The sequence goes on from NC_067245.2 coordinate 145,993,020, forward strand.
ATGACAAGGGGAGTTAGGTGATAGATCGCTTGGGAGGCAATGGCGGACTTGACAAGAGAGGTTCGACCGGCCATTTTAATGAATTTGCCATCCCAAGATGGAATTTTCCCGGCCATCTTATCAATTAGAGGTTGAAAATCCACATTCTTCAATTGCCACACCGATAGTGGAAGTCCGAGGTATTTGATAGGAAATTTTTCTCTACGAATCGGAAGATCTTCAAGTACATCATCCAAGGCAACACCATGACAATGAATAGGAACAACGGAACTCTTTTGGAAGTTAGTGCAAAGGCCGGTGACCTCTCCAAAAGCCTTAAGGATGCATGCAAGGTTGCGGATATCTTCTCTTAAGGGCGCGAGGAAAATGATCGCATCGTCGGCGTAGAGGGAAGTGCGCAAAATGGGTCCCCGTCTCCTAACTTTGTGACGAAGGCCGTGGGCGGTGGCAATGTCAAGCACTTGTTGCAACGGGTCAATTCCAAGGTTGAAGAGCAAAGGTGAGAGGGGATCCCCTTGCCGGAGCCCGCGGCAATGAGAGATGGGAGGGCCGGCCACACCATTGAGAAGGACCCGGGAAGAAGAAGTGACGAGGAGGGCGGTAATCCAATTACAGAAAGCACTCGGGAAGCCCCTCCGTTGGAGGAGGTCAATCAAGTAATCCCACCTTAGGGAGTCGAAGGCTTTGCGGATGTCAAGTTTGAGGAGGAGACTCGGGTTCTTGTTCTTATGCAATCTTGTAGCCATGTTTTTGACATAGAGAAAGTTGTCATGTATACTTCTTCTTTTGATGAAAGCACTTTGGGCATTTGAGATGAGCTCATTCATGGACGGTCCAAGGCGAATGGCAAGCACTTTGGTTATAATTTGAGATGCAATTATGTGACTCTGTCGGTTTACGGTGGACCGATCGGCCTATAGGAGACCGATAGGGTGTCAGCCGCCTCTACCGTGTCAGATAGCAGAAGTAGATGGCCACCTATAGGCCGACCGGTTAGCTAGCGACCGACGGGCCTGCTAATATTTGATGATTTGCATGGTTCGGTTTAGGGTTAGTTTAGGGTTCCCTCCCACCTCTTCGGCAAATATTTTTTCGCACATATCTCTCGGTAAATATTTTCCCGCCCGTATCTCCCGCCACCGCTCTCCCGCCATACTTTTGCCGCCACGACTCTCCCACCATATTTTCCCGCCACATTCTCGGATTTTTTTCCTATAAAAGCAGGGATCGACATTCTTCGCTGCACAAGTGCTTCTACCTCTCTCTTTTTTCTGCTGGCTCACCCTTAGCTACCATGACTGTGCAGTGCTCTGACCAGGAGTCTAGGCCGATGAAGGCTAAGGCTGCAATTTTGCCCCCGGGTGTGACATCGGAGTGGTGTTGGTGCGACCGTCTTGCGAAGGTTAAGCAGGTGGAGGGTTTCTCTGATCAGTTCGGCATGAAATTTTCCAGATGTCCAGGCATTCCATCGTCAGGTATTTTCCAGCTTGTTATGAGCTACCTTTGAGTCAACATTGCCCACTTAATTATTGCATCCTGCATATGTCGCTTCGACGAAACCATGGCCCCTACAGTGACATTGTTCTGGTGATACTCCAAGTTAGAATCATGGCCATCGTTGACTGTCATTGCAGACGTAAAGTTCTGATTCCATCTGCTAGGAATAGGCACCTCCTCCCCATCATCAGACTCATCGAAATCATCAGCATCCCTTTCACCATCTGTATCTTCCTCTTCCATCTGGTTCTGCATGTGCCCATTTTTTTCGTCACCATCAACCTCACCGTCTTCTCATGTGTAACCATCATCCTGACCACTATAACCATCTTCTGCATGGCTGCTCTGTCCAGGCTCGTAACCACCGCCACCACCGGGTGCTTGACTTCTCTGGCCTGATTCGTAACCACCACCTCCACCGTAACCTCCTTTAGGAGGCGCTACCTCCTTCGCCACCGGAAGAACTAAGGCCACAGGGTTAGTTCCTCTCCTCTCAAACCCTTTTAACCAGCTCACCCACTTAGAGATATCATCTACAGGCCTCAGATACCAGAAAACATTTGATAACGATTTAGTACACAATGCATGAACACCCAATGTGTGCACTTCAGGATCAAGCTCGAAACATTCTTTCAACCAATCCTTCACCTGCTCAATTGTCCACGTTCTAGGGGCAGTCAAATCCATCTCTACAGATTTGAACTCACTCAGATCAACTTCCATCTCATTTGATCGGACACTACCAAAAATCATAGTAAAATACTATCTTCACTATATCTGACATCTTAGCTGACCTAAAAAATTGGCCCGCGTCAACAAATGTAACTACTCCATAGCACAGAAATATACTAACACCAACAGAAGCCCACATAAACCTAAACAATTAACACTAATACGGAAAGACTAGGGTTTACCCTTGTAGCGTGAGCAGACTCTCCAACAGCAGCAGCACCAATAGCACGCAGCAGCTTAGCACCAGCACCAACACCAACACGCAGCAACAGCTCATCCCCTTACACCACCACCAACCTCCACCACTTCATCACCATTGATGCTAAACAGCACCACTAATCGTCTCCAAATCCTAACCCATCTGTAGATCGGGGTTCCCTCAACTAGTAGTAGCAAAATGGTGAAGTTTTGGTGGCTAAATCAGTGGGAATCTGAGAAAATCTGAGTTTTATGCGAGGTGCTCTTAGAGCTCTCGTCGAACAGGAAAGAGAGGAAAAAGGACAAAGGAAGAAGAAGATGAGGCCAGCGACGTGGGCGTGGGCCATATGCCATGTACGGTCAGCCAACATGCGAGGCCAGCAAATGGCCGACAGAGGATGTCGGCCGGTGAGGGCAGGCCTGCCACCTACTATCGGTCCACAGTTGGCCGATCGGACCACTGCCACCCGATCGGTCCACTCCTGTCCGAGAGAGTCACATTATTGAAATAGTTTCAAAACACGTGACATTCCCAGAAGTAAATAAAAAATCATATTATTAAAAAATCGCACATTCGGATAACATACCTAGTGAGTACAAAATTCTCATACTCCTCCGATTCATATTAATTGACTTCAATATAGATGTATCTAGAACTAAAATGTGTCTAGATACATCCATATTTGAGTCAATTAATATGAACCAGAGGGAGTATCAAAAGAAGATATTGATTTTAAGGCAGAGGTCAGATTATTAAAGGAACGGCATCAGATACAATTGAGCTCATGCAAGACAAGTTATATTTTATTTTCCTTTTTGGGTTCCAATTAAGAAGATAAAGATTGAGATGAATTGCCATCACTGCCGTAATTACAAAGTAACAGAACACTGATGCTAATTCCTACTCCGTATTAAATAATCAACAAAGCAATGGCACCAAACAAACCTGAATACATCATCAGTTCACAAGACACAGCAAAGTCCCAAGGCAACATATCAAGAGTAAACCAATAGAAAGCTGTAGTAACCATTAAATTGATAATGCCTCAACTCTGCAGAGATCTGATGATGCACTCTGCTGTAGTACAGATTAATGATCAAAATTGCTAAGTTTCAGCTAGCTGAGACGTAGCTTATGTCTCAGTCATGTGCTCTATCGTTGGATTTAATTTCTGCTTGAAGATTCGTCTTTGCTCCTGTTTGTACTTTGTTTAGACATAAGTCTCAGTCGGCTGAACATTGGCGACACCCATTAATAATTTAAACGTATGTAGCCCATCGAGGCCCTCACCTACCCAGAAAAACCCAGAGACACATTTAGATAGGCACACATTTACAAAAGACAACCTTGCAAAGAGACACTGAAATGGGTGCATAAAATGTGTGTTTTATGATTCTCAAGAAACACTTAACCACTTGTTTATTGCATGCCCATTTGCTCGTCTCATTTGGAGAGTAGTCATTTTACCTATAACATCCCTTATCTGATCAATGTGACAAATATGTTTAGAAATTGGCTAAATAGGATTGATAAGAAAACAAAAGCTCGAATCTGTGTGGAAGTTTGTGGTTTAGTTTGAGCAATATAGAATTGTCGTAATGTGGTCTTTAACAGAGTGCAAAAACCAAATTTCTTGCAGGTTATCCATATATAGGGTGGCTTCTTCAATCCACATGTGGTCTTACCTCTTTCCCGTGGAGCAGCGGGAACCTATGGATACTGGGTGCAATCGACTGATGGTGGTTGTACGGGCTATCTTCAGCCAGGGTGGCTAGCAACTTTTTAAACGTATACAAGATGCATAGAGGCTATTTTTTTGGTCTTTGTTTAGATGGTTGATTTTTGCTGAAAATTTAAGTGATCCTTGAATTATAGAACTTATACTTTGATGCTAGCAATAAAATAGAGGCTGTGCATCGTTTCAATGCAGAGGTGGTGATGCCTTCATTTTGAAAAAAAAAATCTAGCCTTCTCGCCCACCTTGTAAATTCTCATACCAAAACTGGACTTGCCTCAGTAATAATAAAAACACTGATGCTAATTCACATCAAATAATCCTCACCGAATCATTAGGACCAACAAACTTGAATACAACATAAGTACACAAGAAACAGCAAAGCCCTAAGCCAAGCTATTCAGAGTAACCCAATTGATAGCCTTATTAACCATCTTCCATAAGAGGCAGAAGGGTTTGAATAACTTTTAAAAGGGAACATCACTTGAAAATTATGTCAACTGGACCACATTTGTTTAATAATCCTCAACAGAGCATTAGCACCAACAAAATTGAATACGCGATCAGTACACAAGACACGGCAAAGTCCTAAGCCAAGATTTTCAGAGTAGAGAGTGGATTTGGTGATCAGGTGTATACGTGTGCATGCACTCAGAGTCGTTTGATTTGCTTTTAGATTCCCACTGCCCGGAAAGATGTTAACGGCAAGTACACGGCGGGGTAAGCTAATGATCGGCAGTGAGAAAGGAAAAGCACAGCAGCGAGCTGCAAAACGTTGTCAGCTAGCATGCTAGATTGCATGCGAGTGGGACCCGCTTCATGGATGGAATAAAAAACTGCATCCCTTACCAGCGACATATACACTTGATTTTAACAACTTGTTCCATCCTTTTCTTAACCAAGTCACAATGAGAAACCGTAAGCGTCCAAATTAACTAATTAAACCCGATTCACCCCATGAGATAATAATAGTTAGAACTGTATATGAATCGATTGGTTTCCGAGGGTTACTAGCGAACAAATACAATCACGGTTAGTTCAGCAAACCAGTATGCGTTTCAAGTATAGAATAATCCCTCAAAACATAGTAGTACTCAACAATTAGGGAGGACGTGACGGTTTGGTGGCGATTAAACTAGACATGAGCAAAGCTTACGACCGGGTTGAGTGGGATTTCCTCGAGCAAATGATGGTGAGAATGGGCTTTGCCACCCACTGGATACATGTGATTATGAATTGTGTGCGATCGGTCTCATACAAAGTCAAGATAAATGGATGTTTGTCAGAGGCTTTCCTACCAGAACGGGGGCTCCGCCAGGGGGATCCTTTGTCACCATATCTTTTTATCATCTGTGCGGAGGCGTTCTCGGTGCTGTTACGGAAGGCGGAGGAAGAGGGGTCCATCGAGGGAGTGCAAATTTGTGAGGGAGCCCCAAAAATAAACCATTTGTTCTTCGCTGATGACTCGCTGATTATTATGAAAGCCACTACCCAGAGTGCAAGGAAGCTGCAGCAAATTTTAGCTTTATATGAGGATCAATCGGGGCAAATGATAAACAAGGACAAGTCATCCGCGTATTTCAGTAAAGGAATTAGAGCTCGTACCAAAAATGCAGTGCTGAATGTCATGGGCATACCAAGGGAATCACAAAACCAGAGATACCTGGGGTTGCCGGTCCATCTGGGGGCATCCAAGAGCAAAGAATTCGAGTACTTGAAGGAGAAAATCTGGCGGCGTATCCAAGGGTGGAAGGAATGGTTGCTTTCAAAAGCAGGGAAGGAGATTTTGGTCAAGGCTGTAGCACAGGCCATCCCTAGCTATGCCATGTCATGTTTTGATCTCACCAAAAAGCTATGTGATGAAATCAGTAGTATGATTGGACGCTATTGGTGGAGTCAGCAGGACGGTAAGGATAAATGTCACTGGATAGGGTGGGGGAGAATGACCAGAGCCAAAGAGGAGGGAGGCCTCGGCTTTAGGGACCTCCATATTTTCAATATGGACATGCTATCACGACAATGTTGGCGAATATTGCAACACCCAGACTCTCTATGTGCTATTGTCCTAAAAGCAAAGTATTTCCCTGAGAGCTCAATTTTTTATGCAAAACCACAGTCTGGCATGTCTTATACATGGTGTAGTTTACTCCGGGGGCTAGAAATCCTAAAGCACGGAGTTGTGTGGCGAGTAGGGGATGGAGAGAAGATCAACCCATGGCTGGATCCGTGGATACCAAGGGGATCAACTAGAAGACCGGTGGCGACGCAAGGTCGGTCAATTATCACTACTGTAAGTGAGTTGATAAACCCCATTACGGAAACATGGGACGAGGAGCTTATTCGTGACAATTTTACTGCTGAAGATGCTCGCGATATTCTGTCAATTCCATTACGCCCGGACATGGAGGACTACGTAGCCTGGCATCTTGATAGCAAGGGCATTTTCAGTGTCAAATCTGCATATCGTCTTGGGGTAAGTATACGGGATGCAAGACTGAACCGAGATGCCAGTTCATCATTGACTGATACTGCTAGGTGCAACAGTGAATGGAAATACCTTTGGAGAATGGACGTCCCAGGGAAAGTGAGAATCTTTCTTTGGCGCCTCGCACACAATAGCTTACCAACTCGCCTAAACATCCAGCGGAAGGGCGTTGTCTTGGACACGAGATGCCCTGTGTGTGATCGATTTGATGAGGACGGTGGGCACATTTTTCTCAAATGCAAAGAAGTCAAGTATGTGTGGAGACACCTCAACCTGGAAGCTGTCAGACTTCAGCTGCTTGAATGTCCAGACGCCCATACTGTGTTGAACAGGGTGTTAGCTCTTCCAAAGCAGCAACAAGCACTGGTGGCGGTGACCCTTTGGGATTGGTGGACTGCACGTAACAAACTCAATGCGGGCGAGAAGAGGAAGACGACTGAAGAGATTTGCCATCTGATCATAAAACACCACCATGAATTCTCACCGGAACCAAAGGCACTGGTCGAGGTTCAGCCGGTTCAGAGTAAATGGGAGCCGCCACCATCAGGTTTTGTTAAGGTCAATTTTGATGCCTCTTTCATCCCGGAGCTGAAAAATGGATCTTACGGATATGTAATCCGTGCCGAAGATGGGGAGTTCCTAGCTGCTGGTGCCGGAAAGTTGAATCACCTCCGAAGTGCCCTTCATGGCGAAGCTGAGGCATGTATTGCTGCAATGGAAGGTACATCGAATCTGGGTATGTTCAGAGTACTTTTTGAGTCTGATTCCACCACATTGATCGAAGCCATCAACAATGGAAACTATGATCTTGCGGATACTGGTGTCCTGATGCGTGAGGCGCGGAGTTTGAAGTTTCTGCACTTTGACAATGCAGAGTTTACATACTGTCGCCGTGATTGTAATAATGTAGCTCATACTCTGGCTCAGTTTGGCTACCAGGGCAGTGCTTCCACATCCAGCTGGATGGACACTGCTCCTGTTTGTATAATCGAATTGCTTGGCAGCGATCTTGCTGTGCAGCTCGTTTAGTGGAATATAATTTCCTTTTCAAAAAAAAAAAAGTAGTACTCAACAATTTTATAGCTAATCGACTCTGCATTTGAGGACGCACAAAGTACGAACCCGACGTCTGTAACGAGACTGCACCTTTGTCATCGGCCGAGCCAGGAAGCAGCGGATATGTTGAAAGGAGCAAGGCTGCTGGAGAGATCAGGGCATCTCCAACGGGGCGACCCATCCCGCGCCCGCGCGTTCGGATGGGTCGAGCCGGACAAAATCCCGGCCCAACGCAGGGACGTACCGTAAAAGCGGACTGCCGCGGCGTCCGGAACGACGCAAACCCGGCCCAAATCTGGGTTAGGTTTGCGTGGCCGCGGATGGCACGCGGCGTCCACTCACGTCCGGGCGCATGTCGCCTCGTCTCCATTGGGACCACCTGTCGGTAACCCGGAAACCTATTAAATGGGGACTAGAGGGGATCTGGCCCTCCACACCAGTCCCCACTCCACTCCACCATGGCCCCGAAGCGAGTGTTCGCTCCCGGAGCCAACGACGACGAGGCGAGCAGCAGCCGGCGTCCGCCGCCGGCGCTGCGGGCCGGCGGGAACCGCGGCGGCCTCCACAGCGGAGAGGCCGCCGGCAGCGCGCGGCATTGCCGCAACCGCCGCCGCTGCTGCTCGAGCCCAAGGCCGAGTCCTCGGAGGAGGACCCCGACCTTCGCGCCGCGCTGCTCATCTCGGTGGCGGAGGAGGACGAGAAATGGCCGCACCTCCAGGCGGCCATTCGAACCTCCCAGATGGAGGAAGCGGCCCGGCAGGCGGTGGAGGAAGCCGAGGCCTGGGAGCTGTACGCCTAGGCCCGCCAGGCGCGACGGGAGGAGGAGGAAGCGGCGCGGCGGGAGGAGGCCGTGCGCCGCGAGGAGCAGCGGCGGGGAGTCTCGGCGCCGCGCGGAGGAGGAGCGGCGCCGGATGGCCGGGCGCCGCGCCCGGGGAGAGGGAGCAGCGCCTCGGGGAGGAGGCGCCGCTCCGTGCGCCGCCGCTACCTCGGGTGGCTCCGACCCCCACTCGGCCCGGGAGGAGGCCCCGTGGTCTCCGTGGCCGGAGTCCCCGGCGCGGTTGAGCCACAACAGTGCCTCGCCGCCCGGGGACGTTGTCGACGCCGATGCCGACGACGCCCACACGGCCTAGGCGGCGCACCGGCGGCCACCGCGGCGACCAAACCCTAGCTTAGGGTTCGTAGTTTAAATTAAAGCCCATATAGATGGGTTCTTTTGTTAGTTATTTGCCCAAAATAGGGCTATGTACAAATTTGCCCAAAATAGGGCGTATGTTTAATCAAATTTCGTTTCAATTTGCATTTTTATTTTGTTTTTCCATTTATTCGATTATGCGGTGCGACCGCGCGTTGGGCGCAGCGTGCGACCCAAACGGACACGCGGACGCGGCCCGCTGTCCGGGTGTCCATTCGGCCACCCAAACGGCCCAAAACAGACGGCCCAGCGCGTCCGTTTGGATCGCCCGGTTGGAGATGCCCTCAGCAACGCTTCCCACCGTCGGTCAATGCGTCCGCGTCCGCGCGGAGAGCAGTGGCGGAGAGGCGGACGAGTGACAACGCAACTGCAGGCGGCACCGGCATGGCCGCGAGAGGAAGGGTCGCTAGATCTCCCCTCCGTGATAAACCGATAGGAGATGGAGAGCAAGGACCTCACCCCCACAGGATTGAGACGCGTACGCTCGAATCTAGGACCTCGCCGACGATGCTCTCTGATGTCCTCTGCTCTCAGGTCGGCCCAATCGACTGCGTCGCTCCTTCGGTCAAGAATCAGGGGGCGGGTCGGCGTTGAGGAATCAGGGGAGGCATGGGGGTAGGTGGGCGGGGAGGGGCCGCACCGGAGGCTGGAGGAGCTGCGGTGCGCCGACAGAATCCGGCAAAGATTGGGCCTGGCGCGGGGGCAGTGGTCAGGCGCGACGCGGCGGCGCAATCCGTTAGAGCAACTCTAACAGAGCCCGTAAATCCCACCAGAACCGAATTTTTCCGACGGATTTACGGGTTCGGGCCGAAACTGGCGCAGATCAGCGCCTGAAAAAGTGGGCCGGCCCGAATTGGAAGTTCAGGGGCCCGAACAACTCCCCGCTCGGCCCCTATTAGAGCATCTCTAACAGAGCCCGAAAAAGTTGAAACCGAAAAGGGGGGATTCAGTCTCCCGAAAACGAGAGTTAGTCAGTTTTTGGCAGTGGCGCAGAACAGAAACCGTAAAGAGGAACTGAAAACATGAATTTAGAAATCTCGCAGTCGAATTCATCGATGAACACATATAGACGATAGTTGTTGCTCCGATTGAGCACCAAACATTACATAATTCGAACTAATAACCTAAAATAAGTAATGTCCGCAGCAGTGCGATCTAATTTTGCCCAAAAATCGGCCAGGCGGCCTCTACGCGCGACGACGGCGGTGGTGGCGGTGGAAGGCGAGACGGCGGCCGCTTGGAGCTCCTACTCTTCGTCCAGCGCGACGATCTCCAGCTGGAAGCGGCGGGCGCGTTCTTCACGGCGCGCCGCCTCGTATTCCTGGACTTGCCGGACGGCGTCGGCCTCCTCGCGGCGCCTGCGTCGACGGGCCTCCGAGGCGGACACGGCCGCCACTTGAGCGAGGACCGCCTCCTCCTCCTCGTCGTCGTGGACGTAGTCCTCGGCGGACACGACCGTCGCCGCCGTCTGCGCGACGACAGCCATCTCCGCCTCCGCCTCCTCCTCCTCTGACTCTTCATCCTCCTCCTCTTCCTCCGACTCTTCCTCCTCCGACTCGGACCACCGGAGGCGTCGCGAGAACCCGGTGGAGGACCCCTCACCTCCGAGCGCGTACTTGGCGAGCTTCCCCGGGGGCGTGAGCCCCCTGTTGGTCCACCGGCGGGCGTTGCGCTTGCGCGCGCCCTCCGAGCGGACCCATTTCCGCCGCTCTTCCTCGGTGCGGAATACGGGCGGACGCGGCGGCGAGTCCCCGTCGCCCAATCCCGCGACTGGGCTGCCGGCACCTCCACGGGAGGCCATCGAGCGGCGGAGTGTGGTGGTGCGGTGGCTGGCTAAGCTTGGATTGCTCGTCGGAGCGGGGGACTGGCGGCGGCGGAGGAAGAGAAAACGGCGGAGGGGAGTAGGGTTCGCGAACCGAACTCCCCTCCGTGAATGCTTTTAATAGGGGCCGTGCGGGGAGTTGTTCGGGCCCTGAAGTTCCAATTCGGGCCGGCCCACTTTTTCAAGCGCTGATCTGCGCCAGTTTCGGCCTGAACCCGTAAATCCGCCGGAAAAGTTCGGTTCCGGCGGGATTTACGGGCTCTGTTAGAGTTGCTCTTAAAAGCGTTCGCGGAGGGGAGTTCGGTTCGCGAACCCTACTCCCCTCCGCCGTTTTCTCTTCCTCCGCCGCCGCCAGTCCCCCGCTCCGGCGAGCAATCCAAGCTTAGCCAGCCACCGCACCACCACACTCCGCCGCTCGATGGCCTCCCGTGGAGGTGCCGGCAGCCCAGCCGCGGGATTGGGCGACGGGGACTCGCCGCCGCGTCCGCCCGTATTCCGCACCGAGGAAGAGCGGCGGAAATGGGTCCGCTCGGAGGGCGCGCGCAAGCGCAGCGCCCGCCGGTGGACCAACAGGGGGCTAACGCCCCCGGGGAAGCTCGCCAAGTACGCGCTCGGAGGTGAGGGGTCCTCCACCGGGTTCTCGCGACGCCTCCGGTGGTCCGAGTCGGAGGAGGAAGAGGAAGAGTCGGAGGAGGAAGAGTCGGAGGAAGAGGAGGAGGATGAAGAGTCAGAGGAGGAGGAGGCGGAGGCGGAGATGGTTGTCGTCGCGCAGACGGCGGCGACGGTCGTGTCCGCCGAGGACTACGTCCACGACGACGAGGAGGAGGAGGCGGTCCTCGCTCAAGTGGCGGCCGTGTCCGCCGCGGAGGCCCGTCGACGCAGGCGCCGCGAGGAGGCCGACATCGTTCGGCAAGTCCAGGAATACGAGGCGGCGCGCCGTGAAGAACGCGCCCGCCGCTTCCAGCTGGAGATCGTCGCGCTGGACGAAGAGTAGGAGCTCCAAGCGGCCGCCGCCTCGCCTTCCACCGCCACCACCGCCGTCGTCGCGCGTAGAGGCCGCCTGGCCGATTTTTGGGCAAAATTAGATCGCGCTATTGCGGACATTACTTATTTTATGTTATTAGTTCGAATTATGTAATGTTTGGTGCTCAATCGGAGCAACAACTATCGTCTATATGTGTTCATCGATGAATTCGACTGCGAGATTTCTAATTTCATGTTTTCAGTTCCTCTTTACGGTTTCTGTTTGCGCGACTGCCAAAAACTGATTAACTCTCGTTTTCGGGAGACTGAATCCCCCATTTTCGGTTTCAACTTTTTCGGGCATGCTCTTAGCCGTGTGGGAAAGGGGCTCACCTGTGGCTCGTGCTCCTGACGCAGGCTCGATCCCAGCCGCCGTGCTGAGCAATTGGAGGCCCGCGTGCATCTGGCGCTGGGTTGTCTCGCCGTTGGCCCTTCCTGGCGGCGGGCCATGGAGACGGGCCTGCAACACACGGTGGAGGTGGGCGTCCGCTGCGCCGCTCTTCGCTTCGAGCGTGCAGGACGTGTGATTCCGCCTCGCCTCCCAGGATAAGATGAAAGTGACAGTTGCCTCGCCTCCCAGGATAAGATGAAAGCGACAGTACTTCGCACAGGTTAGAGTAGAATTGCTTTATCATCTCACGGAATAATAATAAACGGTGTTAGACACGTGGCAGCCAGTTACCGCGTGCTCACGTATACACCTGATCACCAAACTCTATCCGTTTCAGAGTAAACCAATTGATAGCTTTATTAACCATCTTCCATAAGAGGCAGAAAGGGTATATATAACTTTTAGAAGGGAACATAAATTTAAAATTAGGTCAACTGAACCACATTTTTTAGAGTTCTATATCCAAGTCGTTACACATACAAGTATCTTCTGCTGGCCAATCACCACACAAACAACAACAGAGCGTTTAGCACAATACATAGTACATATCATCCACTGCATTTTATTGCATGCTCTGCATGATATATAAAAGACTACAAAACAGGGACATCATGGAAGGGTTCTCTCGTAGAGGGGGAGTGCTCCGAGTGCTTCACGCTCTGCTCTCTCCTTTTTCACCTGGAAAATACAAGGCATCAAACAGTAGCCAACTAATAAGGCTGGATCTTATAACAGTTAAACGGATGAGTGTCTAGGGATTCCATAGCAACATTGGATACGGATGGTATCCTATCAGCAGAATAATGAAATAAGAAGGGTACTACACAAATCACATCGATCGTATAATTAGACAGGTTCTCAATTGGACAGCCACCACTATGGAAACATCAATCGTGCAATACGAACTTGATATGGACCTATGATTGATCGAAAATAACAGTGGATAGTGATTATCTGATACCAAACAACTTTCAACTGCAAGATGTCTAGAGTGGATAGCATATTTGCACTTCGTGCACACTATCTTTTGGTGGTAAGTCAGATGTTATGCAAAAATAGGGAAATACAATAGACAGAAAAGACAATAGTCAACGACCAAGTCTAATACTAGTTAAGTCCACACAAATGGACTTTACTGTAGAATTGTGATTGGCAATGGGGAAAATACTCTCTGTGACTTCTAGACTTTACTCAGTTTCTCTAAACCAAGAGACCACTGTTAGTAAAGCATTTTCTACCGGGATCAGAAATCTCAGATTCAGAAGGGCTATGGTTGGACAAAGAAAAGAACAACGGCTAAGAATGTGTGGTGTGTGTGGGGATGTGACTTTGTCAGGAGATTCAGATAAGCTATATTGGAAATTGTCCGACACAGGGGTTTTCACTGTGAGATCTTGAGATCTTTTTATCACGCTCTACAGAATTATGGGGTGGTGCCATACAGGTTTATGTGGAAGATTAAGATTCCTATGTGAGTCAAAACATTTCTTTGGTTGGTGCTGAAAGGTAGCATCTTGACGAGGGATGTTCTCTTGCAAAAGGTGGGTCATGTTCGAAGAGTTACTTATTTTGTGGAAGCAATGAATCGATTGACCATCTTTTCTTTTCTTGCCCTTTAGCCAGATATGTGTGGAATGTGTTAGTATTGCTTTCAGTTTCAAACTTCCCTTCACCAATGTTCAAAGTTGTGTGAACATCTGGCTTAAAGGGTTGCGCGGTCTGAACCGAAAGGTTGCTGCGGTGGTGATAGCGGCAGTTTTCTGGGGGACTTGGGAAACAAGAAACCTAGCATGTTTTCAAAAGAAGTGGCCAGATGAACCGATTGCAGTCATACAAAATCTGCTATTGGTTTAATTTCTGGAGCTCTTTGCAGGTGAAGGACAGCGCAAAGGATCGACTACGATGGCTTGCAAAATTGGTGGAGCGAATCGCAACTGAGGTGCTAAGTGCCAGGAGGAGCTGGGTGTCATGGACCCAAGACTGGCAATGTAGAAAAAGTAGACAAGAAGACATTTTGAAAAACAGAAAGACGAAGAACTGAAGTCGTCGAAGTCTGAAGCCTGGGAGAGAATGCTTCAAGTGTGAGGGTCTGTAGCTCCAGGATGTGTTGCCTGTGCCTGTGCGCCCCTTTCCTCTTTTGTATTCTCATCATCTGGCTTAGGCTGTTTAGTTTCTTCTTTCTTTCAAACAAACTCTCCGTTCCATGGCGGGTTGGTGGTGTTGCTGAGGTCTGTACCAAACAACTTTTGGTTTCTCTTAATGGAAATCGGGGGAAACCCTTTAATTCAAAAAAAAAAAGTCCACACAAATGGTAACATAAGAATTCTGTAGGAACTAGGGAAAAAGGCACAAAAAGGACTAGATCTGAATTGGTCCATCTTTGAATAATGAGAGATGAAAGATGAATGTGCAAAGCTGCATCGAGGATCTAACTGTAGGAGGAGTTTTGATCATTACAACCATGTGTCAATTTTCCACTGATGTCATGTACTCTGCAATATCTAATTTGACAGAGAAAGGAGTATACACTATGACAAGCTAAGATATAAGAAAAAAAACTAGCAGACACATATATAATGAAAAGCATTTGGTAGAGCAAATGATAATGGCTAAATAACAGATTCACACTACGTGCATTTTTACCAAGTAAAAAAATGCCTCCTGGACAAGTTAAGTGATGGATGCGTGAAGTAAACAACAAAAAGGAAGGGTGATGATAAATAATATAACTTACCAGAGCCAGCATGTCTGAAAGATAGCTTTTGAAAGGTGTCTGCAGTGCCTGCCAAACAAAATCAACCATGTCAAAATCTTAAGACTTTTACAGTTGTACTGGTGTCTTATTATATATATTAGTGAACTGAAAAATATTAGTGGTGCTTAGTAGTAGGATGCCCATAATAACATGTGTTCCACGAGGTTAAAATAGACCTCGATGACCATATATACCTAATGCTTAGTTTCTTAACTCACTTTATCTTAAGTTGCAGACCTTATGGCTTCACGCAACTAAGGAAGACAAACTAATAATATCCCCGACAGAACAGAGGAAGACAAACTAACGATTTCCCGGCAGAATAGAGGAAGACATCACTGCAGTGGTATAAGAAGTGCCTGGCACAAGGAGTCTTGGCCATCTGTCAGTTGGTCAAGTGATCTGCAATGCTTCCTCAAGACCAATCACAGTTTCAACAGTGTCAAGTGGATCAGAGACATGACAAGAGCGCCCAGATGAAAAAAAATCATATAAGTACAGCCCTCACACATAAGGCACATAGGCTACCAAAACTGCCAACCTGACAAACTATATCCAGTAGTGAACAGGAATTGACAAAATTCACCAGCATGAATGAAATGGAAGATTTCTCATTTCGAAATTGCTTGCACATCGGATAGCCAAGGACACGAATCTTCACCTTGACGTCGTCGGGGAGGTACTGATGCTTCATGGAGAGGTCCATGGCTCGCTTGAGGCGCTGGTTGCGGGCGTCCACCACCTCCCGCGGGAGCCGCGCCAGCGCCTCCTTGATGTCCAGGTCGTTGTACGGGTCGTACAGGTCGTCGTACCGCAGCCCTAAGCCGAAACAAGAAGCGACGTCAAGATCGCGGGGATGATCCAGCAAACCCTAGATTTCGAGAGGCGGGGGGTGGGTACGGACCGTAGTTGCTGAGGCGGTAGGCGACGGTCTTCATGTGGAGGCGGGCGAGCGGGTTCTTCCGCGGGTTCACGAACCACGCCGACAGAGACGACAGCATCTTCGAGATGCTTCTAGAACTAGAAGGTTCCTAGGCCCGCGGCTTCGTTCCTCCGGGGTGGTGTTTTCGTTTGGTCGCGAGCTCGCGATAGAGCCGACAGATGAATGATCTTTCTCTCTCTCTCTTTTTTTTTTTAGGGACAGAGATTTTTTTTTATTTGAGGGGAAAGACCACCGCTTTATTAATCACTAGGACAATGCCCGCGCGTTGCGGCGGAATAGCAATAAATATTGACTTTTAAGAGTGAATACTCATCGGCAATAGCGATCCATAGACGCCACACTGTTTCTATTTCGTTATTGTTGGCCATCGCTAGACATCCTTCCGTTGGGCGCCGATTGTTTCTTGCATCTTTGCCATAGTTGTGTAGGCAACGGTGGAGGGCCTCATCGCTCCCGCTCGTTGCCAGAGGGCCTCGTGGGACACGATCACGTCTATGTCGATCAGTAGCCAATCGTCAAAGCCCGTCATTTTCTCAGACCCTCTCCTTCGTTATCCTTCCTAAATCAGCCCGCATATCTTACATACAAATACCTCATCCTCTCCTTGCATCTCAAGGAATCCCGTTTTCTCTTTTGGGCCATACATAATCATATAGGCTTGTTTGTTCTCTATCTCCCATTGACCAAACCTATGAGATTTTGCTATCGTTATTCCCACCGCTTAGCGGCACGACATTAAATGAAGTGTGTTTCATATATTCGAATCCATACATAAGTCAAATCCAAATGGCATGGAGTCGTTGCTCGATATGTCTTTTTTACTGCCAATTGTGAAAAACATAAAACATAATTTTAAAATGTTAATTGTGAAAATTATATCTCGCTTAAGAGGTCGGGACTCTCTATTGGCATCGTTGGTGAGTAAAACGCGTGGATGAACTCTTCAGCCACATCCGATTCCTACGGATCTCATGATATTTCAAAATCAATGTTGTCACAGATGAGGAGAAATAAATTAGATAATCGTCTTAGTCTTGCGCACCCACCCAATCTGACAATCTAAAATATCTCACATGAAAAACATAACTGTAGAGCTTACCATATTTTAAATCAAGCACAGGGCTACAAATAATCGACACATAATTTGTTGGTTCAGTTCTCACAATGATATGAAGAAATGGGTAGATAATGCGCTGCTTACAGCCATTTAGGAGCACATAAAGAAGTATCTAAAAAAATATACGAGATTTTTTTAAAAGGCTCACTTTCATTGGAAAAAGAAAGTTAAATTGATAGCCGTTCGGCCCAGCCGAGGCTGCACCCAGTAGCCCACTTAACTCAGAGCAGCCCTAGGAGCAGGCACGCCGCAAGGCACGCGACCCCTACCACCCCAATCCCAGTGGCTAGCGCGCCGCCGCACGCGACTAACTTTCTGGCCTCCCTCTCTCTCTATCTCTCTCACATGGTCCGGCATCTGCTCAAACGCGGTGGGGTGTCGGCGCCCGTGCCGATCCGTCGGTCCCGGCTGGCGCTCGCCACGCCGCCGCCGCCCAATCTACTGTCACCAGAGCGGCGACCCCGCCTCTGCCTCGCCTCCTGAATCCACACAATTTCGGGGCGAATTTCGTTGCTTGGCCTCCTTACACAGATGTCTGAATCCACACAATTTCGGGGCAAATTTCGTAATAGCTCAGAAACCTCTGTGCTTGGCAGCCTTACACAGATGTCTGAGATTTTCTTCCCATCCCTCGCCGTCCTTCTCTCCACTTCTTTCAAATCTTTGTGAGGAGGCTTGTTGATTAGAGGAAACTTAAGCTATATAAACCAGACGAACTCAATGCGGTGGAGCGAGGTGGGACTATCTAGCACAAAATATTCATGTTTGTGGCTAATCTACTGCAGCCTTTGGACGGACGGAGGCCCACCAACACAACAACCTCGCAGCGCAACGGACCGAACGCCCGGCCTGCGTGATCGATCAAATACATGGTGGGTTCGTTCGGGATGACGAAAATATAGCACGAACCGATACCTAATGGCACAGTGCAGTATTATGCAGATTTGTGGAAGGGCAAAACGGTCCAATAAAAAGCGTTGACGAAAATTTTAGCAGAAACCTTAGCTCCTTTATTATTAGGTATAGATATAGACTAGTAAGTGTGCACGTGCAACGCACGTTTAATAACATGTATGCCCTCCGTCCGTAATAAGTTTTAGAATTTTATTTAAATTTAAACTAAACTGATCTAAAGTTCGACACTTATTATAGATTGAAGAGTATTATAGATGATGTAACACAGAAACCGTGGACTCCGTGAACCATTGGAATCTGAATTCTTTTTCTTTTAACATAGTAAGTGTGCAGGTGCAACACAGGTTTAATAATATGTAATAGAAACATCTATTTTTCTGATGATGAGTTGGACGTTTCAAGTTTCTTAGGAGATCTATTCACAATCATACACTCTGTGAGACGTGTATTTTTTTTGTCATGTTCCAAGTTTCTAGTTTCTATATTATCATCATTCAGTTCCGAATCCACTAAAATGACATGTAATTTTCTTCTCAATGTGTCATGTGAACCTATCGAGTAGTATTCGAAGTTAGTTTTCAAATGGTGATACGTGAAATTAGATAAATATCATATCAGAGAGCGAATGATGGAATTTTCAATACAAATAATTCTCAATTCATATAAATAGTTTAATATTATCTTTTAAATCATCAAATAATCAAAAGTGTTTGTTAGTGTCCAGATCTCGAATCAAAAAAAGGGTGGCTGGTTTCAGCATGGTACTCTCATGCTTTCTACCTGGTCAAGATGGCCTGAACTCACGTAAAAAAAAAAAAAGATGGCCTGAACTATATTTGGTTGGAAGCCCCAAATAATCACGCTCCAAATAATTTACTAGCCTCATTGTGAATCTAGTCGATCAACAGAGCCAGATATGATTGGTTAGTTGCTGCGCAGGAATGCCCAGCCTACCGAAATCGAGCGCCTGGCACAGGCTAAACAAGTTGCCTGTGTATAATCCAGGCTAAGCAAGATATTAGCTTTTCCAGGGCAGGCAAGCAACAAAACATTACCAGGACGCAGCGAGGACAGCATATCCAAACACGCTTTCACTCTCAGAAACCAGCCCGTCACCAACCTCCCCACCGCTCCCGCGCAGTTGCTGCCTTTTTCTCCCCGCCGTCCACCATTCGATACTCACCAGCTCTGTCTCTCGACCTCGTGTCCTCCCTCCCTCCCTTTCGCCCCCACCCCCAGCGCGAGGACTCTGCACGTCCTGCTCTTCCCCGCCCCTTCCCGTTGAATCCGGTCGCCCAAGTGCTCAAGGAAGCGCTCGAACTCGTCATGCCCACGGGCGAGCCAGCGCTAGGCGCCGCCAGAGGCGGATGAGGAGGCGCGGGGCACGTCGGAGGACTCCACAGCTCCGGCCACACAAAATACAAGGTCAAATCTCAAATCCTCTTTCCATTTCTCTTTCCGAGCTCGAGCTGCCGTTCCGTCTGGGCCAGGGTGATCTTTCCGAGCTAGAAATGAGGATGGACTTAGTTGTTATAGTGATCTTGTTCTATCTGCCAGATGCAGCTATAGACACTGCTTCTGTTCTCAATCTCAAGTGAATTCTCTGTTTTCGATGTCCTCAGGTTTCAGTTATGTTTTGTACAATGCAAACTCCTGCTGATTTTCAATATAATTCATATTTAGCAGATCAATTTTGCTAATAAGGCTCGAAAGCAACATAAATAAAGGGAGGATTCTCTAAATAATGTCATGGAAGATATAACTTTGATGAACTAATTTCTGAAGCATTTGCTGCATGTTTCTAATCACAGTTGCTTGACCTTCTGGAAAATTTAAGCTGACTTAGTTCTGTCAAATGGAATCTCATGCTAATATTCAATACTATTATTATTTAGCAGATCATTTTTGCTAGAAATAGGACCAAAGGGAGATCCTCTTTTAGTGAGCTTTTATATATACCTATAATGAGTGTAGTTTCCCTGAATCTTGTTCTTCAGTATGCATAATGTTGTAGTTTTAAGTCTGCGTTACACTATCTGTACTGGCATTGTCAGCTTGTCCCGTATAGCTTCTGGCCCTTCCGTGCAGGACGTTGGTGCTGAGTCCAAGTCCCGGGCTGCCAGCATTTGTTCTTGGATAATTCCTAACAGCAACACAAATAAAACCAAAGTTTCACTATGGAGAATTGGAATTGTTGGAGAGATTGTATGACAAGAAAACTGACATTTGTCAAGTTGGAGTATCTAGCCTCTTTGCCAGTTATATTTTCTAGCTCATTGTTCTCAGCTATTTCACTTGATTCCTGTTTGCTCTGTAACTGAAACCCACAATACTATGTTTGAGAAGATAGTGAAAATCTTCAGATATGATATGTGATGTACCGGCAGAATTAGATTAATAATTAATAATGACAGTTGGCAAAAGAAAACTCACCTTTGTCAGCTCGGGGTTTGTATACTCGTCTTTTGTCAGCCCCTTCTAAATTTCATATTTGTTTGACCCACATGTATTTCTTCTTCTAATTCATGATTCTTAGGTTATGTAGTAATAAAATAGATGTGCCAAAAAAAATTATAAGAATTTAAAAGGAAAGAAATTTAATACATGGTATGAGTTACCTAGGCCACTAAAAGTCCTGCACTCCTCGTCTCATCATGCATTGTTTCTTCCTCTTGCGTCCACGTTATCTGTGAGAAAAATATGTTGAATTGGCTTACTATATTGGATATTATAACATTAGTATATATGAAGGCCTTATAAAAATGTGAACAACTGTTATGCTATTTTACCTTCCAACCTAGCACCTTGTTCAACAGGTTCAAAAATGCCTGCATGATCGGATTCATCATCACTCTTTGTGTCACCTGGATATGCATTAAATATCATAATAGTTATTAAATATCAGATCGCAAACGCTGTAACTGAACACATCGGGAACTAAATGATATAAATATTCATACACTATATATTTGTTGAAATAAATAAAATATGATGCACAATATTATATTACCTGATAATTGGGTGAGCGAACCTGCCCCTACAAAATTGGACTGGGCGATAAGAATAGGTCTAGTTCCTCCTGATCTTGCTTGCATCTGGTATGCATCATTTCTGTGCAACCAATCGGACTTATCGTTACCCCCCACCTGGGATGCATAGTTCTGAACATCTGGAGCCATACCTATAAAAACATTCCAGGTACAAAATCAGACTTTAGATTGTCCAGTGGCATGTGTATCAGATGGTATGTTTTCCTCAGTCACAGCGGCCGTTGACTGTTTTTTTAAGCTCCCGTAATTAGCATCGGCACTTTAAAACCTCATCTTTATTATTTACATACCTCTCCCTATCCCTCCGCCTTTTGACCTCTTTAGGATCTGTATACACATCACACTTAAGTATGTCACATAATAACGATGGTAGTGAACATTGCGTTTGTTGTGAACTACCTTGACTTTGCCCGTTGGTTATATCCTGAAATGGAGTCTGTCTGGAAGATGACACGCTGAATTATGCTTCCTCAATCCCGTAAAATTAAGAGGTACTAAACAATACAGCTTCCCTGCAAATTGTAATAGCATCAATGAATATATGGGAGAATTGATTGTAAATCAAATTAGAATTGTGGTCTGAATATATGGTTCAGAAATTGTCCCCTACTGCTCTGGCCCTTGCATTATATACTATTGATTTTTTTTACGGGTAATTATAGCTTTATAGTTTTGATATTGCATCTAGTTGACTGACCCATCTAGCTTGAAGTGCTTTAGATCAGTGGTAATTTTTCCAGATGCTGGTCGCAAGATCGGTGCATTCCATTTTAATTGCTAGACCCATCTAGCAAAGACATCTGTTGTCAAGTTGGATATACTACCATGATAAACATAGGCAAACTGAACCTAGGCAAACCGTAGATTAGTCAAGTGGGATGTACTAATCTCTATTCGACAACACTCACAGCATAGTCACCATTACATCTCTTCATGGCAATTTCTGCTTATTGATACACGAAATTACTCCTGATGATGTTTAACTTTAGAGCCAACATACTGCGTGGTTTGATAGCTAGGCAGGAATAGAATGTAATTTTTTTTTAATGAAATGTTCTAGTGCGTTATATAATTTCTCAGCCATTGCATAACTGCATTTTATCTTATGTCAAACGATTCTGAACATGGTGCTAAATATGAATTGCAGGTTGTGTACCACGATTGCTTACTTCAGACTTGAAGCAATTCTAAACATGGCTTTGTGAAGCATAGTTCGTGATCACAGACAGAAATCTGTTTGAGTCTTCAGATGAGCTGCAGGATAGTATTGTGGTTATTCAGCAGAGCAGTTGTGATAGATTTTTTCCTGAATTGCTCTGGGATGTGTTTACAAGGTTGTAGGAAGATGACATCAATTGGCCATCCCGCAAGGATATAGTTAGGAATCCAGGATTTTGTGGAAAGCTCACGTTACCTGTATGTCTTAATCAGGTAAGAGTGAGTTCACTGTATATTTAGCTTGAGTTTCATGAAATCCTGTTAGGCCAGCACCTCGTTGGTGAGGATTAGGCCTCATAGATTTGCTCCCTACATTAGTGTCAGAATATTCCTAGAACGCCTCAATCTTTCTAACTAAGGTGGGAGATTCTTGCATAGTTGCATATGATACCTGATGCTTCATCTTGTTGCAGTGCCGATTCTCTGAAGAAACCTGAAGAAATATGTGGAGTTGCTCGACGCCTCGTCCGGCGTTCGGCGTTCGGCGTCCGGCCAGTGCCGGTGTCGTCAGTGGCGTCGACTTCCCGGCCACGGAATGCAGTTCGGCCTAGAGTCCCCGGACGCCCGGTGTGCAGGCGGCCTCGATTCCGTGTCGTGGAGGGCTGAGGGCGTCAGCGTGGAGGCGATAGGGCAGCAGATCGACGACGGCGAGGACTGCGGTGGTGTTTGAACTGCGTCATGGACGGCGAGAAAGAGTGCTGAGCGGTAGGGGAGTGCGTCGTGGTAAACAGTTGGTTTTTTGTTTGCGTTCGTGGGGATAAATTGGTTAGCCATTGGAGCGGACGTCTGGTTCCTTCAAACACGGGAGAGTTTTGAGGCGTTGGATATTTTGATTGAAGGGCTAAGATTGGTTGGATCAGACCCTCTGGGTCTTTTATTAGTAGTAGTGACTATTCGACAACACTCACAGCATAGTCACCATTACATCTCTTCATGGCAATTTCTGCTTATTGATACACGAAATTACTCCTGATGATGTTTAACTTTAGAGCCAACATACTGCGTGGTTTGATAGCTAGGCAGGAATAGAATGTAATTTTTTTTTAATGAAATGTTCTAGTGCGTTATATAATTTCTCAGCCATTGCATAACTGCATTTTATCTTATGTCAAACGATTCTGAACATGGTGCTAAATATGAATTGCAGGTTGTGTACCACGATTGCTTACTTCAGACTTGAAGCAATTCTAAACATGGCTTTGTGAAGCATAGTTCGTGATCACAGACAGAAATCTGTTTGAGTCTTCAGATGAGCTGCAGGATAGTATTGTGGTTATTCAGCAGAGCAGTTGTGATAGATTTTTTCCTGAATTGCTCTGGGATGTGTTTACAAGGTTGTAGGAAGATGACATCAATTGGCCATCCCGCAAGGATATAGTTAGGAATCCAGGATTTTGTGGAAAGCTCACGTTACCTGTATGTCTTAATCAGGTAAGAGTGAGTTCACTGTATATTTAGCTTGAGTTTCATGAAATCCTGTTAGGCCAGCACCTCGTTGGTGAGGATTAGGCCTCATAGATTTGCTCCCTACATTAGTGTCAGAATATTCCTAGAACGCCTCAATCTTTCTAACTAAGGTGGGAGATTCTTGCATAGTTGCATATGATACCTGATGCTTCATCTTGTTGCAGTGCCGATTCTCTGAAGAAACCTGAAGAAATATGTGGAGTTGCTCGACGCCTCGTCCGGCGTTCGGCGTTCGGCGTCCGGCCAGTGCCGGTGTCGTCAGTGGCGTCGACTTCCCGGCCACGGAATGCAGTTCGGCCTAGAGTCCCCGGACGCCCGGTGTGCAGGCGGCCTCGATTCCGTGTCGTGGAGGGCTGAGGGCGTCAGCGTGGAGGCGATAGGGCAGCAGATCGACGACGGCGAGGACTGCGGTGGTGTTTGAACTGCGTCATGGACGGCGAGAAAGAGTGCTGAGCGGTAGGGGAGTGCGTCGTGGTAAACAGTTGGTTTTTTGTTTGCGTTCGTGGGGATAAATTGGTTAGCCATTGGAGCGGACGTCTGGTTCCTTCAAACACGGGAGAGTTTTGAGGCGTTGGATATTTTGATTGAAGGGCTAAGATTGGTTGGATCAGACCCTCTGGGTCTTTTATTAGTAGTAGTGATTTCGGACTAAAGGGATACAAAACTCGTCTGGCGAG
Organism: Lolium perenne; assembly: GCF_019359855.2. Classification (NCBI taxonomy): domain Eukaryota; kingdom Viridiplantae; phylum Streptophyta; class Magnoliopsida; order Poales; family Poaceae; genus Lolium; species Lolium perenne. The sequence continues at coordinate 146,017,294 of NC_067245.2, forward strand.
TGCCGCGAGTCAATCAGCCAGACATGGCGGCCTAAACTACGACTAAAGCTTGAGCTACGCTGTACGCTTCTGTATTACTAGTACAAATGCCCGTGCGTTGCCACGGGTCCTCACTCTCTCGAGATCACCCACTTTATAGAGCTCCATCAATCTCCCGAGAAGACCGAGCGGAGACCGGTCCCTCCCTTGCCTCTTCATCATAGGTGCAAGGACCGCCGCAGTTCCGTGTTTGGCGGCCTTGGAAAAAACCACAACTAATAGGCTCATCGTCAAACACCCCGGCGCCGCACCGTCGTCGCCGTGGCCGTCTTCCATTCGATACGATGGATCTAGCTGTTTGTGGTTACCCCCGCCTCTCTATCCACATCTTGGTGGTGATCGTCAAGGATCTCTGTCCACATCTTGGTGGTGATCGTCAAGTAACTCTGATTCTGGCCACAAGATTGTTGAGAGTACAGATGGACCTCCATGTGACTCTCGTGTGCCTGTAACAAAATGTGTGCATTGTAGTTTAGCTTTCTTTTGTTGATAGGATTCATGACAATTCCTAAGTACCTCATATTTCTTTTCTTTATCCATTTCTGCATATCTCCATGAAATATTGGACAATACTATTATTGAGGTTCCACGCGAATCATGTTAAACAAGTAACTTTAGGATTCTCATGCACATCAAGTAGCATTGTGAAGCATATATTGTGATCAGTTACTCAAACCCATCGTTGTTCGAGTAACTAATGAAATATGCAGGTAGAAAGGTAAAAAAACAGTAAACATATCCAAAGAATCCAATACCTGCCTTCCAAAACAAGCGCGGGCAAGATATGAAACAACATAGGACAACACGTCTGGAAAGCTTCAGCCATTTTATACATATTGTGGCTCAGTAGTTATGGAAGAAAATATTTGATAACATAGAAGTGTGCATCATTTTTTTTTTTCAAACGAAACAAGCATACAATTCTATTCTTCCCCGTTATATTGTCTCAATTTCTTTACAAGTAGAATTTTCTTAATGTTCATTGCTGTTAGAATTGGTTTGTTAACTTTATAGTAAACTTCTATGAAGAGTTTATGCCAAAAGTGCGTAAAACTGTGATGGCATCCATTACTGTTAAGTAGTTTTGCATCCACCTACAAATTATAAAACAAATATGGTGAGATGCTAGATACAGACTGTAGTTATGGTACACCGTTAAGCAGGAAGGACAAAGACTAATGAAGAAAGAAAAACAAGCATGCGGAAAGATTACCGTTCTGGTTTTTTTTTTTTTTTTTGCAGCTTTAGCCTTTTGAGATGATAGTGTCTATGATCCTCCTCCTCCTCCTGTAAACATTCATGCATTTTTTTAGCCAACCCAATACATAGTTTTGACTACAACAAACAAAAAACTGATGATCAGGAGCTTCTGGCAAACAATATATACACACCAACTAAGTGGATTTTAGTGAACATCGCAATAATTACCTGAAGATGTACAATACAATGTGGTTAACAGTCCATTGCATCTGATATATTGACTTCTAACTATCTGTGCCATATTGCCGAAAAATATGATCGTGTAGTGATTTCGAAGTGGCATTTATTGAAATAGATCATCCTGTATACCCTAACCGACAACTACTTTAGTATACAAATGTCCACTGCATACTACTTTAGTTCACTTCATTTAGTAAGGCACCTATCCTTGTCATTGTTGTTCTACTCGGAACTGCTAAAGCAGTAGCTATCGGGCACACAAATTAATTTACTATATATATCGGGCACACAAAGAATAGGAGATCACCACAGAACAATCATTGGCAAGGAATGAATTACCTGCAGGGCATCATCTATAAACTGATACTAACTATGTTTCAGTATATAAGATGTTTTAATAGAGGCTAAACAGCGTACCAATACGTTTTATATTTTGAAATGGATGTAGTATTTCAAATATTCGTCACATAGCCAAAGCAAACATTATGCATCCACTTATAATCAGGACATGGTATATCCAACAGATGTGAGGAAGTTCTCATGTTCTAACTAATGAGAATACTATTTGAATCCATGCCACCAAGCTTAATTAACTTCAAAGTAAATTTGCATGGATGCTTCATGCTGATGTGAAAATGTCATTTGGAGAAAAAAAGGCATGTACGAAAAACATCCAAGTCAAGATATATGATAACTGGCTTTGTCATGAAAAACATCCGAGTACAACTTCCTTCAGTAATAGCTTCTATCAGCTGATAGTTGTTCTAGTGTCAGGTAAAATATCCTCAATCCAAATAGCTTGTTTATTCGTAGGGAAAATTTGAACTGATAAGCTAAAAAACATTCACTAAACTATCAGCATGCGCCTCATATTGCATAAAGTAGAGATGAGAAATTTCACCTTGATCTTGCACTTGGCGGCAAGTGCAGACTGTACACAACACCTATAGGGTATGCATCTCCCGGTTTTGGTATGGGGAAGATTCAATCATGCTTCCATGTACAAAGAGCTGCCATGTTCCAATACATTTAATATCCTCATCTAACTTAATATTGCAAAAACAAACCAGGAAAGCACGAGCTCAGATGGGATATTAGAAGGAAGTCAGGAGCTCAGCTGGGATATTAGCAGTCCATGTCTGGCGACCAAAACTGCCTGATTGTTGCGCAATCTTGATGTCAGGCCATCCTTAGCCATCAGAATAAACCACCATCAGCCCGCCACTGTCACATTGCCCAAATGACACATCAGACGATAATTAAACTTTTAGATTACATGACGAAATACTACCCTATTTAACTGCCTCTGTTGTAAAATAATTTGAGGATACTTTCAATAACTCTATCAAAGCAAAAAACCATCAGGCACAAAGATTCGGTGTGCAGATTGAACACAATACTACTATCCAAGCAGATGGTCAAAAATAATCTGCACCTGAAACGCACTGTAAAGGTAAAATCAAAGAACTGGACCTACATAAGAGGAGGTAAATTGCAGGGTCTACCTGTTCCGCCCATGCAATTCAGAAGACTAATCTATATTCTCCAATCTGAATAAGAAGTGGTCAAACTACACTGATCTTTTAGCTTACAGCTTCGCTCCTCATCTATGTTGTTCTCATCTACCACAAACTTCGCTCCTCATCTATGTTGTTCTCATCTACCACAAACGGACCTCCTGATGCATGCACATGACATGAGGTCCAGCAAATCACACACATATTTGAGAAATATGTCACGATGGGTTTTTTTATACCATACCTCTACTTGTTCTCCCATCGATCTTCATCTCATCTACCACCAGGTGCGATTTTTGACAAATTCATTCCTGACAGAAACAAAATTCATGGTACCACCACAGGCACCAGCTACATTCCTCGTGCTCAGATCATCGACCGATGCACACCAGCGGATGGTGCACCGAACCAGTTCACGATGTCCTCGTCGCAAGGCAGCACATGACTCCACGCTCGTCCAGGCGTATCTGGCGCACAATCAGGCCTAAGCAACCTGCAGACCTGTTGTTGAAGGGAACACTTATTAGTCAAGTTCCATCTCAAGATTAGAGAAACTAATTTTGCAACATAAAATGTATTCCTCTGTATTAACAAATTATTGTCAATGTGCCAATGATTCGCCTTGTAAGGACCATACATTCAAATAAATCAAGCATGGGAGGTATATTTTTGTGCTGCCACTGGCTGGAACTTGCCTTGATATTCGGCTACTCATTTGAATGTTGTGCTCGAACCTCCTCACACAATCCAAGAACTGTTTATTTATTATTATTCAAAATCAATATAACTTACTGCTAAAACTGATTAACCATCAGGAGATAGCCGTCATGCATTTGCATGACAAGCCTTTACCAATTCATCTATATTCAGTCAGAGCATGTAGAATGTCAACATCAAATCTGAGAGCAGAAAGTTGTACCATTACAGAACTCATAAACTAAAGGTGCAGAGTAAAATAGCATGACAATTTTCAATTCATTGAATGAAGGATGCACTTGAACAAGCAGCGCGTGTGTTATAGTATCTTTTTGCCAAGCACTTTTCAGTATCAGTCTTAAGAAATAGTGTTGCTGCATTGCATATAGTGTTCAGGTAACTTTGTTTACTGGGAAAGCTCTGTCAAACATCTTATTGTGCTTCAGTTCGTGTAACAACAGAACAAGTGTATAGGCAATACAAAGCATGCTATAGGAGGAATCCCAGATGCTATATCATCAGATCCAGGAAAAGAACAAGTAGAAATCATGAACGCGCAATCTGACCTAGTTGCCAGCCTTTACTCATCTTCGACCAGGTCACCAGCCTTCGGCATCATGGCCGCTGTGCGCGCCGGCAGCACCTGCGCGGCGGAGAGGAAGATCCCGAAGGACGCTGGATGAAGCGCTCGCCGTCCATCGATCTAGCCCCTGCGGCCATCGATCTGGCCCCCAGGCTAGCGGCCGGTGTAGTCCATGCGGCGGCGGCCGGTAGTTTGAGCGGTCGAGTGGGAAAGCTAGAGGTGGGGTGAGCTGGGTGCGGATCCGCGGGCGGGGGCGCTCACCTCGGGGCCGGGGCGGCAGCGGGGGGTGGATCTAGGCGTCGAACGGAGCGAAAGGGCGAGGGGGGAGGAACCTAGTTTGACGTATCTTAGCATCGTTGGTTTTGGGCCTGGCCCAGTTTAGCGCGTGCGGGATGGGAGAAACGGAGAACGACGAAGATTTTGACGTATCGAGAGGTGGGCAGAATAAGGAACATGTTCCTCCTTTTTAAATAGTGTAGATTTCTCCGCTTCTCATGCCCAAAGGAGACTGCTTCGAAATCAGTTTTCGTTAGCATGATTTCATGTGTAACACTACTAAACCTTCCTCTATAATCAGTTTTTAGGCTGTTTATTACATCCAGACAATCTGATGCAATATGCACCTTCTTCTCCTGGAGATCAAGGGCAAGAGAGAAGGCTTCCCGGCAGGCCATTGCCTCAAGCGTCTCCGGATCAGAAATGCCGTGAATAACCACAGCAAATGCTCCCAAATACACACCCGATTCAGACCTGCACATCGCCGCAATCGCACCCGAATTGGATGTCTTCCAAACAGCTGCATCCACATTGATTTTACCATTCCACCAGGTGGTGCAGTCCACGCCCGGCCTCTAGAGCTGACTGTGTATCTTGACTGCCTTCTTGCTTGAGGTAATCTCTAAATCTTGGATGAAGGATTCCACGAAGTGGTGTGTTGACAGGGAACTTTGGAAAATTCCCTCATGTATTACCTTCCTCCTTGCGAACCAGATAGCCCAGAGGGTCACAAAGCACCTCGTTAGCTCTTCATGACTGAGTGAGGCGATCATAGAAAATATCCATTGCTTCGCATCTGGCTCAACTGTCCTTTCCATCTGTTCTGTGATGGAATCAGGTGCTAGAGCCCACACGGATCTACTCATGTTGCACTCCAACAGACTATGCCTCCATGAGTCCAACTCGTCGCAAATGGAGCAGGATCTGTCCATTGCCATATTTCTTCGGTGTCTAACATCTCCAGTAGGGATAGAATGACGTGCCAGACGCCATAAGAACACCTTTATTTTTTACGGAACTTGTACCTTCCAATGGGACGTCCAAGCTTTCTCTTCCTTTTTATGATCAGAGATAGATGCCCCGCCAAACAGCCATGCACTTCTTCATTTCCTAACACTGACGAGCATCCGATATGCAGAACGTACAGAGAAACCTCCAGATCTCTCGAAATGCCACGCCCAAAAGTCCTCAAAACCCGCCGTGCTTATAGGAATTGGACATATGGTCTCAACATCCATCGGCAGGAAAAACTCCTCGAGGAGCTGAGTGTTCCACCTGGCCGTCGTTGTGTCAATAAAAGCATTAACGGTGCCCGGTGGATCATCCTTCTTGCATGCGATAGGGCGCATCATCACATCACGTGGAAGCCAATTATCATTCCATGGATGCGTCTTCACCCCCGTTCCGATCCGTCGTATTATCCCTTGCTTCAAAGTATCTCTTCCATCAATGATAGCTCTCCATATCTTGGATGGGTGTGACCCCAATTGTGCCTCCAGAAAAGCATCATTCGGGAAGTAAACTGCTTTTAATATCCTTACACTCAGAGTATAAGGAGACTGCAATATTCTCAAGGCCTGCTTTGCAAGGAGAGCTAAATTGAATAGTTCAATATCACGAAAGCCCAAACCACCATCAGATTTGGGTTGTGTCATATCTTCCCATGCAACCCAACATGTCCTTCTCTTTCCTTTGCGGCTCCCCCATCAGAAATTACGAATCAGGCTATTAATATGCTCACATAAGCCTGATGGTAACCTGAAGCATGACATAGAGAAAATGGGGATTGCTTGTGCCACAGATTTGATCAACACTTACTTCCCCCTGGCTGACAAGAACAACTCAAGCCAACCTTGGACCCATTTCCAAACACGGTCACTCAAATATTTGAAAGCTCCCCGGGTTGAGCGCCCCACATCTGAGGGCGATATTTCTCATTCAGTGTCTCGTTCTGTACATTCAGTTTTTCCTTCATAGCATTGCGTATCCCCACTGGACACCCTTTGCTAAAGAAAACAGAAGATTTATCAAGATTAATCCTCTATCCAGATGCTTGACAATATAGCTCAAGCAACTCAGCGGCTTCTCCCGCTCCTTCCTCACTCGCTTTCACAAACAGCAGGCTATCATCCGCAAATAAGAGGTGGTTCACTGCCGAGGCAGAATTCGCCACCTGTAATCCCTGTAAGCTTGATGATGGAATATTACTTCTTGATTTTAAAAGGCACGAGAGGTCCTCTGCTGCTAGCAAAAACAAATATGGAGAGATAGGATCCCCTTGCCTGATACCCCTTGAAGGCTTGAAGGCTTCAGTAGGAGCACCATTAAACAGAACTGAGAATTTTACTGATGAAACCATCCTCATAGTAAGCGAGACCCATTCTGGTTTGAAACCCATTTTTAGCATGATCGCCTCAAGATATGACCACTCCACTCGGTCATACGCCTTCCTCATATCTAGCTTCAGAGCACACTGACGATGTTTAACCGCCTTATTTCTCTTCATGAAATGTAGACACTCATAAGCTGTAATAATGTTATCCGTGATCAACCTCCCTGGAACAAAAGCTGACTGCTCCTGTGAGATTATATCTGGCAAGATCTTCTTCAATCTATTAGCAAGCACCTTTGACGCTATTTTGTAGATGACGTTACACAAACTAATAGGTCTGAACTGGCCCAACTCAGCTGGGCTTGCCACCTTGGGGATAAGGACTATGAAAGTTTCATTAATCTCCTCAGGACTGTCCACTCCCCGCAGTATACGCAGAACTGCATTTGTCACTTCCTCTCCACATATATCCCAGTTTCGCTGGAAGAAATGAGCTGGGAAACCGTCGGGCCCTGGCGCTTTGGTGGGAAACATCTGATAGAGTGCCTCTTTAACCTCTTCTGCTCAATACTGCACCATAAGTCATTCATTCATCTCCCTTTTCACCGCACACGGAACATGGTTTAAAACCTGGTCCATACCGCTCGTCCCTTCGGACACATAGAGATCACCATAAAAATTCCGAGCCAACTCACTTAACTCGTGCGGGTCATCCATGAAATCACCATTAGGTTTGAGCAACCTGGTGATACTATTTTTCTTCTTCCTCCTGCTAGCACGCTGGTGAAAAAGTGTGTATTTTTATCTCCCTCCGACAACCATTGCACCCGCGATCGTTGTCTCCACATGAGTTCTTAGCGATGGTGCAATTCTGCAATCCGCTCGCGAACTTTGATCTCATAGCTTGGCCCGGTTCGCCCTGGATCAGCACGCATTCCCTCCAACTCGCCCTTGAGTTTCTGGAGGGTTTTCCGAACACTACCAAAATTGTTCGTCTCCCACTCCTTGAGATTTTCCGATAGATATGACAGTTTCTCCTTCATCTCAACTTTTGTCGATATGTTGCCCACCTCGTGCCAGGTTTTCTTCAACACAGGTGCAAATTCCTCATGAGCTTCCCACATGAGTTCATACCGAAACATCCGCCCTTTCTTAGGTGGACGTCTAGCAGCCGGCTCCATGCGCAAAATAATAGGCGAGTGATCCAAAGTGACCGCTGTCAAATGCTCCACCATAGCCAGTGGATACCGATTGCTCCAACATGGGGATGCAAGAGCTCTGTCCAGACGAGTACGTGAGTAGCTGCCACCTGCCACCCTTTTCTCAAATGTCCAGTCTAGTCCCACATATCCCAAATTTGCTAGGCCACAGACATCAATAGTGTCTCTAAACGCTGCAATCTGAGCACTACTTCGCTCAGTAACTCCGACATGCTCCCTTCTATGGAGAACTTCGTTAAAGTCTCCAATGCACATCCATGGAAGATTCGTGGACGATTTTATAAACTTCAGCATATCCCATGTCTTATAACGTTCGCTAACTTGAGCTTCCCCGTACACACATGTTAACCTCCATGGAGCCATATCAATAGAGGAAATAATAGTGTCAATGTGATACTGGTAATAAGGTAAAATCTCGACCTTTATTGCATTATTCCAAAAAATTCCAAAACTGCCACTGCGGCCCGAACTACTAACAGCAAAAGCCCGATCAAAACCTAGCGTAGATGCTAGTCTTTCCACTCTTGATTTATGCAACTGAGTTTCAACTACACAAAAAATAGAGGGGGCATATCTCCGTACTAAATCACAGAGTTCTCGTATTGTCGCGGCCATCCCAGCTCCACGACAATTGTGGCTTAACACACTCATTGCTCCTGGCGGTCCTCACTGCTGGAGGCCGCCTGATCTTGCTTTCCTTCCATCATCTTGTTCTCCTTACCCTCCCTCGCTAGAGCCGCTTCAATGGCTTTCTTCTGCTTTTTCTTCTCTTTTGGTGGAACATAAGATGGCGGTGGTGGTGGAATAACTTCAGCGCCCCCTCCCCCAGAGACCGAGTCCATATCAAGTTTCTTTCTGGCACCGATGGTCTCCAGGTCAGCCATGGACCCCTTGCCGCACATAGGGTCCTTCATTGGGCTATCAGCAGTATCATCAAGGTCTTCCGTCTGCTCGAGACCAGCTTCACCCGATGAACGTTTCTTGGGTTGATTAACTCCCGCTTCCTTAGGCTTCCATCTGCGCTGAGTGCGCTCTCCCGTTCTGCCTCTGCCCGCATTGAGGGACAGAGATGAATGATCTTTGCTTTGGTTTGGGTAGTTAGGCAATTTGGGCTTGCGGAATGATGGAAATCTAATGGACCGGTCCATCTTCAAATAACTTTGTACTAAATTCGAGTTATAATTAAAAATCCGACCCCACCCCATCCAACCAGCGCCGCCCCCCGTCCGTGCCAGGCGAGCCACCCCCAACCCATCAAACCAGCGCCGCCCCCGGCACCTCCACCTAGCGTGACTACCAGCGCCTCCTCTGCTCTCCTGCTCCGCTGCGGAACCGCTCGTCGCCGCGCGCCTCCCGAAATCACCGCGCCCTGACCTTCCCGGTGCGTGCCAGCCCTGGAGTCCCTCGTGAGAAGGCCATGGACTCCCTCGAGCTTCTCCTCGGAAATTAGGTGCTTGCTCGAGGCCCAGTCGCCGCGAGGTCGTCGTCACGCCACCACCCCCAAAATCCTCCACAGCCACCCACGCATGCGACCTCGCCCGAGCCTAGAGCCGAGCCGCCGCGACAAGCTCCTGGACCAGCGCAAGCGGAGGCTCCTCGATCATGTTCGCAGAACCGACCGGCCCTCCCGGTCGCCAGGTCTGGCCAGCACATTGGAGCCTACCATGGCGATTGGTGAAGGCATAGGAGGTGGTCCTCCATGATCCAGGGAAACAATTCGGGAGAGATAAAGAAGATGGAAACCTTATCTCTTACGCTATTTTTCGTTTAGTCCTTCAAACTACTATATCTATGCATAAGTACATCTATTTTGCCATTAAGAGTACTTGAATGATGGGCCCGAATTACATTACAATTGCATTTTTGCGCATAAGTGCCCCGCTTACATTTTCATCTATCTCCTCCAGACATCATGTGCGCTCGATGTCGTAGCTTCTCTTCATCTCACTCAATTCAATCATGTCGTCGATGTACGCCAAGCTAGACGGTTCACCTACCACCCGCCCACCCACCACCCAGATACTTTGCTCTCTTCCTCCTCAGGGTAGAAGGATGTTGGAGCAAGGCCACCATTTGGCATGGCTCATGATGTTGGAGCAAGGCCACCTTACTATTTGTGAAAAAAGTGGTATACCTTACTAGTGCTAAGTTACATGCACATTGTTGCTAAGTTGTATACCTCACTGGTGCTAACTTGCGTACACCATATGTGAAGTTGTCTACCTCAACACGATAGTAGCAATAACTTATTTCAAGGAGTGATCATACCTATAATCTACACCAAATGCAACTCAGTTGGGTTATGTTTGCCACTGTTCGGCCTAGCTCTGCGAAAGGCTAGGCAACCCCCTTTGGCTTCTTGTAGATCGTGTTGTGCCTCGTGCCATGGTATTGTGCCTTGTATTTGTTTACATTACAACAACTACATGGTTTAGTTATATCCATTATTTGGTTAAGTGCAGTAGCTACAAGGTTTAGTTGCATCCACTATTAGCTTGAGTTGCAATAACTACATGGTTTAGTTATATCCATTATTAGGTTAAGCTGTAACAAGTACAAGATTTAGTTGCATCTATTATTAGGGTTTCGTACCTTATAGCGATCGGCACATTCATGTTGATCGAGGTGGAGTTGTACCTCGTGGCGGCGGTTCCCATGAATGCAACAAATTTGTTTCTTCACGCATGTGCTAAGTTGTATTTTTGTCGGCGGTATTATTGATCCCACATATGAGCTAAGTTGTATCTTGCACATAATAAATTGTTCACTCACACATTTCCTAAGTCGTGTTGGTAGGCGGTATATTGTTGCTTCACACGTGTGCTAAGTTGCATACCCACTATTTCTAATTAAGTTGTATATCCACTATTGTTAAGTTGCATATACCCACTATGGTTTAGTTGCACATTATCCAATGTAGTTTCACCATGTCTAAGTTTTGTACCGCCACTAAGTTGGCTAGAACCATTATGGTAAAATTATGTACACTCGTTGCAAACTTGCATGTCCATGCATCTAAATTTCGTACCTTTAATACTAAGTCGGCTACACTGATTTGGTGTGAAATAGTGCACCATTGCCGTGAAGTTGGATACCGATACGGGTTTAAGTTGCGCATTATTTAGTATATGAAGTTGTATACTGTTGGTACTAATTTGGCTACCTCAAAAACCAATGATACGGGGTTGCCCGATCTTCTTAGTAAGCACGGTGGTGATGATGAACACACGATGAACACAGCGGAGATAACACGATGAGTAGGTGGAGATAACTTGTATGACGCCGACGAAGTCTCTTGATCAATCCATGTCGCCAACGCAACAGCTCTCAACCCTGCAAGATATTCGCAACTCCACACACTTGCGCACGTAGCCGCCGACCACGAAGCGGTAGATTGCAATCTTCTAATTCTCAATGGAACATCAGATCACACAAGACTTTCAGTACCAAAATACGAGATCGATGCGAATTGGTGTATAGATTCGATAGAGTTGCAAAGCAATCAACTATGAACTAGGGTTTATCTTAAACATGGTCTAAATCTATTATGGGGGCATCCTGAGCACTTATACAGGGGTTCAGGACGACCAAAAGTCGAGAAAATACATTAAAACCCGACCCAGATCGGGATCTGGTCGAGACTGACTCGGGCACTGCCGGTCAGGGGGGCGGTCGACCGGGCCAGGGACCGGCCGGTCCGGTTTGGAACGGGATTGGGACCGGGTGGAAATCGGGCCTGGGACGGGTGGCTCGGTACACCCGCTCGGTTGGCACCGGTGCAGGATCCGGCGGGCGCCGGGCTGTCCCAGCGTGGGATCTAGTTGGACCGAGTGTGGGACCGGGCAGGCCGGCGTGGCGGCCGGTCTGACTGGGCTGTGCACCGGTCTGGACTTGATCTTCTTCCCTCGCGCATGCCTCTCGCTCCTCCCTCGCGCGTCCATGGAATGTCTTCATGTCCAGCACCATGTCCAGCTGCTCCTTTCCTCCTCGTGCGATGCTTGCTCCATCTTCGTACCTGATCATACATAAATAACAAGACTTAGGTAGTATAAAGTTCTCATCAATCAAAGTATCGTTTAGGAACAAGTTAACCTGTTGTTTTAGTAGCTTCGCAGGAGCTCTTGTCATAGGTCCAATCCTGACTTCATTGGACTTGAGCTTCATAGCAACTTCTTCTTCTTCTTGCAATGACAGGGGTAGTGGTTCAGTAGGGATGTCCTCATCATCTCCCCCCCTTCAAAAGGCGTCGACCTCGACGCTCCAAGGTCTTCTCCGTCATATGGTGTCAAATCAGCAACATTGAAAGAATTACTAACACCAAACTCATCAGTTGGAAGATCTATAGAGTATGCATTATCATTGATCTTGGCAAGCACTTTGTAAGGACCAGCACCACGAGAAAGTAACTTGGACTTCCGTAGCTTTGGGAACCTATCCTTGCAAAAATGTACCTAGACCATATCACCAGGCTTGAACAACATCTCCTTACGCTTCTTGTTCATCCTTGCAGCATTGTTCTTGCCTTTATTCTCAATCAACTCTTTAGTCTTCACATCTATCTTTCGTACAAAATCTGCCCTCTTTGATGCCTCCATATTGACTCTCTCATGTATGCGTAGAGGCAACAAGTCAAGTGAAGTAATGGGTTTCAAACCATACACCACCTCAAACGGACACAGCTCTGTGGTAGAATATACCGCCCTGTTGTAAGCAAACTCCACATGCGGTAAACAATCTTCCCACTCCTTCAAGTTCTTCTTGATCATGGACCTCAACAGTTGTGACAATGTTCTATTCACCACCTCAGTTTGACCATCAGTTTGGGGATGACAAGTAGTGCTGAAAAGTAGCTTCGTCCCCAGCTTTCCCCAAAGTGTCTTCCAGAAGTAGCTCATAAACTTCACGTCACGATGAGAAACAATAGTCGTCGGGACTCCATGTAGACGTACAATCTCCCTGAAAAATAGGTTAGCAATATGCGACGCATAGTCGCTCTTGTGGCAGTCAATAAAGTGTGACATCTTAGAAAATCTATCCACTACCGCAAATATAGAATCATGGCCTCTTTTAGTGCGCGGGAAACCCAACACAAAATCCATACTAATATCTTCCCATGGTGTAGTAGGTGCCGGTAAAGGAGTATACAAACCGTGAGGCTTCAGCTTGGACTTGGACTTGTTGCAAGTAATGCATCTCTTCACATACCTATCCACATCCTGCCTCATCTTTGGCCAATAAAAGTGATCAGCGAGCATGAGTAGCGTCTTCTCACGCCCAAAGTGACCCATCAAACCTCCAGCATGGGATTCCTATAATAAGAGCAAACGCATAGACGATTCTGGAACACATAGTTTATTAGCTCTAAACAAGAACCCATCATTGTATGTGATATTTCTACCATGCTTTACCAATAGCACACAAGCGATATGGTGCAGCAAAATCATGATCAGTGGCATACAAATCACATAGTACTTCTAATCCAGGAATTTTAACATCAGGTTGAGTTAATAGCATATTTTTCCTAGATAGAGCATCAGCAACAATATTATATTTTCCCTTCTTATGCTTAATAATGTATGTAAAAGACTCAATGAACTCAACCCACTTAGAAAGACGCCTATGCAAGTTAGATTGAGCTTTCAGATATTTCAAAGCTTCATGATCAGAATGTATGATAAATTCTTTTGGCCACAAATAATGTTGCCAAACTTCAAGAACTCTAATTAAAGCATACAATTCTTTATCATAGATAGGATAGTTCAACTTAGCACCAGCAAGTTTCTCAGAAAAATATGCAATTCGGCGACGCTCTTGCATCAACACACCACCAATTCCAATACCACTAGCATCACATTCAATCTCAAATTGCTTATTGAAATCAGGAAGTGCAAGCAACGGTGCAGAAGTTAACAATCTTTTTAGTTCATCAAAAGCATGATCTTGGGCGACGCCCCACTCAAATGCAACTCTCTTTTTAGTCAGTTCATTCAAAGGTGCAGCAATAGTACTAAAATTGGGCACAAAACGTCGATAAAACCCAGCAAGACCATGAAAACTTCTTACTTGACTCACATTCATGGGAGTAGGTCAATTTTGAATACCTTCAATTTTAGACACATCTACTTCTACTCCATGCTTAGAGACAACATAACCTAGAAATATAACCTTATCTTTGCAAAATGTGCACTTCTCAAGATTACCATAGCGTTTAGGGATTTCTATTTTCGTGCCCTCAGGTCCTTAGTTGTACTCAGTTTTCCCCAGCTCCTTAGTTTTTCCTCAGTTTTCCCCAAGCCCTTGTCTGAAACCCACAGAAGGAGCTCGGGCGGAAGGATTCCCGTTTAGTTGACCGTTTCGTGCTGACGTGTGGGGCCGCGTCGCGTGGGGCTGGTAGAAAGGGACCGCGTGGGACAGGACGAGACCGCGTTTGGTTGTACGTGAGCAGGAGTTGGGTTCTGTCTCTCTCGGCCCAAAATGGCATCCCTTTTTAACAACACCTTTTTCGCCTCTCTCTCTCTCTCTCTCTCTCTCTCTCTCTCTCTCTCTCTCTCTCTCTCTCTCTCTCTCTCTCTCTCTCTCTCTCTCTCTCTTTTCACCAAATTAGTATCAAATCTAGAGAAGCTTCTATTTCTGTCTTTTTCTTCAATGATTGTTTCCTTTTGGCCCTCGTTTTTTGCCCAATATGGTAACAAATCTAGTAGAAAATCTAGAAGCTAGTATATGATAAATTCACAGCACCATAAGAAATCATGAAAACTAAGTATAATACATAAACTGCATACAGTAGCCAAAACCATACACAATCTGTTCTTCATTCAGCATATATTTCTTCGTCGCTCCATTTCTGTATCTGAAGGAAATATTCATTAAACTCCTTCCGTCTGCAGTGTGCAGCCAATACATCCTCCAAACGGTATGGCCTTTGTTTGTTTCTCCGACCATAGTTTGCTAATCTATCCACACGTAGTAGCCACTCATCCCAGGCCTTTATATCATCAAAGTACTCTCTGATATTGATACGTCTCCGACGTATCAATAATTTCTTGTGTTCCATGCCACATTATTGATGATATCTACATGTTTTATGCACACTTTATGTCATATTCGTGCATTTTCTGGAACTAACCTATTAACAAGATGCCGAAGTGCCAGTTCCTGTTTTCTGCTGTTTTTGGTTTCAGAAATCCTAGTAACGAAATATTCTCGGAATCGGACGAAATCAACGCCCAGGTTCCTATTTTACCCGGAAGCATCCAGAACACACGAGAACCGCCAGAGAGGGGGCACAGGGCCACCAAACCCTAGGCCGGCGCGGCCAAGGGGGGGCCCGCGCCCCCCTATAGTCTGGCCACCCTGTCAGCCCTCCTGCGCCGCCTCTTCGCCTATTTAAAGCCTCCGTCGCGAAAACCCTGATACGTTCGACGAAACCCACAGAAACCTTCCAGAGCCGCCGCCATCGCGAAGCCAAGATCTGGGGGACAGGACTCTCTGTTCCGGCACGCCGCCGGGACGGGGAAGTGCCCCCGGAAGGCTTCTCCATCGACACCGCTACCATCTCCACCGCCATCTTCATCACCGCTGCTGCTCCCATGAGGAGGGAGTAGTTCTCCATCGAGGCTCGGGGCTGTACCGGTAGCTATGTGGTTAATCTCTCTCCTATGTACTTCAATACAATGATCTCATGAGCTTCTTTACATGATTGAGATCCATATGATGAGCTTTGTATCGCTACTAGTTGTGTGCTACTCATGTGATGTTATTAAAGTAGTCTATTCCTCCTGCATGGTGTAAAGGTGACTAGTGTGTGCACCATGTGGTTCTTGTCGTAGGCTATGATCATGATCTCTTGTAGATTGTGGAGTTAATTATCATTATGATAGTATTGATGTGATCTATTCCTCCTTCATAGTGTAATGTGGACAGTGTGTGCACTTTGTTAGTTCTTGGTTTATTTTGCAATGATCTATTATGCTCTAAGGTTATTTAAATATGAACATTGAATTGTGGAGCTTGTTAACTCCGGCATTGAGGGTTCGTGTAATCCTACGCAATGTGTTCATCATCCAACAAAAGAGTGTATGTAGCACATATGAGAAAGAGTTATTTATTATGCGATCAATGTTGAGAGTGTCCACTAGTGAAAGTGTAATCCCTAGGCCTTGTTCCTAAATACTGCTATCGCTGCTTGTTTACTGTTTTACTGTGTTACTACTGCTGCATTACTACTGCTTGTTTACTGTCCTGGGCAAAGCACTTTTCTGGTGCCGTTGCTACTGCTTATTCATACCACCTGTATTTCACTATCTCTTCGCCGAACTAGTGCACCTATTAGGTGTGTTGGGGACACAAGAGACTTCTTGCTTTGTGGTTGCAGGGTTGCATGAGAGGGATATCTTTGACCTCTTCCTCCCTGAGTTCGATAAACCTTGGGTGATCCACTTAAGGGAAAACTTGCTGCTGTTCTACAAACCTCTGCTCTTGGAGGCCCAACACTGTCTACAGGAAAAGGAGGGGGCGTAGACATCAAGCTATTTTCTGGCGCCGTTGCCGGGGAGGAAAGGTAAAAGGTACTCACACTCCGGATCTCGGCTACTAAGCTATTTTCGCCGTTGTAAGTACTCGAAGCTATTTCCTTTAGATCCTGCAATTGCATCTTTTTGTTTCTTGTTTACACTAGTTTGGCATAATGGACAAGAATGAGCTTCTTATTCTATTTCCTGATTTAAAACATGGATTGTTTGATGCGAAAATTTAAAAACCTATGGAATCTTATTTGCATGCTGGTAGTAATATTAGTATAAACGCTTTGAACACCATTGTTGATAATAATATAGAAAGTTCTAAGCTTGGGGAAGCTGGTTTTCATGATCTTTTTAGTCCCCCAAGCATTGAGGAGAAAATTTTCTTTGATGATACTTTGCCTCCTATTTATGATGATTATAATGATAGTGGTCTTTTGGTACAACCTACTATGGAGAGTAAATTTTGTTGTGATTATACTATGCCTCCTACAATTGATGAGAATAATAATGATAGCTACTTTGTTGAATTTGCTCCCGCTATTACTAATAAAATTGATTAAGCTTATGTGGAGAGTAATAATTTTATGCATGAGACTCATGATAGGAATGCTTTATGTGATAGTTACATTGTTGAGTTTTCTCATGACACTACTGAAAGTTATTATGAGAGAGGAAAATATGGTTGCAAAAAATTTCATGTTACTAAAACACCTCTCTATGTGCTGAAATTTTTGAAGCTACACTTGTTTTATATTCCTATGCTTGTTACTTTGCTCTTAATGAACTTGTTTATTTACAAGATTCCTTTGCATAGGAAGCATGTTAGACTTAAATGTGTTTTGAATTTGCCTCTTGATGCTCTCTTTTGCTTCAACTACTATTTCTTGCGAGTGCATCATTAAAACTGCTGAGCCCATCTTAATGGCTATAAAGAAAGAACTTCTTGGGAGATAACCCATGTGTTATTTTGCTACAGTACTTTGTTTTTATATTTGTGTCTTGGAAGTTGTTTACTACTGTAGCAACCTCTCCTTATCTTAGTTTTGTGTTTTGTTGTGCCAAGTAAAGTCGTTGATAGTAAGGTTCATACTAGATTTGGATTACTGCGCAGAAACAGATTTCTTTGCTGTCACGAATCTGGGCAAAATTCTCTGTAGGTAACTCAGAAAATTATGCCAATTTACGTGAGTGATCCTCAGATATGTACGCAACTTTCATTAAATTTGGGCATTTTCATCTGAGCAAGTCTGGTGCCATTTTAAAATTTGTCTTTACGGACTGTTCTGTTTTGACAGATTCTGCCTTTTATTTCGCATTGCCTCTTTTGCTGTGTTGGATGGATTTCTTTGTTCCATTGACTTCCAGTAGCTTTGAGCAATGTCCAGAAGTGTTAAGAATGATTGTGTCACCTCTGAACATGTGATTTTTTGATTATGCACTAACCCTCTAATGAGTTTGTTTCGAGTTTGGTGTGGAGGAAGTTTTCAAGGGTCAAGAGAGGAGGATGATATACTACGATCAAGAAGAGTGAAAAGTCTAAGCTTGGGGATGCCCCGGTGGTTCATCCCTACATATTTCAAGAAGACTCAAGCATCTAAGCTTGGGGATGCCCAAGGCATCCCCTTCTTCATCGATAACATTATCAGGTTCCTCCCCTGAAACTATATTTTTATTCCGTCACATCTTATGTGCTTTTCTTGGAGCGTCGGTTTGTTTTTGTTTTTGTTTGAATAAAATGGACCCTAGCATTCACTTTGTGGGAGAGAGACACGCTCCGCTGTAGCATATGGACAAGTATGTCCTTAGGCTTTACTCATAGTATTCATGGCGAAGTTTCTTCTTCGTTAAATTGTTATATGGTTGGAATTGGAAAATGATACATGTAGTAATTGCTATAAATGTCTTGGGTAATGTGATACTTGGCAATTGTTGTGCTCATGTTTAAGCTCTTGCATCATATACTTTGCACCCATTAATGAAGAAATACATGGAGCATGCTAAAATTTGGTTTGCATATTTGGTCTCTCTAGAGTCTAGATAATTTCTAGTATTGAGTTTGAACAACAAGGAAGACGGTGTAGAGTCTTATAATCTTTTCAATATGTCTTTTATGTGAGTTTTGCTGCACCGGTTCATCCTTGTGTTTGTTTCAAATAGCCTTGCTAGCCTAAACCTTGTATCGAGAGGGAATACCTCTCATGCATCCAAAATACTTGAGCCAACCACTATGCCATTTGTGTCCACCATACCTACCTACTACATGGTATTTCTCCGCCATTCCAAAGTAAATTGCTTGAGTGCTACCTTTAAAATTCCATCATTCACCTTTGCAATATATAGCTCATGGGACAAATAGCTTAAAAACTATTGTGGTATTGAATATGTACTTATGCACTTTATCTCTTATTAAGTTGCTTGTTGTGCGATAACCATGTTTCTGGGGACGCCATCAACTATTCTTTGTTGAATTTCATGTGAGTTGCTATGCATGTTCGTCTTGTCTGAAGTAAGAGAGATCTACCACCTTATGGTTAAGCATGCATATTGTTAGAGAAGAACATTGGGCCGCTAAGTAAAGCCATGATCCATGGTGGAAGTTTCAGTTTTGGACATATATCCTCAATCTCATATGAGAAAATTATTAATTGTTGTTACATGCTTATGCATAAAAGAGGAGTCCATTATCTGTTGTCTATGTTGTCCCGGTATGGATGTCTAAGTTGAGAATAATCAATAGCGAGAAATCCAATGCGAGCTTTCTCCTTAGACCTTTGTACATGCGGCATAGAGGTACCCCATTGTGACACTTGGTTAAAACATGTGCATTGTGATGATCCGGTAGTCCAAGCTAATTAGGACAAGGTGCGGGCACTATTAGTATACTATGCATGAGGCTTGCAACTTGTAAGATATAATTTACATGATACATATGCTTTATTACTACCGTTGACAAAATTGTTTCTTGTTTTCAAAATCAAAGCTCTAGCACAAATATAGCAATCGATGCTTTTTCCTCTATGGAGGACCATTCTTTTACTTTCATTGTTGAGTCAGTTCACCTATTTCTCTCCACCTCAAGAAGCAAACACTTGTGTGAACTGTGCATTGATTCCTACATACTTGCATATTGCATTTGTTATATTACTCTATGTTGACAACTATCCATGAGATATACTTGTTACAAGTTGAAAGCAACCGCTGAAACTTAATCTTCCATTGTGTTGCTTCAATGCTTTACTATGAATTATTGCTTTATGAGTTAACTCTTATGCAAGACTTATTGATGCTTGTCTTGAAGTGCTATTCATGAAAAGTCTTTGCTTTATGATTCACTTGTTTACTCATGTCATATACATTGTTTTGATCGCTGCATTCACTACATATGCTTTACAAATAGTACGATCATGGTTATGATGGCATGTCACTCCAGAAATTATCTTTGTTATCGTTTTACCAGCTCGGGACGAGCAGAACTAAGCTTGGGGATGCTGATACGTCTCCGACGTATCAATAATTTCTTGTGTTTCATGCCACATTATTGATGATATCTACATGTTTTATGCACACTTTATGTCATATTCGTGCATTTTCTGGAACTAACCTATTAACAAGATGCCGAAGTGCCAGTTCCTGTTTTCTGCTGTTTTTGGTTTCAGAAATCCTAGTAACGAAATATTCTCGGAATCGGACGAAATCAACGCCCAGGTTCCTATTTTGCCCGGAAGCATCCAGAACACACGAGAACCGCCAGAGAGGGGGCACAGGGCCACCAAACCCTAGGCCGGCGCGGCCAAGGGGGGCCCGCGCCCCCTATAGTCTGGCCACCCTGTCAGCCCTCCTGCGCCGCCTCTTCGCCTATTTAAAGCCTCCGTCGCGAAAACCCTGATACGTTCGACGAAACCCACAGAAACCTTCCAGAGCCGCCGCCATCGCGAAGCCAAGATCTGGGGGACAGGACTCTCTGTTCCGGCATGCCGCCGGGACGGGGAAGTGCCCCCGGAAGGCTTCTCCATCGACACCGCTGCCATCTCCACCGCCATCTTCATCACCGCTGCTGCTCCCATGAGGAGGGAGTAGTTCTCCATCGAGGCTCGGGGCTGTACCGGTAGCTATGTGGTTAATCTCTCTCCTATGTACTTCAATACAATGATCTCATGAGCTGCTTTACATGATTGAGATCCATATGATGAGCTTTGTATCGCTACTAGTTGTGTGCTACTCATGTGATGTTATTAAAGTAGTCTATTCCTCCTGCATGGTGTAAAGGTGACTAGTGTGTGCACCATGTGGTTCTTGTCGTAGGCTATGATCATGATCTCTTGTAGATTGTGGAGTTAATTATCA
The DNA here is from genome assembly GCF_019359855.2 of Lolium perenne. NCBI lineage: Eukaryota > Viridiplantae > Streptophyta > Magnoliopsida > Poales > Poaceae > Lolium > Lolium perenne. The sequence goes on from NC_067245.2 coordinate 146,038,263, forward strand.
TTATGATATTATTGATGTGATCTATTCCTCCTTCATAGTGTAATGTGGACAGTGTGTGCACTATGTTAGTTCTTGGTTTATTTTGCAATGATCTATTATGCTCTAAGGTTATTTAAATATGAACATTGAATTGTGGAGCTTGTTAACTCCGGCATTGAGGGTTCGTGTAATCCTACGCAATGTGTTCATCATCCAACAAAAGAGTGTATGTAGCACATATGAGAAAGAGTTATTTATTATGCGATCAATGTTGAGAGTGTCCACTAGTGAAAGTGTAATCCCTAGGCCTTGTTCCTAAATACTGCTATCGCTGCTTGTTTACTGTTTTACTGTGTTACTACTACTGCGTTACTACTGCTTGTTTACTGTCCTGGGCAAAGCACTTTTCTGGTGCCGTTGCTACTGCTTATTCATACCACCTGTATTTCACTATCTCTTCGCCGAACTAGTGCACCTATTAGGTGTGTTGGGGACACAAGAGACTTCTTGCTTTGTGGTTGCAGGGTTGCATGAGAGGGATATCTTTGACCTCTTCCTCCCTGAGTTCGATAAACCTTGGGTGATCCACTTAAGGGAAAACTTGCTGCTGTTCTACAAACCTCTGCTCTTGGAGGCCCAACACTGTCTACAGGAAAAGGAGGGGGCGTAGACATCAGATATAACCCAAATCTGTGTACTAGATGCAGCCAGGTCGAAGTGTCGGGTGCACTCTGGTGTCGACGGAGATACACCGGAGATAATGGACGAAGAAGGCACAACTTCCAATGTTACTGATGGCATGGAGAGAGCAGCTCGCAATGTCCACACGGTACACCAATGGTGCTTGACCTTCCTCCAAATACATGTTGTCCAACAACAGAAGTATCAGATCACCATCCGACTTCACAAGGTAGAACTTGTCCTTTCCAAGTTCTGGAAATAAAAATAGTGTCTCCATTTTGACAGTGCTCGCGCGCTGCTCCAACTGGACATCGTTGGTGCACACTAATCTTCCGGACTCAAAATTATCCACAGCTATTGCATACAGTTCACCATTGAACGGGGTAATGCAACACAGACCATGGTGCTTGATCGAAAATCTTCCTTCTCCCCAATCTTCATCTATACCCTTAGTTGGAGTGCTCTCATCGACCCAAGCAATTTCCTCCGGGTAATCTTTGGAAATGAAGACCATAGTCGGGGACTTCATTACAGCGTCCGACTCCACAAAAACAGATGGCATCTGCGCCTCAAACATAGTGTTCAATGTCTTTGTGAGTGGGTTCAGAAGCCGTATCTTGTGCGGCTGGTTCTTCTGGGCAATCACGACTACGCCACGGAAAAAGCCGACGAAGTAGTATCTAAAATATATTGATGAAGATAACATTCAGCACTAAGATGTTTACGATTGAAAATAAAAATAGATTAACTCTATAGATCTGGAGGAATTTGAACCTTGCATGAACTTTCGTTAGATCGATGGTGATGTATCGGGATGTGCGGAGGTGGAGGAAGGTGAACTCAGCGGCGCGTGGGAGGGCGTGTTCTATCATGATCCATTCGTGCAGTGCACGTCGGGCTCAGGTAAACCTGAGCGCCAATTTGCACAAACTTGCCTCAAAGCAGAGTCGGTGTCCACGTACTCCTCTTTCGCCAGTAAGCAGTCACCGATCTTGTGAAGTGGCCCGTCAGCCGTGAGAGAGGCCCAGCTCACGGAGGTGCGCGCTTGGATGCGCCGCCCTCGGCGGTGATGGGCTTGGATGCGACAGGCTCGGCGGCGACGGGCTCGGAGGCGACGGGCTCGGAGGCGACGGGCTCTGGGGCGACGGCCGCCGGCGCATTCTTCTTCTCCATCGCCGGCAGGGCAGCACGCGTAGGGCAGTTGGGGTTTTTTCCTTCGATTTGGAGAAGTTAATGGGACGTGTGAGAGGCGTGGTTGCGTGTGTGAGGGAGAGAGATAGGGGCTCTGTACATGCACGTGACGGTTGGTCTCGACAGTTTCTCAAAAAAACTAGACGTTTGGTCTCAACGCGCACCGCCTAACCGCTACGCACCGCGACATGCGTCCGTGGTTACGTGTCCTCAGTTCTACCCTCGAGTCTACACTGGAAAAATATCTGTACTCAGTTTTCCCCTCGAGTACTAATACTGGCTAGTGCAATATACTCAGTTTTACCCTCAAGTGGCTAGTCAACAGAGAGTCAACAAATGGGATTAAGCTATCTAATTGAGTCATTTCATGCGCAAAAAATTCCAAAAAATATAAAAACATAGTGGCACTTACTCATGGAGTCTTCTTACGCGACCTGCCACGTTGGGAACCATAACAATCATAGATAAATCAAGTTTTACCTCAAATTGCCACTTCTCAAATCACCTAGTAGCTATGAAGGTGCAAGGATTTCCACAATAAGCCCTTCCCAAAACAGCTTTCCCCAAAACATACTTTGTTTGAATGAGGCCACAATTTTCACACTCATGTATATTTGTATTGCAAATAGTTTGAGGTAGGCCAAGCTGGGTTTCATTGTACAAAACACGCATTTTCCATTTTTAAAATCTCATATTTGAATCCCTTAGTCTGTTTATTACTCACGTGCCCTTGGTTTCTTGATACTACTCAGTTTTGCCCTCTCCCTTCACAAATTCTCACAGACGCTCAACCTTGCCCTGATTGTTCTAGCCCTTGACACGCGGATCATGCCCGCCGACCGTTGATCGTATGATCTAACGGGCAGGATAACCCCTCTCTCTCTCATCGGGGCCACCACCCTCTCTCTCTTTGATCGGGGCCACTATAATTTTTATGCAAAAAATGATAAACCATCACCAATTTGTTGTAGGCATTACTTTTCACGCAAAAAATGATAAACCATCACCGATTTCTTGTAGCCATTACTTTTCACGCAAAAAATGATAAACCATCACCAATCTATTGTAGGCATTACTTTTCACACAAAAAATGATAAACCGTCACCAATTTGTTGTAGGCATTACTTTTCACGCAAAAAATGATAAACCCTCACCAATCTGTTGTAGGCATTACTTTTCACGCAAAAAATGATAAACCATCACCGATTTCTTGTAGCCATTACTTTTCACGCAAAAAATGATAAACCATCACCAATTTGTTGTAGGCATTACTTTTCACGCAAAAAATGATAAACCATCACCGATTTCTTGTAGCCATTAGTTTTCACGCAAAAAATGATAAACCATCACCGATTTCTTGAAGCCATTACTTTTCACGCAAAAGATGATAAATCATCACCGATTTCTTGTAGCCATTACTTTTCACGCAAAAAATGATAAACCATCACCAATTTCTTGTAGCCATTACTTTTCATGCTAAAAATGATAAACGAAACAATCTAACTATCTTTGTATTTGAAGTTTGGGAGGGTACACCTTCTACTTATGTTAACTTTCGAGGTTTTGACATGAAAATCAACTAGGTATTATAAAGGGAAATAAAAGTTCAAAAAAATGTAAAAACGAAACAATCTACCTATCTTTGTATAGAAGATCATCTGTATGAAATTTGAGCTCATTTAGAGAAGGTCGAAAAAACCTAACTTGTTACAAAAGCTGGTTTCAGTGAGACCAAATGGCATGCGCTTAAGCAAAGTAATTTTTTGGAACATCTCCAAATGACCCCAAATTTTCCATACATGATGCCATACGTGTAACAACAATGAATATCTAAAAATTGTCAAAAACTTTTGACGAACCGTATAGCTCTATCAAAAAGAACCTCACCATGGTGCCAGTAAATTTTTTAGTTACAAACTTTCATATTTTACCTAACCTTCAACAGGAAACTTGTTTCAAATTCATTTTGGCGTACAAAAAAACAAATCCCACCTTGATTCGAGCACCACAGCCTCCAAACGATGCCAATGCCGATATCGGCATGGTCAGAACGGCTTTGCTCGCCGCCACTGCTAGGTCACCGTCGGGATGCACCCTCAATCCCGTCCCCTCATTCGATCACTGACACACCGGAGATACCGCCGAGGCCAATGATGAACGTCCATGCTGATGCCAATGCCGAACATACACGCACTGTAGCCACAGACCACCGCGAGGTCTTTCCCTTCGCCACCACACTCCCCTAGCACCCATCTATACACGCCAGGAAGGAGAGACACTAGTTTTCTCTACATTGCTCGCGTTCGTGTCCGACACCGTCAGTCAAAGTGTTGAGGTCGTCGTCGATGTCCTCGACCATTTCTTCTCTTCTTTGCATGGTTAAACGCGTCTAGTTCATATCTATCTAATGCGTCTGGTCTCGCCTCATGCAGTTCTTTGTGGACGTCGATCTCATCTCGGCACGCCGCAGGCCACCTCCTACGTGCCATCGCTGTAGAGCTCCGTTTCAAAATCTAATCCTACCCGTGTATTGCCCCTTGTATCGGCGTCATGGCCCCACTTGTCATTCGATATACCGAAGCCCCACTCGTTCGCGTTTTGGTCAGGGATACAGCGATGCTTACGGTCAAACAAAGATGGATGGTCTGACGTGTCTTTGCGGGCTCTACGTGGCCCCACTAGTCAGAAGACAACGGTAAACTGTCGGGCAACGGCCGTTACAACACGTGTGATGGTTTCAGACAAAGGCTTGGGGAAAACTGAGGAAAAACTAAGGAGCTGGGGAAAACTGAGCACAACTAAGGACCTGACGGCACGAAAATAGAAATCCCTAGAGTTTATTATCACGCAACACTTGTAAAACATGTCGAATATGCATCGTATGATCAGATTCATTACGGCTGTAGATTAATATGTCATCAAAGTACACAACCACAAACTTGCCAATAAAATCACGCAAAACATGGTTCATCAGTCTCATGAAAGTGCTAGGTGCATTAGTTAAACCAAAAGGCATTACTAACCACTCATATAAACCAAATTTTGTTTTAAAGGCTGTTTTCCATTCATCCCCCTCTTTCATCCGAATTTGATGATAGCCACTACGCAAATCAATTTTAGAGAAAACAGTTGCACCACTCAATTCATCTAGCATATCCTCTAAACGGGGAATAGGATGACGATATCGAATAGTAATGTTGTTTATCGCTCTACAATCTACACACATGTGCCATGTACCATCTTTCTTAGGAACTAGAATAACAGGAACAACACAAGGACTTAGGCTTATGCGAATATAACCTTTGTCGAGTAGTGCTTGTACTTGCTTCTGTATCTACTTAGTCTCTTCGGGGTTCGTCCTATATGGCGCCCTACTGGGCAGCGAGGCGCCGGGGATCAAGTCAATTTGATTCTCAATACCACGCAATGGTGGCAATCCTGCTGGCACCTCCTCCGGAAACACATCGCTGAATTCCTGCAAAACACTAGAAACACCAAGAGAAATAAGGGTCATGTCGTTAGAAACCAAAACCTCACCCTTGTACATGAGCACAAGAGGCCTAGCTGTAGGATCCTCACTAAATTCTCTCATATCCTCTTTGGTGGCTAATAGAACTAAGGAATTCACTCTCTCACGTTTCGTTATATCACTCACGGCATTACAATTCTCTCGCCTATCTATGGACGCATCCTCCAAGTTCACTTCAACTTTCTGACGAGATTCATTGACAATTTGATGTGGTGACATAGGCTGCAAGTTAATTTTCTTGCCCTTGAACTCCAAGTGATATGTATTGGCGCGGCTATTGTGTTGCACAGAACGGTCATAGAGCCATGGCCGACCCAATAGTAGGTGACACACCATCATAGGAACCACATCAAAATCAATGAATCCTTATACGGTCCAATCTCAAAGTCAACACGCACCATGTGATTTACCTTCATCTCACCATTATCGCTCAACCACTGAATATAATATGGATGCGGGTGCGGTAGATACTTCAGTTTCAGCTTGGCAGACAACTCCTTGCTTGCTAAATTGCGACAACTCCCACCATCAGTAATGACCTTGCAACCTTTGTCAGGACCAACTAATGCCTTTGTTTGGAACAAACTGCAGCGTTGAGTAGATGCACTCGGCTGCACATTAAGAGCATGCTGTGACACAACAATAGTGCGAGCTTCAGATGGAAAAACATCTACACCATCACTGTCATAATCACCATCTTCTGGAGCATCCAGATCAGCATCATCTCCAGTCTCATACTCATCATTGCCATTAATGAACATCACTTTGCGGTTCAGACAATCTCTCTTGAAGTGACCCTTTCCACCACATGTATGACAATTCATACCGCGGTTGCGCGCAGTAGACATGCTAGAACCACTTGTACTTGCAGCAGGTTCAGGCTTCTTTGTGTTGGACACATTGGAGACTGGCTTGCTAGACGAAGTAGGAAACATGCCGGGACACGATGATGGCGCCGGCATCGTAGAGGGTGGCGCCCTAGATGTGAAGCGCCCAGCTCCGGTAGCACGGCCTTTGGTTTGCGCCTCTTTAGCTAACTATGCTTCAGCTTCTCTTGCATGATGTAACAACTGATTCATATTATTGTAAGTGTGATGACGAACAATACCCTTGACATTATACTTCAAACCATGTAGGAAACGCTGCATTGTCATCTGAAGTGACTCACGGACATGGCCACGCTGCATAAGCATCTTCATCTCCATGTAATAAGTATCAACCGTTATAACACCTTGTCTCAATAGGGTCAACTTATCAAATATAGATCGCAAATAATTAGTGGGAACAAAGCGCTCTTGCATAATTGCCTTCATCTCACGCCATCTAAGAACAGACACTTCTTCATCTTCCTGACGAGCACGTGTAACTCCATCCCACCAACGCAATGCATAGCCATCAAATTCTAAGGAAGCAAGCTTGATCTTCCTATCTTCAGTATAGTCATGTAGGCGCCACAACTTCTAAATTTTCATCTCCCAAGTAAGGTATTCTTCAACATCAGGACCTCCTTCAAATTTGGGTATTGAGAATTTTGGCTTAACCAATCCATCGTCTTGCGGTTGTGGCTGAACAAGGCGAGCTCCAAGTTCAGCAAAGCCACGACCACGGTTACCACGTCCAACGCCACGACCAGCAGCATTAGCTCCAGCAGCGGGTTGTTCTTCAAAATCACCATGAGCACTATCCCCATCTTCCTGTTGTTGTTGTTGTAGGGTCAAGTTCTCAACAGCTAACTGCAACGCTTGAATAGAACGATGAATGCCCGTCACTTGTACTTGGATTGTATTGACGGTCTCATTAGTAGTGTCAAACGTCTTGGTGACTTTCTCAATGTCATCATTAAGTTTTTGGCCTTTTTCGCCAAATTCATGTCGCATCTCATTACGAAGGGCTTCATACTCCCTCCAAGTCATAACATCAGCTCCATCCTTGTTTTTCTGGTTAACAATCTTAGCATCAACAGAAGACATGGTTAGTAGATTAGTGCACTAAAACAAATATATGTGGTGGTACTCTCACAACTCACTCAAAAATGATAAGAAAAGGAAATCTTACCTCTCCAAAGTGAATTAGTATTGCTTACCACTTGTAGTGACAACTAGTGAACGGATGAAGCGAAGCGAATATCAATGGTATAAGAACAATCACACGATAAAGCGGGATATATGTGGGGTTATAGGTAGGCTACCTATTTGCACCAATAACAAGCTCTAGCGCTGACCGTAGAACAACCAATGATACTCACACAAGGTGATAAATGTGGCAATGCAACTATATGGATGAATAGGTTGCAATGCATTCGAGAGACACTAGCAAAGCTCAACGAAACAGGTACAAGATTGCTAGGACTTCACTTTTTGTTTGATTTTCGTTTTATTACACGCAACACTTGTAGCTCTTTTTGCTTCTTTTCTATTTTCTCTTTTTATTTTATTTTATGACTCTACTCTTTGTAACACGGCCAACAGAAATTGCAAAGCACCAAAACCCTAACGAGCAGCCTATCGAGCGGTAAAACTAGTCTCTTTTGGGAAAGTTCCTAGTCACGTATATCGAAAGGCTGTGTCTATGGTTTGGGAACAAGCAAACTGTACGCTATGTGGACTCTGAGTAACAAAAACTAAAACTAGATGATAGCCGAAACACCAACCCTAACAATACTAGATGGAAGAAAAAGACACGCAAAAACAACTACGAAAAGCAACTAAAACTCAAAATTGATGCAATCTAAGGCTATGGCAAACCCTAACCCTACCTTTTTTTGGCTTTTTCTGGATAGGAAACACTCACAACTCAACTATGGGGTGGATTGTGGATGGCTTAACGAGGAAACGCTGAGCTCTGATACCAAGATGATATGGGGTTGCCCGATCTTCTCAGTAAGCACGGTGGTGATGATGAACACACGATGAACACAGCGGAGATAACACGATGAGGAGGTGGAGATAACTTGTATGACGCCGACGAAGTCTCTCGATCAATCCCTGTCGCCAATGCAACAGCTCTCAACCCTGCAAAATATTCGCAACTCCACACACTTGCGCATGTAGCCGCCGACCACGAAGTCGTAGATTGCAATCTTCTAATTCCTAATGGAACAACATATCACACAAGACTTTCAGTAGCAAAACACCAGATCGATGCCAATTGGTGTATACATTCGATAGAGTTGCAAAGCAATCAACTATGAACTAGGGTTTATCTTAAACGTGGTTCAAGACGACCAGAAGTCAAGAAAATACATTAAAAACCGACTCAGATCGGGATCTAGTCGAGACTGACTCGGACACGGCTGGTCAGGAGGGCGGTCGACCGGGCCAGGGACCGGCGGTCCGGTTTGGACCAGGCCTGGGACCGGGTGGAAACCGGGTCGGGGACGGGTGGCTCAGTACACCCGCCTGGTTGGCACCGGCGCAGGATCCGGCGGGCGCCGGGCTGTCCCTGCGTGAGATCCGGTTGGACTGGGTGTGGGACCGGGCAGTCAGGCTTGGCGGCCAGTCTGACCGGGTTGTGCACCGGCCTGGACTTGATCTTCCTCCCTCGCGCATGCCTCCCGCTCCTCCCTCGCGCGTCCATGGAATGTCTTCATGTCCAGCTGCTCCTCTCCTCCTCGTGCGATGCTTCACTACTAGGGAAAAGCCTATAGGTGGAGGCAAGTGGTGCCGGCGCACCACCATAGGCATGCATAGATAACAAGACTTAGGCAGTATAAAGTTCTCATCAATCAAAGAATCGTTAGGAACAAGTTCACTTGTTGTTTTAGTAGCTTCGCACGAGCTCTTGTCATAGGTCCAATCCTGAATTCATTGGACTTGAGCTTCACAACAACATCTTCTTGTTCTTGCAATGACGGAAGTAGTGGTTCGATAGGGATGTCCTCATCAACCAACTTGCCAACAATAGTATTGGTATTATGAAGTTACAGACTATTATTCTTGAGTTGACTATCTCAAAAACTAAGTTGCCTACAAAATAGAGAAATATAGTGAACTTGCATATCAACATGCCTAAGTTGCACATTAGTAGTACCAAGTAGTCTAGCATCACTGTTGTGAGGTTGCGCTCCTTTTTCATGGGGTTGCCTACAATTGCCCCTAAGCTGTTTACTGTTTTATTATTAAGTTATATTTTCTTTGTACTAAGTTGTTTGGTTACCAATACTAGAAACTACGGTGAAACTAGGTTGGCTTCAAATATTAAAGAAATAGTGCAAGCAACTATTTGTACGAACTTGGTTTGCTACAACACTAGAGTTGGTTTTCTACAATAACCAAGCTACTTTTCAAAAAAAAATTGTCCAAACATATACAATTGAGATCTAGTTTTGAACATCTCGTCGCGGGAGAGCTAACGGTGAAAACGGATCGCCATTTTGAGAAACAGTTTGAAAGTTATGACTTTTCTAAAAAAAAGTTGCATTACATTACATGCACGTGTAGTCTCCACGTGCTGAATTTTCTATTTTTTAAGGTGAGTGCTTGAATGAACTAGCTAGCGTATCATCCGAGTGCTCCCTAGCCATGTCCATTAAAAATGACCCGAGGCAGATTCAGATTTTGATAAATTTAAAACATCTACTCCCTTCTATCCGATTAAATCGACCCAAGCTATGCATAGAAAGACAGCTAGATACGTACAAACGGTGCGTCAATTAAACAGGACCAGAGAGAGTATTTATTTATGGATGGAGGAAGTAGAACTTTAGGCCATCTTCAAAGCCGCCACGGTAAATGGATATATTGTGTTCGTTGTTATATATCCATTGGTGTCCGTGTGACCTAAAGACGAGGCCCAACAGTGAACCGCAAATGGATTGTGCGGTCGTTTGTGTCTGCCTAGCCCGCATTTCCAGCCAAAACTTTGGTTGAGTTTGCCGTTACTGCGGATAGCGGTGCGTCCTTGCGTGCCCTCGCTAGATTTTCACAGGCCCACGCGTCAGCGTTCGAGGGAGGCCAGGAGACACGGACCCCCGTTCTTCGAGGCCCATCAGTTCCTGACGCACCACCTTGCAATCCACTGACGCGCCAAAAGCTTGCCCAAACCCTAGCACGCGCGGAGCTTCGAACCCCTCGGCCATGGCGAAGGGCGGGGCAGGTGGTTTTGCCCCGCTCGCAACGACCGAGAGGTGAGCGGGTCAGCAGCAATGGCGATCGCATGATTTTCTGCGCACTCGGCACAGGGCGGAGTGGCACGTTTACGTCGAGGTGGATAAGTCCGAATATTAGTCAAGGCGGGTGCACCCTTGCCCATGCCAGATGTGCACCTCCCTCACCGGTTAGTCTGAAACAGGCGAGGGTACCCTCCCCCGCCATCCTCACTCGCGGCTATGCTCACCACCGCTAGATCTGCGGTGGGACCTTGCTTACGCCATTGACTCGCTGTTGTGGGCGACCTAGTTCGAGGCTGAGCACGATGCTCGGTGCCACCTAGAGGGCCTTGACTATGATAATGTCGTCTACGAGGTGCATGAGGCGCATGAGCAGCAGGCAACGCCGTCCTAGATGCATCCACAAAATGCGCCCCACATGCCACCGATGAAGGAGGACGACGACGTACCGGAGGAATGGAAGGAGTACGTCGTCCCCACCCTGCAGCCAAGCCACCCGGACTAGTCGCAGTACCGCAGCATCGACAAACAATACGTCGAACCGCTGCCTTGGATGTCGGTGTTCCCGCACGAGCCCTACTTCTAGGGTGCGACCTAGGAACCGCCGGAGGACAAGGACCTCGATTAAGGGCCGATAGAGAACGGGGACCTCATGGAGGAGGTGGCCATCACACGCATCATTGACCTGTTGATTCATGTAAAATGCATACATGAATTTTGTAGTTTATTGTCATATATCCAAACATATTTGCATGTTATAAGATGGTATATTCATGTTTGACATTGATTTATGGGGATTTTCCATTGATCTCCTTTGATAGGTTTATAACTCTACATAACAGGAAACCCCTGTTTTGTGTATTTTAAGTTTCAGGGACCTTACGGAACTCAAACGGAGCGAGTATTTTCTTGAGTCAATTTTCTTGGATATACAATATGAGAATAAGAAGTATAGGAGGGGGCCAACGAGGCCCGAACAAGCACAGGTGGTGCAGGCCCCACCCTAGGCCATGCCACCATGTCTCGTTCCCTCCTCGAGTGTTCGCAGCTGTCCGTTTTGATCTCAAACTGACAGGCTTGAACTAAAAACCACTATATATAGACCCCGAGGCGTTCTCAGAAGATTCGGTGTGGAAACACGAAAACCACGAAACGAGGCTGAACATGTGAAGATTCGAGGGGGGGGGGGGGGGGGAATGCTGCTGGAGCCATCCCCGATTGCATATCTACCCTCTCCCACATCATCAACACCGCCACCATTATGAAGAGAGAGTAGTCAACCTCTGTACTATGGGTTTGTGGCGGTAGCTTGATCTCTCTCTCTCTCTCTCTCTCTCTCTCTTGTGATATGTTGTTTAGATGCCATATGAGCTTCCTATCCTGATTATGGCCATCACTAGTAGGAAAAAGCCTACTGCTGGCGTGTGCTTTTGGGCTACAAGTCGCGGTTGTCGGCCCGCGACTAGTACCTCGCCAGTGGTATCCATTAGTAGTCGCGTGTTGTGGGGCACGCGGCTAGTATGCTTCTTACCAGCCGCGTGTGGACATGGCGCGCGACCAATAGATCTAATGTCAGCGTGTGGGCGCACGCTGCCAGTATACTGGAAACGTTCTGCTTGCACGCTGCAAGTAATTTTGGCCCCTATTTCGAATACATGCTGCATACACAATAACATACTTACAGAGGCAGTACGAAATACATACACACATGATACGAAATGCATACTGTTATCACCAGATTTTAGCCAAATCAGAAGATGGGCCGTGATTGAGATGGGCTTGGAAGATATACACATAAAGTGTTTCTGAATCGGCCTCGTGCGAGAATTTGGGCTAGATTGCCCGTATATTAATACCCTATATAAAGTTCAATCAATCTACCGCAACCAGATTTGTTTGGGAACTGTTCATGGGCTAATTTATGTGCTTTTCATCCATACATTAATGCCACGTGTACTGTTTGTTTCTTTTATCGTTTGGTCTGACTGCTGGTTAGATTTGTTCTCCTCATTTTACGGATGGGCAGGTGACCGGTTACCGGCAATAGCGGATTTGCTTCCTTTTTTGTTGAGGCTTAGTCAAAGCGGCAGGGTCAAAACGGTGCCCATGATCTCCACGATAGAATGTTTGCCGTTGCCCCGTGTCTCTTCTTCTCTCTCATCTGCTCTCTATCTTCCGATTGCCTCCCTCCATGTTCTCCACTAGGGCCGGCAGCCTCTTCTACCTCTCTGGCCGTCGGGCCGAGGCCTCTCCGTCGGCGCGCACATCTTCTACTGCTAATCACGGGGATGGCCGCGTTGGCTCCAATAGGCGCAACATCGGGGGGAAGGAGAGAAGGGTGCCAACATCCTCCACTACGGCAAGTCCGGCCTCCCTCTTCTTCGCCTCCTCTGGTTTTGCTGTGTCATCGTGTTCTTCGAGATGTTACTGCTGAGCCATCTCCATCTTGTGGTGGTTCCTCTACTGGTACGTTTCCACGCCGGGTAGGCCTCTAGGGTTTGCGGGCGAGGCCGCGATCGACCGATTGGCACTGCGGTTTGTGTTTCCCATGTGTGTGGGAGGTGCTTTGATCCACCTCTACTGCTGATATGTGGTAGCGCCGGTGATTTTTATTTTATTTTCTTTTGTACTTATGCAGGAGCTGGCTACAGTGGATTGGACGGGATGGTAACCCTTCCGTTGGTGATGTTCTTGTGGGGCTATTGGCTCTACAGGCTGATGATTCTGTGTCCTGTGTGTTTGGTGAAGGGATTTCTTCCAATTTCTTTCTTAGAAAATTTAAGCTTTCCATAGCTCTGAAGGTGTCGAAACAGGCAAGGTAAATTCCTCCTTAATCAGTTATACATCTTTTCCCTCCTTTGTTTCGTTCTTCCACAGGAAATGGTATTTTTTTCGTTGATCCAGCCGTTCACTTTTTGACCTTCAGTATAACATCCTCTATTTAGTACTGAATACCCTCACATACATGCAGACTGCACTCAGATTATTCATCTTTTCCTTCCTCTGCTTTGTTATCTTCTCTATTTTAGTTCTTTTTGTCCACATTTTTCGACTAGAAATTTAATCCCTTTGTGAATTTCAACGTTTGTTTTTAATCTTTGGTATGCCCCAACATACTGTACACTGAATACTTTCATTCACATGCAGGCCAGAGGAAAAAAGATATCCAGGTTTTAATGTTCAAAGAATTATCGCCTCAATCTTATCAATGAAAGGTCCTTCTGTGTGTTTCCCATATCTGAGAATGTAGAGATCAGAAAACTCGACAAACATGGGTTAGACTTCAGCGCTGCTGATCAACAGGTATTTATTCAGAATCTTGGGTATTACATCTATTTTTTCCAATTTATTTATTAGCAAGTGCACCTCACTGCCACAACTTATTGAAACTTCTCCTTTTGTTTATATTATTTTTCCTTCCGTTGTTACCAAGAAACCACTATTATCATGTTGATCCAGCAATTTTTTTAAATATGTACTTCTCCTTTTGTATCAATTTTTTTAGCTTCCGATATTATGATGAAATAATTGTCACAAAAGCTAATCTAGCAACATTCTCAACCTCCTGATCATACCTTTTTTAGATCTTAGACTAACCACCATAAACAAGTTATTCTCATTTTTGCACCTTTCTTAAAATTCCTGATAACTTTTGCTTGAAAGTAATATTAAGATTTTGTTTTCATCCCAGGGAAACACAATGGAAAGATGCATAACAATAGATCGTATTGATCAGTTCAAGGAGTAACTAAATGAAGTCTCAGTCTACACCTTGGAATTTTTTCATTGCTGATGACGCACTGAAAACTACAAGAGGACAGAACATCTATTCAGAATTAAGATTACTCGACAAAGGAAAGTGCATGAAGTTGTTCTACAGCCTAACAATTTTCCTCTGGTTGCATATAACGCAAAACTGTTTGTCGTTCTGAAGGAAACAATGCAGTCCTATCAGGTGCTCCCTCCATACGACGTTTGATCCACTGTCTTGCTTAAATGAGGCAATTGGCCATTTTGCTTATTTAGATATTTGAGTATTTCATCTTACTCTCTCAGTTGCTTCAGTATGTAAGTGCTTCCTTTCAAAAGTCTTCAATTTGTCGACAACTTCATGGCCAGTGCATTTCCAAACTAATATATTAGGTGGAGATATTGTCCATAGAGAACTTTGGTCATTTTCCTTGGTGCAGTTCTGTTGTGGTTGGTTAGCTGATTATAGTTCCGCGAGGCTAGGCCATATATTTTGCTTAGAGGCTGTCTGCACTTGCATTGTTTAGAGGATATGTCTTCAGATCTTCCAGTTCTGCTTTTCTTTAGTGCTCAATTGATAGGATTCATTGAGCTACTGCATACTTTTCAGGTGACGATGATGAAGTGGCATAGCAATACATATCAAGTCCAGCCAACATCTGAAAACAAAAAAAGATAACTGATTTAAACAAACCACATAAATAAATGTTCGCATATTCACCTTTTCTATTTCGTGTGGATAAATGAACTGACTGCTAATTTATTTCGAACTGTAGTTAAAGGAATTGAAAATTTTATAGAAAAATAAATTATTATTTTGGTCTAACAAGTAGCAGATCAAATCACGGCATAATAACTTTTTGCCCAAAAACGTTAGGAGGATAAAGGCATTGTTCTCAAATAATTTCCGTAGTGATACACATCACCATTCTTTTAGCATACAGTGGCATTTGTAAGGGCAATCAAATCACATTACTATGTTATATGCTACATGATGATATAAGAATACTATTGTAGGCTTTATGTAACTCTGTGGTACCATTCCAGAGCAAAAAATTCATGTTTACTGCTTAGATATCTGAATAAAGTACTGCAAGCAGGTGTTCTGAACTTAATCAGGGGGAGAGGAACCTGAAGTTGATTTGCTTAGATCACTTTCTATGCGGAAATGTGTTTCTGAACGCGGGCTCAGATGAGCTCTTTTTCTGTTCCGTCCACTTGCTTTGAGATTGATGGTACCCTCACGTACATCCGGTCGTATTCGATTTGTTTATTGGATCGTCTGCTGTTCCATTGCCCACCAATGCGCGTCCATTTATTTCGTATACCGTCAGACGTGTGGCACTGGTACTGAATTCCTTAGCGGAACAGAACGTGAAATCGTTGTTCTGTACCACGAGACGTGTGGCACGGATACTGAATTCCTGCAATTTACAAACTATGCCAACACTCATCACAATAGCTCTAAACCTATGGCAAATACTACAACAATTTCTTCCCCTTTCCTATAAATGTTTAGAACAACATGCTCTAGGGAAAAAAACCTTTCTCACACCTAACTAATCTGAAGACATCCGAAGACATTAGCACTCGTCCAGCTTTCGACGTTTCAAGCAGGTGTCCTTCCTGTGACCTTCGACACCGCAAATTGTGCACCGCCCGACCTTGCGGGGCTTCTTCGGCAAATCACCTCGATCAGGGCATGTAGTGCTCCTGTGCCCCGGCCTCCGGCAAATCGTGCAAAACCTAGTGCGTTTGCTTGTGCCCTCATACAGCGCCCTGTCCCTGCTGTTGCTTGGTCTCCCGGCTGGTCTCTTCTTGCCTGGTGCCTTCAACGCATCAATACCATTTTCTGACCTCGTAATCCATTTATCCTTTTGAATTGTCATTGTCGCAGCTCTTTTTTCCTTTTCCTTCTGCTGTTCCACCAGCCCTAGACCGTCAGGCTTCTCGGTGTATGGCTGCATTGTCACAATATTATCACTAAACAGGCTAGTCAGCTTCTCATAAGCTTCAACACTTGTGTCACCCATTCTAACAAGCTGCAATGCCTGCAAGTACAGCTGTGAGTGCCTGAATGTGAATGTGCCCTTTGCCAATTGGTCGCGCTGGTAGTGTGCTAGATGATCTGGCAGTACGTCTCTTGCATCCCTCGTCCATCTTTTCACTATGTGCCGAGCAGGAATTTTCTTAACATCCAAGTGATCCATAATCTGCATATAAAAAAATTGGTCACTCTCCATACAAAAAATTGTAGAACCTACGACTATACAGCAATGCAAAGCCATCAAGGAAAACCCTCCCACAACCTTAAGGATATGGCAACAGAGCATCCCCATGTGTTCGAACTGGCCGCACTCACACTCAAATTCTTCCCTATTATCGCCCACCGTAACTTTAAACCGCACTCTGCTCCACAGCTCTCTTTTTTCAGCCTGAATATTTGTTGCAAAATATACCTTACCAATCTCCTCAACTTCAACCTCATAGTACCCTGCCTCATATAAGATATCTCCAAACTTCTCAAACATTGCCCTTGTGTACACCTGGCTCGCATGCCTTTCGAATGCCCGATTAACCCTAAGCAAAGGTCGTGCCTGCCAAAAAAAGAACTTGTTAGGGCCAGACTGGACGAGATAAAATTGCTATCACAACATATACTTCTAAATCAAATCACATATAAATAGAGTCAGATCTCTGTGCACTCACGAGACGTGTCCTCTTCTCCTCAGCACACTCTGCTGAATCCCTGTCAAATTGCATCCTCAAGTAATGCCTCACGAACATGTGCATCGGGCATGAAGGCGGGACGTATGTCTTGAGCATGTGGTTCGCACTTTCGCTACGCTGTGTACTTGTCATCTTCGCACAAAAAACCCCTCTGAAATAAGGGCTAGCCCATTTCTCACGTATCTCATACAGCTGAGTCATGTATGTGTGGCTACGAAGGCTATATTTGTCAATCAACATCTGCCAAGCAGATTCGAACTCGTCCACAGTTATCATGTGGTTTATCACCTTGTGGAACTCTGCCCTAAATTCGCTTCTCTTAGTGTAAAGCGAACCGAGAGACTCCTTCGCCTTCTTCAGGACATGCCACTTACACCACCTGTGTGTTGTGCGCGGCATTACATTACTTATGGCTACCTCCATGGCTCTACACTGATCTGCAAATTTGGATTTCAACAACATATACAAATTAATTATTTGACTTGATTATTTCAAGCAGAAAATCATTTTCACATAGCTCTTATTAAAAAAGGAATAGTATACAACCTGTCAGTATCGTTTGCGGAGCACTCCCTCCCATCATGGCTATAAACTCTGTGAATACCCACTCGAAGCTCTCTGTCTGCTCGTCCCTAAGCATAACCCCGGCTAGAATAATACTCTGGAAGTGATTGTTCACTCCGACAAACAAACCGAATGGCATGTCATACAGATTTGTCTTATAGGTCGTGTCGAAGGTCAGGACATCTCCAAAGAATTTATACTGTGTCCGCCCACTGCCAGTTGCCCACATTAGGTTCTTGATGCGCCCCTCGCCGTCTGTTTGTACTCTAAATGTGAAGTCAGGATCCTTCTTCCCCATCTCTGAGAAAACTTGCATCGTTTTGTGCACGTCGGCATCAGCATTATCACGGCTAATCTTGCCACACAAATTTTTCAGGGTCTTCTTCGTGAAGGGGACATTCTCCATACTCCCAAAGAAGCTACCGACTATAGCATACACCTTGCCTATGTCTATGTTGTTATCTCTAAGTTGTTTCACTAGGTTTTTCGTGTACATATCTATATGCTTGTGTGATGGCCAATGCACTCGCTCTCCGCAAGTTAAAGACAAGGAGTGGTTGTGTGATACCCTATGCTCTGCGATGTACCAACCGTTGTCGCTAGTCCGCAGCAGTCGTATCAAGGCGGGGCACTCGCACCTGCATGACCTTGAATTGTCCTTCTCTGGCTTCCCCTGGAAAAAAAAGACATGACCTTGCAATTAGCATGGGTACTCACAACACCGAAACCGCTGTCAACACAGAACAAAGCAAAGACAGAACTCAGAATTGTTTGTTCTCACCGAGCAGCCACAGACTATCTCTTGCATACACTTGTTCCTCTCGACATTCAGCCTGCTCTTCCCGTATCTAATCCCAAATCCATTCTCCCACGAATAAAGATTGTAGTAATCATATGCTTCGTTCAGAGAGTCAAAACTGAAACCAAGTTCAATTTTTATGACATTCTCCGATGGGTTCTCAGCAAAGTCCCTAACTGACTTTTCAAGTGCACCAATTCTTCCTGGACAAGGAGCCCTCTCAGCTGGTGCTTTGCCCACTCTCAGCCTGCAAATCAAATTAATAACAGTACTATGTTATCTTCATGCATTCCATGTAACTACACTCTTTCCACCAAATTCCAAGGGGTAGACTTGTTTAGGATCACTTCATTAGGTGAGATCGTATGATCTACTCACACAATTCATCCATAGAAATTCAAACCTAAGATTTGTCTTTTTAAGTTCTCTAATTGTAGGTCGAATTTGAAGCTGAGATTTTCAGAGGTTGCATACATAGGACAAATGTTTGTTATACATAAACATGTATTATCTGTTACAACAAATTGATCTAGCAGAACATATGTAAAATAAGATCACATCCAAGTTGCCCCCAAATGTCCAGATTTTAGCATTTCTGCCTACATCGGGCAAACAGAAATCCACAAATGTGCCTACCACAAAACTCACCTCTTGTTCCAGCCTGGAGCTCTTGGATCTGGTCGCACTACCGACAGAGTTGATTCTTCCTTCCCGCTGTCGCCTGAATCGCCTGTCTTTACTCCATCTTCTCCAATCTCCACGTCCCCTTTTTGCATCCCTAGAGCCGACTCTGCTGCTACTACTACCTCCGCCACCACAGCTAACCCCTCGCCGTCTGTGTGCTTCACTTCCTCGAGCGGCTCAAAGTTCTCCCCGGCACCCTCGTACACCGGCACCCTGAACAACGGCTGCGCATCAATGGCTATACAGCCATAGGCACCAAAAAACGAAGGTACAGGTACTGGATCACATACCCCGCAACTGGATCTAGTGGGAAATCCATCTCCCTACCCTCCTCCTCTGCTTAACCTCCAAATCAACTCCGCCGCCGCTCAGCACAGACAAGAACTGCCTCCAGGACGGGAGGGATGCCGTCCTGAATCCTGATACACCCCTCAACTAAAACTAGGATGTCTTGTGCCGCTGGTACATGTAATATCTGTACCTGTACCACATGGACGGCTACCAGACGGTTATTGTGTCCTCCATCTATCCGTGTACCTCCATACCCGCTCGTACAGTACGCGTACAAAACTGTTACAACCACCCCTGGCCTCCTGTTCCTGACACAAGCCAGTGCACGTGTCACAACCTGTACGGTTCAGGAAAAAGAGCTCAGCTGAGCCCGGGACTAGAAACGCCCCTCAGATATCCAATTCTTACAAGGACGGAAGAAGCTTTGCGATGGCCAGTTCCCTCCCTGGAAGAGCTAGCTGAAGATTTCATGTAGTTTATAAACTCCTATTCTTAGAGCTGGAGGCTCGAAACATCTGTGTCGGTGTATGCTGTACCAGTTTAGACTTATAAGCTTTCGTTTGCCGTTCTTCAATATTGGTTGCCATGACAATTGACAAGAGTATGATTGTTACCTGTAGATACGGAGCATGATTTGTCCTGTTTGCTTGTGCATAGCGGATGCTTTTGCACATCTGCATTGATTTAGCGCTTTTGCTAACTAAAATGCCCACCCTAATTTCTCCATCATCTACTCCTTAGTTATTTACAATCGACATAATGTAATTTAATTAACATCTTTTACCTTTTTTCAGGCCAATGAGAGCCCTGACCTGAAAATAAAACGACAAGAGACATTCAGTCAAGCCTCAGGTTTGACGACAACAAAATTATGCTCAGTCAAGCCTCAAAATATGCCATACCGAAGACCTATGTGCCCAAAATAATAAATCAGGTATGTATCTTTGTTGCCCTATAGTAGTTAAGTACACAAATGGATGCCAAGTCATAATTATGAACGCTCCCTTAATAATTCTCATGGACCCAGCGTTTACATGTGTCGACATGTCGTTCTTGCATCTATTACTTTGGTAGACAAAGGTGTCAAATTCTATCAGTCTGGCTCAGGATACATATAGGCCGAAATAGTCTTCAAAACTGCATGTATATATTCTGAAATTAGCTAAAATCAGTTGTGGGTATAAATTGTACTTTGTCTCATCTCTTCAACAACCATTGGTGATTATTCCCATCTCCCTAATTTCCTGCTGTATTGCCCCACTCAGAATGGAGTCAGCACGCTCTAGGTATATGGTTCTGAGGTAGAGAAGGTGCTCTGCTTCACTGGAACTCTACTTTCGGATGGTGGTGTCTGAAGAATTGATGTTTGATTACACCTCTACTTATATCCTGTAGTTTGCTTCTGCGTCAGTTTTCTGGGCTGAGAAGTTTGAATTCTGTAATGGTTTTGCCTGGGTGTCTCGGCTTGCTCCTGCGTGGGCACTTATGTTCTACAATCTGTAATCGATCTAAAAATGCTATAACTGGTGTTTTTTTACTTTTGAACTACAACTGGTTTGTGAGACATTGTTACCTCTTATATTTCAAGTTTTCTTTAATAATACAGTACCATATTTTATTCTTCCACATCACAGCCACTCTACGGGCGCGGCGTGCCGCCGCGCCATTGCTTCCTAGTTTGTACATTATGATAGATCGCATTTTAGTTTAGAATTAAGAGATAGAGTTTGGTTCGTACACAGTTAGGTTTATTCCAAAGATAGAAAGTCCACGGACTATAAATATGTACCTAGGGTTATTGAGAAAGGAGGACGATCACGTTCACAACAAACATAATCTAGGCGCATCGCCACCCCTTGTTTCGAGGGTTTCTTCCGGGTAAGCGTCGTGCTGCCCAGATCGCATCTTGCGATCTGGGCAGTATCAGTTTATTCGTTGCTTTGTATTGCTCGTACTGAAGCCTTGTTGATGGCGAGTAATACTGTTATCATAGATGTTTTGGGGCTAACATTAGTACTTTTCTGATACGTTTGCTTAGTTATGCTGCCCCTAAATATCCAGCTGCCTTTGCACCTATCTTAGGTGTAAGGGCAGCATCTTGCTTTGTCTTTACTTAGTAGATTTGATCTGTTATGGTTGTTCCTTGTTCTTCAAGGACTAGTTTGATATCCGCATGGTCAGGCCTGCAAACGGGTTGAACGATCCAGTAGTGTGTAAGGTATGGTTTGCCGATCCAAGTGGGGTTGTTCCGGGAATCGACTCTGTGTTGGTTTTTAGGCCCCTTCTAGGATTAGTTTTCTGTTATCTTTCGCATCTGCCAGGCTCAACTACGTGTAGGACGTTCCAATTATGCGGTGAAAGCCTTAGACTATCGTAGATCGATTTAACTTGGTATTGATAAAGCAGGATCCCCATGCTATCGTAGATCCAATATGAACCATGGGTCAATCGGCTCTTTGAGCCGATTCACATGGTAACCTGAGAGCCGATCGAGGCTCATTTAATGTTTATGTGTCTGCCATGCAGGAAACTAATTAAAGCAATCCATCACCTTCCTGACCAGGTATAGGTCAGGTGGCACGCCCTCGCAATAGCCAGGACGTGTGCCGGAGTTTTGCGGGCCGTCGCCCGAGGGACCAGGGCCCACCAGCAGTCCTGGGAGCCTCCCGACTCTTTGTGTTGCTCGTCGCTGCTCGCCGGTGGGTTTTGGCAGGCAACACATTCTGGCACGCCCGGTGGGACATTCTACAGCAACTACGTCAACATCTGCAGCTGAGATGTCGGACGAACCAATCAAGTACGAAGATCTGCCTGAAGATCACAAGAAGAAATATGATGAGATTAAAGCTCTCTTCGAAGCCGATCTCATCGGCTCTTTCGAGAGGACCCGTAAACATGGCATTAGGTGGAAAGGGTTCTCACCCGAAGGCGTTCTCGATGAAGTAGATCTGTCTCTCCCTTCAGAGGAACGCACCAGAGCTCTGCTCCAGGAAGTTAACTACATGGTGGCTCATTCTCTACACCGTCATTCTGAGAGCCTGGTGAACGCTTTCGAGCGTGTTGCGGTTCGCGTGGTTCAGGAAATCATGAAGCATCAGTACTCTCCGTCAGGGCCTGCCCTAGGGACTCACCAGGGAGAAATACCGTTCCAGACCAGACCGCAGCTGCCATTCACGCTTGCCGCTCCAGAGCCACAGGGTTCACCGGCATACGTCGTCTACTAGGTTGGAGGCGATCCTGGCGATTGCCAATTCCTGTATGAGCCGCCTAAAGAGATCCCACATGGATACATGTGCACATACGTGCCGGACTGCAATAACTTGGCGCGCACGAACCAGATTGCAGCAGGAGGGATTTCTGGAGCAGACGCCGATAAACAGGCGTGGCTAGCTAAATATGCCACCGGAACGAGTCATGAAAGCTCAGCCCCTGCAGCTCATACCGTGGAACAAATCAGTACAATCTTGAGAGACCAGTTCGGCATCCTGTCAAAGAGGAGAATAGTCGGCTATTCCAAGCCATACCCCAACGAATATGATTTGATTCCGCTGCCGCCCAAGTATCGGCTCCCTGAGTTCTCAAAGTTCAGTGGATCAGAAGGGTCTAGCTCAATTGAGCATGTGAGCCGATATTTGGCACAGTTGGGCATGATTTCAGCATCAGACCCGTTACGTGTAAGGTTTTTTGCGCAATCTCTCACAGGACCAGCTTTTGGATGGTACACCTCGTTGCCACTAGATTCAGTCCGGACGTGGAAGCAACTGGAAGAGCAGTTTCACGTTCAATATCACTCGGAAGCTACCGAGGCTGGCATTGCCGATCTGGCGCAGGTGCGGCAGAAGCGAGGAGAAACGGTGTCGGAATACATTCAGCATTTCAGGACTGTCAAGAACCGATGTTATTCGGCTCGTTTAACTGAGAAAGAAGCAGTCGATCTGGCAGCGTTGGGCCTCGCAGCGCCGATCAAGGATCTGGCTTTCCAAGTGGAATACAATTCACTGGCGCACATGGTCTAGAAGTTAACATTGTATGAGCAGCGCCACCCAGAATTGTACCAAGATAAGTTCAAACGCCCGATAGGCCTGGTCGAGACAGAAGAAGTCGAGGACTCTGCAGAAGGCCAGGAAGTAGCCGTGGCTGAATAGGCTGGGGGGGCAGTTCCCGTGTCCTGAAAATGGGTGAAACAACAAGGGCCAGCAAGAGGGTTTGACTTTGATATAAGCAAAGCTGAGCAGATATTCGATTTACTGCTTAAGGAAAAACAGCTGAAGTTACCCGAAGGCCATAAAATCCCTACGGCGCAAGAAATGAACGGGAGACCGTACTGCAAGTGGCATCACTCGTTCACCCATATCACCAACGACTGCAAAGAGTTGCGTTGGCAGATCCAAACGGCGATAGAACAAGGCCGTTTGATCCTTGGTCAGTTTGCCATGAAAGTGGACACGCAACCGTTTCCTGGCGTCAACATGGTGGAACTCAATCACTCCACGAGGCGTCAGCCATGTTTCTCATTCGATGTTAACATGGCAGGGCCTGTATATCGCCATGGCAAGGATAAAGAAGAAATCGGTCACTCCCGTGGCAAGGAAAAGGAGGAGGTCGGCCCACGCGACCGGCCCCGACATGATGATAGACGGTACATCACCGAGGAACAAGTGAGAAACGTGCGGTATCAACGACCGCTCTCTGCGCATCTCCTTAACAAATATGAGCATCAGTACGATCGACGCCGGCGGTACGACATAGATGACGAAAGATATCGTCGGTCTGATGCAGACAACGGAAAATATCGTCGGTGTGATAAAGACGACGAAAGATATGAGCACCGCGCTAAGGGGAAGTCAAGAGAGCAGGAAGACATGGACAGACACTGGGATTCTCCTTTCTTTAAGCACTGCTGGGATTCAGGAATGAGCCGATTGCCTACAATCGACAACTACCCGGAATGTAGACAGCAGAAGAAGGGCGCAAGTGAGGTTTCAGTGTTCAAGCATCTAGGGCCTCTCCCATCTCAGAACAGACAAGCTGAGTCGTCTCGAGTGGAAGATTTCGAGGAGTCAGAAGATGAAGAAGAAGATAGATACCACCGACCAAGGTGGTGCCCTGATGGACTCAGTCATTCCCAAAAGCGTAGGGTTCAGCGGCTACGTAGCTTGGAGGAAGCCGAGGCACAGTACCTATACACGTTGAGGAAAGCGCGGCCTGATTTGGCCGTGAAAATTCAGCAAACTTTGGAGGCGGAGGTCCGTCCACAGAAGAAAGAATGGCGCCCCAAACAAATGAAAGCCGATGCGGAGGCATCGGCTGGCACAAATATGGTGTTCATACTTCCGTCGGAGTTTTGTGCTCCAAGAACCGAAGAAGTGCCAGTAGCACAGTTTGACTGTGGTCCACGGCCGGTTATCTTTGAAAAGCCACGAGAGAAGAGCTACAAACATTTGAAGGCCCTGTACCTGAGAGGTTATATCAACGGGCAGCCTGTCAGCAAGATGTTGGTTGACACGGGAGTGGCAGTCAATATAATGCCATACTCCATGCTACGGCGTTTGGGACGCTCTAACGCAGATCTGATCAAAACCAACGTCACACTAAGCGACTTCAACGGCCAAGCATCAGAAGCGCAAGGTGTTCTGAACGTGGATCTAACCGTGGGCCAAAAAACCATCCCTACATCATTCTTCATCGTCGACAGCAAAAGCACCTACGCTGTCCTGCTAGGGAGGGTTTGGATTCACGCCAACTGCTGCATTCCATCCACAATGCACCAATGCCTGATACAGTGGGATGGAGATGAAGTGGAGGTCGTTCATGCAGATGACTCGATCGAGATCTCATTAGCTGGCATGAATATTTGGGACGCAGACGACCAAGAGCCGATCTCTGGAGTTAGTTTGGACGGCTGTGAGCGCATCGAAGCTACAAAAAACGGGGTGAGGCTGGTCTTATCCACCGGCCTGACAGAGTAGCAAGACCAAGGTCAATGGACGTACGGGGCAAGGCCGATCCCTGCGATCGGCCCCAAAAAATAAAAAGCAACGATCTCACCTGAAGCATGTCACGTAGTCGTAGTAGGGAGACTCCCTCCCGTGTTGAAGCACAAATAAGTTGTAAACCTTCATTCAGCAATGCAATCGAAAAGGAGGCCGATTCCAGCAATCGACCCAAATTATCCTCACCATACGTTTTGCCTGTGTTCAGCATCGATCTAGCAGGCGACGGAAAGCTAGGGTATGGGTTTACATCGGCTGATGAGTTAGAAGAGATTGACATTGGTCCTGGGGATAAGCCACGACCAACATTTATCAGCAAAAAGTTGGATCCGCATCTGAGGGGCCTAATGATAGCTTTGTTGAAAGAATACCCAGATTGCTTTGCCTGGGATTACACAGAGATGCCCGGGTTAGACAGGAGCATCATTGAGCATCGGCTCCCTCTGAAGAAAGGATTTCAGTCGTTCCAGCAGCGAGCACGACAGATGAAGGCCGAAATTTTAGAAGAAGTCAAGAAAGAGATCGAGAAAATGTTGAACGCCGGGTTCATCAGGCCATGCAGGTATGCTGAGTGCATTTCTAGTATCGTACCTGTAGAGAAAAAGGACGGCCGATGGCGTGTCGCCATAGATTTTCGAGATCTCAATAGAGCCACTCCAAAGGATGAGTATCCAATGCCGGTAGCAGAGACATTGATCAATACAACAGCTGGTCATAAGGTTTTAAGTTTCATGGATGGCAATGCCGGTTACAACCAAATTTTTATGGCTCCAAAAGATATACACAAGACTGCATTCAGAGTACCAGGTTCGGTGGGTTTGTTTGAATATGTAGTCATGACGTTTGGACTGAAAAATGCCGCCGCAACATACCAAAGAGCCATGAATTACATCTTTCATGATTTGATCGGCAAGTTGGTGGAGATCTACATTGATGACGTGGTAGTCAAGTCTGTTTCAGTGGAAGGACACTTGGAGGATTTGCGACACGTCCTGGACCGAACTAGAAAATTCGGGCTAAGAATGAATCCAAAGAAGTGTGCTTTTGGTGTTACGGCCGGTCAATTCTTGGGTTTCTTGGTTCATGAACGCGGAATTGAGATCGGCCTGAAAAGTCAGGAGGCAGTGCGAACAATGAAGCCACCTACCACGAAGAAGGAACTCCAGTGTCTCATCGGCAAAATCAACTTCGTCAGAAGGTTCATCTCCAATCTGTCAGGACGAATTGAGCCGTTCATGGGATTGGTAAAAATTAAATGTGACGAGGAGTTTCGCTGGGGGCAGAGCAACAACGAGCGTTTGACGAGATTAAAGAGTATCTAACGAAGCCACCTGTGTTGGTGCCGCCCCAGCAAGACAGGCCATTCTATATTTACTTGTCAGTAGCTAACACTTCCATCGCCTCAGTGGTGGTGCAAGTTTATGATGGTCTGGAGAGAGTTGTTTTCTACCTCAGCAGAAGGATGTTGGATGCAGAAACTAGGTACCCTGAGATCGAGAAGTTGTGCCTCTGCTTATTTTTCACCTGCACCAAGCTTCATCACATCTTGCTGTCAGCGGAAATTGTCATCATATGCAAATCAGATGTCATCAAACATATGCTGTCGGCTCCTGTGTTGAAAGGCCGACTCGGTAAGTGGATGTTTGCATTATCGGAATTTGATATCCGGTATCAGCCTTCGAAAGCAGTCAAGGGACAGGCGTTGGCCGATCTTATTGCTGAACGAATCAACACTGATATAGCAGCATTGCCTGTGCGTGCATGGGCCATGTTTTTCGATGGATCGGTTTGTGATGATGGTTACGGCATCGGCATTCTACTCGTGTCGCCCCGGGGGGCAACATATTCCTTTTCCATCAGGTTACCTACCCCTTGCACCAACAATGTCGCTGAGTATGAAGCAATACGCAAGGGAATGGAGTTGCTATTGGAAGCCGGGGCAGAAGCAGTGGAACTTTTTGGAGACTCCAAATTGGTGATTTCCCAACTCACAGAGGAATACAAATGTGAGAGCGAGTCGCTCTTCCCATTATGGATGCAATGCCGTGAGCTGATGGCACAATTTAGGTACATAAACTTCAATTGGATCCCGAGGTCGCAAAATACCGAGGCAAACGATCTCGCACAGATGGCGTCAGGCTACAAGGACGTAGCAGGTGGAGCCGAGGTTCAGGTACAGTTCCTGGAACTGGATGACTGGAGAGCCGATATCTTCAATTACTTGAAAGATTCGGCTCGGGGGGCACCTAAACGGATAAGGTACAAGGCCATGAAGTATGTCCTTATTGGGGATGCCATGTTCTACAGGACTTTGGAAGGGTTACTTCTCAGATGTTTGGGACCAGCCGAGTCAAATCAGCTCTTACACGAGGTACACGAAGGTGCCTGTGGAACTCACCAATCGGCTCATAAGATGAAATGGTTGATCAGGCGATCGGGGTTTTATTGGCCCACCATGCTTGAGGATTGTTTTAAGTACTATAAAGGGTGTCAAGCGTGTCAGAAGTGTCGTGGTATCGTCACGGCATATGCCATAGGGTGGCTAATCGAAGTGGTTCCTTGTGGACTCACGGCGGTATCCGGATGCGGGTATGGGCACGAGCGACACGGCGACGTACCCAGGTTCGAGGCCCTGCGATGGAGGTAACACCTCTACTCCTGCTATGTGTGTATAGGATGATATCACAATACAATGGTGCTCCTAGAGCTGTATCCGGCTGCTCCTGGGAGGCTAAGGTAGACGAAGGTCTCTCTCACAGGGCAGCGTTAAGACTGGAATGAGTAAGAAGTGATCGATCGTCCCCCGCACGAGGGGGGTAGCCCAGCTTATATAGGCGCTGGCACTTTACATAGAGGTCCCTATAGTCTAGTGGCCGGCTTGGCCGGCTCCGGCTTCCGCTCCTTCCCGAGGCGTTGACGTCACGGAGCCGTTGAGGCGTAGTGGCCCGTCCCATCCATCTGCCAGGGTCAGCGGTATGGAGAGGAAGTGTCCCTGTCGCCATCATGCCCTGTTGCCGGTACGGATCGACGTACGCCATGATGGCCTGCCCGCTGCGTGGCACTGTTGCTCTACAGTGCCCCGCGCTTTGCGGGAGATGAGGTCAGCGTGGACCTTTGAACCCAGACCACCTACCCAGTTCCTTCTCGTGCAAGACTCGCCAGCCGGGAGTCGGTCTAGGGTGTAAACCCCAGTCGGATATGGCTTGTAGAAGCCGGCCCAGCCACAGCGTTGAAGGCTGTAGCCAGGCCGACTAGAACTTAGAGCCAGCCGACTCCTGGGTCAGCCGGCCACGGCTCCAGCCGGCTGCTCCTCAGCCGGCCTTTGCCGCGAGCCGGCTGACCTCAAGCCGGCTGCTCCGCGTCCATTTCCCTACCCGGGGTCTTCCCCCCGACACTAGCCCCCCGAAGCTGGCAAGGTCCTGCGTTTAAGAGGGACCTAGGCAGATTTCCCTGGCTTTATCTTTCGAATGTGTTTCAGCGGCACTTGAAGGGGCCGACTGAGGATTTTCATTCAGCCGGCTGCGCCCTTATCCGGCTTGCTTTGTCCGGCTGCCTCCAGCCGAACGCTATTTTTGCTTCTGCAGCTTTCGCTTTTTCGCAAGTGTTGACGATGTCTCCGCCTTGCTGAGAGAGTTTGGGGCCGGGTGGACTTTTAATGTCCGGCTCCGGCTTGGGTGCGCCGGTGTCTCCGCCGCCTCGGGCCCTCCGCCCGACTTGACCGGTCTGACGACTGGCTCCTGTTGCCGTTACGTATGGTCACATCGATGTTTCCTCCGGATCCGGTGCGGTCGTGGAGGAAGTGGCGCGCCCGTTTCCAGTAACCGCTGCCGTCGTGGGGGGTAGTTAAGGCCGCAGTAAATCCCAATCGTGGCCCACGATCGCCACGTGGCCGCGCAACTGGCGCGTCAGGTGGCTATAAATGCCCCCGGAGCGGTATCGAGGTGTCCTTCTTCTTCCTCGCGCTCCCACTCCGTTCTTTCTCTCGTTCGAGCTTTTCATCGTTCCGGCGCGGCTACTCCACCATTTCCCTGGCGAACTCCGGTGGGCAGCCGCCCCGACGTTCCTCCGCCGAGCCGCCGCCGCCACTCCGCCAATCCGGCGCCACGGGGCCGCGCGTGTCGATGGTACGCTCCTCTCCACCGCGCTCTCCTCCGGCGAGGAGCGGTTCTTCCTCACCGTTTCGCCTCTCGTGGTCTTCTTTTTCTTCCTCTTCATCGATGGCCCAACCAAGCGGCTCTTGGAGGGGCTCCTACATGCGGGAGGATGACATCGAGCGGCTTGTGCGTCTCTGCCGGATTCCGGCGGGGGTGATCACGAGGGCGCCCGACGTCGAGATGGAGCCCAGGCCGGAACCCGGCGAACGTGTGGTCTTCGGAGCGCACCTCGACCGTGGGTTGGGCCTGCGGGCTTCAAACTTCTTCCGCCGGTTCCTCGACTTCTTCGGCCTGCAGACTCACCACCTGCCGGCCAACGCCTTCATCCTCCTCAGCTGCTACGTGGCTTTCATGGAAGGCTACGCCGGCTTGTGGCCGGATGTGGAGTTCTGGAGCCGGCTCTTCTACATCAAGGCGCAGACGACTGAAGGCCATCTGAGGACCTGCGGTGCCGCCTCCATATATCCTCGCACGGGTACGTCTTTTCCGAGGATCCCGACTGTGGATTCTGTGAAGAACTGGCAGATGTCGTTCTTCTATGTGTGGAACGACAACCCAGCCTTCGACCGGCTCAACCTGCCGGAATACAACCCGGCTCCGCCAGTCGGCCGGCTCAACTGGGGCCACAACCCCAGGACGACGGACCCGGACGTGGAGGTGAATCTTCTGTGGGACTTCTTGGGAGAGTGCGTCACGGGGGGCCGGCTGACTGCCGAGGACCTCCTCTGCACTTATACCGAGCGCCGGGTGCTGCCGCTCCAGAGGCGTGTCCACAAGATTGGGCACATGTCCGGCCGGCTTGATCCAACCCGGACGTCGAAGGTGGAGCTCACCAAGGCCCAGGTTGCCCGCCGGGTGAACAACATCACCAAGGCCAACATGCCGGAGAACTGGGATTGGGGGCTGCCGCCTTACGACCGGGCATCGCCGCCTGAATTGGTAAGTTTGGTGTTTTGGCCGACTTTCGGCTTGCGGCTGCGTGGCCGACTTGCTACTTATTTTGTTTTGCTTTCAGCTCTTCGACCGCCAAGGTGTTGAGGACGGCAACCTGGCGCAGAAGATCTGGACGCCGGATCATGTTGACCTGGCTGACCAAGCCGGCGACCAAGCCGGCGACGATGATCTGCCGGAGGTGCCGGACCAAGGCGGCCAGGGGGAGCACAACCCGCCGCCTTCACCGGAGCACGAGCCGGAGCATGAGGAGCCGACGGAGTCCGGTACGGGGCCTATCCCCGCGGTGCCCCTGCGCTCGAGGCTGCCTGGCGCCTCGGCAACTTCTGCGCCCAGGGGGAGGAAACGAGCCGGCGGCGGGTCCACGGCTAAGCTGGAGGCTAGGGCCAAGAAGCAGCGCCGGGTGGAGCCCAAGAAGGTTCCAGAGGCAGCCGGGTGAGTCCTTTTTCTTCATTGTTTGATTCCTTTTCTTTCCTCTCTCTTTTTATTTATCTTTTCTTGTTTGTTCGACTAGGGCTGCCATCAAGTTCACCTAGGGCGGTGGCTCTCGGCCGCCTCCCCGTGCTGAGCCAACGCTCTCGCGGCAGAGGAGGGAGTCGACCCCGCAGTCTTCAATGCGCGCGCCGCCTGTTGTGATCGTGCCGCCTGCGGGCACATCTTCAACTGCGCCTCCTGCGGCGCCTGGCCGCGGCACCCAGGGTGAGCCGGTCCACCGGCCCACTTTGGATGAACTGTTTCCGCGCCGCGCTCCGCTGTTGGGGCCTGCGGCCGGGGCCGCCAGGGGTGCGCCGTCAGCGACCGGAGCTGGAGCCGGCGGGGCTGCGCCGCCTGATACAGGAGCTGGGGCCAGCGGGGCTGCGCCGCCTGAAGCTGGAGCTGGCGGGGCTGCACCGCCAGAGGGAACGCACCCGACGCCGGAGAAAGCAGCCCCCACCGGTCCGACTGCTTCGACCGTGCCGCCTCCGACTTCGGAGCCGTCGAGGGAGGAGCCGGCCGGGAAGGAGCCGGCAAGGGAGGAGCCAGCGCGCCCGAAGGACGCCGACTCCCGGGCGTTGGTGAGGAGGAAGGGCCCGTCGGACCCGTCTGAGGGCCTCCATGTGGCCAAGGGGGCCCGGCTGCTGCACGTGACGTCCGCCTCCGACTCCAGCCTTGGCTCGGCTGGCACCATGGAGAAGGCGTGGCACCAGGCGGATTCCTGCGAGGTGATCAGCCGGGAGGGGCAGCCTGGCGCGGCACCCATGAAGATGCTCTTCTCCGGCTACCGGGCCAGCCTTAAGGCCAAGGCCGCCGAGACCATTGCCCAGCTGGCAACGCTGGAGGATGCTAACAAGGTAGGTGTCTTCTTATTTTCTGCAAGTTTATTGTTATCCCGGTAGCCCTCCGAGGCATGGGCCGGCTGCTTGGAGCCGGTCCGGGTTTCGTCTAACATCTGATCGTTTCTTTTAGGTGGTTGCGGAGCGACGCACCGTCTTGTACAACCAAGTGGTGACCAGCTACCACAAGGCCAAGATTGAGCGAGCCGGCTTGGCTCGCGAGCTGGAGGTTGCCAAGGGTAAGGTTTTCTTCCTTTCGACTTGGCTTCTTTTTCTTTGATTTCATATGGCTGAAAACTTTTCTTGTCGATTTGCAGCTGAGGCTGCCCGGGTCCCACAGCTGGAGTCGGACCTTCGGGCCGCCCGCGCCCAATGCACCGAGAGCGAGGAGGCGGGCCGGGCTGCTGCTGCCAAGCTGAAGGTGGCTGATGGGGAGCTGACACGGCTGCGCAAGCTTGAGGCTAACCACCTCAAGGAGCTGGCCGCCCTCAAGAAGGACGGGGAGGAGAAGCTGGAGGGCCTGAGCAAGCGGCTGGAGGAGGTGGAACGACAGCGGCTTGCGCTTCGCGAAGAGGTGACCTCCAAGTCCGAGGAGCTGTTGGCCACCGCCAAGCGGTGGGTGGATGAGATTAGCGCGCTCGACCGCGGCTTGGCGGGTGAGTCTTATTTCTTTTTCCTTCCCCTTTGCCGGCTTTCGGCCGTCGGCTGCCGGCTTAGGTTGGCAGCCGGCAGCAGAAACTGATTTCTTTCGATATCTCCATCTTCAGGCTGGGGGCAGTCGGTTCATGCCGGCTACCACCAGTCTTTTCTTTTACTTCGACAATCTCCATCTTCAGGCTGGGGGCAGTCGGTTCATGCCGGCTGTCGCCAGTCTTTTCTTTTACTGAGACTTTCGATATCTCCATCTTCAGGCTGGGGGCAGTCGGTTCTTGCCGACTGCCGCCAGTCTTTTAAACTTTGACAATCTCCATCTTCAGGCTGGGGGCAGTCGGTTCTTGCCGACTGCCGCCAGTCTTACTTTGAAAATTTGCGTTTTTCTGCCTTTTTCCGGCTTCTCGGGTTTTTGATGTGTTTCTTCTTTGCAGCGGCCTTCCCTGAGGCGCAGGAGGCGGCACTAGCGGCCGTTGGCAAGGCGCGGGAGGAGCGCCGGAAGGCTACTGGGGAGCAGAGCTCCGCCTGCTTCACCATGGAGGACTATCTGTCGTCCATGGCCCCCCGCGTGGAGCCGATCACCAAGCTCGGCTGGGAGCTCCGGAAGGCGGCGGAAGAGCTAATCCGGCTGCTGTGGCCGACTGAAACGCTGCCGCAGGACCTCGCCAACCTCATCAAGTGGCTGGAGACGGCGCCTGACCGCTTCCTCGACTGGAAGGAGTCGGCTGCGCGTGCTGGAGCCGATATGGCCATCTCCTTCGTGCTCTCTTGGTATGAGGAAGTCAACCTTGATCAGTTGGAGTGCCGGCGGGCTGACGTGGAGAAGGCCTTTCGGCGGAGAACAAGACCGCCCGGCTTGCCCGCGCCTGCGCCATCGCCGACTTCGTCGACAAGCGCATCTTCATCGAGGATCCGAACCCGCCTTCTGACGACGAGGAGGAGGAGGAGGCGGAGGATGATGCGGACGCGCCTGAGGCGGACCCGGCAGCCGGCAACGCTGACGCTCCCCCGGCTGGTCCTGATCCAGCCAGTGCTTAAATGTATTTGTTTAAACATGTTGCTTTTGACAAGACAAATTCGTTAAATCCCCGGGATGCCGGGTGCATATGTAAGACAATGTTATTATCCTTTCATTATGGCACACTTTAATGTGTTTGTTAATCATTTGTGTGCCGGCTTGCTTTCTTTCAACTTGTTCGCTTTTTCCCATCCGCCCCACTCTTTGGCTTTGCCCTTGCCGATCGTACGTCCGACTTGCGGTCCGTCGCCGGATCAAGAGCGGGCCGCTGGGTGAGGCCGACAATATTTCAGTCGAACGAGTCGAATTCGGTGGTCCGACACTTATGAAAAGTTGTGCAAGAATCAATTCACTTTAACTCTTTCCCTTAGCCGTCTTTCGCGTGCCGGCTCCCTAGGCACTTACTCTCGCCAGCCGGACAGCCGGGTTGCGGTCTGTAGCTGGTCGGAAGCCGGCTGTCGGAAACCGGATCACGTTACTGAGCCGGCCGCGTGAGAGGGTGTTAGCCAATTGGCGAAAACAAGTACGCGAAAAACTTGTCGAAATCGGCGCTCTTAGCGCTTGCTTTTTCATAGCTTACAAAGGGGAGTACAAGGGATACATACATTCCTGCTCTCAAGTGTAAAATGGTCGAAGCAACCTGGCATTCCAGGGACGTTTAGTCTCCTCGTCAGTTTTGTTCGCCTGTTTTTCTTAGCCTCTTGGGCATCTATGAGATAGTAGGAATCATTGCCTACTGCCTTGCTCACGATGAAGGGACCCTCCCATGGGGATGACAGTTTATGCTGTCCGGCTGTCCGCTGGATCAGCCGGAGCACTAGGTCTCCTTCTCGGAATGCTAAGGACTGGACCTTCCGGCTATGATAGCGACGGAGGCTTTGCTGGTATACGGTGGACCTGGATTCGGCCATCAGCCGGACCTCTTCAACCAGGTCGACTCCATCTTCACGAGCTTCTTTGGCTTCCGCTTCTGTGTACAGCTTGATCCTTGGCGCGTCGTGCTCGATGTCAGTCGGCAGGACGGCTTCGGCCCCGTATACGAGGAAGAAGGGTGTGAAGCCGACTGAGCGGTTTGGCATTGTGCGCAGGCTCCACAGCACGCTGGGCAGCTCTTCAATCCAGCAGCCGGCTGAGCGCTCAAGCGGCTCCACCAGCCGGGGCCGGATGCCGGCTAGGATCAGGCCGTTTGCCTTTTCCACTTGGCCGTTTGACTCCGGATGCGCCACGGACGATAGGTCCATTCGGATCCCCATCTCCCCGCAATAGCGTTTGAAAATGCCTTCGGCGAAGTTGCTGCCGTTGTCGGTGATGATGCTATGGGGGTAGCCGTATCTCACGATTATCTCCTTGAGAAATGTGACGGCTGTGGAGCCGTCCAGCTTCTTGATTGGCTTGGCTTCGATCCACTTAGTGAATTTATCAATCATCACCAAGAGATGTGTCATGTCGCCTCGGGCTGTCTTGAATGGGCCCACCATATCCAAGCCCCATACGGCAAACGGCTAGGTAATGGGGATGGTCTTCAAGGCGGAAGTCGGCGTGTGCTTTTGCTTGGCAAAGCGTTGGCAGCCGTTGCACTTCTTCACCAGTTCTTCTGCGTCTCTGAGCGCAGTCGGCAAGTAAAAAACCGTGCCGGAAGGCTTTGGCCACTATGGCTCTGGAGGAGGCGTGATGGCCGCACTCTCCCTGGTGGATTTCCCGTAGGAGTTCAATCCCTTCAGCCGGCTCGACGCACCGCTGGAGCACCCCACTTACGCTGCGTTTGTACAGCTCGTGGTTGATGATTGTATAGGCCTTGGCCCTTCTCTCAATCTGCCTGGCTTGGACCCTGTCATGGGGCAGCACACCATCGGTGAGGTAGGAGAGGAATTCTTGTGCCCATGATGGTACGCATTTTATTTCAAACACGCTGACCACCAAGGCCTCCATCTTCGGAGCTTCCGGATTCGACTGCGTGGTCACCGGGTTCGGCTGTGGAGCCGGCTGGTTCGGCTGAGAAGCCCCCGAGTTTGGCTGAGAAGCCCCCGGGTTGGACTGAGAAGCCCCCGGGTTCGGCTGTGGAGCCGGCGGGTTTGGCTGATGAGCCCCCGACTTGGGCGATGAAGCCCCCGGGTTCGGCTGAGAAGCCCCCGGGTCAGCCGGCACGAATATGGAATCCGAGTCCGGTGACGGTATGATGGATGGCTTCCGCAGGTGCGCCAAGGCAACCCCCGGCGGAATTGCTTGCCGGGTTGAGCCTATCTTGGACAGCGCGTCAGCCGCCTCGTTGTTTGCTCGCGGCACATGATGGAACTCGCAGCCATCGAAGAAGCCGGACTGTTGCTGGACGTGGAAGCGGTACGAGGCCATGTTGGCGTCCTTTGCGTCCCAGTCACCAGATGCTTGTTGTATGACCAAGTCGGAGTCGCCGAAGCAGAGAATGCGACGCACGCCTATCTCCTTGGCCAGCTTCAGCCCATGGATGAGCGCCTCGTACTCCGCCACATTGTTGGATGCGGCGAAGTGGATCTGCAGGACGTAGTCCAGCCGATCTCCTTTGGGAGAGGTGACGACGATGCCGGCTCCCAAGCCATTTCGCATCTTTGAGCCGTCGAAGTGCAGCTTCCAGTGTGTGGAATCGGGCACCGGCGGCAGGTATTGCATCTCGGCCCAGTCGACGAAGAAGTCCGCGAGGATCTGCGACTTGATGGCCGTGCGTGGCTCGTAGATGATGGTGTGGGCGGCTAGCTCCAGGGCCCACTTGGCAACCCGGCCATTGGCGTCTTTGCTGCCGATGATTTCCGCCAAGGGTGCCGTGGCCACCACCTTGATGGGGTGCTCCTGGAAGTAGTGCTTGAGCTTCTTGGCCGCCATGTATACGCCGTAGGTGACTTTCTGGTAGTGGGGGTAGTTTTGCTTTGACTGGGACAGCACTTCGCTGAGATAGTAGACTGGGCGCTGGACCGACTGCTCCTTGCCAGCTTCTTTGCCGGCTTCCTTGCGCTCCACCACCAGGACGACGCTAACCACACGATTGGTGGCAGCGATGTATAACAGCATCGGCTCCATTGAAGCCGGCGATGCGAGGATGGGCGCGGTCGAGAGCACGCGCTTTAAGTCACGGAAGGCTTCGTCCGCCTGTGGTGACCAGACGAATTTGTCCGATTTCTTCAGCAGCTGGTACAGGGGCAGTGCCTTCTCCCCCAGCCGGCTGACGAAGCGGCTCAAGGAGGCCAGGCATCCGGTGAACTTCTGGACGTCCTTGAGGCACTGCGGCAGCTCCATCTTCTCAATGGCACTGATCTTCTCCGGGTTGGCTTCGATTCCTCGCTGAGAGACGAGGTAGCCCAGGAGTTGGCCGGCTGGCACGCCGAACGTGCACTTGGCCGGGTTGAGCTTCATCCGGAATCTTCGCAGATTGGTGAAGGTTTCGCTCAGATCGTCAAGGAGGGTAGGCATCTCCTTGGTTTTTACAACGACATCATCCACATATGCGTGAACATTTCTGCCGATTTGATCCTGCAAACACTTTTGCATGCACCTTTGGTAGGTGGCGCCTGCATTTTTCAAGCCGAATGGCATAGTCGTGTAGCAGTAAGCCCCATACGGGGTAATGAACGAAGTCTTTATTTGATCAGCCGGATTCAAAGGAATCTGGTGGTAGCCTGAATAGGCATCTAAGAAAGACAACAGTTCACAGCCGGCAGTCGAGTCTATAACTTGATCTATGCGCGGCAGGGGGAAGGGATCCTTCGGGCACGCCTTGTTGAGGCTGGTGTAGTCGATACACATGCGCCAGGAGCCGTTCTTCTTCAAAACCAGGACCGGGTTCGCCAACCAGTCCGGGTGCAGCACTTCCATGATGAAGCCGGCAGCTAGGAGACGGGCGATTTCTTCACCGATGGCCTTCCTTCGTTCTTCGGCGAAGCGCCTGAGAGGCTGCTTCACCGGCTTTGCTTCAGGCCTGACGTGGAGGTGGTGCTCAGCCAACTCCCTCGGTACACCCGGCATGTCCCTTGGAGACCATGCGAAGATGTCCCGATTCTCACGGAGGAAGCTGGTGAGCTCGCTTTCCTATTTGCTGCTTGATGACGCGTAAAGCACACGCTCGTTGGGAACCCCAAGTGGAAGGTGTGATGCGTACAGCAGCAAGTTTCCCTCAGTAAGAAACCAAGGTTTATCGAACCAGTAGGAGTCAAGAAGCACGTTGAAGGTTGATGGCGGTGGGATGTAGTGCGGCGCAACACCAGGGATTCCGGCGCCAACGTGGAACCTGCACAACACAACCAAAGTACTTTGCCCCAACGAAACAGTGAGGTTGTCAATCTCACCGGCTTGCTGTAACAA
Source organism: Lolium perenne (assembly GCF_019359855.2). Classification (NCBI taxonomy): domain Eukaryota; kingdom Viridiplantae; phylum Streptophyta; class Magnoliopsida; order Poales; family Poaceae; genus Lolium; species Lolium perenne. The sequence goes on from NC_067245.2 coordinate 146,075,974, forward strand.
AGGATTAACCGTATTGTGTGGAAGATGATTGTTTGCAGAAAACAGTAGAACAAGTATTGCAGTGGATTGTATTTCAGTAAAGAGAATTGGACCGGGGTCCACAGTTCACTAGAGGTGTCTCTCCCATAAGATAAACAGCATGTTGGGTGAACAAATTACAGTTGGGCAATTGACAAATAAAGAGAGCATGACCATGCACATATATATCATGATGAGTATAGTGAGATTTAATTGGGCATTACGACAAAGTACATAGACCGCCATCCAACTGCATCTATGCCTAAAAAGTCCACCTTCAGGTTATCATCCGAACCCCCTCCAGTATTAAGTTGCAAAGCAACAGACAATTGCATTAAGTATTGCGCGTAATGTAACTAGTGACTACATCCTTGAACATAGCACCAATGTTTTATCCCTAGTGGCAACAGCACATCCGTAACCTTAGTGGTTCTTGTCACTCCTCCAGATTCACGGAGACATGAACCCACTATCGAGCATAAATACTCCCTCTTGGAGTTACTAGCATCAACTTGGCCAGAGCATCTACTAATAACGGAGAGCATGCAAGATCATAAGCAACACATAGACATAGCTTTGATAATCAACATAACAAGTATTCTCTATTCATCGGATCCCAACAAACGCAACATATAGAATTACAGATAGATGATCTTGATCATGTTAGGCAGCTCACAAGATCCGACAATGATAGCACAATGGGGAGAAGACAACCATCTAGCTACTGCTATGGACCCATAGTCCAGGGGTAGACTACTCACACATCACACCGGAGGCGACCATGGCGGCGTAGAGTCCTCCGGGAGATGATTCCCCTCTCCCGGCAGGGTGCCGGAGGCGATCTCCTGGATCCCCCGAGATGGGATCGGCGTTGGCGGCGTCTCTGGAAGGTTTTCTGTATCGTGGCTCTCGGTACTGGGGGTTTCGTCACGGAGGCTTTAAGTAGGCGGAAGGGTAGGTCAAGAGGCGGCGCGAGGGGCCCAAACCATAGGCCGGCGCGGCCAGGGGTGGGGCCGCGCCGCCCTAGGGTTTGGCCACCCCGTGGCCCCTCTTCGTTTCGTCTTCGGACTTCTGGAAGCTTCGTGGAAAAATAGGCCCCTGGGCGTTGATTTCGTCCAATTCCGAGAATATTTCCTTACTAGGATTTCTGAAACCAAAAACAGCAGAAAACAGCAACTGGCACTTCGGCATCTTGTTAATAGGTTAGTTCCAGAAAATGCACGAATATGACATAAAGTGTGCATAAAACATGTAGATAACATCAATAATGTGGCATGGAACATAAGAAATTATCGATACGTTGGAGACGTATCAGCATCCCCAAGCTTAGTTCTGCTCGTCCCGAGCAGGTAAAACGATAACAAAGATAATTTCTGGAGTGACATGCCATCATAATCTTGATCATACTATTTGTAAAGCATATGTAGTGAATGCAGCGATCAAAACAATGTATATGACATGAGTAAACAAGTGAATCATAAAGCAAAGACTTTTCATGAATAGCACTTCTAGACAAGCATCAATAAGTCTTGCATAAGAGTTAACTCATAAAGCAATAATTCAAAGTAAAGGCATTGAAGCAACACAAAAGAAGATTAAGTTTCAGCGGTTGCTTTCAACTTATAACATGTATATCTCATGGATATTGTCAACATAGAGTAATATAATAAGTGCAATAAGCAAGTATGTAGGAATCAATGCATAGTTCACACAAGTGTTTGCTTCTTGAGGTGGAGAGAAATAGGTGAACTGACTCAACATTGAAAGTAAAAGAATTGTCCTCCATAGAGGAAAAGCATCGATTGCTATATTTGTGCTAGAGCTTTGATTTTGAAAACATGAAACAATTTTGTCAACGGTAGTAATAAAGCATATGGATCATGTAAATTATATCTTATAAGTTGCAAGCCTCATGCATAGCGTACTAATAGTGTCCGCACCTTGTCCTAATTAGCTTGGACTACCGGGTCATCACAATGCATTGTTTTGACCAAGTGTCACAAAGGGGTACCTCTATGCCGCCTGTACAAAGGTCTAAGGAGAAAGCTCGCATTGGATTTCTCGCTATTGATTATTCTTCAACTTAGACATCCATACCGGGACAACATAGACAACAGATAATGGACTCCTCTTTTATGCATAAGCATGTAACAACAATTAATAATTTTTCTCATTTGAGATTTGAGGATATATGTCCAAAACTGAAACTTCCACCATGGATCATGGCTTTAGTTAGCGGCCCAATGTTCTTCTCTAACAATATGCATGCTTAACCATAGGGTGGTAGATCGCTCTTACTTCAGACAAGACGAACATGCATAGCAACTCACATGAAATTCAACAATGAATAGTTGATGGCGTCCCCAGTGAACATGGTTATCGCACAACAAGCAACTTAATAAGAGATAAAGTGCATAATTACATATTTAATACCACAATAGTTTTTAAGCTATTTGTCCCATGAGCTATATATTGCAAAGGTGAATGATGGAATTTTGAAGGTAGCACTCAAGCAATTTACTTTGGAATGGCGGAAAATACCATGTAGTAGGTAGGTATGGTGGACACAAATGGCATAGTGGTTGGCTCAAGTATTTTGGATGCATGAGAAGTATTCCCTCTCGATACAATGTTTAGGCTAGCAAGGCTTATTTGAAACAAACACAAGGATGAACCGGTGCAGCTAAACTCACATAAAAGACATATTGAAAACATTATAAGACTCTACACCGTCTTCCTTGTTGTTCAAACTCAATACTAGAAATTATCTAGACCTTAGAGAAACCAAATATGCAAACCAAATTTTAGCATGCTCTATGTATTTCTTCATTAATGGGTGCAAAGCATATGATGCAAGAGCTTAATCATGAGCACAACAATTGCCAAGTATCACATTACCCAAGACATTTATAGCAATTACTACATGTATCATTTTCCAATTCCAACCATATAACAATTTAACGAAGAAGAAACTTCGCCATGAATACTATGAGTAGAAACCAAGGACATACTTGTCCATATGCTACAGCGGAGCGTGTCTCTCTCCCATAAAGTGAATGCTAGGATCCATTTTATTCAAACATAACAAAAAACAAAAACAAACCGACGCTCCAAGAAAAAGCACATAAGATCTGATGGAATAAAAATATAGTTTCAGGGGAGGAACCTGATAATGTTGTCGATGAAGAAGGGGATGCCTTGGGCATCCCCAAGCTTAGACGCTTGAGTCTTCTTGATATATGCAGGGGTGAACCACCGGGGCATCCCCAAGCTTAGAGCTTTCACTCTCCTTGATCATGTTGCATCATACTCCTCTCTTGATCCTTGAAAACTTCCTCCACACCAAACTCGAAACAACTCATTAGAGGGTTAGTGCACAATAAAAATTAACATATTCAGAGGTGACACAATCATTCTTAACACTTCTGGACATTGCATAATGCTACTGGACATTAATGGATCAAAGAAATTCATCCAACATAGCAAAAGAGGCAATGCGAAATAAAAGGCAGAATCTGTCAAAACAGAACAGTTCGTATTGACGAATTTTAAAATGGCACCAGACTTGCTCAAATGAAAATGCTCAAATTGAATGAAAGTTGCGTGCATATCTGAGGATCATGCACGTAAATTGGCTTAATTTTCTGAGCTACCTACAGGGAGGTGGACCCAGATTCGTTACAGCAAAGAAATCTGGAACTGCGCAGTAATCCAAATCTAGTACTTACTTTTCTATCAACGGCTTTACTTGGCACAACAAAACACAAAACTAAGATAAGGAGAGGTTGCTACAGTAGTAAACAACTTCCAAGACACAAAATAAAAACAAAGTACTGTAGGTAAAAACATGGGTTGTCTCCCATAAGCGCTTTTCTTTAACGCCTTTCAACTAGGCGCAGAAAGTGTGTATCAAGTATTATCAAGGGGTGGTGCATTCTCAGCGGGGTGCGGAGTGTTCTCAACTATGCATATTATCTTTTCTATGTGAGTTTCAGAGGCTCCCTTTTCATTAGTCTTGGGCTTGCTACTCTCATCAAACAAATCTTCAGGAACAATCCAATCAAAATTCTTTTCTAGTGCCTCACACATTCCCAAGAGCTTGCAAGGTATTGATGTTTTAATATCCCCCTCATAATTAACTTTATTAGTGTACTTTTGTCTATCCTTTTCCATCTTCTCAAGGGTACTGGCAAAGTTGGTATAAGAACCTAGCATATTATATTTAGTGAAAACTTGTCTACCTTCTCTCGCTATTCCCCCAAATTCTTTAAGAAGGGTTTCTAATACAAAATCTTTCTTTTCTCCTTCTTCCATATCACTGAGTGTAAGAAACATATGTTGAATCACAGGATTAAGATTAACAAATCTAGCTTCTAGTGCGTGTACTAAAGAAGCAACAGCAATTTCATAAGTGGGGGCAAGTTCTGCCAAGTGTCTATCTTCAAAATCTACGACCGTACTAATATGAGTGAAAAAATCTTCTATATTATCTTTCCCAAGGATAGACCCTCGACCTACCGGCACATCTTTAAGAACAAACTTAGGAGGAAACATTATGAAATAAGTAAAGTAAATGCAAGTAACTAATTTTTTTGTGTTTTTGATATAGCAAACAAGATAGCAAATAAAGTAAAACTAGCAACTAATTTTTTTTGTATTTTGATTTAGTGCAGCAAACAAAGTAGTAAATAAAACTAAGCAAGACAAAAACAAAGTAAAGAGATTGAGAAGTGGAGACTCCCCTTGCAGCGTGTCTTGATCTCCCCGGCAACGGCGCCAGAAATTTAGCTTGATGACGCGTAAAGCACACGCTCGTTGGGAACCCCAAGTGGAAGGTGTGATGCGTACAGCAGCAAGTTTCCCTCAGTAAGAAACCAAGGTTTATCGAACCAGTAGGAGTCAAGAAGCACGTTGAAGGTTGATGGCGGCGGGATGTAGTGCGGCGCAACACCAGGGATTCCGGCGCCAACGTGGAACCTGCACAACACAACCAAAGTACTTTGCCCCAACGAAACAGTGAGGTTGTCAATCTCACCGGCTTGCTGTAACAAAGGATTAAGCAGTATTGTGTGGAAGATGATTGTTTGCAGAAAACAAGTAGAACAAGTATTGCAGAGATTGTATTTCAGTAAAGAGAATTGGACCGGGGTCCACAGTTCACTAGAGGTGTCTCTCCCATAAGATAAACAGCATGTTGGGTGAACAAATTACAGTTGGGCAATTGACAAATAAAGAGAGCATGACCATGCACATACATATCATGATGACTATAGTGAGATTTAATTGGGCATTACGACAAAGTACATAGACCGCCATCCAACTGCATCTATGCCTAAAAAGTCCACCTTCAGGTTATCATCCGAACCCCCTCCAGTATTAAGTTGCAAAGCAACAGACAATTGCATTAAGTATTGCGCGTAATGTAACTAGTGACTACATCCTTGAACATAGCACCAATGTTTTATCCCTAGTGGCAACAGCACATCCGTAACCTTAGTGGTTCTTGTCACTCCTCTAGATTCACGGAGACATGAACCCACTATCGAGCATAAATACTCCCTCTTGGAGTTACTAGCATCAACTTGGCCAGAGCATCTACTAATAACGGAGAGCATGCAAGATCATAAACAATACATAGACATAGCTTTGATAATCAACATAACAAGTATTCTCTATTCATCGGATCCCAACAAACGCAACATATAGAATTACAGATAGATGATCTTGATCATGTTAGGCAGCTCACAAGATCCGACAATGATAGCACAATGGGGAGAAGAAAACCATCTAGCTACTGCTATGGACCCATAGTCCAGGGGTAGACTACTCACATATCACACCGGAGGCGACCATGGCGGCGTAGAGTCCTCCGGGAGATGATTCCCCTCTCCGGCAGGGTGCCGGAGGCGATCTCCTGGATCCCCCGAGATGGGATCGGCGTTGGCGGCGTCTCTGGAAGGTTTTCCGTATCGTGGCTCTCGGTACTGGGGGTTTCGTCACGGAGGCTTTAAGTAGGCGGAAGGGTAGGTCAAGAGGGGGCGCGAGGGGCCCAAACCATAGGCCGGCGCGGCCAGGGGTGGGGCCGCGCCGCCCTAGGGTTTGGCCACCCCGTGGCCCCTCTTCGTTTCGTCTTCGGACTTCTGGAAGCTTCGTGGAAAAATAGGCCCCTGGGCGTTGATTTCGTCCAATTCCGAGAATATTTCCTTACTAGGATTTCTGAAACCAAAAACAGCAGAAAACAAAGAATCGGCACTTCGGCATCTTGTTAATAGGTTAGTTCCAGAAAATGCACGAATATGACATAAAGTGTGCATAAAACATGTAGATAACATCAATAATGTGGCATGGAACATAAGAAATTATCGATACGTTGGAGACGTATCACTGCTCAAGCCGGCACCGATGGTGACGTACTTGTCCGGCTGCGCCGGGTCGAGCAGGATCTTCTTGGTGTTGTCGGCTGGCTGGAAGTGAGTCGTCCCAGCCGGGTTGCCTACAGCCGGCATGTCCGCCTGTGCGGCCTTAGCCAGGGCGACGGCGTCGTGGATGAGCTGCTTCTCGGTGGCGATGACCAGCGTCTGGGCCATCTTGGAGCTCTGTGTGGCGCAGTCCATGGAGCGGCGGTAGTCGCCGGCTACGGTGATGACCCCCTTTGGGCCAGGTAGCTTCATCTTCAGGTACCCATAGTGGGGCACCGCCATGAACTTGGTCAGGGCCGGCCTGCCTAGGAGCGCGTGGTAGGGACTCACGAGGTCCACCACCTCGAACTCGATCCTTTCGGTGCGGAAGTGATCCGGCTTCCCGAACATCACCTCCAGCGTGATCCGGCCGATCGGCTGGCAGCAGTGGCCTGGCACGATGCCATTGAAGACGGTGGGGGTGGGACGCAACTCAGTCTCCTGGATGCCCAGCTTGCGGGCGGTGTCGCGGTAGAGGATGTTGATGCTGCTGCCCCCGTCGATGAGGACGCGCGAGAAGCGCACGCTGCGCCGAGTTGTGCCGATGGTGGGGTCGAGGACCATGGCGTAGCTGCCCGGCTTCGGCAAGACAGCCGGTGTGTCGCGGCGATCAAAGGTGATGGCCTGCTCTGACCAGTTTAGGATCTGGGGGACCGGCGGTATGACCGCATTGACTTCGAGGGAACGGCTCTGCTGGCTCGTCTTGTCCTCGGGCTCGGAGGTGAAGATGATGCAGGTAGCATCCTCGGCCAAGTAGCGGCCATGGGGCACGTGGTTAGCCTCGTGGTGCTCGAGGTTGGCGTTCTCTGCGCCGGCTTGGCCACCCGGCCCGCCGGCTGGTGGAGGCGGGGGTGGAGGCGGGAGAGGTTCACCGCTTGTCAGCCGCTTCATGAAGTGGCAGTCGCGGGTGGTGTGGTTGGAGGGGTTCTTGCCGCTGTGGTACTTGCACGGCGAGTCGAGCATTTGCTCGAAGGTGTACTTCGGCTTCCAGGGCCGGTCTTGCTTCTGGCGCCGGCTTCCGCCAGCCGCCGCATGGTCCGACACGGCCGCCACTTGGGTGGAACCGTACCGGCGGTCCGGCTGGTCGTTGTGCCGCTTGCCGCGGTAGTTGTCCCGCCGGCTGCCATGCGAGCCGCCCTCGGCCGACTTGTTGTTGTTGTCCCGCCTGGCGGGGGCCGGCGAAATTTCAGCCGGAGGCTTGCCGGCTTCCTCAGCCAGCGCGTACTTGTCAGCGATGGCCATCAAGGCGGCCATCGACTGGGGGTCGATACGGCGTAGCTTGTGCCATAGCATGGTGTTGGGCCGACAGCCTCCCATGAAGAAGCTGATGGCCTGGATCTCGTGCACACCCTCGCAGGAGTTGCGCATCTCACACCAGCGCGTCAGGTATGCGCGATCCGTCTCGTCCGGGCCCTACTTGCACATCTCCAGCTGTTGGGGCCGACCCGGCCGGTGGTAAGTGCCGGTGAAGTTGCTGATGAAGGCAGCTTCAAAGTCCAGCCAGCCGTTTATGCTGCCGGCTGGCAGGTTGTTGAGCCATGTGTGGGCGGAGCCGAGCAGCATGAGGGGGGAGTAGCGCACAGCCCATCGCTTGTTGCCTTTGGCGATGCCGACTGCGGTGGAGTAGTCCAGCAGCCAGTCCTCCGGCTTGGCAGTGCCGTCGTACTTGGGGGTGTCACGCGGGAGCTGGAAGCCGTCGATCATGGGCTCGTTGATGATGCGCGGCCCGAAGCACTTTGGGCCGGCTGGCGCTTCTTCTTCCGCGATGCGGGATTCGACCAGCCGGTCGAGGTGTTCTCTGGCGTCGGTTGGCTCGATGCGCGGGCCCAGCCGGGAGCGTGCCGGCTGGCGTGCGCCGCTTGCTTCTGGAGCCGGCCGGTGCTGGCGGCGGGGCTCGGAGTCTTGCTCCTGGTTCCGGCTTGGAGGAGGCCGGCTGCGGCTGCTGCCGCTCGGCTGGTGGCTCGGCCGGCTCGAGCTTGCGTGCGTGGCCCGGGAATCACGGTGCCGACCTGGTGCTGGGGAGGAGGACTCGGCCGTGTCCCTGGCGCCTTCCCTGTCGTTGCCTGCAGCGCCACGAGCGTGAGAAGCTCTGGGGGCATTGACATACCTGGGGTCGGCCGCCTGCTTGGTGGCTGCGTTGAGCAGCTCAGTCACCCGCTTGGTCTGGCGGCGTAACTCTTCGCCTTCGAGGCGGTTCAGCTCTTCTGCGGCGGCTTGTGCCGCACGCATGTTCTTGTCGGGGGTGTTGTAGACGGGTTGCTCCTCTGACGGAGCCGGCGAGGGAGCGCCGTCGCGGGCGATCTCGGCGCCAAGGTCGCGGCCCCTGCGGCGGATCTGGCCGGCTCGGCTGGGACCGTCGCCGCCTGGAGTGAGGCCGTGGGCGCGGTTGTACTCACGCTGGGTGATCTCCATCTGGCACTTAGCAGCGGCCAGTTCTTCGGTTTGCTTGAGGAGGAGCTGGCGGTGCGCCTCCAACTCCGCCTCGATGGTGGTGGGGTCGCCGCCAGGCGTGAGCGGGGTGCTCAGCTTCGTCCGGACTTCCTCCAGCCGGGACGGTGGTGGCGGCGCCTTTGCGCCCGAGCCGGCCGCGCCGGCCGCGAGGTGACGCTCCAGCTCCGGGCCATGGATGCGTGCGGACTTGGTGGGCAGCTCGTCGCCGGTTGCCATGACCTCGTGCATGATGCAGGGGCTGGCGGTGGTGAGGCTGGTGGCGACGTAGACGTCGAAGCCGCCGAAGCTGATGATGTTGCCGCCAGCAGGGAATGGCCGGTCGGCGAAGCAACCAGCGTTATCGCTGATGCAGTCGAGGGAGCCGAATCTCCAGATCAAGCTGAAGCGACCCGCTCGCCGGTGGTGATGGTGAGGCCCGTCCGGATGAAGACACCGGCCGCGGACGCTGAAAGCCCCACGGTGGGCGCCAAATGTCGTGGTATCGTCACGGCATATGCCATAGGGTGGCTAATCTAAGTGGTTCCTTGTGGACTCACGGCGGTATCCGGATGCGGGTATGGGCACGAGCGACACGGCGACGTACCCAGGTTCGAGGCCCTCCGATGGAGGTAACACCTCTACTCCTGCTATGTGTGTATAGGATGATATCATAGTACAATGGTGCTCCTAGAGCTGTATCCGGATGCTCCTGGGAGGCTAAGGTAGACGAAGGCTCTCTCACAGGGCAGCGCTAAGACTGGAATGAGTAAGAAGTGATCGATCGTCCCCCGCACGAGGGGGGTAGCCCAGCATATATAGGCGCTGGCACTTTACATAGAGGTCCCTATAGTCTAGTGGCCGGCTTGGCCGGCTCCGGCTTCCGCTCCTTCCCGAGGCGTTGACGTCACGGAGCCGTTGAGGCGTAGTGGCCCGTCCCATCCGTCTGCCAGGGTCAGCGGTATGGAGAGGAAGTGTCCATGTCGCCATCATGCCCTGTAGCCGGTACGGATCGATGTACGCCATGATGGCCTGCCCGCTGCGTGGCACTGTTGCTCTACAGTGCCCCGCGCTTTGCGGGAGATGAGGTCAGCGTGGACCTTTGAACCCGGACCACCTACCCAGTTCCTTCTCGTGCAAGACTCGCCAGCCGGGAGTCGGTCTAGGGTGTAAACCCTAGTCGGATATGGCTTGTAGAAGCCGGCCCAGCCACAGCGTTGAAGGCCGTAGCCAGGCCGACTAGGACTTAGAGCCAGCCGACTCCTGGGTCAGCCGGCCACGGCTCCAGCCGGCTGCTCCTCAGCCGGCCTTTGCCGCGAGCCGGCCGACCTCAAGCCGGCTGCTCCGCGTCCATTGCCCTACCCGGGGTCTTCCCCCCGACAAGAAGTTTGGGAGCATTCAGATCGTACCCGCATCAGCAATGAACCCCATCATCAAGCCTTGGCCATTTCGAGGTTGGGGCATGGATATGATCGGCAAAATCAATCCTCCATCGAGCAAAGGCCATATGTGGGTTCTGGCCATTACAGATTATTTCACTAAATGGGTGGAGGCCGTCCCTATGAAGTCAGTGGCATCGAAAGATGTTATCAATTTCGTGAAAGAACATGTCATTCATAGATTCGGGATTCCCCAGACTATCACGACCGATGGAGGTTCGGTCTTCATTTCTCGCGAGTTTAGAAAGTTCTGCGAGGACACGGGAATCAAGTTGATCCAATTGTCTCCATACTATGCTCAAGCAAATGGGCAAGCTGAAGCGTCCAACAAGAGCCTTATCAAGCTGATTAAGAGGAAAATCGACGAGTACCCTAGACGTTGGCACGAGGTATTGTCAGAGGCTTTGTGGGCTTATCGCATGTCATGTCATGGAGCGATAAAAACCTCGCCATACCATCTGGTCTATGGACAAGAAGCCGTATTGCCCTGGGAAATCACGGCTGGGTCGAGACGGATTACGTTTCAGAATGATTTAACAACTGAAGAATATGTAGCCCTGATGAGTGATAGCATTGAGGATGTAACGGAACTTAGATTGTGGTCGCTTGAGAAAATTAAAGAGAACAAAGCCAAGGTAGCTCGCGCGTATAATAAGAAGGTGAGACCAAAGGAGTTCCACGTTGGTGATCTGGTATTGGAAGCTGTGTTGCCATTGGGGACTAAGGATGCAATGTATGGTAAATGGTCTCCAAATTGGCACGGGCCGTACAGGGTCGACCAAGTTTTAAAGGGTAATGCATACATGCTCGAGGAGCTGAACGGTGTGAAGTTCCCAGTGCCTGTCAATGGTCAGCATCTCAAGAAATATTTCCCAAGTATGTGGGATGATGGACAGTGAAATATGGGGGCCGATGCATGAAATCGGCCAGCATCTCAAGAAATATTTCCCAAGTATGTGGGATGATGGACAGTGAAATATGGGGGCTGATGCATGAAATCGGCCAGTAAATTTTTTTTTTACAGAGCAACAGGACGCAAAGTACAACCGATGCACAGACATCGACTTTAGAATAAAAAAGCCGATGCGCAGCCATCGACTCTAGAGGTACGAGCAGGTATCAAGTTACCGTTTGAATTTGGGGAATGTCTGCTTGGTACTGTCTAATTAGGTAACTGAGTCTGGCCTTATTGGCGTTTTATGGTGAAAGACCGATGCGTTGCTATCGGATCTTGGTGCGTTGACCTACTTTGACAATCGGAAAAACCAGACATAGAAGCATTCTTCATTGATTAAAAGGGGGATTTTACAATAAGAGCCGATTGCTCACAAAAGGAGGATCTGCTGCCTAATGCACTACTACTAGCCCTATTCTAGTAGTCCCTAATCTAGGAGCCGTCGCTGCCCTCGTCGTCGCCATCCTCGCCGCTATCGGCGCTGCTGCCGGCGATGTCTTCGTCGCTGCTGCTGAAGCCGTCGACAGGGGATTTTTCTTCGTCTTCGTCGTCGTCGTCATCGTCCTCCGACTCGGCGCGGAAGCGCTTCGCCGGCGAGTACTCGTCGGAGGAGGTGTCGTCCTCCGCCTCATCCTCCTCGTCGGAGGAGATGTCCGCGCCCCAGGAGAAGGCGTCGTCGCCGCTCTCCTCCTCCAACTCCCCGTCGACGAGGAACTGGAGGTTATCCTCCCCGTCGGTCAAGGATTCGTCATCCTCTGACCCGACGGCGAAGTCCCAATCCACCTCGTCCCACCACAGCGGGGCGCGGGCCTCGTATGCCGCTATCGGGCCGTACTCCGGCGCCGGCTCGCTGGAGGAGGAGGATTGGAAGGAGAGACCCGAAGAGGCAGAGGAGGAGTCCATGGTTGCAGAGGAGGGTTTTTTCGATTGCTAATGCGGAACAGGAGAATGAAGATGCGAACTGCTCGGATGAGGTTAAATAAAGGGGATACAGTGGAAGATGATTCAATGCTGTGGCAGTTTCGAGGATGCGGTGCCAAAACTGTCAAATCGTGTAGTATGGAGAAGTTGAGAAGGCAAGGCATCATGATGGAAGGGCACTGTAGCGGTTCTGCTCTGCAACGCGTGACCCGATGAAGGAAAACAGAGTGGTTTTGGAATTATTATTGCCAAAACCAGGGGGCATGTGTTATCACCAGATTTTAGCCAAATCAGAAGATGGGCCGTGATTGAGATGGGCTTGGAAGATATACACATAAAGTGTTTCTGAATCGGCCTCGTGCGAGAATTTGGGCTAGATTGCCCGTATATTTGTACATTATGGTAGATCGCATTTTAGTTTAGAATTAAGAGATAGAGTTTGGTTCGTACACAGTTAGGTTTATTCCAAAGATAGAAAGTCCACGGACTATAAATATGTACCTAGGGTTATTGAGAAAGGAGGACGATCACGTTCACAACAAACACAATCTAGGCGCATCGCCACCCCTTGTTTCGAGGGTTTCTTCCGGGTAAGCGTCGTGCTGCCCAGATCGCATCTTGCGATCTGGGCAGTATCAGTTTATTCGTTGCTTTGTATTGCTCGTACTGAAGCCTTGTTGATGGCGAGTAATACTGTTATCATAGATGTTTTGGGGCTAACATTAGTACTTATGTGATACGTTTGCTTAGTTATGCTGCCCCTAAATATCCAGCTGCCTTTGCACCTATCTTAGGTGTAAGGGCAGCATCTTGCTTTGTCTTTACTTAGTAGATTTGATCTGTTATGGTTGTTCCTTGTTCTTCAAGGACTAGTTTGATATCCGCATGGTCAGGCCTTGCAAACGGGTTGCACGATCCAGTAGTGTGTAAGGTATGGTTTGCCGATCCAAGTGGGGTTGTTCCGGGAATCGACTCTGTGTTGGTTTTTAGGCCCCTTCTAGGATTAGTTTTCTGTTATCTTTCGCATTTGCCAGGCTCAACTACGTGTAGGACGTTCCAATTATGTGGTGAAAGCCTTAGACTGTCGTAGATCGATTTAACTTGGTATTGATAAAGCAGGATCCCCATGCTATCGTAGATCCAATATGAACCATGGGTCAATCGGCTATTTGAGCCGATTCACAGGGTAACCTGAGAGCCGATCGAGGCTCATTTAATGTTTACGTGTCTGCCATGCAGGAAACTAATTGAAGCAATCCATCACCTTCCTGACCAGGTATAGGTCAGGTGGCACGCCCTCGCAATATCCAGGACGTGTGCCGGAGTTTTGCGGGCCGTCGCCCGAGGGACCAGGGCCCACCAGCAGTCCTGGGAGCCTCCCGGCTCTTCGTGTTGCTCGTCGCTGCTCGCCGGTGGGTTTTGGCAGGCAACACATACACACATGATATGATTATACCGGTACAAAACCATTATTTGATCTCAAATGTCAGAACAACTGAAGATCGATCACAAGCTAGTTAATTAGTAGTCGAAACTAAAAGCACATAGATGAGAAATGCAGTCATGATGAGCAATATCAGGACATAGTCGGTTTTCATCCGATTCCTCCTCATCACTCTTATCTCTTCAGCTAGATAGTGCGCGTATCTAGCTTCCGTCTCTTCCATAGTGTTCTACCGTATGTAGATGCAGCTACAAAAATGGTGTACCTGCCTCCAACAGTCTTCCCAATTGGCATAGACTCCAGGAACCCTACCCTTTGTAAACGACGACAGCATCTTTATGCATAAGATAAATAACATACGTCAGTAAAGCAAATTCATACATAATAAACGACGTAGTGTCACAACATTTAAAAGAAGTCAAGTACCAAGAAATGAGCCTCATATAAAAGACACACGATAGAAGAGATAAAAAAAGACCAAGTCAAATGCGCAAGCAATGTGCATGGACATGTAGACAAGGTCTTATTGGCTCCCTCTTTCATTAGACGGTGCCAAAGTTTAATCATCAGCAAGTGTATTTGAATATAAAAGACACACGACAAGAGGTCAACCAACAAGATCAAGGCAAATGCACAAACAATATGCAAGATCAGTTTACAACACACGACTTATAGATCATTCAAAACTAAACCTAAGCAAGTTCATCATACAAATTAACGAGGGAACGGGTGGATGCCATCAAACCTCATGAAGTCCCGGTGGTCGCCCTGAAGATGACAGATCTCTTCTATCTGCAACTGACTTGGTTTACAGCGCCATAGTAGAACAACCCCTTCGAACTGCAGACATCCTTCCTAATGAGTTGCCCAAGCTTCTGCTGAATGTGATACAACTCGAATCTGAAATCTTCCTCGCTACAGTTCGCAAAGTCCTTGACCCATGTTGTAAGACTAGATGGCTCCACAAGTAGATGATGATCTCGTACAAACTAACACATGTGATAGATTGCGTAGAATGCCTCCATCGTGCTATCTTTTGGTTGCTTCACGCAGAGGAACTCTGTTTTGTGGCTGAATACACACCTGCCTCTTATGACTACTTCTCTTTTCAAGTCGTTACCCTTCAAGTAGTAGCGGTTGAGAGCATCACCCAGAACATTCCTGATGTTGGCGTAGTTTTTCGTTTTTGCACTTCCCGAGTCAAAATACACAACCTGTGAGTGTTGGATCCACAAAACAATGAGGATGCAATATTGGTCTCTCTGCAACACAATTCAAACAGACCATTATATTCTTAACTCAAACATAATGAAATAAATATATACGAAAGCATCTTGTGGCGCTAGCAAGTGACTTACTTGGGAAAATAAGGAAGGACAAACATTTCTTTATCCTTATTCACCAAGAAGATATTTTTGATGTAATACATCGCATTGAGTTTATTCTCATAGTTGACTAAGTAGCTCTCATATAGGTAGTAGGGGTTCGCTATCGCCAAGCTTGGGAATAGCTCTTGCTCTTTTCTGAACTTGTAGGCTTCAACAAGCATAAATAGGTGAACAAAGTTTCGGTGGAGTCTATGCATGTGAAACATGGAGAATATGTCTTGAAATCTCAGGAAAAACACGTCTGTGGGGTATTTATCGACAAAGTCAAAGCCCTTAGGAACATTAACGATAAAAAGCGGGTATGTTGTAGATTCCATACAAATAAGTGTCATGAAGACTTTTCATATCACCAGGTACCGTTAGGTACTTCTCCCACGATAACATAGGTTCACCGGCCACATGATACTGTCGGTCTTTCGTGTAGATCTTGTCCATAACCCGGTTTGTTTGGCAAGCGACATAATCCTTTCTCTTAGGTCTTTTCCGTCCCTTTTTTTCAAAGCAGGCTCGGTAGAATCTGACGCCACATGTGATGCGGGCGCGACAGGATCTGACACAACATGTGTTGCAGGCTCGGCAGAACCAGACACCTCGGTAGACCCTTGGTACTTGGGATGTGGCCCTTGTCGACCTACGGCAATCCAATATTCGATTGACTGGATCAAGATAGAAAGGGTACCGTTGACCCTATTTTCCACTTGGTTTTCGACAATGGTGGCCATGTTTGCTTTCAGGGACGCCAATTCTTACTTAACTACATTAAGTTCTTCTCGGAGGGTGCGGACCGTGTCTGCATTTTCTTCTTCGGCTCCACGTGAACCGCTTGAAGAGGACCCAGCCGACAACATCATTGCGTTTTTTGCAAAACGATATGGCTAACTAATCAAAATTGAAAATTATTAGTATTCAAAAAAGAAAATCACGAAATTTTTTTGGCATGACCTTTGCTAAAAATGTATATACGGAGTGCTAGAAATTTGTCGAAATGGAAATTTATCAACATTCCGACAAAACATCAACAACTTATATTCATGTAAAACATCAAGCATATCCATGTACGTAATCACCGCAGCCAATCAAACATATACAATGCAATTGGCAACTCATACGGGCATTTCATCGAACAGGTGAAGGCCGTGCAGTGCATACCAGGTGGGCACGGGTGAGTGAGCGCGGTGCGGCGCGACGTGGTCGGCGGATGGAGGCGCGGCATGGTCGGTGGCCAGCAATGGCATGGTGCGGAGCGGCGAGGGTCAGAGCCGCAGCGCGCGCGATCGTCCAATGAGATTGGTGGGGCGGACAGATTTGTGAACTGCCCGGGGGAAAGGAAATGCGCATCTGGTAATTTTGGTTTAATTCAAAATAATAGCAGCGGGCCGCTCAGGGGTGCGCTACTACTATTTGTCGCTCCACTCTGTCGTGAAGTAGTGGCAGCGTGCGGCCGCCGGGGCATGCGAACAATAAAATCATACTAGCCGCGTGCCCGCTGTGTCGCACGCTTCAGATAAGTTATGTGCCCAGGCGCAGGCGGGGCTCGCTTACTAGTCGCGTGCTATATCTGGCCGCCCGATGCCACTACGACATTACTAGTTGCATGTCCTTTTTCGGCCTGCTGCTACAAAAAACAGCAGCGTGCACTGGCAAGAGAATGTGGCATGTCCTTTTTCGGCCTGCTGCTACAAAAAACATTAGTCGAGCCCCTATTGGCTTTTCCCTACTAGTGCATATTTGTAATTTCTATGTGGTGGATCTTTTGTTTTATTGGATGATCTATGAGATCTGAATCATTATTATGTTCTTGATGTATTAATAGATGCATTGCTACCAATTTATTTATTACTTGTTCTGATTAAACTTGTATGCAAGAGCATGTGTATAAGATGGAGTAACATGGTGGTAGTAATGAGTTGTGACAACAAGCCATATATCTATGATAACTTTGATCCGGGTTATGGATTGTAGTACGATAAGCTTTTTCCCTAGAAGACCTAGGTTTAATCGAACCTTGGGAATCATTGCTAAAATGGTGTAAATGAAACGTCTACAAGACTTGCTAGTTGATTTTATTTTATTTTCACCGGACTCTTAATTGGGTTGTGTTCAATGGATGGAAATATGTCAGGTTAAGCATTCTCCTGGAGCTATGAATACATATAAAAATGAAGTGCAAATATGTAGTAAATAAAATAGTGAGAAGAGATTTGTGAGCAGCACATCCGTAAATACTCTTGCCCCTAAAGCCAGAGGTGACAAGAGCCTCTTGGTCTAACCATTGTTCCCACAGCCGTGAGTAACAGCAATTATTAAGTAAATGAATACAGACCAAAACATTAAGCTAGATGATTGTGCCGTTGACCCTGAATGACTCACTAAACATGTACGGCTATTTCCCCCTTTTCCATCACTGAGTTTTCGTGGTAGCACGCTGTTCTCCACTCATCCCACCTCTTCCCTTGATCGGTCTGATAGAGATGGGTACCTGCAGATCATCGAATCGAGGCAAAGAGACAAGGATACAAGATTGCAAAACTCCTATTCAATTCTTACACATATTTATAAGATTAGATGCATATAAATGCTGCGAGGATGCACCCCAACCCGTAGCCCGTGAAGACTACTCACACATAATACAAGATCAAACATAGAAATAATTGTGGTAAATACTTGGATTGAAATCACAATATTCTTACAATGGTCGTTAATTCTCAAGGAGATCTCTATTACATGGCAGTGGCTATGACTATGGAGGAGATAGGAGACGGAATGTATGAACTATGGTGGTGGATCTCCTTCGGTGTGGTGTAGATGGATCTGATGGATGGCGGCTCTATTTGGCAACGAATGGCTCCCTTTTCGGCGTCGGGTCCTTCATAGAACTTATATGGTTTGATCTCGGGAAGGCTACGATGAGCCAAGAAGATACCGGATTACCGGTAAGAGGTGCACTGTAGCACGTCGGCAAGACTGGTCAAAGATTCTCTCAAGAGCTAGAGGACAAGGATGAGCTAAGCAAAGTAGCTTTAAACGAAGCCCTGACGCTAAAGAAGAAGATGATGCTAAAAGCATCCGGAGGGCGTCACCCCTCCTGATTAAAGAGATACCGGCGTCACCGATGGCCAAAGAGGCTTTGTAAAGTAGTTTGTCTAGTCAAAGATGCCATTAGGGTTTCCTAGGGTTTCTTCCCTTGTAAGCCACCCTCTCCCCTATATAAGGAGAGGGGGCACACCCCATCGCGGGCATGAGATGATATGTTATGATATGTGCTGCCTTGTATCCAGAAACCTGTAATCTCTTTGGATCAATGAATAGAAAGATCTGAGGGGGAAGTAGTTCTTGTGTTCTTCTTCTTCTACCTCTGGCCAAGGCCTAGTTCATCTGGAAATCTATCCGGAAATCCATCCCATATAACCAAAACCCTCCCCTGAATCCTCTAGCGCCCATTCGGCCCCAACTTAAGCCATCCTATGGCATCTGTCTGTTCACCACGACGACAGTTGGCGCCCACCGTGGGGCCAGCAACGATGCTTGCTGGAGTTCATATTCGGGCGGGCATCCTCAACGTCTCCGGCAAGCGGGTGGTGTCTGTGCTTGTGCAGCGCATCTACTCGCTGGACTTCATCAACGACAACGCAGGCGGCTTCGCCAATGGCGGTGTCTTCCTCAAGAACGGCCGCGTCATCGAGTTCGGCAGCCACCGCGTCTACTTCGGCACCGTCCCTGTGCGCCAGTGCCTCTCGCCGGTGCTGGTGGCGCCGGATCCGCCAAGGTGGCTGTGCGCTGGCCGCGCTACCGGCAGAGTGGAGGTGATGATGGCAGGCGTGGTTGACGCCGGCAAGGAGATCGCGGCAGAAGGCGCTGGGCAGGCGAAGTCCACGCGCGCGGCCAAACAGCCGACTGGAGACTCCTCTCCAAGCGGCGATGAACGTGCTAGCGACGCCCATCGCGCAGAACATCGACCCTGCTGCGGCTCAGGTGGAGCTAAAGGCAACGCGCAAGAAGCTGCTCTCCGGGGGCGCAGACATCATCCGGGCGCAGCGCGAGCTGAACCTAACCCTACGTGAGTACAACGCTGCCCATGGCTTTGCTTCTGTTAGCGCTCAGGCCGCTAGGGTGCCGGAAAACCGGCTTAAGGCTCGCAATCTAGATCAGGATCAGCGTAAGGAAGTTCTTGCCGGCAAAAGTACCTCTGCATCTTTGAGCATCGTAGAGAAACCTAAGTACAGTAGCCCGGATAAAACCATAAAAGCTGTTAGGGCTGCCGTAGAGCTGTGTGAGTCGCTTAGCGGAGATGCCTTAGCAAAACAACAAGATCGTGTTAGGGAATTTCTTGACATGATTCAGGAGCAAAATGCTGAGCTTGGTAGAGTAAACAAAGCAGCTGCGGCGTCAAAATCTGTGCGTTCGACAAAAAACGCCGGAAGCAAGTCCCATGGGCAGGCATCGTCCCCCCATCCGGATAGGAGAAGAGAAAAAGAGGGAAATGCGCGGCAGATGACCGTGTATGATCCGGGTCTTGTCGGAAAACAACAAGCCGGGCAGTATGAGGCCGGAAGAAAAAATCAAAGGGCGGGTCACGGTTATGCCGGTGATGACTATGCCGGGGAAGCTTACGCTGGGGACGCATATGCCGGTAGAGCAGAAACCGGGCAAAATTATCGAGCGCCCAGAGTAGCTTATGTTGATGAGATGCCACCACCGAAGTACCGGAAGGCAAGAGCCACGGTACCGGTAAGATATGATGAAGAAGATTCCGGAGTGGAACGAACCGGAGCCTACCGGAACCCTTTGGGGGAACGCGTAGGGGAAAGACGCCTACCGGAACGGGATGCGAGGCACCGTCTGGACAGAGTGCACCTCTGTGAGATAATTGAAGCCGAGGGACCACCCGGTCCACCATGCTTTGGCCCGCGGATCATGAGAGAAGAGCCACCGGTACGCAACTTTCAGTTGCCCCGAGATACAAAAACATATGATGGCACAACTAAGCCGGAAGATTGGTTGGCAGATTATGTCATAGCTGTGTACGTCGCTGGTGGCGGAGGAACAGCAAATGGTGGAGGAAATCGGCATTGGGCCGTGAGAATCATACCGTCCTTCCTAGTGGGACCAGCACGGATTTGGCTTAACAATTTGCCAAAGGGAAGCATCAATGGTTGGCTAGATTTTGAAGAAGCCTTTGTGAGCAACTTCAGCAGTACATACCGGAGGCCAAACAGACCGCATCAGCTCGCTCTATGCCTGCAGCGTCCTAATGAAACAGACCGGGATTTCTTGACCCGGTGGAACTCAACAAGGAATTCATGTGAAGGGGTAATAGAAGCGCAAGCAATTGCTTGGTTTTGCCATGGATGCCGGAGAGGATCTCCGTTATGGCAGAGGTTGCAAAGAAACATGCCAACTACTCTGGCAGAAATGATCCGGGTAGCAGATAGCTACGCATTGGGAGACCCAATGCAACCGGCAGTACAAGCTGAACCAGCGCAAACAAGCCAGCCGCGCCAAGATCAATACAGGGATAACCGGCACAACAAAAGAAGGGAAGATTTTCCGGATCGAAGATATGGTCCGCAGCAGGTGGCCGCGATGCAGGAGCATTCCGGCCCCAGCGGAAGCCAGAGGCAAAAAACCGGATCGCAACCATGGGCGGGTCCTAAGAAACAACGGGTTGAAAAGAAGCCATGGGGAGAGAAAAAGAATTGGCAAGAACATGCAAGATATACCATGGAATCGGCAATGGAACAACCATGCCGGTGGCACACTCCGAATCCGGCTAAGCCGGCAAACCATTTGACAAAAGATTGTTCCTGGACCAAGTACTTGATGTTGAGAGGTGCGGTAAAAGATGCGCACGCGCAAGGCTGTTCTACGATACTGCCACCATCGCAAGACATGTTGCGGCAACAACTGCCACCGCCACAACCACTTACCGGAGCAAACGCTTTACCGGTGCAGCCTCAGCCAGACCGGCAGCAACACCAACAAGTTCATCAAGTGGAAGATGGCAATGACCAACCGCCACCGCCGGCACCTTTGGGCCGGAACGTTTACAAGGACCCGCACTTGTGCTGCGTAGTGTTCGTTACTGAGCCAACCGACAGGCAGAGCATGCATGGTCGTTCCATGGAAGTGAACATGGTGATGCCGGCAGTTCCCAAATACATGCTGTGGTCAGATCAGGAAATTACCTGGTCATTCAAGGATCACCCTAAGATTTTGCCAAACCCGGGTGGCTACGCTCTAGTCGTGGACCCAATCATGCATGGGCCAACAACTCGAGTTAAGTTCAGCAAGGTGCTGATAGACAATGGAAGCAGCATAAATATCATGTACCGGCATACAATGCATACACTGGGGATAACAGAAAACATGCTACAACCAACTCACACAACATTCCACGGAATCGTTCCGGGCCTGTCCTGCGCGCCCGTGGGAAAAGTCCGGGTGGATGTGTCATTCGGAGGACGTGACAATTGCCGGGTTGAGAACATTCTGTTCGAAGTGGTGGACCTAGAGAGTCCTTACCATGCACTGCTAGGGAGACCATTGGCAGTGTTCATGGCCACAACTCATACGGCGTACCTCAAAATGAAGATGCCGACACCTCGTGGACCCTTAACTGTGGTGGGAAACTACAAAGTCTCACTGGAAACCGCTTCCGCTGGGTCAAACCTGGCAGAATCGCTGGTGATCGCGAAGGAAAAAAGAAGGATGCAAACTGCGGTTGCGCTGGCTCAGTCAGTTGAGCTTAGCAGCAATGAGTGGCAACTTGGGCACACCGGCATTCAAGCCGACAAAAGAAACAAAGGACATTGTGCTGGATCCGGCTTACCCTGAGCGTACCGTTCGTATCGGTGCCGGCCTAAATGAGGCATAGGAAAGCACGCTCGTCAGCTTCCTCCGTGAGAATCGGAATATCTTTGCCTGGTCTATTGATGACTTGGTAGGTGTTCCGAGGGAGCTGGCTGAGCACTCTCTAAATGTCCGGAAGGATGCGAAGCCGGTAAGGCAGCCCTTACGCCGGTTCGCTGAAGACAGGAGAAAAATCATTGGAGAAGAGGTGACGAAGTTGCTGGTTGCCGGCTTCATCGTGGAAGTACTGCATACTGAGTGGCTAGCCAATCCGGTGCTGGTCGAGAAGAAAAAAGAGGAGGAACCCAAAGCTCCAAAGGTGTGGCGCATGTGCATCGACTACACCAACCTGAACAAAGCTTGCCCGAAAGATCCTTTCCCTTTACCCCGGATCGATTAAGTGATTGATTCCACTGCTGGCTGTGAGCTGTTATCTTTCCTGGATGCTTATTCCGGTTTCCACCAGGTTCCCCTGAAAAAGGAAGATCAAATAAAAACTGCCTTCATTACCCCGCACGGGGCTTATTGCTATGTCACTATGCCTTTCGGTTTGCGTAACGCTGGTGCAACGTACCAGCGCTGTATGGAAAAATGCTTGTTTGATCAAATTGGAAAGAATGTGCAAGTTTATGTGGACGATGTCGTGATAAAAACTAAGGTAAAAGAAACCTTGATCGATGATCTCCGGCAAACATTTGATAACTTAAGAAGGTTCCGGATGAAACTCAATCCGGCAAAATGCACTTTCGGTGTCCCTGCCGGCAAGCTGCTTGGCTTTCTTGTATCAAGCCGGGGCATTGAAGTTAATCCGGTAAAAATCCGCGCAATCGAAAGAATGACTATACCGCAAGATCTCAAAGACGTGCAAAAGTTTACCGAAAGCTTGGCATCGCTAAGCCGGTTCATAAGTAGGTTGGGAGAAAAAGCTCTACCACTCTATGCATTGATGAAAAAATCCGATACTTTTGTCTGGACCCCTCAGGCAGACGCAACATTCAAAGAGCTAAAAACTATGCTAGCCACAACACCGGTGTTGGCTTCACCTTTGGAAAGGGAGCCCATGTTGTTGTACATAGCAGCAACCAACCGGGTCGTAAGTGTTGTGGTCGTAGTGGAAAGAGAAGAGGAAGAGAAAACCGTGCAGAGGCCGGTATACTACCTGAGCGAGGTGCTCTCCCTCTCAAAAGAAAACTACCCCCACTTCCAGAAAATGACCTATGGCGTGTTCATGGCCGCCACGAAGCTTAAGCATTATTTTGAGGAGCACCCCATGAAGGTGGTGAGCGAGGCACCCATTTCAGACATCATGGGCAACAAAGATGCTAGCGGCAGGATTGCAAAATAGGCAATTCAACTATCACCTTACGTGCCGGTATACGATAGAAGAGATGCCATAAAGTCACAAGCTTTGGCTGATTTCCTAGTCGATTGGGCGGAGATGCAATACAAGCCGCCGGAACAGAAAATAGAGTATTGGAAGATGCACTTTGATGGATCCAAGCTCAAAGAGGGTCTGGGTGCCGGTGTGGTACTCACCTCACCAAAGGGAGATCAGCTCCGGTATGTTTTGCAAATGCATTTCAGGGCATCCAACAATGTCGCTGAGTATGAGGCTCTAATCCATGGACTTAAGGTCGCAAAAGAAATCGGTGCACACCGGATCATTTGCTACGGCGATTCAGATCTTGTGGTACAACAATGTTCCGGAGATTGGGACGCGAAAGATGCCAACATGGCCTCATACCGGTTTCACGTGCAAAAGATTGCCGGCTTCTTTGAAGGGTGTGAGGTTCACCATGTGCCACAGGCTGAAAATGAAGCCGCGGATGCTTTATCCAAGCTAGGCTCGTCTAGGCAGGAAATTCCTCCCGGAATAGCTTTGGCACACTTAAGAACACCATCGATCAAACCAAGTCTGGAATAGGAATCAATTTTCGTACCGGAATCGCATGTGGTGCCAATGGATATTGATGAAGGAAACCCGGGGACTGCTCCGGTAAACCCGGGAATTGCGGTGTCCATACCAGAAGAAACAATGCTAGTGGATAGTATGGAGATAGACGTACCGGTATTTCTAGTTCGAGAAGCACCATCTTGGGTTAAACCTATTAAGGAATTCCTGATCAACTGCACCTTGCCGGTTGACGAAAATGAATCGAGAAGAATCCAGCGGAGGTCCAAAGCATACACCATCATCAACGGTGAGGTGTACAAAAGAAGTGTCACCGGTGTCCTCCAAAGGTGTGTGGAACCAGAAGAGGGAAAAGAGATGCTTGTGGAAATCCACCAAGGAGAATGTGGGCATCACGCTTCGTCAAGGGCGCTGGTGGCAAAGGTATTCCGGCATGGGTTTTACTGGCCTACTGCTATGGAAAACGTTGAGGATTTGGTACGGAAATGCAACGGGTGCCAGAGGTACGCCAAGCAAAACCATACCCCAACATCCGGTTTAAAAACTATACCGTTAACTTGGCCATTCGCCGTGTGGTGCCTTGACATGGTTGGCCCATTCAAAACTGCAAGGGGAAACATGACCCACATCTTGGTAATGGTGGATAAATTCACCAAGTGGCTGGAGGTAAAACCTATCGCAAAATGTGATGGGCATACAGCGGTGAAGTTCCTGAAGGATGTTATTTTGCGGTATGGATACCCACATAGCATCATTACTGACAATGGTTCAAACTTTGCCCAAGGAGAATTCAAACGATTCTGTGAAGATAATAACATCCGGTTAGATTTGTGCTCAGTGGCACACCCGCAAGGCAATGGCCAAGTTTAAATAATCAATGCGCTCGTGCTTTCCGGTATAAAATCGAGGCTCATTGAACCACTCGAAAAGACACCGGGATGTTGGCTCGATGAGTTGCCATTAGTGTTGTGGAGCATAAGAACGACTCCGAACCGGTCTACCGGATATACTCCATTCTTCATGGTTTATGGGGCAGAGGCCGTGATACCAACTGATATCATCCATGATTCACCAAGGGTTCAGCTCTATACCGAAAAAGAGGTAAAAGAGGCCCGAGAAAACGATGTGGACTTGCTAGAAGAAGCAAGAGAGCTGGCTTTGGCAAGAACAGCCATTTACCAGCAGAACCTCAGGCGCTATCATAGCCGGAAGGTTAACCCGAGGGTGTTCCGGGAAGGAGATCTGGTGTTACGCCTAGTGCAGCGCACTGAGGGATGATACGTCCATTTTCCATCACTATTTTATATCATAATTTACTGTTATTCATTGATATATTTCATATTTAGAGATGATATTTATGTTATTTCATCTATTTTGCATGTTTCATGATTATTGGAGAATCGCGCACCGGAGTCAGGATTCTGCTGGAAAAAGCACCGTCAGAATGCAATATTTCGGAAGATCAGCAATTGACGGAAATTACACGGAAAATCTTATTTTTCCAGAAGACGGAGACAGCCAGAAGGAGGAGCCGAGGAGGGCCACCATGGGCCCCCCATAGGCCGGCGCGGGCCCAGGCCTGGCCACGCCGCCTTGTGGGGAGGGGGCCCACAGCCCCCTCTGGCCTCCTCTCCTTCGCGTACTTCTTCGTCCCGAAAACCTAAGCTCCAGAGGATAATCGCGAGGAGACACAGCCGCCTCTGCGGGGCGGAAAACACCAGAGAGAAAAGAGCTCTCCGGCAGGCAGGAATCCGCCGGGGAAATTCCCTCCCGGAGGGGGAAATCGATGCCATCGTCATCGTCATCGAGCTGGACTTCATTGGGATCATCATCACCATCATCTCCACCATCAACAACACCGTCTCCACCGCTGCACCTCGTCACCGCTGTAACATCTAGGGTTGAATATTGACTGTTTGATAGG
This sequence comes from Lolium perenne, assembly GCF_019359855.2. NCBI lineage: Eukaryota > Viridiplantae > Streptophyta > Magnoliopsida > Poales > Poaceae > Lolium > Lolium perenne. The sequence continues at coordinate 146,101,709 of NC_067245.2, forward strand.
GGAAACTCTCCCGGTATTGATTACTCCTTGTTATTGATGCTATTGAGTGAAACCATTGAAACAAGGTTTATGTTCAGATTGTTATTCATCATCATATCACCTCTGATCATGTTCCATATGATGTCTCGTGAGTAGTTCGTTTAGTTCTTGAGGACATGGGTGAAGTCTAAATGTTAGTAGTGAACTATGTTGAGTAATATTCAATGGTTTGATATTTAAGTTGTGGTGTTATTCTTCTAGTGGTGTCATGTGAACGTCGACTACATGATACTTCACCTTTATGGGCCTAGGGGAGTACATCTTGTATTCGTTTGCTAATTGTGGGGTTGCCGGAGTGACAGCAACCTGAACCCCCGTTGGTATATCGATGCAGGAGAGATAGCAGGATCTCAGAGTTTAAGACTGTGGTTAGATTTATCTTAATTACTCTCTTGTATTTGCGGATGCTTGCAAGGGGTATAATCACAAGTATGTATTAGTCCTAGGAAGGGCGATGCATTAGCATAGGTTCACCCACACAACACTTATCAAAACAATCTTATATCTTATATTTACTAATTAGAGGCACCAAACGAGACACCACATTAATCCACATCATTAGAATAATTAAGACAATTAGATCTAAAATTTACGGCTGAGATTAGTTGTGAAAATCGTTATTCGTAATGTTCACGCATACACGTTTGTTTCACGCACGAACGTTTGTTTAGTTATACGGAGTAGCACGTGACAATCCACGTATGCATGTTTGTTTAATTATTATACCACGTCCTATTCTGTGGGATCACCACGATGGTATATGCAGAGTCCAACTCTTTTTATACACATCTATGAAAATACATTCTTTTGATGCATGCGACCACAAGTCTGATACGTCTGCCCCAAAAAAATGTCTAAAACATGACTACCGGATCGATCTCCTTCCTGCAGTCTCGCAAAGCAGTCTCCCGATGTTCTGCCGCCATGAGCCTCCTCCTCCTGTCATCCGCGCCTTCTTTCTCCATCGCAAAGCATGAAGCCGGCTGCTCCAATCGCCTGATCAAAAAGAATATTATCTCCCAGATTCAGTTCCACGGCAAGCTGCGAGCCTTCGGGACGTCTATGATTATTTCTGATTGACCGAGCAAAGATCCTTCCCTATTGTCGAAGAGGACGACAGGAGCTAAGCAGAATTGGACCTCACGGTGAGTGGTTTCTAATAGAGCAGAACAATTTGCGCAGCCGACGTTCATGGCGGCAGAATTCCAGATGAAGTCAGCATGCGGTGTTGTCATGTTGAGCAATCGGAGCATGCTCGCCAAATCCGTTGGCCAGGAACAACGATGGCAGATTGATCCCTGATGTAGGTGTCCGTCTATGATCATAGAGCCCAAGCTACGTTTCAGACATGGAACTAGAAAAGGCAAACAGACTGAAACCTGGAAAAAGCAAGAAATATACTGCTTTGATTTTCGTAAGAAAGTGCAAGAAAATATTGTATACAATTGGATAAATTGGAGAATTAGCGCAGAACTTTTTAGTGGAGGCTTATTTTTTTCGAGGCTTATAATGAAGTGCCCTTTCTGATGTAACTTTTCCTGCGTTGTTAGTTGCCACTGTTTAAACTAATAAGCAGTAGAATCAACTGTGTTGCTGATCCAGGCGTTGCTACTCCTTTCGGTCTCTATTATGGATAGGAGCACCAATGCCGCTCTGCTGATTATGTAAAGCCAAGTAAGTATCTAATATCTTCTATATTTATCTTCTGTCACTTCAGTGTTTTGATAACACATGGTACTATTAGGTGTATCTAATACTCGGTCGGCCCTATTTTTGCATCAGTCATCCCGGTTAATAAATAGATGATAGATGATGCTTCTTTCAGCACTTAATGCTTTATGAACATATTCCATTGACATGTTCTAATTTGTGTCGCAAATAAAAATATACTATACAAGGAAATTACAAGGAGATACTATTTCTTGCATGTATTCTCAGGTATCTACTTTTAACTATTCTAAGAAAATATAATTAAGGTTGGCCCTAGCCATTAATATTGCATAATCTTCTTTATGTTGCTACCAGCGTCAACAAAAGAATTATTTTTTTGTTTAGTTGCCATTCTCATTTTCTTACAAAATCTAAACGGCAATCTAGATAGTTGTAGTACTCCTTATGTTCAGGTAGATTTGCAGTACATATAAATGATAGTAATTTTTGCAGGCTTTTCCCATTCTTTTTCAATTATTGTTTTGGGTAACACAAAAACAAAGGAAATGTTGTATAAACCTATTTGCTCGCACATGTGTTCCAGGTTTTAGAAGGAGTGTCTTCATATCATGCTATGAGCGATGCCTATGGAGCCTTCTACGTACTAGGGCTTTGAGGCTTGAAACAAGAATGCCAGTGTATATTTACTTGGTGGTATTATTAGTGCTGATTGAGTATAGAACAACACTTCACATACTATTATCTTATGCTATTAGCTATGCAGAACTGTCAATTTAGAAACAACTATGAAAAATCATTTACATACAGTTCGTGGTTCATGGTTGTGCAATCTAATATATAATGAAGTGATAGCGAGGAAAAAATTTAAAAATAAATTATTGCTTCTCTTTTTCATGGATTTTTCTGTATCCAAGATTAGCATCCTAACCACATGAATGCCACGGTTGATTTACAATTCTAATTTATCTCAGCGTGTAAATTTAATTATATTGTAGCAATTATATGATGGCCAGCCTCATTACTGATGTTGATTTTGCACTCTGATAACACATAGGTTCAACAATGTTAATTATCTTATGTCCTCTGAAAACTTTTCTGAAATTTGCGATCTATACAAGTTTGTCCTGTAATTAATGAATTGAAAAATATTAATTACATCTCAATATATAGCTAGCCCGTGAGGTGCACGGGTTAAGGGATGACCTGCATGTGTTTGAGGTAATGTGTAAATAAAACATATATGACTTTAAATCAATGTCTGTAAGCAAGGCAAGATCCAATCCAGCCTCCCTCAATCCACTTCTTCTCCAACCTTTGAAGTCCCTTCGGTTTAGAACACTCAGCTGACCAACGGAGAATGATTGATACACCGGAGCAGATTGAGCAGCCAACTATATGAAGCGAAAGCACTATACTAAATTCCCGTGTGTCCTCAAGAACGTTTGGTCATTATAAGTAAACAAACCGGCTTGTCCTTTGTGCTAAAAAGGATTGGGCCACTCGCTGCAATTATTTCTCTCGCACTTTATTTATCTGCTATATCAAAACCCCCTGAATACTTGTCTGTGAGCATTTACAGTGAATCCTTCATCGAAACTGCTTGTCAACACCTTCTGCTCCTCGTTGGGTTCGACACTCTTATTTATCGAAAGTACTATGATACACCTCTATACTTGTGGGTCATCAAGACTATTTTCTGGCGCCGTTGCCGGGGAGTGAAGCGCTATTGGTAAGTGGAATTGGTAAGGGAAACTTTTACTGTACGTGCTGATTTTATTTTTGCCTGCTGCTATAATTCATTATGGAGAGGTCTTCTCTTGAATTCCTATTTGGAAAATCTACTACTACTGCAACGGTAGTGGATGAGGCGCCAGGTGAGAAAGAGGTTCCATACAAAATACCTATGAAAATTATTGAACGTGTTGTGGATAAACGCTATGAAGGGGATGGAACAGTCCATCCTGGAGATCATTTACTGTTTTTACATGAATTATGCGGGTTATTCAAGTGTGCAGGTATTGCTATGGATGAAGTTAGGAAGAAACTATTCTCTATACCACTGTCTGATAAAGCGGCGCATTGGTATAAATTGCTGAAGAATGGGGATTCTCTTGATTGGAAGGATATTGTGCCTCTATTTTATTCTAAATTCTATCCTCCAAGTGAAATTCACAAAGACCGGAGCCGCATATATAATTTCTGGCCTCATGATGGAGAGAGTATTGCCCAAGCATGGGGGAGATTGAAGTCTTTAATGCTCAAATGCCCCATTCATGAGCTTCCTGGTAATATCATCATTTATAATTTCTATGCAAGACTTTCTTTTCAAGATAAGACTTTGCTGGATATTTCTTGTTCTGGATCATTTACACGCAACAAAGAAGAGTTTAAAAGGGACCTTCTTGATCGGATCCAGGAGAATACTGAAGGATGGGAGAACGACAAAGGTAGAGAGTCAGGTATAAATTATGATTATGAATGCATTGAAACTTTTATGGATACTGATAAATTTCGTAATATGAGTGCTACTTATGGTCTTGATTCTCAAGTTGTTGCAAATTTTTATAAAGCTTTTGCCTCTTATTTTGAATTGCCTAGGAAGAATTTTGATAAGTATCATGAACCTTACAAAGATAAAACTGATTCATCTATAAATAGATGTGTTGAAATTAAAATTGTTGATCATATTCTTCCTGAAGCTTATATTGAAAAAACTCCTTTCACTGTTAAAATGAAGGAGTATTCTGTTATAACTAGTGCGGTTAATAAAAGTGCAAAGAAACCTATAGAACCTGAAGAACAAATAAAGGTTGAACCTGCTATTGCAATAGTTAAAGATCTTGTAACTGAAAATGTAGAAGATGGTCATATTATTTTCTGTGAAGATGCTTCTAATATTGTTTTGCATCCTAATAAGTCTAGGAAAGCCAGTGTTCCTATGCTCTCTGTTAGAATTGGTGATCATTGTTATTATGGTTTATGCGACATTGGTGCAAGTATTAGTGCCATACCTTATGAGCTCTACACGGAAATCATGCATGAAATTGGTTCTTGTGAACTTGAAGATATTGATGTTGTTATTCGGCTAGCTAATAGAGAAACTATCTCTCCTATTGGAATTGTTCGAGATGTGGAAGTTCTATGTGGTAAGATTAAATATCCTGCTGACTTTTTGGTACTTGGTTCTGCTGCTAGTAAGACTTGTCCTATTATTTTTGGTAGACCTTTTCTAAATACTTGTGGAGCTGTTATAGATTGCAAGAAGGAAAAAATTGTGACTAAATTTGCTGGTGAATCTTATGAGTTTAATTTCTCTAAATTTGCCAAAACTCCTTATAAAGCTGATTTGCCTAATAATGATTTTAGAGTTGAACAGTGTGCGTCTATTGCTGTTGCTCCTAATAATCCTTTGCAGCAACATTTGGAGGATAGTGAGAGTGAAGTCTTTAGGGAAGAAAGGAATGAGCTTGATGAAATTTTCCTTCGTCAACCTATTCTTAAACATGACTTGCCGGTTGAAGATCTAGGTACAATACCACCACCAAAGGAAGATCCTATTTTTGATTTGAAACCATTACCTGATAATCTTAAGTATGCTCATATTGATGATAAGAAAATATATCCTGTTATTATTAGTTCTAAGCTTTCAGAATTTGAAGAAGAAAGGTTATTGGAAATATTGAACAAACACCGAGGAGCTATTGGCTACACTCTGGATGATTTGAAGGGGATTTCTCCTGCTATTTGCCAACATGCCATCAACATGGAAGATGATGCAAGGCCCGTTGTTGAACATCAGCGTCGTCTAATTCCTAAGATGAATGATGTGGTAAGGAATGAGGTATTAAAACTTCTTGAAGCAGGTATTATATATCCTATTGCTGATAGTAGATGGGTTAGTCCTGTGCATTGTGTTCCTAAGAAAGGAGGAATAACTGTTGTGCCTAATGATAATGATGAGCTCATTCCTCAAAGAGTAGTTGTAGGGTATAGAATGTGCATTGATTTTCGAAAAGTTAATAAAGTTACTAAGAAAGATCATTACCCTTTGCCATTTATTGATCAAATGTTAGAAAGGTTGTCTAAAAATACTCATTTTTGCTTTCTTGATGGTTATTCTGGGTTTTCACAAATTGCTGTTAGAGCTAAAGATCAAGAGAAAACCACTTTCACTTGTCCCTATGGAACTTATGCTTATAGGCGTATGCCTTTTGGTTTATGTAATGCTGCTGCTACTTTTCAAAGATGCATGTCTGCTATTTTTCATGGCTTTTGTGAAAAGATTGTAGAGGTATTCATGTATGATTTTTCTGTCTATGGGAATTCTTTTGATAATTGCTTGCGAAACCTTGATAAAGTTTTGCAGAGATGTGAGGAAACTAACCTTGTTCTTAATTGGGAGAAATGCCACTTTATGGTTAATGAAGGAATTGTATTGGGACATAAAATTTCTGAGAGAGGTATTGAAGTTGATAGAGATAAAGTTGAAGCAATTGAGAAGATGCCATATCCGAGGGATGTTAAAGGTATTCGTAGTATTCTTGGTCATGCTGGGTTTTATAGGAGATTTATTAAAGATTTCTCTAAGATTTCAAAGCCTCTCACTAATCTTCTTCAAAAAGATGTACCTTTTGTTTTTGATGATGATTGTAAGGAAGCTTTTGAAACTCTAAAGAAAGCCTTAACAACTGCTCTAGTAGTTGAACCTCCTGATTGGAATTTACCTTTTGAAATTATGTGTGATGCTAGTGATTTTGCTGTAGGTGCTGTTCTTGGACAGCGAGTAGATAAAAAATTGAATGTTATTTATTATGCTAGTAAGACTCTTGATGCTGCTCAAAGAAATTATGCTACAACTGAAAAGGAACTATTAGCTGTAGTTTTTGCTTGTGACAAGTTTAGATCTTATATTGTTGATTCAAAAGTTACAATTCATACTGATCATGCTGCAATTAGATACCTTATGGAAAAGAAAGATGCTAAGCCAAGGCTTATTAGATGGGTACTTCTTTTGCAAGAATTTGATTTACATATTATAGATAGGAAAGGTGCTGATAATCCTGTTGCTGATAATTTGTCTAGATTGGAAAATATTACTTATGATCCTGTTCCTATTAATGATAGTTTTCCAAATGAATAATTGGCTGTAATAAAGGTGAGCTCGCGAGATAGTCCTTGGTATGCTGATTATGCTAACTTTATTGTTTCCAAGTACTTGCCTCCAACCTTTTCAGCTCAGCAAAGGAGGAAGTTCTTTTATGACTTGAGGCATTATTTTTGGGATGACCCACACTTATATAAAGAAGGAGTGGATGGTATTATGCGAAGATGTGTTCCCGAATATGAACAACAAGAGATATTGAGTAAGTGTCATGGTAGTGCTTATGGAGGACATCACGCCGGAGATAGAACTGCGCAAAAAGTTCTACAATCAGGTTTCTATTGGCCAACTCTCTTCAAAGATGGAAGGAAGTTTATTTTATCTTGTGATGAATGTCAAAGGAAGGTAACACTCATATATTTGTCGCTGTTGATTATGTTACTAAATGGGTGGAAGCTATACCCACAAAAAGTGCTGATGGTGAGACTTCTTTAAAAATGATTTTAGATATTATTTTTCCTAGGTTCGGAGTACCTAGATATATTATGACTGATGGAGGTTCTCATTTTATTCATGGTGGTTTTAGAAAAACTCTTGCTAAGTATGGTATTAATCATAGGATTGCTTCCGCTTATCATCCTCAAACTAGCGGTCAAGTAGAATTATCAAATAGAGAGATTAAATCTATTTTGGGAAAGACTGTTAATAAATCTAGAAAGAATTGGGCTAGTAAATTAAAGGAAGCACTATGGGCTTATAGAACTGCTTATAAAAATCCCATGGGTATGTCACCTTATAAAATGGTTTATGGAAAAGCTTGTCATTTACCTTTAGAACTAGAGCACAAAGCTTATTGGGCTGTAAGGGAACTTAATAAAGATTTCAAACTTGCCGGTAAGAAAAGATTGCTACAATTGAGTTCTTTAGATGAATGGAGAAGTGAAGCTTATGAAAATGCTAAACTTTTTAAGGAGAAGGTTAAGAAATGGCATGATAGAAGAATTATTAAAGGAGAATTTAATGTTGGAGATAAAGTCCTATTGTATCAGTCTCGTCTCAGATTTTTTGCAGGGAAATTGCTCTCAAAATGGGAAGGACCATACGTCATTGTGGAGGTGTACCGTTCAGGGGCAATTAAAATTAGTTCTCTGCAAGGTGATGCCACACAGGTAGTGAATGGACAAAGGCTCAAGCACTATATTTCTGGAGATTCTTATAATGAAGATGTTGATGTTATTCAAGTGGTGACTCCGGAAGCTTTCATCAAAGGTCAAATTGACAGTTCTGCAGAGTTCGACTTTGAATAGGTAACAGTTGTGGTAATGAAAAGTCCGCGTTTAACTTTCTAAACAATGTTTTTGCTATTTTCCGAAAATATGAAAAATTACGAGATCAAAACGGAAAGGAGGAGACGCACGAGGGCGTGCCCCCATAGGCCGGCGCGGGCCCCAGCCTAGCCACGCCGCCCTATGAGGACAGCGCCTCGTTGTCCCTCTCCGACTCTGGTTCAACCTGGTACTTTCCTTTTGTCGTGAAAATTTCTGCTATATAATCCCCCGGAACCCTGGAGGTCCGTATATCATTTTCTCGTCGTGTTTTGTTTCGAGCTGTTTCTGCCAGGATCTGTTTTTGATCTAGAAGCACCATGGTCTCCAACAACAAGGACAAGGGGCCTTTGAAGGAGGATATTCAAGACCCCAATTTGAAGGAAGAAGTCGAGAGCGAGGATGAAGGAGAAGTTGAGGAAGTTCCGCAAGTATACCCGCGCGCTACCGTCGCAAGCATCGGAGTGGTGGCAAATCCTTTCAACACCAAGAGAAGCGCACGGATTAGCACCGGAGGAGGAGTTCCACGTCATTACCTAGCTCCAAGGACATCTCCTCCAGGCACCTACAAACCCTTCCACATTCTAATTCATAATAGTCAGACTGAAAGGGTTCCCAAGGCAGTATTGCCTAGCAATTGGGATATAGATCGTTCTAACACTGCAGGAAGGATGAAGCCTGAAGCTGAGGAGTGGGGAAACAACTCTAAGAGTTGGGACTCACCGTCTGACATACTCCTTAACCGCGTCGAGAAAAATTCGGAGCTGATTCACAACCTCACTTACGAGATTGATGAGCTAAAGGAGCTGGTCAAGAAGCTTATTAAGGATCCACCATCATCACCGAAGGAGTAATTCATCATCGGTATTGGCATCCCCTTGGTTTGTTCCAAGCTTGGGGGAGTGCCGCGGTATCACATCATCACTATCTTTTACCCTTTTACTATCAAGTAGTGTCATATCATGAGTAGGGAAGTTATCATATAAGATAGTTTGCAGTGTGGAAGTATCTCTCTTTAGTTGGTTATCTATGTATCCCTTGGTGTGAGTTATCGTTATGGAATATTAATGAGAAGTTTTATCATTTACATATTGCACACCTTATTTTAGTTTGCAATCTCTATTATGTGATTGATCTTGTTATTAGTATTGGTATCACTTTGGGAGCATCAAGTAAATCTTTTTGGTTTTGGAAAACTTAGCATTGGTCAATAGCAACAACACTCTGAGTTTAAGTAGAAAAGAGGAAATACATGTAGATATGTTAGTTCATTATCTTTCTTGATCAACTATGAGCTTAGTATTCTGAAGTTAATTTGTTTGTGCTTACAAGTAAGATGCATGATTGTTTCTATCACATGTATATTTGTTTGTTTCCCTCAACTCTTATGCTTGCTAATCAACCTTGCTAGCCAAAGACCTGTACTGAGAGGGAATGCTTCTCGTGCATCCAAACCCTTAAACCAAATCCATGCCATGAGTGTCCACCATAACTACCAATTATGTGGTATTTTGCACCATTCCAAGTAAATACTTCATGTGCTACCTTTAAACAATTCAAAACTTTATTACTCCTTATTTGTGTCAATGTTTTATAGCTCATGAGGAAGTATGTGGTGTTTTATCTTTCGATCTTGTCATTTACTTTTGACAGACTTTCACAATGGACTAGTGGCTCATCCGCTTATCCAATAATTTTGCAAAAAGAGCTGACAATGGGGTTCCCAGCCCCGATTAGTTAACTTGCATTAATAATTCTCTTCACATGCTTTGCCCTGATCAATCAGTAAGCAACTAAATTTTACAAAAAGGCACTCCTCCATGGAATGAGAATGTTGGAAGGCACCCGAGGATTCGGTTAGCCATGGCTTGAGAAAGAAAAGGTTGGGAGGAGTGTCACCTATAAATAATGAAACTAAAATACATGTGTAAACAAAAGAGAAGAGGGATGATCTACCTAGTTGGTAGAGATAACGTCCTTCATGGGAGCCGCTCTTGAAAGTCTGGTTGATAAGGTAGTTAGAGGGCCCACTATCATTCGTTGACAACAACAAACACCTCTCAAACTTTACTTTTATGCTCTCTATATGATTTCAAAACTTGAAAAGCTCTTGCACATGATTTAATCCCTGCTTCCCTCTGTGAAGGGCCTATCTTTTACTTTTATGTTGAGTCAGTAAACCTATTTCCCTCCATCTTGAGCAAGCAATTGAGTTGTTGTGATCCAACCATCTATATTTTGATTTATTTAATCATGCCTTTTATTCTTCCTTGTTTAGTACAAGTTTTATCCGAATGAATATAGCTTTGAAGATTATCTATGATTATGAGGAGATTATTATGATTGAGTATGCAAGTTTTGCTATAAGCTTTAATATAAGAGCGCTGCTCGATAAATAAGTACAATCTGTTAACCGTTCTTTGACCAAGAACGAAGTTTGCCATCACCAATTATGATTTCCTATGCACCTTTATTTGTGATTTCCTTTTACTTGTTTCAAGTTGAATCATATTGGGAAGTTGTTCACTAGAATGTCTTGTGTGAATTAATATGATGCTTCTTGTCCGTATTTTATTTATCGACTCTTCACTCCATAAACATGTGGTCTTGTTTACTGAGTTCAGTTTCGCTTGGGGACAAGCGAAGTCTAAGCTTGGGGGAAGTTGATACGTCCATTTTGCATCACTATTTTATATCATAATTTACTGTTATTCATTGATATATTTCATATTTAGAGATGATACTTATGTTATTTCATCTATTTTGCATGTTTCATGATTATTGGAGAATCGCGCACCGGAGTCAGGATTCTGCTGGAAAAAGCACCGTCAGAATGCAATATTTCGGAAGATCAGCAATTGACGGAAATTACACGGAAAATCTTATTTTTCCAAAAGACGGAGACAGCCAGAAGGAGGAGCCGAGGAGGGCCACCATGGGCCCTCCATAGGCCGGCGCGGGCCCAGGCCTGGCCGCGCCGCCTTGTGGGGAGGGGCCCACAGCCCCCTCTGGCCTCCTCTCCTTCGCGTACTTCTTCGTCCCGAAAACCTAAGCTCCAGAGGATAATCGCGAGGAGACACAGCGGCCTCTGCGGGGCGGAAAATACCAGAGAGAAAAGAGCTCTCCGGCGGGCAGGAATCCGCCGGGGAAATTCCCTCCCGGAGGGGGAAATCGACGCCATCGTCATCGTCATCGAGCTGGACTTCATTGGGATCATCATCACCATCATCTCCACCATCAACACCGCCATCTCCACCGCTGCACCTCGTCACCACTGTAACATCTAGGGTTGAATCTTGATTGTTTGATAGGGGAAACTCTCCCGGTATTGATTACTCCTTGTTATTGATGCTATTGAGTGAAACCATTGAACCAAGGTTTATGTTCAGATTGTTATTCATCATCATATCACCTCTGATCATGTTCCATATGATGTTTCGTGAGTAGTTCGTTTAGTTCTTGAGGACATGGGTGAAGTCTAAATGTTAGTAGTGAACTATGTTGAGTAATATTCAATGGTTTGATATTTAAGTTGTGGTGTTATTCTTCTAGTGGTGTCATGTGAACGTCGACTACATGATACTTCACCTTAATGGGCCTAGGGGAGTACATCTTGTATTCGTTTGCTAATTGTGGGGTTGCCGGAGTGACAGCAACCTGAACCCCCGTTGGTATATCGATGCAGGAGTGATAGCAGGATCTCAGAGTTTAAGGCTGTGGTTAGATTTATCTTAATTACTTTCTTGTATTTGCGGATGCTTGCAAGGGGTATAATCACAAGTATGTATTAGTCCTAGGAAGGGCGATGCATTAGCATAGGTTCACCCACACAACACTTATCAAAACAATGAAGATTAATCAGCTATATGAAGCGAAAGCACTAGACTAAATTCCCGTGTGTCCTCAAGAATGTTTGGTCATTATAAGTAAACAAACCGGCTTGTCCTTTGTGCTAAAAAGGATTGGGCCACTCGCTGCAATTATTTCTCTCGCATTTTACTTACTCGCACTTTATTTATCTGCTATATCAAAACCCCCTGAATACTTGTGTGTGAGCATTTACAGTGAATCCTTCATCGAAACTGCTTGTCAACACCTTCTGCTGCTCGTTGGGTTCGACACTCTTATTTATCGAAAGTACTACGATACACCCCCTATACTTGCGGGTCATCAAGGGACGCCACAAACTTTCACCTCCGTGGGAAGGACCATTCATTGTGAGCAAGGCTCTGCACAATGATGCCTACTATTTGATCGATGCACATGAATGGAAGGAAGGAAAGGCGGACAGATCCGGAGATGAGACCAAGCGTCCGTGGAACATAGCTTTGTTGCGTCCTTTCTACTCCTGAAGTTGTGGTGTAAGAAGTTCCTTTTTGTACCTTATTTGCTATGAATAAAAGATGCCGGCACCTCGAATGAATCTCGGGGACTGCCTCTACTAAAATTGCATGTAATGTGTTTATTTTTTTCAATTTACCGGTTGCTTGTTGAACATTTTTTCTTTCCGGTTTAGTAACGTGCTAAACCTTCCGGAGTCTTCGACTTTGCTGCTGTCCGCAACCCGGCTTCATGGAAAGCAAGATAAACCGGAAGGAACTAAGCACGTGAAACACGAAAAGAGGGAGTGGGAACAAACAATCCGGAAAAATTTAACTAACCCCGGTTATACCGGTTTTTTGTGAAAAAAAATTCGAGTTATTTCTAAGTTCAAGAAAGTGTTCGCTTGGCAAAAGAATTTTGTAACTTGTACGCCAAAACACCCAGAGAGGTAGGCAGAGGCAAAGTAAAAGAACCAAGTGTGCATCAAATTGGATGCGGAAACAATTCCGGAATCTTCACAATGCAAGATAAAAGCAAACAACGAAGGCAACATGCTAAGATAGCAAACCAACATAACTTAATAAGTTACCAGCATAGGGTACCGGCATGATAAGTTGCAGCACAACTAAAAGAAACGCTAAGTATTATCTTACATCAAAGACCCCGACATACCGGGGCAGAATCTAACCAAGCATTGTTTTGTGAGCCAACAGATACGACAGATACAGAGTGAGAATATTTAAGCAACAAGGGGCTGAGCACCGGCTTCAGGAGCTTCCGGAGGAGCGTCACCAGCTTCAGTAGCTTCCGGGGCTTGCTCTGGAGGCACCTCACCTTCTCCGGCTTCTTCATCCTCCTCGTCATTGACGCCCTCTTCTTCGTCGTCAGTGAGATAGTCCCTGACGTCGGGAGGAGGAGGAATGAAGGTGCGGATCGGGGCGTACTCCGCTATCCAGTAGGCGCGGTCCTTCCGCTTCGCGGTGAGGACTGGGTCCTTGTCGGTGGGAGCATCGCGGCGAATGCTGTGGAGGGCTTCCAGGTCCAAGTCTTCGTACCAAGAGCAGGCGATGCGTAGCGCCGCATCTGCTCCGGCACGGGCCGATGAGCACTGCCACTCGCGGATCCTCCGGCCGGCATCCTTCAGGCGTTCGGAGGTGAGCGTCAGGTTGGACGGCACCTCCTCCCCAGGCCACAGCACCTTGAAGATCTTTATTGCCACGTCGGGCAGATCGACAAGATGCCGGTCCACGGCTCGCATGTGCTGGATCCGGGCCGAAAGTGCGACCAAGTGGTCATAAGCATCCCAGGGTGCTTCCGGGTTGCTCATGGCTTGCTCAGCTCTGCGCTCCATCACCTTCTTGTGCGCGTGCGGCTGTGAATCCGGGAAGAGCCCTATAAGAAAAGAAAGAAGAAAAAATAAGGACATGTTGCCGGAAGGTGTAAGATTATAAACAAAAGATAGAAAGGAAAAAGGACTTACTGACGGCCACCGAATCGGTTTGCATGACCAACCGGTCATACTCAGCCTGGTCCGTGGTGAGCGTGGCGATCCGGTCCTGCGCTGCTTTCCGCGCCCCGGTCTCCTCCTCCAGCTCCGCCCGCAGCACCGCGGTGGAATCGGTGAACTCCTTCAGAGTTCCCTCCATCTTGGATTCGGCTGCAGCCTGGGCCTCCTTCAGCTCCCGGTCATGCCAGAGCTCAGCCTGCACGAGCTGCTCCTTCATCCTAGCGGAGATAATCTCTTGGGCGTCCAGAGCTTTGCGGTGCTCCAGGACAAGCCGCTCCTTGTCAGCTGGAATCCGGAAAAGAAGTGTCAACAGAAAAATAACCGGTAAAAAAAAGAGGCAAGACAACCGGAGAAGAGATTCGTACCCTTAAGCACGGAGATCTGGCCACGGAGGTCCTCGAAGGTGGCTTCCGGAAGAGCTGGAGTGCAAAAATTTATAAGTAATGGAAAGAAATCCCGGAAAAAAGAAGCCGAAGGCGCAGAAACTAACCTTGGCACTTGTTGTGAGCCTCAGCGAGGTCCCGGTGCTCCCATAGAAGCTCCTCGAAGAGGCGCTTTCGGGCGTCCAGAATGCTCTGTTCAAGTAAAAATTTGCGGTAAGAAGATGCCGGTATAAAGGAGTTTCGCGCTAAGAGCTATGTTCTCAACCCAAAACTCGGGGACTGGCTATGCCGGTTTTTTGTGTTTCTAAGAAAGTTTCGCGCTAAGAACTGCGTTCTCAACCCGAGACTCGGGGACTGGGAAGATATATATAATCTTGAAAGAGTGAAAACCGGCATAGATTTAAAAGAGCTTGGAAGTTTTGTGCAACTTACCACCACGTTGTTGTTGGCATCGTGCCACGCGGTGTCGAATTCTTTGACCGCACGTCTTAGCCGGCCAAAGTGCTGCCCAATGCTCCGGGAGCCTACAGGGTCCACCACCGGCAGCATGTCCTTGCCAAGGCCAAGCGTCGCTGGGGACAAATCTGCTTGATTCCTCTGTTTAGCGTATTCAAGCAGGTGGCCCAGGTCGGCTCCCCCGCGGCTGAGCTCCGTGATCCGGCGCAGCTGAGCTGACGCCGTCTCGCCGGCAACAACGGTGGCGGGGCCGGTGTGCAGTACAAGTGACTGCGCGCCGGAGGAAGGGGAGCTTGCTGCTGTGACCACCGCGGCAAGTTGCTGGGCGGTGAGCTTGGCACCTTCTGGCAGAGTTGGCTTGGAGGCAGCTGGCTTGCCGGTAGAGGCAACCGGTGGAGTTGGTGGCTTGGCCGTAGCGGGCTCTCTGGCTGAGCTTGCCGGAGGAGGCGTTGGCGTGGTCTTGGATGGCGCAGGAGCTTCTGATGCGTCCTTTGCCGGAGGAGAGGTTGCCGGAGCGGAAGGCTCCGGCATGGTCTTGGAGGGGGAGGAAGTAGTGTCCTTCTTCTTCTTCTTGGGGACTGGAGGAACCAAAGGTCCCGCCGTCCCGGCATCTTCGGTGCCGGCGCTGAGGTTGCTGGCGCCGGTGTCTTGAGCTTCAGGAGGGGAAGCAAGGTCCTCCTCCACGCGGTGATGAGTAGGATCAGGGGCCGCGCACCCCGCATTTGTGTTGCCCCCCAAAGGGGAGGCAGGAGTTTTGCCAGCACCAGATGGTACCGGGCTTGCCTGAGGAGGAGCTGAGGCCTGGGCGGCCTCGTCGGAGCTTTCCGGCCTCATGCCAGTGGCGCTCTTGGTAAGCTTGAGCGCAGCCCTGAACGGAGAAAAAGAACGAGTTGGAAAAAGCAATCGGAAAAAGGAGGTTCACATAACAAAAGGAAAGAAGAAACAGAAGCTTACCCGGAAGTAACCGGCATCTCTCGCTTCCGGTAATGCTTCACGGTGCCCTTCTTGGGGCGCTTGGTGGGAGGAGCGTGGCTCGTACCGGTTTCGGGCGCCGGTGCCTTGTTCTTCTGGCCCCGAGAGGTGAGTTTGTCCAGGAACTCCTGGCCAACCTCAGCCTGTAGCGGAGCAGCGTGTTCCACAACCTGTGGGTTGGCGCTGGCTGAGGGAGCATCTACAGAAAGACAATGTATGAGCAAGCGAAAGGGTAAAATACCTCAAGAACAGTGACCTCATCGTCAGAACCGGAGTCGTTGGATGAAAAGTTACCGGGGCGCGAAGCGTGGGTCCCGCCCATCTTGAGTTGGGTCCAGGGCACGTAAGGGTCCGGATCCACCTCGTACAAATCGCGCTTGCGGCAAGGGCCTCGTTCCTCTGCGGCAATACGAGGAAAGCGCTTGCGGGCCTGAAAAAGAACAAAAAGATATTTAGCTACATACCAGAAGCTACCGGAAAAACAATCCAGATTGCACAAGCTCTTACTTCAGGAGTTGGAGGGTTGGTGGAGCTGAGGGGAAGGAAACCCCACTCCCAATCCGTCGGCATGTCAGTTTGGCAAATTTGCCTAGCCTTGAGGACCACGTCCGCTTTGCTTAATGTGAGGCCGGTGATCTTGGTGGGATCACGGGGGCCACACATCTGGCTTATCTTGTGAGCCCGACGCTGGAGGGGGAGCACTCGGCGTGAGATGAACGCGCGGATGATGTCGTCGGAGCAGATGTCCGTGTCCTTCATGAGCTTCTCCATGAAGCGAACAATCCGGTTGGTTTCGATGTGGTTAATCCCCGGATTGTAGCTCCAGTTGGCCTTCGTGGGTGTCCCCGGATTGTAGGCCGGCAGATTGATAAAATCTGTGGCGCCCTTGTTCCTCACATAAAAGAATGTCTCTTGCCATGCCCGGCATGACTCGAGACCGGAGAATTTAAAGAAAGGGCTCCCTTGGCGGGAGCCGATGATGCAAGACCCGCATTGAATGGGAGGTTTGGGCTTAGGAATGTTTTTGCCTTGGACCGAATTGATCCGAAGGCAGAAGAAGCGAGCGAAAGCTTCTTTTGTAGGGAGGAGACCGATGTAGGCCTCCATGAAAGTGACATAGCAAGACAGATAGAAAATGGCATTGCCAGGAAGGTGATGAGGTTGGAGTTGCTAAAAGTCGAGGAATTGGCGAAAGAAGTCAGAAGCCGGAAGGCTGAAGCCACGCTCGAAGTGAGCGAGGAAAACAACGAACTCACCGGGTTCAGGCGCGGGCAAGATACCTGTGTCGGTATCCTTCGGGAGCGGTACAGCCAGTCGATTTCCGGCTGCGTCACATCTGAGCCCTTCCAGGCTCCGCGGGTGATCGTGGGCAAGTCCGCTCCGGAACCTTGGCCGGAACCGCTGACCTCCTGGCCCTTTCCGGTATCAGCTTTAGGAGCAGTTGAGGAAGACTCCATCCGGGTGAGCTCGGTCTCAAATCCGTCGGAATTCTGGCCGGCAGAGGTTTGTTCCCCAAAAGATACGGAGGGGGTTTCGCTGTGAGGGCTGCTGGCGGTTGGTTCGGACAGATACTCTTCGCTGGACATTCAAGTCTAAGAGGGCCCAAATCTACCCACAAACCGTTTTCCCAAGATCTAGCCTCGCATGAAGATCTACAAGTAAGAGAAAAACCAAAGAAAAAGGGAAAAGTAAATCCCCTGCTGGCCCAAGAAGTAGAAGGCAAAAATAAGAAGGTTCAGAGGCATTGAAGCTAACCTGAGGCGGCGGAAGACTTTGAGGACGACGGTCGCCGGAGATGCAGCAAAGTTACAGGCGGTGAAGACGAAAAACGAAGGAGAGGAACAGAGGTTGCCGAGGGGCGCCCGACGCAGCAACAGCGGAGGCGCTGCAGAGACTCACTGCGCGGCGGAGCTCGATGGAGTTGTTGAGGAGGTTCGTTGGACGCAATGCTCTGACGGCGAACGACGACGGCGGAGCGCAACGGGCAAGGGGCTTGGAGCGCGTGACAGGTTGTGAATGCGGAGAAGAAGTGGAGAAGGAACCGCTTCGCCCTTAAATAGGGAGAAGAGGTAGTGGGCCGACAACCGCTGGGCCGCGACGGTTCGTCCCGAGGGCCGCCACGTGGCACGGAAGTACACGCAAAGAAACCAAAAAGCCACAGGGAGGCCACACGGATCCAGAACGGCGGTGGGGATCCGCTGCGGCACATTAAATGCAGGTGCAGAAGCCGAAGGGAAGTGACCCCTGGCACTGGCGCGTCAGAAACAGTGCGCATGTCTCTGACAGGCACTGTACCCGAGAAATTCTCGACTTCACCGAGGAAGGTTTAAATGTCAAAGATACCGGAGAGATCCGGAAAGAAAGAGGAAGTCTGGCGGAGATGCCGGAGAGTTCGAACCGGGTGCCGGAAGGGTTAAACCGGTACCTTGAGAGATGTGAACCTGGCATGGTCCGTTGGATAGGATCCACCGGACTATACCAGCTTCGGGGACTAATGTTGGGGGGATGACCCCCGGTATGCCAAAGGCATGCCAAACCGGATGGTTTGAGCTATCAAGATACCGGTTTAAAGTTTATTCCGGGCTGTGAAGTTAAGGTTTTGGCTAAGGAAATCTTTACCAGTATCCCCAGGAGGGATATACCGGAATGAGCCAAGAAGATACCGGATTACCGGTAAGAGGTGCACTGTAGTACGTTGGCAAGACTGGTCAAAGATTCTCTCAAGAGCTAGAGGACAAGGATGAGCTAAGCAAAGTAGCTTTAAACGAAGCCCTGACGCTAAAGAAGAAGATGACGCTAAAAGCATCCGGAGGGCGTCACCCCTCCTGATTAAAGAGATACCGACGTCACCGGTGGCCAAAGAGGCTTTGTAAAGTAGTTTGTCTAGTCAAAGATGCCATTAGGGTTTCCTAGGGTTTCTTCCCCTGTAAGCCACCCTCTCCCCTATATAAGGAGAGGGGGCACACCCCATCGCGGGCATGAGATGATATGTTATGATATGTGCTGCCTTGTATCCAGAAACCTGTAATCTCTTTGGATCAATGAATAGAAAGATCTGAGGGGGAAGTAGTTCTTGTGTTCTTCTTCTTCTACCTCTGGCCAAGGCCTAGTTCATCTGGAAATCTATCCGGAAATCCATCCCATATAACCAAAATCCTCCCCCGAATCCTCTAGCGCCCATTCGGCCCCAACTTAAGCCATCCTATGGCATCTGTCTGTTCACCACGACGACATCTTTACCAATTCTTTTGTTACCTCACTAGGGATAAAGTGAATGCATGTGCTATATAATTATTAGTGACAACTGATGACGGTCGACAGGCTTGATGAAGTGTCTTGATTACTCCCCAGCAACAACGCCAAAAAGATCTTGATACGTTGGGACTCCAAGTGCAGAGTGTTGTATCAACAGAGTATTTTCCCCAAAAGGGTGACTCGAGGGTTTAAATAGAACTCTGGGGAAATGGAGCAAAGAGTATTCTCTTCTCTCTTCTTCTAGTAATCCTGCAAGTAAAATAAAATCCTTGTGTCCCTAACTCCACTGTGTGGTTGTCAAGCACAAGATTTCACGTAATTAAATAAACACAACTAAAAATAAAGCGAGTAAAACTAGATAAAATAAAGTAACTAAGTGAAAACTGTAAAGGGTTGATTGTTTTTGGTGTTTTGGATGCAAATAACAGAAGTAAATATTTTTTACTTTCATATTAAAATAATGCAGCAAATAGAAAACAAGATAAAAGCAATATAAAGGTGTTTCTTATGATAAAAAATGGACCGGGGTTCATGGGTTCACTGGACTATTCTCTCTTTTAAGTTGTCGGGGGGGAATAGTAATTCATCAGTGAGATATGAGGATGCAGAAAAATAATCTTTACTATTAAATGGGAGTTGGTCGTTTGACGCTCAACGCACTTTGGTGGTCGTCATTAGAAGCATCCTGTCCGTCTAATCATCCTCAACATTTTCGCTCAAACCCACACCGTCCGATATCCTCTCGTATTGGCTGGCAGCACATATATATGTTAAGAGGCTGCATGCATTCAGTAAAAGGAATGCTATCTTATAATTCCAATCGCTACAAATAGTATCTCCTAGCTAACGGAAAGATATCATCATATGTAAAAGAATCAGGGCAGCCAAATAACTGCTTATTTCCATCTGAGGTTGTACAACGCGTTTCACAAGGAGGTTCGAACGTCCAATCTTTCGCTATTAGACAGGTTTCACCCAGAAAAGAGGTAAGATCTAAACAATTCCAAGAAATCAGGAATTTGATACACAGTAAATGGAAAATTAATTATGCTTTCCTAACTGATCATAGCGCTAGATGGAGCTTTCCGTGTTCCCCGTCCTCTGCATCCCGCTCGCCCCTTCATCCATCGATCCCGTCCCGCCGCAAGGGAAAGAAAAGCCCGGATTGAATTAGCATGGGAACGGAGCTCCTCCGCCTGCACAATTGCCCCGCGCCTCCCACGTCCTTCACCACGCCCACGCCCACGCCCACTCCCAGATCTGGCGCTCGCCAAGCCCCGCGGCGAGGACCACGCGCCACGCCGTCACGGGTGGTTTAGGTGAAGGCAACCGCGGACGCCTGGCCAGCGTTCGGTGCCGTCTCCGTGTGCGTTGAAGCTGCCGCAATTCAGCTCCCCAAGACGGCTGCCGCGACCACCATAGACGACTCGGCTACGTGCAAGCTCCCGGCAGATGCTGGGCCTCGAGCGGACGAATTAACCACGCACACGAGCGGTTGATCTGACAAGCAGAGTTTTCCTGGGCAAAGTCCGATCAGATCTGCCTCCCTCGATTGTCTGATTTTTTTTGGTCAATGATGGAGGGAGGTGGGGTGCGACGGTGCACATACAACCATTATTTGGAACAGGTTCGTCAGAAAGTTCATTTCACCGATCCTAGCTTTAGCTTTATTTGGATGCATTTGGCGCACCTTACGTATCTTATCTTAGTTCAGTTAAATTCATTTCTTCTTTGCAAACAATTTTAAAGTGTTTTTTATTATCAACTTGCAGGTAATTTTTAGTTTACTCCAGAAAAAGAAAATTCCAGTTTACGTGTGGCTGGATGGTTGAAGATAGTAGATATACAGTATGCAGAGATAGCATTAACAGTAACCTTTGTTATCCCTTTTTCTCCTTCTTATTATTCCAGCTTCTTATTGTTGCACTAACGCTATTAAAGGATGTTTCAATATATTCCCCCATGTCTAAATTAATTAATTCTACATCGTGGGAGAGTCATACACGTTATCACAAATCTGCGGAGTTGAACTTGTTTTAAATCTGTTGGAAGTTCTACTAAATTAAGCAGGTGACCTTTTGTTAAAATTTAATCCTCTTGTGCTTTCTATATTTGTCCAATAAGAATATAGTTGTAATTTGACTGGGTTCAATTCAATAGAAGATATACATGGTTATTAAGCAGAGACATGATCATCTATACAAATCTGGATTGATTTCAAATATGTTGATAAGAAAATTAGACGATCGGTTAGCACAAACTTCATCATGTTGTTCATTCGTAGGAACATCTATACCGTCGATGTATTATTAAAGAAAATATTTTGACATAATTAATGTTTGTGCTATCTTGACCTTTGTGCAAGTCACCAGTTGCTCGATTTGTCAAATGTGTTGAAGACGATGGGAATTCATTGCTTTTGAGCTTTATTAGGACAAAGAATACAAGAGATGGAGGTCATTTTCCAGTATGATCTCGTCACAATGTAAAAATATTTGTACTCACTATGGTTAACATTCAAGGGATCGAGAAGATGCACATCATTCATGTTCATCGAATTGAAACATGGTATCTGAAGTTTTGTCCTGCTCAAGTATACCACTGCTTTTTACCTCTGTACTCTGAACTTTGTAGAAAAGGTAAGCACCTACAAAATTGTTTACCTTGTTAAGATACTTTGTTTGTCCAGGTGACGCTTAAGCATTATTGATCTTTATTCATGCATCCTGGTCACCATGGTGGTTCTTATACAAAGGACAAGTTTGAAAATATGTGCATTCTGCTATTTCGTCTGCAATTTTTCTTGAGCTATTTGTGTTATGACTGAAGCCATTAGCTTTGCTTATAGCTGCACTGTCGTGGGCATTTTTTATGCTTAAGGTAAAAAAACTCCTCGGATGCAAGTGGAATTCAATGACTTTCTAGAGGTATTGCACTCGGGTTTAGATCACTTTATCCTTTGCGCTTTTTGGTTTGGTAATTTTCTTAAGATTCTTTTTATGCCGCCCATTCTTTGTGCTTCTAGAAAAAACGTATGAGCATTTGAATGGATCTTATCATGGCCTTAGGGCTGTACCGTAGGCTGAAGATCTGGTGTGGCGCCTGGCGGGGATTAAATTGATTGCCATGCCACCAATATTGTTCATTGTCATCCTCATCCTTCCTCCCAGCAACGTTGATATGGAGTTCTTCATGGCCCTGTATGTTCTTTAGGTAACCACGAAAGGGATCTCCTGTTTTTGTTAAAAAAAAAGGATCTCTTGTTTAGCTTCTGAACTTCTTATGTTCATCCCGCTTATTCAAGTTTTCAGTCCGGTTTAGGATATATTGATGGTTGTGATCCTACATCAAATGTAGGAAAGATCGGTGTGTTTAATTTTTAAAAATAATGTATGTTTCTCGGTGTCTTCATGGTCATGCATGGAGGTTTATGTAATCCTGAAGTGCAGGTGGCAAAAAGGAAAGGGTTCAAGATTAGGTATGCCGGAGAAGTTCATGTGGTGCGCCCTTAATTATCTCGAAGGAGGTAACAACGAGTGTCCGCTGATCCCCGAGGATGTGAGGTATTAATTTCAGATGATTGCCAATTCGGATGGTTCTTCAAATTTTTTTTTTGCTTGATCCGGCGAAACCATTGCACAAGGAGGAAATCTAGCGGAGCCTGTTACTCAAGTATGTTGCCTCAGAACAACTATGCTGGCGCAATTGAGAGAATGGCCCTCACCGTCGGGCGCTATGCATCAATCGAGTGCCGCAACACCAGCCGAGCATAGAAACAACAAGAGGACAATGTCTTTTTTTTTTGTAAATATTCCTATCAGTTGTCCTTCAGTTTGCAATGCGCAACTCGCATGCTACCTGTCTCCCGAACTTCTCTCCGTGACGAAGAAGTTCAACATGAGTTCACATGCATCATATTTACATCCGTTGAGAAAAAAACTAGAAAAGCCGTAGCAACGCACGGGCATTCAACTAGTATGAGTAAGATACACATTCATATGGGCATCTGATACCCACAAATACAGGGGATCGCTGAAATCTTCGATGGGAAGTATTACCCAAATTTATAGTTCAACTCAAGGGGAACACAAGAATACCAATAAGACTTTAGCAATTGAGACGTCACTCTCAAACACACATGTATATCAATAAACTCACAAAGAAAGTGGTGATTTTATAGCAGTTGATTCAAAGCAGTAAAAGCAAATAGTAAATAAAAGCAGCAGATTTCCAGTTTTCACCAGAAGTAGTAATGTGAAACTTGCATTGGCTAAAATCATAGGCATGAGGCAGCAATGGGGTGATATGTGGATGATATTAATCATGTAATATAATTCAACTGACATAGCACTCATCTCTAATTCAGTTGTGTGTAGGTGTGTGCTCCAAATATAGTTATGCGTACTGATACGTCTCCGACGTATCGATAATTTCTTATGTTCCATGCCACATTATTGATGATATCTACATGTTTTATGCATACTTTATGTCATTATTATGCGTTTTCCGGAACTAACCTATTGACGAGATGCCGAAGGGCCAGTTGCTGTTTTCTGCTGTTTTTGGTTCCAGAAATACTAGTAAGGAAATATTCTCGGAATCGGACGAAATCAACGCCCAGCATCCTTTTTTCCACGAAGCTTCCAGAACACCCGAGAGCCACCAGAGGGGAGCCCTGGTGGGCCCAGATGATAGGGCGGCGCGGCCAGGGCCTGGGCCGCGCCCCCCTACTGTGTCACCACCTCGTTGACCTTCTGACGCCGCCTCTTCGCCTATATAAAGGTCCCTGACCTAAAACACGATACGGAAAAGCCACGGTACGAGAAACCTTCCAGAGCCGCCGCCATCGCGAAGCCAAGATCCGGGGACAGAGTCTCTGTTCCGGCACGCCGCCGGGACGGGGAAGTGCCCCCGGAAGGCTTCTCCATCGACACCACCGCCATCTTCATCAACGCTGCTGTCTCCCATGAGGAGGGAGTAGTTCTCCATCGAGGCTCGGGGCTGTACCGGTAGCTATGTGGTTCATCTCTCTCCTATGTACTTCAATACAATAATCTCATGAGCTGCCTTACATGATTGAGATTCATATGATGATGCTTGTAATCTAGATGTCATTATGGTAGTCAAGTGGATTTTACTTATGTGATCTCCGGAGATTCCTTGTCCCACGTGTGTAAAGGTGACAGTGTGTGCACTGTGTGGGTCTCTTAGGCTATATTTCACAGAATACTTATTCGCTGTTATGAATGGCATAGTGAAGTGCTTATTTATATCCCTTTATGATTGCAATGTGTTTTGTATCACAATATATCTGCGTGCTACTCTAGTGATGTTATTAAAGTAGTTTATTCCTCCTGCACGGTGTAATGGTGACAGTGTGTGCATCGTGTAGTACTTGGCGTAGGCTATGATTGTGATCTCTTGTAGATTATGAAGTTAACTATTGCTATGATGGTATTGATGTGATCTATGCCTCCTTTCGTAGTGTGAAGGTGACAGTGTGCATGCTATGTTAGTACTTGGTTTGGTTATGTTGATCTGTTATGCACTCTAAGGTTATTTAAATATGAACATTGAATATTGTGGAGCTTGTTAACTCCAGCATTGCGGGTTCGTGTAATCCTACACAGTTAGTGGTGTTCATCATCCAACAAGAGGGTGTAGAGTCTAGCATCTATTTATTTATTCTGTTATGTGATCAATGTTGAGAGTGTCCACTAGTGAAAGTATGATCCCTAGGCCTTGTTCCTAAATACTGCTATTGCTGCTTGTTTACTGTTTTACTACATCTTTACTTCCTGCAATATTACTACCATCAACTGCACGCCAGCAAGCACTTTTCTGGCGCCGTTACTACTGCTCATATTCATTCATACCACTTGTATTTCACTATCTCTTCGCCGAACTAGTGCACCTTTTAGGTGTGTTGGGGACACAAGAGACTTCTTGCTTTGTGGTTGCAGGGTTGCATGAGAGGGATATCTTTGACCTCTTCCTCCCTGAGTTCGATAAACCTTGGGTGATCCACTTAAGGGAAACTTGCTGCTGTTCTACAAACCTCTGCTCTTGGAGGCCCAGCACTGTCTACAAGAATAGAAGCACCCGTAGACATCAAGCTATTTTCTGGCGCCGTTGCCGGGGATCTGAAGAAAAGCTACACCACAGAAATTGCCAACTCCCACGGCAACAGCATATTTTCTGGCGCCGTTGCCGGGGAGATCAAGACACGCTGCAAGGGGAGTCTCCACAATCCAATCTCTTTACTTTGTTTTTGTCTTGCTTTATTTTATTTACTTTCTTGTTTGCTGCATTATATCAAAACACAAAAAAATTAGTTGCTAGCTTTACTTTATTTACTGTCTTGCACTCTATATCAAAAACACAAAAAAATTAGTTACTTATATTTGCTTACTTATTTCAACATGTTTCCTTTTAATTTTACCGTAAAAGACATACCGGTAGGACGTGGGTCTATAGTTGGGAGAAATAATATAGAAGAATTTTTCAATCATGTTAGTACCGTTGAAAATTTTGAAGATAGACACTTGGTAGAACTTGCTCCTACTTATGAAATTGCTGCTGCTGCTTTAGTTCGCATGTTGGAAACTAAATTTGTTAATCTCAATCCTATAATCCAACACATGTTTCTTACGCTCGGTGATATGGAAGAAGGGGAAAAGAAAGATTTTGTTTTAGAAACCCTTCTTAGAGAATTTGGTAGTATAGCAAGAGAGGCTAGAAAGGTCCTTATTAAATATAAGATGCTTGGTTCTTGCACCAATTTTGTTAGTATCCTTGAAAAGATGGACATGGATAGAGTAAGGTACACTAATAATAATAATGATGGTGGGGAGATCAAAGCACCAATACCATGTAAGCTCCTAGCGATGAATGAAGCGCTAGAAAATAACTATGCTTGGCTTGTTCCTGAAAATTTGTTTGATGAGAGTAGCAAGCCCAAGACTAATGAAAAGGGAGCCGCTGAAACTTATGTATCCAATATACTATGCATGGTTGAGAAAACTCCCAACACCCCTGGTAAGAATGAAGATGCATCATCTTTCGACAACACTTGATCCACACTTTCTGCGCCTAGCTGAAAGGCGTTAAAGAAAAGCGCTTATGGGAGACAACCCATATTTTTACTACAGTATTTTTGTTTTATATTTGAGTCTTGGAAGTTGTTTACTACTGTAGTAACCTCTCCTTATCTTAGTTTTGCGTTTTGTTGTGCCAAGTAAAGTCTTTGATACTAAGGTTCATACTAGATTTGGATTACTGCGCAGTTACAGATTTCTTTGCTGTCACGAATTTCGACCTGCCTCTCTGTAGGTAGCTCAGAAAAATATGCCAATTTACGTGCGTGATCCACAGATATGTACGCAACTTTCATTCAATTTGGGCATTTTCATTTGAGCAAGTCTGGTGCCATTTTAAAATTCGTCTTTACGAACTGTTCTGTTTTGACAGATTCTACCTTTTATTTCGCATTGCCTCTTTTGCTATGTTGGATGAATTTCTTTGATCCATTAATGTCCAGTAGCTTTATGCAATGTCCAGAAGTGTTAAGAATGATTATGTCACCTCTGAACATGTTAATTTTTATTGTGCACTAACCCTCTAATGAGTTGTTTCGAGTTTGGTGTGGAGGAAGTTTTCAAGGATCAAGAGAGGAAAATGATGCAATATGATCAAGGAGAGTGAAAGCTCTAAGCTTGGGGATGCCCCGGTGGTTCGCCCCTGCATATTCTAAGAAGACTCAAGCGTCTAAGCTTGGGGATGCCCAAGGCATCCCCTTCTTCATTGACAACATCATCAGGTTCCTCCCCTGAAACTATATTTTTATTCAGTCACATCTTATGTGCTTTGCTTGGAGCGTCGGTTTGTTTTTGTTTTTTTGTTTTGTTTGAATAAAATGGATCCTAGCATTCATTGTGTGGGAGAGACACACGCTCCGCTGTTGCATATGGACAAATATGTCCTTAGGCTTTAATCATAGTATTCATGGCGAAGGTTGAATCTTCTTCGTTAAATTGTTATATGGTTGGAATCGGGAAATGCTACATGTAGTAATTCTAAAATGTCTTGAATAATTTGATACTTGGCAATTGTTGTGCTCATGTTTAAGCTCTTGCATCATATACTTTGCACCCATTAATGAAGAAACACCTAGAGCTTGCTAAAATTTGGTTTGCATATTTGGTCTCTCTAAAGTCTAGATAATTTCTAGTATTGAGTTTTGAACAACAAGGAAGACGGTGTAAAGTCTTATAATGTTTACAATATGTATTTTATGTGAGTTTTGCTGCACCGGTTCATCCTTGTGTTTGTTTCAAATAACCTTGCTAGCCTAAACCTTGTATCGAGAGGGAATACTTCTCATGCATCCAAATCCTTGAGCCAACCACTATGCCATTTGTGTCCACCATACCTACCTACTACATGGTATTTCTCCGCCATTCCAAAGTAAATTGCTTCAGTGCTACCTTTAAATTTCCATCATTCGCCTTTGCAATATATAGCTCATGGGACAAAATAGCCTTAAAAACTATTGTGGTATTGAATATGTACTTATGCACTTTATCTCTTATTAAGTTGCTTGTTGTGCGATAACCATGTTCCTGGGGACGCCATCAACTACTCTTTGTTGAATATCATGTGAGTTACTATGCATGTCCGTCTTGTCTGAAGTAAGAGAGATCTACCACTTTAATGGTTAGAGCATGCATATTGTTAGAGAAGAACATTGGGCCGCTAACTAAAGCCATGAATCATGGTGGAAGTTTCAGTTTTGGACATATATCCTCAATCTCATATGAGAACACTAATTGTTGCTACATGCTTATGCATTAAAGAGGAGTCCATTATCTGTTGTCCATGTTGTCCCGGTATGGATGTCTAAGTTGAGAATAATCAAAAGCGAGAAATCCAAAATGCGAGCTTTCTCCTTAGACCTTTGTACAGGCGGCATGGAGGTACCCCTTTGTGACACTCGGTTAAAACATGTGTATTGCGATGATCCGGTAGTCCAAGCTAATTAGGACAAGGTGCGGGCACTATTAGTATACTATGCATGAGGCTTGCAACTTGTAAGATATAATTTATATAATACATATGCTTTATTACTACCGTTGACAAAATTGTTTCATGTTTTCAAAATAAAAGCTCTAGCACAAATATAGCAATCGATGCTTTCCTCTTTGAAGGACCTTTCTTTTACTTTTATGTTGAGTCAGTTCACCTATCTCTCTCCACCTCAAGAAGCAAACACTTGTGTGAACTGTGCATTGATTCCTACATACTTGCATATTGCACTTGTTATATTACTCTATGTTGACAATTATCCATGAGATATACATGTTATAAGTTAAAAGCAACCGCTGAAACTTAATCTTCCTTTGTGTTGCTTCAATACCTTTACTTTAATTTATTGCTTTATGAGTTAACTCTTATGCAAGACTTATTGATGCTTGTCTTGAAGTACTATTCATGAAAAGTCTTTGCTTTATGATTCATTTGTTTACTCATGTCATTACCATTGTTTTGATCGCTGCATTCATTACATATGCTTACAATAGTATGATCAAGGTTATGATGGCATGTCACTCGTAAATTATCTTTGTTATCGTTTACCTGCTCGGGACGAGCAGGAACTAAGCTTGGGGATGCTGATACGTCTCCGACGTATCGATAATTTCTTATGTTTCATGCCACATTATTGATGATATCTACATGTTTTATGCATACTTTATGTCATTATTATGCGTTTTCCGGAACTAACCTATTGACGAGATGCCGAAGGGCCGATTCTTGTTTTTCTGCTGTTTTTGGTTCCAGAAATCCTAGTAAGAAAATATTCTCGGAATCGGACGAAATCAACGCCCAGCATCCTATTTTTCCACGAAGCTTCCAGAACACCCGAGAGCCACCAGAGGGGAGCCCTGGTGGGCCCAGATGATAGGGCGGCGCGGCCAGGGCCAGGGCCGCGCCTCCCTACTGTGTCACCACCTCGTTGACCTTCTGACGCCGCCTCTTCGCCTATATAAAGGTCCCTGACCTAAAACACGATACGGAAAAGCCACGGTACGAGAAACCTTCCAGAGCCACCGCCATCGCGAAGCCAAGATCTGGGGGACAGGAGTCTCTGTTCCGGCACGCCGCCGGGACGGGGAAGTGCCCCCGGAAGGCTTCTCCATCGACACCACCGCCATCTTCATCAACGCTGTTGTCTCCCATGAGGAGGGAGTAGTTCTCCATCGAGGCTCGGGGCTGTACCGGTAGCTATGTGGTTCATCTCTCTCCTATGTACTTCAATACAATAATCTCATGAGCTGCCTTACATGATTGAGATTCATATGATGATGCTTGTAATCTAGATGTCATTATGCTAGTCAAGTGGATTTTACTTATGTGATCTCCGGAGACTCCTTGTCCCACGTGTGTAAAGGTGACAGTGTGTGCACCGTGTGGGTCTCTTAGGCTATATTTCATAGAATACTTATTCGCTGTTATGAATGGCATAGTGAAGTGCTTATTTATATCCCTTTATGATTGCAATGTGTTTTGTATCACAATATATCTGCGTGCTACTCTAGTGATGTTATTAAAGTAGTTTATTCCTCCTGCACGGTGTAATGGTGACAGTGTGTGCATCGTGTAGTACTTGGCGTAGGCTATGATTGTGATCTCTTGTAGATTATGAAGTTAACTATTGCTATGATGGTATTGATGTGATCTATGCCTCCTTTCGTAGTGTGAAGGTGACAGTGTGCATGCTATGTTAGTACTTGGTTTGGTTATGTTGATCTGTTATGCACTCTAAGGTTATTTAAATATGAACATTGAATATTGTGGAGCTTGTTAACTCCGGCATTGAGGGTTCGTGTAATCCTACACAGTTAGTGGTATTCATCATCCAACAAGAGGGTGTAGAGTCTAGCATCTATCTATTTATTCTGTTATGTGATCAATATTGAGAGTGTCCACTAGTGAAAGTACGATCCCTAGGCCTTGTTCCTAAATACTGCTATCGCTGCTTGTTTACTGTTTTACTGCATCTTTACTTCCTGCAATATTACTACCATCAACTGCACGCCAGCAAGCACTTTTCTGGCGCCGTTACTACTGCTCATATTCATTCATACCACTTGTATTTCACTATCTCTTCGCCGAACTAGTGCACCTATTAGGTGTGTTGGGGACACAAGAGACTTCTTGCTTTGTGGTTGCAGGGTTGCATGAGAGGGATATCTTTGACCTCTTCCTCCCTGAGTTCGATAAACCTTGGGTGATCCACTTAAGGGAAACTTGCTGCTGTTCTACAAACCTCTGCTCTTGGAGGCCCAACACTGTCTACAAGAATAGAAGCACCCGTAGACATCACGTACTAACTAAGAGAATTTGCATAACATCTTTTGTCCAGCTTGACCATTTCACCGGGGCCAACTTGGAACTATAAGCAATTAAGGTCCACCCTTCCGAATAGTCTGAAACAAAGCATTAAGATTCATGAAACACACATAACCCTCGAAATTACTACATCTCACCTTTGTTTTTTCCCACATGTCACCTTAGGGATTCGCAAGATCAACATAAACACAAGTGATACACCTTGCAGATAGATACCAACCTCATATCTATACCTAATAATAAAAGCAAAAGTGTTTCATCATTGCCTGATCCCCTCAATTTCCGGACAGAGAACCACCATGTGAGCTGACAAAGAGGAGAGGAAGAAATAGACCGTTCGTTGCCGATTTGCCACAGATCGATTATGGAAGGAACAGCTGCCATAAGCCTGCTCGTCGCTGCAGCCTACGAGGCTACGACCAGGGTGACCAGGGCGTTAGACCCTGAAAGCAGAAGCCGACTGCAGATGCCGACCAGGAGAGAGCCATAGGGACAAGGGGGGAAACGGACTGGGAGACGACGTTGGTAGAGTCGGCGAGCGCCCTCGGCAGTTCGACGACATGGACAACCGCGCGATGACGCAGAACACCCTGTCTTCTCCGACAGAGCAAGTTGTGTGCCTCTTTAGCCGCCCGAGGCACCATTGCTCGCTCTGCCACGACCTCTGGGTATATGCAGCACACCACCAGGAGCTGGCCCTTTTGCATGGTAGTCTCACCGCTCCACATACGTGCAGACGAAAGCAGCACTTCTGATGGAAGATCAGCTGGTGTGGCAACATTATGGTAACAGTGGCATGAAAGAGCAAGGGGAACCTCGGCCCTGACAAGGCTAGAGCAGCGGCCAAAACAATCCATGCCACGCTGGAGTTCACGATCCTGCTTTTCTGAAGAATTGAGCGTTGTTGTGATATTATTTTCTCTTTATTTTAATCAGATTGTTTTTGGTAGCCCCTGGAGATTCGAGTGCTTTGGAAAAAAAAAGTCAAGGAGCAAGAGGTATTTTCCGCTAGGTGTAAATCAGATCAGATTATTCAGCCACACGTATCTAACTTGCCTCTGGTACCAACGTGTTTTCAGAGATTGAGCTGGATCGCACTTATTATAAATCATGTGTCGTGTGAAGTAATATTTGCTCGAGTCCGTCCGCTACACATTTGGTCTCCATGCTGAGTTTTGAATTGCAACGTGCCAGTTATGTCTCAATTTGGTGCAACTTTTAGGCGAGGACAAAAGGAAAAAAGGAAACATAAAATAAGGAAATCTATATTAAAATGAAATTAAGCCGTAGCAACGCACGGGCTTCTTCCTAGTCTATATCTATATCTATATCTAATAATAAAGGAGCTAACGTTTCCTTGGTTTCGTCCGTCAAAGTATGTTTTCGTCCATCAGGCTTTACGCCTTTCGTCCGTCGCACCCTTCCGTCCCCGTCAGCTCCTAGGTCGACTCTCATACGTATTCCCGACGCTGGCGATACCTCGATCCGGTTTAGGTTTTTGTAGCGAACACGTTCGCTAGCTCGAACCCCCTGGTTAGCTATATATACACGTGAGATCCAGAACATCGAGGAAACACGCCAGATCGACCACAACGATTATCGATAGGGAGCGATTAATTAGTCAATCTCCAGGCTCATATATACTTGCGTTCGGCGGCACTAGGGCTTCTACATCGAAGTGGCGACGAGGATGACAAAATAATTCCACCGAGAAGCAGCAGCCACGCGTGTAATTATAGCTAAATCCAAACTCGATCAAACGCAATGATTCATGATCGTGTCTGCATCGTTGTCGCCGCCAGTCCCTGAGATCGCATCAGCGGTCTCCTAGAAATCGTGCTGGGCCAAAACCCTCTCCTCACTACAGCACAAAGAGGACGGCCGCGCGGGAGCCGTTCTTCGCCACGCCTAGGAATTAATGGGGTCAGCTTCCAGGACGTTTACGTCGTCGTTCGTCGACCTGGCGAAGCACGAGCTGCAGGAGGTTGTCGATTTCCTAAACAATCATGACAAGCACACCACGTTCAGGCCAAGATCCCCAAGGATTCCTGCTCGCCTGCATCTTCGCATCGCAGTGCTTCACAGGGTGTGCGTCTCTTGCCTCGTGTCAACAGAGCCGGAGGAGCAGCAGCTCAGTGGCCCCGACAATGGCGGGATGCAGGGGGAAACTGCAGTTCGGGACACTGAGCTCGTTCGGTCGTTCCTTGCCCGCCAGGGGAGAGGGTGCAGTGAGTTTGGCAGGGGGAGGTGAGCGACGCAACGTGAAGGCCAGCGCTGTGCAGGAATCGATAGAGGCTCCCGATCTCTTTCGTGGCAGCAAAGGCATCAACGCAACAATTAATCAGATTATTCAATCAGAACACGCACTTTGGCCCAGGCAAAAGAATACTTTATGCTGCAATTCGATTCAACTGCCGCTGCACATGTCTATGGGTTGTATGTTTCTAATTGTAAGACACACATCTTAAGGACTAGGCAGAGTTAGCGCAGCGGACCTTAGTTTGGACGAACATTGTTTCTGAAGGTTTGGACTGCAGATTTTGCTTGCATCGTGGGGATTCAAAGCTCCTGTCCGGTCAGGTTACTGAGATTGTCAGATTGATTAATTTAGCATGCAATGGCACTATGTTGAATGATTTTCAGCATGTAACCTCAGCTGAGCAAGAGCAACCAATAGACAGATTTCCAGCATGAAAAGCTAAGTGGAGTAGCACTAGGAATGTACCGATTTTAGGGTACAGCATATATACACCTCGTAGACATCTGGATTATCAAACCACATGACTGTAGCATCGGCTTGCGAGCGGTCAGATGAGACAGATGAGATGTGAACTTATCATCTATAGTATATACTATTGTTCAGGTTTGATATTAACAGTAAAAATAAGTCGGTTCCAAGTTTTCAAATTAGCATCATCATTGCTCCAATGCATCAATATTTATAGACATTTAGCATTCATGATTTCTTTAGTTAAGAGGGATTCCTCATTTAATTGGTGCATTGTTAAAGCATTGATGTTTAGTCAATACTTATAGATCTATTTTCTAGAAAAACATTGGATGATGGCTGCCTATCATACATATCAACTTTGTATTGCATATGGCTATTTTAAATATAAATATATTAAAATTGAAAACATATTCTAAAATAGTAGATCAAATAAAAATAATACAAATTAGGATGAAAGGGCGAATTGAGGCTAGGATCACACAAGTTGATTAACTTTGGGATAGAAGGTGCAAATGTTAATTTTATTTTATTCCGTTGCAACGCACGGACATTTTTCCTAGTCTAATAATAAAGGAGCTAACGTTTCCTTGGTTTCATCCGTCAAAGTATGTTTTCGTCCATCAGGCTTTACGCCTTTCGTCCGTCGCACCCTTCCGTCCCGGTCAGCTCCTAGGTCGACTCTCATACGTATTCCCGACGCTGGCGATACCTCGATCCGGTTTAGGTTTTTGTAGCGAACACGTTCGCTAGCTCGAACCCCCTGGTTAGCTATATATACACGTGAGATCCAGAACATCGAGGAAACACGCCAGATCGACCACAACGATTATCGATAGGGAGCGATTAATTAGTCAATCTCCAGACTCATATATACTTGCGTTCGGCGGCACTAGGGCTTCTACATCGAAGTGGCGACGAGGATGACAAAATAATTCCACCGAGAAGCAGCAGCCACGCGTGTAATTATAGCTAAATCCAAACTCGATCAAACGCAATGATTCATGATCGTGTCTGCATCGTCGTCGCCGCCAGTCCCTGAGATCGCATCAGCGGTCTCCTAGAAATCGTGCTGGGCCAAAACCCTCTCCTCACTGCAGCACAAAGAGGACGGCCACGCGGGAGCCGTTCTTCGCCACGCCTAGGAATTAATGGGGTCAGCTTCCAGGACGTTTACGTCGTCGTTCGTCGACCTGGCGAAGCACGAGCTGCAGGAGGTTGTCGATTTCCTAAACAATCATGACAAGCACACCACGTTCAGGCCAAGATCCCCAAGGATTCCTGCTCGCCTGCATCTTCGCATCGCAGTGCTTCACAGGGTGTGCGTCTCTTGCCTCGTGTCAACAGAGCCGGAGGAGCAGCAGCTCAGTGGCCCCGACAATGGCGGGATGCAGGGGGAAACTGCAGTTCGGGACACTGAGCTCGTTCGGTCGTTCCTTGCCCGCCAGGGGAGAGGGTGCAGTGAGTTTGGCAGGGGGAGGTGAGCGACGCAACGTGAAGGCCAGCGCTGTGCAGGAATCGATAGAGGCTCCCGATCTCTTTCGTGGCAGCAAAGGCATCAACGCAACAATTAATCAGATTATTCAATCAGAACACGCACTTTGGCCCAGGCAAAAGAATACTTTATGCTGCAATTCGATTCAACTGCCGCTGCACATGTCTATGGGTTGTATGTTTCTAATTGTAAGACACACATCTTAAGGACTAGGCAGAGTTAGCGCAGCGGACCTTAGTTTGGACGAACATTGTTTCTGAAGGTTTGGACTGCAGATTTTGCTTGCATCGTGGGGATTCAAAGCTCCTGTCCGGTCAGGTTACTGAGATTGTCAGATTGATTAATTTAGCATGCAATGGCACTATGTTGAATGATTTTCAGCATGTAACCTCAGCTGAGCAAGAGCAACCAATAGACAGATTTCCAGCATGAAAAGCTAAGTGGAGTAGCACTAGGAATGTACCGATTTTAGGGTACAGCATATATACACCTCGTAGACATCTGGATTATCAAACCACATGACTGTAGCATCGGCTTGCGAGCGGTCAGATGAGACAGATGAGATGTGAACTTATCATCTATAGTATATACTATTGTTCAGGTTTGATATTAACAGTAAAAATAAGTCGGTTCCAAGTTTTCAAATTAGCATCATCATTGCTCCAATGCATCAATATTTATAGACATTTAGCATTCATGATTTCTTTAGTTAAGAGGGATTCCTCATTTAATTGGTGCATTGTTAAAGCATTGATGTTTAGTCAATACTTATAGATCTATTTTCTAGAAAAACATTGGATGATGGCTGCCTATCATACATATCAACTTTGTATTGCATATGGCTATTTTAAATATAAATATATTAAAATTGAAAACATATTCTAAAATAGTAGATCAAATAAAAATAATACAAATTAAGATGAAAGGGCGAATTGAGGCTAGGATCACACAAGTTGATTAACTTTGGGATAGAAGGTGCAAATGTTAATTTTATTTTATTCCGTTGCAACGCACGGACATTTTTCCTAGTCTATACCTAATAATAAAGGGAGAAGCGTTTTCGTGGTTCGGTCCGTCCGTGGTTTGGTCCGTCCCTTTAAGTTTTCGTCTGTCCGTCTACGCGCTTTCGATCGATCGCTGCCTATCCCACCTACGATGGAGCCCGGCTGTTGTACATCTCCCGCCCCTTCTACATTGCTTCCCAGCTTTACTTGCACAAGGACTTCACCATGAGCACGACTCCCTCAGGGCTAGCGCTGCACGTCACCTTATTCCAGACACAATTGCCACGTACCGCCCCGGATGAGGAAAAGCCTCTTCTTTCTTTCCTTTTGACAAGAACTCTGCTCGGAGCCTCCGACCACGCCCGTGGTATGATCGACATGGATTCCGCTTTGCCCCTGTATAAAAAGGGACTCGGTCAGCGGAAGCTGCAAACTTGATCCCTAGGTGTGTACGTCCATGGCATAAATTCGCTGGATTTCGTTCAACACCGAAGCTCGATATCGATTTTTCCAACGACTGCGGAGGATCCCCATACTATGCCACCGAATCCAGCAGCCGTCGATGTGTTACTGTTTGCACCTCCGATCTGCCAAGAACGATTTAGTCAACAGAAGATTGGGCAAAAACGAAACAAATTCGAGCCCAAATCAACGCATCTGATTACAACCCTTGCCGATGGCAATGGCATAGACCACAGCATCCAACTTGTCGACCTCTGCAGGACAGCGGCAAGCGCACACACGATGTACTGGCATGAGGGAGTCAGCGATACTGGGGCATTAGACAACGGAGGGGATCGACACGACGGCGGAAACAGGACTGCGCGAAGTAGACAATAATACGATCGATTCTTTCGGCAAGATCCCGGAAGCTGCTCGAAAGAGCTTGACATCAAGAGAAGAAGAGAAGGTACCGGACAAGCCAAAAATTTCGACCGTGGCCAGTGGTGGTGCTCAGCTGATCACCTGGCCGGGTAAGCGTATTCCCGGAAGCTAGCAGAGTTCATTGAATGCCTATTCACGGCGGAGCGGCCGCTCGGCATGGTTTACAGGATCAGCTCAGCTGTGAAAACCTGGAGAAGCTGAGGAATCTGTAGCCTGTAGGACGCCGGCCGCACGCTGGACGACTCCGATGACGCCTTATTTAGGAGAGGGGTGACCGGCGATTGCGGAAACAACATGACATCAGAGATTGTGGTGAGTCTGGACGGATAGTGAAGAAGGGCCTGAAACTGCGCGTGCCAAACCGACAGCACCAACAACAGCTGTAGACACGGTGCAGGCCGGAAAACCAACTGCCACATACGTATGATGTGGTTCACGTCTGGTGTGTGGATTGATTCAAGCAGAACTAATGAACGTGCGTGTATTGTAATGATCGGTAATATGGCATCTGGGATGGAGTGATTGATCATTGAGCATGAATACTTCCTTTTTGAAGTGTTGTTGCATGCGGTTGTTTCCTGGAAAAGAGGAGACATTAAAAAGAGTATTCACGCAGCAAAGGTAGCCTGAAATCAGTTTGATGGTGCTACTATAAGGCAGGATTGCTACTGGTCATTTAGTTTGTTCTTTTCAAGAAAGACTGCTACACTTTTGCAAATGTGGTTGGAATTTTCATATTTTTCTTCCATTCGGAATGAGCTTTCAACGGAGAGTTGTATGTGGCAAGAAAAAAAAATGTACTACAGACGTTTATGAGGTAGATTAATCATTTAGTTATGTTTTCTGAAAGAATTAGCATGGCGGAGAAAAACATGTACTACATATACAACTGGTTTCAAGATGGCTAGAACGGAAGCTTTCGTAGGTCACTGCCTGAAACGGCTCAATCGCGAGAATGAAGCGGAGGGGTGGTAGGATGGTCTCCCACAGAGGAACCCAGATGATGGACAAGCTCAAACAAGTATTTCCATGATGAAGTGAATGCATCTGGACATGAGTAAGGCGCTTTGGTACTGGTTTTTAATAGTAAAATCAAAAATAGATCCGTAGCAACGCACAGGTTTTTGTCCTAGTCTATACCTAAAAATAAAGAAAATAAGGTTTCCATGGTTTCGTCCGTCTTTTGGTTGATAATAACTTTTCTCCGTCGTCCCGAGCCTAAAATCTCACGAGTTCTGTTGCCACCGCTTGCTAATCGATCTATGAGCTTCTCTGTCCCTCGGTCGAAAGAAAGAGTCCAACTCTGTTACGTGAAACTCAACCCCGGATTGAATCCTGCCTGTCTATACACGAGGTCCATGTAAACGCTTATATGGAGTATATAACAACTTGATTCATCGGCCCAATCAGGATTAGATCGACTTTCTGAGAGATTTTTTCGGCGAGGATCAGCTCGAATTTCGTGGGAGGTTTTTTCGTCCAGGATCGGATCGACATGAATCTAGACAATATGGCAAGGAATCCAAGCCCAACCAAAAACAACGTCAGCAAGATCATCTACGCGGTGCTGGCACCGAGGTGGAGGAGGACAGGCTGGAGAACCAGAGCACAACCCCGACTGTCAGACTGTGTGATCCCGGAGGTGGAGTATGAAAGGATTGCAGATGATCTTCAAAGAGGTGGCAAGGTGGGGCATGTAGCGCGTGCGCTTCTCCAGTGACGGCAGCGTCTAGGAGGTAACCAAGACGGGGTTCTGTTTCCAGGACGTCGCCGGTGCCGATCAATGCAAGCTCAGCTGAGGTCATCGATCTTCTCGAAAACCCCCCAAAAGTACACCATGCTCGGACCGGGAAGACACAGCTCGCCCGCGACATCGCCGTGAGGCTGGGCCGCCGGGGTGCTCGTGGGAGTGGGCGCGTATACGGTGAGGGACTTGTACGACAAGGCCAACACCGAGGCGCGCGACATGCATACTGCTTAGTCTTCATCGATCAGATTAATGCCGTTGGGAGGCAGCATGGTGCCGGGATGGGTGGTGAAAGCGATGAGTATGCTCTAAGATTGTTCCTTGCGTCATCCTGTGAACATGTTCACCAGACCATCAACTAGGTCTTCACAGGATGGATGGCTTCAACGAAAACAGCGTTACAGCTCTGAGATTGTTTCTTTCGTGCTAGAAGGTACTGCATGTGTCAACTCTCAAGATGATTAGGATCAGGAATAAGATTAGCTTATTATGTCAAGGTGGTTAGGACTTTGCTTGGACAAGGGACATAATCTTGATTCACTTCACTTCATACTACGATGTTACTCCGTAATTCCTGGATAGAGATCAGGTGACATGCACCTTTTGCATGTCACCTGGTGACATGCGGTCTAAATCCAAATTTAAATATTGCAAATTTTTTTTAAAAAAATATACATGTTCACAGCACATATTAACGCGACCCCTAAAAATTTCAGATCAAAATTCGAAACATACATCGAGAAACAAAAAAGAGAAACTCAGATGTGAATAGTCTACAGAGAAACTCAGATTTGAATTCGAGAACTATTCATGACAGATTTCTCTTTTTTGTTTCTCGTGTTTTGAATTTTAATCTGAAATTTTTAGGGGTTATCTTAATTTGTGCTGTGAACATGCATGATTTTTTTCAGATTTTTTCACAATATTTAAATTTGGATTTAGGCCGCATGTCACCAGGTGACATGCAAGAGGTGCATGTCACCTGATCTCTATCCGTAATTCCTATGGACTGAAGCCTTGCTGTCCCACCACCATCCACCGGTCAGTAGCCTCCGTCAGTCCAGAAAAGTCGGACGAACTGGCGCAAGGATGCAGAGCCAGCGAGCAGGCCATCGGCCCTGGGCACCGATGTCACCTCCACGGGCGGAGGCCTTGCCATTCCTGACTTCATCTTTGGCTTGGACGAGCTGCTCCGTGGTGGCCGACGAGAGGAAACTGGTAACATGCCTCGCTGTTCCTTCCTTCGCTTGGCCTCTTGCTAGAGTAATCTTTATTGGCTTAATTTATAGGTCCATTTCGTTTATTGATGTTTGGCTGCTCCGCAGGCCTCACCGGCCTAGCACCTCTGCACCATGCGATGCTGGATTTTGTTCAAGACAATACCGAACTGCAGGTGAAGTTACAGTCCGCTTGATTTCTCTTTGTGTTGCTATGTGATTTGGAACTTGGCCAAATAGGTGTGGCATTGAGCGCCGCAAATTCAAAGGGGATCAGGTGGCCAGGCCCCAGCTGATGTGCCATAGGTAGAAGTCCCGTGGCAGCGACATGAGATGAGAGCAGTTCGGAAGTAGGTATAGTGCGGTTTGTGGAGAAGAAGGTATAGGTGTGGGCTTTTAATTTTCTCCTTTGATTAGCTACGAAGGTACATGGACCTTTTTTCTTGCTACTATGTTTAGCTACGTCAGTTCAAAAAAAAAATGTTTAGCTACGTAGGTAAAGGAACATGGTCGTCTAAAAAAAGTAAAGGAACATGGACATTTTCTTTCCTTCTGTCAGATATATGAAGGCATCAAGCCACGCTGGAAAGAAAAAACGAATGCATTGAGTGTTTTACCTTTTATTAATCACCACATTTTCTTCATTCTATTGGGTTCTATTCTTTGAATCATACAAGGAAAGAGCATGTAATATATTTTTCATAATTTTTTATGAATTAACTAATTATTTGTTTCACATAACAAATGCTTCAGAAAAAACACCTCCAAAATGTTTCCTAATAAGTCCACTTTATTTCGTGGTGAATCTGAAGGAAAGAAAATGTCCATGGTGAATTTGCTAGATCAAAGTCGTTATTGGTGGGTGGTGGCTAATTAGAGGGACACGTCCGGGAGTGGAATGGAGTTCCTTACCTAGGCACTCGCTAAAGCGGCCACTGCCGTCTCCATGGATGTTTCCTTTCTCTGTACCACAACACCGTCGACGAGTTACGAATGGACGAGTGTAGTAGAACCATTATCTATTGGCTCGCCACCATTCTCACCGTGTGGTCTAAAGGGAGATACTCACTTGGATGCTCCCAAAGGCCATCGTCCTTGACACCATGTCGCAATGTTGGCTTTCCCTGGCCTCACCTTGGGTTCGATTGCTATCTTGCACCAAGGCGTCCCGTCGACATTGTAAAAAACTGATCTCAAGTTATGAAAAATTGCATGACTTAAAAATAAAAAGTCAATCCGTAGCAACGCACGGGCAAATGCGAGGGCAATGTCTACAATGTACCGAAAATGATTAATCGTAAATTCGCAACTTCAGGATATCCACATTTGGTCGAGGTTAGACTCTCTGGTATGTGGTTCATCTATTCTTACTTTTTCTAATTAATTAATTAATTGGGGAGGACATTTTACTAAATTGTTTAATAATTTTTTTGGACAGATGTACAACTTATTGAACTGGATTTACAAGCTAGGAAATACTTTCCACGTTGTATATTAGAGAAGACACATTTGAACTGTATTCACTCTATTATCTCTCTTGTGTAATTCTCAAATGAAAAAATCTCGCATCCAAAGGAAACAAATCATACATATTCCTCGACCACTGCTAAAGCCCTACCTTCCATTCTTCCTCCTCTCTAGTCTAAAATTGTTAATTTTCTGGTCATTTCTCCTCTAAGTTTTTGATGGATAAGGGTGTTATGTATCGTTCTCATCAGATTGGGAACAAAACATGGTCGCTAGGTCCAAGGGACTAACTGAAAATTCATAGTTTAATTAGCTCTGCATTACCATGCCTATATAACCATATAATATCCTGCCATATAGTATGTTTCTTGCTTTAGGATGATTTTAGGATGTAAAAGAAAATAAAAATATTACATTTACCAATTGTGTTTAAACATATTTACTCTTGGTTCTTTATCTCGTTATTAATGACATCTTCATTTTCACATATATAACATCGTTGTCTTTGGTTTTACCAAAATATCAGCTAGAGGCTATCGATCATGTTATTGTTTGAGCTGACATGCATAATTTATACTGAAATCTAAATTTTCACTACAAAATCCTATGATGAGCGCCACTGTGGCCGCTATCGCAATTGATCGATCGATCTAGATATAGTTTAAACCATGCATGCATATTCCCTGAAGATTTTACATAGAGCTAGGTATTTATTATCGGTGGTTCAGCTAGCTACACCTCTCTCAGGATTGTGCATAGGGACGGATTTACCGTGCGGGCACCGGGCATGTGTCCAGGCTCGGTGGCGCTGCTTACATGGACTTCGGCGAGCTCCCTTAGCAAAGTATGTAGCTGGAATGATAAGATTGAGCTGAAAAATGTCGTTTTAGGGAAGAATCAGCTGTTGGTGGTCCGTAGAAATATTGTTGATGTAACGTGTTGGTGCTGTGTACATAAATTTTATGTTTCTATCTCCAATTAAATCTCAGTTGTGTACCCATATAGCTTATGTGTCATAAGTTTACTTTTGCACACGTATATTGTTGTACGGAACACTTACGATCTTTTAATCTAAGGTGTTAAGACTAATATCAGCAGTTTATATTTTTTTAGCATATGTGGATTTGCCCGTGCGTTGCACCGGAAGATTTTTTCTTTCTTTTTTGCGTATAGAAATAACTGGCCTGGGCCAACGAAGAATTCCTCATATCTATACTGCTAACACTATCCACACTATCCACCGGAGGCCATCTAACCATACACGCTCGCAATGTCAATGTCTAAATACATTTAAATTTGCATGCATCTGAGATATTCTTTTCGAGAGAGGGAGTACCCAAACTGAAATTACCGATATCTCGAGGATTCAGCATGTGAAAGCCGCATATGTTTTCGCTGTTTGCACATGTATCACACGTCTTAAATCATAGAGTTAATTTCTGACAGAACATATATATACCAGTGCAAGTTAAAACCAAACCGTGAGCATGCATACATGATGTAGTGCAAAGTAAATAACAACCAGAGTACCAAGCTAGCAAGGCTTTCCCATGCGTTGATGCATGAAATGCATCTTCCGATGACATGCAAAAAATAGTTCAGCGAGCAGCTAACTCGTGGATCCTGATTAAAAGAAAAATAGACGTGCTTGCCCAAAGAAGTTGTCTCCTCAATCAACAGTTCAACACTGACCGAAGGCCAACTATTCTCACCCGTGAAAGACGGGCGAACCAACCACCGCCGGCGGTTGAAGCTCCTGACCAAGCCATGTATGTGGGCTTGTGTCACGTCCCCGTAGGATAATTGCTGGATCAGTTCTTATCATCTGCTTGAATAATTTGCTTGTAGCCGGAATATTTTACATAGTACCAACAACCTATCTTTGGTGACTGTCTCAGAACTATGTACCGCTGTGCTCTCGTGAGGATCCAGCTTCTCGTTGTCCCTGCTTAACCTCCACCGGATCACACCAAGGGGAGAAAGTGAGAAACGGATATTAGCAAGGGAAAAAGTGCTTCTGCGCAGGTGCGCGTTGCGCATGCCTATCTTCACCGTCCATCTCCTCTCAAATTTGGATGTTTGACTTTTCTCTCTCACATGCATGCATATAATCCAAAACTTTGAGGAATCTCTCTCACAAAAGAAAAGTTTCTCTCTCACATGGCTGCACAATTCTCTCATGCATAGAGTTTTTCTTTTCTGCCAAAAACTGCCACTGTACAAGTGCGCACTGCGCACCTGCTCCATAAATCCACTCTCATTAGCAAGACAGCAACCACAGGACATGGAGCGGATCAGCTAGCTCGAAAGTTGTACGACTCGGGGCAAGTCACCGTACGGAAATTCTACGATACGGGGTGACGGACGTACGGACCCCGACTCCAAAGTGCTCGGGGGGTTGTTGGAGGCGGCGATCGGCGGTGATGGCTGGGGCGGCAGCCTCCGGCTTCGGCATGCACCACGTCTAGGGCGTCCCTGGATGTGCGGCGGCGGCTCCTCCTCCACGGCCTCCGACGATGGATGGTGGTGGCGGCGGCTGTTGGATCTTGGACCCGCCGAGATCCATCACCAGCTTCTGCTGGCGGCGCGAGGAAGGGGCGGCGATGTGCGGCATTTGTTGATAAAGAAATATAGGTTCAATATTGAAATCATGTCACTCGGGCCTTAGTAACAAGCATTAAACATAGCAAAGGTATACCAACACTCATACAAGAATATCTTCAAGACGAACACCTAAAATCTCGATACATATGGAGGATTACATGATCAATCTCATCCAAAACCCATACACCTCTAAAGCCTACAGAGAACTACTCCCTCATGGTGATGGAGAGTGACTCCATGATGGTTGGTGATGATGTCGGTGGCGGTGATGATGAAGAAGCCCTCCAAATCCTTCTCTTGAGGGTGGAGAAAAGGATCAATCTGGCCCCCGAAACGAAGATCATGATCTCGGCGGTGCTCTATATTGCGAAACATCGTCCCCCAGAGGATCAGTTTTTAGGGTATATATGGC
Organism: Lolium perenne; assembly: GCF_019359855.2. NCBI lineage: Eukaryota > Viridiplantae > Streptophyta > Magnoliopsida > Poales > Poaceae > Lolium > Lolium perenne. Next base: position 146,145,709 of record NC_067245.2, read on the forward strand.
ACATCACGACGGGGGAGGCGAGACGGCAATCGAGGGACGAACGGGCACTGGTGGCGCGACCAAAGAGTTGGGCCGCGCCACCTGGCCTAGTTTAGGCTTCGTGGCTCCCCTCTCGTGATCCAAAGCTCCAGGGTCCTTCTTTTGGTGAAAATGTTTCGTGGTATTTTTCCCCGATTTTATTTCTAGTGAAAACTTGACAAAAAGGAGACTTTGGTAAAAAAAATAGCATCACATTCAGCAGTTTTTATCCAAATGTGGTGAGATTCCAGAGTAATTCATTGAGCAAAGTGCTTGGAAAAGTAGATACATTTGGGATGTATGAACTCCCCCAAGCTTAGCTCGTTGTTTGTCCTCAAACAACTCAAACATAGTGTAGAAGCGATAAAAATACTTTGACAAGAACTTTGCTCTATGCATGCATAAACAATTTAACACGGCAAGTATTCAATACATAACTTCACAAATGAATGAAAAAGTGTTACTAAATATGCACTATAAGGTATTATATGACAACACTATTTGGACAAGATTAGTTGGTAGTAGCAAAAACTAAAGTTCTAGCATCGCATTCGATTGAATCATGAGAAGGTTGTTGTGACCTTTCGATTCTTTTAATTGTTGACTAGTAATTTCATCATACTTGCATTGCAAAACCAAATAATGGGAGGATGTCGTACCCTTCCAGTCCTTTAACATTCAGACTCTCATAGAGGACTCATACATGAGTAAGAAGCTATTATTTTTGGTTGACCGTAAGGTGGAATGGCAAGGCAGGTGTTTTGCTTATTAGCTTTAACACCTTATGAGTGGAAGGGGTGCATCCCTTTTTAGCTTATGAGTGCAAGTCAGTGGGCACCTCTTAGTTTTAGCCCTTTTGTGTCTTCAAAGCTACCAAGGGTTCTATTTCTTCTCCTTATTTCCTCAAATTTTTTCTTTCTTTTTCAAGCCTCTCATGTTTTCAGTCTTCTAATTTTAGGATGCTCTTTGCTGAAACTTTCACCATGATTAAGCATGGCTTTTGTTAGCGGCACATTGCTCTTCTCTCACGAGTATCGCAATGAGGTACCTCCATCCTGCCTGTACAAAGGCCCAAAGGCGATATATATCTCTACTATAGGCCATCCATACTAGGACAACATGAACAACAGATGGCGAGCATCCTCCTAACTCTCTCTCTCTCTCTCTCACTTGTTTCTCTGAATCCTTTTCTTTCTTTTCCTTCTCTTTTTGCTCTTCTCTTTTTCTTTTCTCTCTCTAAGATGTGGCTCATTGGTTCAGGGCTAAAAATAAAATGGTTGGTCAACCAAATATACTATCAACCGACTTATATATGTTTCAACAATGAGTTCTACCATTTAAAAGGTTGGACTGTCACACAACCATCAACCTTCATATTTTAAAGACACATAGGAATATAATTCATCATTGAATATGTGCCAAGTCTGCAATAACAAGTATGATGGGAAGCATATACTTTAATCAAAACCACTATCTCTCAATCATGTATACATAGCATTCCTCAATAATATCTCGCTTGCATCATAAATAGAGAGGAGAACACAAAGATAGTAGACATCTAATAAAACTTTACCAAGTATTGATGAAACTATGCAAAAGCATTTTCTATAGTTAAATTCCATACATGAATATAGCAAAGGTTTCATACATCTTTTATCGATCCTCACATACAGTTTCATCATCGTTGTTCATCCTCTCCCAACTGGAACTGCGCAATAAGCTCAAATGTAGAAGTAAAATATTTAAACTTAGTTCACTCAAAGCAACTCATTCTTACAGTAGAGACCTTAGAAATATGATGTAAATAAGGTTTAACATGCGGCTGGGATCCATATAGAAGTATAGCAATTCATTTTGAGCCAACAGAAAAAATAAAACTAGCCACTTTAGTGATGAAAAATAAAATCTGTCAATAAACTACAGCAGCTGTGCAACCCTTTTTAGCCCCACTTTAACATCCCAGGAATTTTACCAAATTTTTGTGAGAGTAGGGGATGAAAAAATTTAAATTCCAGCAAAAGTTTCAGCCCAATCGGAATTACAGGATAGGAAATAAAAATCAAACGGTGAAGCCTAGCATGCAGAAATCTGCAACTCCTTTTTCTCTTTTGAAAGCAAAGCGAAAATCTTTTTGTGTTTTTGAAGTTTTGGAGTCGTAAACAAAACAAAGGTGCAGCAAGAAAGCAAAAGAAACAAAACAAATCTTTTTGGCTTTTAAGGTTTTTGTTTGAAAAGAAGGCAAAACGCGAGAAACTAGAAAACATAAATCTTTTTGTGTTTTTCAGTTTTTCGTTTGAAAGAAAACAAAATGCAGCAACTAAAAAGGAGAAATCTTTTTGGGTTTTTCAAATGGTGAAGTTAACAAAAACTACAATTCAACAAAACTGAATAAAAACTAGCATGACAATATACAATGGAGAAAAGGTGAAACACACATACTCCCCCAAGCTTGGGGTGAAGCTAGTAGCCGAGATAGTCGGATCCTGGACCCCAACCGTGCGATCCATCGAAGTAGTAGGGACCTGGCTTCCCCCAATGTGAAGAAGCACCATCATTCCCACCTTGGGAAGAAGATCATTTCCCAGGCTGGTAGTCGGGCGTGGCAGGTGCGAACCCCCAGGCATCTGGTGCAGGCGGCGCTTGCCACTCTTGCTGAGGTGGTTCTTCCCATTCTTGTTGTGGTGGCGCTGGAACGTACCACTCATGTTGTTGTGGTGCTGGCTCGTTCCACATCGCTCGTGAGTGTACGGGTACCTCCTCCAACTCCTCCTGATAAGGAGGCTCAGGGGCCTCCTTGGGCCATGCATCGTCTTGTGGAGTAGCGGGCGCCAACTCCCACTCATGCTCTTCTTCCTCAATGATCAATTTGTTGTCAAAATATCCAGGAAGAGGAAGCACAGTGCAAGCGGAAACACCTTTCTTAACCATATATTTATATTTGTAAAAATCTACCCACCAGGGTCCAACAAGAATATCCATACTAATCAACAATTGATCATCCAATAAGTTGGATTCTACAATTTCAGTACCAATGTTATGGAATTTCTTTTCCTCTTTAATGTGCTCATAGTGTAGGATAACGTAGCATAGAAAACAAAAATTTTCCTACCGCGAACACGAAATCCAAGCCAAGATGCAATCTAGAAGACGGTAGCAACGAGGGGATTATCGAGTCTCACCCTTGAAGAGATTCCAAAGCCTACAAGATGAGGCTCTTGTTGCTGCGGTAGACGTTCACTTGCCGCTTGCAAAAGCGCGTAGAAGATCTTGATCACGGCGCCACGAACGGGCAGCACCTCCGTACTTGGTCACACGTTCGGTTGTTGATGAAGACGACGTCCACCTCCCCATTCCAGCGGGCAGCGGAAGTAGTAGCTCCTCTTGAATCCGACAGCACGACGGCGTGGTGTCGGTGGCGGTGGAGAATCCCGGTGGAGCTTCGCTAAGCGTGCGGGGAAGAAGGAGGAGTGGGGCGGCTAGGGTTTGGGGAGAGGGGGTGGCCGGCCTCCAAGGGGTGCGGCCAAGGTGATGGCTTTGGTGTGTCCGGCCCCCTCCCCTATGCCCCTCATTATATAGGTGGAACCCCAAGTGTTGGACTACAAGTCTTCGAATAAGACCCGAAACCAAAACCTTCCATGTTGTAGGGAAACCTACTCAAGGTGGGACTCCCACCCAAGTGGGATTCCCACCCTTCCATGTGGGGGGGGGGGGGGTGGCCGGCCCCGATGGTGGAGTCCACTTGGGACTCCACCCCTCTAGGGTTGGCCGGCCATGGGTGGTGGAGTCCCTTCGGGACTCCGCCTTCCAAAGTGATTTCTTCCGGACTTTTCTAGAACCTTCCATAAATGCACCGGATCATTTTCAAACACATAAAATGACATCCTATATATGAATCTTATTCTCCGGACCATTCCGGAACTCCTCGTGATGTCCGGGATCTCATCTGGGACTCCGAACAAATATTCGAACTCCATTCCATATTCAAGTTCTACCATTTCAACATCCAACTTTAAGTGTGTCACCCTACGGTTCGCGAACTATGCGGACATGGTTGAGTACTCACTCCGACCAATAACCAATAGTGGGATCTGGAGATCCATAATGGCTCCCACATATTCAACGATGACTTAGTGATCGAATGAACCATTCACATACGATACCAATTCCCTTTGTCACGCGATATTTTACTTATCCGAGGTTTGATCATCGGTATCATTCTATACCTTGTTCAACCTCATCTCCTGACAAGTACTCTTTACTCGTACCGTGGTATGTGGTCTCTTATGAACTTATTCATATGCTTGCAAGACATTAGACGACATTCCACCGAGAGGGCCCAGAGTATATCTATCCGTCATCGGGATGGACAAATCCCACTGTTGATCCATATGCCTCAACTCATACTTTCCGGATACTTAATCCCACCTTTATAACCACCCATTTACGCAGTGGCGTTTGATGTAATCAAAGTACCTTTCCGGTATAAGTGATTTACATGATCTCATGGTCATAAGGACTAGGTAACTATGTATCGAAAGCTTATAGCAAATAACTTAATGACGTGATCTTATGCTACGCTTAATTGGGTGTGTCCATTACATCATTCATATAATGATATAACCTTGTCATTAATAACATCCAATGTTCATGATTATGAAACTAATCATCTATTAATCAACAAGCTAGTTAAGAGGCTTACTAGGGACTCATTTGTTTGTTTACATAACACACATGTATCAATGTTTCGGTTAATAAAATTATAGCATGGTATATAAACATTTATCATAAACATAAAGATATATAATAACCACTTTTATTATTGCCTCTTGGGCATATCTCCAACAGTCTCCCACTTGCACTAGAGTCAATAATCTAGATTACATTGTAAGGTACCTAACACCCATGGCATTCTGGTGTTGGTCATGCTTTGCCCTAGGGAGAGCTTTAGTCAACGGATCTGCTACATTCAGATCAGTGTGTACTTTGCAAATCTTTACTTCTCCATCTTCGATGTACTCGCGAATCGAATGATAACGCAGCTTGATATGCTTCAGCCTCTTGTGTGACCTTGGTTCTTGTGCATTGGCGATGGCACCCATGTTGTCACAGTAGATGACTAGTGGGTCTTTAGACTTTTTATTCTAGATAATTACCATAGAAAAATTTGAGGATTGTATAATTAGGAGTTTTATTCTCATATTGAATTATGTTGGATTTTGACCTCTACTTGAACTTCTTGAAATGAATCCTTTGGTTTCCCATGTGATGTACTCAAATACACCAATATGTTGTATTATTGAATGGAAATGACATTATATCATCCCATCTGAATCCTAATGCGTTTTCCCAATTCTTACATTTTCAGATTTGTGCAAACCAAACATGCCCTTCTTAACAGTAATTTCGTTTTCAAGCAGGTCCTCCGCTGATCGTAGAGCCACCATCCATTGTGTTTGAATGGCGGTGTGCACTTGATGATGCTCTTGGCCATGATCACGAGGTCGATTATGGTGTGTGGTGGTTAGCAACATCTATAGATGGTTCTAGACTTCTTCTAATCCATACACTGGGCATTGCTGATGAAAGGGAATATTCATGTAAAGTTTGCCATACTGCTTCTGATCGTCATGTTCATCATAGTCGCACTGTTGGCAACTATGCTTCTGGGTTTGGTTGCCTGGTGTTCACGAAGGACACTAGTAAGTTAAATGAAGGTATTCCATGGGAAAAGATTGATGACCTTGGAGAATATTCTCTTTTCCTTGGAGTGACCTATCCGATTATGCTGCCATTAGGCGGTGCAGATGTTGTCCCAGGATGTCTGACGAGAAGAAATTGTGTGTGCACCTTGCCGAATGAAGCATGGCTTCGCAATTCGCAGCTGCCTGAAATATGCCGATTCAGTCTGAATCGTGAAGATTGCGCCGTTGGTTTCCAAACCAACGCCTTGGAGAAAACATGCAAAATAAAAAAAGATATGTACCTGGTAAAGACACCGCTTTGGTTCATCCCAAACTTCACCTGGTAAAGTGTGATGTTTAATTATGAAACAGGTCCTGCAGCCATTGTAGCTACTGATAGTATGTAATTTCATAGCTAATGAACGAGGCACTTGTGGTCTACTAATTACAACTGTTTTGTAAAGAGGTGGTCTATAAGTATACCCCTGTCTTCATTGATGCATTTGTGGTCTACATGATGGTACTCTTAAATATATGGGTGTGGCTCCTCAACACATAATGTGGGGGTATTATTGTGTTAAAGTTGAAGGCTTGATCAACTATAGGTTCACTTCTCTAGTTACACTACTAGGTACTCCGGTTGGCTATGTTGTGATGAACACATTGTGTTCTGTTGTTTGGTGAAGACAAAAGTAGAACTATGGTATGCTTATGTTTAAGATCAAGCAAGGGTTTAGCTTGAGATGTTAAAATTCAGATTTGAACTATTTTTTGATATGGAAATTTGAAATATATATGGTACTGCATATGATTATGAATAGCAACAAGCGACGAAAGGGCTGATGCTCCTATTCCTTGTCGGCGGGAGGGCTATGTGTGCGGCGACTTGAGCCAAATTAGAAGGCCATAGCTATGTTGATTGGTCCTTGAAGTTGGAGGGGCTAGGATTTCGGATGAGCGGAGTGGGGGAAGTTGTTGCTCATGGAACAAAAGTCCATAAAATAATAATATTGGTATATACAAGGTATATACTTGTACTATTTTAGTACTATAATAAATATATCGGGTTCACCAAAAAGAAAATTATCTCGGGTCACAACCACGTGGGGTCAAGGTGAGGGAAAGTTGGTCAATACCTCGGAATCTGTTACCACTATATCCCCACCCCAAGTTCTAATGAGCAAGTGTGGTTTTTTTTTACTCCGTAAAAGGGAAATAGTGGTTCCTCTCCCCCGGAAACATATGCCCCGCATCTCCACCTCCTAGTATCGTAGTACTACTGCATCTTCTCCAAAAAACCCTCTTCAGTCTCTCCCATTCACCCCTCTCTCCCTTGCATTAGATTATCGACTCCAATGAAGCAAAAACGTAAGGTTGAGGAGATTCCTGATTGCTACCACCAGTCCATGGGGTGGGGCAACCTCCACCACCCACTGGTGGAGAACATAGCCGAGCGGGCGGATATCCTCAGCACTGGTCGCCTCGCTCGAGGCATGATCGGCATGCGGCATGCCATCCGCGGAGCGCATAAGGTTCCGTTCGGTGTACCGAGCCTGCTCCACTGCGACCCCGAGACATGGCCAGACGACCGCGACAATACTGTAAGAGTATTTAGTTATTTACTCATCTCGTTTCAGCTTGTATTTTTCAATCAACTTTTCTTACTGCCAAACATCATGCATATATTTAGACTCAACATCATCACCTAATTTGGGAGTAATGTAAGGTCAAGCCTTCACTATGCACATGTACTCTTCGGAATTGCTTTATTTATCCATTGCATTTGTGCTTCAGTTTTGCACAATCCGCTCTTCATTCTGTCGAATACCTTGCATGCATAGACAATTTTGAAACAAATCCTATTTGCAGGGCATTCACGCGTTGCTGATGCCATTAGACAAGCCGACAGTTCCAGCATTTATCCATACCAAGGAGGAACTGGATGGACATGGACCCATGCACTGGGTGGGTTGTAACGGCGACTAGGTGGCATTTGTCCAGCAGGACGGGCACTTGACGATCCGCAACATATACATATCAGATACTATTATACCTCTTCCATCTCTGCAAGATGCAGGAATTTCTTTGGGCCCTACTCTTGAATGGTGGCATGCCAGCCCACCATTCCTCTTCAAATACAAAATAGATAAAAGTTTGGAACTGCTCAAAGTACGGATCGTCAAGAGGCTGTACAAAGATGATCTAGCAGGGCCATGGCATTACGAGGTAATCGTTGTACTTGACTACTTGATCGCTATCCTACAAGCGCCCCTAGAAAAGGAGTGGAATATCTTGAGAAACCCCAAATTCTTTGAAGGAACCAGCTATGTCGATGCCATGGGCATTCCTGGATATGGTACAAGTTCACACCTGCATCGTGTATACGCAGTTACATATCCGTATGGAGATGTTCTGGTTTGCGAACCATATACCTGGGGTGAGTCTTTGTTTTATGTCTTAACTAGTAAATGGCATGCTGCACATGTTGGACCAATTACGATTCGCAATACTGATGTAAGTTGCGTTCTAAATGTTGTTCAAACTTTCAATACAACTAATAATTTGGTTATACCATCAAAATAAGTGTGAGCATACAGTTTATAAATATGAACAAAAAATTGGAACCTTTCTTAATCACTATCAAGTGGGACGTGTGATATCGGTGTGAGAGTGCTCTGATTTTTCTGCATAATGGAAACATGACGGTTCTAGAAACACGTGGACACTGGTGTGGTATTTTTTTCACGCGAATACCTCTAATCCCACCCGTTAGATTTTGGACACCAACAGTTGGAATTGCTGCTACATGTCTTGTTCAAAACTGGTGCCTTATAGTAGTAGAAGATAGAAGATAGAAGATAGAAGAGAAGAGATAATTTACAGTGCAGTTCCTACTTGCTGCATTGTGGTTGATCTTTGTGCATTGCAGGGACACATGCAGCCCCGCGTCTCATTGATGCCCCTGTCATTGAAGATGAAGAAGCAGAAGCGGCTGCAATTTTGGCTCAAATCGAGGGAGATGCTGTCATGGAAGATGATGAAGCAAATGTGGCTCAAGGCGATGGAGGTGCCGATGAAGATAATGATGCTGATGTAGAAGAATTAGAAGAAGAAGAATTAGAAGAAGAAGAATTAGAAGAAGACGAATTAGATGATGAAGAATTAGATGATGATGGTGATAATCATAATTATGAAGATGAAGATGTATTTCTTGGATTTTTTGACCAGCGCACTTGGTTCCTGGCACCAATGAGAGCAGAGTCCATTACTGGTGAATCTGATCTCGCGTGGATTCAGGTTAAGGGTTATCGGTCCATCCTCGGTCCTCCAATATTACATATGGGTAACAAGCTGAGGTCTTATCCTTTGGTACGGTGCTACGTTTTCTTGAGATCTGCCCATACCTTGGACCCTGTAGAAGAGGCAAGGTGGGAAAGATTGAACAATTTGAAGGGGCATTCTTTATTTCTTGGACTCAATCACCCAATTTTCATGCTACCCCCGCCAATCGACGCAGAGGCTGCAGAACCAGATTTCCAATTGTTCAAACCTGACTGTGTCTTTGCTACCCACAATCGCGCCCGTGATACATGGATACGTCCAAGGCCAAATTGGTGCAGAATGCACGTCAATGGAGGTCCTGCCATAGGCTCAGGATTGCAGTACAAAAAAGAGAAGATTGAACATAGAGCCGAAGCACCCATGTGGTTCGTCCCAACACTTCCACCTGTTTTTCCTTGAGAAATAAGAGACGGATGGTGACATAGGCATCCCCAATGGGCCTGCCGATGATGGTACCCGGGGTTTACTGAAGGCCCACTACCCGAAGAATAAGAAGGTTCGGAAGCCCAAGATATTGTTAAGGAAAGCTAGAGTTGTAATAGGAAGCATTATTTGTAATCTTGCGGGAGGAGTTAGAAACCTACCCGGAATCTGTAACTTGTACAATACGAAACCCTCGGCTCCACCTCCTATATAAGGGGGAGTCGAGGGACGCAGAAAGCATCGAATCATTGTCTCTCAAACCCTAGTTTTTACATCGTCGAGTGCTTTTCGGCTGAAACCTTCGAGATCTACTTGCCCTCTACATCTAACGAAACCCTAGTCTACAATCTGTAGGCATTGACAAGTTAATACCTTGTCAATTGGCGCCGTCTGTGGGATCTAGAGGTTGCAAGGAGCTGATCTCGATGGCACGTCCAGAATCGTCGACTTAGTCGGTAGCAAGCAATGCGATGGATCGAGGTAAACAGGAAAAAACTGATCTAGTCGATTTTATTCCTCACCCGCCCTCCCGTTTGGATGCATGTGCGTATCTGGAGGAGCCCATCGTTATGAAGTTCGGAGAATTCCGATTCAGCGTCAACAAGGAAGGATCTTATCGTCTCGAAGTTCCGATCTCGTCAAAATTTTTAGCGATCGATTCTGACTTTTCGACAAGTGATGAAGAGTTTTCGTCGCCACATTTCATCGACACCAAGGCAAGCGAAAAGTTCGTCAAGATCTTCAGCGACACATCCTTCGGGTCGACTACGGACCCCTTTATAAGCAGCGACTCCGACAGCGTCGACAGCTTCATCGACAAATCTGCTGCCATCGAAAAGGTCTTCACCAATCTTTATGATGGTATCACCAATCCCGACAAAAATCAATACTCAAAATATCATCAAGTGTATGCAATTGAAGAGGCAAGCCGAGCAGAACCAGAGACGTCAGAGGCTTTTGATGATTTGGGAAACCCATACGTGGATCCCGCTGATCTCAGAAGAGGCTTAGGCACCAAATATATCGGGACCTCACCTCGCGAAAGAGTCCAACTCCCGCAAGCAGCGTGGGATAGGGCTGCAAGAGCCATGGATGGTTCAGAACCAATGACCACCACAACTACTGCCGAGGAATTACAAGCCTATCAATATAGACTTGCTCGGGTGAGTAGGGAGTTGGAAAAAGAAACAGCATCCCTGAATAGAAGAAAAGAGGCAGCATCCGCGTCAAGCAGGCGTCGAGCAGAGCTCAGTCGACAATCAGGAAGTTCGGGAGATAGTCACAGAGAAGCTCGGAGGAGGGCAATATCTCGGCTGCAAAATATACCTGAAGCAGAGAGAGGCAACATAATTCAAAATCTTGACATGTCTTTCATGTCGATTGATACAAGGGGAAATATCATCCCGAAAACGCCAGAAGCAGGATACATGGCAACGCAAGCTTACATCCTCGCGTCCAGACCACCCCCCGGAGACCCGAGAGAAGCATTGTTCAATATGGCAATGGCTGGAGTTGGAGTCATGGGAACAGCATTCACAGCTACACCTCCCGAAGGAACTGCAAGGCAAAATAGTCCACGACCTACTGCTGCAGTGCAAGATCCACCAAGAACAAGTGGGGCAAGAGATACGGTGGCTCAAGCAAGGGTAGACAGAGCGCGGCAAGAAAGAAGAGAACATTGGCATTCACCAGAAGTTGCCGATGAAGATCTGTGCGGGATTCCGTGCTTTACGAGACGAGTCCGAAAAACTCGAGTACCAAAAGGGTTTAAGTTACCCGAGAATTTCAAAAAATTCGACGGTCTGCAGGATCCCGAGGATTGGCTCGTTGATTATCTCGAGATGGTGAAGCTGGTAGGAGGAACCAGAGCAACAGCCATGCAAAGTATCCAAGTCCACCTGAGTGGTGCCGCGAGATCTTGGATAAAGAAACTTTCCCTGTGTTCCATCGACACTGGGATAGTTTTGAAGATATTTTCGTGAGAAACTTCCGATCCACCCGCAAGAAACCTGCGTCATTGGAAGAGTTGAGGGCGTGGCCGACGTAAACACGACGAGTTGATGAGAAAATATATACGTAGGTGGAACATTATTAAAAACTCGGCAGAAGATATATCCGACGAGAGAGCAATAGACGCGTTCGTAAGGTGAATCCGACGGGGAGATTTCGTCGAGGACTTAGGGAGAACCAACCCCAAGACAATATCAAGATCGATGGAGATAGCCAACAAGTGGGCAGATGGAGAAGACGCAATATATAACAAGCGACACAGGTCGCCAGAAGAGGACCGCGGTCGAAATTTTCAAAATAGAAGGCGATTTTCCCGCCAGTTCTACAACAGCGACGCTCCCGGCCACATATCGGCTGGCTTCCGAGGAAATCCTGGAGGAAATAGTCGAGATGACTACCACAGAAGTAATGAACAACAAGGCGATAATAGAGGTGATTCTCACGGTCACAGGCAAAATAGTGGACCAAGGTTTCAAAGACCCTATGTGTCCCCCGAGGAGATGATGAACGGACCGTGTCAGATGCACTTTTTTCTTGATAACAACGGAAAGAGACAGTCAGGACATCTCCAAAAAGACTGCCGCAACTTTCAGGCAATGTTGCGAGCCGCAGGAATTGCAAATACCCAAGCAATGAATAGAAATCACCAGGGACCAAGGAGCGAGATACATCTCCCACCTCCTCCCGCGATTACAGATGAGAATCGGCACCTGCTCAGAATAGCGGCAGCACCACAACCACCTCCGTATGTTGATCCTAACTCTAATGGCGCAGTCTTGATGATTCAGAAAGCTAGGCCATCTAACAGGGCGCAGAAAGTAATTTCGCGGCAAGTATTCATGGCAGAAAAGATGCCTCCACCAACAGTCGACTACCTAAATTGGTCGGGACAGGATATCGGCTTCACAATTGCGGATCACCCGCAGCAGGTTCCTCGACCTGGGCAATCCGCACTTATTTTACCCGCAGTAATTGCTGGCTTCGACGTGTCGAGAGTTTTCATAGATGGCGGCAGCAGCTTAAACCTTATGTACGCAGATACACTAAGAAAGATGAACATATCCCTAGCAAATCTAGCACCAACTGACACACGTTTTCACGGGATCACGCCAGAGAAACCAAGTTATCCGTTGGGCAAGATTAATCTCGACGTTCAGTTTGGGACCCGAGAAAATTACAGGATAGAGAAATTGGAGTTTGAAGTTGTGGATTTCCCGTCGCAATATCATGCTTTGTTGGGACGACCAGCGTATGCTAGGTTTATGGCGGTACCTCATTATACGTATTTACTGTGGAGGTTACCTGGACCCAAAGGACCAATCACAAATAAAGGAAGCTTTGCGTTAGTCGACAAATGCGACAGAGATTTTCATCAACTCGATGAGAAACCTTCGGGATGCAAGCAGAATATATGGCGCCAAGGCAGATCGATTATGATGTTTTGCCGCATACAGTGGAGGCCGTCAGGGAACCAACCTTTAACACAGCGAAGGACTCAAAAGAAGTGCAAATCCACCCGACGGACCCGAAGAAAACGACGTCCATTGCAACAATTATGGACCTCGCATAGGAAAGCGCGCTCGTCAAGTTCCTCCGTGAGCACTGGAAAATCTTCGCATGGTGTCCAGCTGACATGCCAGGAGTACCCAGGGAACTTGCCGAGCACCACCTCAACTTGGATCCTCTCGCGAGACCAATCAAACAACCCTTGCGGCATTTTTCGGAACCAAACCGCAAAGCTATGCTATCAGAAATAGATCGACTTAAGGATGCTGGTTTTATCAAAGAGAGATCTACGTAAGCCACATGGGTAGCTAACCCAAATGATGGTGCCGAAGAAACACACGAAAGTCCTTCGCATGTGCGTCGACTTTATGTGTCTCAATAAACATTGTCCTAAGGATCACTTTCCCCTCCCAAGGATCGATCAAATCATCGACTCCACGGCAGGATGTGAACGTCTTTCCTTCTTGGATGCATATTCTGGTTATAACCAGATCAGACTAAAAGAAGATGATGAGGCCAAAACAGCGTTCATAACACCTTACGGCATGTTTTGTTACAAAACAATGCCCTTTGGTTTGAAAAACGCGAGAGCAACATATCAGCGGATGATGCGTATGCCTTGCAAACACGTATTGGGAAAAATGTACAAGTCTACATCGACGATGTCGTGATAACATCAAAGAAGGGGTCAACACTGATCGAAGATTTGAAGGAAACCTTCGACAACCTTGACAAGTTTTGCCTCAAGTTGAACCCGACAAAGTGCTCCTTTGGCGTTCCTGCGGGAGAACTTCTTGGATTCCTAGTATCAGCAAGAGGGATTGAAGCTAATCCCGAAAAAATACAGGCCATCGTAACTATGAGGAAGCCAACAAAGTTGAAAGAAATACAACAGCTGATGGGGCGAGTCGCAGCTTTAAGCAGATTCGTCGCCAGGCTAGGAGAAAAGGCGCTGCCGTTCTACGCATTGATCAAACAAGGGGAGAAATTTCAATGGAATGAGGAAGCAGATAGAGCCTTCGAGGACCTCAAGCGCACAATTTCGACACCACCAATTTTGGTAGTGCCTAAAGAGAAAGAACCTCTCCTTCTATACATTGCAGCCACACCCCAAGTGGTTAGCACGGTTTTGGTAGTCGAGAGAGAGGAAGAAGGAAAGCTCCATGGAGTTCAGAGGCCAGTATATTTCATCAGTGAAGTACTGTCGCCGTCAAAACAGCGGTACCCTCAGTACCAGAAACTGGCGTATGGAGTATTTATGACAGCAAGAAAATTGCGACACTATTTTTCGGCGCACCCGATAATAGTTGTCAATGAAGCTCCTCTGTCAAATATATTGAACAACCCAGAAGCTACGGGTCGTGTCTCCCTTTGGGGAATAGAACTTTCCCCTCGGGACATCACGTATGAAAAAAGAAAGGCAATAAAATCGCAGGTCTTACCGGATTTCATCGCAGAATGGATGGAGCTACAAAATACGGGGCCTCCAGATTTATCGAGAACCTGGACTATGAACTTTGACGGGTCCAAAAGGTTAGAAGGCGCTGGAGCAGGCGTGATATTGGTATCACCTGAAGGCGACAAGTTGAAGTATGTCTTGCGAATGACGTTCCCAAACGCGTCTAACAATGAAGCAGAATATGAAGCTCTCATACACGGGATGAAGATGGCAAAGGCTTGCGGTGCAACCCGACTGAAAATTTTCGGCGACTCACAGTTGGTAGCACAGCAAGTTATGAACCAATGTGATGCAGTCAATGAGAGCATGATAGCATACAAGGAGATGTATAATGAGCTGGAAAAACTGTTTGATGGATGCGAGATAAACCACATCAGCAGATTGAGCAATGATGAAGCCGATGTCCTTGCAAACATCGGGTCACAATGTCTCGCGATCCCTCGAGGCGTGTTTTGGGAAGAAATAAGCGAGAGATCAACAAAGCCAATGAAAACAAAGAAAAAGGAGAAGGAAGAAAAACCTTCAGACGTCACCAACAAATCACTGGAAGAAGAAGAAGAGGAACAGGAGCTAGTCATGATGGTATAAATTCCATGGATGCAGGCATACATATCATACATCCTAAGGAAAACAATACCCGATGATCCAGTTGAAGCAAGGCGAATCATTGGGCGATCTAAAGCTTTTACTGTGGTAAAAGGGGAGTTGTATAAGCGAAGTATCTCAGGCGTGCTACAGAGATGTGTCACACCCGAAGAAGGACGGATCATCCTGAAAGATGTACACGAAGGAATATGCGGGCATCACGCAAGCAGCCGCGCTATCGCGGCCAAAGTCTTCAGAGCGGGATTTTATTGGTTAACAGCAATTGAGGACGCGAAGGAAATAGTGCGAACTTGTGACTCGTGTCAAAGATTCGCCGCCAAACCTCATTCTCCGGCAGCAGAATTGATGCCAATCCCGTTGTCTTGGCCCTTTGCTCAGTGGGGTCTCGATATGGTGGGAAAACTACACAAAGCTTCGCCAGGTGGATATGAGTATATGCTCGTTGCTGTCGACAAATTTACTAAATGGATAGAAGCAAAGCCGATAAATTCACCGGACAGCGCGTCAGCAATCAAGTTTGTGAAAAGCATCGTCTTTCGATTTGGAGTACCTCACAGCATCGTCACAGACAACGGCAGTAACTTTACTTCCAAGGAGTTCAAAGCATATTGTGCAGAAGTAGGCATCAAACTGAGTTTTGCGTCTGTCGCACATCCACAGACCAATGGACAAGTCGAGAAGGCCAACGGCATTATCTGCAATGGTATCAAGAAGCGCTTGTTGGGACCATTGGAAAAAGCTCGACATACTTGGCCAGAGGAGCTGCCAAGTGTGTTGTGGAGTATTCGAACAACACCAAACACGGCGACGCAGGAGACGCCGTTTTTCCTGGTCCACGGAGCTGAAGCAGTACTGCCGATAGAAATAGAACATGATGCTCCAAGAGTTACAGAATACGATGAAGAAACTTCGAGAAAAGCCTTAGAAGATGGTGTCGACGCACTTGATGAAGCTCGAGATGAAGTCCTGTCACGAGTTGCCAAGTATCAACAGGACCTGAAAAATTACCATAGTCGACGACTGCGACCGAGGTCTTTCCAAGTTGGCGACTTGGTTTTGCGACTAAATCAAAAAAGTCATGAAAAACTCGAGTCACCATGGCTTGGACCTTACATAGTCACAGAGGTAATCGAAGGAGGAGCATACAGACTCAAGGACAAGAAGACGGGGATTGCTGAGCCAAATCCCTGGAACGTGGCACAGCTCAGGCGCTTCTACGCCTAGATGCCGAAATATAGTCTCCTCTGTAAACATACAATGTACTGAAACGCTCGCGAGTTTTCATACGCACTCTTTTCCTTTTTCGGGGCACCGAGTGGGGCCGGGAAAGGTTTTTAATGAGGCGGGCTCGCGGTGCTGCAATATAATAAAGATAGTGGAATTATATAACTTTTCGACAGGCTCGGGGGCTCTTACCCAGAAGATACAATATATATATCTCGCTTTGGTATAAAGTACCTCGCCAAATAAAACTACGTCGCAAAATAGCAATCAACAGAAAAGCTCAGGGTCCGCACCCACAAAAATAGTGTACAAATATAAATTATCTTGCCCTGGGACAACCTCGCATTATAACAAGAGAAAAATATCGCCATCAAAACGCCCGGGGGCTTGGCACTGAAAAAACAGAAAAATAGTAACTTTACAATATAGATTATGTTTACTACACACAAGATACAATCCTTGGAGCAAAAAACCTTCAAGAGCTACCCAGTATATTATCTATCGTCAGCCGTTCATTATTTATAGCGCGAGTACTATGTTCCGCATAACTGTCTTTTACGAAGAACTCAGCGTCTAGTCGAAGAAGTTCATCCATCATATCTTCGGCAACAGGAGTCACAACGTCATCATATTTGCCAAAGTTCCTTTTTCTCTTCGCCATCTTCGCCGGACATTTCGGAACAATTTGACTCATATCTAATTTCGGACAGCAGATTTTTATCATAATCATGGCGAACCTCGCGCCAACAGCTAATTGGGCTCGCACAAATCCATGGATTCGAGGAGCATCTCGAAATTGTTCCATCAGAGCGGGAAGCGTCTCTGGCATCTTATTACGTGGAAACATGGTCCCGTAAACCAAAGACAAGGTCCTCGTGCAAAAGTCGAGAAAATCGCGGACCTGAAGAGCACGATCTTGAAATCTGACGATTTGGCGAGTCCGTTCAGGTGTGCCCCAAAAATTTGAACCATGATCACGTGCAAGCCTCAGAAGAGCATTAGAACGAGCTTCAACACGTTCATCTTCCGTAGCAGCATTCAAAAAGGCACCTATTTCGATAAAATCAGCGGGCAACAAGAAGACAAGTAAAAAAGAAAGATAAAGTGTGACAAAGATACCGAAGCATACCTGCCATATCCAAGCTAGCATCTGTTAGCAGTTGAAGCATGAAATTTTGTCGAGACGTAGCTGCAGCAGCTTCAGCAATGGCGGCATCTTTCTCGATTATAGCATCTTGAACTTGTCAGAGTGCTACTTTTTCCCTCTCAGAGGACTTCCGAGATTGTTCCATAAGCATAAGTGATTGCTTCTTCACAGACTGGAGCTGTTGTTGAAGCTCTTTCAAATCTTCTGCCGAAGGCTTACTCGCAGAATCTTCGACAAAATTAACAGCGACAGGGGTTTTCTTCGAAGGAGGCAAAGGAAACACCTCGGAAGGACCAGGAGTTGATGTATAGTTGTCAAAAATTAACTGGAAAAAAGAGAAATTTTGACATCAATCATTGAGCAAAGATAGATTTCCATTCATTCCCATAATATATACATGTCTATTACAAAAGAAGGACCTCTAGAGACCCACAAGCAAGTCATCGCTAAGAACACTATGGCAACAGTGCCAAAAGAAGGAGATAAGCTAAAAAGAAAAAAGCAAAGGGGCATTCAACTAGACCTCCGGCCTTGATGAGCTAGGAGTCGAAGATGGCTTGATCCCGAGATAGGACAAGATTTTCTTCGTATTGGGCTTTGCCGCCTTGATCAACGATCGCCATTTTGGCTGTTCTATCTGCTCCGTGTCGCCTACTTTCGCCCAGTCGATAGTTTGCTGACTATCAGCAACCAAGGCAACAGTGTTTTCAACAGCGACCTTCATATTTTCCTGGCGCATCTTCAGCCCAAGATCTTCTGGTGGATTAAAGCACTTAGCCAGAGCAAGGAAAGTTGCGGGTTCCTCTTTCTTCAGGAAGAAGTAGGGGAAGAGTCGCGACAACCCTGCTTTAGCTTGATCAATGCCCTCGCGTGCTTCTGTTCCATGAAATTCATGGAACGAAACGGCGTCAAGAAGAGGATCATTGTCGAGGTCTTCAAGTTCAAATTCTTGACATGTTCTATCTGTCAAGATAAAAACTTAATGATCAATAAACGAGCGAAAGAAAGAAAGTTCAAGGGATATGAAGTGGTTCAGATACTTACTGACAAAGCGACGATTTTGCGTCCTTATGCGCTTAAGGACCGCTTCCTCGCGAGCAGATTGTGCAGCTATATGCTCACTCAGCGAAGTCTCGGCATCATGAAGTCTCTTCCTAAGATCTTCGACACCAGCAGCATCAGTCTTGGCTTTGTCAGCCTCTGCTCTAGCTCGAACAGCATCTGATTCGGCTTTCTTGCGGGCCGCTTCACTTTGCTCCAGTTTCTGAGCAAGATCGTCGGCAAGCTTGTTGGCCTCTGCAAGTTTCTCTGTCAAAATAGAAAAGAAAAGTCAAAATCGCGACAAAAACAAGAGCAAGAAGTCAGAAACAACGACAGCAAAAAAGTTATTACCTTCAGTCCTGCTGGCATATTCACGGTACCCAATAAATTGGGATCCGATACGAACAAGCTCTTTGATCATGGGCTGTCAAAGAAGAACAAAGAAAGAAAACATCGGTACGAGAAAAAATATGAAGGCATAAAAAAGCAAACAGAGGAAATATAGGTACTGGTAAGAAAGTCAAAAAACTCACATCATCTAAGAGCGGATTAGAAGAGCTGCCCAACTGAGGGGCAGGCTCCATAATCATTTCAACCCTTGTCCTTTTGGGTGAAGGAGCAAGAGGGCTTGAAGGAGGAGTGGTGGTGACGACGTTTTGTTGAGGAGGCGAGGATTCTTCTCCCTCAACTGGCGTCTCCGAAACAATTAAAGTATGTGACGTGCTCGTTCGAGGAGCCACGTCAAGAGTTGGTGTTTCTTCCTCATCATCACTGTGATTAAAAATCGACAGCATAAAAAGCAAGATAAGACAAAAAAACTTCGAGTACAGAAATAAGGGGAAATAAAAGTGACTCACGAGCTGACGAGGGATTCGAGATATGGATCATAAGTTGCCTTCTGACGTGAAGGATCAACTTCTTCGGCTTTGGAGGTGCCGGAATCTTCGACATCATTCCTTTTCCTTTTGTTCTTTGGAGAAACGGCAGGAGGAGGAGATTGTGCCGATGCAGTGCCTTCAGAGGCAGCTTCCTTTTCAATAGATCCCGCAGATTTCCGAGAATCTGCGGGTTCATTCACAAAAGAGGGGGCATCTTGGTTGTCGTCAGTAACAACGGCCCTTTCCTCGACTTCTCCATCTTCAGGAAGGGGAGGAAGCGAGACAAGATTTGGATGGTTCTATATAAAACAGGGGAAGATATCAATAAAAAAGGAATTACAGGAAAATAGCAAAGCAATAACAAATCAACCGACAAAAATTACCTCGGGAAGCGCATTGGTGGCGCTGTATAGTTTTACACGACAGGACGAAGGGACAAAATCTTTTTTGCTGAGAGAAGAGATTTTTCGGACAAGCTTTTCTAAATCCTTGACCTCCAAATCCACCGACAGCCGATCTACGTCCTCGTCACCAGCATACTTCCAGAGAGGATTTTTACGAGCCTGAAGCGGCTGCACTCTAGTCCTAAGAAAATAAGCCGTGATTTGGATACTGACATATGCTCTTTGCCGCGAGTATTTTGCAACTCGTGGATACGAGCCATCAAGGTTTCTGTCGACGCCTTTTCTTCTTCGGTAGCCTCTGCGTCCCAGGAGCGGCGGCGAAGGATTTTTTCGGCGCCATCAAAAGGAGGGATATTGTCTTCAGCACATCCGTGGTTCTCCTCCTGAATATATAGCCACTTCTTGCGCCACCCTTGAACTGAGTCAGGAAGTTTGACATCGAAGTAGTCGACAGTGGGCCGAACAGAAATTACAACGCCGCCTATATTATAGGCGACATTGGGCAAGCCATTACGGCGGCAGAAAAAAATGCGCTTCCATAACGCCCAGTTAGGCTAGACGCCAAGGAAGGCCTCGCAGAGGGTGATGAAAATGGAGATATGGAGGATTGAATTTGGCGTGAGGTGGTGGAGTTGCAAATCATAGATAAAGAGCAGTCCGCGGAGAAAAGGATGAATAGGGGCGGAAAGACCGCGGATGAGGTGGTCGACAAAACTTACCCGGTACCCCATTGGAGGGGTTGGGTAGCTCTCCTCACTGGGGAAGCATAGAGCTTTGGGCTTCTTGCTGATCCCCAGTTTCTTCAGCATGTTGATGTCCTAGGTGGAAATCTTTGATCTTTCCCACTCCACCGTCCCCAGATCCACGGCGGCCATGGAGGAATCCGGTGTGCTGTGCCTTGTCAACCGGCGAGGTGGCATCAGCAATGGCGCAGGATTTGCAGCTTGGGGACGAAGAGCTTGGATGGCACAGGGTCGCAGGAGGAAATTTGCAGATGGAAACAGGAGGACGGCGCGAGCGGAAGTGCTCGAGGAAGAAGAAGAAGACCTTATATAGAGGTGCGCTGAAGCGGCGGACCGTTGGATAAGGAAAATATGTGGCAGATGATAGTCACGTGGAAATGAGGGCAAAAAAAAAAGTAACTTAACATCGAAGAAGTTACGGTACGTGTGCCGGAAAAAGCGGAGGACGTGTGTCCCCCACTTGCACGATGTGTTAAGTTAATGGATTAATTGGGCCCGCATGGAGTGGGAGAAGGCTTCTCGCGATTCTTGACTTGCAATCGTGGCTATCGTCAGCAGAAACGTCACCTTGGCAGAGCAAAAAATTCGACTTTACAATTTCATAAAAGGCGACATGGGAAATGATGCTAAGCCTTCGATCAAATACAAGTTTTGATCAAATGCTCGGGGGCTACTTTGGAACGAAGAAAAAGATCCAGAAAGACAAGATAGAAATGGCGTGAGCCTATGACCAAATACAAATATTTGATCATAGCCTCGGGGGCTACTCCCATCGGGAGCGCTGTTCGCGCACCCGAGAAATTATAAAACTTCGAGAGAGAAAAAATATAGCGGCATAAAGCATGGAGCCTACAACCAAGCACAAGTCCTTGGCTGTAGCCTCGGGGGCTACTCCCATCGGGAACACTGTTTGCGTGCCCGATGAAATCATAAAAAACAAGAAAAAAAAGAGGAGAGAAAGAAAAAGAAAGAATGCAAAGAAGAAAGATAGAAGAGCCAAAGAGTATATTTCGAGTTATAAATAACTCTGCATATACTCCCATCGGGAGCAAAATATAAGTCATCTTTGACTCAATAAAATGTGCCATTCCAACAGCCGAATAAGCACTCGACAATATATTCTCAGAACGCCAAAGTTGCGATCAATTTCTGAATGCCGCGGAACTTTGCGAAGGTAAGACCCCAGATCCGTTCTGTGAGGCGTGGCGCCGTCTCTGACGTCGGTTTGCTACTTTTATCCGTATCAACAGATACGAAGAAAAATCCTAACGGACGCGTTAGGTACCCGATAAATATAACTGGGACTCGACAGAATGGTAAGACCTTAAGCGGCACCTGTCGAAGTTTGCACCAGTATCCCGAGATCATGTCCAGGGACGTGATTTTGAAGTAGGTTTTTGCGGATTGCCACTAGAGCAGTTAACTAGTACCTGATCCGTCAGATGAACTAGCCCCAACTACCATTATCCCTGCACAATATAGAAACTTATGTGAAGAAATATAGAAAGGTTTTTGAATTGTCGAGTAAAAATAAACAGTGGAGATTTTCCCTGACTCTACGATTCAAGCAAAATCTCGGGGGCTACTAACATAGGCATCCCCAATGGGCCTGCCGATGATGGTACCCGGGGTTTACTGAAGGCCCACTACCCGAAGAATAAGAAGGTTCGGAAGCCCAAGATATTGTTAAGGAAAGCTAGAGTTGTAATAGGAAGCATTATTTGTAATCTTGCGGGAGGAGTTAGAAACCTACCCGGACTCTGTAACTTGTACAATACGAAACCCTCGGCTCCACCTCCTATATAAGGGGGAGTCGAGGGACGCAGAAAGCATCGAATCATTGTCTCTCAAACCCTAGTTTTTACATCGTCGAGTGCTTTTCGGCTGAAACCTTCGAGATCTACTTGCCCTCTACATCTAACGAAACCCTAGTCTACAATCTGTAGGCATTGACAAGTTAATACCTTGTCAGATGGTGACCTTATTTTAGAGAGAAAACATAGTGTTCGTGACCTTAACCTCATGAACATTCGCAGTTCAGTTTTTGGTGAAATCAAAATTTTGCAGAGATGAAGATCTTTGTTTGAATCCCATGCTGAACATATTTTTCACAAATTAGCTACCCGAATTGTGATGAATACATGCTGGTCTGTTGTTTGGTGGAGTAGCAGACATGAAGATCTTTGTCCTGAATACCACAATGGACATCTTTTTTTCTTCAACAATTAGCTAAGCTCGCGCTATTAGGCGCAAATGCCTAAGAGATTTGGTGCTCTTGGGTACCACTGCTCCTGCTATTTTAGAAAAAATAAAAAAACATATTTATGTGTTTCAAAAAAATTAGAAAAAAATCATGGTGTAGCTAATGAATTGTCCCATAAGCGTGCAAAATTTCAGTTTCAAATACAAAAAATTCTGGGCTACACAAAAATAACAAACGTGTGGATCTGGGTATGCATATTTCAAATCTCCAAATTTCAATAGATTTTGTCTTTTTTGTGTAGTCTACAATATAAAGAATTTCATATTAAAATTTTACACGCTTGTAGGTTACTTTATTTATTATATCTACATTTATTTTCAGATTTTTTTGAAACAAATATGTATGGTTTTTGATTTTTTTTAAACAGCAGGAGCACTGGTGCCCATGAGCCAAAGACACTTTTCGCAAATGCCTTCAGTAAAGGAACGGATGGTGACCTTATTTTATAGAGAAACCATAGTGTTCGTGAAGTTAACATCATGAACACACGCTGTTCGGCTTTTGGTGAAATCAAAATTTTGCAGAGATGAAGATCTTTGTTTGAATCCCGTGATGAACACATTTTTCCTAAATTAGCTTCCCGTATTGTGATGAATACATGCTGGTCTGTTTTTTGGTGGAGTAGCAGACATGAAGATCTTTGTCTTGAATACCACGCCGGACATCTTTTTTTTTCTTCAAAAATTAGCTAAGCTCGCGCTATTAGGCGCAAATGACTTCAGTAAGGGTACCCCTATGTACCACATATTTTTTTTTGGTAAGGGTACCCCTATGTACCACCTTACCAATAGAAAGTTCTCAAAAAAAAACCTTACCAATAGAAAAAGGGCACGTCTAGCGAGCACGCGCGTGCTCATTGGTTAATCTTGGCACACCCTTAAATAAGGAAAATTCATGCCCCATCCTCCAAAAGATAAAAAAGAAAAGATTATGTACACATTGGTACGTGTACCTGATCAGGAAAGGCGTGAAATAATTTAGATTAATTTTCCTTTATAAATGTTCAAAATCGTATAACTTTTGCACCAGATGTCGAAATTAAGATCCGCTTTCACTTTTGAATTTCTTGCGGTGAGCTCTTCAAAACTAGATCTCATTTCTATGTATTTTGATAAAGTTTTTTCTAAAGCAACTTCTACGTGCGATAAAGCAATTATAATGCAAGACAATGCAACTTTAGTGCAGGACGAAGCAACTTTGCTGCACAGCGTAAATCTACATTCACAATTAAAGTTGCATCGCTGGATGCCAAAGTTGCTCATCCATCCATCAAAATTTATTCGGTGGACACCAAAGTTGCTTCGATGGACGCCAAAATTAGACCGTCACAAACCAAATTTGCTCTCTCGAGTACCAAAGTTGCTCTGCAGGACACTAAATTTGCTCGGTCGGACGCCAAAGTTGCTCTGCAAGGTTAAAAAACTACGTCGCCGGACGCCAAAGTTGCTATGCAGGGCACTTAAGTTCCTTCATCACACATTGAAAATGCTCCGATTGACACCAAAATTGTTGTCGGGCATCAAAGTTGTGCCTTCGTGTACCAAAAAGTGCATATGTTAGTTGCATACCAAAGTTGCTTTGTCACATACTCAAGTTATTTTGCTGCATAACAAAATTGCTTTGTCGCGCATCAAAGTTGCTTGTTAAAAAAATTCGTCGAAACATATGAAAATATGGTCTAGTTTCGAAGCTCTCGTCGTGGGGATTGTAGAAGTGAAAACGGATTGTAATTCCGCCGCACGGTTTAAAAGTTACATTTTTTCAGAAAACGGCACCTGATAACAGCTAGCTTACGCATCAGTTGTCGTCTAGTAGGTGTGCCCGGGACGTACGTCTGGCACGCGCCCGCTGGTTAGATTTCAGGATAGAAAAAAAGTACTGTACGGCAATCTACATGGTAATTTACGTGGGCCTACTAGCTCAGGAGATAACGGCCCAATACCTGCGTCCTCATCATTGAAATGCGGCCAGAGATCGAAAGAAAAAAATAATCCAAGAAAGGAAACGTTTATTCTACATAGAGGATGACATGTGGGACCTATTTTGCAGTAGTGTCCTCAACGTTGACAAGGCGGCAGGGGATCGAAAGAAACGGCAAAGTAGCCAGAAATCAGGGGTCAAATATAAATTCGAGAAAGAAAACGTTTATTCAACAGTCAGGCTGACATGTGGGACCTATCTTGCAGCCGCGGCCACAACATTTATCATTCAGAGAGGATGACATGTGGGACCCACGAACCAGCACGTTTCTCAAAGTGGGCAGGAGATCGAAAGAAAAAGGCAAGTAGCTCGAAATCAGGTGTCCAAAAAAAATCCAAGAAAGGAAAGGTTTATCGCACATAGATGCTGACATATTGGACCCAATTTGCAGCAGCGTCATCAACGTTTCAAAGGCGGTGGAGCTCGAAAGAAAAAGGCAAATAGCCAGAAATTAGGGGTCAAAAATAAATCCAGCAAAGGAAACTTTTATCGTACAAAGAGGCTAACATGTGGGACCCATGAGCCAGCAGCGTCCTCAACGTTTCTAAGGCGGCAGACGATCGAAAAAAGGCAAATAGCCATAAATTAGGGGTCAAAAATAAATGCAACAAAGGAAACTCTTATTGTTCATAGAGGCTGACATGTTGGACCCATGATCCAGCAGCGCCCTCAACGTTTCAAAGGCGTCACGGGATCAAAAGAAAAAACCAAGTAGTCATTAATTAGGTGTCAAAAATAAATCCAAGAAAGTAAATGTTTTATTTTTTAGGAGGCTGACATAAGGGACCCATGAGCCAGCAGCGTCCTCAACGTTTCAAAGGCGGCTGGGGATCGAAAAAAAAGCGAAGTAGCCATTAATTAGGGGTCAACAATAAATCCAAGAAAAGAAAGGTTTATTGTTCATAGAGGCTGACATGTGGGAACTATGCGCGAGCAGCGTCCTCATCGTTTCAAAGGCGGCCGGGGATCCAAAGAAAAATGCAAATAGCCAGAAATCAGGGGGTAAAAAAATCAAAAAAAAAGAAATATTATTGTTCATAGAGGCTGGCATGTGAGACCCATGAGCCAGCAGCGTCCACAATTTCAAAGGCGGCATAGGATCGAAAGAAAAAGGCAAGTGACCAAAAATCAGGGGGTAAGAAATCCAAGAAAAAAAACTTTATTGTACATAGAGGATGACATGCGGGTCCCATGAGCCAACAACTTACTCGACGTTTCAGAGGGACGAGGCGGCATGAGATCGAAAGAAAAAGGAAAGTGACCAAATATCGGAGCACAAAATAATCCATGAAAAGAAACTTTCATTGTACATAGAGGATGACATATGGGTCCCATGTTGTAGCAGCGGTCTGAACGTTTCAAAGATGGCATGAGATCGAAAGAAAAAGGCAAGTGACCAAATATCAGGAGCCAAAAATAATCCAAGAAAAGAAACTTTTATTGTACATAGATAATGACATGCGGGTCCCATGAGCCAGCAGCTTACTCAATGTTTGAGAGTCAGCATGAGATTGAAAGAAATAGGCAAGTGACCAAATATCAGGAGCCAAAAATAGTCCAAGAAAAGAAACTTTTATTGTACATAGAGTATGACATGCGGGTCCCATGACGCAGCAGCATCCTCAACGTTTCCAAGGCGAGAGGGGATCAAAACAAAAAGGAAATAGCCAAAAAGCAGAGGGTGAAAATAATCGAAGAAAAGAAACTTTTATTGTTCATAGTGGATGACATGTGGGACCCATGAGGCAGCAGCATCCTCAACGTTTCCAAGGCAGTAGGGGATCAAAGAAAAAGGAAATAGCCAAAAATCAGAGCGTGAAAAATAGTCCAAGAAACGAAACTTTTATTTTACATAGAGGATGACATGTGGGTCCCATTTTGCAGCAGCGGTCTCAACGTTTCAAATGCGGCTTGAGATCAAAAGAAAAATAAAGTAGCCAGAAATTAGGGGGGAAAAACTCCAAGAAAAGAAATTTTATTGTACATAGAGGATGACATGCGGGTCCCAAGGCGGCAGGGGAACAAAAGAAAAAGGAAATAGCCAAAAATCAGAGGGTGAAAAAAAAATCCAAGAAAAGAAACTTTTATAGTTCATAGAGGATAACATGCGGGTCCCATGAGGCAGCAGCGTCCTCAACGTTTCCAAGGCGGCACAGGACCAAAAGAAAAAGGATGTACCCCTGCTGGGGCTGCATGGCCATATGGGCTTTCTAACCTGCTGGACGCCTTTTGACTCGTACAGTTTCAGCCCACTCCAAAATAGGAAAGTCCTATGCTTCGCAAAAACAAAACAAAAACAAGGAGATTCAACATATTAGTTTGTTTAAGTAAAAATAAAGATATAATTTATCCGTTTGCAATAGCTCAGAGCGAAATACACTTTTTATTGTCTGCAAAATAATCAAGATATCACATATTTCTTCTACAGGGAGGCTGACATCGGGACCCATGAGCCAGCAGCGTCGTCAAAGTTTTAAATGCGGTAGTGGATCGAAAGAAAAAATAAATCAAAAATCAGTTGGTAAAAAAATCGAAGAAAAGAAACATTCATCGTTCTCAGGGGATGACATGCGGGACCCCTATGGCAGCAGCATCCCCAACGTTTCCAAGGTGGCACGGGATCCATAAAAAGGCAAAATAGCCAGAAATTAGGGGTCAAAATAACTCCAAGAAAAGAAAGGTTTATCGTTCATAGAGGCTGACATGTGGGACCCATTAGCCAGCTGAGTCCTCAACGTTCAAAGCCGGCAAGGGATCAAAAGAAAAAGGAAGTAGCCAGAAATTAGGGGTAAAAAATAACTCCAACAAAGGAAACTTTTATTGTTTATAGAGGATGACATGCGGGACCCATAAGCCAGCACTGCTTCCTCAACGTTTCAGAGGCGGCATGAGATCGAAAGAAAAAGTAAAGTGACCAAATATCAGGAGCAAAAAATAATCCAAGAAAAGAAACTTTTATTGTACATAGAGGATGACATATGGGTCCCACTAATACAAGCTCTTTCGCTCCAAGATCTTGCAAGTTGATTGTACATAGAGGATGACATGCGGGCCCCATGTGTCAGCAGCTTACTCAACGTTTCCAAGGCGTCAGTGCATCAAAAGAAAAAAGGAAATAGCCAAAAATCAGAGGGTGAAAAATAAATCCAACAAAGGAAAGGTTTATTGTTCATAGAGGCTGACATCTGGGACCCATGAGCCAGCAGCGTCCTCTACGTTTCGAAGGCGACTGGGGATCGAAAGAAAAAAAGGCAAATAGCCAGAAATTAGTGGTAAAAAATAACTCCAAGAGAGGAAATGTTTATTGTTCATAGAGGCTGACATGTGGGACCCATGAGCCAGAAAGTCTTCAACGTTTCAAAGGCGGCAGGGGATCAAAAGAAAAAGGAAGTAGCCAGAAATTAGGGGTAAAAAATAACTCCAAGAAAGGAAACTTTTATTGTTCATAGAGGATGACATGTGGGACCCATGAGCCAGCAGCTTCCTCAACGTTTCAAAGGCGGCATGAGAATGAAAGAAAAAGGCAAGTGACCAAATATGAGGAGCCAAAAATAATCCAAGAAAAGAAACTTTATTTTACATAGAGGATGACATGCGGGTCCTATGAGCCAACACCTTACTCAACGTTTCAGAGGCGGCATGAGATCGAAAGAAAAAGGCAAGTGACCAAATATCAGGACCCGAAAATAATCCAAGAAAAGAAATTTTATTGTACATAGAGGATGACATGCGGGACCCATTTTGCAGCAGCGGTCTCAACGTTTCCAAGGCGGCACAGGACCAAAAGAAAAATGAAGTAGCCAGAAATCAGGGGGTGAAAAAAATCCAAGAAAAGAAAGATTTCAATTGGGCTGCATCTGGACATCTGGGCCTTCGAACTATCCTGCTGGGCCTTTTGACTCGTACAATTTCAACCCACTCCAAAACAGGAAAGTTCGGATTTTTCTAAAAAAACAGGAAAGTCCTATGCTTCGGAAAAACAAAAAACAAGGAGATTCAACATATAAGTTTGTTTATGAAAAATAAAGATTTAATTCATCCGTTTGCAATAGCTCAGAGCGAAATACACTGTTTATTATATGCAAAATAAAAAGATATCACATGTTTCTTGTACGGGGAGGCTGACATCGGGGACCCATGAGCCAGCAGCGTCGTCAACCTTTTAAAGGCGGCAAGGGATCGAAAATAAAATAAAAAATAAAAATCAGTTGATAAAAAATCCAACAAAAGAAAACATTTATCGTTCTGACAGGATGACATGCGGGACTCATGAGGCAGCAACATCCTCAACGTTTATTGTTTATAGAGGCTGACATGTGGGACCCGTGAGCCAGCAGCGTCGACAACATTTTAAAGGCGGCAGGAGATCGAACGAAAAAATAAGCCAAAAATCAGTTGGTAAACAAAATCCAAGAAAAGAAATATTTACCGTTCTGAGAGGATGACATGTGGGACCCATGAGGCAGCAGCATCCTCAACGATTCCAAGGCGGCAGGGGATCAAAAGAAAAAAAGGAAATATCCAGAAATTAATTAGGGGTTCAAAATAAATCCATCAAAGGAAACTTTTATTGTTCATAGAGGATGACATGTGGGACCGACCTGCCAACAGCGTCCTCATCGTTTCAAAGGGGGCAGGAGATCGAAAGAAAAAGGCAAATAGCCAGAAATTAGGGGTCAAAAATAACTCCAAGAAAGGAAACTTATATTGTTCGTAGAGGATGACATGCGGGACCCATGAGCCAGCAGCTTACTCAACGTTTCAAAGGCGGCATGAGATCGAAAGAAAAAGGCAAGTGACTAAATATCAAGAGCCAAAGATAATCCAAGAAAAAAACTTTATTGTACATAGAGGATGACATGCGGGTCCCAATTAGAAGCAGCGGTCTCAACGTTTCAAATGCGGATTGAGATCAAAAGAAAAAAGAAAGTTGATTGTACATAGAGGTTGGCATGCGGGTCCCATGAGTCAGCAGCTTACCAACGTTTCCAAGGCGGCAGAGGATCAAAAGAAAAAGGAAATAGCCAAAAATCAGAGGGTGAAAAAAATACAAGAAAATAAACTTTCATAGCACATAGAGGATGACATGCGGGTCCCATGAGCGAGCAGGTTCCTCAACGTTTCAAACGTGGCATGAGATCGAAAGAAAAAGGCAAGTGACCAAATATGAGAAGCCAAAAATAATTCAAGAAAAGAAAGTTTTACAGTACATAGAAGATGACATGCGGGTCCCATTTAGCAGCAGCGGTATCACCGTTTGAGAGGCGGCAGGGGATCGAAAGAAAAAAGGCAAGTGACCAAATATGAGGTGCCAAAAAAAATCCAAGAAAAGAAACTTTTATAGTCATAGAGGATGACATGCGGGTCCCATGATCCTGCAGGTTCGTCAACGTTTCAAACGTGGCATGAGATCGAAAGAAAAAGGCAAGTGACCAAATACCAGGAGCCAAAAATAATTCAAGAAAAGAAACTTGATTGTACATAGAGGATGACATGCGGGTCCCATTTTGCACCAGCGGTCTCAACGTTTCCAAGGCGGCACAGGACCAAAAGAAAAATGAAGTAGCCAGAAATCAGGGGGTGAAAAAAATCCAAGAAAAGAAAGATTTCAATTGGGCTGCATCTGGACATCTGGCCCTTCGAACTATCCTGCTTGGCCTTTTGACTCGTACAATTTCAGCCCACTCCAAAACAGGAAAGTTCGGAATTTTAAAAAAAACAGGAAAGTCCTATGCTTCGCAGAAACAAAAAAAACAAGGAGATTCAACAAATAAGTTTGTTTATGTAAAAATAAAGATTTAATTTATCCGTTTGAAATAGCTCAGAGCGCAATACACTGTTTATTGTCTGCAAAATAATCAAGATATCACATGTTTCTTGTACGGGGAGGCTGACATCGGGGACCCATGAGCCAGCAGCGTCGTCAACGTTTTAAAGGCGGCAGGGGATGGAAAGAAAAAATAAACCAAAAATCTGTTGGTAAAAAATCCAAGAAAAGAAACATTTTCGTTCTAAGAGGATGACATGCGGGACCCATGAGGCAGCAGCATCCTCAGCGTTTATTGTTCATAGAGGCTGACATGTGGGACCCGTGAGCCAGCAGCGTCCTCAACGTTTTAAAGGCGGCAGGAGATCGAAAGAAAAAATAAGCCAAAAATCTGTTGGTAAACAAAATCCAAGAAAAGAAATATTTACCGTTCTGAGAGGATGACATGTGGGACCCATGAGGCAGCAGCATCCTCAACGATTCCAAGGTGGCAGGGGATCAAACGAAAAAAAAGGAAATATCCAGAAATTAATTAGGGGTTCAACATAAATCCATCAAAGGAAACTTTTATTGTTCATAGAGGATGACATGTGGGACCGACCTGCCAACAGCGTCCTCATCGTTTCAAAGGGGGCAGGAGATCAAAAGAAAAAGGCAAATAGCCAGAAATTAGGGGTCAAAAATAACTCCAAGAAAGGAAACTTTTATTGTTCGTAGAGGATGACATGCGGGACCCATGAGCCAGCAGCTTACTCAACGTTTCAAAGGCGGCATGAGATCGAAAGAAAAAGGCAAGTGACAAAATATCAGGAGCCAAAGATAATCCAAGAAAAAAACTTTATTGTACATAGAGGATGACATGCGGGTCCCAATTAGCCGCAGCGGTTTCAACGTTTCAAATGCGGCTTGAGATCAAAAGAAAAAGAAAGTTGATTGTACATAGAGGATGGCATGCGGGTCCCATGAGTCAGCAGCTTACCCAACGTTTCCAAGGCGGCAGAGGATCAAAAGAAAAAGGAAATAGCCAAAAATCAGAGGGTGAAAAAAATACAAGAAAATAAACTTTTATAGCACATAGAGGATGACATGCGGGTCCCACGAGCCAGCAGGTTCCTCAACGTTTCAAACGTGGCATGAGATCGAAAGAAAAAGGCAAGTGACCAAATATGAGGAGCCAAAAATAATTCAAGAAAAGAAAGTTTTATAGTACATAGAGGATGACATGCGGGTCCCATTTAGCAGCAGCGGTATCACCGTTTGAGAGGCGGCAGGGGATCGAAAGAAAAAGGCAAGTGACCAAATATCAGGAGCCAAAAATAATTCAAGAAAAGAAAGTTTTATAGTACATAGAGGATGACATGCGGGTCCCATTTAGCAGCAGCGGTATCACCGTTTGAGAGGTGGCACGGGATCGAAAGAAAAAGGCAAGTGACCAAATATGAGGTGCCAAAAAAACTCCAAGAAAAGAAAGTTGATTGCACATAGAGGATGACATGCGGGTCCCATTTAGCAGCAGCGGTCTCAACGTTTCCAAGGCGGCAAGGGATCAAAAGAAAAAGGAAGTAGCCAGAAATCAGGGGGTCAAAAAAAATCCAAGAATAGAAAGAATTTTGGTTCATAGAGGATGACATGCGGGACCCATGATCCTGCATCATAAACGGCTCGATCGGAGAGCATTGAACGAGATGGCGCGATGGAGAAAAAAAACAATGCCAGAGAGGCTGCCATCTGGGCCCTACATCCCTGGGCGGTGCGGATTTGCGTTGACTCGGCCGGCGAACCCGAGAATTCGAGATGCACCACGTCCCGGACCACCATACACGACGTTTTGGCCGTTTTCGTCGGGCTAGGTGGCCTCAAAAACGAGAAAAAAAACTTTTTGACATGCACAACGGAGAGACCAAAAATCGTCGGCCATGGTACACCAGCAACCACAGCGCGA
Organism: Lolium perenne; assembly: GCF_019359855.2. NCBI lineage: Eukaryota > Viridiplantae > Streptophyta > Magnoliopsida > Poales > Poaceae > Lolium > Lolium perenne. The sequence continues at coordinate 146,178,143 of NC_067245.2, forward strand.
CTTCAACTTCGTCGGCCATGGCAACTTTTCTTGTAGTGATGGAAATTTCAAAACCTCCCAAAAGCTTCATTTTAGAGTGATTAAGAAGGATCCAGGCTTACCTTCTCATTTTCATGTTTTAAACTTGTTTAAATCTTGGTCAAACCTAGGATTTGACCAAGATTCAAATGGGCATAAAAAATTAGAAAAAAATAGAAAAAATGAAAAAAATGAAAAACCAAAGAACATAGCCTTCTTATGTAATATAGTAAGCATTAGTTGATAAACAAGGTCTAGACATATTCAAACCAAAAAAAATGTATCTACCCCTAACCCTAAACTTTGTCTTATGACGTCAAGCATGAAGAGAAGTGGTTTTGGGTTTCAAACATGGAAATTTCAAAAACCTCCCAAAAGCTTCATTCTAGAGTGTGACTAAGAAGGATCCATGCATGATTACCTTTTCATTTTCATGTTTTAAACTTGTTTAAATCTTGGTCAAACATAGGATTTGACCAAGATTTAAATGGGCATAAAAAATTCGAAAAAAATCAAAAAATGAAAAACCAAAGCACATATATAGCCTTCTTCTTATGTCATATAGTAAGCATTCAAGTTGATAAACAAGATCTACACATATTCTAACAAGAAAAATCATGTATCTACACCTAACCATAAATTCTGTCTTAAGTGGTTTTGGGTTTCAAACATGGAAATTTCACAAACCTCCCAAAAGCTTCACTTTACAGTGACTAAGAAGGATCCACGCTTACCTTTTCATTTTCATGTTTTAAACTTGTTTAAATCTTGGTCAAACCTAGGATTTGACCAAGATTCAAATGGGCATAAAAATTCAAAAAAAATCAAAAAAAAAATCAAAAACCAAAGCACATAGCCATTTTATGTCATATAATGAGCATTCAAGTTGATAAACATGGTCTAGACATATTAAAACTAGAAAAATCATGTATTTACCCTAGCCCTAACCCTAAACTCTGTCTTATGAAGTCAAACATGAAGAGAAGTGGTTTTGGGTTTCAAACATGGAAATTTCAAAAACCTCCCAAAAACTTCATCTTAGAGTGACTAAGAAGGTTCCATGCTTATCTTTTCATTTTCATGTTTTAAATTAACTTGTTTAAATCTTGGTCAAACATAGGATTTGACCAAGATTAATTCAAATGGGCATAAACATTCAGAAAAAATTTAAAAATAAGAAACCAACGGACACATATAGTCTTCTTATGTCATATAGTAAGCATTCAAGTTGATAAACAAGCATGTCTAGACATATTCAAACCCGAACAAAATCATGTATCTATCCCCTAACCCTAAACTAGATTTGTCTTATGAAGTCAAGCATGAAGACAAATGGTTTTGGGTTTCAAACATGGAAATTTCTAGACCCCCCCAAAGCTTCATTTTAGAGTGACTAAGAAGTTGATGAACAAGGTATAGACATATTCAAAACAGAAAAACATGTATCTACCCCCTAACCCTTAACTCGGTCGATCTTATGTCATATATATAGTAAGCATTCAAGTTGATAAACAAGGTTTAGACATGTGTTCAAACCAGACAAATCATGTATCTACCCCCTAACCATAAACTCGGTCGATCTTATGAAGTCTAGCATGAAGATAAGTCGTATTGGTTTCAAACATGGAAATTTCAAGAACCTCCCAAAAGCTTCATTTTAGAGTGACTAAAAAAGATCCAGGCTTGCCTTTTCATTTTCATGTTTTAAAATTGTTTAAATCTTGGTCAAACCTAGCTAGTATTTGACCAAGATTCAAATGGGCATAAAATAAAAAAAAACAGAAAAATGAAAAACCAAAGCACATAGCCTTCTTATGTCATATATATATAGTAAGCCTTCAAGTTGATGAATGATGGCGTGTAACTCACACGTTCGTTGGGAACCCCAAGAGGAAGGTATGATGCGCACAGCAGCAAGTTTTCCCTCAGAAAGAAACCAAGGTTTATCGAACCAGGAGGAGCCAAGAAGCACGTTGAAGGTTGATGGCGGCGGGATGTAGTGCGGCGCAACACCAGGGATTCCGGCGCCAACGTGGAACCTGCACAACACAACCAAAGTACTTTGCCCCAACGAAACAGTGAGGTTGTCAATCTCACCGGCTTGCTGTAACAAAGGATTAACCGTATTGTGTGGAAGATGATTGTTTGCGTAAAACAAGAGAACAAAGATTGCAAGAGATTGTATTTCAAGAAAGAGAATTGGACCGGGGTCCACAGTTCACTAGAGGTGTCTCTCCCATAAGACAAACAGCATGTTGGGTGAACAAATTACAGTTGGGCAATTGACAAATAAAGAGAGCATGACAATGCACATACATATCATGATGAGTATAGTGAGATTTAATTGGGCATTACGACAAAGTACATAGACCGCCATCCAACTGCATCTATGCCTAAAAAGTCCACCTTCAAAGTTATCATCCGAACCCCTCCGTATTAAGTTGCAAAGCAACAGACAATTGCTTTAATTATGGTGCGTTATTTATTGAAGAACTACATCCTTAGACATAGCATCAATGTTTTATCCCTAGTGGCAACAAGACAACACAACCTTAGAACTTTCTCACATCGTCCTGTGTCAATGCGTGCATGAACCCACTATCGAGCATAAGTACTCCCTCTTGGAGTTACAAGCATCTACTTGGCCAGAGCATCTACTAGTAACGGAAAGCATGCAAGATCATAAACAACACGTAGATATAACTTTGATAATCAACATAACAAGTATTCTCTATTCATCGGATCCCAACAAACGCAACATATAGAATTACAGATAGATGATCTTGATCATGTTAGGCAGCTCACAAGATCCGACAATGATAGCACAATGGGGAGAAGACAACCATCTAGCTACTGCTATGGACCCATAGTCCAGGGGTAGACTACTCACACATCACACCGGAGGCGACCATGGCACCGTAGAGTCCTCCAGGAGATGATTCCCCTCTCCGGCAGGGTGCCGGAGGCGATCTCCTGGATCCCCCGAGATGGGATCGGCGTTGGCGGCGTCTCTGGAAGGTTTTCCGTATCGTGGCTCTCGGTACTGGGGGTTTCGTCACGGAGGCTTTAAGTAGGCGGAAGGGCAAGTCAAGAGGCGGCACGGGGGGCCCACACCATAGGCCGGCGCAGCCAGGGGTGGGGCCGCGCCGCCCTAGGGTTTGGCCACCCCGTGGCCCCTCTTCGTCTCGTCTTCGGACTTCTGGAAGCTTCGTGGAAAAATAGGCCCCTGGGCTTTGATTTCGTCCAATTCCGAGAATATTTCCTTACTAGGATTTCTGAAACCAAAAACAGCAGAACAAAGAATCGGCACTTCGGCATCTTGTTAATATGTTAGTTCCAGAAAATGCACGAATATGACATAAAGTGTGCATAAAACATGTAGATAACATCAATAATGTGGCATGGAACATAAGAAATTATCGATACGTCGGAGACGTATCAGCATCCCCAAGCTTAGTTCTGCTCGTCCCGAGCAGGTAAAACGATAACACAGATAATTTCTGGAGTGACATGCCATCGTAATCTTGATCATACTATTTGTAAAGCATATGTAGTGAATGCAGCGATCAAAACAATGTATATGACATGAGTAAACAAGTGAATCATAAAGCAAAGACTTTTCATGAATAGCACTTCAAGACAAGCATCAATAAGTCTTGCATAAGAGTTAACTCATAAAGCAATAATTCATAGTAAAAGCATTGAAGCAACACAAAAGAAGATTAAGTTTCAGCGGTTGCTTTCAACTTGTAACATGTATATCTCATGGATATTGTCAACATAGAGTAATATAATAAGTGCAATAAGCAAGTATGTAGGAATCAATGCACAGTTCACACAAGTGTTTGCTTCTTGAGGTGGAGAGAAATAGGTGAACTGACTCAACATGGAAAGTAAAAGAATGGTCCTCCATAGAGGAAAAGCATCGATTGCTATATTTGTGCTAGAGCTTTGATTTTGAAAACATGAAACAATTTTGTCAACGGTAGTAATAAAGCATATGCATCATGTAAATTATATCTTATAAGTTGCAAGCCTCATGCATAGTGTACTAATAGTGCCCGCACCTTGTCCTAATTAGCTTGGACTACCGGATCATCACAATGCACATGTTTTGACCAAGTGTCACAAAGGGGTACCTCTATGCCGCCTGTACAAAGGTCTAAGGAGAAAGCTCGCATTGGATTTCTCGCTATTGATTATTCTTCAACTTAGACATCCATACCGGGACAACATAGACAACAGATAATGGACTCCTCTTTTATGCATAAGCATGTAACAACAATTAATAATTTTCTCATTTGAGATTTGAGGATATATGTCCAAAACTGAAACTTCCACCATGGATCATGGCTTTAGTTAGCGGCCCAATGTTCTTCTCTAACAATATGCATGCTTAACCATAAGGTGGTAGATCGCTCTTACTTCAGACAAGACGGACATGCATAGCAACTCACATGAAATTCAACAACGAATAGTTGATGGCGTCCCCAGTGAACATGGTTATCGCACAACAAGCAACTTAATAAGAGATAAAGTGCATAATTACATATTCAATACCACAATAGTTTTTAAGCTATTTGTCCCATGAGCTATATATTGCAAAGGTGAATGATGAAATTTTAAAGGTAGCACTCAAGCAATATACTTTGGAATGGCAGAAAATACCATGTAGTAGGTAGGTATGGTGGACACAAATGGCATAGTGGTTGGCTCAAGTATTTTGGATGCATGAGAAGTATTCCCTCTCGATACAAGGTTTAGGCTAGCAAGGCTTATTTGAAACAAACACAAGGATGAACCGGTGCAGCAAAACTCACATAAAAGACATATTGAAAACATTATAAGACTCTACACCGTCTTCCTTGTTGTTCAAACTCAATACTAGAAATTATCTAGACCTTAGAGAAACCAAATATGCAAACCAAATTTAGCATGCTCTATGTATTTCTTCATTAATGGGTGCAAAGCATATGATGCAAGAGCTTAATCATGAGCACAACAATTGCCAAGTATCACATTACCCAAAACATTAATAGCAATTACTACATGTATCATTTTCCAATTCCAACCATATAACAATTTAACGAAGGAGAAACTTCGCCATGAATACTATGAGTAGAAACCAAGGACATACTTGTCCATATGCTACAGCGGAGCGTGTCTCTCTCCCATAAAGTGAATGCTAGGATCCATTTTATTCAAACAAAACAAAAAACAAAACAAACCGACGCTCCAAGAAAAAGCACATAAGATGTGATGGAATAAAAATATAGTTTCAGGGGAGGAACCTGATAATGTTGTCGATGAAGAAGGGGATGCCTTGGGCATCCCCAAGCTTAGACGCTTGAGTCTTCTTGATATATGCAGGGTGAACCACCGGGGCATCCCCAAGCTTAGAGCTTTCACTCTCCTTGATCATGTTGCATCATACTCCTCTCTTGATCCTTGAAAACTTCCTCCACACCAAACTCGAAACAACTCATTAGAGGGTTAGTGCACAATATAAATTGACATATTCAGAGGTGACACAATCATTCTTAACACTTCTGGACATTGCATAATGCTACTGGTCATTAGTGGATCAAAGAAATTCATCCAACATAGCAAAAGAGGCAATGCGAAATAAAAGGCAGAATCTGTCAAAACAGAACAGTTCGTATTGACGAATTTTAAAATGGCACCAGACTTGCTCAGATGAAAATGCTAAAATTGAATGAAAGTTGCGTACATATCTGAGGATCATGCACGTAAATTGGCTTAATTTTCTGAGCTACCTACAGGGAGGTGGACCCAGATTCGTGACAGCAAAGAAATCTGGAACTGTGCCGTAATCCAAATCTAGTACTTACTTTTCTATCAACGGCTTTACTTGGCACAACAAAACACAAAACTAAGATAAGGAGAGGTTGCTACAGTAGTAAACAACTTCCAAGACACAAAATAAAAACAAAGTACTGTAGGTAAAAACATGGGTTGTCTCCCATAAGCGCTTTTCTTTAACGCCTTTCAGCTAGGCGCAGAAAGTGTGTATCAAGTATTATCAAGAGACGAAGTGTCAACATCATAATTTGTTCTCATAATAGAATCAAAAGGTAACTTCATTCTCTTTCTAGGGAAGTGTTCCATACCTTTCTTGAGAGGAAATTGATATTTTATATTACCTTCCTTCATATCAATAATAGCACCAACAGTTCGAAGAAAAGGTCTTCCCAATATAATGGGACAAGATGCATTGCATTCAATATCCAAGACAAAAAAATCAACGGGAACAAGGTTATTGTTAACGGTAATGCGAACATTATCAACTTTACCCAAAGGTTTCTTTGTAGAATGATCAGCAAGATTAACATCCAAATAGCAATTTTTCAGCGGTGGCAAGTCAAGCATATCATAAATTTTCTTAGGCATAACAGAAATACTTGCACCAAGATCACATAAAGCATTACAATCAAAATCTTTAACCTTCATCTTAATGATGGACTCCCAACCATCCTCTAGCTTTTTAGGAATAGAGGCTTCACGCTCTAGTTTCTCTTCTCTAGCTTTTATGAGAGCATTTGTAATATGATGTGTAAAGGCCAAATTTATAGCACTAGCATTAGGACTTTTAGCAAGTTTTTGCAAGAACTTTATAACTTCAGAGATGTGGCAATCATCAAAATTCAAACCATTATAATCTAAAGCAATGGGATCATCATCCCCAATGTTGGAAAAAAATTCAGCAGCTTTATCACAGTTTCAGTAGCTTTAGCAGCTTTCAGCAGCTTTTTCGCGCTTTGCATTAGAAGTGGAAACATTGCTAACACCAATTCTTTTATTATTAGTAGGAGGTGCAGCAACATGTGTAGCATTAGCATTACTAGTGGTGGTAATAGTCCAAACTTTAGCTACATTCTTCTCTTTAGCTAGTTTTTCATTTTCTTCTCTATCCCACCTAGCACGCAGTTCAGCCATTAATCTTATATTCTCATTAATTCTAACTTGAATGGCATTTGCTGTAGTAACAATTTTAATATGATGATTCTCATTAGGCAAAACTTTTGATTTCAAAAGATCAACATCAGCAGCAAGACTATCGACTTTAGAAGCAAGTATATCAATTTTCCCAAGCTTTTCTTCAACAGATTTGTTAAAAGCAGTTTGTGTACTAATAAATTCTTTAAGCATGGCTTCAAGTCCAGGGGGTGTGTTCCTATTATTATTGTAAGAATTCCCATAAGAATTAGCATAGCCGTTGCCATTATTATAAGGATATGGCCTATAGTTGTTACTAGAATTGTTCCGGTAAGCATTGTTGTTGAAATTATTATTTTTAATGAAGTTTACATCAACATGTTCTTCTTGTGCAACCAATGAAGCTAACGGAACATTATTAGGATCAATATTAGTCCTATCATTCACAAGCATAGACATAATAGCATCAATCTTATCACTCAAGGAAGAGGTTTCTTCGACAGAATTTACCTTCTTACCTTGTGGAGCTCTTTCCGTGTGCCATTCAGAGTAGTTGATCATCATATTATCAAGAAGCTTTGTTGCTTCACCAAGAGTGATGGACATAAAGGTACCTCCAGCAGCTGAATCCAATAAATTCCGTGAAGAAAAATTTAGTCCTGCATAGAAGGTTTGGATGATCATCCAAGTAGTCAGTCCATGGGTTGGGCAATTTTTAACCAAAGATTTCATTCTTTCCCAAGCTTGAGCAACATGTTCAGTATCTAATTGTTTAAAATTCATTATGCTACTCCTCAAAGATATAATTTTAGCAGGGGGATTATATCTACCAATAAAAGCATCCTTGCATTTAGTCCATGAATCAATACTATTCTTAGGCAGAGATAGCAACCAATCTTTAGCTCTTCCTCTTAATGAGAAAGGGAACAATTTTAGTTTAATAATATCACCATCTACATCTTTATATTTTTGCATTTCACATAGTTCAACAAAATTATTAAGATGGGCAGCAGCATCATCAGAACTAACACTGCAGAAAATTGCTCTCGCATAACAAGATTCAAGAAAGCAGGTTTAATTTCAAAGAATTCTGCTGTAGTAGCAGGTGGAGCAATAGGTGTGCATAAGAAATCATTATTATTTGTGGTTGTGAAGTCACACAACTTAGTATTTTCAGCGTTGGCCATTTTAGCAACAGTAAATAAAGCAAACTAGATAAAGTAAATGCAAGTAACTAATTTTTTTGTGTTTTTGATATAGTAAACAAGATAGCAAATAAAGTAAAACTAGCAACTAATTTTTTTGTATTTTGATTTAGTGCAGCAAACAAAGTAGTAAATAAAACTAAGCAAGACAAAAACAAAGTAAAGAGATTGAGAAGTGGAGACTCCCCTTGCAGCGTGTCTTGATCTCCCCGGCAACGGCGCCAGAAAAAGAGCTTGATGGCGTGTAACTCACACGTTCGTTGGGAACCCCAAGAGGAAGGTATGATGCGCACAGCAGCAAGTTTTCCCTCAGAAAGAAACCAAGGTTTATCGAACCAGGAGGAGCCAAGAAGCACGTTGAAGGTTGATGGCGGCGGGATGTAGTGCGGCGCAACACCAGGGATTCCGGCGCCAACGTGGAACCTGCACAACACAACCAAAGTACTTCGCCCCAACGAAACAAAGGTGAGGTTGTCAATCTCACCGGCTTGCTGTAACAAAGGATTAACCGTATTGTGTGGAAGATGATTGTTTGCAGAAAACAGTAGAACAAGATTGCAAGAGATTGTATTTCAAGAAAGAGAATTGGACCGGGGTCCACAGTTCACTAGAGGTGTCTCTCCCATAAGACAAACAAGATGTTGGGTGAACAAATTACAATTGGGCAATTGACAAATAAAGAGAGCATGACAATGCACATACATATCATGATGAGTATAGTGAGATTTAATTGGGCATTACGACAAAGTACATAGACCGCCATCCAACCGCATCTATGCCTAAAAAGTCCACCTTCAAAGTTATCATCCGAACCCTCCAAAGATTAAGTTGCAAAGCAACAGACAATTGCATTAAGTATGGTGCGTAATGTAATCAACAACTACATCCTTAGACATAGCATCAATGTTTTATCCCTAGTGGCAACAAGACAACACAACCTTAGAACTTTCACATCCTGTCCCTGTGTCAATGCAGGCATGAACCCACTATCGAGCATAAGTACTCCCTCTTGGAGTTACAAGCATCTACTTGGCCAGAGCATCTACTAGTAACGGAAAGCATGCAAGATCATAAACAACACGTAGATATAACTTTGATAATCAACATAACAAGTATTCTCTATTCATCGGATCCCAACAAACGCAACATATAGAATTACAGATAGATGATCTTGATCATGTTAGGCAGCTCACAAGATCCGACAATGATAGCACAATGGGGAGAAGACAACCATCTAGCTACTGCTATGGACCCATAGTCCAGGGGTAGACTACTCACACATCACACCGGAGGCGACCATGGCGGCGTAGAGTCCTCCGGGAGATGATTCCCCTCTCCGGCTGGGTGCCGGAGGCGATCTCCTGGATCCCCCGAGATGGGATCGGCGTTGGCGGCGTCTCTGGAAGGTTTTCCGTATCGTGGCTCTCGGTACTGGGGGTTTCGTCACGGAGGCTTTAAGTAGGCGGAAGGGCAAGTCAAGAGGCGGCACGGGGGGCCCACACCATAGGCCGGCGCGGCCAGGGGTGGGGCCGCGCCGCCCTAGGGTTTGGCCACCCCGTGGCCCCTCTTCATCTCGTCTTCGGACTTCTGGAAGCTTCGTGGAAAAATAGGCCCCTGGGCTTTGATTTCATCCAATTCCGAGAATATTTCCTTACTAGGATTTCTGAAACCAAAAACAGCAGAAAACAAAGAATCGGCACTTCGGCATCTTGTTAATAGGTTAGTTCCAGAAAATGCACGAATATGACATAAAGTGTGCATAAAACATGTAGATAACATCAATAATGTGGCATGGAACATAAGAAATTATCGATACGTCGGAGACGTATCAATGAACAAGGTCTAGACATATTCAAAACAGAAAAAGCATGTATCTACCCCCTAACCCTTAACTATGTCTTATGAAGTCAAGCATGAAGAGAAGTGGTTTTGGTTTCACACATGGAAATTTCATAAACTTCCCAAAAGCTTAATTTTAGAGTGAGTAAGAAGGATCCAAGCTTACCTTTTCATTTTCAAGATTTATGCTTGTTTAAATCTTGGTCAAACATAGGATTTGACCAACACACATATAGTCTTCTTATGTCATATAGTAAGCATTCAAGTTGATAAACAAGCATGCATGTCTAGACATATTCAAACCCGACAAATCATGTATCTACCCCAACTCCTAAACTCTGTCTTATGAAGTCAACCATGAAGAGAAGTGGTTTTGGGTTTCAAACATTGAGATTTCAAGAACCCCCCAAAAGCTTCATTTTAGAATGACTAAGAAGGATCCAGGCTTACATTTTCGTTTTATGTTTTAAACTTGTTCAAATCTCGGTCAAACCTAGGATTTGACCAAGATTCAAATGGGCATAAACATTCAAAAAAAACAAAAAATGAAAACCAGCGCAATATAGTCTTCTTATGTCATATAGTAAGCATTCAAGTTGATGAACAAGGTCTAGACATATTCAAAATAGAAAAAGCATGTATCTACCCCCTAACCCTTAACTTTGTCTTATGAAGTGAGGCATGAAGATAAGTGGTTTTGGGTTTCAAACATGGAAATTTGAAAAACATCCCAAAAGCTTAATTTTAGAGTGACAAAGAAGGATCCAAGCTTACCTTTTCATTTTCATGGTTATGCTTGTTTAAATCTTGGTCAAACATATTATTTTGGAGTGACTAAGAAGGATCCTGGCTTACCTTTTCATTTCATGTTTTAAGCTTGTTTAAATCTTGGTCAAACCTAGCTAGTATTTGACCAAGATTCAAATGGGCATAAAATTCAATAAAATGAAAAAAATGAAAAACCAAAGCACATAGCCTTCTTATGTCATATATATATCGTAAGCCTTCAAGTTGATGAACAAGGTCTAGACATATTCAAAACAGAAAAGCATGTATCTACCCCCTAACCCTTAACTATGTCTTATGAAGTCAAGCATGAAGAGAAGTGGTTTTGGGTTTCAAACATGGAAATTTCAAAAACCTCCCAAAAACTTCATCTTAGAGTGACTAAGAAGGTTCCATGCTTACCTTTTCATTTTCATGTTTTAAATTAACTTGTTTAAATCTTGGTCAAACATAGGATTTGACCAAGATTAATTCAAATGGGCGCTAAACATTCAGAAAAAATTTAAAAATAAGAAACCAACGGACACATATAGTATTCTTATGTCATATAGTAAGAATTCAAGTTGATAAACAAGCATGTCTAGACATATTCAAACCCGACAAATCATGTATCTACCCCCTAACCCTAAACTAGTTTTGTCTTATGAAGTCAAGCATGAAGAGAAATGGTTTTGGGTTTCAAACATGGAAATTTCGAGACCCCCCCAAAGCTTCATTTTAGAGTGACTAAGAAGGATCCAGGCTTACCTTTTCATTTTCATGTTTTAAGCTTTTTTTAAATCTTGGTCAAACCTAGCTAGTATTTGACCAAGATTCAAATGGGCATAAAATTCAAAAAAATGAAAAAAATGAAAAACCAAAGCACATAGCCTTCTTATGTCATATATATATAGTAAGCCTTCAAGTTGATGAACAAGGTATAGACATATTCAAACAAGAAAAAGCATGTATTTACCCCCTAACCCTTAACTATGTCTTATGAAGTCAAGCATGAAGAGAAGTGGTTTTGGGTTTAAAACATGGAAATTTCAAAAACTTCCCAAAAGCTTAATTTTAGAGTGAATAAGAAGGATCCAAGATTACCTTTTCATTTTCAGGAATTATGTTTGTTTAAATCTTGCTCAAACATAGGATTTGACCAACCCACATATAGTCTTCTTATGTCATATAGTAAGCATTCAAGTTGATAAACAAGCATGCATGTCTAGACATATTCAAACCCGACAAATCATGTATCCACCCCAAACCCTAAACTCTGTCTTATGAAGTCAACCATGAAGAGAAGTGGTTTTGGGTTTCAAACATTGAGATTTCAAGAACCCCCCAAAAGCTTCATTTTAGAATGACTAAGAAGGATCCAGGCTTACCTTTTCATTTTATGTTTTAAACTTGTTTAAATCTTGGTCAAACCTTGGATTTGACCAAGATTCAAATGGGCATAAACATTCAGAAAAAACAAAAAATGAAAAACCAACGCACATATAGTCTTCTTATGTCATATAGTAAGCATTCAAGTTGACGAACAAGGTCTAGACATATTCAAAACAGAAAAAGCATGTATCTACCCCCTAACCCTTAACTTTGTCTTATGAATTCAGGCATGAAGATAAGTGGTTTTGGGTTTCAAACATGGAAATTTCAAAAACATCCCAAAAGCTTAATTTTAGAGTGACTAAGAAGGATCCCAGCTTACCTTTTCATTTTCATGTTTATGCTTGTTTGAATCTTGGTCAAACATAGGAATTGACCAAGATTCAAATGGGCATAAACTTCAGAAAAAATTAAAAAATAAAAAACAAACGCACATTAGTAGCCCAAAATCGAACCAGTAGTTGGATATTTTTGAACTTGGTCTGTAGTAGTGGGAAAAACCCTAGATTAACCTTTTAATCATAGATTCGTAGGTCGATTTTTCTACTTTTTTATTATTACTATGCAGCACATGTGTGTTTGCCCGTCGAGTGAAACTCGGAGGAAGAGGGATCACTCGGAAGGAGAGAAGAAGGGAGTGCATTATGGTGTCTCCCCTTTTTCGGGTGATGATGTTGACTGTTGTGCAGGTTTTGTCAGTGAGTGAGTGATACGTCCCAAACGTATCTATAATTTCTTATGTTCCATGCCACATTATTGATGATATCTACATGTTTTATACACATTATATGTCGTATTTATGCATTTTCCGGCACTAACCTATTAACAAGATGCCGAAGAGCCAGTTGCTGTTTTTGGTTTCAGAAATCCTACAAAGGAAATATTCTCGGAATTGGACGAAATCAACGCCCAGGGTCCTATTTTGCCACGAAGCTTCCAGAAGACCGAAAGGGAAACGAAGTGAGGCGACGGCGGCGACACGCCAGGGCGGCGCGGCCCACCTCCTGGCCGCGCGGCCCTGTTGTGTGGGCCCCTCGCGTCGCCTCCTGACCTACCCTTTCGCCTACTTAAAGCCTCCGTCGCGAAACCCCCAGTACCGAGAGCCACGATACGGAAAACCTTACTGAGACGCCGCCGCCGCCAATCCCATCTCGGGGGATTCTGGAGATCGCCTCCAGCACCCTGCCGGAGAGGGGAATCATCTCCCGGAGGACTCTTCACCGCCATGATTGCCTCCAGAGTGATGAGTGAGTAGTTCACCCCTGGACTATGGGTCCATAGCAGTAGCTAGATGGTCGTCTTCTCCTTATGTGCTTCATTGTCGGATCTTGTGAGCTGCCTAACATGATCAAGATCATCTATCTGTAATGCTATATGTTGTGTTTGTCGGGATCCGATGGATAGAGAATACTATGTTATGTTAATTATCAATCTATTACATATGTGTTGTTTATGATCTTGCATGCTCTCCGTTATTAGTAGAGGCTGTGGCCAAGTTTTTACTCTTAACTCCAAGAGGGAGTATTTATGCTCGATAGTGGGTTCATGCCTCCATTAAATCTGGGACAAGGATGAAAGTTCTAAGGTTGTGGATGTGCTGTTGCCACTAGGGATAAAACATTGATGCTATGTCCAAGGATGTAGTTATTGATTACATTACGCACCATACTTAATGCAATTGTCTGTTGTTTGCAACTTAATACTGGAAGGGGTTCGGATGATAACCTGAAGGTGGACTTTTTAGGCATAGATGCATGCTGGATAGCGGTCTATGTACTTTGTCGTAATGCCCAATTAAATCTCACAATACTTATCATATCATGTATGTGCATTGTCATGCCCTCTCTATTTGTCAATTGCCCGACTGTAATTTGTTCACCCAACATGCTATTTATCTTATGGGAGAGACACCTCTAGTGAACTGTGGGCCCCGGTCCTATTCTTTTACATCGCATACAATCTACTGCACTTGTTCTTTACTGTTTTCTGCAAACAATCATCTTCCACACAATACGGTTAATCCTTTGTTACAGCAAGTCGGTGAGATTGACAACCTCACTGTTACGTTGGGGCAAAGTACTTTGGTTGTGTTGTGCAGGTTCCACGTTGGCGCCGGAATCACTGGTGTTGCGCCGCACTACATCCCTCCGCCATCAACCTTCAACGTGCTTCTTGGCTCCTCCTGGTTCGATAAACCTTGGTTTCTTTCTGAGGGAAAACTTACTGCTGTGCACATCACACCTTCCTCTTGGGGTTCCCAACGGATGTGTGTTTCACGTGCATCAAGACTGTTTTCTGGCGCCGTTGCCGGGGACCTGAAGAAAAGTTACACCACAAAGATTTCTATCTCCCACGTCAACTGCACGCCAGCAACTGTTTTCTGGCGCCGTTGCCGGGGAGATCAAGACACGCTGCAAGGGGAGTCTCCACAATCCAATCTCTTTACTTTGTTTTTTGTCTTGCTTTATTTTATTTACTTTGTTTGCTGCACTTAAACAAAACACAAAAAAATTAGTTGCTAGCTTTACTTTATTTACTGTCTTGCTCTCTACATCAAAAACACAAAAAAAATTAGTTACTTGCATTTACTTTATTTACCTTTTGTTTATTTCGTCATGTTTCCCCCTAATTACACTCTAAAAGACATACCAGTAGGACGTTGGTCTATCATTGGAAGAGATAATATAGAAGATTTTTTCACTCATGTTAGTACTACTGAAGATTTTGAAGATAGACACTTGGTAGAACTTGCTCCTACTTATGAAATTGCTGCTGCTTCTTTAGTTCACATGTTGGAAACTAAATTTGTTAATCTTAATCCTATAATCCAACACATGTTTCTCAGACTTGGTGATATGGAAGAAGGGGAAAAGAAAGATTTTGTTTTAGAAACCCTTCTTAAAGAATTTGGTGGTGTAGCAAGAGAGGCTAGAAAAGTCTTTATCAAATATAAGATGCTTGGTTCTTGCACCAACTTTGCTAGTACCCTTGAAAAGATGGAAATTGATAGAATAAAGTACACTAATAATATTAATGATGTAGGGGATATTAAGACATCAATACCTTGCAAGCTCGCAGGAATGTTCGAGGCACTAGAAAAGAATTATGATTGGATTGTTCCTGAAAATTTGTTTAATGAGAATAGCAAGCCTAAGAGTAATGAAAAGGGAGCCTCTGAAACTTACATAGATAAGATAACATGCATTGTTGAGGTAACTCCCAACACCCCTGGTAAGAATGTCGATGCTTCATCTCTTGATAATACTTGATACACACTTTCTGCGCCTAGCTGAAAGGCGTTAAAGAAAAGCGCTTATGGGAGACAACCCATGTTTTTACTACAGTACTTTGTTTTATATTTGAGTCTTGGAAGTTGTTTACTACTGTAGCAACCTCTCCTTATCATGTTTTTGTGCCAAGTAAAGTCTCTATGGTAAAGTTGATGCTAGATTTGGATTGCTGCACAGAAACAGCATTGCTGTCTGTCACGAATTCGCGCAGAAGTCTCTGTAAAAAAACCAAAAAATATCTGCAAATTTACGTGTGTGATCCTCAGATATGTACGCAACTTTCATTAGTTTTGAGTTTTTCCGTTTGAGCAAGTTAAGTGCCCCTTCCAGGTTCATCTTTACGAACTGTTCTGTTTTTGACAGATTCTGCCTTTTATTTCGCATTGCCTCTTTTGCTATGTTGGATGAATTTCTTTGATCCATTAATGTCCAGTAGCTTTGTGCAATGTCCAGAAGTATTAATAATGATTGTGTCACCTCTGAACATGTGAATTTTTGATTATGCACTAACCCTCTAATGAGTTTGCTTGAAGTTTGGTGTGAAGGAAGTTTTCAAGGGTCAAGAGAGGAGTATGATATACTAAGATCAAGAGGAGTGAAAGCTCTAAGCTTGGGGATGCCCCGGTGGTTCACCCCTGCATATTTTAAGAAGACTCAAGTGTCTAAGCTTGGGGATGCCCAAGGCATCCCCTTCTTCATCGACAACATCATCAGGTTCCTCCCCTGAAACTATATTTTTATTTAGTCACATCTTATGTACTTTGCTTGGAGCGTCGGTTTGTTTTTGTTTTTGTTTTTGTTTGAATAAAATGGATCCTAGCATTCATTGTGTGGGAGAGAGACACGCTCCACTGTTGCATATGGACAAATATGTCCTTAGGCTTTACTCATAGTATTCATGGCGAAGGTTGAATCTTCTTCGTTAAATTGTTATATGGTTGGAATCGGGAAATGCTACATGTAGTAATTCTAAAATGTCTTGGATAATTTGATACTTGGCAATTGTTGTGCTCATGTTTAAGCTCTTGCATCATATACTTTGCACCCATTAATGAAGAAATACATAGAGCTTGCTAAAATTTGGTTTGCATATTTGGTCTCTCTAAAGTCTAGATAATTTCTAGTATTGAGTTTTGAATAACAAGGAAGACGGTGTAGAGTCTTATAATGTTTACAATATGTCTTTTATGTGAGTTTTGCTACACCGGTTCATCCTTGTGTTTGTTTCAAATAACCTTGCTAGCCTAAACCTTGTATCGAGAGGGAATACTTCTCATGCATCCAAAATCCTTGAGCCAACCACTATGCCATTTGTGTCCACCATACCTACCTACTACATGGTATTTCTCCGCCATTCCAAAGTAAATTGCTTGAGTGCTACCATTAAATTTCCATCATTCGCCTTGCAATATATAGCTCATGGGACAAAATAGCCTTAAAAACTATTGTGGTATTGAATATGTACTTATGCACTTTATCTCTTATTAAGTTGCTTGTTGTGCGATAACCATGTTCCTGGGGACGCCATCAACTCTTTGTTGAATATCATGTGAGTTGCTATGCATGTCCGTCTTGTCTGAAGTATGGGAGATCTACCACTTAATGGTTAGAGCATGCATATTGTTAGAGAAGAACATTGGGCCGCTAACTAAAACCATGAATCATGGTGGAAGTTTCAGTTTTGGACATATATCCTCAATCTCATATGAGAACACTAATTGTTGCTACATGCTTATGCATTAAAGAGGAGTCCATTATCTGTTGTCCATGTTGTCCCTGTATGGATGTCTAAGTTGAGAATAATCAAAAGCGAGAAATCCAAAATGCGAGCTTTCTCCATAGACCTTTGTACAGGCGGCATGGAGGTACCCCTTTGTGACACTTGGTTAAAACATGTGTATTGCGATGATCCTGGTAGTCCAAGCTAATTAGGACAAGGTGCGGGCACTATTAGTATACTATGCATGAGGCTTGCAACTTGTAAGATATAATTTACATGATACATATGCTTTATTACTACCGTTGACAAAATTGTTTCATGTTTTCAAAATAAAAGCTCTAGCACAAATATAGCAATCGATGCTTTCCTCTTTGAAGGACCTTTCTTTTACTTTTATGTTGAGTCAGTTCACCTATCTCTCTCCACCTCAAGAAGCAAACACTTGTGTGAACTGTGCATTGATTCCTACATACTTGCATATTGCACTTGTTATATTACTTTACATTGACAATATCCATGATATATACATGTTATAAGTTGAAAGCAACCGCTGAAACTTAATCTTCTTTTGTGTTGCTTCAATACCTTTACTTTGATTTATTGCTTTATGAGTTAACTCTTATGCAAGACTTATTGATGCTTGTCTTGAAGTACTATTCATGAAAAGTCTTTGCTTTATGATTCATTTGGTTACTCATGTCATTACCATTGTTTTGATCGCTGCATTCATTACATATGCTTACAATAGTATGATCAAGGTTATGATGGCATGTCACTCCAGAAATTATCTTTGTTATCGTTTACCTGCTCGGGACGAGCAGGAACTAAGCTTGGGGATGCTTGATACGTCCCAAACGTATCTATAATTTCTTATGTTCCATGCCACATTATTGATGATATCTACATGTTTTATACACATTATATGTCGTATTTATGCATTTTCCGGCACTAACCTATTAACAAGATGCCGAAGGGCCATGTTTTATACACATTAGAAATCCTACAAAGGAAATATTCTCGGAATTGGACGAAATCAACGCCCAGGGTCCTATTTTGCCACGAAGCTTCCAGAAGACCGAAAGGGAAACGAAGTGAGGCGACGAGGCGGCGACACGCCAGGGCGGCGCGGCCCACCTCCTGGCCGCGCGGCCCTGTTGTGTGGGCCCCTCGCGTCGCCTCCTGACCTACCCTTTCGCCTACTTAAAGCCTCCGTCGCGAAACCCCCAGTACCGAGAGCCACGATACGGAAAACCTTACTGAGACGCCGCCGCCGCCAATCCCATCTCGGGGGATTCTGGAGATCGCCTCCGGCACCCTGCCGGAGAGGGGAATCATCTCCCGGAGGACTCTTCACCGCCATGATCGCCTCCGGAGTGATGAGTGAGTAGTTCACCCCTGGACTATGGGTCCATAGCAGTAGCTAGATGGTCGTCTTCTCCTTATGTGCTTCATTGTCGGATCTTGTGAGCTGCCTAACATGATCAAGATCATCTATCTGTAATGCTATATGTTGTGTTTGTCGGGATCCGATGGATAGAGAATACTATGTTATGTTAATTATCAATCTATTACATATGTGTTGTTTATGATCTTGCATGCTCTCCGTTATTAGTAGAGGCTGTGGCCAAGTTTTTACTCTTAACTCCAAGAGGGAGTATTTATGCTCGATAGTGGGTTCATGCCTCCATTAAATCTGGGACAGTGACAGAAAGTTCTAAGGTTGTGGATGTGCTGTTGCCACTAGGGATAAAACATTGATGCTATGTCCAAGGATGTAGTTATTGATTACATTACGCACCATACTTAATGCAATTGTCTGTTGTTTGCAACTTAATACTGGAAGGGGTTCGGATGATAACCTGAAGGTGGACTTTTTAGGCATAGATGCATGCTGGATAGCGGTCTATGTACTTTGTCGTAATGCCCAATTAAATCTCACAATACTTATCATATCATGTATGTGCATTGTCATGCCCTCTCTATTTGTCAATTGCCCGACTGTAATTTGTTCACCCAACATGCTATTTATCTTATGGGAGAGACACCTCTAGTGAACTGTGGGCCCCGGTCCTATTCTTTTACATCGCATACAATCTACTGCAATTGTTCTTTACTGTTTTCTGCAAACAATCATCTTCCACACAATACGGTTAATCCTTTGTTACAGCAAGCCGGTGAGATTGACAACCTCACTGTTACGTTGGGGCAAAGTACTTTGGTTGTGTTGTGTAGGTTCCACATTGGCGCCGGAATCACTGGTGTTGCGCCGCACTACATCCCTCCGCCATCAACCTTCAACGTGCTTCTTGGCTCCTCCTGGTTCGATAAACCTTGGTTTCTTTCTGAGGGAAAACTTACTGCTGTGCACATCACACCTTCCTCTTGGGGTTCCCAACGGACGTGTGTTTCACGCGCATCAGTGAGCAGGAGGTGCGAGCGAGCGAGTCGAGCGAGGCCGAGAATGAGAGAGATTTGTTTTTTTTGTGAGAGGGACAACCGAAGGATCCTGAAGGACCCAGAGACTTCCAATACGCATCCTGATGCGTCTTCTCTTGACAAAGAAGATGGCTGGGAGTTTGCGTACCTACTGCACGTGACTTGTGCTCACTGAAGTGTGGGACCTCACGCATGGGCACCACACGTAAGTGACAGACCTGTTGGTGTAAAAACTCAGTTGATTATTATAGTGCATTAGAACAAAGTTTCCTATGGATTCAAGGGTAGGAAATCCAAGTTAACTCATTTACATGACATTAATTTTTCCATGAAGCAAAGTTAACACATCTATCAATTGGTACATTTTGGAGTGACTAAGAAGGATCCAGGCTTACTTATTCGTTTTGACGTGTTAAACTTGTTTAAATCTTGCTCAAACATAGGATTTAACCAAGATTCAAATGGGCATGAAAATAAAAAAATAAAAAAATGAAATACCAATGCACATAGTCTTCTTATGTCATATAGTAAGCATTCAAGATGATAAACAAGGTCTAGACATATTCAAACCAGGCAAATCATGTATCTACTCCCTAATGACCCTAAACTCTGTCTTATGAAGTAAGGCATGAAGAGAAGTGGTTTTGGGTTTCAAACATGGAAATTTCCAAAACCTCCCAAAAGCTTGATTTTGGAATGACTAAGAAGGATCCATGGTTACCTTTTCATTTTCATATTTTAAACTTGTTTAAATCTTTCTCAAACCTAGGATTTGACCAAGATTCAAATGGGCATAAAAATTCAGGAAAAACCAAAAGATAATAAACCAAAGCACATAGCATTCTTTATGTCATATAGTAAGGCATTAAAGTTGATAAACAAGGTCTAGACATATTCAAACCAGAAAATCATGTATATATCTGCCCCTAACCTTAAACTCTGTCTTAATTATGAAGTCAATCATGAAGAGAAGTGGTTTTGGGTTTCAAACATGAAAATTTCAAGAACATCCCAAAAGCTGCTTCATTTTAGAGTGACTAAGAAGGATCCAGGCTTACCTTTTCGTTTTCATATTTTATACTTGTTTAAATCCTGGTCAAACCTAGGATTTGACCAAGATTCAAATGGGCACAAAATTCAAAAAAAATAGAAGAATGAAAAACAAAAGCACATAGTCTTCTTATGTCATATAGTAGGCATTCAAGTTGATAAACAAGGTTTAGACATGTGTTCAAACCAGACAAATAATGTATCTACCCCCTAACCATAAACTCAGTCGATCTTATGAAGTCTAGCATGAAGAGAAGTCGTATTGGTTTCAAACATGGAAATTTCAAGAACCTCCCAAAAGCTTCATTTTAGAGTGACTAGAAAAGATCCAGGCTTGCCTTTTCATTTTCATGTTTTAAAATTGTTTAAATCTTGGTCAAACCTAGCTAGTATTTGACCAAGATTCAAATGGGCATAAAATTCGATAAAATGAAAAAAATGAAAAACCAAAGCACATAGCCTTCTTATGTCATATATATATAGTAAGCCTTCAAGTTTATGAACAAGGTCTAGACATATTCAAAACAGAAAAAGCATGTATCTACCCCTAACCCTTAACTATGTCTTATGAAGTCAAGCATGAAGAGAAGTGGTTTTGGGTTTCAAACATGGAAATTTCAAAAACTTCCCAAAAGCTTAATTTTAGAGTGAATAAGAAGGATCCAAGCTTACCTTTTCATTTCCAGGATTTATGTTTGTTTAAATCTTGGTCAAACATAGGATTTGACCAACACACATATAGTCTTCTTATGTCATATACTAAGCATTCAAGTTGATAAACAAGAATGCATGTCTAGACATATATATTCAAACCCGACAAATCATGTATCTACCCCAAACCCTAAACTCTGTCTTATGAAGTCAACCATGAAGAGAAGTGGTTTTGGGTTTCAAACATTGAGATTTCAAGAACCCCCTCAAAAGCTTCATTTTAGAATGACTAAGAATGATCCAGGCTTACCTTTTCATTTTATGTTTTAAACTTGTTTAAATCTTGGTCAAACCTAGGATTTGACCAAGATTCAAATGGGCATAAACATTCAGAAAAAAACAAAAAATGAAAAACCAACGCACATATAGTCTTCTTATGTCATATAGTAAGCATTCAAGTTGATGAACAAGGTCTAGACATATTCAAAACAGAAAAAGCATGTATCTACCCCCTAACCCTTAACTTTGTCTTATGAAGTCAGGCATGAAGATAAGTGGTTTTGGGTTTCAAACATGGAAATTTCAAAAACATCCCATGTCGTCGTGGTGAACAGACAGATGCCATAGGATGGCTTAGATTGGGGCCGAATGGACGCTAGAGGATTCGGGGGAGGGTTTGCGATTAGATGGGATGAACTTCCGGATGCTTTCCTCAAGAACACAACCAAAGGCCGGTATGCAAGAAGAGAGACAAGAGGAAGAACTCTTCACTAGATCGCTAGCTTCATCGATCTCAACATGATTACAAGTGCTTGGATACAAGTTCTATGGTCTAATCTCCTCTGTGGACACGCGCCTGTATGAGGCAGTACCCCCTCTCCTTATATAGGGGAGAGGGTGGCTTACAGAACAAGAAACCCTAATGGCATCTTTGACTGGACAAACTACTTTACAAAGCTACTTTAATCATAGATGACGCCGGAGTCTTCTTTAATCAGGGACGCTGACGTCCTCCGGCTTCTTTCAGCGTCATCTCTCTCTTTGGTGCCAGGGCTCTGATTAAAGCCGCTTTGCTTAGCTCATCCTTGTCTTCTTGCTCTGAAGAGAATCTTTGACCAGTCCTACCGACAGGCCCTTCTTTCCGGTATCTTCCTTACCAGGCTCCGGTATACCCCTCTTGGGGATACCGGCTTAGCTTCACTTAGCCAAACTCTTACTTTCGTGCTCCGGTAAGAATATTAAACCGGTATCTCGATGGCTCAAACCATCCGGTTTGGCATGCCTTTGACATACCGGGGGTTATCCCCCCAACATTAGTCCCCGAAGCTGGTATAGTCTGGCGGATTCTATCCTACAGACCATGCCAGGTTTTCATGTTTTTAGGATACCGGTTTAATCTCTCCGGCTTTGAGCTTGGATCCGGCATCTTTGCCCCTATTTGTCTTTATTTCTCTTTGCAAGGAATTCCCCGGCATCTCTTTTCTCCGGTATCATTCGCATTTACTCTTTCCTCGGCGAAGTCGAGAATATCTTGGGCCCCGCGCCTGTCAGTGACATGCGCACTGTTAACTGGCGCGCCAGTGTCAGTTGTCACTTCGCTTCGACTCCCGCGCGCTCATTAAATGCACCACTGCGGATCCCACTAGCCACTTCGGATCTCGTGTGTGCCTCCGTGTGGCTTCTTATTTTTTCGCGTGTACTTCCTCGCCACGTGGCGGCCCGTGGTGCGAACCGTCGTGGGCCGCGAGGCGAACCGCCGCGGCCCGTCGGTTTTCGGCCCACCTTCTCTCTTCTTTATAAGGAGAACTGCCCTTTCTTCTTCCTCTTCTTGCATCCCCCAACCTTCGCGCACAGTACTCCTCGCCTCTGCGCCTTCGCCGCTCTTCGTCCGCCGTCGTTCGCTTGAGCTCTGTTGCCCGGCGAACTCACGCCGCGTTTCCGCCGGACCTCGCCGTGCGGAAATCTTCCGCAGCACCTCCGTCGCGCCCGCAGCATTCTTGCTTCTTCGCGTCCTTCTCCGCTTCACCGTCGACGGTGCTCGTCGGCGACAGTAGGTCCGCTCCTTCGCCGGCGAATGTCTTCCCCAGCAACTGCGCCGCTCGAGGTTAGTGCCAATCTTACTTTGCTTGCCATTTGCTTGTTTTCTAGATCTTGGGTCGATAGTGTTCTTATTTCCTCTTTTTCTTTGATTTTCTTCTTACTCGTAGATCTTCGCACGGGGTTCAACTGTGGGATTTCTGTTTTTTCGCCTCCAAACCCATGTCTTGCGAGGAATCTTCCTCTGCTTCGTCTTCTTCCCCCTCCGGTAGCCGGCGTAGACAATCTCCCGGTGAACCTACGGCTTCAGATCCGATGGATACCGATTCCGGCAACCAGCAGGGATCCGGTAGCCGCCAAGAATCTAGTAGCCAGCAGGGATCCGGTAGCCGCCAAGAATCCGGTAGCCACCTAGAATCCGGTAGTTCTAGCCAAGCATCCGGTAGCTCTGGCCAAGCATCCGGCGGAGAACCTTCCCCCATCACTCGTGGAGCCTGGATGGGCTCCAATGTTACCGAATACGAGATCGATTGGCTATACCAATCCCGCAGGATTCCGGAAGGAGTAACCTGCCGGCTTCCCGGTGACGAAATTGAACCGGAGCCCCAGCCCGGTGAACATGTTGTTTTCTTTGCTCATTTTGAGCGTGGCTTCGGCCTTCCTGCCTCGCCTTTTTTCCGGGAGTTCTTAGATTTCTATGAACTCCAACCTCATCACCTTCCTGGCAATGCCGTCTTTTACCTTTCCTGCTATGCCACCTTCATGGAGGCCTACATCGGCATTCGTCCCACTCGTGAGACGTTTGCCCGCTTCTTTTCTCTGCGGATTAATTCCGTTCAGGGCAAGGAAATTCCTAAGCCCAAGCCGCCTGTGGAGTGCGGGTCTTGCATCGTTGGCTCCCGCCAGGGGAGTCCTTTCTTTAAGTTCATCGGCCTCGAGTCCTGTCGCGCCTGGCAAGGAACTTTATTCTACGTGAAGATCAACGGCCGCGCAAATCTCATTGATCTTCCGCCGTTCAAAGTGGGGCCTCCCAGTAGAGCCAACTGGAGTTATAACCCGACGACGGATCATATCGAAACCAACCGGGTGGTACGCCTCATGGCCTCTTTGAAGAAGGAGACCAACATCTGCTCGGATGATATCATCCGCACTTTTATTTCGCGCCGGGTGCTTCCTCTCAAGCGCCGGATGCATAGGATGAGCGAGATGTATGGTCCTGGCGATCCCACCAAGATCACAGGCCGTCCCCTTAGCAAGAAGGACGTCGTCCGCAAGGCTAAGCAGATCTGCCAAACTGCTATGCTGTTTGACTGGGAATGGGGCCTCCTTCCCCTCAGCACTACTAACCCTCCGACCCAAGAAGTAAGAGATTACGCAATTAGGGTCGGTTTTGCCGGTAACCTTTTGCTCTTGTTAACCCTCTTTTTTTTCGTGTTTCAGGCCAAGGACCGCTTCCCCCTCATTCAAGCAGAGCGGCGAGGGATCTGCGTGAAGCGCGCCCTTGACTCCGTCGACCCAGATCCCTACATTTTTTTGGAAAGATCTGAAGATGGGAAAGACCCCAGCCTCGCGCCTTGGCAGGTCTCCGCCGGAGCCAACCGGTTCTTCGGATGATCTGACCATGCTTGAGGTATTTTTCTTTTCCGGTCTCTTCTTCTTTCATTGTTGCTTTTTCACGAATCGCTTCTTAACCATTTTTAACTCATAGGTCCACGAGCACGTGCCGCCCTTGCGCGCCGAGGCTGGCTCCGAGTGTGTGGACAAACTCATGGCCCAGGGCCAAAAGAACAAGATGCCGGCATCTGATGCCGGTTCCAGTCAGGCCCCTCCCTCCAAGCGCTTCCGTACTGAGCCCTTGGGGGAGAAGGAAGTGGGCATGCGTCGCTACGGGCGCAAGCAGATGCCGACTGCCTCCGGGTAAGTTTCTTGTTTTCTTGCTTGCCTCTTTTTGCCAAGTTCTTTTTCCGGTTGCTTTTCTCCAACTGTTTTTCTTTCTTATTCTCAGCCCTGCAGTCAAGCTTGGCTCAAGGCCAGCGGGCTCTGAAGGTTCCGCAAGGACCTCAACCCCTCCTCCTCGCTCAAGCCCGGCACCATCTGGTGCCGACAACACCTCTGCCTCCCCTCTGGGGGGCACAACAAGTTTGGGGCGTGCGGCCCCTACACCGCCAGAACACCGCACGGAGGAGGATCTTTCCTTCCTTCCAGAGAAACAGGATACCGGCGCCAGCAACATCGGCGCCGAGGAAGAAGCTGCCGGGCGGGCGGAGCCTTCGGCTCCTCCCGTCCTTGAAAAGAAGACAACTTCCGCGCCGGGAACTTCCGCGCCGGAAAGTTCCAACCTGGGTGACGCGCCTAGCACTCCCCCTTCTCCACGAACTATTCTAATGCCACCGCCAGATGCTCCTCGCATCAAGCCCTCCGGGGCTGCTCCAACTGCGCCGCCGCCCAAGATCTCCAAGCTTATCAAGGGGAAGGCGACGGCCCCCAACGCCCCTTCCGACGGCCAGCAGCCCCTGGTGCTGCACGTCTCCAAGGCTGCCAGTGCTGCTAGCAAGAAGGCCACCGGCCCGCTTGGCCGTATCACTGAGTTCCAGCGCGGGGGCCGGGAGCTGGGGCATCTGCTGCCCTACGCCCAGAAGTGGAACGCCGCAGATATGACTCCGGCGACCCGCGGTATGGGCAAGGACAAGCTGCCGGCACCTGACCCTGTTGGGGACCAGTCTTCCGAGGAGCACTTCATGCGGCTTCGCTGCGCCGTGAAGGAGCTCGACAGCGCGTGGTATGATGCCACGAACAACTTGATGGTACGCTTTACTAATTCTTTTCAACTTTAACCGGTTTCCTTGCTTCCGGATTTTTTTCTATCTTTTCTTTAGTTTCATGCCGGTTCCTCTCTTGTCTATCTTCCGAGTCCCCGAGTTTTGTGGTGAGAGCGCAGCTTTTAGCACAAAACTTTAACTTAAAAACTTAGCGTGAAACCGGCACTGCCAGTCCCCGAGTTTTGGGTTAAGAACTTTGTTCTTATCGCGAGACTTAGCTTAAAAACGCGCAAAACTAGCACTGCCAGTCCCCGAGTTTCGGGTTAAGAACCTTGTTCTTAGCGCAAAACTTAGCTTAAAACGCGCGAAACTAGCACTGCCAGTCCCCGAGTTTCGGGTTAAGAACCTTGTTCTTAGCGCAAAACTTAGCTTAAAACGCGCGAAACTAGCACTGCCAGTCCCCGAGTTTCGGTTTAAGAACCTTGTTCTTAGCGCAAAACTTAGCTAATCTCTTTTTCTTGAACAGCTCACGGCTGACGCTCGGAAGGCCCTCTTTGAGGAGCTTCTATGGGAACATCGGGACCTCGCTGAGGCACATGATAAGTGCCAAGGTAAGTTTTTGTACCACCGGCATCTTCTTACCGGAAACCTTTTTTCCTCCTAACATTTATAATTTTTGCTTAACAAAGGATCCCTAAGCTTCCATTGAGGCTCTCAAGGAGCAGCTCGCCGCCGCCCAACGTACAATTTTTCCTCTTTCCTGTTAGCTTGGTTTTCTTTTCATCTTAACCAGCACAATTTTGTTAACACCTTCTTTTCCGGGCCACAGGGGAGAAGGATCAGCTCATCCGGCGGCATCAGGAGGAGCTGAGCGCCCAAAAGATCAGCTACCAGGAGCTCAAGTCCCAGTTCATCCAGCTGGGGCTTGATCATGCTAAGGCTTTCAAAGCTGCTGAAGCTGATGCAGCGGCCAAGATGAATGAGGCTCTTGAAGATGCCGGCAACGCCAACATGGTGTTGCTAGCTGAGCTGGAGGAGCTGGCCAAAGCCCGGAAGGCTGCCGAGGAAAAAGCTGCACGGCTGGAGGCGGAGCAGAAGGAGTGCAACCGGCTGGTCTTGCAAACTGACACACATGCCTACCGTAAGTCCTTTCCTTTTGCACTTTCTGACTACTGCCCACAAGCCTTTTTTCTTCTGATCGCATTTTCTTTTCGTTATCTTTCCTTCCGGTTGTATTTTCTTCCGGATTCCTTTCCTTAGCCTTTTTCTTTCTTTGCACAGGCCTCTTCCCGGACTCTCAGAGGTTTGCTGTCAAGAAGGTTGACGAGCGCCGCACTGCCAAGGGCCAAGAGAATCTTGGCGCGCCATGGACCCCCTATGACCATCTGGTCGCGCTGAGCGCGCGGGTGTCTCATATGCGCGCCATAGATCGCAACTTGTCTGACATTCCTGATGTAGCTACCCAGCTCTTCAGGACTTTGTGGCCTGGCGAGGAGGTGCCGGATACTTTCTCACTGATCAGCGACCGCCTTAAGGGCGCCGGCAAGAGGATCCACGAGTGGCAGTGCTCTGCTGCCCGTGCTGGAGCAGACTCTGCCCTCTGCGTCGCTTGCTCATGGTATCCGGAGCTGAACTTGGATGCCCTCACCGGAGTCCGCGAAGGCGCGGAAACCGATCTGGACCCGATTCTTACCGCTAAGCGGCAGGATCGCGCGTACCACATCGCGGAGTACGCTGACATGCGCACCTTCATCCCTCCCCCTCCTGACGTCCAAGATTATCTCGACGAGGAGGAGGATGAAGCCGAGGAGGAGCCTCTGGGCCATGCTGGTGCTGGCGATGCCCCTCCTGAAGCCCCCGCTGCCTGATTATCTACTTGCTTGAAGATTTACCTGTGTTATGCTATCTGGTCCTGCGTATCTCAAAACAATGTCCCGTTAAATTCTACCCCGGTATGCCGGGGTTTATGATGTAAAACTCTAAATTCGCTTTTGGTTGCCGTACAACAGTTTATGCCGGTAAGTTATACCGGTAGTCAATTATCTTAAGTTTGCCTTAGCATATTTGCTTTTGGTTTTGCTTTTATCCTGCACTGCAAAGATTTCCAAATTGTTTCCGCATCCAATTCGATGCACACTTGGTTCTTTTGCCTTGGCTCTGCCTGCCTTCTCTGGGCGTTCTTTGGCGTATGAGCGCAAGGTTCTTTCACCAAACAAGCATTTTCTTGAACTTAGAAATAACTTCGAAATTTTGCAAAAAACCGGTTTAACCGGGGTTAGTTAAATTTTTCCGGATTGTTTGTTCCCACTCTCTCTCTTCGCGGTTCACGTGCTTAGTTGCTACCGGTTTATCTTGCTTGCCATGAAGCCGGTTTGCGGACAGCAGCAGAGTCGAAGACTCCGGTAGGTTTAGCACGCTACTAAACCGAAAAGAAAAAATGTTCACCAAGCAGCCGGTGAACTGAAAAAATAGACATGTTGCATGCAACTTAGGTTGGGGTAGTCCCCGAGATTCATTTGAGGTTCCGACATCTTTTATTCATAGCATGTAAGGTACAAAAAGGAACTTCTTACTCCACAACTTCAAGAGTAGAAAGGACGCAATAGAGCTACGTTCCACGGACGCTTGCTCTCCTCTCCGGACCTATCCGCCTTTCCTTTTTTCCACTCCTGTGCATCGATCAAGTAGTATGCATCATTGTGAAGCACCTTGCTTACAATGAAGGGACCTTCCCATGGTGGTGAGAGCTTATGCCGGCCTTCAGTGCGCTGCGCTAGGCGTAGCACCAGATCTCCTTCCCGGAAAAGTCTCGGGTTAACCTTCCGGCTATGATAGCGTCTGAGGTTTTGCTGGTAAATGGTTGTTCTTGCCAAAGCCAGCTCTCTTGCTTCTTCTAGCAAGTCCACATCATTTTCTCTGGCCTCTTTGACCTCTTGCTCAGTATAGAGCTGTACCCTTGGTGAATCATGAATGATGTCAGTTGGTATGACTGCTTCTGCTCCGTATACCATGAAGAATGGAGTGTACCCAGTGGACCGGTTTGGAGTTGTTCTTATGCTCCACAACACTGATGGTAGCTCATCAAGCCAACACCCCGGTGACTTTTCTACCGCCTCAACGAGCCTTGGTTTGATACCGGAAAGTACCAAAGCATTCATCCTTTCCACTTGGCCATTGCCTTGTGGGTGTGCCACTGAGCACAAATCCAACCGGATGTTGTTGTCCTCACAAAACCTTTTGAACTCACCTTGAGCAAAGTTGGTTCCATTGTCAGTGATGATGCTGTGCGGGTATCCATACCACAAAATGACATCTTTTAAGAACTTCACCGATGTATGCCCATCACATTTTGCGATAGGTTTCACTTCTAGCCATTTGGTGAATTTATCCACCATAACCAAGATGTGAGTCATGTTGCTCCTTGCAGTTTTGAATGGGCCGACCATATCGAGGCACCAAACGGCAAACGGCCATGTTAATGGTATTGTTTTTAAACCGGACGCTGGGGTATGATTTTGCTTGGCGTACCTCTGGCACCCGTTGCATTTTCTTACTAAATCCTCAGCGTTTTCCAAAGCAGTGGGCCAATAAAACCCATGCCGGAATACTTTTGCTACCAGCGCCCTTGATGAAGCATGATGTCCACATTCTCCTTGGTGAATCTCCTCAAGCATTTCTTTCCCTTCTTCCGGTTCCACACATCTTTGAAGGACACCGGTAACGCTTCTCTTGTACACCTCACCATTGATGAATGTATATGCTTTGGACCTTCTTTGGATTCTCCTTGATTCATTTTCGTCATCCGGCAAGGTGCCGTTGATCAGGAATTCCTTAATAGGTTTAACCCACGACGGTGTCTCTCGAACCAAAAACACCGGTGCATCTATCTCCATGCTATCTACCAGCATCGTTTCTTTCGGTACGGCTGCAGCAGTCCCCGAGCTTGCCGGAGCAGTCCCCGGGTTTCCTTCATCGATATCCATGGGTACTACATGCGATTCCGGTACGAAAATTGATTCCGATTCCGGGCTTGGTTTGATCGATGGTACTCTTAAGTGAGCTAAAGCTATTCCGGGAGGAATTTCTTGCCTGGATGAGCCCAGCTTGGACAAAGCATCCGCGGCTTCATTTTCTGCGCGCGGCACATGGTGAAACTCACACCCTTCGAAGAATCTGGCAATCTTTTGCATGTGAAACCGGTACGAGGCCATGTTGGCATCTTTTGCATCCCAATCCCCGGAACACTGCTGTACCACAAGATCTGAATCTCCATAGCAAATGATCCGGTGTGCACCGATTTCTTTTGCGACCTTAAGACCATGGATCAAAGCTTCGTATTCAGCGACATTGTTTGATGCCCTGAAATGTACTTGCAAAACATACCGAAGGTGATCTCCTTTTGGCGAGGTAAGCACCACACCAGCACCTAGACCCTCTTTGAGTTTGGATCCATCAAAGTGCATTTTCCAGTATTCTATCTTCTGATCTGGCGGTTTGTATTGCATCTCCGCCCAATCGACGAGGAAGTCAGCCAAAGCCTGTGATTTTATGGCATCTCTTCTTTCGTACGCTGGTACATATGGTGAAATCTGGATTGCCCACTTTGCAATCCTTCCGCTAGCGTCCTTGTTGCACATGATATCGGAGATTGGTGCTTCACTCACCACCTTCATAGGATGTTCTTCAAAGTAATGCTTGAGTTTTGTGGCGGCCATGTACACGCCATAAGTCATCTTTTGGAAGTGAGGGTAGTTTTGTTTTGAGAGGGAGAGCACCTCGCTCAGGTAGTATACCGGCCTCTGGACGGTTTTTCCTTCCTCTTCTCTTTCAACCACAACCACTACGCTCACAACCCGGTTTGTTGCTGATATGTATAATAGCTTAGGCTCTCTTTCTAGAGGTGAAGCCAGTATAGGTGCTGTGGCCAGCATTGTTTTCAGTTCTTTAAATGCTGCGTCTGCCTGAGGGGTCCAGACGAACGCATCGGATTTTTTCATTAGAGCGTATAATGGCAAAGCTTTCTCTCCTAGCCTGCTTACGAACCGGCTTAGCGATGCCAAGCTTCCGGTAAATTTTTGCACATCTTTTAGCTCTCGTGGGATAGTCATTCTTTCTATCGCCCGGATTTTTACCGGATTGACTTCAATGCCCCGGCTTGACACAAGGAAACCGAGCAATTTGCCGGTAGGGACACCGAAAGTGCATTTTGCCGGATTAAGCTTCATCCGGAACCGTCTTAGGTTATCGAATGTTTGCCGGACGTCATCGATTAAGGTGTTCTTTACCTTAGTTTTTATCACAATGTCGTCTACATAGACTTGCACATTCTTTCCGATTTGATCAAACAAGCATTTTTGCATACAGCGCTGGTACGTTGCACCAGCGTTGCGCAAACCAAAGGGCATAGTGACATAGCAATAAGCCCCATGCGGGGTAATGAACGCATTTTTTATTTGATCTTCCTTTTTCAAGGGAATTTGGTGGAAACCGGAATACGCGTCCAGGAAGGACAACAACTCACACCCAGCAGTTGAATCAATCACTTGATCGATCCGTGGCAAAGGAAAAGGATCTCTTGGGCAAGCCTTGTTTAGGTTGGTGTAGTCGATGCACATGCGCCATACCTTTGGAGCTTTTGCTTCCAGGTTCTCATCTTTTTTCTTTTCGACCATTACCGGATTGGCCAGCCACTCTGTGTGCGTGACCTCCACAATGAATCCGGCAACGAGCAGTTTAGTCACTTCTTCTCCAATAATCTTCCTCCTATCTTCGGCGAACCGGCGCAAGGGTTGCCGCACCGGCTTAGCGTCTTTCCTGACATTTAAAGAGTGCTCACCTAGCTCCCTCGGAACACCCACCAAGTCATCAGTTGACCAGGCAAAGATATTCCGATTCTCACGGAGGAAGCTGACGAGCGCGTTTTCCTATGCTTGATCGAGTCCGGCACCAATGCGAACGGTGCGCTCTGGGTAAGCCGGATCCAGCACAATGTCCTTTGTTTCATTTGTCGGCTTGAAGGCCGGTGAGCCCAAGCTTCCATTCATTGCCGCTAAACTCAACTGTGAGGACTGAGCCAGCGCAACCGCGGTTTGCATTCTTCTTTTTTTCCTCCGCGATCACCAGCGATTCCGCTAGGTTTGATCCGGCAGATGCAGTTTCCAGTGAGACCTTATAGTTCCCCACCACAGTTAAGGGTCCACGAGGTGCCGGCATTTTCATCTTGAGGTAAGCTGTATGAGTTGTAGCCATGAAAGCTGCCAACGCTGGTCTTCCCAGCAACGCATGGTAAGGACTGTCTAGGTCCACCACCTCAAACTCAACATTTTCAACCCGGCAATTGTCACGTCCTCCAAACGCTACATCCACCCGAACTTTTCCTACCAGAGCACAGGACAAGCCCGGAACGATTCCGTGGAACGTTGTACGCGTTGGCTGAAGCATGTTTTCTGTTATGCCCAGCGTATTGATGCGTGTGGTTGACACGTCCGTTGGGAACCCCAAGAGGAAGGTGTGATGCGCACAGCGGCAAGTTTCCCTCAGTAAGAAACCAAGGTTTAATCGAACCAGTAGGAGTCAAGAAGCACGTTGAAGGTTGATGGCGGCGGGATGTAGTGCGGCGCAACACCAAAGATTCCGGCGCCAACGTGGAACCTGCACAACACAACCAAAGTACTTTGCCCCAACGAAACAGTGAGGTTGTCAATCTCACCGGCTTGCTGTAACAAAGGGTTAACCGTATTGTGTGGAAGATGATTGTTTGCAGAAAATAGTAGAACAGTATTGCAGTAGATTGTATTTCAGTATAGAGAATTGGACCGGGGTCCACAGTTCACTAGAGGTGTCTCTCCCATAAGATAAACAGCATGTTGGGTGAACAAATTACAGTTGGGCAATTGACAAATAAAGAGGGCATGACCATGCACATACATATTATGATGAGTATAGTGAGATTTAATTGGGCATTACGACAAAGTACATAAACCGCCATCCAGCATGCATCTATGCCTAAAAAGTCCACCTTCAGGTTATCATCCGAACCCCCTCCAGTATTAAGTTGCTAACAACAGACAATTGCATTAAGTATTGCGCGTAATGTACTCAGTAACTACATCCTTGAACATAGCACTAATGTTTTATCCCTAGTGGCAACAGCACATCCACAACCTTAGAACTTTCTGCCACTGTCCCAGATATCAATGGAGGCATGAACCCACTATCGAGCATAAATACTCCCTCTTGGAGTTACAAGCATCTACTTGGCCAGAGCATCTACTAGTAACGGAGAGCATGCAAGATCATAAACAACACATAGACATAACTTTGATAATCAACATAACAAGTATTCTCTATTCATCGGATCCCAACAAACGCAACATACAGAATTACAGATAGATGATCTTGATCATGTTAGGCAGCTCACAAGATCCGACAATGAAGCACAATGGGGAGAAGACAACCATCTAGCTACTGCTATGGACCCATAGTCCAGGGGTAGACTACTCACACATCACTCCGGAGGCGACCATGGCGGCGTAGAGTCCTCCGGGAGATGATTCCCCTCTCCGGCAGGGTGCCGGAGGCGATCTCCTGAATCCCCCGAGATGGGATCGGCGGCGGCGGCGTCTCTGGAAGGTTTTCCGTATCGTGGCTCTCGGTACTGGGGGTTTCGCGACGGAGGCTTTAAGTAGGCGGAAGGGCAGTTCAGGGGGCGGCACGAGGGGCCCACACCACAGGGCCGCGCGGCCAAGGGGGGGGGCCGCGCCGCCCTAGGGTGTGGCCACCTCGTGGCCCCACTTCGTCTCCTCTTCGGTCTTCTGGAAGCTTTGTGGCAAAATAGGACCCTGGGCGTTGATTTCGTCCAATTCCGAGAATATTTCGTTACTAGGATTTCTGAAACCAAAAACAGCAGAAAACAGCAACTGGCACTTCGACATCTTGTTAATAGGTTAGTTCCAGAAAATACATGAATATGACATAAAGTGTGCATAAAACATGTAGATAACATCAATAATGTGGCATGGAACATAAGAAATTATCGATACGTCGGAGACATATCAGCATCCCCAAGCTTAGTTCTGCTCGTCCCGAGCAGGTAAAACGATAACACAGATAATTTCTGGAGTGACATGCCATCATAACCTTGATCATACTATTTGTAAAGCATATGTAGTGAATGCAGCGATCAAAACAATGTATATGACATGAGTAAACAAGTGAATCATATAGCAAAGACTCTTCATGAATAGCACTTCAAGACAAGCATCAATAAGTCTTGCATAAGAGTTAACTCATAAAGCAATAATTCAAAGCAAAGGCATTGAAGCAACACAAAGGAAGATTAAGTTTCAGCGGTTGCTTTCAACTTATAACATGTATATCTCATGGATATTGTCAACATAGAGTAATATAATAAGTGCAATAAGCAAGTATGTAGGAATCAATGCACAGTTCACACAAGTGTTTGCTTCTTGAGGTGGAGAGAAATAGGTGAACTGACTCAACAATGAAAGTAAAAGAATGGTCCTCCATAGAGGAAAAGCATCGATTGCTATATTTGTGCTAGAGCTTTGATTTTGAAAACATGAAACAATTTTGTCAACGGTAGTAATAAAGCATATGTATCATGTAAATTATATCTTACAAGTTGCAAGCCTCATGCATAGTATACTAATAGTGCCCGCACCTTGTCCTAATTAGCTTGGACTACCGGATCATCACAATGCACATGTTTTAACCAGGTGTCCCAAAGGGGTACCTCTATGCCGCCTGTACAAAGGTCTAAGGAGAAAGCTCGCATTGGATTTCTCGCTATTGATTATTCTCAAATTAGACATCCATACCGGGACAACATAGACAACAGATAATGGACTCCTCTTTTATGCATAAGCATGTAACAACAATTAATAATTTTCTCATATGAGATTGAGGATGTATGTCCAAAACTGAAACTTCCACCATGGATCATGGCTTTAGTTAGCGGCCCAATGTTCTTCTCTAACAATATGCATGCTTAACCATAAGGTGGTAGATCGCTCTTACTTCAGACAAGACGAACATGCATAGCAACTCACATGAAATTCAACAAAGAGTAGTTGATGGCGTCACCAGTGAACATGGTTATCGCGCAACAAGCAACTTAATAAGAGATAAAGTGCATAATTACATATTCAATACCACAATAGTTTTTAAGCTATTTGTCCCATGAGCTATATATTGCAAAGGTGAATGATGGAATTTTAAAGGTAGCACTCAAGCAATTTACTTTGGAATGGCGGAAAATACCATGTAGTAGGTAGGTATGGTGGACACAAATGGCATAGTGGTTGGCTCAAGTATTTTGGATGCATGAGAGGTAATCCCTCTCGATACAAGGTTTAGGCTAGCAAGGCTTATTTGAAACAAACACAAGGATGAACCGGTGCAGCAAAACTCACATAAAAGACATATTGTAAACATTATAAGACTCTACACCATCTTCCTTGTTGTTCAAACTCAATACTAGAAATTATCTAGACCTTAGAGAAACCAAATATGCAAACCAAATTTTAGCATGCTCTATGTATTTCTTCATTAATGGGTGCAAAGTATATGATGCAAGAGCTTAAACATGAGCACAACAATTGCCAAGTATCACATTACCCAAGACATTTATAGCAATTACTACATGTATCATTTTCCAATTCCAACCATATAACAATTTAACGAAGAAGAAACTTCGCCATGAATACTATGAGTAGAAACTAAGGACATACTTGTCCATATGCTACAGCGGAGCGTGTCTCTCTCCCATAAAGTGAATGCTAGGATCCATTTTATTCAAACAAAACAAAAACAAAAACAAACCGACGCTCCAAGCAAAGCACATAAGATGTGATGGAATAAAAATATAGTTTCAGGGGAGGAACCTGATAATGTTGTCGATGAAGAAGGGGATGCCTTGGGCATCCCCAAGCTTAGACGCTTGAGTCTTCTTAGAATATGCAGGGGTGAACCACCGGGGCATCCCCAAGCTTAGAGCTTTCACTCTCCTTGATCATGTTGCATCATACTCCTCTCTTGATCCTTGAAAACTTCCTCCACACCAAACTTAGAACAACTCATTAGAGGGTTAGCGACAATAAAAATTAACATGTTCAGAGGTGACACAATCATTCTTAACACTTCTGGACATTGCATAAAGCTACTGGACATTAATGGATCAAAGAAATTCATCCAACATAGCAAAAGAGGCAATGCGAAATAAAAGGCAGAATCTGTCAAAACAGAACAGTTCGTATTGACGAATTTTATCGAGGCACCAGACTTGCTCAAATGAAAATACTCAAATTGAATGAAAGTTGCGTACATATCTGTGGATCACTCACGTAAATTGGCATAATTTTCTGAGTTACCTACAGAGAAAACAGCCCAGATTCGTGACAGCAAAGAAATCTGTTTCTGCGCAGTAATCCAAATCTAGTATGAACTTTTCTATCAATGACTTTACTTGGCACAACAAAACACTAAACTAAGATAAGGAGAGGTTGCTACAGTAGTAAACAACTTCCAAGACACAAAATAAAAACAAAGTATTGTAGGTAAAAACCATGGGTTGTCTCCCATAAGCGCTTTTCTTTAACGCCTTTCAGCTAGGCGCAGAAAGTGTGTATCAAGTATTATCGAAGGGTGGTGCATTCTCAGCGGGGTGTGGAGTTTTCTCAACCAGGCATAGTATATTAGATACATAAGTTTTAGCATCTCCCTTTTCATTAGTCTTAGGCGTGCTACTCTCATCAAACAAATTTTCAGGAACAAGCCAAGCATAGTTATTTTCTAGTGCATCATTCATAGCTAGGAGTTTACATGGTATTGGTGCTTTGATCTCCCCACCATCATCAATATTATTAGTGTATCTTATTCTATCCATGTCCATCTTTTCAAGGAGACTAACAAAATTGGTATAAGAACCAAGCATATTAAATTTAGCAAAGACCGTTCTAGCCTCTCTTGCTATACCACCAAATTCTCTAAGAAGGGTTTCTAAAACAAAATCTTTCTTTTCCCCTTCTTCCATATCACCAAGTGTGAGAAACATGTGTTGGATTATAGGATTGAGATTAACAAATTTAGTTTCCAACATGCGAACTAAAGCAGCAGCAGCAATTTCATAGGTAGGGGCAAGGTCTACCAAGTGTCTATCCTCAAAATCGTCAACGGTACTGACATGATTGAAAAATTCTTCTATATTATTTCTCCCAATTATAGACCCACGTCCTACCGGTATGTTCTTTGTGGTAAAATTAAAAGGAAACATGATGAATCAAGTAAAGTGAATGCAAGTAACTAATTTTTTTGTGTTTTTGATATAGCAAACAAGATAGCAAATAAAGTAAAACTAGCAACTAATTTTTTTTGTATTTTGATTTAGTGCAGCAAACAAAGTAGTAAATAAAACTAAGCAAGACAAAAACAAAGTAAAGAGATTGGGAAGTGGAGACTCCCCTTGCAGCGTGTCTTGATCTCCCCGGCAACGGCGCCAGAAATTTGCTTGATGCGTGTGGTTGACACGTCCGTTGGGAACCCCAAGAGGAAGGTGTGATGCGCACAGCGGCAAGTTTCCCTCAGTAAGAAACCAAGGTTTAATCAAACCAGTAGGAGTCAAGAAGCACGTTGAAGGTTGATGACGGCGGGATGTAGTGCGGCGCAACACCAGAGATTCCGGCGCCAACGTGGAACCTGCACAACACAACCAAAGTACTTTGCCCCAACGAAACAGTGAGGTTGTCAATCTCACCGGCTTGCTGTAACAAAGGGTTAACCGTATTGTGTGGAAGATGATTGTTTGCAGAAAATAGTAGAACAGTATTGCAGTAGATTGTATTTCAGTATAGAGAATTGGACCGGGGTCCACAGTTCACTAGAGGTGTCTCTCCCATAAGATAAACAGCATGTTGGGTGAACAAATTACAGTTGGGCAATTGACAAATAAAGAGGGCATGACCATGCACATACATATTATGATGAGTATAGTGAGATTTAATTGGGCATTACGACAAAGTACATAGACCGCCATCCAAAGCATGCATCTATGCCTAAAAAGTCCACCTTCAAAGTTATCATCCGAACCCCCTCCAGTATTAAGTTGCTAACAACAGACAATTGCATTAAGTATTGCGC
The DNA here is from genome assembly GCF_019359855.2 of Lolium perenne. NCBI lineage: Eukaryota > Viridiplantae > Streptophyta > Magnoliopsida > Poales > Poaceae > Lolium > Lolium perenne. The sequence continues at coordinate 146,216,418 of NC_067245.2, forward strand.
GTAATGTAATCAGTAACTACATCCTTGAACATAGCACTAATGTTTTATCCCTAGTGGCAACAGCACATCCACAACCTTAGAACTTTCTGTCACTGTCCCAGATATCAATGGAGGCATGAACCCACTATCGAGCATAAATACTCCCTCTTGGAGTTACAAGCATCTACTTGGCCAGAGCATCTACTAGTAACGGAGAGCATGCAAGATCATAAACAACACATAGACATAACTTTGATAATCAACATAACAAGTATTCTCTATTCATCGGATCCCAACAAACGCAACATATAGAATTACAGATAGATGATCTTGATCATGTTAGGCAGCTCACAAGATCCGACAATGAAGCACAATGGGGAGAAGACAACCATCTAGCTACTGCTATGGACCCATAGTCCAGGGGTAGACTACTCACACATCACTCCGGAGGCGACCATGGCGGCGTAGAGTCCTCCGGGAGATGATTCCCCTCTCCAGCAGGGTGCCGGAGGCGATCTCCTGAATCCCCCGAGATGGGATCGGCGGCGGCGGCGTCTCTGGAAGGTTTTCCGTATCGTGGCTCTCGGTACTGGGGGTTTCGCGACGGAGGCTTTAAGTAGGCGGAAGGGCAGGTCAGGGGGCGGCACGAGGGGCCCACACCACAGGGCCGCGCGGCCAAGGGGGGGGGCGCGCCGCCCTAGGGTGTGGCCACCTCGTGGCCCCACTTCGTCTCCTCTTCGGTCTTCTGGAAGCTTCGTGGCAAAATAGGACCCTGGGCGTTGATTTCGTCCAATTCCGAGAATATTTCGTTACTAGGATTTCTGAAACCAAAAACAGCAGAAAACAGCAACTGGCACTTCGGCATCTTGTTAATAGGTTAGTTCCAGAAAATGCACGAATATGACATAAAGTGTGCATAAAACATGTAGATAACATCAATAATGTGGTATGGAACATAAGAAATTATCCATACGTCGGAGACGTATCACGTATGCATGGTATGCTTGTACATGATGTTTATGCTGCTGCCGTTGTCTATCAGCACCTTGCTGAATTTTACTCGGGTTTGCGGCCCTTTCATGATTGGGTCCACAACAAGAGCGTATCCACCCAGATTCGGCATGATTTTGGGGTGATCCTTAAATGACCAGGTAATTTCCTGATCTGACCACAGCATGTATCTGGGAACTGCTGGCATCACGGCGTTTACCTCCATGGACCGGCGATGCACACTTTGCCTATCTGTCGGCTCAGTGACAAAGACAACACAACACAGATGCGGGCCCTCGTAAACATTCCGGCCTAAAGGTGCCGGTGGAGGTGGTTGATCATCGTTTTGCTCCACCCAGTTAACTTGCAGGTATTGTTGCCTATTTGGCTGATGCTGTACCGGTAAAGCATTTGCTCCGGTGAGTGGTGGCGGTGGTGGTAGTTGTTGCTGACGCAGCATATCTTGTGACGGTGGCAACATTGTTGAGCACCCTTGTGCTTGCGCGTCCTTTACCGCTCCCTTTTGCATCAAGTACTTGGTCCAAGAACAATCCTTCGTCAGGTGATTTGACGGGTGATCCGGGTTTGGCGTGTGCCACCGGCAAGGTTGATCCATGGCGGCTTCCATGGTGTATTTTACGGGTTCCTGCCAGTTCTTTTTCTGGCCCCAGGGTTTCTTTTCGACCCACTGCTTTTTTGGACCCGCCCATGGCTGCGATCCGGTTTTTTGCCTTTGGCTGCTGCCGGCATCATAATTTTCTTGCACGGCAGCAACGTGCTGCGGAGCGTACCTTCGATCCGGGAAATCTTCCCTTCTCTTGTTGTTCCGGTTGTCCCGGTATTGTTCCTGTCGCTGCTCCGGCTCAGCTTGTACCGCTGGTTGCAATGGGTCTCCCAATGCATAGCTATCCGCCACACGTATCATTTCTGCCAAAGTTGCTGGCATGCTTCTCTGCAGCTTTTGCCACAGCGGTGATCCTCTCCGGCATCCTTGACTGAACCAAGCAATTGCTTGTGCTTCAATCACTCCTTCACACGTGTTTCTTGTTGAGTTCCATCGGGTAAGATAATCCCTGTCTGTCTCACCGGCACGTTGCTGGCATAAAGCGAGCTGTTGGGGCCGGTTTGGCCTCTTGTAAGTGCTATTGAAGTTGTTCACGAAGGCTTCCTCAAAGTCCAGCCATCCGTTAATGCTTCCTGCCGGCAAGTTGTTAAGCCAAATCCGTGCAGGGCCTACCAGGTAGGACGGTATGATTCTCACCGCCCAACGCCGGTTCACTCCACCACCAGCTACATAAACAGCTGTGACATAGTCCGCCAGCCAATCTTCCGGCTTGGTCGTGCCATCATACGTTTTTGTATCTCGGGGCAGCTGGAAATTGCGTACCGGTGGCTCTTCTCCCATGATCCGTGGGCCAAAACACTTCGGGCCAGGAGGACCCTCAGACTCGATCATTTCGGAAAGATGTACTCTGTCCAGCCTGTGCCTCGCATCCTGGTCTGGCAAACATCTCTCCCCCAGGCGATCCCCCAAGGGGTTCCGGTAGACTCTTGTTCGTTCTACTTCGGAATCTCCCTCTCCGTATCTTTCCGGTTCCGCGGCTCTTGCCTGCCGGTACCTTGGTGGTGGCATCTCCTCATACGCTGCCCTTGCAGCTCGATAATTTTGCCCGGTTTCATATTTACCGGCACGAATGTTCCCGGCATAGCCTCCTCTGGCGTAGCCTCGACCTACCCCTTGGCTTTTTCTACCGGCATCGTGTTGCCCGGCTTGTTGTTTTCCGGCAAGAACTAGATCGTACACAGTCATCTGCTGTGCGTTCATCTCTTTTTCTCTTCTCCTGTCCGGATGGGGGGACGATGCCTGCCCATGGGACTTGCTTCCGGCATTCTTTGTTGAACGTACGGATTTTGAGGCCGCGGCCTTGTTCAGCTTAGCCAGTTGCTCGGCATTCTGCTGCTCAATAGTTTCCAGTAGCTCTCTAACACGCTCTTGCTATTTTGCCAAAGCATCTCCGGAAAGCGATTCACATAGCTCTACTGCAGCTTTAGCAGCTTTTATAGTTTTATCCGGGCTACTGTACTTAGGTTTTTCCACGATGCTAACAGATGCAGAGGTACTTTTGCCGGCAAGAACTTCTTTGCGCAAATCCTGATCTAGGTTGCGAGCTTTTAGCCGGTTCTCCGGTATCCTAGCAGCATGAGCGCTAACAGAAGCAAAGCCATGGGCAGCGTTGTACTCACGTAGGGTTAGGTTCAGCTCGCGCTGCGCCCGGACGATGTCGGCGCCGTTTGCGAGCAGCTTCTGGCGTTGTGCCTCCAGCTCCGCCTGAGCCGCTGCCGGGTCGATGTTCTGCGCGATGGGCGTTGCCAGCACGTTCATCGCCGCTTGGAGTGGTGTTGCCAGTGGTGCGGAAGATGCTCCCGCAGCGCCAGCGTCGCGCTCCAGCGGTGGCTTGGCCACACGGGTCGAAGCCGCACGACCAGCACCTTCATCCACAGCTTCTTTTCCTGCACCAACCACGCCAGTCATCATTACCTCGACGCTGCCGGCGGCGCGGCCTGCACAGAGCCACCTTGGCGGGTCCGGTGCCACCAGCACCGGCGAGAGGCGCTGGCGCACAGGGACGGTGCCGAAGTAGACGCGGTGGCTGCCAAACTCGATGGTGCGGCCGTTCTTGGGGAAGACGCCGCCGTTGGCGAAGCAGCCCGCATTGTCGTTGATGAAGTCCATGTCGTAGATGCGCTGCACGAGCGCGGACACCGTACGCTCACCGGCGACCTCGAGGATGCCCGCCCGAATGTGAACTCCTGCAAGCGCCACTTCATGCCCCACGGTGGGCACCAACTGTCGTCGTGGTGAACAGATAGATGCCATAGGATGGCTTAGATTGGGGCCGAATGGACGCTAGAGGATTCGGGGGAGGGTTTGCGATTAGATGGGATGAACTTCCGGATGCTTTCCTCAAGAACACAACCAAAGGCCGGTATGCAAGAAGAGAGACAAGAGGAAGAACTCTTCACTAGATCGCTAGCTTCATTGATCTCAACATGATTACAAGTGCTTGGATACAAGTTCTATGGTCTAATCTCCTCTGTGGACACGCGCCTGTATGAGGCAGTACCCCCTCTCCTTATATAGGGGAGAGGGTGGCTTACAAAACAAGAAACCCTAATGGCATCTTTGACTGGACAAACTACTTTACAAAGCTACTTTAATCATAGATGGCGCCGGAGTCTTCTTTAATCAGGGACGCTGACGTCCTCCGGCATCTTTTAGCGTCATCTCTCTCTTTGGCGCCAGGGCTCTGATTAAAGCCGCTTTGCTTAGCTCATCCTTGTCTTCTTGCTCTGAAGAGAATCTTTGACCAGTCCTGCCGACAGGCCCTTCTTTCCGGTATCTTCCTTACCAGGCTCCGGTATACCCCTCTTGGGGATACCGGCTTAGCTTCACTTAGCCAAACTCTTACTTTCGTTCTCCGGTAAGAATATTAAACCGGTATCTCGATGGCTCAAACCATCCGGTTTGGCATGCCTTTGGCATACCGGGGGTTATCCCCCCAACATCCCAAAAGCTTAATTTTAGAGTGACTAAGAAGGATCCCAGCTTACCTTTTCATTTTCATGTTTATGCTTGTTTGAATCTTGGTCAAACATAGGAATTGACCAAGATTCAAATGGGCATAAACTTCAGGAAAAATTAAAAAATAAAAAACAAACGCACATTAGTAGCCCAAAATCGAACCAGTAGTTGGATATTTTTGAACTTGGTCTGTAGTAGTGGGCAAAACCCTAGATTAACCTTTTAATCATAGATTCGTAGGTCGATTTTTCTACTTTTTTAATATTACTATGCAGCACATGTGTGTTTGCCCGTCGAGTGAAACTCGGAGGAAGAGGGATCACTCGGAAGGAGAGAAGAAGGGAGTGCATTATGGTGTCTCCCCTTTTTCGGGTGATGATGTTGACTGTTGTGCAGGTTTTGTCAGTGAGTGAGCAGGAGGTGCGAGCGAGCGAGCGAGTCGAGCGAGGCCGAGAATGAGAGAGAATTGTTTTTTTTTGTGAGAGGGACAACCGAAGGATCCTGAAGGACCCAGAGACTTCCAATACGCATCGTGTTGCGTCTTCTCTTGACAAAGAAGATGGCTGGGAGTTTGCGTACCTACTGCACGTGACTTGTGCTCACTGAAGTGTGGGACCTCACGCATGGGCACCACACGTAAGTGACAGACCTGTTGGTGTAAAAACTCAGTTGATTATTATAGTGCATTAGAACAAAGTTTCCTATGGATTCAAGGGTAGGAAATCCAAGTTAACTCATTTACATGACATTAATTTTTCCATGAAGCAAAGTTAACACATCTATCAATTGGTACATTTTGGAGTTACTAAGAAGGATCCAGGCTTACTTATTCGTTTTGACGTGTTAAACTTGTTTAAATCTTGCTCAAACCTAGGATTTAACCAAGATTCAAATGGGCATGAAAATAAAAAAATAAAAAAATGAAATACCAATGCACATAGTCTTCTTATGTCATATAGTAAGCATTCAAGATGATAAACAAGGTCTAGACATATTCAAACCAGGCAAATCATGTATCTACTCCCTAATGACCCTAAACTCTGTCTTATGAAGTAAGGCATGAAGAGAAGTGGTTTTGGGTTTCAAACATGGAAATTTCCAAAACCTCCCAAAAGCTTGATTTTAGAGTGACTAAGAAGGATCCATGGTTACCTTTTCATTTTCATATTTTAAACTTGTTTAAATCTTTGTCAAACCTAGGATTTGACCTAGATTCAAATGGGCATAAAAATTCAGGAAAAACCAAAAGATAATAAACCAAAGCACATAGCATTCTTTATGTCATATAGTAAGGCATTAAAGTTGATAAACAAGGTCTAGACATATTCAAACCAGAAAATCATGTATATATCTGCCCCTAACCTTAAACTCTGTCTTAATTATGAAGTCAATCATGAAGAGAAGTGGTTTTGGGTTTCAAACATGAAAATTTCAAGAACATCCCAAAAGCTGCTTCATTTTAGAGTGACTAAGAAGGATCCAGGCTTACCTTTTCGTTTTCATATTTTATACTTGTTTAAATCCTGGTCAAACCTAGGATTTGACCAAGATTCAAATGGGCACAAAATTCAAAAAAAAATAGAAGAATGAAAAACAAAAGCACATAGTCTTCTTATGTCATATAGTAAGCATTCAAGTTGATAAACAAGGTTTAGACATGTGTTCAAACTAGACAAATAATGTATCTACCCCCTAACCATAAACTCAGTCGATCTTATGAAGTCTAGCATGAAGAGAAGTCGTATTGGTTTCAAACATGGAAATTTCAAGAACCTCCCAAAAGCTTCATTTTAGAGTGACTAGAAAAGATCCAGGCTTGCCTTTTCATTTTCATGTTTTAAAATTGTTTAAATCTTGGTCAAACCTAGCTAGTATTTGACCAAGATTCAAATGGTCATAAAATTCAATAAAATGAAAAAAAATGAAAAACCAAAGCACATAGCCTTCTTATGTCATATATATATAGTAAGCCTTCAAGTTTATGAACAAGGTCTAGACATATTCAAAACAGAAAAAGCATGTATCTACCCCTAACCCTTAACTATGTCTTATGAAGTCAAGCATGAAGAGAAGTGGTTTTGGGTTTCAAACATGGAAATTTCAAAAACTTCCCAAAAGCTTAATTTTAGAGTGAATAAGAAGGATCCAAGCTTACCTTTTCATTTTCAGGATTTATGTTTGTTTAAATCTTGGTCAAACATAGGATTTGACCAACACACATATAGTATTCTTATGTCATATAGTAAGCATTCAAGTTGATAAACAAGAATGCATGTCTAGACATATATATTCAAACCCGACAAATCATGTATCTACCCCAAACCCTAAACTCTGTCTTATGAAGTCAACCATGAAGAGAAGTGGTTTTGGGTTTCAAACATTGAGATTTCAAGAACCCCCTCAAAAGCTTCATTTTAGAATGACTAAGAATGATCCAGGCTTACCTTTTCATTTTATGTTTTAAACTTGTTTAAATCTTGGTCAAACCTAGGATTTGACCAAGATCAAATTGGCATAAACATTCAGAAAAAAAAAATGAAAAACCAACGCACATATAGTCTTCTTATGTCATATAGTAAGCATTCAAGTTGATGAACAAGGTCTAGACATATTCAAAACAGAAAAAGCATGTATCTACCCCCTAACCCTTAACTTTTTCTTATGAAGTCAGGCATGAAGATAAGTGGTTTTGGGTTTCAAACATGGAAATTTCAAAAACATCCCAAAAGCTTAATTTTAGAGTGACTAAGAAGGATCCCAGCTTACCTTTTCATTTTCATGTTTATGCTTGTTTGAATCTTGGTCAAACATAGGAATTGACCAAGATTCAAATGGGCATAAACTTCAGGAAAAATTAAAAAATAAAAAACAAACGCACATTAGTAGCCCAAAATCGAACCAGTAGTTGGATATTTTTGAACTTGGTCTGTAGTAGTGGGCAAAACCCTAGATTAACCTTTTAATCATAGATTCGTAGGTCGATTTTTCTACTTTTTTAATATTACTATGCAGCACATGTGTGTTTGCCCGTCGAGTGAAACTCGGAGGAAGAGGGATCACTCGGAAGGAGAGAAGAAGGGAGTGCATTATGGTGTCTCCCCTTTTTCGGGTGATGATGTTGACTGTTGTGCAGGTTTTGTCAGTGAGTGAGCAGGAGGTGCGAGCGAGCGAGCGAGCGAGTCGAGCGAGGCCGAGAATGAGAGAGATTTGTTTTTTTTTGTGAGAGGGACAACCGAAGGATCCTGAAGGACCCAGAGACTTCCAATACGCATCCTGATGCGTCTTCTCTTGACAAAGAAGATGGCTGGGAGTTTGCGTACCTACTGCACGTGACTTGTGCTCACTGAAGTGTGGGACCTCACGCATGGGCACCACACGTAAGTGACAGACCTGTTGGTGTAAAAACTCAGTTGATTATTATAGTGCATTAGAACAAAGTTTCCTATGGATTCAAGGGTAGGAAATCCAAGTTAACTCATTTACATGACATTAATTTTTCCATGAAGCAAAGTTAACACATCTATCAATTGGTACATTTTGGAGTGACTAAGAAGGATCCAGGCTTACTTATTCATTTTGACGTGTTAAACTTGTTTAAATCTTGCTCAAACCTAGGATTTAACCAAGATTCAAATGGGCATGAAAATAAAAAAATAAAAAAATGAAATACCAATGCACATAGTCTTCTTATGTCATATAGTAAGCATTCAAGATGATAAACAAGGTCTAGACATATTCAAACCAGGCAAATCATGTATCTACTCCCTAATGACCCTAAACTATGTCTTATGAAGTAAGGCATGAAGAGAAGTGGTTTTGGGTTTCAAACAAGGAAATTTCCAAAACCTCCCAAAAGCTTGATTTTAGAGTGACTAAGAAGGATCCATGGTTACCTTTTCATTTTCATATTTTAAACTTGTTTAAATCTTTGTCAAACCTAGGATTTGACCTAGATTCAAATGGGCATAAAAATTCAGGAAAAACCAAAAGATAATAAACCAAAGCACATAGCATTCTTTATGTCATATAGTAAGGCATTAAAGTTGATAAACAAGGTCTAGACATATTCAAACCAGAAAATCATGTATATATCTGCCCCTAACCTTAAACTCTGTCTTAATTATGAAGTCAATCATGAAGAGAAGTGGTTTTGGGTTTCAAACATGAAAATTTCAAGAACATCCCAAAAGCTGCTTCATTTTAGAGTGACTAAGAAGGATCCAGGCTTACCTTTTCGTTTTCATATTTTATACTTGTTTAAATCCTGGTCAAACCTAGGATTTGACCAAGATTCAAATGGGCACAAAATTTAAAAAAATAGAAGAATGAAAAACAAAAGCACATAGTCTTCTTATGTCATATAGTAAGCATTCAAGTTGATAAACAAGGTTTAGACATGTGTTCAAACCAGACAAATAATGTATCTACCCCCTAACCATAAACTCAGTCGATCTTATGAAGTCTAGCATGAAGAGAAGTCGTATTGGTTTCAAACATGGAAATTTCAAGAACCTCCCAAAAGCTTCATTTTAGAGTGACTAGAAAAGATCCAGGCTTGCCTTTTCATTTTCATGTTTTAAAATTGTTTAAATCTTGGTCAAACCTAGCTAGTATTTGACCAAGATTCAAATGGGCACAAAATTCAATAAAATGAAAAAAAATGAAAAACCAAAGCACATAGCCTTCTTATGTCATATATATATATATATATAGTAAGCCTTCAAGTTTATGAACAAGGTCTAGACATATTCAAAACAGAAAAAGCATGTATCTACCCCTAACCCTTAACTATGTCTTATGAAGTCAAGCATGAAGAGAAGTGGTTTTGGGTTTCAAACATGGAAATTTCAAAAACTTCCCAAAAGCTTAATTTTAGAGTGAATAAGAAGGATCCAAGCTTACCTTTTCATTTTCAGGATTTATGTTTGTTTAAATCTTGGTCAAACATAGGATTTGACCAACACACATATAGTCTTCTTATGTCATATAGTAAGCATTCAAGTTGATAAACAAGAATGCATGTCTAGACATATATATTCAAACCCGACAAATCATGTATCTACCCCAAACCCTAAACTCTGTCTTATGAAGTCAACCATGAAGAGAAGTGGTTTTGGGTTTCAAACATTGAGATTTCAAGAACCCCTCAAAAGCTTCATTTTAGAATGACTAAGAATGATCCAGGCTTACCTTTTCATTTTATGTTTTAAACTTGTTTAAATCTTGGTCAAACCTAGGATTTGACCAAGATTCAAATGGGCATAAACGTTCAGAAAAAAACAAAAAAATGAAAAACCAACGCACATATAGTCTTCTTATGCCATATAGTAAGCATTCAAGTTGATGAACAAGGTCTAGACATATTCAAAACAGAAAAAGCATGTATCTACCCCTAACCCTTAACTTTGTCTTATGAAGTCAGGCATGAAGATAAGTGGTTTTGGGTTTCAAACATGGAAATTTCGAAAACTTCACAAAAGCTTAATTTTAGAGTGACTAAGAAGGATCCAAGCTTACCTTTTCATTTTCATGTTTATGCTTGTTTAAATCTTGGTCAAACATAGTATTTGACCAAGATTCAAATGGGCATAAACATTCAGAAAAAATAAAAAAAATAAAAAACCAACGCACATTAGTAGCCCAAAATCGAACCAGTAGTTGGATATTTTTGAGCTTGATCTGTAGTAGTGGGCAAAACCCTAGATTAACCTTTTAATCATAGATTCGTAGGTCGATTTTTCTACTTTTTTATTATTACTATGCATCACATGTGCGTTTGCCCGTCGAGTGAAACTCGGAGGAAGAGGGATCACTCGGAAGGAGAGAAGAAGGGAGTGCATTATGGTGTCTCCCCTTTTTCGGGTGATGATGTTGACTGTTGTGCAGGTTTTGTCAGTGAGTGAGCAGGAGGTGCGAGCGAGCGAGCGAGTCGAGCGAGGCCGAGAATGAGAGAGATTTGTTTTTTTTGTGAGAGGGACAACCGAGGGATCCTGAAGGACCCAGAGACTTCCAATACGCATCCTGATGCGTCTTCTCTTGTCAAAGAAGATGGCTGGGAGTTTGCGTACCTACTGCACGTGACTTGTGCTCACTGAAGTGTGGCACCTCACGCATGGGCACCACACGTAAGTGACAGACCTGTTGGTGTAAAAACTCAGTTGATTATTATAGTGCATTAGACAATGTTTCCTATGGATTCAAGGGTAGGAAATCCAAGTTAACTCATTTACATGACATTAATTTTTCCATGAAGCAAAGTTAACACATCTATCAATTGGTACATTTTGGAGTGACTAAGAAGGATCCATGCTTACTTATTCGTTTTCACGTGTTAAACTTGTTTAAATCTTGCTCAAACCTAGGATTTGACCAAGATTCAAATGGGCATGAAAATAAAAAAATAAAAAAATAAAATACCAATGCACATAGTCTTCTTATGTCATATAGTAAGCATTCAAGATGATAAACAAGGTGTGGACATATTCAAACCAGGAAAATCATGTATCTACTCCCTAATGACCCTAAACTCCGTCTTCTGAAGTAAGGCATGAAGAGAAGTGGTTTTGGGTTTCAAACATGGAAATTTCCAAAACCTCCCAAAAGCTTCATTTTAGAGTGACTAAGAAGGATCGAGGCTTACCTTTTCATTTTCATGTTTTAAACTTGTTTAAGATCTTGGTCAAACCTAGCTAGTATTTGACCAAGATTCTAATGGGCATAAAATTCAAAAAAATCAGAAAAATGAAAAACCAAAGCACATAGCCTTCTTATGTCATAAAGTAAGAATTCAAGTTGATAAACAAGGTCTAGACATATTCAAACTAGACAAATCATGAATCTCCTAACACTAAACTCTGTCTTATGAAGTCAATCATGAAGAGAAGTGGTTTTGGGTTTCAAACATGGAAATTTCAAGAACCTCCCAAAAGATTCATTTTAGAGTGACTAAGAAGGATCCATGGTTACCTTTTCATTTTCATATTTTAAACTTGTTTAAATCTTTATCAAACATAGGATTTGACCAAGATTCAAATGGGCATAAAAATTCTGGGAAAAACCAAAAGAATGGTAAACCAAAGCACATAGCATTCTTTATGTCATATAGTAAGGCATTAAAGTTGATAAACAAGGTCTAGACATATTCAAACAAGAAAATCATGTATATATCTGCCCCTAACCTTAAACTCTGTCTTAATTATGAAGTCAATCATGAAGAGAAGTGGTTTTGGGTTTCAAACATTTAAATTTCAAGAACATCCCAAAAGCTGCTTCATTTTAGAGTGACTAAGAAGGATCCAGGCTTACCTTTTCTTTTTCATATTTATACTTGTTTAAATCCTGGTCAAACCTAGGATTTGACCAAGATTCAAATGGGCATAAAATTCAAAAAAATTAGAAGAATGAAAAACAAAAGCACATAGTCTTCTTATGTCATATATATAGTAAGCATTCAAGTTGATAAACAAGGTTTAGACATGTGTTCAAACCAGACAAATCATGTATCTACCCCCTAACCATAAACTCGGTCGATCTTATGAAGTCTAGCATGAAGAGAAGTCGTATTTGTTTCAAACATGGAAATTTCAAGAACCTCCCAAAAGCTTCATTTTAGAGTGACTAAAAAAGATCCAGGCTTGCCTTTTCATTTCCATGTTTTAAAATTTTTTAAATCTTGGTCAAACCTAGCTAGTATTTGACCAATATTCAAATGGGCATAAAATTCAAAAAAACCATAAAAATGAAAAACCAAAGCACATAGTCTTCTTATGTCATATATAGTAAGCATTCAAGTTGATAATTATACAAGGTCTAGACATATTCAAAATAGAAAACGCATGTATCTAACCCTAACCCTTAACTATGTCTTATATATGAAGTCAAGCATGAAGAGAAGTGGTTTTGGGTTTCAAACATGGAAATTTCAAAAACTTCCCAAAAGCTTAATTTTAGAGTGACTAGGAAGGATCAAGGCTTACCTTTTCATTTTCATGTTTTAAGTTTGTTTAAATCTTGGTCAAACCTAGGATTTGACCAACAAGATTCAAATGAGCTTAAAAATTCAGAAAAAAATCAAAAAAAAGGAAAAGAAAAACCAAAGCACATAGTATTCTTACGTCATATATATAGTAAGCATTCAAGTTGATAAACAAGGTCTTCACATATTAAAACCTGACAAATCATGTATCTACCCCTAACCCTAAACTTTGTCTTATGAAGTCAACCATGAAGAGAAGTGGTTTTGGGTTTCAAACATTGAGATTTCAAGAACCCCCCAAAAGCTTCATTTTAGAATGACTAATTTAAGAAGGATCATCCATGCTTACCTTTTCATTTTCATTTGTTTTAAACTTGCTTAAATCTTGGTCAAACCTAGGATTTGACCAAGATTCAAATGGGCATAAACATTCAGAAAAAATCAAAAAATGAAAACCAAAGCACATAGCCTAGATTCTTATGTCATATATATATATAGTAAGCATTCAAGTTGATGAACAAGGTGTAGACATATTCAAAACATAAAAGCATCTACCCCCTAACCCTTAACTATGTCTTATGAAGTCAAGCATGAAGAGAAATGATTTTGGGTTTCAAAAAATGAAAAACCAAAGCACATAACCTTCTAATGTCATATATAGTAAGCAGCATTCAACTTGATGAATATGGCCGGTCTAGACATATTCATAACATAAAAAGCATGTATCTACCCCCTAACGCTTAACTCTGTCTTAATTATGAAGTCAAGCACGAAGAGAAGTGGTTTTGGCTTTCATACATGGAAATTTCAAAAACTTCCCAAAAGCTTAATTTTAGAGTGACTAAGAAGGATCCAAGCTTACCTTTTCATTTTCATGTTTTAAGCTTGTTTAAATATTGGTCAAACATAGGATTTGACCAAGATTGAAATGGGCATAAAAATTCAGGAAAAATAAAAAAATAAAAAACCAAAGCACATAGTCTTCTTACATCATATATATATATATAGTAAGCATATTCAAGTAGATAAACAAGGTCTAGACATATAGTAAGTAACATGTATCTAAAAATGATTTTTGGGGATTTATAGGACGAAGTTATAACACACGTACATTTCAAATTGGAATTACTTTCAATAAATCAGCATTAAGTCATTTAAATGTGTGAAACTAGCTAGAAAGCACTAAAAAACGTAAAGAGTTGGGAATTTTCACTAATATGTGGCCTAATTTATCTTAAAAATGTAGAGGCGCCATTTTAAGTCGTATCTTATGTACCCCATTCACAAAATAAACCTATTTTGTCATCTAGAAATTGAATAATGAGTTTTTTTTATTACGAAAAGTTGAAAAGTCTATTCAGCAACATTGTTGGGAATGGCAAGATGCACCACCATGCCCAATTTGGGCACATTATAACAAACTACGCCACAAATATGGCCATAACTATGCCATCTGTTGGCTTGAAACCCATGAATCTTCATACACGATAGTACGTTTTGTGAAGACATTTTTTTTACTACCCTATCACAGGTTTCTTATTTTCCCTGTCAACTAGTACACCTATAAGCACTCAATGAGGAAGCGTTTCATTTTTGAGGTTTTCTTCATTTTCATTTATTTATTTCAAAACTAGGTAAAAATGGTCGAAATGATTATCCCTGCAAAGGGGTCAAATATTTGTAGGCAGCACACGTGTTTGCCCGTCCAGTGAAACTCGAAGGAAGATGTATCACACGGAAGGAGACGAAGGGAGAGAAGTGAGGGGGCCATCTTATTTATGGTGTCTGACCTTTTTCAGGGTTTGTCAGTGTGCAGGAGGTGCGAGCGAGCGAGGCCGATAATGAGAGAGATGTTTTTTCTTTTTTTGAGAGAGAGAGGGACAACCGAAGGATCCTGAAGGACTCAGACTTCCAATACGCACCAGAGCACAGTTTACAACAAGACACAGAATAAACAGGAAATTTCATCTAAATCCCTAACTTTTACATGGAAGACCCCACTCTGAAAGCAAGAAATGCGATCGGGTCCTTAACAGCCACCGCCCAGATTGATCCTCGTCGCAGCCGGGGATGAACCACTTAGTGCGACCAAATCGCCATGGCTATAGTGCGTGCACACCATGGCCTCCGAGCTGAGCTAGAAACGCCCTTCCAAAACCGGCAGCCAGCGGAGGTGGATAACTAGAGAGAGAGAGGGAGAGAGAGGGGGAGTTTTGATGCGTCTTCTCTTGACAAAGAAGATGGGAGTTTGCCTACCGACCGCACATGACTTCTGCTCACTGAAGTGTGGGACCTCACGCATGGGAACCACACGTAAGTGACAGACCTGTTGGTGTAATAACTCGGGTGATCATTATACTATATGAGTACAAAGTTTCCTATGGATTCAAGGGTAGGAAAGCCAAGTTAACTCATTTACATGACCTTATTTTTTCCATGAAGCCAAGTTAACTCATCTATCAATTGGTATATTCTGGTTATATTCGAAATTTTACTTGAAACTTGTTGTTCATGCCATTTTACTACTCGCCTAACACTTTTTTCGCGCGTGAAGGGAGGGGGGTGGGCATGATGCTACCCTGAATTTGTGTGACCCCCCCCCAAAACTAGCAAATACGAGAGAGGCATCCAAAGAAACACACTCGTCCCCTACCCTCCTCCCTAAATTTCAAATCCAGCCAAAGGTGGATCAAAAAAGGCAATCGAAAAGCATGGATTGTTCATCTTTTTCTATATAGTTAGGGTTAGGGTTTATGGTTTATAGAGATGCACATATTTTCATTTCACATTTGTGATGTACAATAATACATAGGTAAGATTCCAAGCATGACCTTTGTTAGAATAACCTTTAATGCGTTCTCTCACCTTTAGATTCCAATGGGCATAAACATTCAGAAAAAATCAAGAAATGATAAACCAAAGCACATAGTCTTCTTATGTCATATAGTAAGAATTGAAGTTGATAAACAAGGTCTAGACATATTCAAAACAGTCAAATCATGTATCTACACCTAACCCTAAACTTTATCTTATGAAGTCAAGCATGAAGAGAAATGGTTTTGGGTTTCAAACATGGAAATTTCAAAAACCTCCCAAAAGCTTCATTTTAGAGTGACTAAGAAACAGGCTTACCTTTTCATTTTCATGCTTTAAACTTGTTTAAATCCTGGTCAAAACTAGGAATTGACCTAGATTCAAATGGGTATAAAAAAATTAAAAAAACGCACATAGCCTTTTTATGTCATATAATGAGCATTCAAGTTGATAAACATGGTCTAGACATATTCAAACTAGAAAAATCATGTATCTACCCTGGCCCTAATGTACCCTAAACTCTATATTATGGAGTCAAGCATGAAGAGAAGTGGTTTTGGGTTTCAAACATGGAATTTCAAAAACCTCCCAAAAACTTCACCTTAGAGTTTTAAATTAACTTGTTTAAATCTTGGTCAAACCTAGCTAGCTAGTATTTGACCAAGATTCAAATGGGCATAAAATTCAAAAAAACCATAAAATGAAATACCAAAGCACATAGCCTTCTTATGTCCTATATATAGTAAGCATTCAAGTTGATAAACAAGGTCTAGACATATTCAAAACAGAAAAAGCATGTATCTACCCCCTAACCCTTAACTATGTCTTATGAAGTCAAGCATGAAGAGAAGAGGTTTTGGGTTTCAAACATGGAAATTTCAAAAACTTCCCAAAAGCTTAATCTTAGAGTGAATAAGAAGGATCCAAGCTTACCTTTTCATTTTAAGGATTCATGCTTGTTTAAATCTTGGTCAAACATAGGATTTGACCAACACACATATAGTCTTCTTATGTCGAACATATAGTAAGCATTCAAGTTTATAAACAAGCATGTCTAGACATATTCAAACCCGACAAATCATGTATCTACCCCTAACCCTAAAACTCTGTCTTATGAAGTCAACCATGAAGAGAAGTGGTTTAATTTGGGTTTCAACCATTGAGATTTCAGGAACGTACCCCCCCCCCCCAAAGCTTCATTTTAGAATGACTAAGAAGGATCCAGGCTTACCTTTTCATTTTCATGTTTTAAACTTGTTTAAATCTTGGTCAAACCTAGGATTTGACAAAGATTCAAATGGACATAAAAAAATTCAAAAACATTGTCTTCTTATGTCATACGGTAAACATTCAAGTTGATAAACAAAGTCTAAACATATTCAGACAAGAAAAATCATGTATCTACCCCTAACCCTAAACTCTGTCTTATGAAGTCAAACATGAAGATACGTGGTTTTGGGTTTACAACATGGAAATTTCAAAATCCTCCCAAAAGCTTTATTTTGGAGTGACTAAGAAGGATCCATGCTTACTTTTTCATTTTCATGTTTTAAACTTGTTTAAAGCTTGGTCAAACCTAGGATTTGACCAAGATTCAAGTGTGCATAAAAAATTCGAAAAAAAACCCAAAAAATGAAAAACCAAAGGACATAGTCTTCTTACGTCACATATATAGTAAGCATTCAAATTGATAAACAATATCTAGACATATCAAACAAGAAAAATCATATGTATCTACTCCTAACCCTAAATTTGTCTTATGAAGTCAAGAATGAAGAGAAGTGGTTTGGGTTTCAAACATGGAAATTTCAAAAACCTCCCAAAAAGCTTCATTTTAGAGTGATTAAGAAGGATCCAGGCTTACCTAATTCTCATTTTCATGTTTTAAACTTGTTTAAATCTTGGTCAAATTAACCAAGGATTTGACCAAGATTCAAATGGGCAGAAAAAATTAGAAAAAAACAGAAAAAATAAAAAAACAAATAACATAGCCTTCTTATGTAATATAGTAAGCATTAGTTGATAAACAAGGTCTAGACATATTCAAACCAAAAAAAATCATGTATCTCTACCCCTAACCCTAAACTCTCTGTCTTATGAAGTCAAGCATGAAAAGAAGTGGTTTTTGGTTTCAAACATGGAAATTTCAAAAACCTCCCAAAAGCTTCATTCTAGAGTGTGACTAAGAAAGATCCATGATTACGTTTTCATTTTCATGTTCTAAACTTGTTTAAATCTTGGTCAAACATAGGATTTGACCTATATTTAAATGGGCATAAAAAATTTGAAAAAAATCAAAAAATGAAAAACCAAAGCACATATATAGCCTTCTTATGTCATATAGTAAGCATTCAAGTTGATAAACAAGGTCGTCTAGACATATTTCAAACAAGAAAAATCATGTATCTACCCCTAACCATAAACTCTGTCTTAAGTGGTTTTGGGTTTCAAACATGGAAATTTCACAAACCTCCCAAAAGTTTCATTTTAGAGTGACTAAGGAGGATCCAGGCTTACCTTTTCATTTTCATGTTTTAAACTTGTTTAAATCTTGGTCAATCCTAGGATTTGACCAAGATTCAAATGGGCATAAAAAATCAGAAAAATGAAAAACCAAAGAACATAGCCTTCTTATGTCATATATATAGTAAGCATTCAAGTTGATAAACAAGCTCTAGACATATTCAAACCAGAAAAAGCATGTATCTACCCCTAACCCTAATCTATGTCTTATGAAGCCAACCATGAAGAGAAGTGGTTTTAGGTTTCAAACATGGAAATTTCACAAACCTCCCAAAAGCTTCATTTTAGACTGTGACTAAGAAGCAGGATCCAGGCTTACCTTTTCATTTTCATGTTTTAAACTTATTTAAATCTTGGTAAAACCTATGATTTGACAAAGATTCAAATGGGCATACAAAATCAGAAAAGATCAGAAAAATGAAAAACCAAAAACCAAAAAACATAGCCTTCTTATGTCATATAGTAAGCATTCAAGTTGATAAACAAGGTCTAGACATATTCAAACCAGAAAAAGCATGTATCTACCCCTAACCCTAAACTCTGTCTTACGAAGTCAAGCATGAAGAGAAGTGGTTTTGGGTTTCAAACATGGAAATTTCAAAAACCTCCCGAAAGCTTCATTTTAGAGTGACTAAGAAGGATCCATGCTTACATATTCATTTTCATGTTTTAAACTTGTTTAAACCTTGGTCAAACCCAGGATTTGACCTATTTAATCATAGATTCATAGGTCGATTTTTTACTTTTTTATTATTACTATGCAACACATGTGTGTTTGCCCGTCCAGTGAAACTCGGAGGAAGAGGGATCACACGGAAGAAGAAGAAGGGAGAGCAGTCACGGGGCCCCTCTTATTTATGGTGTCTATCCTTTTTCTGGTTGTGCAGGGTTTGTCAGTGCGCAGGAGGTGCGAGGCTACGAGCGAGCGAGCGAGGAGACCTAGAAGAGAATGAGAGAGTTTTTTTTTGCGTGAGAGGGACAACCGAAGGACCCAGAGACTTCCAGTACGCATCCTGGTGCGTCTTCTCTTGACAAAGAAGATGGCTACTGCACGTTTGCGTACTTACTGCACGTGACTTGTGCTCACTGATGTGTGGGACCTCATGCATGGTCACGTAAGTGACATACCTGTTGGTGTAAAAACTCGGGTGATTATTATACAGTATTAGTACAAAGTTTCCTATGGATTCAAGGTAGGAAAGCCAAGTTAACTCAATTACATGACATTATTTTTCCCATGAAGCCAAGTTAACTCATCTGTCAATTGGTACATTTTGGAATGACTAAGAAAGATCCAGGCTTACTCTTTCTTTTTCATGTTTTAAACTTGTTTAAATCTTGTCAAACCTAGGATTTGACCAAGATTCAAATGGGTATACAAAATTCAAAAAATTCAAAAAAAATGAAAAACCAAAGCACATAGTCTTCTTATGTCATATAGTAAGCATTCTAGTTGATAAACAAGGTCTAGACATATTCAAACCAAAAAAATCATGTATCTACACCCTAACCCTAAACCTTGTATTTGTGGGCTTGAATATAGTATAACATTTCAAACCTAGGATTTGACCAAGATTCAAATGGATATAACAATTCAAAAAAATCAGAAAAATGATAATCCAAAGCACATAGTATTCACATGTCATATAGTAAGCATCCAAGTTGATAAACAAGGTCTATACATATTCACACCAGACAAATCATGTATCTACCCCCTAACCCTAAACTCTGTCTTATGAAGTCAAGCATGAAGAGAAGTGATTCTGGGTTTCAAACATGGGAATTTCACAAACCTCCTAAAAGCTTCATTTTACAGTGACTAATAAGAAGGATCCATGCTTACCTTTTCATTTTCATGTTTTAAACTTGTTTAAATCTTGGTCAAACCTAGAATTTGACAAAGATTCAAATGGGCATAAAAATCCAGAACAAAATCAGAAAAAATGAAAAAACAAAGCACATAGTCTTCTTATGTCATATAGTAAGCATTCTAGTTGATAAACAATGTCTAGCCATATTCAAAACAGAAAAATCATGTATACCCCCTAACCCTAAACCCTAAATTTGTGGGACCCCCAAAACTTGCAAATACGAGCGATGCATCCAAAAGAAACACACTTGTCCCCTACACCCGTGATTTTTACCAGATTTGAAATCAGGCCAAAGGTGGTTCAGAAAAGGCAATCGAAGATCATGGATTGCTCATCCTTTTCTAAATTTATAGCTAGGGAAAATACGAGACATGCCATACCAATGTTTTAGAAAATAGCACATGTGAGCTTGGTACTACTATAGTACTACTACATAAGAACCATATACATGTCAAACTTTTGAATCATGACCCACATGCATTTTATGTATATATTCACAGCTTTTAATGCATGCATGAAAACTCAGCAAAATATGTGCATTTTGGGTTGTCGCACATAAATGTGCTTTTACTTGTCTGCCACCAATCCAATTTTCATGTGAGGGGAACATGACACGATGGACATTTCCAATGTTTCATGAATTAATTATCTCAATTTGCATCCATATATGCGCCTGGTTACTACAAGATCGAACCAAAGGTGAACTTGAAACGTTTTCATTTTCATGTTTTAAACTTGTTTAAATCTTGGTCAAACCTAGGATTTGACCAAGATTCAAATGGACATAAAAAATTCAAAAACATTGTCTTCTAATGTCACACGGTAAAAACATTAAAGTTGATAAACAAGGTCTAAACATATTCAAACAAGAAAAATCATGTATCGTCTACCCCTAACCCTAAACTATATATGTCTTATAAAGTCAAACATGAAGATACGTGGTTTTGGGTTTACAACATGGAAATTTCAAAATCCTCGCAAAAGCTTAATTTTGGAGTGACTAAGAAGGATCCATGCTTACTTTTTCATTTTCATGTTTTAAACTTGTTTAAAGCTTGGTCAAACCTAGGATTTGACCAAGATTCAAGTGTGCATAAAAAATTCGAAAAAACCCCAAAAAATGAAAAACCAAAGCACATAGTCTTCTTACGTTACATATGTAGTAAGCATTCAAGTTGATAAACAATATCTAGACGTATCAAACAAGAAAAAACATGTATCTACCCCTAACCCTAAATTTGTCTTTTGAAGTCAAGCATGAAGAGAAGTGGTTTGGGTTTTCAAACATGGAAATTTCGAAAACCTCCCAAAAGCTTCATTTCGGAGTGACTAAGAAGGATCCATGCTTACTTTTTCATTTTCATGTTTTAAACTTGTTTAAATCTTGTTCAAACCTAGGATTTGACCAAGATTCAAATGGGCATAAAAAATTTCGAAAAAATCAAAAAATCAAAAATCAAAGCACATAGTCTTCTTATGTCACATAGTAAGCCATTCAACTTGATAAACAAGTTCTAGACCTATTCAAACCAGAAAAATCATGTATCTACACCCCCTAACCCTAAACTCATCTGTCTTATGAAGTCAAGCATGAAGAGAAGTGGTTTTGGGTCTCAAACATGGACATTTGAAAAGCCTCCCAAAAGCTTCATTTTGGAGTGACTAAGAAGGATCCATGCTTAATTTTTCATTTTCATGTTTTAAACTTGTTTAAATCTTGGTTAAACCTATGATTTGACCAAAATTCGAATGGGCATAAAAATTCAAAACAAATCAAAAAAATGAAAAACCAATGCACATAGTACATCTTTTTATGTCATGTACTAAGCATTCAAGTTGATAAAAGCAAAGGTCTAGACATATTCAAACTAGAAAAATCATGTATCTACCGCTAACCCTAAACTCGATTTGTCTTATGAAGTCAATCCTGAACAGGGTGTTTTGGGTTTCAAACATGGAAATTTCAAAAACCTTCCTATAGCTTCATTTTGAAGTTACTAATTAAGAAGGATCCAGGCTTACTTTTTCATTTTTATGTTTTAAATCTTGGTCAAACCTAGGATTTCACCAAGATACAAATGGGCATAAAAAATTCAAAAAATTAAAATATTGAAAAACCAAAGCACATAGTCTTCTTATGTCATATAGTAAGCATTCAGATTGATTAACAAGGTCCACGCATATATATTCATACCAGAAAAGCATGTATCTACGTACCCCCTAACAACCCTAAACTCTGTCTTAGGAAGTCAAGGATGAAGAGAAGGGGTTTTGGGTTTCAAACATGGAATTTTTTTAAGAAAAACCTCCCAAAAGCTACATTTTGGAGTGACTAAAAAGGACCCATGCTTACTTTTTCATTTCCATGATTTAAACTTGTTTAAATTTTTGTCAAATATCGGATTTGACCAAGATTCAAATGGGCATTAAAAATTGAAAAAATCAAGAAAATGAAAAACCAAAGCACATAGTCTTCTTATGTCATATAAGTATTCAAGTTGATAAATTAAACAAGTTCTAGACATAATGAAACCAGAAAAATCATGTATCTACGTACCCTAACCCTAAACTCTGTCTTATGAAGTCAAGCATGAAGAGAAGTGGTTTTGGGTTTCAAACATGGAAATTTAAAAAACCTTCCAAAATATTCATTTTGGAGTGACTAAGAAGGATACAGGCTTACCTTTTCATTTTCATGTTTTGAACTTGTTTAAATCTTGGTCAAACGTAGGATTTTACCAAGATTCAATTGGGCATTAAAAATTCAAAAAATTAAAACCAAAGCACATAGTCTTCTTATGTCATACAATAAGCATTGAAGATGATAAACAAAGTCTAGACATATTCAAACGAAAAAAATCATGTTTGGGTGGAATTAAGCTGGACGGTCTCCAACATGGTGCCAAACTACTTGAAGGGCTCTTCTCTAAAACACTAATATGACATTCTGGTATTTTCCCTAGCTATGTACAAAACTGATGAACAATCCATGTTTTTCGATTGCCTTTTTGAACCACTTGTAGTTTGATTTCATATCTAGGACAAATCACTGGGGGAGGGGGACGGATGTGTTTCTTTTTGTTGCATCGCTCGTATCCTTCCCGCGTAGAAAAAGTGTTAGGCGAGTAGTAGAATGGCATGACCAACAAGTTTCAAGTAAAATTTTGAATATAACCAAAATATACCAATTGATTTTTTTCGAAATGGGGGAAAAATCGCCCCAGCTTCTGCATCCAAAGGATGCACACGGCTTTTTTTATTAGATTATTCACGAACCTTATAAGAAACAATACAAAAGATCAAACTCGAAGCAACCTTACTATACCTACAGTGGGATGAAGAGGGTGACAATTGATAGATGAGTTAACTTGGCTTCATGGGTGTGTGACCTGAGATTGAGCCATGGTACATTTTGCCAACAAAGTAGCAACTGAGTTGGCTTTCTACCTTAGCTGGCATATACGTTGGGTACGTGGGCGTGCATTGGAAGGATGCATTATGCCGGCAAAGTTCTCAAACGTTCAAACTTTTCCGGTTTCTCATACAGTATTTGGCTCCTTGAGAAGCATTGATGTGATCATATAAGGTTATGCAAAACTTCCCCTTTCCCGTACTTGCCCGAGCACTCGACACCCCTCGTCCCATGGCGACTCCTCCAGCCTTAGCCCCGTGCACCCAGGCTCCATGACTCAGCCTCGGAGGGGTGTGCGCTAAAAGCTCGCAAATATCTGTGTGCCATTAGTGTGCGATGAAGCAGGCGGCTGTGTGTCTTGATGTGGCTAGACTCCTGGCGCCCTTTGATCTAGGAGAGGGAGAGGAGGAGGGGGTCCCATGAAGCGGCGGTGGCCCAGGTATCGGCGGCAGCCCAGGCAGCAGCGGCAAAGTGGGCTGGTCGGAGCAGAGGCATGCGCTGGGGGGCGAACCTCGCTGGGTAATGATGCTTCCATTGTGAAGAAGCACTTGCCATCTAGGGCTTCGGGTTCGCCAACAAACTCAGCGCCTCGTTCCATGGCGATGCCGTCGTGGGGACGTCGGGGGCGGCGGTGACGTGCTGCAGCCCCAGCCTTTAGTGGGGACCAAAGTGCGACCGACCACATCACGGCGTCGGCAGCATTGGGGATGCCGATGGGCATCCACTGCCACACACAGATTTGGGAGATTCTGGCCGAGCCGAGTTCCAAACTTCCACCATCGGAGCCGAGGGCTTGGTACTTCAAATTCCGAATCAGGCAATCCTTCGACCCCAATCAGCTTCTACCTGTGGTCCAAATCCGAGATATCTTGGCGGTAGCTATGCTGGTTAAGCTTAGCCGCACATCGGCAATCGACGATCTGCAAGACCTAGATGCCTTCCGAGGATTTGCAGCAGCCGTCAATGCACTCGTGGAGGCATCGCATGTTGGTAGCAGCGGCGAATGCGGGTATGTTGGTTTTACTCGCTTTGTATGCTTTTGTCATAGAAATCAATTTGCTAATTCTCATTCGATTGAAAATTAGACCCATTCACCATCAACTCTCAAACAGTGGACACCTATCAATGTGTAGAACTAGAAATTACACAAGATTTCTGTACTCCTAGTACTACTACTTCGACGCTACATGTTGTTTACACGAGGAAATTGCACAAACTACCGCTTATTGCTGCCTTCATTGCGTAAACACTTATTTAAACTATTATTTTTTCGCACAAACCACCAACTATCGTGTTCTGTTGCAGGGAGGTACAAATTTAGGATTGAGCTGTTTAAGAGCAAATTAGATGATAGGGGATCATCAACTACTAGTTTTAATTGCAAATAGAATCGATTTTCCAAAATTATGAAACGCACTTAACGTTTGAATTACTACAATTATTTTGAAGGTTTGATATTTCCATCATTTTTGTGTGAATCTCACACCAAGTGACACAACTTTCAGACGGAATACAAAATATTTTCAAACTTCATAGATTTGTTAGCTCAAATATTTTTAATTACTAGATTTTTCAGTATTTTAGAAAGTCGAAACACTATATTTTGGCTGAATGTTAGCAAATATATTTCATGATTATCCCATATTAGTTAAGAAGTACATAAACTAGTAGTAGTAATAAAGAACAGAGGGAGTTTATGGAGATACATCCATTAAGGACATGTTAGTGTGTGTTGGTTTATTACTTATGCCTTCTTTGGTTAATACACTTCTCAAGTGATCCCCGCAAACCCTGTATTATTGCCTAGAATAAAAAAAACTCCCCATCAAAGTATTAGTGCATTTTTTAGATGAGTATTCGAGAGGATTGGGTGAACACCAAGGATTTTCATAGGAAATTGGTAGAATTGAATCCTTGGTTGTTTTATTTGTAGGATTGTTTCCGATAGGAATTTTTCCTAAGGATTCCTTTGCACATATTCCATAGGAAATTAAACATCTACTCATGCCTCTTTTTAAGAATCCTTTACTTTTCCTATGGTGGAATCAAACAAAGTTTGGTTTCTATGAATTCCTATAGGATTGGAGTGGACATGACATTGCAATCCTACATTTTTCCTATTCCTACATCTTTCGGTAGGCATTTGCCTAGAATAAATAACCATGTGTATTAGCAATAAAATAGAGGTTTATTTCTCTAAAGCATCTTGCACTGTACTACATGGCTTAAGAGACAATATTATTACGATAGTTACTACATTTTATTGGATGATGAAGTGATAGCCCTCATCAATGCATTGTGAATTATTAGGGCATGGGTCGCACGTGATTTCCGAGTACACCGCACGATCGAGAGCCGCCGTTCCTCTTTGCTTTCTACCGATGCGGCAGAGCTCCTCCCCACACCCACGAACAACTGAAAGCCACAACTGCTGGGGAAAAGTCTTGCGCCGAGAAAATATACAACCGTGGTTGAGTACATGTGTTTTTTAAGATACGAGTGCTCCAATGCATTTTTTCTTTCCTTTTACTAATTTACCTTGAAAATCCCGCATGTCCACTTGTTTGTGGACGGAGGGAGTATCACACCACAAGGAAGTAGGACAATAGTGGGCGCTTATAGCCCACCTACGTGGCACTTTTGCCAGCTGTTGGCTCTTCTATTGTTCTTGCTCTGCCTTCCACAATGTAGTCGGTTCCCAATTGCTGAAAAAGCTAACACGTCACCACCGATCCCAAATAAAAGTTTTGAGGCACCGAGCTCACAACGTAGAGCATCGCTTGTCAGAAAGGAAGTGAGCCCACATTTGATAAATAATCCATTCAGCTAACCATCAGTGTACCTGTGGACAGAGAAAGAAGCTGAATAGAGGAAGGTTTGCTGCGGGTGAGCAGGAAAATAATAGTATTCTATCCACAACTGAGTAGATGATTCGATTCCCTGAAAATAAATTGGGGCACCGGTTGTGCAGCGTAGGGCACCGATGCCCAAAGCCTGAAAAGTTGTTTGGGCACCGAAAATGTGTAACGTTGTGGAGGGCCTAAGAAACCCCGATTGTGAAAGGCCAAGGCGTACTTCTTTTGGTCATGCAAAATTCAAAATACTGCCATGGACATTGAATTGACATGACAACACATAGCTTGGGATGTCCAAATTTGCACGTTAGACCAGTGACTTGTTCTTCACCTTTTCAGAGGGAACAGTGACTTTTTATTATGGGTCTATACACTTTCCAAGAAACAAGAGTAGATGTTGTAGAGTGTAGAGGAGCGAAGTCAAGCGCCCCGTCCCTGATGACGCGTAAAGCACATGCTCGTTGGGAACCCCAAGTGGAAGGTGTGATGCGTACAGCAGCAAGTTTCCCTCAGTAAGAAACCAAGGTTTATCGAACCAGTAGGAGTCAAGAAGCACGTTGAAGGTTGATGGCGGCGGGATGTAGTGCGGCGCAACACCAGGGATTCCGGCGCCAACGTGGAACCTGCACAACACAACCAAAGTACTTTGCCCCAACGAAACAGTGAGGTTGTCAATCTCACCGGCTTGCTGTAACAAAGGATTAACCGTATTGTGTGGAAGATGATTGTTTGCAGAAAACAGTAGAACAAGTATTGCAGTAGATTGTATTTCAGTAAAGAGAATTGGACCGGGGTCCACAGTTCACTAGAGGTGTCTCTCCCATAAGATAAACAGCATGTTGGGTGAACAAATTACAGTTGGGCAATTGACAAATAAAGAGAGCATGACCATGCACATACATATCATGATGAGTATAGTGAGATTTAATTGGGCATTACGACAAAGTACATAGACCGCCATCCAACTGCATCTATGCCTAAAAAGTCCACCTTCAGGTTATCATCCGAACCCCCTCCAGTATTAAGTTGCTAACAACAGACAATTGCATTAAGTATTGCGCGTAATGTAACTAGTGACTACATCCTTGAACATAGCACCAATGTTTTATCCCTAGTGGCAACAGCACATCCATAACCTTAGAGGTTCTTGTCACCCCTCCAGAGTCACGGAGACATGAACCCACTATCGAGCATAAATACTCCCTCTTGGAGTTACTAGCATCAACTTGGCCAGAGCATCTACTAATAACGGAGAGCATGCAAGATCATAAACAACACATAGACATAGCTTTGATAATCAACATAACAAGTATTCTCTATTCATCGGATCCCAACAAACGCAACATATAGAATTACAGATAGATGATCTTGATCATGTTAGGCAGCTCACAAGATCCGACAATGATAGCACAATGGGGAGAAGACAACCATCTAGCTACTGCTATGGACCCATAGTCCAGGGGTAGACTACTCACACATCACACCGGAGGCGACCATGGCGGCCTAGAGTCCACCGGGAGATGATTCCCCTCACCGGCAGGGTGCCGGAGGCGATCTCCTGGATCCCCCGAGATGGGATCGGCGTTGGCGGCGTCTCTGGAAGGTTTTCCGTATCGTGTCTCTCGTGCGGGGGTTTCGTCACGGAGGCTTTAAGTAGGCGGAAGGGTAGGTCAAGAGGCGGCGCGAGGGGCCCAGACCATAGGGCCGCGCGGCCAGGGCAGGGGCCACGCCGCCCTATGCTCTGGCTGCCTCGTGGCCCCTCTTCGTCTCGTCTTCGGACTTCTGGAAGCTTCGTGGCAAAATAGGCCCCTGGGCGTTGATTTCGTCCAATTCCGAGAATATTTCCTTACTAGGATTTCTGAAACCAAAAACAGCAGAAACAAGAATCGGCACTTCGGCATCTTGTTAATAGGTTAGTTCCAGAAAATGCACGAATATGACATAAAGTGTGCATAAAACATGTAGATAACATCAATAATGTGGCATGGATCATAAGAAATTATCGATACGTTGGAGACGTATCAGCATCCCCAAGCTTAGTTCTGCTCGTCCCGAGCAGGTAAAACGATAACAAAGATAATTTCTGGAGTGACATGCCATCATAATCTTGATCATACTATTTGTAAAGCATATGTAGTGAATGCAGCGATCAAAACAATGTATATGACATGAGTAAACAAGTGAATCATAAAGCAAAGACTTTTCATGAATAGCACCTCAAGACAAGCATCAATAAGTCTTGCATAAGAGTTAACTCATAAAGCAATAATTCAAAGTAAAGGCATTGAAGCAACACAAAAGAAGATTAAGTTTCAGCGGTTGCTTTCAACTTATAACATGTATATCTCATGGATATTGTCAACATAGAGTAATATAATAAGTGCAATAAGCAAGTATGTAGGAATCAATGCATAGTTCACACAAGTGTTTGCTTCTTGAGGTGGAGAGAAATAGGTGAACTGACTCAACATTGAAAATAAAAGAATTGTCCTCCATAGAGGAAAAGCATCGATTGCTATATTTGTGCTAGAGCTTTGATTTTGAAAACATGAAACAATTTTGTCAACGGTAGTAATAAAGCATATGCATCATGTAAATTATATCTTATAAGTTGCAAGCCTCATGCATAGTGTACTAATAGTGCCCGCACCTTGTCCTAATTAGCTTGGACTACCGGATCATCACAATGCACATGTTTTGACCAAGTGTCACAAAGGGGTACCTCTATGCCGCCTGTACAAAGGTCTAAGGAGAAAGCTCGCATTGGATTTCTCGCTATTGATTATTCTTCAACTTAGACATCCATACCGGGACAACATAGACAACAGATAATGGACTCCTCTTTTATGCATAAGCATGTAACAACAATTAATAATTTTCTCATTTGAGATTTGAGGATATATGTCCAAAACTGAAACTTCCACCATGGATCATGGCTTTAGTTAGCGGCCCAATGTTCTTCTCTAACAATATGCATGCTTAACCATAGGGTGGTAGATCGCTCTTACTTCAGACAAGACGGACATGCATAGCAACTCACATGAAATTCAACAATGAATAGTTGATGGCGTCCCCAGTGAACATGGTTATCGCACAACAAGCAACTTAATAAGAGATAAAGTGCATAATTACATATTCAATACCACAATAGTTTTTAAGCTATTTGTCCCATGAGCTATATATTGCAAAGGTGAATGATGGAATTTTAAAGGTAGCACTCAAGCAATTTACTTTGGAATGGCGGAAAATACCATGTAGTAGGTAGGTATGGTGGACACAAATGGCATAGTGGTTGGCTCAAGTATTTTGGATGCATGAGAAGTATTCCCTCTCGATACAAGGTTTAGGCTAGCAAGGCTTATTTGAAACAAACACAAGGATGAACCGGTGCAGCAAAACTCACATAAAAGACATATTGAAAACATTATAAGACTCTACACCGTCTTCCTTGTTGTTCAAACTCAATACTAGAAATTATCTAGACCTTAGAGAAACCAAATATGCAAACCAAATTTTAGCATGCTCTATGTATTTCTTCATTAATGGGTGCAAAGCATATGATGCAAGAGCTTAATCATGAGCACAACAATTGCCAAGTATCACATTACCCAAGACATTAATAGCAATTACTACATGTATCATTTTCCAATTCCAACCATATAACAATTTAACGAAGAAGAAACTTCGCCATGAATACTATGAGTAGAAACCAAGGACATACTTGTCCATATGCTACAGCGGAGCGTGTCTCTCTCCCATAAAGTGAATGCTAGGATCCATTTTATTCAAACAAAACAAAAACAAAAACAAACCGACGCTCCAAGAAAAAGCACATAAGATGTGATGGAATAAAAATATAGTTTCAGGGGAGGAACCTGATAATGTTGTCGATGAAGAAGGGGATGCCTTGGGCATCCCCAAGCTTAGACGCTTGAGTCTTCTTAATATATGCAGGGGTGAACCACCGGGGCATCCCCAAGCTTAGAGCTTTCACTCTCCTTGATCATGTTGCATCATACTCCTCTCTTGATCCTTGAAAACTTCCTCCACACCAAACTCGAAACAACTCATTAGAGGGTTAGTGCA
Organism: Lolium perenne; assembly: GCF_019359855.2. Classification (NCBI taxonomy): domain Eukaryota; kingdom Viridiplantae; phylum Streptophyta; class Magnoliopsida; order Poales; family Poaceae; genus Lolium; species Lolium perenne. The sequence continues at coordinate 146,246,506 of NC_067245.2, forward strand.
CAATAAAAATTAACATATTCAGAGGTGACACAATCATTCTTAACACTTCTGGACATTGCATAATGCTACTGGACATTAGTGGATCAAAGAAATTCATCCAACATAGCAAAAGAGGCAATGCGAAATAAAAGGCAGAATCTGTCAAAACAGAACAGTTCGTATTGACGAATTTTAAAATGGCACCAGACTTGCTCAAATGAAAATGCTCAAATTGAATGAAAGTTGCGTACATATCTGAGGATCATGCACGTAAATTTGCTTAATTTTCTGAGCTACCTACAGGGAGGTGGACCCAGATTCGTGACAGCAAAGAAATCTGGAACTGCGCAGTAATCCAAATCTAGTACTTACTTTTCTATCAACGGCTTTACTTGGCACAACAAAACACAAAACTAAGATAAGGAGAGGCTGCTACAGTAGTAAACAACTTCCAAGACACAAAATAAAAACAAAGTACTGTAGGTAAAAACATGGGTTGTCTCCCATAAGCGCTTTTCTTTAACGCCTTTCAGCTAGGCGCAGAAAGTGTGTATCAAGTATTATCGAAGGGTGGTGCATCGTTATTATGAGCTCCCCCATCCGCAGTGGTACTAAGGGCTTTGTCAATTTTAGGCCTATAATAATACTTCTTTGGTTTAGGCACTTTAGAGACATACATAAACTTTTGCTCCTTACCCACATAAGCTTTCTCCTTATATTTAAGAGAAGAAAATGTTGAACCCAAGGTCCCCATAGCCTTTTCAAGTTCATCAATCCTATCGATTTGATCATCATGGACAACACAAGTTCCTAGGACACTAATTCTTTCATCAATTCCTCCTAAGGATTTATCAAGTTCATCAGTTTTATCAAGTAACATTTCCAATTTAGCTTCAATACTTGGAAAATTTTTCTCTATGGTTTCCAATTTTTTCATAACATCTTCAAGAGAGATTTCAGTTTTAACTTTATCAATAGGGGGTATTCCAAATAAACTCTCCATAATGCAACTAGCTTCTAATGCAGGAGTACTTAAGAAGTCACCTTTTGCGAGACTATCAAGAACATATCTATTCCAGCTAGAGATACCAACATAAAAATTCCTGAGTAAAATAATGGTGGAGTGTTTCTTAGTGCATCTATTATGGGCATCGCTAATTCTATACCAAGCATCTCTCAAACATTCTCCCCCTCGTTGCTTAAACGTACGAACTTCAACTTTAGGATTACTCATTTTAGTAGTAGTAAATAAAGCAAACTAGATAAAGTAAATGCAAGTAAACTAATTTTTTTGTGTTTTTGATATAGCAAACAAGATAGCAAATAAAGTAAAACTAGCAACTAATTTTTTTGTATTTTGATTTAGTGCAGCAAACAAAGTAGTAAATAAAACTAAGCAAGACAAAAACAAAGTAAAGAGATTGAGAAGTGGAGACTCCCCTTGCAGCGTGTCTTGATCTCCCCGGCAACGGCGCCAGAAATTTAGCTTGATGACGCGTAAAGCACACGCTCGTTGGGAACCCCAAGTGGAAGGTGTGATGCGTACAGCAGCAAGTTTCCCTCAGTAAGAAACCAAGGTTTATCGAACCAGTAGGAGTCAAGAAGCACGTTGAAGGTTGATGGCGGCGGGATGTAGTGCGGCGCAACACCAGGGATTCCGGCGCCAACGTGGAACCTGCACAACACAACCAAAGTACTTTGCCCCAACGAAACAGTGAGGTTGTCAATCTCACCGGCTTGCTGTAACAAAGGATTAACCGTATTGTGTGGAAGATGATTGTTTGCAGAAAACAGTAGAACAAGTATTGCAGTAGATTGTATTTCAGTAAAGAGAATTGGACCGGGGTCCACAGTTCACTAGAGGTGTCTCTCCCATAAGATAAACAGCATGTTGGGTGAACAAATTATAGTTGGGCAATTGACAAATAAAGAGAGCATGACCATGCACATACATATCATGATGAGTATAGTGAGATTTAATTGGGCATTACGACAAAGTACATAGACCGCCATCCAACTGCATCTATGCCTAAAAAGTCCACCTTCAGGTTATCATCCGAACCCCCTCCAGTATTAAGTTGCTAACAACAGACAATTGCATTAAGTATTGCGCGTAATGTAACTAGTGACTACATCCTTGAACATAGCACCAATGTTTTATCCCTAGTGGCAACAGCACATCCATAACCTTAGAGGTTCTTGTCACCCCTCCGGATTCACGGAGACATGAACCCACTATCGAGCATAAATACTCCCTCTTGGAGTTACTAGCATCAACTTGGCCAGAGCATCTACTAATAACGGAGAGCATGCAAGATCATAAACAACACATAGACATAGCTTTGATAATCAACATAACAAGTATTCTCTATTCATCGGATCCCAACAAACGCAACATATAGAATTACAGATAGATGATCTTGATCATGTTAGGCAGCTCAGAAGATCCGACAATGATAGCACAATGGGGAGAAGACAACCATCTAGCTACTGCTATGGACCCATAGTCCAGGGGTAGACTACTCACACATCACACCGGAGGCGACCATGGCGGCGTAGAGTCCTCCGGGAGATGATTCCCCTCTCCGGCAGGGTGCCGGAGGCGATCTCCTGGATCCCCCGAGATGGGATCGGCGTTGGCGGCGTCTCTGGAAGGTTTTCCGTATCGTGGCTCTCGGTACTGGGGGTTTCGTCACGGAGGCTTTAAGTAGGCGGAAGGGTAGGTCAAGAGGCGGCGCGAGGGGCCCAGACCATAGGGCCGCGCGGCCAGGGCAGGGGCCGCGCCGCCCTATGCTCTGGCTGCCTCGTGGCCCCTCTTCGTCTCGTCTTCGGACTTCTGGAAGCTTCGTGGCAAAATAGGCCCCTGGGCGTTGATTTCGTCCAATTCCGAGAATATTTCCTTACTAGGATTTCTGAAACCAAAAATAGCAGAAAACAGCAACTGGCACTTCGGCATCTTGTTAATAGGTTAGTTCCAGAAAATGCACGAATATGACATAAAGTGTGCATAAAACATGTAGATAACATCAATAATGTGGCATGGAACATAAGAAATTATCGATACGTTGGAGACGTATCAGTCCCCACCTGCCCTATTTCGGTTCACCTCCATCGTCTACCTCCGCCCCTGCCCGCACCCACTCTCCAATCGACCACCTTCCATAGCACGCGCCAGTGCCGCCGCCATGCAGCTTTAGAATCAATTCCACCGCCCAGTTTGAGAGCCTCCGTTCTTCATCTTCCCCCCCCCCACCTGCCGCCATCGAAGCCAAATTAAACTCCAATCAGTTGAACCCAAACCTCATAGACCCACCCCCTGCCCTGCGATGGCAGCATCGAACAAGGAAAATGATGACTCTGAACTGTTTCAGAAGGTCTTTTCCGAAGGTCCCCTTGAAGAACTCGTAACAAGATGCGACGTCATCACCACCACGAGCCTCGTCGGTTCGTCCAAACTATTTTTCGACTCTGCAAATGATAGTGCAACTCTATCTGTTTCTCTCTCGTTTGGGCTCCCATGTGTTCTTCATTCTCACCCGACGAAGGTAGCACGGGATTGCAAGCTGACGCCGCTGGAAGGTTCTCCTCCGACGCTGCGATGCCAGACGGTACGGGTAAGCAGTGGGTAGGTGCCAATGGAGATTGGGTTGCCATGGTTGACACTGGCTTTCCTGCTTGCAAATGGAAACTTTTCAACGTCTACACTCGCCGTGAAATTCCTCTCCCTCTGCCGTTTGAAACCACCCACATTCCAAATATTTACCACCACAACCTTTGTGCTATTATATTTCACAAGATATATATTTGCCAAGTTCCCATAGCTACTGGGGGGTACAAAAATTTCTCTCTTGTTGTTGTTTTTGACATCAGAGTTGCCCTCCTTTATGGCGCTGATTCTGGATGGACAGTTCTTACAGAGCCCAAGTCCCACATCTTTTACAATTATAGCGATGCAATTCTCCACAATGGGCTTGTGTTTGCCACAACTCATACTGGCACTGTTCACGCATGGAAACCTCAGAAAGCTGGTAATTTTCCTCCGGACGTAGTGTCTGATGAGCTTCATTATTCATGGCTGTAAAGATAATTTTAATGCACAAACTTATTAATTTTCGAACCTGACTGATCTGACTTGGGGCATATTTGCTTCGGATGAAATTTCATTGGTATTTAGACTTTTTATTCGAGATGATTACCATAGAATAATTTGAGGATTGTATAATTAGGAGTTTTATTCTCAGATTGAATTATGTTGGATTTTGACCTCTACTTGAACTTCTTGAAATGAATCCTTTGGTTTCCCATGTGATGTACTCAAATACACCAATATGTTGTATTATTGAATGGAAATGATATTATATCATCCCATCTGAATCCTAATGCGTTTTCCCAATTCTTACGTTTTCAGATTTGTGCAAACCAAACATGCCCTTCTTAACAGTAATTTCATTTTCAAGCAGGTCCTCCGCTGATCGTAGAGCCACCATCCATTGTGTTTGAATGGCGGTGTGCACTTGATGATGCTCTTGGCCATGATCACGAGGTCGATTATGGTGTGTGGTGGTTAGCAAGATCTATAGATGGTTCTAGACTTCTTCTGATCCATACACTAGGCATTGCTAATGAAAGGGAATATTCATGTAAAGTTTGCCATACTGCTTCTGATCATCATGTTCATCATGGTCGCACTGTTGGCAACTATGCTTCTGGGTTTGGTTGCCTGGTGTTCACGAAGGACACTAGTAAGTTAAATGAAGGTATTCCATGGGAAAAGATTGATGACCTTGGAGAATATTCTCTTTTCCTTGGAGTGAACTATCCGATTATGCTGCCATTAGGCGGTGCAGATGTTGTCCCAGGATGTCTGACGAGAAGAAATTGTGTGTGCACCTTGCCGAATGAAGCATGGCTTCGCAATTCGCAGCTGCCTGAAATATGCCGATCCAGTCTGAATCGTGAAGATTGCGCTGTTGGTTTCCAAACCAACGCCTTGGAGAAAACATGCAAAACAAAAAAAGATAGGTACCTGGTAAAGACATCGCTTTGGTTCATCCCAAACTTCGCCAACGCCCCGGATTGGAACAAGTGTGATGTTTAATTATGAAACAGGTCCTGCAGCCATTGTAGCTACTGATAGTATGTAATTTCATAGCTAATGAACGAGGCACTTGTGGTCCACTAATTACAACTGTTTTGTAAAGAGGTGGTCTATATGTATACCCCTCTCTTCATTGATGCATTTGTGGTCTACATGATGGTACTCTTAAATATATGGGTGTGGCTCCTCAACACATAATGTGGGGGTATTATTGTGTTAAAGTTGAAGGCTTGATCAACTATAGGTTCACTTCTCTAGTTACACTACTAGGTACTCCGGTTGGCTATGTTCTGATGAACACATTGTGTTCTGTTGTTTGGTGAAGACAAAAGTAGAACTATGGTATGCTTATGTTTAAGACCAAGCGAGGGTTTAGCTAGAGATGTTAAAATTCAGATTTGAACTGTTTTTTGATATGGAAATTTGAAATATATATGGTACTGCATATGATTATGTATAGCAACAAGCGACGAAAGGGCTGATGCTCCTATTCCTTGTCGGCGGGAGGGCTATGTGTGCGGCGACTTGAAGGCCATAGCTATGTCGATTGGTCCTTGAAGTTGGAGGGGCTAGGATTTCAGATGAGCGGAGTGGGGGAAGTTGTTGCTCATGGAACAGAAGTCCTTAAAATAATAATGTTGGTATATACAAGGTATATACTTGTACTATTTTAGTACTATAATAAGTATATCGGGTTCATCAAAAAGAAAATTATATCGACTCACAACCACGTGGGGTCAAGGTGAGGGAAAGTTGGTCAATACCTCGGAATCTGTTACCACTATATCCCCGCCCCAAGTTCTAATGAGCAAGTGCGGTTATTTTTTTTACTCCGTAAAAGGGAAATAGTGGTTCCTCTCCCCCGGAAACATATGCCCCGCATCTCCACCTCCTAGTATCGTAGTACTACTGCATCTTCTCCAAAAAAAACCTTTTCTGTCTCTTTCTCCCATTCACCCCTCTCTCCCTTGCATTAGATTACCGACTCCAATGAAGCAGAAGCGTAAGGTTGAGGAGATTCCTGATTGCTACCACCAGTCCATGGGGTGGGGCGACCTCCACTACCCACTGGTGGAGAACATAGCCGAGCGGGCGGATATCCTCAGCACTGGTCGCCTCGCTCGAGGCATGATCGGCATGCGGCATGCCATCCGCGGAGCGCATAAGGTTCTGTTCGGTGTACCGAGCCTGCTCCACTGCGACCCCGAGACATGGCCAGACGACCGCGACAATACTGTAAGAGTATTTATTTATTTACTCATCTCGTTTCAGCTTGTGTTTTTTCAATCAACTTTTCTTACTGCCAAACATCATGCATATATTTAGACTCAACATCATCACCTAATTTGGGAGTACTGTAAGGTTTGCTGCCTTCACTATGCACATGTACTCTTCGGAATTGCTTTATTTATCCATTGCATCTGTGCTTCAGTTCTGCACAATCCGCTCTTCATTCTGTCGAATACCTTGCATGCATAGACAATTTTGAAACAAATCCTATTTGCAGGGCATTCACGCGTTGCTAATGCCATTAGACAAGCCGACAGTTCCAGCATTTATCCATACCAAGGAGGAACTGGATGGACATGGACCCATGCACTGGGTGGGTTGTAACGGCGACTGGGTGGCATTTGTCGAGCAGGACGGGCACTTGACGATCCGCAACATATACATATCAGATACTATTATACCTCTTCCATCTCTACAAGATGCAGGAATTTCTTTGGGCCCTACTCGTGAATGGTGGCATGGCAGCCCACCATTCCTCTTCAAATACAAAATAGATAAAAGTTTGGAACTGCTCAAAGTACGGATCGTCAAGAGGCCGTACAAAGATGATCTAGCAGGGCCATGGCATTACGAGGTAATCGTTGTATTGGACAACTCGATCGCTATCCTACAAGCGCCCCTAGAAAAGGAGTGGAATATCCTGAGAAACCCCAAATTCTTTGAAGGAACCAGCTATGTCGATGCCATGGGCATTCCTGGATATGCTACAAGTTCACACCTGCATCGTGTATACGCAGTTACATATCCGTATGGAGATGTTCTGGTTTGGGAACCATATACCTGGGGTGAGTCTTTGTTTTATGTCTTAACTAGTAAATGGCATGCTGCACATGTTGGACCAATTACGATTCACAATACTGATGTACAAAAGTTGCGTTCTAAATGTTGTTCAAACTTTCAATACAACTAATAATTTGGTTATACCATCAAAATAAGTGTGAGCATACAGTTTATAAATATGAACAAAAAATCGGAACCTTTCTTAATCACTAACAAGTGGGACGTGTGATATCGATGTGAGACTGCTCTGATTTTTCTTCATAATGGAAACATGACGGTTCTAGAAACACGTGGATACTGGTGTGGTATTTTTTCACGCGAATACCTCTAATCCCAACCGTTAGATTTTGGACACCAACAGTTGGAATTGCTTCTACATGTCTTGTTCAAAATTGGTGCCTTATAGTAGTAGACGATAGAAGATAAGAGATAATTTACAGTGTAGTTCCCACTTGCTGCATTGTGGTTGATCTTTGTGCATTGCAGGGACACATGCAGCCCCGCGTCTCATTGACGCCCCTGTCATTGAAGATGAAGAAGCAGAAGCGGCTGCAATTTTGGCTCAAATCGAGGGAGATGCTGTCATGGAAGATGATGAAGCAAATGTGGCACAAGGCGATGGAGGTGCCGATGAAGATAATGATGCTGATGTAGAAGAATCAGAAGAAGAAGAATTAGAAGAAGACGAATTAGATGATGAAGAATTAGATGATGATGGTGATAATCATAATTATGAAGATGAAGATGTACTTCTTGGATTTTCTGACCAACGCACTTGGTTCCTGGCACCAATAAGAGCAGAGTCCATTACTGGTGAATCTGATCTCGCGTGGATTCAGGTTAAGGGTTATCGGCCCATCCTCGGTCCTCCAATATTACATATGGGTAACAAGCTGAGGTCTTATCCTTTGGTACGGTGCTACGTTTTCTTGAGATCTGCCCATACCTTGGACCCTGTAGAAGAGGCAAGGTGGGAAAGATTGAACAATTTTAAGGGGCATTCTTTATTTCTTGGACTCAATCACCCAATTTTCATGCTACCCCCGCCAATCGACGCAGAGGCTACAGAACCAGATTTCCAATTGTTCAAACCTGACTGTGTCTTTGCTACCCACAATCGCGCCCGTGATACATGGATACGTCCAAGGCCAAATTGGTGCAGAATGCACGTCAATGGAGGTCCTGCCATAGGCTCAAGATTTCAGTACAAAAAAGAGAAGATTGAACATAGAGCCGAAGCACCCATGTGGTTCGTCCCAACACTTCCACCTGTTTTTCCTTGAGAAATAAGAGACAGATGGTGACCTTATTTTATAGAGAAAACATAGTGTTCGTGAACTTAACCTCATGAACATTCGCTGTTCGGTTTTTGGTGAAATCAAAATTTTGCAGAGATGAAGATCTTTGTTTGAATCCCGTGCTGAACATATTTTCACAAATTAGCTACCCGTATTGTGATGAATACATGCTGGTCTGTTGTTTGGTGGAGTAGCAGACATGAAGATCTTTGTCCTGAATACCACAATGGACATCTTTTTTTCTTCAAAAATTAGCTAAGCTCGCGCTATTAGGCGAAAATGCCTAAGAGATTTTGTGCTCCTGGGCACCAGTCCTCCTGCTATTTTAGAAAAAATAAAAAACATATTTATGTGTTTCAAAAAAATTAGAAAAAAATAATGGTGTAGCTAATGAATTGTCCCATAAGCGTGCAAAATTTCAGTTTCAAATACAAAAAATTCTGGGCTACACAAAAATAACAAACGTGTGGATCTGGGTATGCATATTTCAGATCTCCAAATTTCAACAGATTTTGTCTTTTTTGTGTAGTCTACAATATAAAGAATTTCATATTAAAATTTTACACGCTTGTAGGTTACTTTATTTATTATGTCTACATTTTTTCAGATTTTTTTGAAACAAATATGTATGATTTTTGATTTTTTTAAACAGCAGGAGCACTGGTGCCCATGAGCCAAAGACACTTTTCGCAAATGCCTTCAGTAAAGGAACGGATGGTGACCTTATTTTATAGAGAAACCATAGTATTCGTGAAGTTAACGTCATGAACACACGCTGTTCGGTTTTTGGTGAAATTAAAATTTAGTAGAGATGAAGATCTTTGTTTGAATCCCGTGATGAACACATTTTTCCTAAATTAGCTACCCGTATTGTGATGAATACATTCTGGTCTGTTTTTTGGTGGAGTAGCAGACATGAAGATCTTTGTTTTGAATACCACGCTGGACATCTTTTTTTTCTTCAAAAATTAGCTAAGCTTGCGCTATTAGGCGCAAATGACTTCAGTAACGATCAGGGTTCCTGCGCTGCTCCATGTACCACATATTATTTTTGGTAAGGGTACCCCTATGTACCACCTTACCAATAGAAAGTTCTAAAAAAAAACCTTACCAATAGAGAAAAAAAGTACTGTACGGCAATCTACATGGGAATTTACGTGGGCCTACTAGCTCAGGAGATAACGGCCCAATACCAGCGTCCTCATCATTGAAATGCGGCCAGAGATCGAAAGAAAAAAATAATCCAAGAAAGGAAACATTTATTCTACATAGAGGATGACATGTGGGACCTATTTTGCAGCAGTGTCCTCAACGTTGACAAGGCGGCAGGGGATCGAAAGAAACGGCAAAGTAGCCAGAAATCAGGGGTCAAATATAAATTCGAGAAAGGAAACGTTTATTCAACAGTCAGGCTGACATGTGGGACCTATCTTGCAGCCGCGGCCACAACATTTATCATTCAGAGAGGATGACATGTGGGACCCACGAACCAACATCATTCTCAACGTTTCTCAAAGGGGGCAGGAGATCGAAAGAAAAAGGCAAGTAGCTCGAAATCAGGTGTCCAAAAAAATCCAAGAAAGGAAAGGTTTATCGCACATAGATGTTGACATATTGGACCCAATTTGCAGCAGCGTCATCAACGTTTCAAAGGCGGTGGAGCTCGAAAGAAAAAGGCAAATAGCCAAAAATTAGGGGTCAAAAATAAATCCAGCAAATGAAACTTTTATCATACAAAGAGGCTGACATGTGGGACCCATGAGCCAGCAGCGTCCTCAACGTTTCTAGGGCGGCAGGCGATCGAAAAAAGGCAAATAGCCAGAAATTAGGGGTCAAAAATAAATTCAACAAAGGAAACTCTTATTGTTCATAGAGGCTGACATGTTGGACCCATGAGCCAGCAGCGCCCTCAACATTTCAAAGGCGTCACGGGATCAAAAGAAAGAACCAAGTAGTCATTAATTAGGTGTCAAAAATAAATCCAAGAAAGTAAATTTTTTATTTTTCATAGAGGCTGACATAAGGGACCCATGAGCCAGCAGCGTCCTCAACGTTTCAAAGGCGGCTGGGGATCGAAAAAAAAGCGAAGTAGCCATTAATTAGGGGTCAACAATAAATCCAAGAAAAGAAAGGTTTATTGTTCATAGAGGCTAACATGTGGGACCTATGCGCCAGCAGCATCCTCATCGTTTCAAAGGCGGCCGGGGATCCAAAGAAAAAGGCAAATAGCCAGAAATCAGGGGGTAAAAAAAACGAAGAAAAGAAATATTATTGTTCATAGAGGCTGGCATGTGGGACCCATGAGCCAGCAGCGTCCACAATTTCAAAGGCGGCACAGGATTGAAAGAAAAAGGCAAGTGACCAAAAATCGGGGGGGGGGGGGTAAGAAATCCAAGAAAAAAAACTTTATTGTACATAGAGGATGACATGCGGGTCCCATGAGCCAACAACTTACTCGACGTTTCAGAGGGCCGAGGCGGCATGAGTTCGAAAGAAAAAGGAAAGTGACCAAATATCAGGAGCAAAAAATAATCCATGAAAAGAAACTTTCATTGTACATATATAATGACATGCGGGTCCCATGAGCCAGCAGCTTACTCAATGTTTGAGAGTCGGCATGAGATTGAAAGAAATAGGCAAGTGACCAAATATCAGGAGCCAAAAATAATCCTAGAAAAGAAACTTTTATTGTACATAGAGTATGACATGCGGGTCCCATGACGCAGCAGCATCCTCAACGTTTCCAAGGCGGCAGGGGATCAAAACAAAAAGGAAATAGCCAAAAAGCAGAGGGTGAAAATAATCGAAGAAAAGAAACTTTTATTGTTCATAGTGGATGACATGTGGGACCCATGAGGCAGCAGCATCCTCAACGTTTCCAAGGCAGCAGGGGATCGAAAGAAAAAGGAAATAGCCAAAAATCATAGCGTGAAAAGTAGTCCAAGAAAAGAAACTTTTATTTTACATAGAGGATGACATGTGGGTCCCATTTTGCAGCAGCGGTCTCAACGTTTCAAATGCGGCTTGAGATCAAAAGAAAAAGAAAGTAGCCAGAAATTAGGGGGAAGAAACTCCAAGAAAAGAAAGTTTATTGTACATAGAGGATGACATGCGGGTCCCAAGGCGGCAGCTTACTCAACGTTTCCAAGGCGGCAGTGGAACAAAAGAAAAAGGAAATAGCCAAAAATCAGAGGGTCAAAAAAATCCAAGAAAAGAAACTTTTATAGTTCATAGAGGATGACATGCGGGTCCCATGAGGCAGCAGCGTCCTCAACGTTTCCAATGCGGCACAGGACCAAAAGAAAAAGGATGTATCCCTACTGGGCCTTTTGATCAAAAAATAATCCAAGATATCAATTGGGGCTGCATGGCCATCTGGGCTTTCTAACCTGCTGGACGCCTTTTGACTCGTACAATTTCAGCCCACTCCAAAACAGGAAAGTCCTATGCTTCGCAAAAACAAAACAAAAACAAGGAGATTCAACATATTAGTTTGTTTACGTAAAAATAAAGATATAGTTTATCCGTTTGCAATAGCTCAGAGTGAAATACACTTTTTATTGTCTGCAAAATAATCAAGATATCACATGTTTCTTGTACGGGGAGGCTGACATCGGGACCCATTAGCCAGCAGCGTCGTCAAAGTTTTAAAGGCGGCAGGGGATCGAAAGAAAAAATAAATCAAAAATCAGTTGGTAAAAAATCGAAGAAAAGAAACATTTATCGTTCTGAGAGGATGACATGTGGGACCCATGTGGCAGCAGCATCCTCAATGTTTCCAAGGCGGCACGGGATCCAAAAAAAGGTAAAATAGCCAGAAATTAGGGGTCAAAATAACTCCAAGAAAAGAAAGGTTTATCGTTCATAGAGGCTGACATGTGGGACCCATTAGCCAGCAGAGTCCTCAACGTTCAAAGGCGGCAGGGGATCAAAAGAAAAAGGAAGTAGCCAGAAATTAGGGGTAAAAAATAACTCCAACAAAGGAAATTTTTATTGTTTATAGAGGATGACATGCGGGACCCATGAGCCAGCAGCTTCCTCAAATATGGATGTTGGCTCAGAGGCGGCATGAGATCGAAAGAAAAAGGAAAGTGACCAAATATCAGGAGCAAAAAATAATCCAAGAAAAGAAACTTTTATTGTACATAGAGGATGACATATGGGTCCCACTAATACAAGCTCTTTCGCTCCAAGATCTTGCAAGTTGATTGTACAAAGAGGATGACATGCGGGCCCCATGTGTCAGCAGCTTACTCAACGTTTCCAAGGCGGCAGTGCATCAAAAGAAAAAGGAAATAGCCAGAAATCAGAGGGTGAAAAATAAATCCAACAAAGGAAAGGTTTATTGTTCATAGAGGCTGACATCTGGGACCCATGAGCCAGCAGCGTCCTCTACGTTTCGAAGGCGACTGGGGATCGAAAGAAAAAAAGGCAAAGAGCCAGAAATAATGGGTAAAAAATAACTCCCAGAAAGGAAATGTTTATTGTTCATAGAGGCTGACATGTGGGACCCATGAGCTAGCAAAGTCTTCAATGTTTCAAAGGCGGCAGGGGATCAAAAGAAAAAGGAAGTAGCCAGAAATTAGAGGTAAAAATAACTCCAAGAAAGGAAACTTTTATTGTTCATAGAGGATGACATGCGGGACCCATGTGCCGGCAGCTTCCTCAACGTTTCAAAGGCGGCATGAGAACGAAAGAAAAAGGCAAGTGACCAAATATCAGGAGCCAAAAATAATCCAAGAAAAGAAACTTTATTTTACATAGAGGATGACATGCGGGTCCTATGAGCCAGCACCTTACCCAACGTTTCAGAGGCGGCATGAGATCGAAAGAAAAAGAAAAGTGACCAAATATCAGGAGCAAAAAATAATCCAAGAAAATAAACTTTTATTGTACATAGAGGATGACATATAGGTCCCACTAATACAAGCTCTTTCGCTCCAAGATCTTGCAAGTTGATTGTACATAGAGGATGACATGCGGGCCCCATGTGTCAGCAGCTTACTCAACGTTTCCAAGGCGGCAGTGCATCAAAAGAAAAAGGAAATAGCCAAAAATCTGTTATCACCAGAATTTGACCGGATCAGAGATGGGCCGCGATTAAGATGGGCTTGAAGAATGTACACGGAAGAAATACATGAATCGGCCTTGTATACAAAGTTTGGGCTGGATTGCCCGTGTATCTGTATATTATTAGATCGTGTCGGTTAGAATTAAAAGATAGAGTCTAGCCCGTACACGGGTTAGTTTATTTCCGAATTAGAAAGTCCCTTGGACTATAAATATGTATCTAGGGTTATTGAAAAAGGAGGACAATCACGTTCACAACAAACACAAACCAGGCGCATCGCCACCCCTTATTTCGAGGGTTTCTTCCGGGTAAGCATCATGCTGCCTAGATCGCATCTTGCGATCTAGGCAGTATACGTTTATTCGTTACCTGGTGTTACTCGTGCTGAAGCGTTGTTGATGGCGAGTAGCACTATTTATCGTAGATGTTTTGGGGCTTGCATTGATGCTTTTCTTATGCATATCTGCCTAGCAATGCCGTCCCTCGATATCTAGCTGCCCTTACACCTATTTAGGTGTAAGGGCAGCACCTTGCTTGTTCGTTACTTAGTAGATCCGATCCGTTATAGTTGTTCCTTGTTCTTCAAGGATTAGTTTAATATCTGCATGATTAGGCCTTATGCTGGGGTTGGACGATCCGGTAGTGCGTGAGGTGTTGTTTTACCGTTCCTACAAGGGATGTTCCGGGAATTGACTTAATGTTGGTTTTTAGGCCTCTTTTAGGAATAGTTTCCATCATCTTTCGTATCTGCTAGGCCCAACTACGCGTAGGATGTTCCGATTATGCGGTGAAAACCCTAAACTGTCGTAGATTGGTTTAGCTTTGTTTTGATCAAGCAGGATCCCCATGTCATCGTAAATCCAACGTGATCCATGGGGCGATCGGCTCTTTGAGCCGATCCACAGGGCAACCTGAGAGCCGATCGGGCTCGTATTTAATGTTTACGTGTCTACCATGCAGGAGACTAATCGAAGCAATCCAACACCTTCCTGATCAGGTATAGGTCAGGTGGCACGCCCTTGCAACCGCCAGGACGTGTGCTGGGACTTTGCGGGACGACGCGAGGCACCAGGGCCCACTTAGCAGTCTTGGGAGTCTCCCGGCTCTTCGTGTTGCTTAACCACTGCTCACCGGTGGGTTTTGGCAGGCAACACATTCTGGCACGCCCGGTGGGACGCCTTCTGCAACAACCACATCAACATCGGCAGCCAAGATGTCGGACGAACTGATCAAGTGCGAGGATCTACCTGCAAAGCATAAGAAGAAGTACGATGAGCTGAAGGCCATCTTTGAAGCCGATCTCATCGGCTCTTTTGAGAAGACCCGTTCGCACGGCATCAGGTTCAAAGGATTCACACCCGAAGGCGCGTTCGAGGGATTAGATCTGTCTCTCCCTTTGGAGGAACGTACCAGAGCCCTGCGCCAGGAAATCAACTATGCTGTGGCTCATTCTCTACATCGGCATTCTGAGAGCCTCGTGAATACTCTTGAGCGGGTTGCACTTCGTGTGGTGCAAGAAATCATGAAACATCAGTATTCTCTGTCAGGACCTGCTCTAGGAACTCACCAGGGAGAAATACCATTCCACACTAGGCCACCACTGCCATTCGCAATGGCAGCTCCACAGCAACAAGGTTCACCGGCATACGTTGTCTACAAGGTTGGAGGTGATCCTGGCGACTACCAATTCTTGTATGAGCCGCCCAAGGAGATCCCACATGGATACGTGTGCACATACGTGCCGGACTGCAACAACTGGACGCACGCGATCCAGACTTCAGCAGGAGGAATTGCCGGAGCAGGAGCGATTGTTACGGCAGGAGGGATTGCTGGAGCAGCGGGGAGTTCTGGAGCAGATGCTGAGAAACAAGCGTGGCTAACTAAATATGCCACTGCAATGAGTCATGAAAGCTCAACCCCTACAGCTCCTACTGTGGATCAGATCAGCGCAATCTTGAGAGATCAGTTCGGCATCCTGCCGAAGAAGAGAACAATCGGCTATTCCAAGCCGTACCCCAAAGAGTATGACCTGATCCCACTGCCGCCTAAATATCGGCTCCCTGACTTCACAAAATTCAGTGGATCAGAAGGGTCTAGCTCCATCGAACACGTGAGCCGATACTTGGCACAGCTGGGCATGGTTTCAGCATCAGAACCGCTACGTGTGAGGTTCTTTGCCCAATCTCTCACGGGTCCAGCCTTTGGGTGGTACACCTCGTTACCCCCAGATTCAGTTCGGACATGGAAGCAGCTGGAAGAGCAGTTTCACATACAATATCATTCAGAAGCTACCGAAGCTGGCATTGCCGATCTGACGCAGGTTCGGCAAAGGCGAGGAGAGACGGTGTCTGAGTACATTCAACGTTTCAGAACTGTCAAGAACCGATGTTATTCGGTTCATTTATCTGAGAAAGAAGCAGTCGAGCTGGCCGTGGCAGGCCTCGCAGCGCCACTCAAGGATCTAACGTTCCAAGTGGAGTACAATTCGTTGGCGCACATGGTCCAGAAACTGACATTGTATGAGCAGCGCCACCCAGAATTGTACCAAGACAAGTTCAAGCGCACGATAGGCCTGGTCGACGCTGAAGAGGATGAAGACCCTGCGGAAGATCAGGAAGTCGCAGTGGCTGAATGGCCTCGGACGGCAGTTCCCGTGTCCTGCAAATGGGTGAAACAACCAGGGCCTCCAAAAGGGTTTGACTTTGACTTAAGCAAAACTGAGCAGATTTTTGATTTGCTGCTGAAGGAGAAACAGCTGAAGTTACCCGAAGGCCACAAAATTCCTACGTCACAAGAGATGAACGGTAGGCCATACAGCAAATGGCATCACACGTTCACCCACGCCACCAACGACTGCAAAGTGTTGCGCGCATAGATTCAAATGGCGATAGAGTCAGGCCGATTAATCTTCGGACAATTTGCCATGAAAGTAGACACACATCCGTTTCCTGGCGTCAACATGGTGGATCTCAGTCACTCCCTAAGATGCGAGCCAGGTTTATCTTTTGGTGTCAACATGGCAGGGCTTGGGAGCCGCCATGGCAAAGATAAAGCAGAAAGCAGTCACTCCCGTGGCAAGGAGAAAGAGGAGGCCGATCCACGCGACCGGCCCCAACATGATAACTGACGGTACCTGACAGAAGAAGAAGTGAGAAGCGTGCGGTATCAACGACCACTCGCTGCGCATCTCCTTAACAAATATGAGCAGCAGTATGACCGACATCGGCGCTACGACGTGGATGATGAAAGATATCGTCGGTCTGATGCAGATGATAGGAGGTATCGTCGATATGATAGAGACGATGAAGGGTACGAGCGCCACGCTAGAGGGAAGTCAAGAGAGCAAGAAGACATGGATAGGCATTGGAACTGTCCTTTCTTTAAACACTGTTGGGACTCAGGAATGAGCTGATTGCCTACAATCGAGAACTGCCCAGAATGTAGACATCAGAGGAAGGGAACGAATGAAGTTTCAGTGTTCAAGCGTCTCCGGCCAAGGTGGTGCCCTGATGGACTCAGCCATTCTCAGAAGCGTAGGGTGTAGCGGCTACGAAACCTGGAGGAAGCCGAAGCAAAGTACCTGTACACGTTGAGGAAGACACGGCCCGATCTGGCCGTGAAAATTCAGCAAACGTTGGAGACAGAGATGCGCCCGCCAAAGAAAGTGTGGCGCCCTAAACAGACAAAATCCGATGCAGAGGCATCGGCTGATACAAACATGGTGTTTATACTCCCGTCAGAGTTTTGTGCTCCAAAAGACGAGGAAGTATCGGTGGCACAATTTGATTGCGGTCCACAGCCAGTGATCTTTGAGAAGCCACGAGAGAGGAGCTACAGGCATTTGAAAGCCCTATACCTGAGAGGTTATATCAATGGGCAGCCTGTCAGCAAGATGTTGGTTAACACGGGAGCGGCAGTCAACATAATGCCGTATTCGATGCTACGACGTTTGGGACACTCCAATGACGATCTGGTCAAGACCAACGTCACATTAAGCGATTTCAACGGCCAAGCATCGGAAGCAAAAGGTGTTCTGAATGTAGATCTGACCGTAGGCCGAAAAACCATACCTACCTCGTTCTTCATCGTCGACAGCAAAAGCAATTACGCTGTCCTGCTAGGAAGGGATTGGATTCACGCTAACTGTTGCATCCCATCCACAATGCACCAATGCATCATACAGTGGGATGGAGATGAAGTGGAGGTCGTTCAGGCAGATGACTCAATCGAGATCTCACTAGCTGCCATGAATATTTGGGATGCAGACGACCAAGAGCCGCTCTCTGGAATCAGTTTGGACGGCTGTGAGCGCATCGAAGCTTCAAAAAACGGGGTGAGGCTGGTCTTATCCACCGGCCTGACAGAGTAGCAAGATCTAAATCAGTAGACGTACGTGGCAAGGCCAATCCCTGCGATCGGCCCCAAAAAATAAAAGGGATTTCTATTTTCGTGCCCTCGGGTCGTTAGTTGTACTCAGTTTTCCCCAGCCCCTTAGTTTTTCCTCAGTTTTACCCTAGCCTTTGTCTAAAGACCCGCAGAAGGAGCTCAGATGGAAGGAATCCGTTTATTTGGACGTTCTGTGCTGACGTGTTGCGTCGCGTCGTCTGTGGGGCCGCTTCGTGTGGGGCCGCGTCGCGTGGGGCTGGTAGAAAGGGACCGCGTGGGACAGGACGAGAAGCGTTTGGTTGCACGTGAGCAGGAGCTGGGTTTTGTCTCTCTCGGCCCAAATTGGCATTTTTAAGAGCACTTTTTCCCCTCTTTCTCTCTCTGTCTTTTTCACCAAATTAGTATCAAATCTAGAGAAGCTTCTATTTCTGTCTTTCTTCAATATGGCAGCAAATCTAGTAGCAAATCTCTGGGGTTATTTATGCCTTTTGGCCCTCGTTTTTTGCCCAATATGGCAGCAAATCTAGTAGCAAATCTAGAAGCTATTATATGATAAATTCACAAAGAAAGATAATCAGAAAACTAAGTATAATACATAGGTAAACTGCATACATCAGCCAAAAGCAGCCAATAACATTGTTAATGTTCACTACAAACTAAGCTGAAAAAAATACAAGACGCACGCAATGTATGGCCAACAAGAAGATTAGGATACCCCAGGATGAATGAATTTGTTATTCATCCCTCATATATTTCTGCGTCACTCCATTCGTGCATTATCCCAAGGAAATATTCATTGAACTCCCGCCGTCTGCAGTGTGTGGCCAATACATCCTCCAAACGGTATGGCCTGTCTTCATTTCTCAGACCGTAGCTTCCTAGTCTATGCACATATTGTGGCGACTCATCCCAGGAATTTGTATCATGAAAGTACTCCCTGGTATAACCTAAATCCGCATAGTATATGCAGCCAGGTCGAAGAGTCGGGTACACTCTGGTGTCGACGGAGATACACCAGATATAATGCACAAAGAAGGCATGAATGCCAATGTTACTGACCGGATGGAGAGAGCGGCTCCGAGTGTCCACACGGTACACCACAGGCGTGTTTTTCATCAACACAAGCAGCAGATCACCATCCGATTTCACAAGGTAGAACTTGTCACGTCCAAGTTCTGGAAACGAAATTAGTGTCTCCATCTTGACAGTGCTCGCGCGCTGCTGCTTCTGTACATTGGTGCACACTATTCTTCCGGACTCAAAATTGTCCACAGCTATTGCATACAGTTCACCATTGAACGGGGTAATGCAACGCATACTATGGTTCTTGATCGAAAATCTTCCTTCTCCCCAATCTTCATATATATCCTTAGTTGGAGTGCTCTCATCGACCCAACCAAGTTCCTCCGGGTAATGTCCGCAAGTGAAGACCATAGTCGGGGAGTTGATTGCAGCGACTGAATCCAGAAAAACAGTTGGCATCTGCGCCTCAAACATAGTGTTTGATGTCTTTGTGAGTGGGTTCAGAAGCCGTATCTTGTGCGGCGGGTTCTTCTGGGCAAGCACGATGACGCCACGGGAAAAGCCGACGAAGTAGAATCTAAAATATATTGATGAAGATAACATTCAGCACTAAGATTGAAAATAAGAATAGATTAAGCCTATAGATATGGAGGAATTTGAACCTTGCACGAACTGCAGATAGATCTATGGTGACGTAGCGGGATGTGCCGAGATGGAGGAAGGTGAACTCAGCGGCGCGTGGAAGGTCGTGGTGTAGCATGATCCATTCGTGCAGGTGCACGTCGGGATCAGGTAAACCTGAGCGCCAATTTCTACAGACTTGCCTCATAGCAGAGTAGGTGTCCACGTACTCCTCTTTCGCCAATAAGCATTCGCCGATCTTGTGAAGTGGTCCGTCGGCCCGTGAGATCGGCCCGGTTCACGGAGGCGCCCGCGCTGGATGCGCCGCCCTCGGAGGCGACGGGCTCGGCGGCGACGGGCTCGGCGGCGACGGGCTCGGCGGCGACGGGCTCGGTGGCGACGGGCTCGGCGGTGACGGGCTCGGAGGCGACGGGCTCGGAGGCGATGGGCTCGGAGGCGACGGGCTCGGGGGCGATGGTCGTCGGCGCATTCTTCTTCTCCATCGCTGGCAGGGGAGCGCTCGTACGGCGGTTGGGGTTTTTTGGAGAAGTTGATGGGACGTGAGAGGGGTGGTTTCGTGCGTGAGCGAGAATGAGACGTACTGTGTGCAGAGGGAGGGAGAGAGGGGCTTACGCGTCCTAAATGCGACCCGCGTCAACAATGGCACGTCTTCCACGTCTGCACCGCGACACGCGTCAACAATGGCACGTCTTCCACTTCTGCACCACAACACGCGTTCTCGAGTCTAACCCTGGAAATTTAGATATACTCAGGTATACCCTCGAGTCATATACTAGCATTTTTGTGTGCTCAGTTTTCGCCTTGAGTGCTAATACTGGCTAGTGCAATATACTCAGTTTTACCCTCAAGTGGCTGGTCAACAGAGAGTCAACAAATGGGATTAACTAGTTAAATGAGTTATTTAATGTGCAAAAAATTCCGAAAAAGAGTGGCACTTACTCATGGAGTCTTTACCACAAATTGCCACTTCTCAAATCATAGATAAATCCTAGATAAATCAAGTTTCACCACAAATTTCCACTTCTCAAATCACCTAGTAGCTATGAAGGTGCATGGTTTTCCATAATAAGCCCTACCCAAAACAGCTTTCCCCAAAACATACTTTGTCTGAATGAGGCCATAATTTTCACACTCATGTAGATTTGTATTGCAAATAGTTTGAGGTAGGCCAAGATGGGTTTCATTGTACATAACACGCATTTTCCATTTTTTAAATCTCATATTTGAATCCCTTAGTCTGTTTACTACTCACTTGCCCTTGGTTTCATGATACTACTCAGTTTTGCCCTCTCCCTTCACAAACTCTCACAGACGCCCAACATTGCCCTGATTGGTCTAGCCCATGTTACGCGGATCGTGCCCGCTGACCGTTGATCGTATGATCTAACGGGCAGGATAACCCCTATCTCTCTCTCTGGTCGGGGCCACCACCCTCTCTCTCTCTCTGTCGTCGGTTAGCTTCACGCAAAGTTTGGTTTTCTGCATTATTTTTCACGAGCTAAATTATAAACTCTTTTTAGGCATTACTTTTCACGCAAAAAATGATAAACCATCACCGATTTGTTGTAGCCATTACTTTTCACGCAAAAAAATGATACACCATCACCCATTTCTTGTACCCATTACTTTTCACGCAAAAAACGATAAATCATCACCGATTTGTTGTAGCCATTACTTTTCACGCAAAAAATGATACACCATCACCCATTTCTTGTAGCCATTACTTTTCACGCAAAAAACGATAAACCATCACTGATTTGTTGTAGCCATTACTTTTCACGCACAAAAATGATACACCATCACCCATTTCGTGTACCCATTACTTTTCACGCAAAAAACGATAAATCATCACCGATTTTGTTGTAGCCATTACTTTTCACGCAAAAAATGATACACCATCACCCATTTCTTGTAGCCATTACTTTTCACGCAAAAAACGATAAACCATCACCGATTTTGTTGTAGCCATTACTTTTCACGCAAAAAATGATACACCATCACCCATTTCGTGTACCCATTACTTTTCACGCAAAAAACGATAAACCATCACCGATTTTGTTGTAGCCATTACTTTTCACGCAAAAAATGATACACCATCACCCATTTCTTGTAGCCATTACTTTTCACGCAAAAAATGATAAACCATCAACAATTTGTTGTAGCCATTACGGTAAATGATAAACTATCACGAATTACCATTTCTTTTAGGCATTACTTTTCATGGTAAAATGATAAACTATATCACGAAGTTCCATTTCCGTCAAGATAGTCCGCATTACTTTTTTGTTGAGATATCTACCCCCACAACGGTCATCTCCTCCTTAAATTATTGTGTAAACCCACCTCCTCCTACATTTATTGTGTAAACCCCTACAACGGTCATCTCTCCCTTATAAACACCCACAACGGCCATCCCTTGTGTCAATAGGTTCTGCCTCTCTCTTCTTCGTTCACATACACTTTATCATCCATTGCCATGGCTTCCACGTCTCGGACGCGGAACGGAAGGGGAAGGGGAAGGGGAAGGGGAAGGGGAAGGGGCGGCCGGGGTGGTGGATCATCATCATTGCCACCACCACCGTCGTCAACACTGCCATTGATCATAGAGGAGTTCTTCATCGTCATCTACGAAGACCCTTTGGTCAAGAAGGTACGTACACGTTCACACATATATGATGCATGTGATTAATTATGGGCATGTTCTAAAAAACCTTTAATTTCAAACGATCGGCGCTTGATCTCTTTGCAGGCACTCCCAAAAAAGTTTGCGGACTATCTTGACGGCCAGGAGCCAGCTAAGGTGTATCTCATGAAAGCAGGCGACTGCGGTCCTCGTCTCTGGACCGTGGAGTTCCTATTTGACGGACAAGGCCGGATGTATCTTGACAAGGGCTGGGAGAATTTCGCCATCGCGCACGGTGTGGATTTCGGCTGCTACGTACACTTCAAATATAAAGGCGATGATGCGCTCACAGTGAAGGTGTTCGAGGGAACAATGTGCAGGAAGTACTACTACTCAGACGACGAAGATACTGATGATGAAAGTGACGACGACGTGAAGCCATGCATCCATCCCCTTTAGATAAGGGGATTATGACCAAGAATATATATGTAGCTTCATATGCATCGATTTAGAGATCTACTAGCTATTTTCTATATATTTAGAGATCTAGCTATTTTCTATATATTATGCACAATGTTTAGCATAAGAGTCACTTTAGATTAAGCTACGAAAATAGTCACCTGCCATGGGCTGAGGCGGCCCCACAGAGCGGCTCTATATTATATTCTCTAAATAAATAGACAACCCCAGCGGTCATTGGCTGCGGAGGCCCCACAGAGCGGCAATATATGATTTTCTATAAATAAATAGACGACCCCACTGGTCATTGGCTGCGGCAGCCCCACAGAGCGGCAAATATATATCTTTTCCTGAAAAATAGATGACCCCACTGGTCATTGGCTGCGGCAGCCCCTCAGAGCGGCAATATATGACTTTTCCTGAAAAATAGATGACCCCACTGGTCAATTGCTGCGGCAGCCCTATAGAGCAGCCCCATTTGTCAGCACGAGACGGGTCAGAGAGGAACTGCCCTCTGTGCAGCCCCACCCGTCAGATTAACGGTAACGGTAAGGCCTCTGACCTGACGGCAACCCTCCCGTCCGAGCGTCTGCGAGGGGTTTCAAACTAGAGGGAGGGGAAAACTGAGGAAAAACTAACGAGCTGGGGAAAACTGAGCACAACTAAGGACCCGAGGGCACGAAAATAGAAATCCCAAAATAAAAAGCACGAATCTCATCTCGAGCATGTCACGTAGCCATAGTAGAAAACCAAGAAGTTGTAAACCCTCATTGAGCCTTGCAATGAAAAAGGAGGCCGATTCTAGCAATCGGCCAAAATTATCCTCAACATGCATATTACCTGTGTTCAGCATTGATCTAGCAGGCGATGGAAAGCTGGGGTATGGGTTTACATTAGCTGATGAGCTGGAAGAGATTGACATTGGTCCTGGGGATAAGCCACGACCAACATTTATCAGCAAAAAGTTAGATCCACATCTCAGGGGCCTGATGATAGCCTTGTTAAAAGAGTACCCAGATTGTTTTGCATGGGATTATACAGAGATGCCTGGGTTAGACAGGAGCATCATTGAGCATCGGCTCCCCCTGAAGAAAGGATTTCGGCCGTTCCAGCAGCGAGCACGACAGATGAAGGCCGAATTCTTGGTGGAAGTCAAGAAGGAGATCCAGAAGATGTTGGACGCCGGGTTCATCAGGACATGCAGGTACGCTGAATGGATTTCCAATGTCGTACCTGTGGAGAAAAAGGATGGCCGATGGCGCATCACCATAGATTTTTGGAACCTCAACAGTGCCACTCCAAAGGATGAATATCCAATGCCAGTAGCAGAGACATTGATCAATGCAGCTGCTGGTCATAAAATTTTAAGTTTCATGGATGGCAATGCCGGCTACAACCAAATTTTTATGGCTCCAGAAGATATACACAAGACTGCATTCAGAGTGCCAGGCTCGGTGGGCTTGTTTGAATATGTAGTCATGACTTTTGGACTGAAGAATGCTGGCGCAACATACCAAAGAGCCATGAATTACATCTTTCATGATTTAATCGGCAAATTGGTGGAAATTTACATCGATGACGTGGTGGTCAAGTCTGTTTCGATGGACGGACACTTGGAGGATTTGCGACACGTCCTGGACCGAACTAGGAAGTTCGGACTAAGAATGAATCCAAAGAAGTGTGCCTTTGGTGTGACGGCCGGTCAGTTCCTGGGTTTCTTGGTTCATGAACGTGGAATTGAGATCGGCCTGAAAAGTCAAGAGGCAGTGCGAACGACGAAGCCACCCACCATGAAGAAAGAGCTCCAATGTCTCATCGGCAAAATTAATTTCGTCAGAAGGTTTATCTCCAACTTGTCAGGACGAATCGAGCCGTTCATGGGATTGGTCAAAATCAAGTCTGATGAGGAGTTTCGCTGGGGAGCAGAGCAACAACAAGCATTTGACGATATTAAGGAGTACCTAACGAAGCCACCTGTGTTAGTTCCGCCACAGCAAGACAGGCCATTCTACATTTACTTATCAGTAGCTGACACCTCCATCGCATCAGTGGTGGTGCAGGTTTATGATGGTCTGGAAAAGGTGGTTTTCTACCTCAGCAGAAGGATGTTGGATGCAGAAACAAGGTACCCTGAAATTGAGAACTTGTGCCTCTGTCTATTTTTCACCTGCACCAAGATCCAGCACATCTTGCTATCAGCAGAAATCATCGTCATATGCAAATCGGATGTCATCAAGCTCATGCTGTCGGCTCCTGTGCTGAAAGGCCGACTCGGCAAGTGGATGTTTGCGTTATCGGAATTTGATATCTGGTATCAACCTGCGAAAGCAGTCAAGGGGCAAGCATTGGCCGATCTTATCGCTGAACGAATAAACACGGACGTAGCCGCACTATCTGTGCGTGCATGGGCCATGTTCTTCGATGGATCGGTCTGTGAGGATGGTTGCGGCATCGGCGTGCTACTCGTGTCGCCTCGGGGGGCAACATTTTCCTTCTCCATCAGGGTATCTACCCCTTGCACCAACAATGTTGCTGAGTATGAAGCGATATGCAAGGGAATGGAGTTGCTATTAGATGCTGGGGCAGAAGCGGTTGAGATCTTTGGAGACTCCAAATTGGTGATTTCTCAACTCACGGAAGAGTACAAGTGTGAGAGCGAGTCGCTCTTTCCATTATGGATGCAATGCCGTGAGCTGATGACACGGTTCAGATATATAAACTTCAATTGGATCCCAAGGTCACAAAATACCGAGGCGAACGATCTCGCACAAATGGCGTCAGGATACAAGGACGTAGCCGATGGAGCCGATTTTCAGGTGCAGTTCATGGAACCAGATGATTGGAGAGCCGATATCTTCAATTACTTGAAAGATCCGGCTCGGGGGGCACCTAAACGGATAAGATATAGGGCCATGAAGTACGTACTGATTGGCGATGACATGTTCTACATGACATTGGAAGGATTGCTTCTCAAATGTTTGGCACCAGCCGAGTCCAATCGGCTCTTGCATGAGGTGCATGAGGGTGCCTGTGGAACTCACCAATCGGCTCATAAGATGAAGTGGCTGAAAAGGCGATCGGGACTTTATTGGCCCACCATGCTTGAAGATTGTTTCCAGTACTATAAAGGGTGTCAATCATGTCAGAAGTTTGGGAGCATTCAGATGGTACCCGCATCAGCAATGAATCCTATCATCAAACCTTGGCCATTCCGAGGTTGGGGCATGGATATGATCGGCAAAATTCATCCTGCATCGAGCAAAGGCCATGAATGGGTTCTGGCCATTACAGATTACTTCACTAAATGGGTGGAGGCCGTCCCTATGAAGGCAGTAGCATCGAAAGATGTTATCAGTTTTGTGTTGGAGCATGTCATTCATAGATTCGGGATTCCCCAGACTATCACGACCGATGGAGGTTCGGTCTTCGTTTCTAAGGAGTTTAGAAAATTCTGCGAGGATATGGGAATCAAGCTGATACGATCGTCTCCATACTATGCTCAAGCAAATGGGCAGGCTGAAGCGTCCAACAAGAGCCTGGTCAAGCTGATTAAGAGGAAAATCGACGAGCACCCTAGACGATGGCATGAGGTATTGTCAGAAGCTTTGTTGGCTTATCGCATGTCGTGTCATGGAGCAATAAAAACCTCGCCATACCAGCTGGTCTATGGACAAGAAGCTGTGTTACCCTGGGAAATCAAGGCTGGGTCGAGACGGATAACATTTCAGAATGATTTAACTGCTGAAGAATATGCAGCCCTAATGAGCGACAGCATTGAGGATGCAACGGAACTCAGACTATGGTCACTTGAGAAAATCAAGGAGAATAAAGCCAAGGTGGCTCGCGCATATAATAAAAAGGTGAACCCAAAGGAGTTCCATGTTGGTGATCTGGTATGGGAAGCTGTATTGCCGTTGGGGACTAAGGACAAGGCATATGGTAAATGGTCTCCAAATTGGCATGGCCCGTACAAAGTTGACCAAGTTTTGAAGGAAAATGCATACATGCTCGAGCAGTTGGATGGCGTGAAGTTCCCAGTAGCTGTCAATGGTCAACATCTCAAGAAATATTTCCCAAGCATGTGGGATGACGAACAGTGAGATACGGGGGCCGATTTTTAAATCGGCCAGTAAAAAACTTTTTTAGCCGATGCACGGTCATCGACTTAAGAATAAAACAGCCGATGCACGGACATCGACTTGAGAACAAAACAGCCGATGTACAGCCATTGACTTTAGAGTTGCAAAATGATGTGGTCAGATATCAAGTTACAGTCTGAATTGTGAATTCGAGGAGTGTTTGCTTGGTATGGGCGTTTGAGGGTGAAAGGCCGATATGTTGCTATCGGTCCTTGGTGCGTTGACCTACTTTGGCAATCAGAATGATTAAAATTGGAGAAGCAAATCGGTGGAATATTTTTCATTGATTAATAGAAAGATCTTACAAGAAAGAGCCGATGTCTCTCAAAAGGATCATCCGATGTCTAATGCACTACTACTACTACTGGTCCTGCGCTACTTCCTAAATCTATGGGCCGTTGCTGCCCTCGTCGTCGTCATCACTGCCGCCGGCGCAGCTGCTGGCGGGCTCCTCGTCGCTGCTCCCGTAGCCCTCTACGGGAGCCTCGTCTTCCTCGTTGTCGTCGTCATCGTCGTCCCACCAGGCGCGGAAGCGCTTCGCCGGTGGATATTCGTCGGAGGAGGTGTCGTCCTCCTCTTCCTCCTCCTCGTCGGAGGAGGTGAAGTCGTCCTAGGAGAAGCGGTCGTCCTCGCTCTCCGCCTCCTCCTCCCCGTCGACGAGGAATTGGAGGTTGTCCTCTCCGTCGGTCAAGGACTTGTCATCCTCGGACCAGACGGAGGAATCGTGGTCCTCCTTGTCCCACGTCGTTGGGGCGAGGATGTCGTGCGCCGCCAACGAGCCCCATTCTGGTGTCGGCTCACGAGAGGGAGACGATACGTAGGAGGGACCTGATGTGGCCGAGGAGGAGGAGGAGGAGGAAGAAGACATGGCTACAGAGGAAGGGGGTTTTTTGCCAATGGCTAGTACGGAGCAAGAGGATGAAGAGGCGAACTGTTCGACGCGGTTAAATAATGGGATATGGGGGAGTTAATGTCGCAACAGTTCCCGAGGAAGTGGTGCCAAAGAACTGTCAAATCGTGCAGAGAAGTTGAGGAGGCGAGGCATCATGATGAAGGATACTGCGATGGTTCTGCTCTGCCACGACATGACCCGACGAAGAAAAAGCAGAGTGATTTTGGAATTATCATTTCCAAAACCAGGGGGGCATGTGTTATCACCAGAATTTGACCGGATCAGAGATGGGCCGCGATTAAGATGGGCTTGAAGAATGTACACGGAAGAAATACATGAATCGGCCTTGTATACAAAGTTTGGGCTGGATTGCCCGTGTATCTGTATATTATTAGATCGTGTCGGTTAGAATTAAAAGATAGAGTCTAGCCCGTACACGGGTTAGTTTATTTCCGAATTAGAAAGTCCCTTGGACTATAAATATGTATCTAGGGTTATTGAAAAAGGAGGACAATCACGTTCACAACAAACACAAACCAGGCGCATCGCCACCCCTTATTTCGAGGGTTTCTTCCGGGTAAGCATCATGCTGCCTAGATCGCATCTTGCGATCTAGGCAGTATACGTTTATTCGTTACCTGGTGTTACTCGTGCTGAAGCGTTGTTGATGGCGAGTAGCACTATTTATCGTAGATGTTTTGGGGCTTGCATTGATGCTTTTCTTATGCATATCTGCCTAGCAATGCCGTCCCTCGATATCTAGCTGCCCTTACACCTATTTAGGTGTAAGGGCAGCACCTTGCTTGTTCGTTACTTAGTAGATCCGATCCGTTATAGTTGTTCCTTGTTCTTCAAGGATTAGTTTAATATCTACATGATTAGGCCTTATGCTGGGGTTGGACGATTCGGTAGTGCGTGAGGTGTTGTTTTACCGTTCCTACAAGGGATGTTCCGGGAATTGACTTAATGTTGGTTTTTAGGCCTCTTTTAGGAATAGTTTCCATCATCTTTCGTATCTGCTAGGCCCAACTACGCGTAGGATGTTCCGATTATGCGGTGAAAACCCTAAACTGTCGTAGATTGGTTTAGCTTTGTTTTGATCAAGCAGGATCCCCATGTCATCGTAAATCCAACGTGATCCATGGGGCGATCGGCTCTTTGAGCCGATCCACAGGGCAACCTGAGAGCCGATCGGGCTCGTATTTAATGTTTACGTGTCTACCATGCAGGAGACTAATCGAAGCAATCCAACACCTTCCTGATCAGGTATAGGTCAGGTGGCACGCCCTTGCAACCGCCAGGACGTGTGCTGGGACTTTGCGGGACGACGCGAGGCACCAGGGCCCACTTAGCAGTCTTGGGAGTCTCCCGGCTCTTCGTGTTGCTTAACCACTGCTCGCCGGTGGGTTTTGGCAGGCAACAAAATCAGAGGGTGAAAACTAAATCCAACAAAGGAAAGGTTTATTGTTCATAGAGGCTGACATCTGGGACCCATGAGCCAGCAGCGTCCTCTATGTTTCGAAGGCGACTGGGGATCGAAAGAAAAAAAGGCAAATAGCCAGAAATTAGGGGTAAAAAATAACTCCAAGAAAGGAAATGTTTATTGTTCATAGAGGCTGACATGTGGGACCCATGAGCCAGCAAAGTCTTCGACGTTTCAAAGGCGGCAGAGGATCAAAAGAAAAAGGAAGTAGCCAGAAATTAGGGGTAAAAAATAACTCCAAGAAAGGAAACTTTTATTGTTCGTAGAGGATGACATGCGGGACCCATGCGCCAGCAGCTTCCTCAATGTTTCAAAGGCGGCATGAGATCGAAAGAAACAGGCAAGTGACCAAATATCAGGACCCGAAAATAATCCAAGAAAAGAAATTTTTTTGTACATATGTAGGGATTCGTTGCATAGAAAACAAAAAATTTCCTACCGCAAGAACGCAATCCAAGCCAAGATGCAATCTAGAAGACGGAAGCAACGAGGGGATGATCGAGACTCACCCTTGAAGATTTCCAAAGCCTACAAGATGAGGCTCTTGTTGCTGCGGTAGACGATCACTTGCCGCTTTCAAAAGCGCGTAGAAGATCTTGACGGTGCCACAATCGGGCAGCACCTCCGTACTCGATCACACGTTAGGTGTTGATGAAGACGACGACCTTCTCCCCATTCCAGCGGGCAGCGGAAGTAGTAGCTCCTCCTTGAATCCGGCAGCATGACGGCATGGTGGCGGTGGCGATGGAGATCTCCGGCGGAGCTTCGCTAAGCGTTGCGGGAGAGGTGGAGGAGGTGGGGCGGCTAGGGTTTGGGAGAGGGGGTGGCCGACCACTATGGGGTGCGGCCAAGCTATGGCTTTGTGGTGATGTTGTGGTGGCCGGCCCCCTCCCCTTGGCCCCTCTTTATATAGGTGGAACCCCCAAGTGTTGGACTAAAAGTCTTCGAATAAGACCCCAACCCAAAACCTTCCATGTTGTAGGGAAACCTACCCAAGGTGGGATTCCCACCTCAAGTGGGACTCCCACCCTTCCATGAGGGGGGGTGGCCGGCCCCCTTGGTGGAGTCCACTTGGGACTCCACCCCTCTAGGGTTGGCCGGCCATTGGTGGTGGAGTCCCTTCGGGACTCCGCCTTCCAAAGTGATTTCTTCCGGACTTTTCTAGAACCTTCTAGAACCTTCCATAAATGCACCGGATCATTTTCAAACTTATAAAATGACTTCCTATATATGAATCTTATTCTCCGGACCATTCCGGAACTCCTCGTGATGTCCGGGATCCCATCCGAGACTTCGAACAATACTTTGAACTCCATTCCATATTCAAGTTCTACTAATACGACATCAAACCTTAAGTGTGTCACCCTACGGTTCGCGAACTATGTAGACATGGTTGAGAACTCTCTCCGACCAATAACCAATAGCGGGATCTGGAGATCCATAATGGCTCCCACATATTCAACGATGACTTAGTGATCGAATGAACCATTCACATACGATACCAATTCCCTTTGTCACACGATATTTTACTTGTCCGAGGTTTGATCATCGGTATCTCTCTATACCTTGTTCAACCTCGTCTCCTGACAAGTACTCTTTACTCGTACCGTGGTATGTAGTCTCTTATGAACTTATTCATATGCTTGCAAGCTAATTAGACAACATTCCACCGAGAGGGCCCAGAGTATATCTATCCGTCATCGGGATGGACAAATCCCACTGTTGATCCATATGCCTCAACTCATACTTTCCGGATACTTAATCCCACCTTTATAACCACCCATTTACGCAGTGGCGTTTGATGTAATCAAAGTACCTTTCCGATATAAGTGATTTACATGATCTCATGGTCGAAAGGACTAGGTAACTATGTATCGAAAGCTTGTAGCAAATAACTTAATGACGTGATCTTATGCTACGCTTAATTTGGGTGTGTCCATTACATCATTCATATAATGATATAACCTTGTTATTAATAACATCCAATGTTCATGATTATGAAACTAATCATCTATTAATCAACAAGCTAGTTAAGAGGCTTACTAGGGACTCATTGTTGTTTACATAACACAAATGTATCAATGTTGCAGTTAATACAATTATAGCATGGTATATAAACATTTATCATAAACATAAAGATATATAATAACCACTTTTATTATTGCCTCTTGGGCATATCTCCAACAGTCTCCCACTTGCACTAGAGTCAATAATCTAGATTACATTGTAAGGTACCTAACACCCATGGCATTCTGGTGTTGGTCATGCTTTGCCCTAGGGAGAGCTTTAGTCAACGGATCTGCTACATTCAGATCAGTGTGTACTTTGCAAATCTTTACTTCTCCATCTTCGATGTACTCGCGAATCGAATGATAACGCAGCTTGATATGCTTCAACCTCTTGTGTGATCTTGGTTCTTGTGCATTGGCGATGGCACCCATGTTATCACAATAGATGACTAATGGGTCCAATGCACTAGGAACCACACCGAGCTCTACAATGAACCTCTTCATCCATACCGCTTCTGATGAAGCCTCTGAAGCCGCTATGTACTCCGATTCTGTTGAAGACTTCGCCACTGTGCACTGCTTCGAGCTTGCCCAGCTCACTGCAGCACCATTCAATATAAACACGTACCCAGACTGTGACTTAGAGTCATCAGGATCAGTGTTCCAACTTGCATCGGTGTAACTTGTTACAACGAGCTCTTGGTCACCTCCATAACAAAGAAACATATCCTTAGTTCTTTTTAAGTACTTCAGGATATTCTTGACCGCTGTCCAGTGTTCCATTCCTGGATCACTTTGATATCTGCTAGTTAAACTAACAGCATGTGCTATATCCGGTCTAGTACATAGCATGACATACATGATAGAGCCTACTGCCGAGGCATAGGGGATCTGATTCATCCTTTCTCTTTCTTCTGCCGTAGCTGGACCTTGAGTCTTACTCAAGACCTTGCCTGGTAACATAGGTAAGAATCGTTTCTTACTTTCGTCCATTCTAAATTTCTTTAGAATCTTGTCCAGGTATGTACTTTGTGATAGCCCTATTAGACGTCTTGATCTATCTCTATAAATCTTGATGCCTAATATATACGATGCTTCACCAAGGTCTTTCATTGAAAAACTATTATTCAAATAACCTTTTACTGCTTTGCTTAATAGTTCTATATCATTCCCAATCAATAATATGTCATCTACATATAATATCAGGAACGCTACAGAGCTCCCACTCACTTTCTTGTAAATACAGGCCTCTCCATGACACTGTATAAACCCGAAGTCTTTGATCACCTTATCAAAGCGTCGGTTCCAACTTCTCGATGCTTGCTTCAGTCCATAAATTGAACGCTGAAGTTTGCATACTTTGTCAGCATTTTTAGGATCGAAAAAACCTTTGGGTTGTACCATATACAATTCTTCCTCAATGTCTCCATTAAGGAACGCCGTTTTGACATCCATCTGCCAAATCTCATAATCAAAAAATGCAGCTATTGCTAACAAAATCCTCACAGATTTTAGCTTCGCTATAGGTGAGAAACTCATCGTAGTCAACTCCTTGAATTTGTCGGAAACCCTTTGCGACAAGTCGAGCTTTATAGACAGTAATATTACCATCAGCATCTGTTTTTCTCTTGAAGATCCATTTATTCTCGACAGCCTTGCGGCTATCAGGTAAGTCTACCAAAGTCCACACTTTGTTATCATACATGGATCCCATTTCGGATTTCATGGCTTCTTGCCATTTGTTGGAATCTGGGCTCATCATCGCTTCTTCATACGTCGCAGGTTCTTCATCATTGTTGTCCACAATCATGACATTTAGACAAGGATCATACCAATCAGGAGTGGCACGTTCCCTTGTCGATCTGCGAGGTTCAGTAGCTATCTCGTTTGAAGTTTCATGATCATTATCATTAGCTTCCTCTGTTGCCGGTGTAGGCGGCACAGGAACATCTTCCGGTACTGTGCTACTCTGATCAACGAGTAAAGATTCATCAATCTCATCGAGTTCTACTTTTCTTCCAGTCACTTCTTTAGTGAGAAGTTCTTTCTCAAGAAAGGTTCCGTTCTTAGCAACAAAGATCTTGCCTTCGGATCTGTGATAGAAAGTGTACCCTATAGTTTCCTTAGGGTATCCTATGAAGACTCATTTTTCCGCTTTGGGTTCTAGCTTGTCCGGTTGTAACTTTTTTACATAGGCTTTGCAACCCCAAACTTTAAGGAACGACAGCTTAGGTTTCTTATTAAACCATAATTCATACGGTGTCGTTTCAACGGACTTTGATGGTGCTCTATTTAAAGTGAATGCGGCTGTCTCTAATGCATAACTCCAAAATGATAACGGCAAATCAGTAAGAGACATCATAGAACGAACCATATCTAAGAGAGTTCGATTACGACGTTCGGACACACCGTTTCGTTGTGGTGTTCCCGGCGGTGTCAATTGTGAAAGTATTCCGCATTTCTTTAAATGCATGCCAAACTCATAACTCAGATATTCACCTCCGCGAAAGATCGTAGAAATTTAATCTTCTTGTTATGTTGATTTTCTACTTCACTTTGGAATTCCTTAAACTTCTCGAAAGTTTCGGATTTATGTTTCATGAAATAGATATACCCATATCTACTCAAATCATCTGTGAAGGTTAGAACATAATGATAGCCACCGCGCGAGGCTACACTCATTGGTCCGCACACGTCGGTATGTATGATTTCCAATAAGTCTGTAGCTCGCTCCATAATACCAAAGAATGGAGTCTTAGTCATTTTTCCCATTAGACATGCTTCGCATCTATCAAGTGACTCAAAGTCAAGTGATTCAAGTAATCCATCGGTATGGAGTTTCTTCATGCGTTTCACTCCAATATGACCAAGACGACAGTGCCACATATAAGTAGAATTATCATTCAATTTAATTCGCTTAGCATCAATGTTATGAATATGTGTATCACTACTATCGAGATCTAACAGAAATAAACCATTCTTTTCAGGTGCTCGACCATAAAAGATATTATTCATAAAAATAGAACAACTATTATTCTCAGACTTGAATGAATAACCATCTTGCATTAAACAAGATCCAGATATAATGTTCATGCTCAACGTGGGTACAAAATAACAATTATTGAGGTTTAAAACTAATCCCGAAGGTAGATGTAGAGGAAGTGTGCCGACAGCGATCACATCGACTTTGGATCCATTTCCAATGCGCATCGTCACTTCATCCTTCAGTAGTCTTTGTTTATTCTTTAGTTCCTGTTTCGAGTTACAAATATGAGCAACCGAACCAGTATCAAATACCCAGGTACTAGTACGAGAACCAGTAAGATAAACATCTATAACATGTATATCAGATATACCTTCATTCTTCTTCTTGACAAGGCCGCTCTTCAGATCCGCCAAATACTTGGAGCAATTACGCTTCCAGTGTCCCTTCTCCTTGCAGTAATAGCACTCAGCATCAGGCTTAGGGCCAGTCTTAGGTTTCACAGGAGGCGTGGCAGCTTTCTTGCCACCCTTCTTGTTTTTGCCTTTAGACTTGCCCTGTTTCTTGAAACTGGTGGTCTTGTTTACCATCAACACTTGGTGCTCTTTCTTAATCTCAATCTCAGCAGATTTTAGCATGGCGAAGAGTTCAGGTAACTCTTTGTTCATGTTCTGCATATTGTAATTCATCACAAAGTTCTTGTAACTAGGTGGCAGTGATTGAAGGACACGATTAATCCCCGGTCTGTTAGGAATCACTATTCCCAAGTCACTGAGTTTCTTCGCATGCCCGGTCATGGCGAGCATGTGCTCACTAATGGAGTTGCCTTCTTCCATCATGCAACTGAAGAAGTGTTTCGATGCTTCATAGCATTCCACGGCCGCATGAGTTTCAAAGATAGTTTTCAACTCATTGACCAACTCATGAGGATCGTGGTGCTCAAAACGTTTTTGAAGATCGGCTTCCAGACTACATAGGATGGCACACTGAACTTGAGAGTACCGAGTTTTCCGAGTCGCGTAAACATTCTTTACTTCATCGGTTTCAGTTTCTGCAGGAGGGTCACCTAGCGGTGCATCAAGCACATATTGCAGATTTCCGCCAGCGAGGAAAATCCTCACATGACGGAACCAGTCGGTGAAGTTGCTACTGTTGCTCTTAAGCTTTTCTTTCTCTAGGAACTGGTTAAAATTGATTGGGGACACCATATCTACAACATATATTTGCAATAGTTTAGACTAAGTTTATGACAAATTGAGTTCAAATTTTAATTCAACAAAATTAAAAACTAGGTGAACTCCCACTCAAAACAATATCCCTCGAATTATCTTAGTGATCGCACGGACCAAATCCACCACACCAAGTCCGATCATCACGAGACAAGATGTAACTTCAATGGCGAACACTCAAAGTGTTCATCATATCAATCATATGATTCATGCTCTACCTTTCGGTATCACGTGTTCCGAGACCATGTCTGTACATGCTAGGCTCGTCAAGGCCACCTTAGTATCCGCATGTGCAAAACTGGCTTGCACCCGTTGTATGCACTTGTTGATTCTATCACACCCGATCATCACGAGATGCTTCGAAACGACAAGTCTTGGCAACGGTGCTACTAAGGATGAACACTTTATTATCTTGATATTTTAGTAAGAGGGATCATCTTCTAATGCTACCGTCGCGATCTAAGCAAAATAAGATGCATAAAAGGATTAACATCACATGCAGTTCATATGTGATATGATATGGCCCCTTTGTCTTTGCGCCTTTGATCTTCATCTCCAAAGCACGAACATGATCTCCATCATCAACGGGCATGATCTCCATCATCGTCGGCGTAGCGTCAAGGTCAATGGCGCCGTCTTCATGATTGTTCTCCCATGTAGCAACTATTACAACTTCTTTGAAATACTACTCAACATGAAATTTAAAGACAACCATATGGCTCCTGCCGGTTGCCACAATACAATAATGATCATCTCATACATATTCATCATCACATTATGGCCATATCACATCACCAAACCCTGCAAAAACAAGTTAGACGTTCTCTAATTTGGTTCGCATATTTTACGTGGTTTAGGGTTTTCGAGTGAGATCTAATCTACCTACGAACATGAACCACAACGGTGATACTAGTGTTGTCAATAGAAGAGTAAATTGAATCTTCACTATAGTAGGAGAGACAGACACCCGCAAAGCCACTTATGCAATACAAGTTGCATGTCGAGCGTGGAGCAAATCTCATGAACGCGGTCATGTAAAGTTAGCCCGAGCCGCTTCATCCCACTATGCCACAAAGATGCAAAGTACTCAAACTAAAGACAACATAAGCATCAACGCCCACAAAACCATTGTGTTCTACTCGTGCAACCATCTATGCATAGACATGGCTCTGATACCACTGTAGGGATTCGTTGCATAGAAAATAAAAAAATTCCTACCGCGAGAACGCAATCCAAGCCAAGATGCAATCTAGAAGACGGAAGCAACGAGGGGATGAACGAGACTCACCCTTGAAGATTTCCAAAGCCTACAAGATGAGGCTCTTGTTGCTGCGGTAGACGATCACTTGCCGCTTTCAAAAGCGCGTAGAAGATCTTGACGGTGCCACAATCGGGCAGCACCTCCGTACTCGGTCACACGTTCGGTGTTGATGAAGACGACGTCCTTCTCCCCGTTCCAGCGGGCAGCGGAAGTAGTAGCTCCTCCTTGAATCCGGTAGCACGACGGCGTGGTGGCGGTGGCGATGGAGATCTCCAGCGGAGCTTCGCTAAGCGTTGCGGGAGAGGTGGAGGAGGTGGGGCGGCTAGGGTTTGGGAGAGTGGGTGGCCGGCCACTATGGGGTGCGGCCAAGCTATGGCTTTGTGGTGATGTTGTGGTGGCCGGCCCCCTCCCCTTGGCCCCTCTTTATATAGGTGGAACCCCCAAGTGTTGGACTACAAGTCTTCGAATAAGACCCCAACCCAAAACCTTCCATGTTGTAGGGAAACCTACCCAAGGTGGGATTCCCACCTCAAGTGGGACTCCCACCCTTCCATGAGGGGGGGTGGCCGGCCCCCTTGGTGGAGTCCACTTGGGACTCCACCCCTCTAGGGTTGGCCGGCCATTGGTGGTGGAGTCCCTTCGGGACTCCGCCTTCCAAAGTGATTTCTTCCGGACTTTTCTAGAACCTTCTAGAACCTTCCATAAATGCACCGGATCATTTTCAAACTTATAAAATGACTTCCTATATATGAATCTTATTCTCCGGACCATTCCGGAACTCCTCGTGATGTCCGGGATCCCATCCGAGACTTCGAACAATACTTCGAACTCCATTCCATATTCAAGTTCTACTAATACGACATCAAACATTAAGTGTGTCACCCTACGGTTCGCGAACTATGTAGACATGGTTGAGAACTCTCTCCGACCAATAACCAATAGCAGGATCTGGAGATCCATAATGGCTCCCACATATTCAATGATGACTTAGTGATCGAATGAACCATTCACATATGATACCAATTCCCTTTGTCACGCGATATTTTACTTGTCCGAGGTTTGATCATCGGTATCTCTCTATACCTTGTTCAACCTCGTCTCCTGACAAGTACTCTTTACTCGTACCGTGGTATGTAGTCTCTTATGAACTTATTCATAGTCTTGCAAGCCAATTAGACGACATTCCACCGAGAGGGCCCAGAGTATATCTATCCATCATCGGGATGGACAAATCCCACTGTTGATCCATATGCCTCAACTCATACTTTCCGGATACTTAATCCCACCTTTATAACCACACATTTACGCAGTGGCGTTTGATGTAATCAAAGTACCTTTCCGGTATAAGTGATTTACATGATCTCATGGTCGAAAGGACTAGGTAACTATGTATCGAAAGCTTGTAGCAAATAACTTAATGATGTGATCTTATGCTACGCTTAATTTGGGTGTGTCCTTTACATCATTCATATAATGATATAACCTTGTTATTAATAACATCCAATGTTCATGATTATGAAACTAATCATCTATTAATCAACAAGCTAGTTAAGAGGCTTACTAGGGACTCATTGTTGTTTACATAACACATATGTATCAATGTTTCAGTTAATACAATTATAGCATGGTATATAAACATTTATCATAAACATAAAGATATATAATAACCACTTTTATTATTGCCTCTTGGGCATATCTCCAACAACATAGAGGATGACATGCGGGACCCATTTTGCAGCTGCGGTCTCAACGTTTCCAAGGCGACACAGGACCAAAAGAAAAATGAAGTAGCCAGAAATCAGGGGGTGAAAAAACTCCAAGAAAAGAAAGATTTCAATTGGGCTGCATCTGGACATCTGGGCATTCGAACTATCCTGCTGGGCCTTTTGACTCGTACAATTTCAACCCACTCCAAAACAGGAAAATTCGGATTTTTCTCAACAACAAAAAACAGGAAAGTCCTATGCTTCACAAAAACAAAAAACAAGGAGATTCAACATATAAGTTTGTTTATAAAAATAAAGATTTAATTCATCCGTTAGCAATAGCTCAGAGCGAAATACTTTGTTTATTGTATGCAAAATAATAAGATATCACATGTTTCTTGTACGGGGAGGCTGACATCGGGGACCCATGAGCCAGCAGCGTCGTCAACCTTTTAAAGGCGGCAGGGGATCGAAAATAATAATAAAACAAAAATCAGTTGGTAAAAAAATCCAACAAAAGAAAACATTTATCGTTCTGAGAGGATGACATGCGGGACTCATGAGGCAGCAGCATCCTCAACGTTTATTGTTTATAGAGGCTGACATGTGGGACCCATGAGCGAGCAGCGTCGACAACATTTTAAAGGCGGCAAGAAATCGAAAGAAAAAATAAGCCAAAAATAAGTTGGTAAACAAAATCCAAGAAAAGAAATATTTACCCTTCTGAGAGGATGACATGTGGGGCCCATGAGGCAGCAGCATCCTCAACGATTCCAAGGCGGCAGGGGATCAAAAGAAAAAAGGAAATATCCAGAAATTAATTAGGGGTTCAAAATAAATCCATCAAAGGAAACTTTTATTGTTCATAGAGGATGACATGTGGGACCGACCTGCCAACAGCGTCCTCATCGTTTCAAAGGGGGCAGGAGATCAAAAGAAAAAGGCAAATAGCCAGAAATTAGGGGTCAAAAATAACTCCAAGAAAGGAAACTTTTATTGTTCGTAGAGGATGACATGCGGGACCCATGAGCCAGCAGCTTACTCAACGTTTCAAAGGCGACATGAGATCGAAAGAAAAAGGCAAGTGACAAAATATCAGGAGCCAAAGATAATCCAAGAAAAGAAACTTTATTGTACGTAGAGGATGACATGCGGGTCCCATTTAGCAGCAGCGGTCTCAACGTTTCAAATGCGGCTTGAGATCAAAAGAAAAAAGAAAGTTGATTGTACATAGAGGATGACATGCGGGTCCCATGACTCAGCAGCTTACCCAACGTTTCCAAGGCGGCAGGGGATCAAAAGAAAAAGGAAATAGCCAAAAATCAGAGGGTGAAAAAAAATAAAGAAATTAAACTTGTATAGCACATAGAGGATGACATGCGGCTCCCATGAGCCAGCAGGTTCCTCAACGTTTCAAACGTGGCATGAGATCGAAAGAAAAAGGCAAGTCACCAAATATCAGGAGCCAAAAATAATTCAAGAAAAGAAACTCGATTATACATAGAGGATGACATGCGGATCCCATTTAGCAGCAGCGGTATCACCGTTTGAGAGGCGGCAGGGGATCAAAATAAAAAGGCAAGTGACCAAATATCAGGTGCCAAAAAAATCCAAGA
The DNA here is from genome assembly GCF_019359855.2 of Lolium perenne. NCBI lineage: Eukaryota > Viridiplantae > Streptophyta > Magnoliopsida > Poales > Poaceae > Lolium > Lolium perenne. The sequence continues at coordinate 146,286,473 of NC_067245.2, forward strand.
AAAGAAAGTTTTATAGTACATTGAGGATGACATGCGGGTCCCATTTAGCAGCAGCGGTATCACCGTTTGAGAGGCGGCATGGGATCGAAAGAAAAAGGCAAGTGACCAAATATCAGGTGCCAAAAAATCCAAGAAAAGAAAGTTTTATAGTACATAGAGGATGACATGCGGGTCCCATTTAGCAGCAGCGGTCTCACCGTTTGAGAGGTGGCAGGGGATCGAAAGAAAAAGGCAAGTGACCAAATATGAGGTGCCAAAAAAAACTCCAAGAAAATAAAGTTGATTGCACATAGAGGATGACATGCGGGTCCCATTTAGCAACAGCGGTCTCAACGTTTCCAAGGCGGCAAGGGATCAAAAGAAAAAGGAAGTAGCCAGAAATCAGGGGGTAAAAAAATCCAAGAATAGAAAGAATTTTGGTTGATAGAGGATGACATGTGGGACCCATGATCCTGCATCGTAAACGGCTCGATCGGAGAGCGTTGAACGAGATGGCGCGATCGAGAAAAAAAACAATCCAGAGAGGCTGCCATCTGGGCCCTACATCCCCGGGCGGTGCGGATTTGCGTTGACTCGGCCGGCGAACCCGAGAATTCGAGATGCACCACGTCCCGGGCCACCATACGCGACATCGGGCTAGGTGGCCTCAAAAACGAGAAAAAAAAGTTTTGACATGCACAACGGAGGGACCAAAAATCGTCGGCCATGGTGCACCAGCAACCACGGCGCGACTTCAACTTCGTCGGCCATGGCAACTTTTCTTGTAGTGGGTGCTAAAGAATTAAACCAAGCTTTTGCTTCACCTCCCAAAGAAAAAGGAAACAATTTCAAGAAGTAATAGTGTCTTTGGATTTCAGTATTCTAAATAGATTTGCTAGCTCAGAGAGATTTATTAAATATTCCCAAGGAAGTTCATCCTGTCTACCATTAAATTTAATAGCTTCAACTCTATCTATTTTCTCAGGCTCAACATTAAATTCATAGTATTTATCTGTAAATCACAGGAGCTTCAGTTTTTCTAGCATCAGGAAATAAATCATCTAAGTAGGAACTTAAGCTAGCTTCAAATTCATCCAAATCATCTAGCCCGACATTCATAAAAGCTTCAGTAAAGATACTATCCTCTTTTGAATTTGATATTTAGGACTTAAAGATTTATCATGTTCATTGTAAGTTCATCATGTTCAGATTCAGATTCCATATTTTGATCAGAAATTGAGTTGGATAAATCAGGAGTACCTTCTTTATCCTTATCAACATCCAACAAATATCTTTCATTACTAGTTGACATAATGGATAATGGAGAACTAGTATGAACAATAACTTTCTTTTTAGTAGTAGGAGTGATAGCAGCTTGAGGCGAAAAATATGGTCTAGAAGGCAAATTTGTACCTTTCCTTGTAGTGGAGGGTCTAAGATCCTTCTTAGCAGGTTCCTTATTCTTTCCCATGATGAGAAACAAATAAGTGCAGCAAGTAAATGATAACAATTTGTCTTACTAATAAATCTAGGGTCCCCGGAAACGGCGCCAAAAAATGTCTTGATACCCACAAGTATAGGGGATCGCTAAAATCTTGGGTGGAAGTATTACCCAAATTATAGTTCGACTCAAGGGGAACAAAAGAATACCAATAAGACTTTAATTGAGTCGTCAATCTCAACCACACATGTATATCAACAAACTCACAAAGCAAGTGGTGATTTTATAGGAGTTGATTCAAAGCAGTAAAAGCAAACAGTAAATAAAAGCAGCAGATTTCCAGTTTTCACCAGAAGTAGTCATGTGAAACTTGCAGTGGCTAAAAGCGTAGGCATGAGGCAGCAATGGGGTGATATATGGACGATATTGATCATGTAATGTAATCCAAGTGACATAGCACTCATCTCTAATTTAGTTGTGTGTAGGTGTGTGCTCCAAATATAGTTATGCATACAAACTAAGATAATTTGCATAACATCTTTTGTCCATCTTGCCCATTTCACCGGGGCCAACTTGGAACTACAAGAAATTAAGGTCTACCCTTCCGAATAGACCGAAACAAAGCATTAATATTGATGAACACACATAACCCTTGAAATTACTACATCTCACCTTTGTTTTTCCCCACCCATCACCTTAGGGATTCGCAAGATCAACATAATAACAAGTGATACACCTTGAAGATAAATACCAACCTCATATATATGATAAAGCAATATATGTTCAGTACTAAAATCATGTCACTCGGGACCTAGTAACAAGCATTAAACATAGCAAAGGTATACCAACACTCATACAAGAATATCTTCAAGACGAACACCTAAAATCTCGATACATATGGAGGATTACATGATCAATCTCATCCAAAACCCATCCACCTCTAAAGCCTACAGAGAACTACTCACTCATGGTGATTGAGAGTGAGTCCATGATGGTTGGTGATGACGTCGGTGGTGGTGATGATGAAGAAGCCCTCGAAATCCCTCTCCCCGGGATGGAGAGCAGGATCAATCTGGCCCCCGAAACGAAGATCGTGATCTGGGCGGCGCTCTGTTTCGTGAAACGTCATCCCCCAGGGGGGGTCAGTTTTTAGGGTATATATGGCACCTCACGAAGGGGGAGGCGAGACGACGATCGAGGGCCGAACGGGCACTGGTGGCGCGGCCAAAGATTTGGGCCGCGCCACCTAGCCTCGTTCGGGCCTCGTGGCTCCCCTCTCGTGATCCAAAGCTCCAGGGTCCTTCTTTTGGTGAGAAAGTTCCGTGGTATTTTTCCCCGATTTTATTTCCTGCAAAAACTTGACAAAAACGAGACTTTGCTAAAAACAACATCAGATTCAACAGTTTTTATCCAAATGTGGTGAGATTCCGGAGTAATTAATTGAGCAAAGTGCTTGGAAAAGTAGATACATTTGGGATGTATCAGCATCACGTTCTAACATAGAGATGATGCAACACATCTCTCTTATACTCCACAAGAAAGGGAAAACTCCATGCAATCTTGTATTAAGAATTAACAGAGTATAGCCTTAGGTACTTTGACATGATGTTCGAATATCAAATAGGCTACCTTGACCAAACAAGATCATCACTTTTATCACGTGACGAACATAGCACATGCATTCACTTTATCCCTAGTGAGGTAGCAAAAAAAGGAAAATCCATAATACATGAATTCGTTGTCAGTATTCAATCACTAAAACCATGCTACTGCATATAATACACACATCACCCCACACGCGCTCTTGCATAGATGTTGGATCAGAACAAATACTTTAGAACATGGTACATAATATGCATCTATCAATACATCTTACACATAATACGATCAGATCTCATAGCACAATATCATAGAATAAGGATCCACCACAAAAGTCTTACAAATATGGCCATAATCATGTGAGGCAGCTCATATGGCACTAAGAACTATGAAGAACATGAGATAAATATATTAATCTACTATCACAAACCCGCAGTCTAGAGGTGGACTACTCTCCCTTGATCATGGTGATGATGATGAAGGCGTTGGAGAAGGTGGAGATCCCTCCGGCGGTGATCCCGGTGGAGTTTCCCCCTCCAATTTTCTCTGTTGCGGCCTCCATTTTCGTGTTTATGTATTTCTATGGCGCTCTCCTCCTGAGAACTCTTTGGGGCCATATATATTGTGATTTCTAGGTCAAAATACATCGGTGGGCGAAAAAAACACGCAATTTGAACGATCGAAGGCCGAAATAGGTCAGGTGGCGCGCCCTAGAAGTTTAGGCGCGCCACCTGGGCTCTTTTGGGCCTTGGGCCTTCCAGGCGAACTTCTAGGTCCCATGGTGCTTCTCCCAATAAAAAAATTGATGCTCCAAAAAATGCCAGGTCAATTTGACTCCGTATAGGTCTCTGAAAATGAAAAATACACAAAACAGGTTTTTCCTGTTCTGCAGAGTTATAAACCAAATAAAAGGGATTATTGTTAAATCCCCATAAATCAATGTAGGACATGGTATTAGGGTTTCCCGAATAACCACCTCGTAGATTTTAAACTTAGTACCTTATTTTCAAAATTGTTCTCGGGATAACCATCACGTTGATTTTAAACTTAGTACCTTAGAGTTTCCCGGATCCTCCAAGAAGATCAAATGGTTTCGCCTACTCAGGCTCTAATTTGGGGTAATTCCAACAGTAACTTAATCCTTTGGCCGAATTTACCGCTAGGGTTTAGGACACGTGTCATTCATCAAACAGCGTGATGCTTGCGTTCCGACCACAGGATGGGGAGCACGAATCTCATTCCCGGCTATAAATATCACTGCCGCAGGGTTTAACCCCTTAATCCTTTCATTTCTCCCCCTACGTCGCTCTCACTCTAGCGCAACCTCCGAGCTCTCATCGCCGCCGCGCCGGAACCTTGTCAAAGTCTCACCGGAATCTCTCCTCCGCATCGTGTTCATCGGATGTTCTTAAGTACGATGAGCCACTGTGCCGAAACCTCTCCGCCGGTAACTCCGACCACCGTGTCTGCCATTGCCAGTAAGATTTCCGGCTCCAAGCTTTTTTGTTCATTGAAGCTGATAGAGATTAATGAATCGAAACAAATGGTTTCCGACTAGCTTTACTTATACTAGCTCTTTGTGCATATGTCTTCTTCTCCCCCTTAGTTCGAGCCTATCATGGCAATGCCGCTTGCCTCCGCCCCTCATCCCCTTATACCAGTCCGGCTGGATGCTTCCCAGTGATCCGGCAAGACCATTGAGGGCGCATCCATCGATCCGGCCGAACTTGCTGGAAAAGAAAGAATGGAGCAGAAGGTCGATGAGGCCGCTGCCAAGAAGTCCAAAGCACGGACCCGCGAGGGTGAAGTAAAGGGGAAATGGTGGCCCTCCACCGCCATCGAAGAGGAGCTGCGGAGCATGGAGGCGGAAGGCTTCCCGCAACCCGGATCTTTGAGGGTAGTTCCGGGAGCTCCATGTCCTGCACCCAAAGCTGGTGAGTGGGTGCTGATGAAAGCATTGGTGGAGCGAGGCTTTTCGCTTCCGTCGAGCGATTTCTTCGAGGAAATCCTTAAAACATACAAGCTTCAGCCCACAACATCTCACCCAACAGCATCCTCTCCATCTCCAACCACGTGACGCTTTGCGAGGGTAACCTCTGGGTAAAGACGAATCTGACTCTCTTTCAATTCTATTTATCCATCAAGAAGGAGACTGTCCCCAAGTCCTCGGCGCTCGCCAACTGTGGCAGCGTCACCTTCAAGCTCCGCCAAGGCGGGATCTACCCTCACATGGATCGCCATGAATCTGTGAGGTACTGGTCCGGTGGGTTCTTCTACATGAAGGACGTGGGGGCCGGTTCCGGCAAGCACAAAGGTGCTACCTCCCTTCAAGGATGGGCTCGTAGCCAAGACCTCCGCTTGGAACGCCAACCCGCATATCTCCGACTTCCCAGAGCTCGAGAAGATGGCCAAGTGGATCTCCAAGCTGGTGAGCTCCGTTGTGAGGACCCTGGACTAGCTGCCCGAAATGCCCGTTATGTATATAGGTCACGATCCCATGATTAGTGCACCGTGAACACATAACCGAACTGATATCAAAGTTACATCATCCATTAAAATACGGAATATGAATAGTACAAATAGGTTACATGACCAATACTTACATAATATCCTCGGAGGGCCTAACTTAACATCATAGTAGCAGAATCACTTCAACAGCGTAGAGCCCAAGTCATCTGCCATAACCCTACAGGCAACTGACTGGGAGAATGATCCTAGCTCGCATAGGCGTCGTCCAATCCTTCCTCATTTGTCGAACTCCTCCAAGTCCGGCCAAGTAAATAGCCAGGAACAAAGCCGTGAGTACATTTGGAATTGTACTCGAAAACCATCACGAGAGATTAAGGGGATGCATATTTGGCATTAGCAAGGTAATAGGCACTATTCTAAGGCGGCAAGGCGAGAGATAGTTTCTCTCGTAGATATGTCATGTGTGGAAGAGACAATTTCTCTTGTCGAGATAACATCTCTATATCTTTGTTGAAGAAGATACTTCAAAAGAAGATTAAACTTAAAACCACTAGGATGGGATAACCCTATTTTCCTTTCTCTGGCCATCACCATATGACCACTAAAACCTTTCCCGTACTCTGAAAACACTTTGCTCTTAACTTTGGTAAACCATTTCTAAAACAAAACTCAACACAGCTAAGCAACGGCCATTCCAACTGTCCATGACCACGGGCGCGGCTATTCGAATAGATTTACACTCTGCATAGGTTGCGTATTTTCCCCACAAGAACTGATAAATCCACTGGAATCATCCCCGGTTCATCATACAAGGGTATGTGAGTCTCGGATAATCAGTCAAAGTATTTCACTTATCTCCCCTAGGATGGGTCTTTCCCTGTGGGCTTAACCTTCCCGGCACTCCGGCAGCACACTTCCTTATTTGAGCATATCTCCGGCTCCATGGCAGAAGACCCTCAGTAATCGTTCGGCTGTAGGAAACTACAGTGTATTGCCTCCTCCAAAGCGCGACCCGACATCAAGGGTCATAGTGACCCTCCTAGAGTTCCCGGCAAATACCTAGAACCATGTGTTGTTTTTCCCAAAAACTCTTCCATCAACATATTTTTCTTTCCACCATCAAACCTTTCTTGTACCAATTTTTTTTTGGAAAGACAACACCATTTCCTCTTAAACTTACATTTGGGAAAGAGCAATCCTTCCCAAGGTTTTTAAAAACATTTGAACAACATTTCCCGAGGGGTTCCCAACCTATAGTTTAAGTCTCATGATCAAGGCTACAACAAGGGGCATGATGCTAATCATCATACAACAAGTAAGGGGGGTATTTAGGTATCAATAGGGTATCCTACAACTAGTGAGGTAATAACTAGGTATCAATAGAGCCAATTACACTTGGGAAGTCCAAGTTTCACAAATAGATGAATAGAATCAACTCAAAGTAATGCAAGTGGCAAGATCAGTGTAATGGTGCATAATGTTAATAGGATAGAGGCATGAGATCAAAAGATGGCTTGCCTTGTTTGGCTATTTGTCCCAGGTCTTCATCAAATCCTTCAAAATATTCCTCTCCTACAAATCCAACAACGCTCGAATCTAACGCCGCGAATTAAAAAGGAAATAAAATCAACACATTGCACCATCAAATCAAGCATGCAACAACCATTAGATAATCACTCAACCATAGGCTACTATGGAGGATACTAAGGTCTTATAGTCCTTATAAAACAACTTTAATATTTTATTTTAAGAAAACCCATTTTAAATCTCGTAATAAAGACATGAGAACCTCATAAAATAGCAATTGCCTCTATGCTTATTACCAGTGCATAAACTAAATATTCCCTGGTAGATAACACCACAAAGAAGACAAGTGACTGGTTTTGTACCAGGAACTTTTATATTTTATTTTTAAACATTTTAGGAAAAGCAGAAATCAGTTTTCTTACTTTATTTTGCTCATAGAATATTACACAACTAGAGCAAGCAAAACTTATACCTATGGATAGCTATTCAAACATAGATTCATAAAAAATTGGATTCACTAAATTTGAAGTTATAAAAGATTTTTAATAATTATTTTACTGGCCAGATGGACCAAAACAAAGTTTAAAACCTTAGAAAATGTCAGTTGCTCAAATAAATCTGAGCTTTGGATATGTTGTTAACAAAATTATTATGAGAACAAAAAAATTTGTTTCACTCAAAAATAATATTTTATGCTCCTTAAATAAATCCTCAAACACAGATTTTGGAAAAACTTGTACTAAAAACCACAATCTCATCATTGGACATAAAATACTCAAACCAGTGCCAAAAGAAGGGAATTACTATGTAGACTACTAAAAAAATGGTTTTGCATCAAAACCGATCCTCCCCAATTTGAATTAACATTGATACTGCACGCTTGTACCAACTTAAAATCTTAGGGAAACATGTAATAGATCTTGGTCTAAAACCTTTCTGAGGTGATTAGGATTTTAATTTGGGACACTACAATATTGGAATCACTTGATTTGGATTAACTAAGAATTTTTGGTGGATTTAAAACTAACATGTATGTGTTCAAGTTTTTTATTTCAGAAAAAGGAAAAGATAGCACGGGCTGAAACTCTACACGGGACGTGCGGGAACGAGTCGGGCCGGCCCAGGGAAATATGCAGGTGGAGGAGGGGGATAAAAGAAAAGAATAGGGGAGAGAGGGCCCGGAGCGGGGCCCATCTGCATGGGCCGACGTAGCCGATCGGCCATGCAGCCGCACGGGGGACGTCTTCTTCCTGCGGCCATGTGCGTCCGAGATCGGGCGGAACGGAGCGAGCGGGCGGTCGGGGACTCACCGGTAGAGAGCATCGGTCGCCTTTGGCGGTTGGGGCGGGAAGGCGGTGACTGGGGGCGGTCCAGGGATGGGCTTGCGGCGTCTCCCTCGACCCTCGTCCTTGTGGCCTGGCTCTCGCTCGACCGAACCTACGGACGATGAACAGAGAAAGGAATTTTGTGCTGCGTGCAAAACCTTGCAGCTTTTCGGGTTCTATTCCCTTCCTCTTATTACATGGGAGAATCAACGATCGTGTCTATCCTCACGGAGCTCATTGCGAACGTGCCATCCCACGTCCGAGCTCATCGAGTAACCGCACTCTTATCGTGCCTACGACTAAGCCAGCCATACTTATCCAAAACCCTAGAAAATAGCTGACTGACTAACTGAACTAACTGAAACTATCGACACTGCTAATTGAATTTAAACACTAACAAGCTAGATTAACTGACAAACTCCCCCTAATCTAGTTGTCCTTCACCTTGATGATGTCGATCCGTCATCGCAGCTCTTGGAACTGCACACGAGCAAGTGCCTTCGTCAAGATGTCGGAGAGTTGGTCTTCGGTACGCACGAACTGGGCGTCGATGCTGCCGTTCTCGACGCACTGACGAATGTAGTGGTACCGAGTGTCGGTGTGTTTGCTCCGATCATGAAAGACCGGATTCCTCATCAGCACAATGGCTGATTTGTTGTCGACGCGCAGCTCCGTGGCGCCGATCTTGCAGCCCATGAGTTCGGTGTAGAGGCGACGGAGCCAGACGCCCTGGCATGCCGCTGCTGTCGCGGCGATGTACTCCGATTCGCATGACGACAGGGCGACGACTTTCTATTTCGTCGATTGCCATGCGACGGGGCTTTGGCCGTAGAAGAACAGGACGCCGCCGGTGCTCTTCCGATCGTCGATGTCGCCAGCGTGATCGGAATCGCTGTATCCGACGAGCTCTGCGTCTCCCTCCTGGCGTGCGTAGCAGCACCCAAGATCCTTCGTGTCGGCGATGTACCGCAGGAGATGCTTCACAGCATTCCAATGCTCGCCGGTGGGAGCCTCCATGAACCTGCTGAGATAGCCCACGGCGAAGCAAATGTCTGGCCTCGTATGTACGAGATACCGCAGTCCGCCGCCGACGCTCCTGTATTGCGTGGTGTCGACGGAATTGCCTCCTCCATGCTTGCGCAGCTTTAGTCGAGGTTCCATGGGCACGGCCGTGGGGTTGCAGGTGGACAGCCCCTCGCGTTCCAGAAGCTTCTCAGCGTACGCAGCTTGTCCAAGGACAATGTGCCCAGGTTTCTGCGCCACCTCGATCACAAGGTAGTAGCTCAACAGCCCTAGATCGCTCATCAGGAACATCGACATCATCTCTTGCTTGAACGCGGTGATCGTTGCTGCCGTGGTGCCATTGACGATCATGTCATCGACGTACACACCAAGCAGCATGTGTGCCCCGTCCTTGATGCGCGTGTAGACTGCATGCTCTGATGCGCACTTGACGAAGCCAAGCGTGGCGAGGATCCCGTCGAGCTTGGCGTACCACGCTCGTGGAGCTTGGCGAAGGCCATACAGTGCCTTTCTCAGGCGCAGCACCTTGCTCTCCTCGCCGTTCCTGACAAAGCCAGGAGGTTGCTTGACGTAGACCTCCTCGGCCAGCTCGCCGTGGAGGAACGCTGATTTCACGTCGAGGTGGTGTACCTCCCACATCTCCTGTGCGGCGATGGCGAGCATGAGGCGAACATAGTCCAGCCGCGCGACATGAGCGAAGACTTCCTCGAAATCAACCCCTGCGCGTTGGACGTAGCCCTTTGTGACGAGCCGAGCCTTGTGCTTGACGATGGCGCCTAGCTCATCGCGCTTCACCTTGTACACCCATTTGAGGCCGATCGGCCTGTGTCCATGAGAGAGATCAATGAGTTCCCAGGTGGAGTTCTCCTCGATCGAGTTCATCTCCTCGATCATGGCCCTGTTCCAGCACGCCTCCCTCCGTGATTCTTCCACACTCGCCGGTTCCTCTGCAGAAGACAGGAACAGACGCTCGGCCAAGTTGGGTGCCTCGGCGTCTGATCCGTACAGGTCAGCGACGCGCCGATACCTGTGCGGTTCGTCAGGGTCATCGTCGTCGTCGAACAGTGTTGCATCTGGCGCAGTTGGAGGCGTGGCGAGCTGCACGTCACGTGCATCGTCCTGGTCCGGAGATGGAGGTGGTGCTGCTTCGTGCGGTGTTGGTGACGCAGTGATGAACGGCGTGGCGCCCTCCGATCCCGTGAAAATCGAGGGCGCTGGTGTCGTACAGGGTGCGTGTCCAGACTCCGCCGGCACCGCTAGCGTGGTGTACTCGACCACCAGCTCCTCGCTCCTCTCCACCGCAGGTACATCCTTGTCCCAGTCCCACCTCGCCGATTCGTAGAAGACGACGTCGCGAGAGACATGGACGCGTCGCGTCGCTGGGTCGTAGACCCTGTACGCCTTGGAGCCGGGCTCATAGCCGATGAAAACCATCGGGGTGCTTCTGTCATCCAGCTTGCGCAAGTACGGGTGTGCTGACTTGACGTGGACGACGCAGCCGAAGAGGCGCAGGTGCTCGACTGCCGGCTTCTTCCCGTACCAAGCTTCATAGGGGGTTTTGCCGTCAACGCTGCGTGTGTGCGCTCGGTTGAGCACATACACCGCCGTGGTCACCGCCTCCCCCCAAAAACAGCTTGGCATGCCCTTCGCCTTCAGCATGCACCGTGCCATCCCGACCACCGTCTAATTCCGCCGCTCGATGACGCCATTTTGTTGCGGTGAGTATGGCGCCGTTAGGTGGCGCTACACTCCAGTTTCGGCGAAGTGGGCGGCGAGGGCGTGGGAGGTGAATTCCCCGCCTCTATCGGTGCGGAGCATGCAGAGCTTGTGGCGCGATTCAGTTTGCGCCTCAGCTTGGAATCGCCTCAGCATTGTGGCTGCCTCGTCCTTGGACGTGAGCAGGACGAGCCACATGAAGCGACTGTGGTCGTCGACGAGCAGGAGGAAGAAGCGACGCCCTCCATGCATCGGTGGGGTGATCGCGCCGCAGAGGTCCGCATGGACGAGCTCGAGCGGCTCCTCCGCTCGGAACTTTGCCTGCTCCGGGAACGGGGCTCCGCGCTGCTTCCCTGCCAGGCACGTATGGCAAAGCTCTACTGTGTGCTCGATGCTTGGCCGCCCTCGCACCATGCCGGCGCGCGCCATCTGCTGAAGTGCTTCGTAGTGGAGGTGTCCATAGCGCGCGTGCCACCGCCACGAGTCCGTGTCGTGGCGCATAGCAAGGCACGCGGGCTGCACTGGATGCATTGTCAGCTTGTACAAGCAAATGGGGGCGCGCTTTACCTTGAGCAACAGATTATCCCGGCGGTCGCGGATGGTGAGTAGCCCACGTCGGATGCGGATGTCGCAGTGACGCTCGTCCAGCTGGCCCAGGCTGACGACGCTGCTCTTCAAGCGAGGAATGTAGTAGACCTCCGTGAATGCCTGCTGCACCCCACCGTCGATGCTGAACACGATCGTGCCCCGGCCCTTGATCTCCACGACGGAGCCGTCGCCGAAACGGACGTTCCCGGTGATCGCCTCGTCGAGCTCCGCAAAGACGGAGCAGTCGCCCGTCATGTGGTTGGAGGCACCGGTGTCGAGGTACCACGCGGCGTCCCTTGGCTCGTCGTCGCTCGCGGGCACCACTTTGGCGCGCTCCTCATTCAGCATCACGAGTGTGTGGTCAGGTACGCTTGGCGAAGAAGTTGCCGCTGCGGGTGCAGCGGGCGCGTCAAGCTCGACGATGCCAAGGAGCAGTGCAGGGTCGGCGTCGTCATCCTCCCGCTCTGCCAGGTGAGCTTCTTCCTCGCGCTTCTTCTTCCTGCACTTGCGGGGCCAGTGACCCTTTTTGCTGCAGTAGCGGCAGGCGTCATCTTTCTTCGATCCACCGGACGTTTTGGTACCCTCCCCGGACGGTCGCCTATCGTCGCGGTCCTTGGCACGGTTCTTGGCCTGACGGCGATTACCACCGTTGTTGTCGCTGCTTCCGTCGTGTGCGACACGCTTCTAGCGCGCACGCCACTCCTCCTCTGTGAGGAGCAGCCTCCCACCGGAGTCCTCCGCACCATCGATCGCCTCGTTCTCCTCCACGACGAAGAGGCGACCGCACAGCTCCTCGATCGACATCGTCTTGATATCAAGTAAGGATTCAATCGACAAAGCCATGTCACGAAACTTACGGGGCAGGACGCGCAGGAATTTTCTGATGGCTTTTCCCTCGTCTTCCGGATCACCAAGAATCCCCAGATCGCTCAGGATCGTGGAGAGGCGTAGCGCGAAATCCTCCACCTTCTCTCCATCCTTGAAGGTGAGGCGATCGTAGTCGCGCCTGCGGGTCTGGGCCTTGGCATCGCAGACGCGCTCGGCCCCGACACGGAGGGTCTTCAGCGTGTCCCACGCCACCTTGGTGTTGTCCTTGGCGGCGAGGGTGCGGACGAGCTTCGGAGGTACGGCGCGGAGGAGAGCTGCCAGCACCGCCCGATCCTCGTGATCATCGATGTCGCCCTGGTAGCGGCGGCATGGAGGCGGCGCGCGCGATGGTTGGCGCACGGGAGAGCGCTGCTGCGCATGGTTGGAGACGATGATGCGCGCAAGGCGGAGCCTAGGCTAGGCGGCGGCAGGGTGGGCCAGGGGCGGCGGCGCGGTGGGCCAGGAGCGGAGCGGGCCACGAGCGGGGTACGCCAGGAGGAGAGGCCTAGCGCGTGTAGGGAGCGGAGCTGGCGGCCTGGGCTTGCGCGCGGTGGGGCAGGGAGGTGGCGCAGCAGCGGAGGCAGGGGCGAGTGGGGCGGGGGCAGGGGCCGAGCTGCTGCGCGAGCGTGGCCTGGTGGCGCTGGGTGCGGGTCGCTCGAGGTGGTGTGGAGGAGCTAGCATGCGTGCGTGGGCCTGCTGCAGTCGGAAGCTTGGCCGGTTCGAGCTGGTGGTTGGAGGAGATGCGCGCAGCGTGGGGCGGATCGAGGCGGGCGGTCAGCGCTGAGCTGCTAGCTGCGCGGATGGATGCGGTGGCGTGGTGGCTTGGGCGAAAGGAGCCGCAGAGGTGGAGGAGCACGCGCAGCGGCAGGGCCGGCAGTGTCGGTGAGCATGGCAGTGCCGTTGGAGAATGACCGGTAGTGCCGGTCAAGCACGAACTGGACGAACACGATGAACTGCAGCGGAAATAGGCTCAAAAAATCTTCGATTCACGGAGATATACAAGGAATTTGACAGTGAAATTTGGAGGGGATGTAGATCAACCGTAGAAACACGAAATCCATGGACCAAAACCACTCAAAACTCAACAAAATTGCATATCTGACCAAAAGAAATTTAGGGCTATTTTTGGGGAATTTTTTGGAAAGTTTTTGGGGTGAAATTGGATGGGTGAGGGTCAAATACGTGCTAACCAAGAGCTGCTGATACCATTTGATGAGGCCTAGGGGCTTGGGAGAGTCCAGATCCCACGAATTTGACCAAGTGAGTGGATTGAAAAGAGGGGGAGAGGGGAAGAACACACACAAGATCCAAATCAAAACACACACAACCCAACATAAACCAAATTTACTCCCTCGGTAGGTTAGACAAGCCAATAGAATCACTTCTTAGAAAGACCCTTGGGTAGAATCTAAGGAGTGAGAGATTGGTGATAGAGATCCACTAGAACTTGGATGAAAGAGGGGGAAGCCTTGACTCATCCATGAAGAGTAGAATCTCTCAAGAGTGGCTTGATACAAAGAACATAGTTCTAGGGAGACAAAGCTTAAGTAGTTTAAGCTTCAAATCTTGTCTAAACCCTAATTGAGGTGGGGGATGAGATACATATAGGTCCAGATTCGTCCTAGTGGTAAAAGGGGCATTACAATAAAGTATTTATGTCCATAGATGAGAAATAGACGGTTGAGATGAAGTTGACTTTGGTGGGGCCGGCAGTGCCAGCCCTGGTCGATGCTGGGCTTCGGAGGCTTCGGGCGGCAGTGCCGGGGAAGATGGGCCGGCAGTGCCGGGGTGCGTCCACCGGCAGTGCCGGCCAGGTGGGGGCGGAAGTGCCGACCTGGTGCTGTGGCCGGCGGCTGGACCCCCTCTCCTTCTTCTCTGGTCTTCCCTTCTTCTTCCTTGAACCATGTGGCTTCCCTCTCCTCAGTTCCTTGATGCTCCTTTCGGGTCCTTGACGAGATTGGTACCTAATGATACATAGACATAGGTAAGGTAGCAATCCGTCCAAGGTTGTGTCGAGTTCAAGTGTAGAAATGAGTGAATTCACCTTATCATGTATAGCTTGCACTTGGGCTCGAGTCATTGGCTCACTTGGGGGATAAGTTGGCCATGATGTAGTGTCGTCCTTGAGCGGGGCTGCATCACCTTGCTCGTCTAATGATCTATCGTGTGAGGACCTCATCCCCCGGCAACGTATGATCGATTAGGTAGTCTAGTTAAGGCTTAGTCCAATCCGGAGTGATAACCATCACCTCCTTAGCTGGAGATATTGCCACATCTGGGTTTTCAGGGTTAGCGCCCTTCACCGAGGGTGTCGTCAAGTGCTCAAGGAAAATTCCGGGTGCAATTGGCTTCCGTACAGATCAGAGCTTGGACAGCAGGTCTGCCATTGTGTTATCGTCTCTCCTGATGTACTTGACTTCGTATCCGAGAAAGCACTTGGCGATCTTGTCAACTTTGTCTCTGTAAGCCGCCATGATGGAGTTTTTGGCGTTCTAGGTCCCGGCTACTTGTTGTGCCACCAAGTTGGAGTCTCCGCAGCATATGATGTGCTTGATCCCGATTTCCTTTGCGATGCGTAGTCCATGTAGTAGAGCCTCATATTACGCCATGTTATTGGTGGCCTCGAAGTGAATCTGCAGAACATACTGCAACTCTTCTCTGGTAGGTGACTTCAGGGTAACTCCAGCCCACAAGCCTTGATGTTGCTTCGATCCGTAAAAGTGCATGAACCAGTCTTCTGGTTCCAACACAGGTGTGCCCTCTGGTGCTTCAGTCCAGTCGACGAAAAAATCCGCCAAAATCTGTGACTTGATTGCATTCCTCGCTTTGTAGTTGATGTAGAAGGCGGAGAGTTCTATTCCCAACTGTGCTACACGTCATGTTGCGTCGGAGTTGTTGATGATAGTTGACAATGGAGTTGTGCGCACAACTGTCAATGGATGCTCCTGGAAGTAGGGTCTCAGCTTCCAGCTTCCTAGGATACTCCATAGGCTAGCTTCTGAAAGTGAGGGTATCTTTGTTTGGATTCCTTGAGGACGTCGCTAATGTATTAGACGGGCCGTTGGACTCCGTACTCGTATCCTTCTTCCTTTCTCTCCACCACGACGATGATGCTGATGACCTTGTTGGAAGCTGCCAAGTAGAGGAACATAGGTTCCGACTCTTCTAGTGCCGCCAAGATAGGTGGGGAGGAGAGTATGTTCTTCAACTCCTGAAGTGTTGCATCTGCTGCATCGTCCCAGACATCTTTGAGACAAGTTGCCCGTTTGATGTTGAGGATGGCCTTGATTTTTCCGGGTTTACCTCAATGCCTTTGTGCGAGAAAATGAAGCCAGGGAGTTTTCTGTTGGTACGCCAACGACACACTTTAGCGGATTTAACATCATCTTGTATCTCCGGAGATTTTCAAAGGTCGCCTGAAGATCACTGATCAAGTCGAATCCTTTCCGAGTCATGACCGTGATGTCGTCGACGTAAACGTGCATGTTCCGCCCAATCTGGTCCTTCAGGCATCGCTGCATCGTACGCTGATATGTGGCACCTGCATTATTTAAACCAAAAGAAATGGTGACATAGCAGTAACTGCCGAAGGGTGATAAACTAAGTCGCCTTTTGATCAGACTTCTTCATCCGGTCTGATGATACCCGGAATATGCGTCAAGAAAACAAAGAAGTTCCACCCCCACCGTCGAGTCAATGATTTGGTCAATGCGCGGTAGGGGAAACGGATCCTTCAAATAGTGCTTATTCAAGCCGGAGTAATTGATGCACATTCTTAGTATTTCAGAATTCTTTTTGGGTACAAGGACGAGATTTGCGACCTAGTCTGTGTGGATAACTTCTATTACAAAACCTGCCTCTAGTAACTTTGCTAATTCCATTCCTATGGTGCGGCGCTTCTTATCTCCAAAGTGTCGCATAGCTTGCTTCACCGGTTTGGCACCAGGATTTATGTTGAGGTAATGCTCGGCGAGTTCCCTTGGTACTCCGGACATGTCAGAAGGTTGCCATGCGAAGATATCCATGTTAACTCGCAGGAACTCGACGAGCACGTCTTCCTATTTGGTGTCCAGGCCAGTGCTGATAGAAACCTACTTGGAGGCGTCACCTTGCTTGAGGTCAACCTTTTTGGTATCTATCATGGCCTTGAACGTGGTCTTCTGGTCAGAGATCTGCTTCTTGGTGGTGTGCATCTCAGCCGGATCCACCGTGGCTCTATAGCCTTGCAGCTCCTCTCCAGAGATAACTGACTCCACGAAGGTAGCTTCGCCCTCCTCGTAGTCTTGAGCTTTCTTCTAATCTCCGGATACGGTGATCATACCGTTAGGACCCAAAATCTTGAGCTTGTTGTAGATGTATCACGGCCTTGCATGGAACTTGTGGTAGGTTGGCCTGCGAAGATCACATGGTGGGAACTTTTAAAGGGCACAAACTCAAATGTGATCAACTCTTCACGGTAATTTTTAACATCATCGAAGGCCACACGAAGTTTGATGTTGCCCAAGGAGTTTGCCTTTTTACCCGAAACCACACCATGGAATTTCGTGGTGTTGTGCTTTAGTTGTTCCTTGGTAAGGTTCATCTTCTGCAGAGTTTCCAGATACATGATGTTAAAGCTGGTTCCACCGTCCATGAGGCACTTGGAGAAGTCATACTCGTCGATGTGGGGACTAACAACCAAAGCGTAGCACTTTTTAGGGATGACGGCCGGATGATCGGCTCTGTCAAATGTGCATGGTTTTTCCAACCACTTCACATACTGTGGTATAGCTGGAAGCGTGGTGTTCAAGGTCCGGAGGGCGGATTTCTTCGCTCGAACTGTCGGAGTCCTGAGGAAAGTGTGATATGCTCCTACACTTTTCTTTCCAAAGGGGTTCGAGGTGTTTGTTGCATTACCCTCTTTGGGTTCCGGCGAAGCCCTATCCTCATCCATGGCCTCGGAGCTTTCCTCGTCCTCGTCCTTATCCTTGTTCTTGTCTTTGCCTCCTTTACCACGTGGACGATCCTTCCTTGCACGCTTGTATCCCACTTCTAGATCCGTCTTAAGATCATTGACCCATTTGCAATTGCGGTTTGTATGAGACGATTTTCCTGTTGCCGGATCAATATGAGCCAGACACGGCATGTCCCTGTATTCTTCATAGGTTTGAGGAGCACGGGTTCCGGCAGACATGACCTCATCAGTGTGCTGCTGGGCTCTTCCGGCTCCACCACCACAGCCGCGGTCTCTTCCGTCACCTTGACCTCGTTGGAACGCCATGGCAACCATGTCAGATCCGCCATTCCTCTGGTCATCGGGGGGATTTTTCCGCTTGTTATTGCCGTCATGGTTTTTCTTCTATTGGTGCAGTGGTAGGGGTGTGGCCGGAAGTTCTCTGCCTGCATCATCATCCGCGGCAGTGTGGGTGCTGGTGATGGAGATCATCTTGTCTAGGTTTAGCTTATGCTCATTGTACTCGCACGTCAACTTGTGTCGGAGCAGTCCTCCCCTCTACAAACCTCCTATGAAGGCCAACATAGTTGTTCGGTCATCGACATTCTCGTAGTCGTTTCTCGTTTCTAACCATCGAGTGAGGTACTCTCGAGAGGTTTCATTTTTCTTTTGTATGCACACCTGCAAGTCACTGGCCGTGGATGGTCTCTTGTAGGTGCCCCTAAAGTGTGCCTCAAAGGCTATCTTCAGGTCGAACCAACAAAAGATGGAATTCTCCGGGAGGTCACTGACCCAAGTCCGGCCCGGACCAACAAGGTACAACTGGAACATACGGCTAGCCATGTTTGGGGTCTCTCCAGCAAAGTTGATAGCATTAAAGTAGTCATCAATACATGTATCAGGACTCTCTCTGCCATCATAATGCTTCAAGTTTCCGGGTAGCTTGAGGTTCAGGACTTTTGGTGTTTTGTTCCTGGCGGATCCTTTTTCCAAAGCACTTTGGGCAAAGTTAGCCAACTTTGTATTTGTTTAGACGTTCACATGCGTCTCGTGAGCTCCGCCTGTGCTTGGGGGACTCTGAGTGGGAGCGTGACCGTCTGCCTCCACCTTCACCTCCCTTACTAGGTGGTGGGCGATTGATCCTCGCGGTGCTCCCTTGGCTTTCCGATAGGCTACTTCTGCGTTGTGGACACACATGCATCCGGGTTGGATTCCAATCTGCGCGAAGTATCCGCTTTGCTCTGTTGATTCATGGTCGTGCCAATGATTGTTCACAGATACTCAATGTGAACCTGGTCATTGTCCTTAGCCAGGAGCTCCGCTGCTTTTTTCATGTTGTCCTTTGGAGTTGCCAGAGGCTTGTGGCGGGCTGCACTATCAAAGTTGATGTTGCGAGGGCGGATAGTATCTCTCTGCATGTGCCTCACTTCCTCATGGGTTTCTTTAACTGTGTTTTTCCACTCCTCTGCAAGCGTTTGGCCAGGATCTAGGGTTTACACGGAAAGTCCCAGCCGGAATACAAGCTTGCCTAACTACGGAACATTACATTGCCATGCACTTCAAGGATCCGCCTATACCTAAAACGTCATACTGGATCCGGCTACCTTCATGGGCCTTGCCAGATCCGACTCCTTGCATTAGTCGGCTTGGATCCGGCTCCTTGTTCCTGGGCTGGACTTCTTCCATCTTGATCAGCAGCAATTGGGCCGCCCGGTGGGCCGTAAGACACCACCACCATCTGTGGGCCACCCGGGTTTGCCGAATCTAGACACTGTTGATGGTACACCCATGAAGTATACCCACAACACTTCCCGTGGAGAGCGAGCTGTTGGAGTATGTAATATCGTATGTTTACGTGTACGGAGTAGTACTCCGACGTACACATACCACCCTTGTATTTTCCATGTATGGGGGCTTTTCCCTACACTATATAAACATGCAAACGATGCCCTAGAAGGGTACGCATCGTTCTACGACAATTAACATGGTATCAGAGCAGGTCCTCTTCTTGACCTAGCCGCCGTACCCAAGCCGCCGCCGCAGCTCTCTACCATCGCTGCCAAAACCACACAAGCCCTGCCGACGCCGTCTTCTGCCGTGTCCGCATCAAAACCCAAGCCAAAACACGTCCTAGTCTACAACCCTGGCGCCGCCACCAATCTTGGTCGCTGTCGCTAGATCAAAACCCCAAGCCAAACCGATCACTGCCGCCGCCGCTAGCCTTGCTGCCGCCGCATTGAGCCTACAACCAACAACAACACACAAAAACGACATCTTGTGCCGCTGCAGCCGTGATCTGTTGCCGCCGCATCTACAACCAACTCAACGCCCGACTACTTCAACTCCAAGGCGTCCTCATCGACCTCTGCAACTGTTCTCGTTGCCGCTCTTGGAGCGCCGCCGGTGCAGCTTCTGACTCGCGACAACGCCCTGGTGTGGAAGGCGCTTGTCGTCCCTACGCTTCGTGGAGCCCGTGTTCTAGATCTCGTTCCGAGGAAGCTCCCGTGGAGAAGCTGGAAACTGAGGACATAAACAAGAAGAAAGTCACGATCGAAAATCCCGAGTACGCCTCCTGGATTGCTCGCGACCAAAAGGTACTGCGCTGGCTCCTCAATGCTCTTTCCCCGGATGTTCTCGTGCACGTCATCGGGTTGGAAACATCTGCTGAGGTTTGGGCTGCTCTTAATGCTCATGTGTCCACTGCCTCGAAGTCCCGAGCTCAGCGCCTCCGTGGTGCCCTCAATGATACAAAGAAAAACAACCTCACCGCTGAAAAATACTTCGCCAAGATGAAGACTTTGGCCTCTGAGCTTGTTGCTGCTGGCAAGCCCCTCGATGAAGATGAGCTGATCTGGTATGTTTTACATGGTCTTGGCAGTTCCTACAATACACTTGTTACTGCTTTTGGTGCAAATCCTGATACAACTCTGTCCGAGCTGTTTGATCAAGTACAAGCTTATGACCGCCTCCACAAACCCGATGATATCTCTTTTTTGTTGTCTGCCAATGTCGCTCGCCGCGGTGCCCCTCCTCCGCATGGCAATGATCGGTGGCGCGAAGATCGTGGTGGACAGGACCGTTGGCGGGACGACCGTCCTCGCCAGCAAGATGACCGCGGACGCGGTGACTACCGCGACTGCCAGGAGCGCGGTGACTACCGTGGACATCGCGATGACCGTGATCGACGTGATGGTGGTGGCTACCAGGGCCGCCGTGATGGAGGCGGCTATCAGGGCCATCGTGATGATGACCGTCCTCGCCGTCGTGACGATGGTGATAGACGTGATGATGTTGGGCGTCGTCGTGAACGTCAACCCACTCCATATGTTGATACCACCTGCCAGATCTGTACCATCCATGGGCATCTTGCCCGTGACTGCTGGTGGCGTTATGGCAATGATCGTGGTGACAGTGGTGATCATGGAGACCGCGGCAACAAAAATGCAAACTATGCTTCCTATGGTGTTGATTCAAACTGGTACTATGACACTGGCGCAACTGATCATATCACTGGAGAACTGGACAAGCTTTCCACTCATGACACTTATCATGGGCAAGACAGGGTCCGCACTGCTGAAGGCACAGGTATGCACATTAGTCATATTGGTCATTCAATTGTGCGCACCCCTCATCATTCCTTTGATCTCAATGCCATATTGCATGTTCCTAGTGCAACTAAGAACCTTTTATCAGTTCATCGATTCACTCTTGATAATCATGTCTTTATTGAGTTTCACCCTTTCTTCTTTTTGATTAAGGACCAAGCAACTCGACGCATTCTGTTTAAGGGGCCTTGCCATGGAGGTCTCTATCCCTTGATGCCTATCTCCGATAAGTCCTCCAAGCATGCCTTCATCACAATAAAGCCTACGTCTTCCACGTGGCATTGTCGCTTAGGCCATCCTTCTTCATTTGTGGTTGAACAAGTTCTTAGGAGAAATAAAATAGCTTACACCCTAGAAACTACCCCATATGTTTGTGATTCTTGCCAATTAGCAAAAAGTCATCAGTTGCCATATCCTATTTCTACCAGTAGATCTACTGTTCCTTTTGAGCAAGTTTTTTCTGATGTATGGGGTCTAGCTCCACTTTCTGTTGGGAAACATGCATATTATGTAAGATTTATTGATGACTATAGCAAGTTTGTCTGGATTTATTTGCTTAAAAAGCGTTCTGATGTTTATCAAGCTTTCTTTAATTGGCAACAATATGTTGAGCACAAATTTGATAGAAAATTGTCACTATGCAAACTGATTGGGGGTGAGTATGAAAAACTCAATGCTTTCTTTCAAAAAGTTCATCTCTCATCATGTCTCATGTCCTCATGCTCACCAACAAAATGGTTCTGCCGAACGCAAACATCGTCATATTGTTGAGGTTGGCCTTGCTCTTCTTGCTAATGCATCTATGCCACTTAAATATTGGGATGAAGCTTTTCTTACGCCACTTTTTTAATCGATATGCTTCCTAGTAAGGTTATTGATAATGAGTGTCCCACTGAAAGACTTCTTCATATCACACCAAACTATGATGCTCGTCGCACTTTTGGTTGCGCATGTTGGCCTAACCTTCGCCCTTATAACACACGGAAACTTGCTTTTCGTTCCAAGCGATGTGTCTTTCTTGGTTATAGTCCTCGCCATAAGGGTGTCAAGTGTCTTGACGTCTCTACAGGTCGTGTGTACATCTCACGTGTTGTTGTCTTCGATGAACATGTTTTTCCCTTTGAAGCTCTTCATCCTAATGCCGGTGCTATTCTTAAAAAGGAGATTCTACTTCTCCCTTCCTCTTCTTCTCATGAGGGTGCACATAATTGTGATGATCATATGACTACTATTGTGCCAATTACTAATGTGTCTCAAGCAGCTGCAGCTGCAGCTACAGGAAAAAATTTCAGCTCAAATGGTGCATCCAATCATCCAGAAATTGAAGTTGAAGATCAGGCTGTTTTTGTTGCACCGCGCGCGGAACACGAGGTTGATCCGCCCGAACATTCTTCTGCCGCGCTGGATCCCGAGGATGGTGGCAGCGCAGGAGAATCTCCCTGTGTCAGCCTCGTTCTCCACCCCGCACGCTGATTCGCCGCATGCGGGCAGTGCGCCTGCGTCTTCCGCCCCGCTCTCGCCACGTGTCGATGCCCGGCTGCACCTGGACCACGCGCCGTATGCCTCCACTCCGGTGCGGCCACGTGCCTCGACGCTGTTGGCTGCATGTACGCCGCCACGTTCCCTGTCTCCTGCCCTGTCGGCTGAAGTCTCACCAGCGGGATCCTCTGTGGCTGACATTGGTACAAGTAATTTTGTGGCAAGCTCGGCAAATACTATTGATGATGATGATGCTCCTTCGCATCCTCCTGTCGTACAACCTGCTGCACCTACTCTTGGTGTTCGCACTCGACAACAACAAGGTATACGCAATCCAAAACAGTACAGTGATGGCACTATTCGCTATGGCATGTTCTCTTCAGGTGAACCAACTAAACTCTCTGAAGCTCTTGGTGATGACAACTGGAAAACTGCCATGGAGGAGGAGTATAATGCTCTCACTTCAAACAAAACTTGGCGCCTTGTTCCTCCTAGCAACAACCAGAACTTAATTGATTGCAAGTGGGTCTATCGTATTAAAAGGAAGGCTGATGGCTCTATTGATCGTTACAAAGCTCGTCTTGTTGCAAAAGGCTTCAAACAACGATATGGCATTGATTATGAGGATACTTTTAGTCCTGTGGCTAAAATTACTACCATTCGTATTGTTCTCTCTATCTATGTTTCTCGAGGATGGAGTTTACGGCAGCTAGATGTCAAGAACGTGTTTCTTCATGGTGTTCTGGAAGAGGAGGTCTATATGAAACAACCTCCAGGTTTTGCACATCCTGATGCTCCTCACTATATTTGTAAACTTGACAAAGCTCTCTATGGTTTGAAGCAAGCTCCTCATGCATGGTATTCTCGATTGAGTTCAAAGTTGTAGGATCTTGGTTTTACTCCCTCCAAGGCTGATACATCTCTGTTTCTCTTCGACAAGTCTGGTGTCTGTAACATCCCAAGTTTCAACCAAATAAATAAAGAGAGGGGAATTTCAAATACTCAAAAATTCACAACTAACAAAAACTTTATTTATGCATCTAGTGCTACATATAGTATTATGCATAGTGTGCATTCTTCTTGTGTGCATTTGCCATGATGAGTGTTTATTGTTGATCAAGTGAGCTTAAACCCTAATGCATGATCCTAGAACCCCATAAAAAGAAAAATAAAAGAAATGAGATATGGCACATTTCACTCACATACAACTTTGGCCAATTATGCAAAACCCTAATCAAGGCCACCATTGCTTGCTCTCTTGGTTGTGAAACACTTATATATTAAGAACAAACACAATTGCATCAAAGAAACCAAAATCAAATCAAAGGAAAATTCAAATTTCACTCACATATGATCATGGTCGCTTTGCTCCTTTTTAATATCATGCCCACTTTGCACCCCTGGTTTGGAAGATTCTTAAACTAAAACCCCCCACTTCTTTCCACCTCATCCAATACCAAGTCAAGTTGAACATTTTTGGTGTTGACCATGAGTGTTGACTCTGCCTAGTTTGACCAGAATAAAGGTGACAAGTGGAGACTTTGAAACAAAGAGAAGATTATCACAATTTTGAAACTTTGCAAACTTGCACCAAATTGACCACCACCACCACCATTCTACCCCATTAATTATTTAAATGAACTCCACCAAAAAGAATTTCAAAATTCGAAGAAAAGTTTCATGCGGCCATTTCATCGAATACCTTGCAGGCAAATTTCTGGATTATCAACACATCCTTTTATCCAGAGGTTTTTCAACTAAACCTTGCATGATCAGAGCTGATCATCACTCCCCTACCTCTCCTGCATCTCCACATGTCCTTGCTCTGGATGATTAAAGTGAGGGAGAGCAAAAACAACACCATGCCGTACCCCATGCCGGCCAGCATGACACTCCTCTCTCAGATCCTCTCCATGCCCTTTTACCTTGTCCAGTACACTCCCCTGGCATCACTGATGATCACCGTGCCCAGCTGGAGCTCGTGCGAGGCCATCATTGGTCGAGCCAGGCCGTGCCCAGCACGCCCAGAACCATGCCAGTGCACGCCAGAGACACGATCACCACGCCCTGGACGCGCCAGAGCGTGGCAACGCCCCATCGCCTTAGTACCTCCCTGCATCCCTACTCCTGCATCGAGCAATGCCTCCATCTCCTCTAGCTCCTAGACACGCTCCAGAGCGCGCAGAAGCAACGTCGCCCTCGTCCTCGCCGGAGACTGCCGCCAAGTACCGCGGCATGATTAGCACGCGCCCGAGCCATCCCTTCACCTTTTCTCTGCGCCAACAGCACGTTGAGCATCGCCATGCCGTCGCCCATCGAGTGATGTACTCACCTTGCCCCTTCGAGCGCCGGAGACGTCGCGCCATGGACGACCCTTCTCAGCACCCGCGGCACCCTCATGACCCTATAAATAGAGCACTCCCGCGTTTCAATCCTTCACACCATCCAGTTCTCCTCCCTTCCCTGCTTCTCCTCGACTCAATAGCTAGCTCGATCATCACCGGAGTAGCCGCAATTTGAAGATCGGAGCCGCCAATACCCGCAGGTCGCCGCCGTCGATTGGAGCTTCCCCACGCCTCGCCGCTTGTACCAGTAGCATCGTCGTCCTCGCCAACGTCGCTGCGCACCTCGCCGTCGACCGCGGGAACGCCGGTAGGCCCTCCGACCCCCTAGGCTCGCTGCCAGAGCCATGGCCTCTCGTCGGAGACGATGATGCCCGTGAGCTGTCGATCTCCTCTCTAATCTGACGTCCCACGCTCCTCGTACCGCTTCGCCGGTTAAGTGGCGCTAACAGGTGGAACCACCATGTCAGGCGGCCCGCGCGTGTGAGTCACGCTGCTGGGCCAGCCCAGTTAGTTTTCGCCGTTTAGCCCACCTTCCTTTCCCGCCTAGGCCCGTTAGTTTGAATTCAAATTTCTGGATTGGTTAGAATTTCAATACTGGCACTGTTTTCAAATTTGAATAGTTTCAAATCCACTGAACCAAATCCAGCAAATTTTATATATCTGGAAATCTTGTGAAATTATCTACACAACCCCACTGGTCTCACTTGTAGATTCTGTGTGGAATTCAAGTAGCAAAAATAACAAGGCAGGGCCTTTTCCAACTTCAAATAATTATTAAAAATTATCTATAATTGATTTTGGGTTGATTCCAACTCTCATAAATCACATTTGACATACTCTAATTGTTTCTGCAAAAAGATAGCATAGTTGTTTGTATGATCATGGACTAGAGCAACACAATGGATATGTGGTCATTTCTAGTCCATTTAACTCATTTGAATAAATTTATTTAAATGGTATGAGAGCTACTCTCTCATTTAAATCTTGATCCTAAGTAATTCAATAAGAGGTAATGACCTTAGTCTAATGAACCTCATATTTTATTACTTAGTGATATTAAATCCTTACCATGCTATTATTAAAATGCATGAGGTGTAGCACCTCATTTAAATCATACTGTCAAATAATAGATATGAAGTGCTGACCTTGGTCAACATATATTCATAGCTTATTAGTATTTGAAGAAATTAAATCTTAATAAGATTCAATGAGAGGAAATTATTTTCTCCAAAGAATTAAATAGCAAACCAAAGAAATAATGGTAATGAGAGAAAATTATTTTTCTTTAAAATAAAACAAAGTAAATCACCATGCTAATAAGGATGTGATGCTAGCATAGGATTGTGTGAACCTTTGGTGTGTTTAGATTAGCACTTAAGCTTTGTGTGGTGATTGTATACCTCGTATTCGTGTATAGACGCTAGTACCGAGGAGTATCAAGAGGAGGAGGGCTACTCCCAGGAGGAGGAAGAGAACTTTGATCACTACCCCACCCAAGACAAGCTAATACCCTGGCAAGCCACCCTAATGCAAAGCTCCACAAGAGCAAGGCACCATTACATATTACTTTATGTTTAATGATCCTATCCTATGTTTTTACCTTGCAATTATTTTTGCTTTGTATTTCAAAGTTTACTTTTTGATTCATGATTCACTTGGTCTAGAATAGCACAAGATCATCAAAATTAGACTAGAGCAAACAAAGCTAGATAGCACCCCTCATGACTAGTTGCTATTGCTAAATGAATAAAATTGACTACTCTAGGTGGGAACATGTGAAATGAAATGACTTTGAAAGATTTTTGAAGGTGAATATGACATGAATGACTTGGTGAATTTTGATGAAAACTGATGATTGGGTTCGGATGCGATACCATTCCAATTATACAAGTACCCCCACAATACCTGATTATGGGTAGGGCTTAACTAGAAACTTGTGTAGTTTAGTATGGGTTCCCTCTAACAAGCATCATAGGGGTTATGCCGAGGCTGCCTCCGTTAAGAGTGAAATGATGTGAATATGAGGTGAATGTACGACCCAAGCCCTGTGCAGTTCTCGGGCTGACGGTTTGTCTTCACCGGGAGGCCAAGCTCATGGGCAGAGGTGCCTATACTAGGTTATATAAGTGAAAGGTTATGGTTGATGATCCGCGTACTGAGTTACGATGATTCGGGGTTATCCCCGGCGGATGTAATCAAAAGTTGTGGCACAAGAGTACAACCTCTGCAGAGTGTTAAACCTATTCGAATAGCCGTGTCCACGGTTACGGACAATTGGAAAGGCCATACTGTTCCGTTGTCAGAACTTTCTTCTTGAAAATGAATGTTGAATTGAATGGTGAATTGACTTGAACTACAACTGAGTTGTGGGAATGACACTAATGTTCCCACTTGAGTTATTCTAGCAAAATGAGGAGTCTTTACTAAATGTTTATGAACTAAATTTGGCTTTATGCACATAAACCTAGAGCTTAGCACCCCTTACTAAAATTGATAAGTACTTACATTAGTATTAGTTTGCGAGTACTTTAAAGTACTCATGGCTGTGTCCCTGGCTATTCAAATGCCAGACTATGAAGAGGAGCAGCAGTATCAGGATGACGGACAACAGGACGTCTACGATAACTAGGAGCATCTTCTAACGTCAAGCGTTGCCTGTGGAATAGATAGTCCACTACTACTACGCTTCCGCTACTTGTTATGTTTGTTGATCATGTAGATCAACTATTTGTGTAATATTGGTCATGTGATCTATTGTTGTAAGACGATTATGTGTTGTAATAAATGATGACTCTATGATATTCAACTGTTATGTCTCGCAAAAACAATCTTCCTGGGATTGCGATGTATGGCATAATAGGCATCTGGACTTAAAAATCCGGGTGTTGACAAGTTGGTATCAGAGCCATTGTTTGACCTTAGGAGACCCTAGTTAGAATGGACGTCTAAAAACTTAGTTTTGAAATCAATGAAGTGAATAGTTATGAAAACATATTCACACTCTTACCTTTAAGATCTTTTTGAAACCCTAAGTTCATGCTCTTCCTTATAAGTTATGTAAAATTTTGAACACTTGCACTTCTCTAACTTACTCATCAAATTCCTCTACAGATGGAGCCGTTCATCCAGACCGAGGTTTACCAGCTAGGGAATGGCGGAGACATCATCTTCGAAAGGGACCTTCATGCCCTCTCGGAGTTTCTTGGACGCTCGCCTCCTGAGTTCTACGGGGGTCAAGTCAACGACCAGCCCGGAGGACAGCTGCAGTGGGTCATCATGGCCGACCTTCCCGGGAAGCCTGAGTCCCCCATGTTCGGAAAGATCCAATTCTCTCTCAGGGAGAACAACTGGGCGGACGGACTCGCTCGCGCCATGCAGGAAGCACTCGCCCGCCTTTCCGGGCAGAACGCGATGGCCATCCAAGGGGAACGCTTTGCTCACCTCGCAAGGCACAACTCCCTTGGAGTACCCCTGAACATGCTGTTCCACCCCGTGCTGAGGCACCATGTGGACCACCTCGACTTCATGCTGTGCGAGACTCACACAGAGCTGGACAACTCCCGCGCATACGCCAACCACACCTACCTCCAGCTGGCTCAGCAGGTCGAGACCATCAAGGTCATCACCAAGGAGCGCAGGACTCTTCGCCGTCTGAACGCGAAGAAGGACTACACCATCCACCGCCTCAAGGCCAAGATAGCCTCACTGAAGGAGACTATCAAAGCCCAGGCCGAATAGCTCCAGGAACTGGAGGGAGAAGGGGAGGGAGAAGACATCCAGGGAGATGGATACTCCTATGTGAGCAACGATGATGACTATGAAGAAGAGGAAGATGAAGACCTGGCCTTCCACCCTATGTGAGCAACGATGATGACTATGAAGAAGAGGAAGATGAAGACCTGGCCTTCCACCCCAATGTGGATGGCTATGAACACCTGGAAGCTGGGATGGATAACACCTTCCCGATCAATGTTGATGCAGAGTAGTTTCCCATGAGCACTTGAGTAGGCATGAGTTGTATCGGTCCCTTGTATCGTAGAATGAGGAAAGGGTTCTTCAAACCCTCCGGTGTGTTAGTTTGTAATGTGTGCTCCTTGAATGAAATAAAAGTGTGTTTAATTTCAGCATATCAAGAACTCAAGTTTTAAATTTGAACCTTATCCAAAATAAGCCATAGAAATTTCCCTCTCGTCTCATGATCTATCTCAATGTTCAGATGGCACCTCCAGGCCGCGGTGCAAATCAGGATGCTATAATGCAACTGCTGTAGACTCTGATGGCAGATAGAGAGGCTGAAAGAGCTGAAAGGCAAGCCAATATTGCTGCACTGCAACAGATCGCTCAGAACAACCAAGGCCATGGAAACCATGATCACCCGGGATCCAAGCTGAAGAACTTCTAGAACACTAACCCACTTGTGTTTAGCAAGACTGAAGAGCCCCTTGATGCTGATGATTGGCTCCAAACCATGGAGAACAATCTTGAAGTTGCCGGAGTGGAAGCCAATGATAAGGTGTTGTTTGCTACGCACTACTTGGCAGGACCTGCACGAGCCTGGTGGACGAGTGCCCGTGCATTGAATGCCGGACAGATGATGACTTGGGCATATTTCAAGCTCAAGTTCAGCAAGTATCACGTGCCACCGGGTCTGATCAAGAAGATCAGGGACGAGTTCAGGGAACTCAAGCAGGGCAGAATGACCATGGTGGAATACCGCGACAGATTCCTCACTCTGTCAAGGTACGCCCCGGATGAGACTGATACCACCGAGAAGAGAAAGGAGAGATTCTTGAACGGACTGCACGATGAGATGCAGACTGTGCTGGTCAACATCCCTTTTGCTGACCTTGAAGCCCTGGTTGACTTCGCCATCCAGATGGAGGGCAAACTGAACCAAGCCAACGAGAACCGCAAGCGCCGCATGATGCACCAGAGTGGGCCCAGCAATACCCCCAGGTATCACCCCAGCTCAAGCGGAGGGTTTGCCCCAAGAAGCAACAAGCCCCAGATGCAGATGTCACGTCCGGGTTTTCAGAACCGGAGTGGAGGACACCCTAGGCCAGGAGGCCACCACAACAACAACACCAACCCCCACCATGCCAACACCAACCACTTCAACCGCGCCCCGATGAGAGCCCCCGGCAACAGCAACCCCAATAACTCCAACACTGCTCCGAGGACTGGGAGCAACGCTATCCCCGTCACCCCCAAGGACAAGTCCACCATCACCTGCTATGAATGCGGAGTTGTGGGACACTACTCCAACGAGTGCCCCAAGAGGATTGCCAAGACTGCCGCCAACCCCGCTGCACCTGCTCAGCAGCAACGTCGTGTCTCCACCGGCAGAAAGTTCACCCCCAACAACCCCAACAACCGCCGCGGCCGCCTCTTTCACATGAGTGCAGAAGAAGCCCAGGAAGCGCCAGATGTCGTGCTGGGTATGTTCTCTGTTAATTCAGTACCTGCAAGAGTGTTGTTTGATTCCGGAGCATCGCATTCGTTTGTTACTGAAGATTTTGCATGCACTAGTAAGATTCAACCCATCAGCTTGAAGCATGTCATGATAGTTCAAATACCTGGTTCAACTACAAAAGCTAGAAAAATTTGCAAAGATGTACCCATCAGAATTCATGAAATAGATTTTTATGCAAATTTGATTGTTCTGGGAGCAAAAGGTTTGGAAGTAGTACTGGGTATGGATTGGATGTCCAAACATCATGGACTGATTGATTGTGCCAAGAAGGCCATCACCATGACTAGTAGCACCGGAGTGTTAGTTGAACACATATCTGAAAGACCGCCTGTAAAGTTTACCCGCAACCAGAGTTTAGCCAAGCCCACCTTGGATCAGATCGTGGTCGTCGTAGATACCCTGATGTGTTTCCGGATGATGTACCCGGTATGCCCCCAGATCGGGATATCGAGTTTATCATTGAGTTAATCCCTGGAACAGGACCCATAGCCCAGAGAGCTTACAGCATGAACCCGGCAGAGTTAGTGGAGCTGAAGAAGCAACTTGATGATATGCTAGCCAAAGGTTTGATCCAACCAAGTGCATCACCCTGGAGATCGCCAGTTTTGTTTGTGGATAAGAAGGATGGTGCCAACTGTTTATGTACGGATTACCGCAAGCTTAACAATGTCACCATCAAGAACAAATACCCCTTGCCAAAGATAGAAGACCTGTTTGACCAGCTGACCGGTGCCAAAGTGTTCTCTAAGATTGATCTTAGGACTGGTTACCATCAACTGAAGATTCGTGCAACGGATATCCCCAAAACTGCCTTCACCACCAGATATGGGTTGTATGAGTACAACGTCATGTCATTTGGATTGACCAATGCCCCCGCTTATTTCATGAACCTCATGAATAAGATCTTCATGAACTTCTTGGACAAGTTTGTCGTTGTTTTCATCGATGACATCCTAATCTACTCCAAGTCCGAGGAGGAACATGAGCAACACCTGGAGATCATCCTAGAAACCCTTAGACAGCACCAGTTATATGCCAAGTTCAGCAAGTGTGAGTTTTGGTTGAAGGAAGTAGGATTCCTGGGACACATCTTGTCTGCAGGAGGAATTGCCGTTGATCCCGCAAAGATCAAGACCGTTGCAGAATGGACAGCCCCAACCACTCAGACTGAAGTCCGTGCATTTCTCGGATTAGCCGGATACTACCGCAGATTTGTTGAGGGATTCTCAAGCATAGAAAGACCAATGACTCAACTGTTGAAGAAGGACAAGAAGTTTGAATGGACTGGCAAATGTGAAGAGAGCTTCCAGAAGCTCAAGACCAGGTTAACCACAGCCCCAATATTGATCATGCCGGACATCACCAAGCCATTTGACGTGTACTGTGATGCCTCCAAGATTGGTCTTGGATGTGTGCTGATGCAAGAAGGCAAAGTGATCTCATATCTGTCTAGGCAACTGAAGCAACATGAGCAGAATTACCCAACCCACGATCTAGAACTTGCAGTAGTGGTGTTAGCCCTGAAAGTTTGGCGTCATTACCTCATGGGTAATCGATGCGAGATCTATTCGGATCACAAGAGCTTGAAGTATATCTTCACCCAGAAGGAGCTGAATATGAGGCAAAGAAGATGGTTAGAGTTAATCAAGGATTACGATATGGAAATTCACTATCACCCCGGCAAGGCCAATGTGGTAGTGGATGCTTTGAGTAAACTGCCGTGTCAGTTGAACTCCATGATCGCAGAAGAGCAACCTAGTTTGCATCAAGAATTTGAGCAGTTTAGAATGGAGCTAGTTAGTGAAGGATTCCTAGCAAGCATTGAACTCCAACCTACCTTGAGTAGTCAGATAAAGGAAGCCCAGAAGGGAAATGCTAGCATTGATGGGATCAAGAGCCAAATAGCTGCAGGAAAGGCACCAGGATTCACCGAAGATGAAGAAGGAGTGCTTTGGTACAACGGACGCCTATGTGTGCCGTCAGATTCGGAGTTGAAGCAAGTTATTCTGAAGGAAGCCCATTACACCCTTTACTCCATTCATCCCGGAGGAACCAAGATGTACCAAGACTTGAAGGAACAATTCTGGTGGCATGGAATGAAGAGAGAAATCGGAAGCTACATCGACAAGTGTGATATCTGTCAGTGAGTCAAAGCAGAACATCAACGACCCGCAGGATTGCTGCAGCCACTGCAGTTTCCCGAATGGACTTCATCACCGGATTGCCCAAATCTAGTAAAGGAAATGATTCTATTTGGGTAGTGGTTGATAGATTGACCAAGGTCGCTCATTTCATCCCCGTCAAGACCACCTACCAAGGACCAAAGCTAGCTGAGTTGTATATCTCACGGATAGTCAGCCTGCACGGAACCCCGAAGTCAATCGTGTCAGATAGAGGATCCCAATTCACCTCAAGATTCTGGCAGAAAGTACATGAAGGACTAGGAACCCGGCTGAATTTCAGCACAGCGTATCACCCGCAGACTGATGGACAGACTGAACGAGTCAATCAGATACTTGAGGACATGTTGAGAGCATGTGTGCTTGAGTATGGATCCAAATGGGAAGACTGTCTACCGTACGCAGAATTCTCGTACAACAACAGTTACCAAGCCAGTTTGCAAATGGCCCCCTTTGAAGACTTGTACGGAAGGAAGTGCCGTACCCCTCTGAATTGGTCGGAAGTCGGAGAGAGCCAAGTGTTTGGACCAGATATTCTCCGAGAAGCTGAAGAGAAGGTGCACAAGATTCGCGAGTACCTCAAGACAGCCCAATCAAGACAGAAGAGCTACGCTGACAAGAGACGCCGAGAGATGACCTTTGAGATCGGAGATTTTGTGTATCTCAAGGTATCACCCCTTAAAGGAATGCAGAGATTCCAGCTTAGAGGAAAGCTTGCACCCCGATATGTTGGACCTTTCAAAGTCCTGAGTCACCGAGGAGAAGTGTCTTATCAACTGGAATTACCAGAAGAAATGTCAGCGGTACACAATGTGTTTCACATCTCATTACTCCGGAAATGCTTGGAAGTGCCAGAAAAGACTGAGGTTTTCAAGAACATCGATCACCGAGCTGTGGATATCAACTCAGACTTGACCTATCGCGAAAGTACCTATTCGCATCTTAGAAGAAGCTTTCAGAACCACCCGCACTAGGAGTATCAAGTTTCTGAAGATTCAATGGAGTAACCATACCGAAGAAGAAGCCACTTGGGAGAGAGAAGACTTCATGAGGACTGAATACCCAGATCTCTTTAGTACCTAGTTTTCTTTAAGATCTCGGGACGAGATCTTTTGTAAGGGGGAAGGGTTTGTAACATCTCAAGTTTCAACCAAATAAATAAAGAGAGGGGAATTTCAAATACTCAAAAATTCACAACTAACAAAAACTTTATTTATGCATCTAGTGCTACATATAGTATTGTGCATAGTCTGCATTCTTCTTATGTGCATTTGCCATGATGAGTGTTTATTGTTGATCAAGTGAGCTTAAACCCTAATGCATGATCCTAGAACCCCATAAAAAGAAAAAGAAAAGAAATGAGATATGGCACATTTCACTCACATACAACTTTGGCCAATTATGCAAAACCCTAATCAAGGCCACCATTGCTTGCTCTCTTGGTTGTGAAACACTTATATATCAAGAACAAACACAATTGCATCAAAGAAACCAAAATCAAATCAAAGGAAAATTCAAATTTCACTCACATATGATCATGGTCACTTTGCTCCTTTTTAATATCATGCCCACTTTGCACCCCTGGTTTGGAAGATTCTTAAACTAAAACCCCCCACTTCTTTCCACCTCATCCAAGACCAAGTCAAGTTGAACATTTTTGGTGTTGACCATGAGTGTTGACTCTGCCTAGTTTGACCAGAATAAAGGTGACAAGTGGAGACTTTGAAACAAAGAGAAGATTATCACAATTTTGAAACTTTGCAAACTTGCACCAAATTGACCACCACCACCACCATTCTACCCCATTAATTATTTAAATAAACTCCACCAAAAATAATTTCAAAATTCGAAGAAAAGTTTCATGCGGCCATTTCATCGAATACCTTGCAGGCAACTTTCTGGATTGTCAACACATCCTTTTATCCAGAGGTTTTTCAACTAAACCCTGCATGATCAGAGCTGATCATCACTCCCCTACCTCTCCTGCATCTCTACATGTCCTTGCTCTGGATGATTAAAGTGAGGGAGAGCAAAAACAACACCATGTCGTACCCCATGCCGGCCAGCATGCCACTCCTCTCTCAGATCCTCTCCATGCCCTTTTACCTTGTCCAGTACACTCCCCTGGCATCAATGATGATCACCGTGCCCAGCTCGCGCGAGGCCAGCATTGGTCGAGCCAGGCCGTGCCCAGCATGCCCAGAACCATACCAGTGCACGCCAGAGACACGATCACCACGCCCTGGACGCGCCAGAGCGTGGCAACGCCCCATCGCCTCAGTACCTCCCTGCATCCCTACTCCTGCATCGAGCAACGCCTCCATCTCCTCTAGCTCCTAGACACGCTCCAGAGCGCGCAGAAGCAACGTCGCCCTCGTCCTCGCCGGAGACTGCCGCCAAGTACCGCGGCATGATTAGCACGCGCCCGAGCCATCCCTTCACCTTTTCACTGCGCCAACAGCACGTTGAGCATCGCCATGCCGTTGCCCATCGAGTGATGTACTCACCTTGCCCCTTCGAGCGCCGGAGACGGCGCGCCATGGACGACCCTTCTCAGCACCCGCGGCACCCTCATGACCCTATAAATAGAGCACTCCCGCGTTTCAATCCTTCACACCATCCACTTCTCCTCCCTTCCCTGCTTCTCCTCGACTCAATAGCTAGCTTGATCGTCGCCGGAGTAGCCGCAATTTGAAGATCGGAGCCGCCAGTACCCGCAGGTCGCCGCCGTCGATTGGAGCTTTGTTGCCTGCCAAAACCCACCGGCGAGCAGCGACGAGCAACACGAAGAGACGGGAGGCTCCCAGGACTGCTGGTGGGCCCTGGTCCCTCGGTCAACGGCCCGCAATGCTCTGGCACACGTCCTGACGGTCGCAAGGGCGTGCCACCTGACCTATACCTGGTCAGGAAGGTGTTGGATTGCTTCGATTAGCTTCCTGCATGGTAGACACGTAAACATTAAATACGAACCCGATCGGCTCTCAGGTTGCCCTGTGAATCGGCTCAAAGAGCCGATTGCCCCATGGTTCACGTTGGATTTATGATGACATGGGGATCCTGCTTGATCAATACAAAGTTTAAATCAATCTATGACAGTTTAGGGTTTTCACCGCATAACCGGAACATCCTACACGTAGTTGAGCCTAGCAGATACGTAAGATAACGGAAAACTAATCCTAAAAGAGGCCTAAAAACCAACATTAAGTCAATTCCCGGAACATCCCTTTTAGGATCGGCAAACCATACCTTACGCGCTATCGGATCGTTCAACCCGTTTGCAAGGCCTAACCATACGGATATTAAACTAATCCTTGGAGAACAAGGAGCAACTATAACAGATCGGATCTACTAAATAAAGAACAAGCAAGATGTTGCCCTTACACCTAAGATAGGTGTAAAGGCAGCTAGATATTGAGGGGTAGCGTAGCTAAGCAAGCATATTCAGAAAAGCATCGATGCAAGCCCCAAAACATCTACGATAAGGGTGTTACTCGCCATCAACAAGGCTTCAGTACGAGCAACACCAGATAACGAATAAACGTATACTGCCTAGATCGCAAGATGCGATCTAGGCAGCATGATGCTTACCCGGAAGAAACCCTCGAAACAAGGGGTGGCGATGCGCCTAGATTGTGTTTGTTGTGAACGTGATCGTCCTCCTTTCTCAATAACCCTAGATACATATTTATAGTCCGTGGACTTTCTAATTCGGGAATAAACCTAACCGTGTATGGGCTAAACTCTATTTCTTGATTCTAACGAAATCTACCATAATATACAGATACACGGGTGATGACCCACAAGTATAGGGGGTGTATCGTAGTATTTTCGATAAGTAAGAATGTCGATCCCAACGAGGAGCAGAAGGTGTTGACAAGCAGTTTCGATGAAGGATTCACTGTAAATGCTCACAGACAAGTATTCAGGGGGGTTTGATGTAACAGTTGAACAAAGTACAAGTAAGTAAAGTGCGAGAGTAACAATTGCAGTGAGTGGCCCAATCCTTTTTAGCACAAAGGACAAGCCGGTTTGTTTACTTATAATGACCAAATGTTCTCGAGGACACACGGGATTTTAGTCTAGTGCTTTCGCTACATACGGCTAAATAATCTTCATTGTTATGATAAGTGTTGTGTGGGTGAACCTATGCTAATGTACCGCCCTTCCTAGGACTAATACATACTTGTGATTATACCCCTTGCAAGCATCCGCAACTACAAGAAAGTAATTAAGAATAAATCTAACCACAGCCTTAAACTCTGAGATCCTGCGATCCCTCCTGCATCGATATACCAACGGGGGTTTAGGTTTCTGTCACTCCGGCAACCCCGCAATCGGCAAACGAGTACAAGATGCATTCCCCTAGGCCCATAAATGGTGAAGTGTCATGTAGTCGACGTTCACATGACACCACTAGAAGAATAACACCACAACTTAAATATCATACCATTGAATATTACTCAACCATAGTTCACTACTAACATTTAGACTTCACCCATGTCCTCAAGAACTAAACGAACTACTCACGAGACATCATATGGAACATGATCAGAGGTGATATGATGATGAATAACAATCTGAACATAAACTTGGTTCAATGGTTTCACTCAATAGCATCAACAACAAGTAGAGATCGATACTGGGAGAGTTTCCCCTATCAAACAATCAAGATCAAACCCAAATTGCTACGGCGGTGACGGTGTCCAGTGGTGATGACGGCGGTGATGATGGTGGAGATGATGATGATGGTGATGGCGATGATGTCCAGCTCGATGACGGTGACGATGGCGTTGATTTCCCCCTCCCGGAGGGAATTTCCCCGGCGGATTCCTGCCCGCCGGAGAGCTCTTTTCTCTCTGGTGTTCTCCGCCCCGCAGAGGCGGCTGTAACTCTTCGCGAGGTACCCTCTGTGGCTTAGGTTTTCGGGATGAAGGATTTCGCGAAGAAAAGGAGGCGAAAGGGGTCGTGGGCCCCCCAAACCACATGGCGGCGCGGCCAGGGCATGGGCCGCGCCGCCCTAGGGTGTGGGCCCACCCTGGGTCCTCCTGGCTCCCCCTTCTGGCTTTCTTCGTCATATTGAAAAATAGGATTTTTGGTATAATTTCCTTCCACAGTTGATCTTCCGAAATATTGCGTTCTGACGGTGCTCTTTCCCGCAGAATCGTGGCTCCGGTGGTTGATCCTCCAATAATGATGAAACATGCAAAATAGATGAAATAACATAAGTATTGTGTCCCAATATGAAATATATCAATGAATAACAGCAAATTATGATATAAAATAGTGATGCAAATTGGACGTATCAACTCCCCCCAAGCTTAGACTTCGCTTGTCCCCAAGCGAAACTGAACTCGATAGACAGGACCACATGTTTATGGAGTGAAGAGTCGATAAATAAAATACGGACAAGAAGCATCATATTCATTCACACAGGACATTATAGTAAACAACCTCTTATAACTCATCTTGAAACAAGTATAAGGTAATCACAAGTAAAGGCGCATAATAAATCATAATTGGTGATGGCAAACCTCGTTCCTGGTCAGAGAACAATTAACAGATTATATTTATCTCATTGAGCAGCGCTCTCATGTTAAAGTTTATAAGGCACAACTTGCATACTCAATCATAATGGTCTTCTCATGATCATTGATAACTTGCAAAGCTATATTCATTCAGATAAAACTTGTACTAAATAAGGAAGAATAAAAGACATGATGAAGCAAATCACAATATAATGGTTTGATCACAACTACTCAAATGCTTGCTTGAGATGGAGGGAAATAGGTTTACTGACTCAACATAAAGTAAAAGACAGGCCCTTCGCAGAGGGAAGCAGGGATTAAATCATGTGCTAGAGCTTTTTCAGTTTTGCAATCATATAAAGAGAATAAAAGTAACATTTTGAGAGGTGTTTGTTGTTGTCAACGACTGGTAGCGGGTACTCTAACCCCCTTGCCAGACAACCTCCTAAGAGCGGCTCCCATATTATTTTCATTTTACTTGGCACTCCTTCCAACCTTTTCTTTCACAAACCATGGCTAACCGAATCCTTCGGGTGCCTGCCAACAATCTCATACCATGAAGGAGTGCCTTTTTATTTTAGCTTTATTATGATGATGACACTCCCCCCAACCTTTGCTTACACAAGCCATGGCTAACCGAATCCTTCGGGTGCCGTCCATCAATCACATACCATGGAGGAGTGTCTATTTAGTTTAATTAATTTGGGACTGGGAATCCCATTGCCAGCTCTTTTTGCAAAATTATTGGATAAGCGGATGAAGCCACTAGTCCATTGGTGGAAGTTGCCCAACAAGATTGAAAGATAAAACACCACATACTTCCTCATGAGCTATGAAACATTAACACAAATAAGAGATACTAAGTTTTGAATTGTTTAAGGTAGCACATGAAGTATTTACTTGGAATGGCAGAAAATACCATGTAGTAGGTAGGTATGGTGGACACAAATGGCATAGGTTTGGGTTAAGGTTTGGATGCACGAGAAGTATTCCCTCTCAATACAGGTCTTTGGCTAGCAAGGTTAATTAGCAAGCATAAGAGTTGAGGGAAACAAACAAATATACATGTGATAGAAACAATCATGCATCTTCCTTGTAAGCACAAACAATTTTAACTTCAGAATAATAAGCTATGAGCTAACAAGAAAGACAATGAAACATCTACATGTATTTCTCTTTTCTACTTAAAACCTCAAAGTGTTGTTGCTATTGACCAATGCTAAGTTTGCCAAAACCAAATAGATTTATTCAATGCTCCCAAAGTGATACCAATACTAACAACAAGGTAAATCATATGATAGAGATTTGCAAACTAAAATAAGATGTGCAATACGTAAATGATAAGACTTCTCATTAATATTCCATAACGATAACTCACACCAAGGGATACATAGATAACCAACTAAAGGATAGATACTTCCAAACTGCAACCCATCTTATATGATAACTTCCCTACTCATGATATGACACTACTTGACAATAAAAAGTAAAAGGTAGTGATAATGTGATACCGCGGCACTCCCCCAAGCTTGGAACAAACCAAGGGGATGCCAATACCGATGATGAATTACTCCTTTGGTGATGGTGGTGATGAATTTGTGACAAGCTTCTCAATAAGCTCCTGAAGCTCGTCAATCCTGTATATGAGATTGCGAATCATCTCTGAATTGTGCTCGACGCGGTTAAAGAGTCTGTCTGACGGCGAGTCCCAACTCTTGGAGTTATTTCCCCACTCTTCAGCCTCAGGCTCCTTCTCTCCTGCAGTGTTAGAGCGATCTATATCCCACTGGCTAGGCAATGCTGCCTTGGGAGTCCCTTCAATTTGATTATTGAAAATTAGATTGTGGAAGGGGTGATGAGTGCCTGATGGAGATGTTTTCGAAGCTAGGTAATGACGTGGAACCCCTCCTCCAGTGCGAATTCTTGCGCTCTTGTTTGCACTAAAAGGGTTGTCCACCACCTTGATGCTTGCGATAGTAGCACGCGGGTGTGCGCGCGAATCTTCCTCCACCTCTTCTTCATCCTCTTCCTTGACGTCCTTGTCTTCCTCTTTCCACCCAAGATCTCGATCATCTTCATCCGGAAACTCCTTGCCCTTGTTCTTGGAGACCATGGTGCTTCTAAACTGAAAACAGATCCTGGCAAAAACAGCTCGAAACAAAACACGTCGAAAACACGATATACGGACCTCCAGAGGTCCGGGGGATTATATAGCAAAAATTTTCTCGACAAACGGAAGGTACCAGATCGAACCAGAGTCGGAAAGGGGCGATGGGGCGGCCAGACCATAGGTCGGCGCGGGCCCAGGTCAGGCCGCGCCGGCCTATGGTGCCACGCCCTCGTGCGTCCTTTCCACTCCGTTTCGAACTCGTAATTTTTCATATTTTCCAAAAACAGCGAAAATATTGCTCGGAAAGTAAATTGCGTACTTTTCATTACCAAGATCATACCTATTCAAAGTCGAGTTAAGCGGACTGTCAATTTGCCCTTTGATGAAAGCTTCCGGTGTTTCCACTTGAATAATATCAACATCAACATTATAGGAATCACCTGAGATATAATGCTTGAGTCTTTGTCCATTCACCACTTGCGTAGCATTGCCTTGGAGAGAGCTAATTTTGATTGCTCCTGAACGATACACCTCCTCGACAACATATGGTCCTTCCCATTTCGAGAGTAATTTCCCTGCAAAGAATCTGAGATGAGACCGATACAATAGGACTTTATCCCCAATATTAAATTCTCTTTTGATAATCCTCCTATCATGCCATTTTTTAACTTTCTCCTTAAAGAGTTTAGCATTTTCATAAGCTTCACTTCTCCATTCATCTAGAGAACTCAATTGCAACAACCTCTTATCACCGGCAAGTTTAGGATCTTTATTTAATTCTCTAACAGCCCAATAAGCTTTGTGCTCTAGTTCTAAAGGTAAATGACAAGCTTTCCCATAAACCATTTTATAAGGTGACATTCCCATGGGATTTTTATAAGCAGTTCTATAAGCCCAAAGTGCATCCTTCAATTTACTAGCCCAATTCTTTCTAGTTTTATTAACGGTCTTTCCCAAAATAGATTTAATCTCTCTATTTGATAATTCTACTTGACCACTAGTTTGAGGATGATAAGCGGAAGCAATTCTATGATTAATACCATACTTAGCAAGAGTTTTTATAAAACCTCCATGAATAAAATGAGAACCTCCATCAGTCATAATATATCTAAGTACTCCAAATCTAGGAAAAATAATATCTAAAAGCATTCTTAAAGAGGTCTCACCATCAGCACTTTTTGTAGGTATAGCTTCCACCCATTTAGTAACATAATCAACAGCAACAAGTATATGAGTGTTACCTTCCGAAGACGGAAAAGGTCCCATGAAGTCAAATCCCCAACAATCAAACGGTTCAATAACAAGAGTATAATTCATAGGCATTTCATTACGTCTGGAGATATTACCAACCCTTTGGCATTCATCACAAGATAAAATAAACTTTCTCGCATCTTTGAAGAGAGTTGGCCAATAAAAACCTGATTGTAGAACCTTTTGCTAGCTTCTTTCTCCGGCGTGATGTCCTCCATAAGCACTACCATGACATTTACTCAATATTTCTTGTTGTTCATATTCGGGAACACATCTTCGCATAATACCATCCACTCCTTCTTTATATAAGTGTGGGTCATCCCAGAAATAATGCCTCAAATCATAAAAGAATTTCCTCCTTTGCTGAGCTGAAAAGGTTGGAGGCAAGTACTTGGAAACAATAAAGTTAGCATAATCAGCATACCAAGGACTGTCTCGCGAGCTCACCTTTATTACAGCCAATTGTTCATTTGGAAAACTATCATTAACAGGAATAGGATCATAAGCAATATTTTCCAATCTAGACAAATTATCAGCAACGGGATTATCAAGACCTTTCCTATCTACAATATGTAAATCAAATTCTTGCAAAAGAAGTACCCATCTAATAAGCCTCGGCTTAGCATCTTTCTTTGTCATAAGGTATCTAATTGCGCATGATCGGTATGAATAGTAACTTTTGAATCAACAATATAAGATCTAAATTTATCACAAGCAAAGACTACAACTAATAATTCTTTTTCAGTTGTAGCATAATTTCTTTGAGCAAAGCATCAAGAGTTTTACTAGCATAATGAATAACATTCAGCTTTTTATCTACTCGCTGTCCAAGAACAGTCAGCCTACAAATAAATCACTAGCATCACACATAATCTCAAATGGTAAGTTCCAATCGGGAGGTTCAACTATAGGAGCAAGTTGTTAAGGCTTTCTTAAGAGTTTCAAAAGCTTCCTTACAATCATCATCAAAAACAAATGGTACATCTTGTTGAAGAAGATTAGTAAGAGGCTTTGAAATCTTGGAGAAGTCTTTAATAAATCTCCTATAAAACCCAGCATGACCAAGAACACTACGAATACCTTTAACGTCCCTCGGATAGGACATCTTCTCAATTGCTTCAACTTTAGCTCTATCAACTTCAATACCTCTCTCAGAAATTTTATGTCCCAATACAATTCCTTCATTAACCATAAAGTGGCATTTCTCCCAATTAAGAACAAGGTTAGTTTCTTCACATCTCTGCAAAACTTTATCAAGGTTTCGCAAGCAACTATCAAAAGAATTCCCATAGACGGAAAAATCATCCATGAATACCTCTACAATACTTTCACAAAAACCATGAAAAATAGCAGACATGCATCTTTGAAAAGTAGCAGGAGCATTACATAAACCAAAAGGCATACGTCTGTAAGCATAAGTTCCATAGGGACAAGTAAAAGTGGTTTTCTCTTGAGATTTAGCTTTAACGAGAATTTGTGAAAACCCGAATAACCATCAAGAAAGCAAAAATGAGTATTTTTAGACAATCTTTCTAGCATTTGATCAATAAATGGTAAAGGGTAATGATCTTTCTTAGTAACTTTATTAACTTTTCGAAAATCAATGCACATTCTATACCCTACAACTACTCTTTGAGGGATGAGCTCATCATTATCATTAGGCACAACAGTCATTCCTCCTTTCTTGGGAACGCAATGCACAGGACTAACCCATCTACTATCAGCAATAGGATATATAATACCAGCTTCAAGAAGTCGTAATACCTCATTCCTTACCACTTCCTTCATCTTCGGAATTAGACGACGCTGATGTTCAACAACAGGCTTTGCATCCTCTTCCATATTAATAGCATGTTGGCAAATAGAAGGAGAAATCCCTTTCAAATCATCAAGAGTGTAACCAATAGCTCCTCGGTGCTTCTTCAATATTTCCAATAACCTTTCTTCCTCAATCTCTGAAAGCTTAGAACTAATAATAACAGGATATATTTTCTTATCATCAATATGAGCATATTTAAGATTATCAGGCAAAGGCTTTAAATCAAAAACAGGATCTTCCTTTGGTGGCGGTGTTGTACCCAAATCTTCCACCGGTAAATCATGCTTGAGAATAGGTTGGCGAAGAAAAATTTCCTCGAGCTCATCTCTTTCTTTCCTAAAAACTTCACTCTCGCTATCCTCCAAATGTTGCTGCAAAGGATTGTTAGGAACAAGAACAATAGATGCACACTGCTCCATTTTAAAATCATTACTAGGCAAATCAGCTTTATAAGGAGTTTTGGTAAATTTAGAGAAGTTAAACTCATAAGATTCACCAGCGAATTTAGTCAAAATTTTCTCTTTCTTGCAATCTATAATAGCTCCACAAGTATTTAGAAAAGATCTACCAAAGATAATAGGACAATAATCACTAGCAGCAGAACCAAGTACCAAAAAGTCAGCAGGATATTTAATCTTACCGCATAATACTTCCACATCTCGAACAATACCAATTGGAGAAATTGTTTCTCTATTAGCCAGCTGAATAACCACATCAATATCTTCAAGTTCACAAGAATCAATTTCGTGCATAATCTCCGTGTAAAGCT
Source organism: Lolium perenne (assembly GCF_019359855.2). Classification (NCBI taxonomy): domain Eukaryota; kingdom Viridiplantae; phylum Streptophyta; class Magnoliopsida; order Poales; family Poaceae; genus Lolium; species Lolium perenne. The sequence continues at coordinate 146,330,496 of NC_067245.2, forward strand.
CATAAGGAATAGCACTAACACTTGCACCAATATCACATAATCCATAATAGCAATGATCACCAATTCTAACAGATAGCATAGGAACACTAGCTTGTTTGGGTTTATTAGGATGTGAAACAATATTAGAAGCATCTTCACAGAAAATAATATGACCATCCTCCACATTTTCAGTCACAAGATCTTTAATTATTGCAACAGCAGGTTCAACTTTTATTTGTTCTTCGCTACAGGTTTCTTTTCACTTTTATGAACCGCACTATTTATAACAGAGTACTCCTTCATTTTAGCAGGGAAAGGAGTTTTTTCAATATAAGCTTCAGGAATAATATGATCAGCAGTTTCAACTACAACGCATTTATTAATAGATGAATCAATTTTATCTTTATACGGTTCATGATACTTATCAAAATTCTTTTTTGGCAATTCATAATGAGAGGCAAAAGCTTTATAAAGATTTACAGCAACTTGAGAATCAAGACCATATATAGCACTCATATTATGAAATTTATCAGTATCCATAAAAGCTTCAATGCATTTATAATCATAAATTATACCTGATTCTCTATCCTTGTCGTTCTCCCAACCTTCAGTATTTTCTTGGATCCGATCAAGAAGGTCCCTTTTAAACTCTTCTTTGTTGCGTGTAAATGATCCAGAACAAGAAGTATCCAGCAAGGTCTTGTCTTGAAAAGAAAGTCTTGCGTAGAAATTATCAATAATAACATTACCAGGAAGCTCATGAATGGGGCATTTGAGCATTAAAGACATCAATCTCCCCCAAGCTTGGGCAATACTCTCTCCATCATGAGGCCAAAAATTATATATGCGATTCCGATCCTTGTGAATTTCACTTGGAGGATAGAACTTAGAATAAAACCGGGGCACAATATCATTCCATTCAAGAGAATCCCCATTATCCAGTAATTTATACCAATGCGCCGCCTTACCAGACAGCGATAAAGAGAATAGTTTCTTCCTCACTTCATCCATAGCAATACCTGCACATTTGAATAACCCGCATAATTCATGCAAAAACAGTAAATGATCACCGGGATGGACAGTTCCATCCCCTTCATAGCGGTTATCCATAACACGTTCAATAATTTTCATAGGTATTTTATATGGTATTACTTCCTCACCTGGCGCCTCATCTACTACCGTTGCAGTAGTAGTAGATTTCCCAAATAAAAATTGAAGAGAAGATCTCTCCATAATGACTTATAGCAGCAGGCAGAAATAAAATCAGCACAACAGTAAAGGTTTTCCTTACCAATTCCACTTACCAATAGAGCTTCACTCCCCGGCAACGGCGCCAGAAAATAGTCTTGATGACCCACAAGTATAGGGGGTGTATCGTAGTATTTTCGATAAGTAAGAATGTTGATCCCAACGAGGAGCAGAAGGTGTTGACAAGCAGTTTCGATGAAGGATTCACTGTAAATGCTCACAGACAAGTATTCAGGGGGGTTTGATGTAACAGTTGAACAAAGTACAAGTAAGTAAAGTGCGAGAGTAACAATTGCAGCGAGTGGCCCAATCCTTTTTAGCACAAAGGACAAGCCGGTTTGTTTACTTATAATGACCAAACGTTCTCGAGGACACACGGGATTTTAGTCTAGTGCTTTCGCTACATACGGCTAAATAATCTTCATTGTTATGATAAGTGTTGTGTGGGTGAACCTATGCTAATGTACCACCCTTCCTAGGACTAATACATACTTGTGATTATACCCCTTGCAAGCATCCGCAACTACAAGAAAGTAATTAAGAATAAATCTAACCACAGCCTTAAACTCTGAGATCCTACGATCCCTCCTGCATCGATATACCAACGGGGGTTTAGGTTTCTGTCACTCCGGCAACCCCGCAATCGGCAAACGAGTACAAGATGCATTCCCCTAGGCCCATAAATGGTGAAGTGTCATGTAGTCGATGTTCACATGACACCACTAGAAGAATAACACCACAACTTAAATATCATACCATTGAATATTACTCAACCATAGTTCACTACTAACATTTAGACTTCACCCATGTCCTCAAGAACTAAACGAACTACTCACGAGACATCATATGGAACATGATCAGAGGTGATATGATGATGAATAACAATCTGAACATAAACTTGGTTCAATGGTTTCACTCAATAGCATCAACAACAAGTAGAGATCGATACCGGGAGAGTTTCCCCTATCAAACAATCAAGATCAAACCCAAATTGCTACGGCGGTGACGGTGTCCAGCGGTGATGACGGCGGTGATGATGGTGGAGATGATGATGATGGTGATGGCGATGATGTCCAGCTCGATGACGGTGACGATGGCGTCGATTTCCCCCTCCCGGAGGGAATTTCCCCGACGGATTCCTGCCCGCCGGAGAGCTCTTTTCTCTCTGGTGTTCTCCGCCCCGCAGAGGCGGCTGTAACTCTTCGCGAGGTACCCTCTGTGGCTTAGGTTTTCGGGACGAAGGATTTCACGAAGAAAAGGAGGCGAAAGGGGTCGTGGGCCCCTCAAACCACATGGCGGCGCGGCCAGGGCATGGGCCGCGCCGCCCTAGGGTGTGGGCCCACCCTGGGTCCTCCTGGCTCCCCCTTCTGGCTTTCTTCGTCATCTTGAAAAATAGGATTTTTGGTATAATTTCCTTCCACGGTTGATCTTCCGAAATATTGCGTTCTGACGGTGCTCTTTCCCGCAGAATCCTGGCTCCGGTGCTTGATCCTCCAATAATGATGAAACATGCAAAATAGATGAAATAACATAAGTATTGTGTCCCAATATGAAATATATCAATGAATAACAGCAAATTATGATATAAAATAGTGATGCAAATTGGACGTATCAACGGGCAATCTAGCCCAAACTCTCGTACAAGGCCGATTCAGAGACACTTCATGCGCATATCCTCCAAGCCCATCTCAATTACGGACCATCTCTTGATCCGGTTAAAATCTGGTGATAACACATGCCCCCTGGTTTTGGTAATGATAATTTCAAAACCACTCTGTTTTTTCTTCGTAGGGTCACGTCGTGGCAGAGCAGAACCGTCACAGTATCCTTTCATCATGATGCCTTGCCTTCTCAACTTCTCTGCACGATTTGACAGTTTTGGCACCATGTCCTCGGAAACCACCGCAACATTAAATCTCCACTATATCCCCTTTATTTAACCGCATCGAGCAGTTCGCTTCTTCATCCCCCTGCTTCGTACTAGCCATCGGCAAAAAGCCCTCCCCTGCACCATGGATTCCTCCTCCTCCTCTGCCTCCTCAGGCCTATCCTTCCAATCCTCCTCCTCCAGCGAGCCGGAGCCGGAATTCGACCTGATGGCAGTGTACGAAGCCCTCGCCCCAGAATGGTGGGACGAGAGGGATTGGGTCTTCACCGACGGGTCAGATGACGATGCCTCCCTGACCGACGGGAAGGACAACCTCCAGTTCCTTGTGGATGGGGGGTTGGAGGAGGAGAGCGACGACGACCTCTTCTCCTGGGACGGCTTCTCCTCTTCCGACGAGGAGGAGGAAGAGGAGGATGACACCTCCTCCGACGAGCCGCCGGTGAAGCGCTTCCGCGCCGGGTCGGATGCCGATGACGACGACGACGACGATGACGAGGAAGAGTCCCCTGTCGAGGGCTATGGCAGCAGTGACGAGGAGCTCGCCGGTAGCAGCGCCGACGGCAGCTACGACGGCGACGACGAGGGCAGCGACGGCCCTTAGACTAGGAAATAGTAGGGCTAATAGTAGTGCATTAGGCAGTAGATCATCCTTTTGAGAGCAATCGGCTCTTACTTGTAAAAAATCCTTCTATCAATGAAGAATGTTTCCCAATTTGATTTCTCCAGTTCATGCAATTTGACTCCTCCGATTGTCAAAGTAAATCCACGCACCAAGAAACGATAGCAACGCATCGGTCTTTCACCAAAAGCAACGTCAATAAGACCAGATTCAGTTACCTAATTTGACAGGTCCAAGCAGACTTTCTCCAAATTCAAACGGTAACCTCTAAAGTCGATGGCTGCGCATCGGCTGTTTTATTCTAAAGTCGATGTCTGTGCATCGGCTGTAACTTGCGAAATTTTTTTTTTACCGGCCGATTTCATGCATCGGCCCCCATATTCCACTGTCCATCACCCCTATACTTGGGAAGAAAATGTTTTTTTACTGGCCGATTTCGTGCATCGGCCTCCATATTTTACTTGGGAAATACTTCTTGAGATGCTTGCCATTGACGGCCACTGGGAACTTCTCGCCGCTCAGCTCCTCGAGCATGTATGCATTGCCCTTCAAAACTTGGTCGACTCTGTACGGCCCATGCCAATTTGGAGACCATTTACCATACACTTTATCCTTAGTCCCCAACGGCAACACAGCTTCCCATACCAGATCCCCAACGTGGAACTCCTTTGGTCTCACCTTCTTATTATATGCGTGAGCTACCTTGGCTTTGTTCTCCTTAATTTTCTCAAGCGACCATAGTCTGAGTTCCGTTACATCCTCAATGCTGTCACTCATCAGGGCTGCATATTCTTCAGTAGTTAAGTCATTCTGAAACGCAATCCGTCTCGAGCCAGCCGTGATTTCCCAGGGTAATACAGCTTCTTGTCCATAGACCAGATGGTATGGCGAGGTTTTTATCGCTCCATGACATGACATGCGATACGCCCACAAAGCTTCCGACAATACCTCGTGCCAACGTCTAGGATACTCGTCAATTTTCCTCTTAATCAGCTTGGATGCTTCAGCCTGCCCATTTGCTTGAGCATAGTATGGAGACGATCGGATCAGCTTGATTCCCATATCCTCGCAGAACTTTCTAAACTCCTTAGAAACGAAGACCGAACCTCCATCGGTCGTGATAGTCTGGGGAATCCCGAATCTATGAATGACATGTTCTTTCACGAAATTGATAACATCTGTCGATGCCACTGATTTCATAGGGACGGCCTCCACCCATTTAGTGAAATAATCTGTAATGGCCAGCACCCACACATGGCCCTTGCTCGATGGAGGATTGATTTTGCCGATCATATCCATACCCCAACCTCGAAATGGCCAAGGCTTGATGATGGGATTCATTGCTGATGCGGGTACCATCTGAATGCTCCCAAACTTCTGACATGCTTGACACCCTTTATAGTACTTAAAACTATCTTCAAGCATGGTGGGCCAATAAATTCCCGATCTTCTGATTAGCCATTTCATCTTATGAGCCGATTGGTGAGTTCCACAGGCGCCTTCGTGTACCTCGTGTAGGAGCCGATTGGACTCGGCTGGTCCCAAACATTTGAGAAGTAACCCTTCCAAAGTCCTGTAGAACATGTCATCCCCAATCAGGATGTACTTCATGGCCTTGTATCTTATCCGTTTAGGTGCCCCCGAGCCGAATCTTTCAAGTAATTGAAAATATCGGCTCTCCAGTCATCTGGTTCCATGAACTGCACCTGGACATCGGTTCCATCTGCTACGTCCTTGTATCCTGATGCCATCTGTGCGAGATCGTTCGCCTCGGTATTCTGCGACCTTGGGATCCAATTGAAATTTATATACCTGAACTGTGCCATCAGCTCACGGCATTGCATCCATAATGGGAAGAGCGACTCGCTCTCACATTTGTATTCCTCCGTGAGTTGGGAAATCACCAAATTTGGAGTCTCCAAAAATTTCCACTGCTTCTGCCCCGGCTTCAAATAGCAACTCCATTCCCTTGCATATTGCTTCATACTCAGCGACATTGTTGGTGCAAGGGGTAGGTAACCTGATGGAGAAGGAATATGTTGCCCCCCGAGGCGACACGAGTAGAATGCCGATGCCGCAACCATCCTCACAGACCGATCCATCGAAGAACATGGCCCATGCACGCACGTGAACTGTCTTTGCTATATCAGTGTTTATTCGTTCAGCAATAAGATCGGCCAACGCCTGTCCCTTGACTGCTTTCGCAGGTTGATACCGGATATCAAATTCCGATAATGCAAACATCCATTTACCGAGTCTGCCTTTCAACACAGGAGCCGACAGCATATGCTTGATGACATCTGATTTGCATATGATGATAATTTCCGCTGACAGCAAGATATGCTGAAGCTTGGTGCAGGTGAAAAACAAACAGAGGCACAACTTCTCGATCTCAGGGTACCTCGTTTCTGCATCCAACATCCTTCTGCTGAGGTAAAAAACCACTTTCTCCAGGCCATCATAAACTTGCACCACCACTGAAGCGATGGAAGTGTCAGCTACTGACAAGTAAATGTAGAATGGCCTGTCTTGCTGGGGCGGAACCAACACAGGTGGCTTCGTTAGGTACTCTTTAATCTCATCAAATGCTCGCTGTTGCTCTGCCCCCCAGCGAAACTCCTCGTCAGCTTTGATCTTCACCAAGCCCATGAATGGTTCGATTCGCCCTGACAGATTAGAGATGAATCTTCTGACGAAGTTGATTTTGCCGATGAGACACTGGAGTTCTTTCTTCGTGGTAGGCGGCTTCATCGTTCGCACTGCCTCTTGGCTTTTCAGGCCAATCTCAATTCCGCGTTCATGGACCAAGAAACCCAAGAATTGACCGGCCGTTACACCAAAAGCACACTTCTTTGGATTCATTCTTAGTCCGAACTTTCTAGTTCGGTCCAGGACGTGTCGCAAATCTTCCAAGTGTCCTTCCACTGAAACAGACTTGACTACCATGTCATCAATGTAAATCTCCACCAACTTGCCGATCAGATCATGAAAGATGTAATTCATGGCTCTTTGGTACGTTGCGCCGGCATTCTTCAGTCCAAATGTCATGACTACATACTCAAACAAGCCCACCGAGCCTGGTACTCTGAATGCAGTCTTGTGTATATCCTCTGGAGCCATGAAAATTTGGTTGTAGCCGGCATTGTCATCCATGAAACTTAAAATCTTACGACCAGCAGCTGCATTGATCAATGTCTCTGCTACCGGCATTGGGTATTCATCCTTTGGAGTGGCTCTATTGAGATCCCGGAAATCTATGGCGACGCGCCATCGGCCGTCCTTTTTCTCTATAGGTACGATGTTAGAAATCCACTCGGCATACCTGCATGGCTTGATGAACCCGGCGTTCAACATTTTCTCGATCTCTTTCTTGACTTCTATTAAAATTTCGGCCTTCATCTGTCGTGCCCGCTGCTGGAACGGCCGAAATCCTTTCTTCAGAGGGAGCCAATGCTCAACGATGCTCCTATCTAACCATGGCATCTCTGTGTAATCCCAGGCAAAGCAATCTGGGTACTCTTTCAACAAAGCTATCATCAGGCCCCTCAGACGCGGATCTAACTTTTTGCTGATAAATGTTGGTCGTGGCTTATCCCCAGGACCAATGTCAATCTCTTCTAGCTCATCAGCCGATGTAAACCCATATCCTAGCTTTCCGTCACCTGCTAGATCGTTTGCTGGAATCGGCCTCCTTTTTCATTGCATTGCTCAATGAGGGTTTACAACTTATTTGTGCTCCACGACGACTACGTGACATGCTTGAGGTGAGATCATTGCTTTTTATTTTTTGGGGCCGATCGCAGGGATCGTCCTTGCCACGTGCGTCCATTGACTTTAGTCTTGCTACTCTGTCAGGCCGGTGGATAAGACCAGCCTCATCCCATTTTTTGAAGCTTCGATGCGCTCACAGCCGTCCAAACTGATTCCAGAGATCGGCTCTTGGTCGTCTGCATCCCAAATATTCATGCCAGCTAGTGAGATTTCGATTGAGTCATCTGCATGAACGATCTCCACTTCATCTCCATCCCACTGTATCAGGCATTGGTGCATTGTGGATGGAATGCAGCAGTTGGTGTGAATCCAATCCCTCCCTAGTAGGACAGCGTAGGTGCTTTTGCTGTCGACGATGAAGAACGACGTAGGGATGGTTTTCCGGCCTACGGTTAGATCCACGTTCAGAACGCCTTGCGCTTCTGATGCTTGGCCATTGAAATTGCTTAGTGTGACGTTGGTCTTGATCAGATCTTCGTTAGAGCGTCCCAAACGCCGTAGCATGGAGTATGGCATTATATTGACTGTCGCTCCCGTGTCGACCAACATCTTGTTGACAGGCTGCCCATCTTAGGTACAGGGCCTTCAAATGCCTGTAGCTCCTCTCTCGTGGCTTCTCAAAGATAACTGGTCGTGGACCGCAGTCAAACTGTGCTACTGGCACTTCTTCAGTTCTTGGAGCACAAAACTCCGGCGGCAGTATGAACACCATGTTTGTATCAGCCGATGTCTTCACATCGGCTTTTGTCTGCTTGGGGCGCCATTCTTTCTTTGGCAGGCGCGTCTCCGTCTCCAACGTTTGCTGAATTTTCACGGCCAGATCAGGTCGCGCTTTCCTCAACGTGTACAGGTACTGCGCTTCGGCTTCCTCCAAGTTACGTAGCCGCTGAACCCTACGCTTTTGGGAATGACTGAGTCCGTCAGGGCACCACCTTGGCCGGTGGTATCTATCTTCTTCTTCATCCTCTGACTCCTCGAAGTCTTCCTCTCGAGATGGCTCAGCTCGTCGGTTCTGAGGTGGGAGAGGCCCTAGACGCTTGAACACTGAAACCTCATTTGCGCCCTTCTTCTGATGTCTACATTCTGGGCAGTTGTCGATTGTAGGCAATAGGCTCATTCCTGAGTCCCAGCAGTGTTTGAAGAAAGGACAATCCCAGTGTCTGTCCATGTCTTCCTGATCTCTTGACTTCCCCTTTGCGCGGTGCTCATATCCTTCGTCGTCTCTATCATAACGACGATGTTTTCTGTTGTCTGCATCAGACCGACGATATCTTTCGTCATCCATGTCGTAGAGCCGACGTCCGTCATACTGATGCTCATATTTGTTAAGGAGATGCGCGGAGAGTGGTCGTTGATACCGCACGCTTCTCACTTGTTCCTCGGTGAGGTACCGTCTGTCATCATATCGGGGCCGGTCGCGTGGATCGGCCTCCTTCTTATCCTTGCCACGGGAGTGACTGCTTTCTTCTTTATCTTTGCCATGGCGGTCTACAGGACCTGCCATGTTAACATCGAAAGAGAAACCTGGCTGACGCTTCATGGAGTGATTGAGTTCCACCATGTTGACGCCAGGAAACGGTTATATGTCCACTTTCATGGCAAACTGACCGAAGATTAATCGGCCTTGTTCTATCGCCATTTGAATCTGCCGACGCAACTCTTTGCAGTCGTTGGTGACATGGGTGAACGTGTGATGCCATTTGCAGTACGGTCTCCCGTTCATCTCTTGCACCGTAGGGATTTTATGGCCTTCGGGTAACTTCAGCTGTTTTTCCTTCAGTAGCAAATCGAATATCTGCTCAGTTTTGCTTATATCGAAGTCAAACCCTTTTGCAGGCCCTGGTTGTTTCACCCATTTGCAGGACACGGGTACTGCCCCCCGAGCCCATTCACCCACGGCGACTTCCTGATCTTCTGCAGAGTCTTCAACTTCTTCTACCTCGACCAGGCCTATCGGGCGCTTGAACTTGTCTTGGTACAATTCTGGGTGGCGCTGCTCATACAATGTCAGTTTCTGGACCATGTGCGCCAGTGAATTGTAGTCCACTTGGAAAGCCAGATCTTTGATCGGCGCTGCGAGACCCACCACTGCCAGATCGACTGCTTCTTTCTCAGTTAAACGAACCGAATAACATCGGTTCTTCACAGTCTTGAAACGCTGAACGTAGTCAGACACCGTCTCTCCCCGTCTTTGCCGCACCTGCGTCAGATCGGCAATGCCAGCTTCGGTAGCTTCTGAGTGATATTGTACATGAAACTGCTCTTCCAGTTGCTTCCATGTCTAGATTAAATCTGGTGGCAACGAGGTGTACCACCCAAAAGCTGGTCCTGTGAGAGACTGCGCGAAAAACCTTACTCGTAGCGGGTCTGATACTGAAATCATGCCCAATTGTGCCAAGTATCGGCCCACATGCTCAATTGAGCTAGACCCTTCTGATCCACTGAACTTTGTGAACTCAGTGAGCCGATACTTGGGCGGCAGCGGGATCAGGTCATATTCGTTGGGATACGGCTTGGAATAGCCGATTGTCCTCCTCTTTGGCAGGATACCAAACTGATCTCTCAAGATTGTACTGATTTGATCCACGGTATGAGCTGCAGGGGCTGAGCTTTCATGACTCGTTCCGGTGGCATATTTAGCTAGCCACGCCTGTTTATCAGCGTCTGCTCCAGAACTCCCTCCTGCTCCAGCAATCCCTCCTGCTGTGATCTGGTTCGTGCACGCCCAGTTATTGCAGTCCGGCACATATGTGCACACGTATCCATGTGAGATCTCTTTAGGCGGCTCGTACAGGAATTGGTAATCGCCAGGATCACCTCCAACCTTGTAGACGACGTATGCCGGTGAACCCTGCTGCTCTGGAGCTGCAAGCGTGAATGGCAGTTGCGGTCTGGTGTGGAACGGTATTTCTCCTTGGTGAGTCCCTAGGGCAGGTCCTGACGGAGAATACTGATGCTTCATGATTTCCTGAACCACACGAAGCGCAACACGCTCGAAAGCGTTCACCAGGCTCTCAGAATGACGATGTAGAGAATGAGCCACCATATAATTAGTTTCCTGGCGCAGGGCTCTGGTGCGATCCTCCGAAGGGAGAGACAGATCTACTCCATCGAGTACGCCTTCGGGTGTGAATCCTTTGAACCTAATGCCATGTGAACGGGTTCTTTCGAAAGAGCCGATGAGATCGGCTTCGAAGAGAGCCTTGAGCTCATCATACTTCTTCTTGTGATCTTCAGGCAGATCTTCGTACTTGACTGATTCGTCCGACATCTCAGCTGCAGATGTTGACGTGGTTGCTGCAGATTGTCCCACCGGGAGTGCCAGAATGTGTTGCCTGCCAAAACCCACCGGCGAGCAGCGACGAGCAACACGAAGAGCCGGGAGGCTCCCAGGACTGCTGGTGGGCCCTGGTCCCTCGGTCAACGGCCCGAAATGCTCTGGCACACGTCCTGACGGTCGCAAGGGCGTGCCACCTGACCTATACCTGGTCAGGAAGGTGTTGGATTGCTTCGATTAGCTTCCTGCATGGTAGACACGTAAACATTAAATACGAGCCCGATCGGCTCTCAGGTTGCCCTGTGAATCGGCTCAAAGAGCCGATTGCCCCATGGTTCACGTTGGATTTACGATGACATGGGGATCCTGCTTGATCAATACAAAGTTTAAATCAATCTACGACAGTTTAGGGTTTTCACCGCATAACCGGAACATCCTACACGTAGTTGAGCCTAGCAGATACGTAAGATAACGGAAAACTAATCCTAAAAGAGGCCTAAAAACCAACATTAAGTCAATTCCCGGAACATCCCTTTTAGGATCGGCAAACCATACCTTACGCGCTACCGGATCGTTCAACCCGTTTGCAAGGCCTAACCATACGGATATTAAACTAATCCTTGGAGAACAAGGAGCAACTATAACAGATCGGATCTACTAAATAAAGAACAAGCAAGATGCTGCCCTTACACCTAAGATGGGTGTAAAGGCAGCTAGATATCGAGGGGTAGCGTAGCTAAGCAAGCATATTCAGAAAAGCATCGATGCAAGCCCCAAAACATCTACGATAAGGGTGTTACTCGCCATCAACAAGGCTTCAGTACGAGCAACACCAGATAATGAATAAATGTATACTGCCTAGATCGCAAGATGCGATCTAGGCAGCATGATGCTTACCCGGAAGAAACCCTCGAAACAAGGGGTGGCGATGCGCCTAGATTGTGTTTGTTGTGAACGTGATCGTCCTCCTTTCTCAGTAACCCTAGATACATATTTATAGTCCGTGGACTTTCTAATTCGGGAATAAACCTAACCGTGTACGGGCTAAACTCTATTTCTTGATTCTAACGAAATCTACCATAATATACAGATACACGGGCAATCTAGCCCAAACTCTCGTACAAGGCCGATTCAGAGACACTTCATGCGCATATCCTCCAAGCCCATCTCAATTACGGCCCATCTCTTGATCCGGTTAAAATTTGGTGATAACAAGCTTCCCCACGCCTCGCCGCTTGTACCAGTAGCATCGTCATCCTCACCAACGTCGCCGCGCACCTCGTCGTTGACCGCGGGAACGCCGGTAGGCCCTCCGACCCCCTAGGCTCGCCGCCAGAGCCACGGCCTCTCGTCGGATACAACGATGCCTGTGAGCCGTCGATCTCCTCTCTAATCTGACGTCCCACGCTCCTCGTACCGCTTCGCCGGTTAAGTGGCGCTGACAGGTGGAGCCACCATGTCAGGCGGCCCGCGCGTGTGAGTCACGCTGCTGGGCCGGCCCAGTTAGTTTTCGCCGTTTAGCCCACCTTCCTTTCCCGCCTAGGCCCGTTAGTTTGAATTCAAATTTCTGGATTGGTTAGAATTTCAATACTGGCACTGTTTTCAAATATGAATAGTTTCAAATCCACTGAACCAAATCCAGCAAATTTTATATATCTGGAAAGCTTGTGAAATTATCTACACAACCCCACTGGTCTCACTTGTAGATTCTGTGTGGAATTCAAGTAGCAAAAATAACAAGGCAGGGCCTTTTCCAACTTCAAATAATTACTAAAAATTATCTATAATTGATTTTGGGTTGATTCCAACTCTCATAAATCACATTTGACATACTCTAATTGTTTCTGCAAAAAGATAGCATAGTTGTTTGTATGATCATGGACTAGAGCAACACAATGGCTATGTGGTCATTTCTAGTCCATTTAACTCATTTGAATAAATTTATTTAAATGGTATGAGAGCTACTCTCTCATTTAAATCTTGATCCTAAGTAATTCAATAAGAGGTAATGACCTTAGTATAATGAACCTCATATTTTATTACTTAGTGATATTAAATCCTTACCATGCTATTATTAAAATGCATGAGGTGTAGCACCTCATTTAAATCATTCTCTCAAATAATAGATATGAAGTGTTGACCTTGGTCAACATATATTCATACCTTATTATTATTTGAAGAAATTAAATCTTAATAAGATTCAATGAGAGGAAATTATTTTCTCCAAAGAATTAAATAGCAAACCAAAGAAATAATGGTAATGAGAGGAAATTATTTTTCTTTAAAATAAAACAAAGTAAATCACCATGCTAATAAGGATGTGATGCTAGCATAGGCTTGTGTGAATCTTTGGTGTGTTTAGCTTAGCACTTAAGTTTTGTGTGGTGATTGTATACCTCGTATTCGTGTATAGACGCTAGTACCGAGGAGTATCAAGAGGAGGAGGGCTACTCCCAGGAGGAGGAAGAGAACTTTGATCACTACCCCACCCAAGGCAAGCTAATACCCTGGCAAGCCACCCTAATGCAAAGCTCCACAAGAGCAAGGCACCATTACATATTACATTATGTTTAATGATCCTATCCTATGTTTTTACCTTGCAATTATTTTTGCTTTGTATTTCAAAGTTTACTTTTTGATTCATGATTCACTTGGTCTAGAATAGCACAAGAGCATCAAAATTAGACTAGAGCAAACAAAGCTAGATAGCACCCCTCATGACTAGTTGCTATTGCTAAATGAATAAAATTGACTACTCTACGTGGGAACATGTGAAATGAAATGACTTTGAAAGATTTTTGAAGGTGAATATGACATGAATGACTTGGTGAATTTTGATGAAAACTGATGATTGGGTTCGGATGCGATACCATTCCAATTATACAAGTACCCCCACAATACCTGATTATGGGTAGGGCTTAACTAGAAACTTGTGTAGTTTAGTATGGGTTCCCTCTAACAAGCATCATAGGGGTTATGCCGAGGCTGCCTCCGTTAAGAGCGAAATGATGTGAATATGAGGTGAATGTACGACCCAAGCCCTGTGCAGTTCCCGGGCTGACGGTTTGTCTTCACCGGGAGGCCAAGCTCATGGGGAGAGGTGCCTATACTAGGTTATATAAGTGAAAGGTTATGGTTGATGATCCGCGTACTGAGTTACGATGATTCGGGGTTATCCCCGGCGGATGTAATCAAAAGTTGTGGCACAAGAGTACAACCTCTGCAGAGTGTTAAACCTATTCGAATAGCCGTGTCCACGGTTACGGACAATTGGAAAGGCCATACTGTTCCGTTGTCAGAACTTTCTTCTTGAAAATGAATGTTGAATTGAATGGTGAATTGACTTGAACTACAACTGAGTTGTGGGAATGACACTAATGTTCCCACTTGAGTTAGTCTAGCAAAATGAGGAGTCTTTACTAAATGTTTATGAACTAAATTTGGCTTTATGCAAATAAACCTAGAGCTTAGCACCCCTTACTAAAATTGATAAGTACTTACATTAGTATTAGTTTGCGAGTACTTTAAAGTACTCATGGCTGTGTCCCTGGCTATTCAAATGCCAGACTATGAAGAGGAGCAGCAGTATCAGGATGACGGACAACAGGACGTCTACGATAACTAGGAGCATCTTCTAACGTCAAGTGTTGCCTGTGGAATAGATAGTCCACTACTACTACACTTCCGCTACTTGTTATGTTTGTTGATCATGTAGATCAACTATTTGTGTAATATTGGTCATGTGATCTATTGTTGTAAGACAATTATGTGTTGTAATAAATGATGACTCTATGATATTCAACTGTTATGTCTCGCAAAAACAATCTTCCTGGGATTGCGATGTATGGCATAATAGGCATCTGGACTTAAAAATCCGGGTGTTGACAGTGTCACTATCTTTGTTCTGATCTATGTTGATGACATTATTGTGACCAGCTCTTCTGATTATGCCATCTCTGCAGTGCTCAAGGATTTGAATGATAACTTTGCTATCAAATATTTGGGTGACCTTCATTATTTTCTTGGTCTTGAAGTGAAGAAGATACCTAATGGCTTGGTTCTCACCCAAGAAAAATTTGCTCATGATCTTCTGGCTAAGGCTCATATGCTTGAGTGCAAGGCTGCACCTACACCACTATCCTCTTCTGAGTCTCTATCCCTCTATGATGGTACTCCTCTTGGCCCTGATGATAATACACGGTACAGAAGTATGGTTGGTGCTCTTCAGTATCTTACACTCACTCGTCCAGACCTGTCATTTTCTGTTAATAAGGTCTGTCAATATTTACATGCTCCTTCCACTGCTCATTGGACTATAAAACGCATTCTTTGCTATGTCAAGGACACTACTTGCATTGGTATCACATTTATATGCTCTCGGTCTACTCTCCTGAGTGCTTTTTCAGATGCTGATTGGGTTGGATGTCTTGAGGACAGGCGTTCCACAGGTGGTTTTGCCATCTTTGTTCGTCCCAGTCTTGTCTCCTGGTGTGCCAGAAAACAGGCTATTGTGTCTCGCTCCAGTACTGAAGCTGAATACAAAGCTCTTGCCAATGCCACTGCCACTGCTGAATTAATTTGGGTTGAAGCTCTTCTTCATGAACTTGGTGTGTGTCTCCAAGAAAAGCCTTGCTTATGGTGTGATAATTTGGGTGCTACCTATCTATCTGCCAATCCTGTCTTCCATGCTCGTACCAAGCATATCGAGATTGATTGTCACTTTGTGAGGGAAAGAGTTGCTAGCAACAATCTGGCTATAAAGTTCATTTCAACTAAAGATCAAGTAGCTGATGGTTTTACAAAGCCCCTTCTTGTTAGGGGTCTAGCTGAGTTTAAGCGTAATCTGAATCTCTTCCGTGCTTCAGATTAAGGGGGGATGTTAGAGTATGTAATACCGTATGTGTACGTGTACGGAGTAGTACTCCGACGTACACATACCACCCTTGTATTTGCCATGTATGGGGGATTTTCCCTACACTATATAAACATGCAAACGATGCCCTAGAAGGGTACGCATCGTTCTACGACAATTAACACGAGCTAGCCGAATAATTTGCATTCCGGCTCCGCATGAGCAGCCCAGATCTTCTTGGCATCGAACCTACCGAAGAACTGAGCATTGTAAGCAGATTTAGCACTATATGTCCCATATGTGGACAGCTGCCAAGAGATGGAGTCCGGTCTCTTAGGGACGAGGGCGGTTGTCTGCAAGGTATCCCAAACCTCAATGTATTGCGCAAAGTGGGCGGGAGAGGTATTCTTGATAACCGAGCGGATCCAGTTGTTGTGTCGCAACTCTTTTGCAACCGTGTGGTTTTTTCCTTGTGGCGATTTTGAAAATATCAGGCGCCCACTGAGAGAGTGGACCCCGGTCACACTAGTTGTCGTGCCAGAAGGAGGCAGTCTCCCCTTCGCCAATGACGATCTTGGTTGAGGCCCTAAAAAGAGTCATGTCTGCATCATCATAGGGAAGCTTGGATCCAGCCCAAGCATCGTTTGGGGTCCTTCGATTGGAGTCAAGGCCATCTAAGACGTAGCGCGCATCCATATCATTCAATATCTGGCATTTCGAGCCGTCCAAGATTTTTGGGCTTGCATATTGTTTCCAGTTCAGCGGTGTCTTTCCTCGCAATATTATGATCACAATGACTTTGACAAAGAACACCTACCCTAAATAGACTCATAAGTTAGGCAATGATAGAGATTTTCCAGCCTGTGGATGCAAGTGAAATGAGCTTCTCGACCAGCTACCATTATCTCTGATGAGAGAGACAAAATGGTTGTGCTGATCCACAGGTACCTAGCCAAAGTCCAATTATTTATGCCAGGGGCCTTGAGAGACAAAAAGATTGTTATGGTGGCCGGGGATGGGGACCGAGCCAGTTCCACCCTTAGACAACGGGTGTCGTTGCTGCCTGGCACGCCAGCAGCGCGTGACTTCCACCGGGTTCAAGACGCACATTCTACACGTTATGAAACTCAGCCCCTACAATGCGCCCGCCGGCGATCAACTCACGGATTGGCGTCTATTTGAACCGCTTCATCCAACCATACCAAAGCAGTATGGGACTAAAAAACTGATGCATACGCACCCTTTCCCATATAGGAATCCTACGCGGCAACGACCATACGCCCGATTGCCGCTCGTCCGCCTCCAGCTGCTGAATGCCGCGACGGGGGCACGTCCTCTGGCTTTCCTTTCCTGGATTTCAGTGGGTAGCGTCGAATTCAGAGGCAAAATTAGGGATTTGAAGGAACAAATTTCGACAATCATCGGGGATTTCCAGCAAAAGCTAAGATTATACACGGTTCGAACTGCCGAATTGACGTGTGAGCTTCGCGATATCGTTGATTGACCAGTGGCAACCTCACTCGAGAGCTCAGCTGCCCGTCTGCTTCGGAGTCGAGACGAATAACTGACCGATCGCCTCCAGGGCAGAGACGTCCCAGCTCTCTGCATGCCGAACGACCTGTAACTTATAGTGCAGATATAACAGTGAACTGTTTTTGCAACCTCTGAATGATCAGAAAGAACGAAGAAAATGAATCATTTCACATTACCTTGTACTGTTCATCTAAATCGTAGGTTGTGTTCCCTCTGATGGCTATGAGGGGCCTCCATGGGAGCCTCAAATATGTCCTAAAACAGTGCAGAAACATTAGTCCAATATGAAAAGAATGGGGTGAAGTTCAGAAGAAACAACGGCATAACTAGTAACATATTCAATGATAAGTCATGATGCTGAAGGGGCACCTTAGCGTCCATGTTGCTATGACAAACTTCGTGTCGACCCTCAAACCCTGCATGCATGATTTGCAACAGTTTCAGCAAGTAGCGAAAAGGGTGGGGTAAACAAACTTTGGTATAAGCCATATCATGAGATTTCAGAAATGCAAAACATTGACTAAACATGAATTTAGTTTGGAAGCACAAATGACGACTAATTACAAGCTTGCAGTGTAGCAGGTATGACTAGGCAGAACAAATAGCTGCAGTGGATGGCAAAAATTTACCTTTTCTATGTTTTCAAGTTCGAGCGAAGGGCTGTCAAAGAAGGGCACTAGCAAATCAAGATTCTGAGAGTATCTAGACCTTCCTACGGAGTACAAGCGTGGAAAAAATTAGCCTCACAATTTTTTGTTCTTGGGGGATAAGGGTGCAGCGATGTTACTTGACATGGTTCCGTGCATGAAATGCAGTGAAAATAGGCGGTGCCTAGGTAGTACTCTAGTGTTATTTGTTGCGTACCACGGAACTTTATGGTGGGATCTTCAAATAAACAATCCTCAGCATATATGCCTAAACTGAAGTTCCCTGAAATTCATTCAATCTTGAGCACATCAGCTACTCTACTGAAATGACACAAAATTATGTAGCCATTTTGCTCTGACAGTGCAAGCCAACTTTTGCTTTCAATTTTCTTTTACCATCACATGTCCTAACAAGATAAAACTGTAATCCGCAAAGCACATATATACCGGTGAGGAAATAAGCACGCTGGTAATCAGCTTCAAGAACGGCAACCACATCCTCCACGCTGCGAGGCAACTCCAACTCTGTATCGTCGGATTCTGCAGCTTGCCTTGGCTTCTTGCTGGGAGAAAGGGCCCTGAGCAGTTCCGTGATGGCGCTGACCGCCGCCCTGACGACCGGTGGTGTGCCATTGTCATTACCGCCACTTCCCCGTGAGCCGGAGCCGCACCTGACACTGCAGAGTCGATGGTTTTGCTTCTGCGGGAAGACGAGAGGGAGCAAAAAAAAGATTGGAGGTGATCAAGCAAACGATGCAGTACGATTGCCTGAGAGATGTCCAGAGCTAGTCACCTTTGCGCAGGAGAGCCGAGGAGAGGCAAGGGGAGATGCCCAGGAGGTTAGGCTTGGCGCCATTTGCAGTTTGCGTTCCTTCCACGCGGATCACAAGTCTGCCATTGCCACATGATCACATCCAGTTGTGTGAGGCCTTCCAAGTGACACGCCACTTTGCATTTGCTCCACTGTCCCAATCAGTGCTCCATTTCCTAGTGACCAGCCAGCGTAGACATCTCTTGTTGAAATATAACACCAAAATCTCATTGATTTCAGTAGCAAACTAGCCACTTTCTGCAACATACTTGTACAACGCAAAAAGCGGTCGGTTCCTAGTATTATACCAGTCCTCGGATATTTCTCCATGAACCCAAATATAATACCATGGTCAGAGACTCATAAAACAATCGCACAGAGTCTATCGGGAAATGGCTTTAGCCACAGAAATAATATAATCGCTGGTCATCGCTGTGGTATCTCCCCAGACAAAATTCTTACATTTCCCAGGATAATTGTAAGAAAATGTGCACTATATAAGAACAATCATTGCAATGACTGGCTAAGGTCTAACTGAACATACACGCTGCCTGATGTGATCCTGTATGCCACCTAGACACCTGGTTGCGATTGTGAGATGGGAACACGCGACAGGCAAAGGTGTCAAGGCTCAAAGGCAGCGGCAAAAGCTATTGCTCAAAGAGGATTTACAGAAATCGCTGTGGCAATCACCAACAACCCAGAATGGTTTGGGCATTCCAGCATATGGTTTTAACTCGTCTGGAGCACTTGAACCTTCCCCAACGCCTTCTCGCTGTCATCAACAACAAGCTTCTTCCGGACGGCTAACAGCTCCTCTCCAGCACCGCAGATGTAGGCTGCTGTCCGCCTACCAGAGAGAGTTGCTCCCTCCATGCTGTCGATATAGTCCTACAAACACATGGAAGAAGATCAGGATTTTATGGTCTCATTTACCATGTCCTAAAGATTTGCATCATCCAATGTCAGGAGCATCTGGTAATCAATTTCCTCTTCTTCAAATTGATGGTGCACAGGCTCCACACAATCAGAAAACTATATTTAAGAATAGATAGCCAGTTGATATGCTTTAAGGTTTAGATGTACAATACCTGTTTCGTGTACGAGCCAGACAGGAAGAAATTTTTAACTGGCGTCTTCTGATCAGGTCTAAATGGGTCATTTCCAGGAGCTTCACGGTACAACGATTGTCCGATCTTTACCACGCTGGACCATGTAACTTCCAAGCCTCGAGCTGATGGAAACAAATCTAAGACCTGCACGAAATTATGAATGTGTTCGCATCAAGGTGAGCTTTCATAGGAGGATAAAAGAATCAACAGAGGCACAATAAATCACAATTTATTGAACTGCTTTAAAAATGAGGCCTTGCTTAGTTACTAGTATAGCAAATCATCTGCATCAAGCAGTTATAGTAGTAGTTTGACAAATAAATATGTACAAGCTCACCTGTTTCTGAACCTTGCTAATGATCTCCTCATTCGGCAATGGCATGTAAGGATCACCAGGAGTTAGCACAGCTCTGCAGGTAAAGCAAACGTGCAAGGTGAGTTTATCTACAGAGAGAAACGGATCCGATGCATGGAATTTAGACGTTATACTATACTAAATGCTCACTATGTTGCTTACGTAAATATAAATAGAGTATCAAAACAACCAGTCAAACAATGAACATTGTCAACAGCTCTGAATGGTAGTCTTACTGGATCAGGGAGCCTTGTCCTTCAATGTAGTAGTCAGCAGGAGATGAAAGTGCAAGGTCTGAAAAACAGGAGAAGTCCGCATCTGGAGTATAGAGCAGATTATCCAAGCCAACCGCCTTTTGTGATTGTCTAAATCAAGGATAAGAAAAAGAAACACTCAGAGAGCTATTTGGATTTGCACAGCAATCCTTTAGCAGAAACAAGTGTGTTCCTCGTGAAAACAGCAGGGTCAAGCCAGGGAATATTGTAACTTGATTTCTCAAGGTATCCATGAGAACAAATGTGTTCTTCGTGAAACAAATTCTATTCTAGAAATGAATAAGTAACCAAGAGCACTTGTTGGAGTTACCTTGATTTCTCAAGGTCTTGGACTTCAGTAACCCATCCATTGTAGCGAAGCTGAACAGTGACTACAGGAACACCATCTAATTTGTATATGTTGTCAAACATATCCCATTCCCTCCATTCTGCCGGCAGTAGTCTTTTGATCCCTGGGACATCACAAGCTGCATCCAACAGAAGATCAAATATTAGTAAGTTCAGCTTGCATGGTTCGGCATGCTGGTCCAAAAAAATAAATATAGAAGAAAAAATATACCTGCAACGTATGCATCAGCTTTGATTATCTCACTGCTCGTAGCCTAAAATGCCGAGATGTAGAAATTTGTTAGTATGAGTGCTAAAAATGGTTTTGGTTTACAATATTGTATATCGTCCTTGTATGATCTAGCTGTAACCACACTTAATAAAACCCTGACACGAAGGGAAAGAAAGCTAACCTTGGAGATGCGAAGGCCTTTAACATAGGTCTGGCCATCAGACGACTTCTCATAGATAACCTCTCTGCACCCCCACCTCAAGTGAAACCTGAAGGATTTGTTATGAAACTTTTAATGGTACTGCAGTCTATACTACATAGAAAATTGAAGAGAATTATTGGTCTCTGTCACCATACCTGCCACCCCTGTCTGTTATGTACTTTTTTATTGGGCCACTTAAGTAAACATCAGGTGAGCCCTTTAGCATGCGTAACAAAGAAGCCTCTGTCTTTGTGGCAAACAGGGTAAAAATAGTAAGCATGCAACGAGCACTGATATTATCGCAGTCGATGAAACCAAGAGCATAAGCAACAGGATCCCACATTCTTGTGATGCTCTCTCGAGAACCACCTCTGGACATGAACCAATCGCTGAAACTCACCTGAAGAGGTATACATTTAAATTTACATTCAAATTAAGATATCACCTACTGACAAGTTATAATGAAGGAAATACTTCACGAATAGAGGTTCTTCAGTGCCCTACATGCACATGCTTGAGGAATCACTTTGCGATGAGGATAAAACATAAGCAAGAGCACTATTAATCTACACTCTAAATTTAAAATGCAGTAACTATATGCACACTTCCAAAGAACTGAAACGGGAAGGTGAGAAATTCTTACATCATCCAAGTCTCGTACTTGCTGCAATGCACCATCTGGATCAACAAGAGCTCGAACAACTGGACTTAGAGCAAGAGCAACTGCATTTCTTGCTTTATCATAAACCTGCAATACAATTCAAATATTTTAAAGAAATACACGCAATTAGATCATGTACATCTGATCCAAATTAGTTGTCACAGGTTCAATGAACCTTGTCTAAATCTGCGACAATTAATTTGGATTGGTGAGAGTAATAAAATAATTTCTAGGGAACTAAAGCGACAGCCAAAATTGTGCAAGACTTAATCTGTTATGGAATATATTGTTTGTTACTAGTTTACCGCAAACAGGTGATTCACAGTTATCATGGGAAAATTCAAATACCATTCTATCTGAATACATAACAATCATGAAACAAGTTCTGCTATTTAAGGTATCTGCACGAATCAGCATCTGTGAGGACTTTACAAAGGTTTGATTATCCATGAGACCACGGCATAGAAGAACAATAACAGAACACACACAGAGTGATCAACCCCAACTGCTTTCCAGGAATATCAATGATAGTTCAGCTGATTGTACAGTGGGCTGATGAACTAGGAGTTGTGAGTTTTCGTATAGTAATGAGTTACGACATATAGGCTGAAAAGGTATGCCTTCAAATTGCATGTTCACAGAAGAACACACAAACTATAGCTAGGTACTTGAATTAATAAAAGGCCATATGCATCGGTTGATGCAGAGGGCGGTGCTATCCCCTTTTAGAAAAAAAAAACTAGGTGCTTGAATAATTGCAGATTGAAATGGAGAAGGTACTGCAAGCATGGCATGATATCTTCAAAATGCATGGCGTGAATTTTGCGATATGTTGGAAGTGTGTAATTCACAACCAAAATTAATTTCATGTGAGTCCATGTTCTCCATTACAGGTACATAGTAGCAAAACGAAATTTTGAAGTAATTACCTTGAGTTGGTTAGTTCGTAAGAATGCTTGTATACCATGCAATGGAGCTCCGACAGGGAACCGAAAATCAAGTTCTGCACATCAAGGCAGGCACTATGAAATATTCAGAAAACTAGGTTAAATGTGAATAGATATAGAAAAAATCAGTTCAATTGATTCGTCCAATAAAATCCACAATGCGGCACGGAGCATTTTCTGTGCTTAGAAAAGAGAAATCATTCCGCTAAGAGGACATGCAAGAAATGCCTTTGCAAAGTTCGATATTCAATTTTGTTAACACAATGGATGTTTTTAGTTTTCTATTGTATGAAATGTAGAGAAACTGGCAGAAGTAATAAATAATTAATAGATAAATGAACATACCACCAATGACGCCCCCTTTGTTCACGAAAGTATGGGTGTGATCCTTGACTAGTAGATTATTTTCAGCCCCAACCTGAAATACAAGAGAATCTAATATCACCAAGGATTTACTAGGACAAGAAGCTCATGTACTAATCATACAAGGAAAACATATATACATGCTTCATATAGACGGAAGGATAATATTATCTCCATATGTGCTACCACATACCATATGCATGTGTTTGATTTGAAAAAATTAGGCTGTAATATGTTAAACATCTCCATAGGCCATAGTTACTCAAGGTAATCCAGAGAAGAGCTGATGCTAAGTGTTTGTGGGACCATCCAAGAGTACGGAAAATGGTACCTTCTTCAGAAGGCGGAAAAGGTTGCTGTAACAGCCGAAGAAGACATGCAGGCCCATTTCGATATGGTTCCCTTGCTTGTCGACAAAAGAACCGACCTTGCCGCCGATAAACGTGCGGGAGTCGTACAGATCAACCTGCAAACATCACAGCACCCCCGATTTTTGTCACGGTTAGAAAAGCAGGAGCAACACAATTTTGGCTACCGATGAAGGGAAGCATATGAATCGATGAACAAACCTCATGGCCCTGGTCCAATAGCTCCACGGCGGTGGACATGCCAGCGAGGCCGGCACCTATGATGGCGACCTTGAGCTTTGGCCCCCTGTAGTGTTCGGGCTCCGGCGGGAACAGTCCCTTGGGCGCTGCGACATGCAGAAAAAGCTCCCAAAATCAAGATTTCTTCCAGTCATTGGCACTGGGCTGGAGGCTGTTGAGCCGGAAATGGGACAAAACTACAAACACATGGTCTGCATGCAGCTGATCCATAAATAAATTGAGAAACAGAGCATCATCTCCATAAATTGAGTTTTCAAAAGGAAAGGTTTAGCCAAAATCCCTCTTATCTAGACAGTTGCACAGATAAAGATTTGTTTTTTCCACTGTTGGTGAGTGAGTGCGGAGGGCAGTCCGTCCGTCCGTCCGAGGCGCAACGCAATTGAGCCAACCGAAGCGGTGCTAACTACAGACGCATGGTTTGCTAACAACCCGATTCACAAATTCAGGTAACAACGTAGCAGTAGGCAATTCCCAGAAAGCCATGGCAAGAACCAGTTGGTCTTATCTAGTATTCTGTTGCAGTAGCAGAATACTAGCAAAGAAGGGTTAGTTAAAAGCACAAATAACCGTGTCCTCACCGTTGACACCCATGTCGGAGACGTTGCTGTCGAGGGAGCAGCGAACCACGGTGGCCGCGGCACGGCGGCGGGGCGGCGCGCGGCGCCGGCCGGCCACAAAGGCGGGGACGAGCGCGCACGACGTGGCGGCCATGGCCATGGCGTCGTCGGAGGGGCAGCGCAGCACGTAGTAGCTAGGCCAGTGGTAGTCGGGGGATGAGTATAAATTGTGTGAGCGCGAGAGGAGGGGGAGGGGGAGGAACCGATGAACAAGTCCTCAAGGGAAGGGAAGGGGAGCACAAATGTGTCTGGGACGGCGAAGATGCCGTCGGGTTGGGGATTTGTCGTGTGGCCAGGCCTCGTGGGTGTGGGCGTGGCCGTGGCCGTGCCACCATCCACCATGCGCACCGCACCGTTAACCGGGCAGGGGACTGTGGCCTTCTGTTACGTGCACACCGCAACGCCATTCATATGTCAACAGTTTTGCGATTAAACAACACATGTCATCATGTTAGTTCATGGTTACCTACATTATTTTTGTCCTTCAAAACTGCACCTTTTCTGAATATAGTACCTCCTCCGTCCAAAAAAGGATGTCCAAGATTTATCAAAATTTAGATCACTAAATAGTTAAACTT
Source organism: Lolium perenne (assembly GCF_019359855.2). Taxonomy (NCBI): domain Eukaryota; kingdom Viridiplantae; phylum Streptophyta; class Magnoliopsida; order Poales; family Poaceae; genus Lolium; species Lolium perenne. The sequence continues at coordinate 146,355,398 of NC_067245.2, forward strand.
GATGCATCTAAATTTAGACAAACTTTTGATATCGTTTGATGGACAGAGGTAGTACATGGCTGCACTAATTATAACACCTGCGCAAGAGAAAGTGTCGAAATTTAGAATAACAGGACAAAATAGAGAAAAATACCTACTTAATAATAAGTTCAAGCGGAAACAAGTTTCATCACTCCAGGATGCAGAAACGACAGTTCCTTGTCTGGGGAGCCTTGGCGTGTGGCCATAGAGATGCAGAAACGACGCGGAAGATGCATATGTATTGGGCGGCAGTAATACTCTAGTGCGCCCTATCGTCTACCTCCACTCCAGGAAGAAATGGCTGATTTTCTGATAGATGATCAGCTCTTCGTTTGCTGCGCTCTTGGCAAACTACAGCTCTTCACAATAACTGGAGCTTTTGGGCTGAGAAATCAATACATTGACCGCCCGCTTCATGAAAAGGAAAAAAAAAATTCTACATGCGGCCGCTCAAGATGAATTTAGGTACTAGCATGTCTGTCGATCTAATATGGCATTCAGTTTCAGCTGACAATCGTACCATTGCATACCACTTAATGTTGTAGGATATACTACTCGTGAAATAATATTATATCTCTTGGAATAGTACACCAACAAAAATATGTAGGTCCAAGTTTGCATATAATTATTATTCCCTCCATATATCATATTACATGTCGCTGATTTTGTACTAGATCAGCAACAACTAATATGAAACGGTGAGAACAAACCAAAGATGTATAAAAGATTCAATGTGTTTGTCCTCTCCCCGAGGAAACTTATCGTAACAACTTACATGGTGTTAATATTGGTAATACGACCATACTAGCTCAATAGCCTTAAATACTACTCCTAAGGTGCGGCCTATTGCAATAGCTCTACAACTCAGAATCTCCTTCATCACCTTCAGTTCCATATGCGACGTAGTAGTTGATGCCCTTCACTTCTCCGGAAGTGTTAATTTCTTTACATGTGATTTCCTTCTACTCCTAGGGATATACCAAAAAGGTATACCAAAGATTGGTCTCATACCGGCAAGCATGTGTAGTCTAGAGATGGTCGTTAGCCCCTGGGGCTAACCGGACTACCCAGTTGCTAATAGATAAGATGGAGGTCTAGCCAGGATTATGCAAGGCGGAGTGCCACCGTCTTGCGGCAAGGCGGCGCCATGGAGGACAATACAACATAGTTACATTTTAGTCTAGGAATCTGTTACAGTTCCGGTTTGGACTCTCTTGTAACCCAACGACCGTGCGACTGTATAAGCCGTCCTGTGGGAGCTCTTATAGCAACGAATGGTCCTAACATTGTAATCGCACACTTGTTGCTCTTATAGTAACATCATATATGGAAGGAAGTAGAATCTTGCCTCCATCATGAGATCTAAACCTAGGCAACTTGTGTGTCCCCGCTCCAGTGGATCCCTGCCTTACACACCCCTCCATCTCTCTCTTCACCTTGAGGTACCTTTCATGGTGTACTCGTCGACAGAACCACGACACCTACTTCAACTAATTTGTAGGGTTGTCTTCCTCTATAGTCTTAGAGCCTCAGCAAAGGTTTGAAAAATAGATAAGGATAAATACAGCATACTTAACAAGTTTAAATATGAGATAAAAGGTGTTTAGAATGTTCTTGCTACATATGTGACCATAGGTCAAAATCTTGGTGCAAGCTTTTGTATCATTTGTTCAAAAGTTAATTTCTATTCTGAAGAAATATGTCGATCGGGCTTGATGAGTTGTTTGAACCTCCAACCGTTCCTGTTCACGCGGTGATCATAGCTTTTCATCAGAAGAAGTTGCATTGTGACAAACCACAATTTTAATATATTCTACATGTGCGCCACTTTACACATAAGTGTCCCCTTAACCTTCATGCCGGATCCAGATGCTCCTTAAGCAAGTAGCTAGGTCTAAAAGCATCTCCAGTCGCGTTCCCTAAACCGTCCCCCAAACCGCGCCGGATCGAGCGTTTGGGGGACGTGTTTTGTTCGTGCCGCGTTTGGGGGACGCCGTTCCCCAGTCGCGTCTCCCAAACGCCGCCCCCAAACATTAAAAATAATTTAAATAGATAGAAGAAAACTCTTTACTAATATTCAAATCGGTTCAACATAAATAAATTACATATAAAACTTCGAAAAAACATAATTAAATTACATATAAATTATTTAAACTACTACTTCTTCTTCTTTGATGATGGCCCGCCTCATCATCGTCATCACGGTGGCGCTTCCTGCTCGTCACCTCTTCTGAAGAGGCGGTGTCGGCCGACGCGTCGGAGGAACTAGTGTCCTCCTCGTCGTCGCCGGTGCTCGCCGGCTGCGCCTTGGCCTTGGCCTTGGCCTTCGTTTTCACGTCCGCCTCCGCCTTCGCACGGGCCGCCGCCGCCTCCTCCTCTGACCCTTCCTCCTCCGCGTCCTCCTCCACGCCCTGCCATTCCTCCTCGCTGTCAACTGGCGGCGGGGAATCGTCGCCGCTGCTGGGCGTCCGGGTTCTATCCCACCAATGGCGCCATCTAGCAGACTTGTCCTCGCTAGAGGTGTCGGATGGAAGCTGGGAGATGTAGCTCATCGTCGCTGGAGGTGTCAGATGGAAGCTTGGATGAATGGCGGCTGATTGAACGCCTACGTACGGGTCTTATTGAGCGCGGATGAACGGCGGCGCATAAGTCGAAGAGAGCGGCGGTTGCTCTTCTGAGGAGTCCGCGCTCCATTCCTGCGGTTGTCGCGTCGGTCGACGCGGTTGGCAATGCGACGGTTCCGCTTCCCGGCAACTGCACCGTCGCTACGTAGGCGGTGGTTGAGCATCCGAGCCGCTGACGCGTCGGGCCCGCGCCTCCTCGCCTCTCATTTCGTTGTGTCCAGCATGCCCGGAGCGTCCCCTGTGTAGCGGGGACGGGCTCGGGACGCCAGACACCGTATTGGGCCGCGCCGGACAAAAATGGTCTTTGGGCGCACGGCTGAGAACGTTTTTTTGTCCGAAATGCCCCAAATACCTTTGGGGAACGGTTTGAGGACGCGACTGGAGATGCTCTAGGATCCCAACGCCATGTGATGTATTTCTCCGCACCCCCTCATAGCCATCCAATGTCATAATGCCAAAGGGCAAAGGCTCCAATCACTTGCGTTTTAGCAGGCCTTGTGGTTTATATAGCCTAAGCACAGAAAGAGTATTCACTTATGTAGCAAGCCATTCTGAGAGAGAGAAATGTTACACATGTTTAGGAATAGATTCACGTCAGCTTGTATGCTCGGGCTCTCGTCGCTAGGTAAATTGGTGTTGTGAAAGAAATTGTTGCCGTAGGTGAATTTGGGGTGATGTTGATGGGCAGATCGTATCCAAATCATATACTTCCTCCAGTTGCCCTTTCCAAAGACCTTACGTCCTGCCACGGTCTCTAAAATAGTTTTTCATCCGGCGCGGTACAACTTTCTGTCCGGCGCCACTAGGCCAAACCCAGTAGAAAGGCAGGCTAGCGGGGACGCTAGACGGCTGGAAAATCGCCGCTGGCCAGCCTTGGCAGCAAGATGTGCCTACATCTTCCGGCCAGTTCCGCCGATTCACGCCTACATCTTCCCGCTTTTCCACCGCTTTCCACCATTGTCGTCCCTATATGAAGGCAGGAAGTGGTGGAAGGGCCACATCTTACCCTAGTTTTACAGATTTCTCTCACACATCTCACCCATGACATCCCGTGATCTTGCCCTCATGCACGCGGAGGTGGAGGCGCTGAGCGCCTCCAACTACCCCTGCCCATCGGGGTTCATATGCCCCCCCCGGGCTGGTGCCTGAGTGCCAGAGGCGTACCGGTCTCCCCCGCCCCCCAAGGTGCATCTCGGCGTGCGGCCATCACCCACCACTACTACGTCGAGCTCACCCCCGAGCAGCGCATGGATCCCCGCTGGGATCCCGACAACGCCTCAACTTGGGACGCCTTCTTCGCCAATCGTCGGGATATGGAGCTCGCCAAGTACGAGGGGGATGGGCCGCCTCCCGTGGATAACAACGAGGTCGGCCGGTGGCTATGGTGGGGCAGCCGGACCCTCGAGGGTGTGATGAACCACATCTTGGCGGGTGACTACCCCCGCCTGCGATACCCTCACTTCCAGACGCCGAAGAAGGGCAGCAGCGAGCGCGGCGACTTCGTTACCTGGACGCCATATCCCCCTCCCCCCACCCGTAGCCGAAGGAGGGAACGGAGTGGAAGGCGCCGCCGGAGTACGCCATGGTCGCCAAGGACTTTAGGTGCCCCAGCGACTCGAAGGATTTCCCGGGCCAACGTGTGGCCATCCGCACCTCCCTGAAGCCGCCACTGCCGTCACCGGTGGAGGCTGGTCGGTTCTGGTGGGTGAAGGAGGAGCAGGCCTACCGTGCACGCCGTGGCGGCGAGAGCCTAGATTGTAGTCGTTGCGGCCATCTATCCCTGCCGCGTGCGCCATCACAGCCTCTGCGGATGCAACCACCACCGCCGCCTCGTAGGTTCGAGTCGCGCTCGGCGAGCGACGACGACGGCTCCTCCGACGACAACGACGGCGACTACGATTACATGTACTATAGGCCTAGATATGAGTATGACTACTCTTTTATTTATATAATAGAATAAAAATAATTTTATCTAAAATATGCATCCTTTCTATCGGGGTCACGGCTGGGGGCAACCGGCCCCTATTTTGTGTTTAGCGCCGGAACCCCCCATATGGGCCAAAAATGGGCACCGCCGGAGCCTATAGGGGTGGACGAGTGGAGATGCTCTAAGCTTTTAGCTTTTTATAGATACATTTATCGTGGTCTGTATCTAGTCTATTTGTAATGTGTACATTCACTCAGTTTGTTTTGTATTACACCTAGGCATTTCTTGGGCCGGGCCTAAAAAAGCCCGACCTTAAATTTCTAGGCCCGAGTCCGACCTAGCCTGACCTTCGGGCTTACAAATCATGTCTAAACCTGGCCTGAACAGATAAAAGTCCGACCAGACAAGCCCGTCGAACTAGGCTTAAATTGCATTTCTTGCAAGTCTCGATCCAACGTTCGGGCTTCAAAATCAAACCCGGACCCGGCCTAACCTGCAAGCCCGATCTGGAATTTTAGGGCCGGGCTGCCCATGCCGAGCTGTAGTTGGAGTACTGAAATCTATCACAACATGAGGTAATAAAATTCTGGCACAAAGAAAACATGAGGTAATAAGAACTGGCGCAATAATTATTTATCATTTGTTCAGATCACTTTAGCAATCAGACACGGAGTAAATTACACAAATCTACCACAATTGAGGCAGTAGTTACGGGTCAGTATAATTCTTGGAAATTTTTGCTAAAAACTACAACTTCTGTGACATAGCGTTACAAATCGAGCAAATAGTCATTTAACCACATTTTAACAGCAATTCTGACCGGTGCGCCCCATCTGTCAGCGCTGAGTTGGTGATACACGTGGAGAAGAAGATGCGCTGGACGTGGAGCCCACCTGTCAGCCCCAAATCTTTCCCTTATTCTTCTTTCTTCAATATTTCTTCTTTTTTCTCTTCCATTTTCCTGGCGTTGACCCGTCCTGGCCCTCCCTGAGCTCGCGAGCTAGCCCCTGGCCCTCCCCGAGCTCGCCCCTGCCGGCGGCCGTCCCAGTCCAGCGCTCGCCCCCGCCGCCGGCCGTCCCTGGCCGGCGCTCGCCCACGTCCCGCCCCGTCTGCGGTCGTCCCGTCCCCGAAGCTCGCCCGCGGCTGGCCCCGTCCGGCCCGAGATTGCCTGCGCCGGCGGCCTTCACCGTCCGTCACGGAGATCGCCCGCAGCCGCCCCCGCCCGCCCGTGGCCGTCCTCGGCCCTCCCGAGCTCGCTGCGCCGGCGGTCGCCCACGTCCCCGAGCTCGCCCGCGGCCGCGCTGTCCGGCCCTGAGCTCGCCTGCGCCGGCGGCCTTCCCGTCCGGCCCCGAGCTCGCCTGCACCGGTGATAAGGGGTGGCCCGATCTTCTCAGTAAGCAACGGTGGTGATGATGATCACGGGGTGATGGCAGTGGAGAAACACGACGTTGAAGTGGATGATAACTTGTATGACGCAACGAGATCTCTTGATTGGTCCCTGTCGCCAATGCAACAGCTCTCAACCCTGCAAGATATTCGCAACTCCACACACTTGCGCACGTAGCCGCCGACCACGAAGCGGTAAGTTGCAATCGTCTAATTCCCAATGGAACAGCAGATCACACAAGACTTTTTCAGGATCTACACAATATCAAGCAATATGGTGTAGGGATTCAATAGTTTTGCTAGAGCAAACAACTAAGAACTAGGGTTTATCTTAAACGTGGTCTAAAGAAGCTAGGGGGCGTCCTGGGCACTTATATAGGTGTCCGGGACGAGTTCTGGTCGAAAAGATACAAGAATAACCGACCCAGAATAGATCTGGTCGAGACAGACTCGGACTGGTCCGGTCTGGAATCCGGTCAACCGGGCTGTGGACCGGGCGGGCCGGTCTGTGGTCCGGTCAACCGGGCGGCAACCGGAAACTTCGCAACTTTCCGGTTTCTGCCTGGTACGATGCTTCATATCCGGTTGGCGGCCGGTTGGCGACCGGTCAACCGGGCCTGTGACCGGACTGGCCGGTCAGGGGTCCGGTCGGACCGGGTGCTGGACCGGCCTGGACGTCGTCTTCTCCTCTCGCGCATTCCTCCCGCTCCTCCCTCGCGCGTCCATGAGATATCTGTAGGATAACGTTGCATAGAAAACAAAAATTTTCCTACGGCGAACACGCAATCCAAGCCAAGATGCAATCTAGAAGACGGTAGCAACGAGGGGGTATCGAGTCTCACCCTTGAAGAGATTCCAAAGCCTACAAGATGAGGCTCTTGTTGCTGCGGTAGACGATCACTTGCCGCTTGCAAAAGCGCGTAGAAGATCTTGATCACGATCGGTTCCGGCGCCACGAACGGGCAGCACCTCCGTACTCGGTCACACGTTCGGTTGTTGATGAAGACGACGTCCACCTCCCCGTTCCAGCGGGCAGCGGAAGTAGTAGCTCCTCTTGAATCCGACAGCACGACGGCGTGGTGTCGGTGGCGGTGTAGAAGTCCGGCGGAGCTTCGCTAAGCTACGCGGGCAATATGAAGTGGAGGAGCAAAGCTAGGGTTTGGGAGGGGGTGGCCGGCCACTCAAGGGGGGCGGCCAAGCTATGGTCTTGGGGGTGGCCGGCCCCCTCCCTTGGCCCCTCATTATATAGGTGGATCCCAAGTGTTGGTGTCCAAGTCTTCGAATAAGACCCGAAACCAAAACCTTCCATAGGAGGGGGAAACCTAGCCCAACTAGGACTCCCACCCAAAGGTGGGATTCCCACCTCCCATGTGGGGGGTGGCCGGCCCCCTATGGTGGAGTCCACTTGGGACTCCACCCCATCTAGGGCTGGCCGGCCATGGAGGTGGAGTCCCTTGTGGACTCCACCTTCCTTGGTGGTTTCTTCCGGACTTTTCTAGAACCTTCTAGAACCTTCCATAGAACCTTCCGCGACATTTTATTTCACATAAAATGACATCCTATATATGAATCTTATTCTCCGGACCATTCCGGAACTCCTCGTGATGTCCGGGATCTCATCCGGGACTCCGAACAAATATTCGAACTCCATTCCATAATTCAAGTGCTACCATTTCAACATCCAACTTTAAGTGTGTCACCCTACGGTTCGAGAACTATGCGGACATGGTTGAGTACTCACTCCGACCAATAACCAACCGCGGGATCTGGAGATCCATAATGGCTCCCACATATTCAACGATGACTTTAGTGATCGAATGAACCATACACATATATTACCAATTCCCTTTGTCTCGCGATATTTTACTTGTCCGAGGTTTGATCTTCGGTATCACTCTATACCTTGTTCAACCTCGTCTCCAGACAAGTACTCATCACTCGAACCGTGGAATGTGGTCACTTATGAACCCATTCATATGCTTGCAAGACATTAGACGACATTCCACCGAGAGGGCCCAGAGTATATCTATCCGTCATCGGGATGGACAAATCCCACCGTTGATCCATATGCCTCAACTCATACTTTCCGGATACTTAATCCCACCTTTATAGCCACCCATTTACGCAGTGGTGTTTGGTGTAATCAAAGTACCTTTCCGGTATAAGTGATTTACATGATCTCATGGTCATAAGGACTAGGTAACTATGTATCGAAAGCTTATAGCAAATAACTTAATGACGAGATCTTATGCTACGCTTAATTGGGTGTGTCCATTATATCATTCACACAATGACATAACCTTGTTATTAATAACATCCAATGTTCATGATTATGAAACTAATCATCCATTAATCAACAAGCTAGTTTAAGAGGCATACTAGGGACTTCTTGTTTGTCTACATATCACACATGTACTAATGTTTCGGTTAATACAATTCTAGCATGATATATAAACATTTATCATAAACATAAAGATATAAATAATAACCACTTTATTATTGCCTCTAGGGCATATCTCCTTCAGTCTCCCACTTGCACTAGAGTCAATAATCTAGATTACATTGTAATATACCTAACACCCATGGCATTCGGTGTTGGTCATGCTTTGCCCTAGGGAGAGCTTTAGTCAACGGATCTGCTACATTCAGATCGGTGTGTACTTTGCAAATCTTTACTTCTCCATCTTCGATGTACTCGCGAATCGAGTGGTAACGCAGCTTGATATGCTTCAGCCTCTTGTGTGACCTTGGCTCTTGTGCATTGGCGATGGCACCCATGTTATCACAAGTAAATGATTAATGGGTCCAATGCACTAGGAACCACACCGAGCTCTACAATGAACCTCTTCATCCATACCGCTTCGATGAAGCCTCTGAAGCCGCTATGTACTGATTCTGTTGAAGACTTCGCCACCGTGCACCGCTTCGAGCTTGCCCAGCCATCGCGCACCATTCAATATAAACACGTACCCAGATTGTGACTTAGAGTCATCGGGATCAGTGTTCCAACTTGCATCGGTGTAACCGTTTACAACGAGCTCTTGGTCACCTCCATAACAAAGAAACATATCCTTAGTTCTTTTCAAGTACTTCAGATATTCTTGACCGCTGTCCAGTGTTCCATTCCTGGATCACTTTGATATCTCGCTAGTCAAACTAACAGCATGTGCTATATCCGGTCTAGTACATAGCATGGCATACATGATAGATCCTATCGCCGAGGCATAGGGGATGTTACACATCCTTTCTCTTTCTTCTCGTAGCCGGTCCTTGAGTTTGACTCAATACCTTGCCTGGTAACATTGGTAAGAACCCTTTCTTACTTTCGTCCATTCTAAACTTCTTTAGAATCTTGTCCAGATATGTACTCTGTGATAGCCCTATTAGGCGTCTTGATCTATCTCTATAAATCTTGATGCCTAATATATATGATGCTTCACCAAGGTCTTTCATTGAAAAACTATTATTCAAATAACCCTTAACACCGCTTAATAGTTCTATATCATTCCCGATCAATAATATGTCATCTACATATAATATCGTGAATGCTACAGAGCTCCCACTCACTTTCTTGTAAATACAGGCCTCTCCATGACACCGTATAAACCCGAAGTCTTTGATCACCTTATCAAAGCGTCGGTTCCAACTTCTTGATGCTTGCTTCAGTCCATAAATTGAACGCTGAAGTTTGCATACTTTGTCAAGCATTTTTAGGATCGACAAAACCTTTGGGTTGTACCATATACAACTCTTCCTCAATGTCTCCATTAAGGAACGCCGTTTTGACATCCATCTCGCCAAATCTCATAATCGAAAAATGCAGCTATTGCTAACAAAATCCTCACAGATTTTAGCTTCGCTACAGTGAGAAAGTCTCATCGTAGTCAACTCCTTGAATTTGTCGGAAACCCTTTGCGACAAGTCGAGCTTTATAGACAGTAATATTACCATCAGCATCTGTTTTTCTCTTGAAGATCCATTTATTCTCGACAGCCTTTCGGCTATCGGGTAAGTCTACCAAAGTCCATACTTTGTTATCATACATGGATCCCATTTCGGATTTCATGGCTTCTTGCCATTTGTTGGAATCTGGGCTCATCATCGCTTCTTCATACGTCGCAGGTCCTCATCATTGTTATCTACAATCATGACATTTAGACAAGGATCATACCAATCAGAGTGGCACGTTCCCTTGTCGATCTGCGAGGTTCGATAGTTTCCTCGTTCGAAGTTTCATGATCATTATCATTAGCTTCCTCTCGTTGCCGGTGTAGGCGGTACAGGTACAACTTCCGATCAAGCGCTACTCGATCAACGAGTATAGATTCATCAATCTCATCGAGTTCTACTTTTCTTCCAGTCACTTCTTTAGTGAGAAATTCTTTCTCAAGAAAGGTTCCGTTCTTAGCAACAAAGATTTTGCCTTCGGATTTGTGATAGAAAGTGTACCCTATAGTTTCCTTAGGGTATCCTATGAAGACGCATTTCTCCGCTTTGGGTTCTAGCTTGTCCGGTTGTAACTTCTTTACATAGGCTTCGCAACCCCAAACTTTCAGAACGACAAGCTTAGGTTTCTTATTAAACCATAATTCATACGGTGTCGTTTCTACGGATTTTGATGGTGCTCTATTTAAAGTGAATGCGGCTGTCTCTAATGCATAACTCCAAAATGATAACGGCAAATCTGTAAGAGACATCATACTACGAACCATATCTAAGAGAGTTCGATTACGACGTTCGGACACACCGTTTCGTTGAGGTGTTCCCGGCGGTGTCAATTGTGAAAGTATTCCGCATTTCTTTAAATGCATGCCAAACTCATAACTCAGATATTCACCTCCACGATCAGATCGTAGAAATTTGATCTTCTTGTTACGTTGATTTTCTACTTCACTTTGAAATTCCTTAAACTTCTCGAAAGTTTCGGATTTATGTTTCATGAAATAGATATACCCATATCTACTCAGATCATCGTGAAGGTTAGAACATAACGATAACCACCGCGCGATGCTACGCTCATTGGTCCACATACATCTGTATGTATGATTTCCAATAAGTCAAGAGCTCGCTCCATCATACCAAAATGGAGTCTTTGTCATTTTACCCATTAGACATGCTTCGCATCTATCAAGTGACTCAAAGTCAAGTGATTCAAGTAATCCATCAAGATGGAGTTTCTTCATGCGTTTCACTCCAATATGACCAAGACGACAACCACATATAAGTAGAATTATCATTAAGTTTAATTCGCTTAGCATCAATGTTATGTATATGCGTATCACTACTATCGAGATCTAATAGAAATAAGCCATTCTTTTGTGGTGCTCGACCATAAAAGATATTATTCATAAAAATAGAACAACCATTATTCTCGGACTTGAATGAATAACCGTCTTGCATTAAACAAGATCCGGATATAATGTTCATGCTCAACGCAGTACATAATAACAATTATTTAGGCTGAAAACTAATCCCGAAGGTAGATGTAGAGGAAGTGTGCCGAACGCGATCACATTGACCTTGGATCCGTTTCCAACGCGCATCGTCACTTCATCTTTCAGCAGTTGTCGTTTATTCTTTAGTTCCTGTTTCGAGTTACAAATATGAGCAACCGAACCAGTATCAAATACCCAGGTACTAGAACGAGAACCAATGAAATGAACATCTATAACATGTATATCAAATATACCTTCTTTCTTCTTCTTGACAAGGCCGCTCTTCAGATCAGCCGGATACTTGGAGCAATTACGCTTCCAGGTGTCCCTTCTCCTTGCGTAATAGCACTCAAAGATCGTGCTTAGGGCCGTTCTTAGGTTTCATAGGAGGCGTGGCAGCTTTCTTGCCACCCTTCTTGAATTTTCCCTTAGACTTGCCCTGTTTCTTGAAACTGGTGGTCTTGTTGACCATCAACACTTGATGCTCTTTCTTGATCTCAATCTCAGCAGCTTTTAGCATGCCAAAAGTTCGTGTAACTCCTTGTTCATGTTCTGCATATTGTAGTTCATCACAAAGTTCTTGTAACTTGGTGGCGGTGATTGAAGGACACGATTAATCCCCTCTGTTAGGAATCACTATTCCCAAGTCACCGAAGTTTCTTCGCATGCCCGGTCATGGCGAGCATGTGCTCACTAACGGAGCTGCCTTCTTCCATCATACAAATGAAGAAATGTTTCGATGCTTCATAGCATTCCATCGCCGCATGAGTCTCGAATATAGCTTTCAGCTCATTCATCAACTCATGAGGATCATGGTGCTCAAAACGTTTTTGAAGATCGGATTCCAGATCGCACAGATGGCACACTGAACTTGAGAGTACCGAGTTTTCCGAGTCGCGTAAACAGCTTTTACTTCATCGGATTCATTTTCTGCAGGAGGGTCACCTAGCGGTGCATCAAGCACAAATTGCAGATTTCCGCCAGAGAGGAAGATCCTCACATGACGGAACCAATCGGTGAAGTTGCTACCGTTGCTCTTAAGTTTCTCTTTCTCTAGGAACCGATTAAAATTGATTGGGGACGCCATCTCTACAACATATATTTGCAATAGTTTAGACTAAGTTTATGACAAATTGAGTTCAAATTTTAATTCAACATAATTAAAAACCTAAGTGAACTCCCACTCAAAACAATATCCCTCGCATTGTCTTAGTGATCACACGAACCAAATCCACCGCACCTAAACCCGATCATCACGAGAAAAGGTGTGATTTCAATGGCGAACACTCAAAGTGTTCATCATATCAACCATATGATTCATGCTCTACCTTTCGGTATCACGTGTTCCGAGACCATGTCCGTACATGCTAGGCTCGTCAAGGCCACCTTAGTATCCGCATGTGCAAAACTGTCTTGCACCCGTTATATGTACTTATTGAATCTATCACACCCGATCATCACGAGGTGCTTCAAACGACAAGACTTGGCAACGGTGCTACTAAGGATGAACACTTTATTATCTTGATATTTTAGTGAGGGATCATCTTATAATGCTACCGTCGCGATCTAAGCAAAATAAGATGCATAAAAAGGATTAACATCACATGCAGTTCATATGTGATATGATATGGCCCTTTTGTTCTTGCGCCTTTGATCTTCATCTCCAAAGCACGGATATGATCTCCATCATCTTCGGGCATGATCTCCATCATCGTCGGCGTAGCGTCAAGGTCAATGGCGCCGTCTTCATGATTGTCCTCCATGTAGCAACTATTACAACTACTTTGAAATACTACTCAACATGAAATTTAAAGACAACCATAAGGCTCCCGCCGGTTGCCACAATACAATAATGATCATCTCATACATATTCATCATCACATTATGGCCATATCACATCACCAAACCCTGCAAAAACAAGTTAGACGTCTCTAATTTGGTTTGCATATTTTACGTGGTTTAGGGTTTTCGAGAGAGATCTAATCTACCTACGAACATGAACCACAACGTTGATACTAATGTTTTCAATAGAAGAGTAAATTGAATCTTTACTATAGTAGGAGAGACAGACACCCACAAAGCCTCTTATGCAATACAAGTTGCATGTCGAACGAGGAACAAGTCTCATGAACGCGGTCATGTAAAGTTAGTCCGAGCCGCTTCATCCCACTATGCCATAAAGATGCAAAGTACTCAAACTAAAGATAACAAGAGCATCAACGCCCACAAACCATTGTGTTCTACTCGTGCAACCATCTATGCATAGACACGGCTCGATACCACTTTGTAGGATAACGTTGCATAGAAAACAAAAATTTTCCTACGGCGAACACGCAATCCAAGCCAAGATGCAATCTAGAAGACGGTAGCAACGAGGGGTATCGAGTCTCACCCTTGAAGAGATTCCAAAGCCTACAAGATGAGGCTCTTGTTGCTGCGGTAGACGATCACTTGCCGCTTGCAAAAGCGCGTAGAAGATCTTGATCACGATCGGTTCCGGCGCCACGAACGGGCAGCACCTCCGTACTCGGTCACACGTTCGGTTGTTGATGAAGACGACGTCCACCTCCCGTTCCGGCGGGCAGCGGAAGTAGTAGCTCCTCTTGAATCCGACGACACGACGGCGTGGTGTCGGTGGCGGTGTAGAAGTCGGCGGAGCTTCGCTAAGCTACGCGGGCAATATGAAGTGGAGGAGCAAAGCTAGGGTTTGGGAGGGTGGCCGGCCACTCAAGGGGGCGGCCAAGCTATGGTCTTGGGGGTGGCCGGCCCCCTCCCTTGGCCCCTCATTATATAGGTGGATCCCAAGTGTTGGTGTCCAAGTCTTCGAATAAGACCCGAAACCAAAACCTTCCATAGGAGGGGAAACCTAGCCCAACTAGGACTCCCACCCAAAGGTGGGATTCCCACCTCCCAGGTGGGGGTGGCCGGCCCCCTATGGTGGAGTCCACTTGGGACTCCACCCCATCTAGGGCTGGCCGGCCATGGAGGTGGAGTCCCTTGTGGACTCCACCTTCCTTGGTGGTTTCTTCCGGACTTTTCTAGAACCTTCTAGAACCTTCCATAGAACCTTCCGCGACATTTTATTTCACATAAAATGACATCCTATATATGAATCTTATTCTCCGGACCATTCCGGAACTCCTCGTGATGTCCGGGATCTCATCCGGGACTCCGAACAAATATTCGAACTCCATTCCATAATTCAAGTGCTACCATTTCAACATCCAACTTTAAGTGTGTCACCCTACGGTTCGAGAACTATGCGGACATGGTTGAGTACTCACTCCGACCAATAACCAACAGCGGGATCTGGAGATCCATAATGGCTCCCACATATTCAACGATGACTTTAGTGATCGAATGAACCATACACATATATTACCAATTCCCTTTGTCTCGCGATATTTTACTTGTCCGAGGTTTGATCTTCGGTATCACTCTATACCTTGTTCAACCTCGTCTCCTGACAAGTACTCTTTACTCGTACCGTGGTATGTGGTCTCTTATGAACTCATTCATATGCTTGCAAGACATTAGACGACATTCCACCGAGAGGGCCCAGAGTATATCTATCCGTCATCGGGATGGACAAATCCCACTGTTGATCCATATGCCTCAACTCATACTTTCCGGATACTTAATCCCACCTTTATAGCCACCCATTTACGCAGTGGTGTTTGGTGTAATCAAAGTACCTTTCCGGTATAAGTGATTTACATGATCTCATGGTCATAAGGACTAGGTAACTATGTATCGAAAGCTTATAGCAAATAACTTAATGACGAGATCTTATGCTACGCTTAATTGGGTGTGTCCATTATATCATTCACACAATGACATAACCTTGTTATTAATAACATCCAATGTTCATGATTATGAAACTAATCATCCATTAATCAACAAGCTAGTTTAAGAGGCATACTAGGGACTTCTTGTTTGTCTACATATCACACATGTACTAATGTTTCGGTTAATACAATTCTAGCATGATATATAAACATTTATCATAAACATAAAGATATAAATAATAACCACTTTATTATTGCCTCTAGGGCATATCTCCTTCAATATCTTCATGTCCAGCTCCATGTCCAGCTTCACATCCATCTTGACGTCCGTCTTCATGTCCAGCTGCTCCTCTCCTCGTGCGATGCTCGTCTCCTCTTGATACCTGATGATACATAAGTAATAGGACTTAGGCAGTATAAAGTTCTCATCAATCAAAGTATCGTTTAGAAACAAGTTCACCTGTTGTTTAAGTAGCTTCGCACGAGCTCTTGTAATTGGTCCAATCCGAACTTCATCGGACTTGAGCTTCACAGCAGGTTCATCTTCATCTATCAATGACGGAGGTAGTGGTGTAGTAGGGATGTCCTCATCATCTCCCCCCCCCCCTTCAAAAGGCGTCGACCTCGACGCTCCAAGGTCTTCTCCGTCATATGGTGTCAAATCAGCAACATTGAAAGAATTACTGACACCAAACTCATCAACTGGAAGATCTATCGAGTATGCATTATCATTGATCTTGGCAAGCACTTTGTAAGGACCAGCACCACGAGGCTTCAACTTAGACTTCCGCAGCTTCGGGAACCTATCCTTACGAAAATGTACCCAGACCATATCACCAGGCTTGAACAACATCTCTTTGCGCTTCTTGTTCATCCTTGCAGCATTGCTCTTGCCTTTCTTCTCGATCAACTCTTTAGTCTTCACATGGATCTTACGCACAAAATCTGCCCTCTTAGATGCCTCCATATTAACTCTCTCATGTATGGGGAAAGGCAACAAATCAAGTGGAGTAATGGGTTTGAAACCATACACCACCTCAAAAGGACACAGCTCCGTGGTAGAATGTACCGCCCTGTTGTAAGCAAACTCTACATGCGGCAAACACTCTTCCCACTCCTTCAGGTTCTTCTTGATCATGGATCTCAACAGTTGTGACAAGGTTCGATTCACCACATCAGTTTGACCATCAGTTTGGGGATGACAAGTAGTACTGAACAGTAGCTTTGTCCCTAGCTTTCCCCAAAGTGTCTTCCAGAAGTAGCTCATGAACTTCACATCACGATCAGAAACAATAGTCTTCGGGACTCCATGTAGTCGAACAATCTCCCTGAAAAACAGGTTAGCAATATGCGACGCATCGTCACTTTTGTGGCAGGCAATAAAGTGTGACATTTTAGAAAATCTGTCCACTACCACAAATATAGAATCATGGCCTCTTTTTGTACGCGGCAAACCCAACACAAAATCCATACTAATATCTTCGCAAGGTGTAGTAGGTGCCGGTAAAGGAGTATACAAACCGTGAGGCTTCAGCTTGGACTTGGATTTGTTGCAAGTAATGCATCTCCTCACATATCTATCCACGTCCCGCCTCATCTTTGGCCAATAAAAGTGGTCAGCTAGCATGAGTAGCGTCTTCTCACGCCCAAAGTGACCCATCAAACCTCCAGCATGTGATTCCTGCAATAAGAGCAAACGTACAGACGATTCTGGAACACATAGTTTGTTAGCTCTAAACAAAAACCCATCGTGTATGTGATACTTTTCCCATGCTTTACCCATAACACACAAGCGGTACGGTTCAGCAAAATCATGATCAGTCGCATATAAATCACATAACACCTCTAATCCAGGAATTTTAACATCAAGATGGGTTAATAGCATAGTCTTCCTAGATAGAGCATCAGCAACAATATTATCTTTTCCCTTCTTATGCTTAATAATATATGGAAAAGACTCAATGAACTCAACCCACTTAGCAAGACGCCTATGCAAAGTAGATTGGGCTTTCAGATATTTCAAAGCTTCATGATCAGAATGTATGATAAATTCTTTTGGCCACAAATAATGTTGCCAAACCTCAAGAACTCTAATTAAAGCATACAATTCTTTATCATATATTGGATAGTTCAACTTAGCACCAGAAAGTTTCTCAGAAAAATATGCAATTGGGCGACCCTCTTGCATCAACACACCACCAATTCCAATACCACTAGCATCACATTCAATCTCAAATTGCTTATTGAAATCAGGAAGTGCAAGCAACGGTGCAGAAGTTAACAATCGTTTTAGTTCATCAAAAGCATGATCTTGGGCAACGCCCCACTCAAATGCAACACCCTTTTTAGTCAATTCATTCAAAGGTGCAGCAATAGTAGAAAAATTGGACACAAAACGGCGATAAAACCCAGCTAGACCATGAAAATTTCTTACTTGACTCACATTCATGGGAGTAGGCCAATTTTGAATAGCTTCAATTTTAGACACATCTACTTCTACTCCATGCTTAGAGACAACATAACCCAGAAATATGACCTTATCTTTGCAAAATGTGCACTTCTCAAGATTACCATAGAGTTTACTAGCACGCAACACTTGCAAAACATGTCGAATATGTATAATATGATCAGATTCATTGCGGCTGTAGATTAATATATCATCAAAATACACAACCACAAACTTGCCAATAAAATCACGCAAAACATGGTTCATCAGTCTCATGAAAGTGCTAGGTGCATTAGTTAAACCAAAAGGCATTACTAACCACTCATATAAACCAAATTTTGTTTTAAAGGCGGTTTTCCACTCATCCCCTTCTTTCATCCTAATTTGATGATAACCACTACGCAAATCAATTTTAGTGAAAACAGCAGCACCACTCAATTCATCTAGCATATCCTCTAAGCGGGGAATAGGATGACGATATCGAATAGTAATGTTGTTTATCGCTCTACAATCTACGCACATACGCCATGTACCATCTTTCTTAGGAACAAGAATAACAGGAACATCACAAGGACTAAGGCTTATGCGGATATAACCTTTGTCGAGTAGCGCTTGTACTTGCTTCTGTATCTCCTTCGTCTCTTCGGGGTTCGTTCTATATGGTGCCCGATTGGGTAGCGAAACTCCGGGAATCAAGTCGATTTGATGCTCAATACCTCGCAATGGTGGAAGTCCTGCGCGTACCTCGTCCGGAAACACGTCGCCAAATTCCTGCAAAACATTAGAAACACCAATAGGAAGAGGGGTCATGTCGTTAGAAACCAAAACCGTACCCCTATACAAGAGCACAAGAGGCATGGCTGTAGGATCCTCACTACATTCTCTCATGTCTTCTTTGGTGGCTAATGAGACTAAGGAATTCACTCTCTCACTTTTCGTTATATCACTCACAACATTACAATTCTCTCGCCTATCTAATGAAGCATCCTCCAAGTTGACTTCAACTTTCTGACGAGACTCATTGACAATTTGCTGTGGTGTCATAGGCTGTAAATTAATTTTCTTGCCCTTAAACTCCAAGTGATATGTATTAGCACGGCCATTGTGTTGCACAGAACGGTCATAGAGCCAAGGCCGTCCCAATAGTAGGTG
This sequence comes from Lolium perenne, assembly GCF_019359855.2. Lineage (NCBI taxonomy): Eukaryota > Viridiplantae > Streptophyta > Magnoliopsida > Poales > Poaceae > Lolium > Lolium perenne. Next base: position 146,374,177 of record NC_067245.2, read on the forward strand.
ACACACCGTCATAGGAACAACATCAAAATCAATGCAATCCTTATACGGTCCAATAGCAAATTCAACACGCACCATGTGGTTTACTTTCATCTCACCATTGTCGCTCAACCACTGAATATAGTATGGATGCGGGTGCGGTAGATACTTCAACTTCAGCTTGGTACATAACTCCTTGCTTGCTAAATTGCGGCAACTCCCGCCATCAATAATGACCTTGCAAGCCTTATCAGGACCAACTAAAGCCTTTGTTTGGAACAAATTGCAGCGCTGAGTAGATGCACTAGGCAACACATTAAGAGCACGCTGCGACACAACAATGGTGCGAGCATCAGACGGATATGCATCTTCACCATCAGTGTCATAGTCATCATCTTCTGGAGCATTAGGATCAACATCATCTCCAGTCTCGTATTCATTGTCCTCATTGATAACCATGACTTTGCGGTTAGGACAATCTCTCTTGAAGTGACCCTTGCCACCACATGTATGACAAACCATATCACGGTTACGCGCAGTAGACACATTAGAGCCACTCGTACTTGTAGCAGATTCGAACTTCTTTGTGTTAGACACATTGGAGACCGGTTTACTAGGCGGAGTAGAGTAAGGTGCGGAGCGCGTCGAAGGCGCCGGCGCCGAAGATGGTGCCGTGCGGGGTGTGAAACGCCCACCTCCTGTAGCTCGACCTTTGACCTTTGCTTCGTCAGCCAACTGTGATTCAGCTTCTCTTGCATGATGTAACAATTGATTCATATTGGTGTAGCTGTAGTGACGAACAATGCCTTTGATATCATACTTCAAACCGTTGAGGAAACGCTGCATTGTCATCTCAAGAAACTCACGGACACGGCCACGCTGCATAAGCATCTCCATCTCCATGTAGTACTTATCCACAGTCTTCACACCTTGTCTCAATAGAGTCAGCTTATCATATATATTCCGCAAGTAATTTGTAGGCACAAAGCGAGAAGTCATTGCCTCCTTCATGGCACGCCATGTGCGTATAGGCTGCTCACCATCCTCGTCGCGATTACGAACAAAAGCATCCCACCAACGCAAAGCGTAGCCATCAAACTCGGAAGAAGCAAGCTTGATCTTCCGGTCTTCAGTATAATGTGGATGTAAGCTCCACAACTTCTCAATCTTGAGCTCCCAAGTGAGGTATTCTTCAACATCAGCTCCTCCTTCAAACTTGGGGATAGAAAACTTGGGCTTACCCAAACCATCTTCCTCATCTTGTCCACGACCATTGCGGCCAAGTGGAGCCCAACCGCGAGGATGATTACCACGTGGCGCACCACGAGCATTGTGTGCGTCATCTTGAAGCTCAGGATCTTCGTCATCTTCTTGTTGTTGTTGCGCGGTCAAATTCTCAACAGCTAAGTGTAAATCAGCAAGATTACGTTGTACATCCGTCATTTGATCTTGCATGGTAGTGACGGTCACATGAGTAGCATCCAGCTTTTGGGAAATTTCATCAATCTTCCCATTAAGCACCTCGTCCTGAGCGCGGAATTCACGTCGCATCTCATTACGAAGAGCCTCATACTCCCTCCATGTGATGATATCTGCAGCACTCTTGTTTTCCTGGTTAACAATTTTATGATCACTAGCAGACATCGTTAGTAGATTAGTGCACTAAATCAAAAATATATGGTGGTACTCTCACAACTCACTCAAAACTGATAAGAAAAGGAAATCTTACCGTTCCAAAGTAAATTAGTGTTGCTTACCACTTGTAGTAACAACTAGTGCACGGATGTAGCGAAGCGAATATCAAGGGTATAAGAACAAATCACACGACAAAGCAGGGTATATGTGGGGCTGTAGGTAGGCTACCTATTTGCACCAATAACAAGCTCTAGCGCTGACCGTAGACAACCAATGATACTCACACAAGGCGATATAATGGGGCAATGCAACTATATGTGGGAAAGGTTGCAATGCACAAGAGAGACGCTAGCAAAGCTCAACGAGACAGGCACAAGATTGCTCAACTACGGGTGCAGTAAAGTAAACTTAGGCCTTCACTTGATTCAACTAGCACAACACTTTTCTTTTTGGATTTTTGTTTTTGTAGAACACACGCAGCTATGTAGCTCTTTTTGCTTCTTTTCAATTTTCTCCTTTTTTTTGACTCAACTCCTTGATAACACGGCCAACAGAAATATGCAAAGCACCGATAACCTAACGAGCAGCCTGTCGAGCGGTAAAACTAGTCTCTTATGGGGAAGTTCCTAGTCACGTTATATCGAAAGGCTGTGTCTATGGTTGGGAACAAGCACACTGTACGCTATGTGGACTCGGAGTAACAAAACTGACTCACTATGATAAACTAGATGATAGAGAAAACACAAACCCGAATAATACTAGATGAAAAGAAAAAGATACGTAAAAACAACTACGAAAAGCAACTAAAACTCGAAATTAGTGCAATCTAAAGCTATGGCAAACCCTAACCCTAATTTTTTTATGGCTTTTTCTGGATAGGAAAACACTCACAACTCAACTATGGGGTGGATTGTGGATGGCTTACCGAGAAAAACTGGAAATCTGATACCAAGATGATAAGGGGTGGCCCGATCTTCTCAGTAAGCAACGGTGGTGATGATGATCACGCGGTGATGGCAGCGGAGAAACACGACGATGAAGTGGATGATAACTTGTATGACGCAACGAGATCTCTCGATTGGTCCCTGTCACCAATGCAACAGCTCTCAACCCTGCAAGATATTCGCAACTCCACACACTTGCGCACGTAGCCGCCGACCACGAAGCGGTAAGTTGCAATCGTCTAATTCCCAATGGAACAGCAGATCACACAAGACTTTTTCAGGATCTACACAATATCAAGCAATATGGTGTAGGGATTCAATAGTTTTGCTAGAGCAAACAACTAAGAATTAGGGTTTATCTTAAACGTGGTGTAAAGCAGCTAGGGGGGTGTCCTGGGCACTTATATAGGTGTCCGGGACGAGTTCTGGTCGAAAAGATATAAGAATAACCGACCCAGAATAGATCTGGTCGAGACAGACTCGGACTGGTCCGGTCTGGAATCCGGTCAACCGGGCTGTGGACCGGGCGGGCAGTCTGTGGTCCCGATCAATCGGGCGGCAACCGGAAACTTCGCAACTTTCCGGTTTCTGCCCGTGCGATGCTTCATATCCGGTTGGCGGCCGGTTGGCGACCGGTCAGCAAGACTCGTGGACTGGCCGGTCAGGGGTCCGGTCGGACCGGGTGCTGGACCGGCCTGGACGTCGTCTTCTCCTCTCGCGCATTCCTCCCGCTCCTCCCTCGCGCGTCCATGAGATATCTTCATGTTCAGCTCCATGTCCAGCTTCACATCCATCTTGACGTCCGTCTTCATGTCCAGCTGCTCCTCTCCTCGTGCGATGCTCGTCTCCTCTTGATACCTGATGATACATAAGTAATAGGACTTAGGCAGTATAAAGTTCTCATCAATCAAAGTATCGTTTAGAAACAAGTTCACCTGTTGTTTAAGTAGCTTCGCACGAGCTCTTGTAATTGGTCCAATCCGAACTTCATCGGACTTGAGCTTCATAGCAGGTTCATCTTCATCTATCAATGACGGAGGTAGTGGTGTAGTAGGGATGTCCTCATCAACCGGCGGCCTTCCCCGTCACCGAGCTTGCCCGCGGCCGTCCCCCTCCCTGAGCTCGCCCGCGGCCGACGCTGAGACGTTGGCTAACGACGTCCACAGGGGTCCACACGACCTGCACAGCGATGGCGGCGGAGACGCCCGCGGCGGCCGAGGCAACCGCCGAGGCCGCCGGCTCCGAGACGCTGAGCCGCACGGCGGCGGACCGACGAAGCTCTCGGTGGCCTGGAGCGCCGCCTTGTACAGCGCGCGTGGGCACCATGCCGGCAAGCGAGGCGCCGAATCCACGCACCCCGTCGCGGCTGAGGATGGCACCAACGGTCGCTGCCGCCGCCTGCGGGGACAACCAGATCGAGCCGCCATCTTCCCCGTGGCTGGCGGGCCGACCTCTCCCAACGAAGGATTGGATTGAGATACGGGGCCCCAAGGGATACAGGAGGGAAAAAAACAGAGAGAGGATGAAGGATGATGGGGCTGACATGTGGGCCTGATGTCCACCTAAGCTCCTAGTCCATGTGTGCTGCCAACTCATCCTTACAAGTGGGTTCCAGTGATCAGAGTTGCTGTTAAATTGCTATTAGACGACTATTTGCTCGATTTGTAACGCTATGTCTCAGAAGTTGTAGTTTTTAGCAAAAAAATTCCAAGAATGGTACTGACTCGTAACCACTGCCCCAATTGTGATAGATTTATGTAATTTACTCTCAGACACGAGACCATTGGATGGGAGGTAGAGTTTGGCAGGAAATCGATCGAGCTATATAAAACCGGAAAACCCCACCACGTTAGCGAAACCCCAGGACGCACAACGGAAACGGAAAAGTTGCTTCCCCCTGCCGGGGAATTATATTTTTTGCCCCTGTTTACTTTGCCACTTAATTTTTTGCCCTCTTTTACTTTGTTCTTTATCTTTTGCCCCTGTTTACTTTAGCACTTGATGATTTGCCCCTCCCGACCCAGCCCTGCCGCACAAAGACCAAATGCCCTTCCCTTTGCTTCTTCTTCCTCCCAGGGGGCAGCTGCGCAGCAGGTCGTCGTCCGCGCCGGGCATCGCTTGCTCGCACGACTTGGACACGTACAGACTAACTACCTGCACCGGCGCGGCAGGAAGCTCCGGCCACACATCTTGAAAAAGCGCAACAGCAGCGTCAGGTGCCCCGGCGTGACCGTCCCTGCCGTCATGCCGCAGCAAAAGGAGAGCAGCTTCGCCAGCGACGGCGACCCGTCGCAAACGCGCCCCGGAGGCAGTCGGACGCCACTAGCTGCTGGGCCGCCGTGAGCGACGCCATCATTCGCCGGTAGCGGGAGATGCAGAGCTCGCGCCAGAGCACGCGTCCTGCCGCCCTCGACGGCGGCTGAATCTCGTCGCTGTGCAGAACGCTTGCGGGTCAAAGTTGATTGACCGGAACACTGGCTGAATCTCGCCGCGTTCGGGCCGTTGTAACGCCGGCGAGCTGTACGGATAGATAGGCAGGGCCGCAGCAATTGGCTAGGTGCAGGCGTTTGCGAGGGAGGTGGAGCGACGAGTGGCGGCAACGACCTGGGCGAGCTAGAGTTCTCGAGAGAAGATGGCGAGACGTCGATCTGACTAGGAATTTCAGATAGGTGCGGCGAGGGATAGAACCGTCCTAAGTATTTTTCTATCTCCTCAAATTGATGCCAAAGGGCAATTCATCAAGTGCCAAAGAAAAGGGGGGCAAAAAATAAAGCTCAAAGTAAAAGAGGGCAAAAAATCAAGTGGCAATGTAAATAGGGGCAAAAAATAAAATTCCCCCCCCTGCCTGCCCGCGTCTGTACGGCTCTTGTCTCTGCCTCGATGGCTTCCACGGCGGCGCAGCCGGTGGTGTTGGTGACGAACGACGACGGCATCGACGCGCCGGGGCTCCGCTTCCTCGTCGACCAGCTCGTCGCCCAGGGCCGCTACCGCGTCCTCGTCTGCGCGCCCGACACGTCAGTCCTCCTCACCCCGCCTCACCCTCGTGATCCCCCCCCCCCCCCCCCCCCTTCTCTCGCTCCTATCCGTCCTGTTTCTTGTTTGCTTGTTGCTTTGCGAAGATTCTGCGGCGGGAACACCTGAAGACGCGCTGGTTGTGAATGGGGATTTCCGGGGAAGAAGTATTAGCAGAGAAACATAAAAAAGATGGAAGATTTTTTGATTGGAATTGTTTATTCCCCTTCCCCTATTTAACATTTTTTTCACCTGGTAAGAGAAATCATGTAAACGGGAATATATTTTCTTGTTATCTTTGTAGTAAAACCCTGTGCATGCAGCAAATGATGCAGTTTTCTTTGAAAATAACAGGACAATTTAGATGTTGTTCCTATTACTAATTTATGTCAAATTACACAAAGAAGTGTTACCTTCGAAGGAACAGGAGAATTTGGATGTTGTAGAACTGAAACGAGTGATTGGACATTCGAAATTCCACTGTTCCAGGTGTTTACTGCAGTTCCCTGTATTCCATGGTGGATCATGTTTTTGTTTGAAAAACTAAGTTGAACCAGATTTATAAGTATCAGCACCCCATCTCATTTTAGCAACCAATCATCCCTCAAACTGAAGGGTTGAACCATATTCGGATAAGGATTCCGGTCGTAAAATCTGGTTCAATGTGCCCAAGTTGTTAAAAGTCTGGCTCAACCTATCACTTTTTTTCGGGAAATAGAAAGGGTTTTGCCCTGAGGGAGTGGTACAACACAATAAAGCCGGCTCAACCTATCATTTGCAACAAATACAATCTGCCCCGTGCGCAAAACGTAGAATCTTGTCCTGGTGCAGCATATTATTGGCTCATTAGCTTCAGTCATTCAAGTTGCCAATTTGTGTTCAATAAAATATGATTGTCGGGCAACTTTGATTCCGAAGTTATAAATCAGATTCTGTAAAAAAAACAGTACAAGTCAGATAAAAAAGATGCATTTATGGTTCAGTTAGGGGATGACTTTCTTTGCAAAATAATGACTCCAAACGGTGGTGCTGTAGAGAATAAAACGGATTTGGTGCAATTATGTCTTCATGTGAAGCAAAGAATGGTGTGAGTATAATGTTCAATTGATTGCAATCGATTATGTCCACCTGATGGCACCAATTTGGCGATCTTTTTTTCCCGTAAAATGCAGAGACCGGTCAGGTGTTAGCCACTGCATTACATGGCGTTCTCCACTCCGCTGTAAACGTGTTGATATCACTGGTGCTGCAGCATTTGGAGTTTCAGGTTTGTCTGGTTTAGTTTTATGAATATCATCTATATGTATTTGCAGACCGGATTTTTCCACCCTTGGGCTATACTTCCCCATGGGTTGCATCTGATCATTGCCTCTAGATTTGCTAGCCAGTTGTAGGTATCATTTGTTAATTAAGTTGATTATACACCTACAAGCACAATGCAGTATGTCAGCTAAGGGCAGAAGGATGTTTATATGTCATTTCTGTTTATGATTTTATTCTGGCTTCATCAAATGAGATCCCAAAGATTATTTTTGCTGTTATCTGCAACAGATGTCAGACTAGTATTAGATATGGCGACATTATTTCCTGAGACACTGTATCGATAATATTTTCGCCAAGTATGATACTGTGTCAACCTAGAGCTATGTCTCTGTAGACATAAAATAGAACTGTCTATACCTTATTTTCCTTCAGGAAACTTTGGAGTCAGTGTGATCTGAAGTTTTATGTGCAATGCTGTCAGCTATCTTGCCATGTTTTGTCTTCTGGCCTTGCTTCGGCATCTGGTAGTCTTCTTTTATATTCCAGTTCAATTATCCATTGGTAACAGCGGAAGCACTAGCCACTGGAAACAAAATCCTCCCATTTGCTGCATAAATGGAGGTGGAGAATTATTCCTGCTAGTGTAACAAGATGATAGGCTGAGTAAAAAAGAAAGAGATAAAGAGGGTGTGACTGATTCATCTGAATCCATATAGCCAAATCATGTGGCTTCTTCATTAATACGTGAAAGATGCCCTATTGAATTAGAGATGTTATATGGGTCTCCGATGTAAAACTGCTATGTGTTTCACTGTACGTGTCATCCCTAATTTCTGTAGTTAATGACCATATGGCCATCAGTATAATGTTAACATATAGTTAAATTCAACAATCGAAGAGTGTGTCAAGAGAATCTCATACTCAAATATTGGACAAACGGTGGATGGATGGAGGGGGTAGACAATAGCCGCATACTGCATGAAGAATTTCTCTGTATAGATATACTATTTTGTAATTTTATTGAAGTTCAATTAGCTTTATATGTTAGATGCTCATTTGTTTTAGGAAATCCTGCTGACTGTGCCTCTTTAGGCATCTCTGGAAAGCTCTTTGATGGTTTGGTTCCTGATTTGGTAGGTTTTGGATTTTAATCATGGATTATTACTCTCGTTTATGGTCTTATGCATGTGTATTAAGAAGTGGTTCTCTATGTAAGTACCTATAATCTTGTCCGAAATAATGCCGGGTTCCATGTTTCATTCTACTTTGAATCCAGGTACTTAGCGGAATCAACATTGGCAGCAATTGTGGATTCCATGTGTAAGCATTATTTTTTTACTTTTTGAAATGAAATGGTTGTATTTTTCATCAAAATCACTTTCCATGTTAACCGATGCCAGAGTTTCTACTGAAAAACATTTATTCAAAAAGTGACAAGTACTTAGAACCACATCAGTGTCTTAGGCAATATAACTATCTGTTGGAACTAATAACATCAAATTAATTACGTTGCTTTTATTCCACCAATGGATCATGAGCACTTTGTATTTTTCATGTGCAGTGTATATTCTGGAACAGTTGCTGGTGCCAGGGAGGCATTTATATATGGGTTTCCTGCATTAGCTATGTCATACAATTGGTACGCGAGGGTTTTTCTTCTATGATATAATCCAATGCATTTATCATTTCTCTTAGTGTCCAAATAACATTCATATATTTACCAAATTTTGCCTTCAGGCATCTGTGCACATTCCGCAACTTGATAACAGTTATGCTATATGTTTATATGAATTAGTTGTCTCATGTATATTTTTCCATATTCCAAGAGGACTCTTCTGTAATGTTGTCATTGTATATAACACACTGGACTGCAAAGCAAAGACAATTGTTTGAAATACTGTTATCTGCAAAGTAAAACCCAGCAGACATTTACTGTATAATTCTAATGTATTTGAAAAGTTTTAAAAGTTCATCAAAGGTATATCTGATATGGAGAAAGGGAGTCACCACGGATTCACATAAGCAAGATTTTTCGTTTGAAATATTCCTCATTTCCTCTTTGCGAAATTTAGGTAATTCCAAACAAATCTCAGATCATTGGAACATCATTAAGTTCAGTGGAGCGGGGTGGCAGTGGACTTCTAATACTCCACATAAATTCACCAATGTGTAGCTATGATAACTCAACACAAGTTTTGATATATATATACTCAGCATTTGCACATTTTGTATGTCGTTTGACACCTTCCATGCACTCATACTTATGCAAGCGATTGATTAAGTAAAATTAGTGATACTAGGGTGCACCATATGATCTCTTAGTTGTAACTTTCAGGGTTGCTGGTAAGAGCAGTGTTAATGATCTGAAAGTGGCTGCGGAGGTTTGTATGCCTCTGATAAATGCTGTCATGGTCGAGATCAAGAATGGAACGTATCCTAAAGAATCGTTCCTAAATATAGACGTGCCAACTGATGCTGGACATCACAAGGTAAATCTACTGACAATGATCTTGTAGTAAAATAGTGCATTACTACGTTCACTATGTATACCTGTAAAGGGAAAGCAAATCAGAATATATTGATCTATACAATTTTGTGGACAAAACTGTGGAGTATGCCACATGTGGTTTGATAGTGTAATTACATGGCAACTGTTAGCATTCATGATGAAGCAACTTGGTAACTGATAGACCCTGCCTTACCAGATTATCGGCTTTCTATTCTTAAGGCTAACTTCCAGGATTGATATAGTTTTGCTAGTTTTTCATTAAATGTTAAATATCGTTATTTCACTTTCTCAAAGAAAAAATATGTGGTCCTAATATTCTTTGGGTAAACATCTGGGTATATTGACATTCTGTTCTTGCTGGTAGGGATACAAAATTACAAAGCAAGGAAAATTTATGGCCAGAATTGGATGGGAGCCAACAGCTTACAAGAAGCCTGCAGTAGAAAGTTACCAGACAGCAAACGTGAATGCTGACACTGAAAATGACATGGAAGTAGATAGTTCATCGGAGAATGACCTATTGTTTAAAAGAGTGGTAATTTCGCATATTTGTGAGCAACTGCTCATTCCCAACTTCATTCTGATTTCGGCAATCACATTATTCTGAATGTGATACCTAGTCTTCTAACAAAATAGTTCAATAAGCTGTGCAATATGATTGTTTTCAAGATTAAATTGTATCTTTAACACTTGGAAGTCCTACTTATATTCTGCTTTCCTGGTGTTCGCTATTGGTCTACTGCTTATAGGAAATTTCAATAAGAAAAGTTCCCCTGTCTGTACTTTGGTAGTTTATGTTCATTGAGCTGAGTTACAAAATGACAATTGCTGTTTATGTCATTAATGAATAACGATTTTTGTATAATTTATCAAATTAAATATGATATTCTTATTATTATGCTAGCTGAAATAAAATAGACCATTTTCAGGATGAAAATGACTAGTTAATATTTGTCCATTAATTTGGTTGATCGTGTTTTAAACAGATAGTGAAGAAAAGTTATGATGAAGAGGAAGGAGATGACATAGACTACAAATCCCTTGTAGATGGATATGTAAGAATCACCTTACTAATGCTTGTTTTTAATGTCATCATTTGACAAGTATATCTTGTTTTCCTCCAGATTACTGTTACTCCTTTGGGTGCTCACTCCCGCGCAGAAGCAGATGCCATACCTTATTACAAAGCATGCTTGTCACGTATCTGAAGGTATTCATCTTCCATATGTCGTTACTTCATTTTGCGAGAACAGAAGCAAAGCATTTCAGGAGGAGGATAATGCCGGTGGTGCATAAACTTGTCCGCATATGCAAACTAGTGCATTAACTTGAGAATTGGTTCTGTCTAGTACCTAAACTTGCCATGCAGGTGCAATTTGGTGCAAAACAGTCAATGGCGTGCCACATCGACAAGTGGGCCACGCAGACAGGGGTCTATTTAGGTGGAACAAAGAAGACCTCTGGTTATCTCTAATTGGAAGAACAAAGGTCTTCTTTGTTCCACCTAAATAGACGCCTGTCTGCAGCCTGAAAACCCAAGAAAATTTCCCCAGTTCATGTCCGCTTCTCTCCAATTTTGAATCCCTGTCGTCCTGGACCTCGCCTGCCACCGCCCATCGCCATGGCATCTTCAGAGCACACCTCTGCGACCAAAGTACATAAGGGGAGGAGCAAGGCAGGAAATCTTGTGCTCAGCTCAATCAATGAGGCCAGTCACCACATCCACATTGTGTAGCGTGCACTACAGCTAGCTAGCTTGCAATAGCACAGCCTCAGCGACCGGAGGTTGGTGGCCCTCCCCAGCAGGTTGCCGACACTGGTGCGTGTGTCCCAGCAGTGCGGCTGCTCACCGTGGAGCGTATGGAGGCTGTACAGGTTACCCAAGCATGGAGGCAGTTGTATACCACCGTAGCCGCACGAACCCCTTCGCATCTCGAACGTGAATGCGTCATCCCCGTGCCCCTCCGGCCTCCCCAACATCTCGGTTGACATCCACTCATCCCTCTTGAAAGGGGGAGCACTGTGGCTGCGTCCCTGCCGTCGTCACGCATGGCAGGGAGTACGGCCGCTTGGCCCTGTCTCCAGCATCGCCATGAGCCTCTCCTCGAACAGAACGGGCAGACAAACAGACAGGAAGCTCGGTCTGTGAAGCCGACAGACCTGAAGGGCCTAAACACAAATATTCAGCCCCAGGCGAGCATCTGGCATGCGTGACAGCTTCGCATAGGTGGCATTGACAGAAATTGTCACTATTACCTCTTTCAGGAAATACTTGTTCCGTTTGAAAATGTTTTATTTTCTCGTATTAATGTACTGATGTTGAAGTATATTACAATGTCAGAATTTCATTATGTAAGAATTGTAATGCACAATGACAGCATTGTACATTCCGTAGGAATGCTGTCAAACCGATGTTCTAGAGTCTGACTAGAACTGCTATTTATCACATAACCAAATTGCATATTGTTTTTCCTAATCTATTTCACCTAGTCGCCCCTCATTTTTTAAACATAATATGAAGATTATCATCTCTGTCTATTTTTTTCAAGTTATAATAGGTTGCTCTTGAACCACAACCCACAAGGCACTATTTTCCCTCACCATGCAACTGACTTTTCTTTCACGTGATGCTTTTTAGGTGAGCATGATACTTTGGAGGCTGGCCAAACTGATACTATGGATGACATCTCCTCAAATCGCGAAGAAAATCTACACCAATTTATGCCATACTAGTAGATGCTGATGCTGTATTTGCCATGCTATGAATCGCGGCAATTCATTACATGTCTCAAGAAACACTGGCTATTCCTAACCATGGTTTTCAATAAGTAATGGTGTTAGCTGTCTCCAATCATTCATGTGAATCTTATCATTTCAACTGCATTTTATTCTGTACCTGACTACCTTTTGGGGGGAACTGCCTAGTTAGTACTTAGTACTTGCCATATTTTAGCTGATTCTATTTCGTTTGGAATACTGTTACAGCAATATGGAGTTGAGATACAGATTAAATATCTGATATAATTAGTAGACTTGTGTGTTCAAAGTGTCTTGTGATCAGTGTTGAAGTATACTCGATCTTAGCAGAATGAGGCTCATACATTTCCAAATACTAGTTGTTTTCTGACCACAATTAGGATTGGAGACCCGACGCCTAAAGTAAAGCACGGCAAGCGTGGTGAACAATCACAAACCGACATCAATAAGAAAACTGCAAAACAACCTATACATCCATTACTTCTCGGTGGTATGGGTGCGGTTTTGATTGATTACTTAAAACGGTGTGTGCAATAGAAAACCTGCCGAACATTAGACTATGATAGATCGTTTTGCTCGACAGCTAAGTTTATAATATATATACACTTTATATAGTATGGGTGTCCTTGCAAAAAGAAAAAACAATATTGTTATCATGTTCGTTATCTCCACGTCTCATATTAGTGTCGGCATGGCATCATTAGCTAAAGGTATTTTCTTTGCTAAATTTTCTAGTCTTGTTTGTCTGATATCTACAAGTTTTTTTTTTGTTTGTAAATTTGCACCGTGTTCTAGGCCACACTGTGAAAACTGGTGTGTATGAAATTGTGCTGCTTTATATGAAACTGTTAGCCTCTCCGTCCTAAAATACAAGAGCCCGTTTGACATCCATCATTTTATTTTATTTGGCAGAAATGAGATAAAATGCAACTGATCATACCATTTTATTTGACAAATCCAGGGATACAAAGAAGAATTACGGTTAGGCATGTGTTCAAATTCATAAAATTCTCAACTGAATTACAATACCAGTTCCATGGCAGCCAAATAAGTTTATCCTCAGAATCAAAAATAAATTCATTGATTCCTACCCTAAATGATGGGAGTCAAACGAGTTCTAATGTGTATTTGAATTTTTTTAAAGGCAAGGATTTGGCAAGAGATTACACTATTAACACCTAACTCTATAACACAAACCACCTATCAAAAGTCACCGCAATGCTCATAAATGATTTACATTTGGATTCAAAAGGAGTAGCACATGTAGTTATTGTAATAGTCACAACTTACATCAAGTCCAAGATCAAAGAGGAGCACAAGAGGTGGCATCTAGCTAGGTTAGGCCATCTTCAACGGTGGACTGCGTTTTCGACCGCAATCTATCTATTTTGGTCCATACGTAATGTGGTGGTCGGCAGATAGGGAAGAGGTCCAACTCCGTTTGCCCCTGACAGCTGCCCCAACGGTGGCCCGCATTTGGTCGGAGGCCTTTCAGTTTTTGGGCCATTTTTTAACTGATTTGCACACATGACGGCCACCGATGTTGTGAATAAAACAAATATTAGCACAAATAGTACCCATGTTTTGAATGACAGAAATAGTAGCATCTAGTTCATACAACAAACACAAAGTCATAGGTCATAATTTATTACAAACATTGAAATTCAAATAGAGGACTACTAGCCGGTTTTCGACATGATTCCATATATGTTGGACCAAATCATTCTGGAGTTGGCTGTGAGTCGTCTTGTCTCTCATTGCATGATGCACATGGAGGAAATCAACCAAGTTGGCTGGCGGTCTAGTCTCGGTATCAACCCAACTCACTATGAAATTTCAGCCTTGATAATACACATTGTCATCGCGTTCCTCTTCAACGATCACGTTGTGCATGATGCATAACATAACCATCGAGTGTGAGCGCGCTAGTCTAGTGCATGGTGATCATCCATATGATTGCCAGGGCGCTCTTGCCGAAATTGATCACCAGGTGTCAGCCGGGTTTGGAGCTTCTCTTGCCATACATCATGAAATTAGTGATGAACGGGTTCACTAGTGACTCCAAGATAATCTAGTAGAGCATATGTGGTTGAGGACAAGAAACACCGCATGAGTCTCGATCTCTTTGAACTGCTTGGATTTTAATTTATGTAAGTTATTGTATGTGCTATTCTATTTGCTATGTGTAGCACATTTGGTTGAATAATGGAATTTATTTGGTTGAATAATTCTATTCAATTGAATTGTTATTTGCAAAACTTAAATTATGTTATGACAGAAATTTCTTGAAAGGAAATATCAAATATCAAATATTTTACATTTGACCGGTCATTTAGGAGCGCCAATATGGGCAGATGGCCCCAAAGAAAACGACGGGTGCCAATGCGCCCAAAACGCGCCGGCGCCGTTACCGGACAGAGTTGCTGGACGCCGGCAGCGATGCTCAAATTCGTCACAATGCGTGCGTAAGAGAAAGGGAGCACTGGATAGTGGGTTCTCTGATTCTGTCACACTCACAGCACTGGACTACCATACGGTCGGCGGCCAAAGTATTTCCCTGATATCTTTTTGTGAGTAGTCCTGTAACAGTAATTCGTGTGCGTTGTCGTTTCCTCCCGGCCAATTTTGTTCCTCAGCGCCTCGGATCTCCAGGACCTCTTATGCAGCTTTGGATTCCATCCCACTAAAAGCATTCATTGACACGCTCAAACACACATATAAATTCACACGCGTGCGGGCGAAAACGAGAGAGGAGGCCACATCAGGCAACAACAAATTGACAGGCGATTAAATAAATAACCAAAAGCAGGGACAGACACACCCCACCAACCTCCCACACTCAGAGGTAAGGCACTTGAGCCACGTATGCATCTACGTATATAGATGTACTATGTACAATACAATGAGCTCAACCTCACACTCGTACCGACAGCTCCACGGTACCGTTTGGAACAGGAGATATTTTTCGAATCCTGCAGGAACCAAACTGTTTCCTGCTGGATTTCTGTAGAGTTCCTGGTTTCCAACAGGCACCTCACTGACACACACAGGCAAACACAATGGAGAAGAAAAACAAAACCACACAGACCTCTCCATCTCTTTTTTTCCCTTGCATTCTCTGTTCCTGAATTAAGGATAGTGGACAATATGAGGATCGTCATCGTCGAAGACAAACCGTCACACTCTAGGTCTAGGATGCCATTGCTTCAGTGCTCAGAGCTTCAGCTTCATGAGACCTGGGTGGCGGTGTGAGTCCACAAAGATCGACCACAGGACCTGCACATCCTCGTCCTGGCAGGACTGAACATCCTTGTACAGGATGTGCATTCCCCTCCCTGTCAAGAAAAAACACATCAGATACCTAGAAGAACAACGGTGTATGCAAAGAGGCATCAAACTGATTCCAATTAAGAGCATGTTTCCAAATGCACCAACACCATCATCAAGCAGGAAGAAGAGAAAGCTGCATATACGCCTGCTGGGTCACCGGTCAGGAACTTACGGTTTCGACGCCTGGAATGCGCGCGAACCCAGAGCCTCCTGATGGGGGAGAAGAGGGAGTGGAGCCACCCCATCAAGGAAGGCAGGAATGGCTCACAGCTTGTGCGCGAACGGGGGAAATAGAGGAGAGGGTGTTAGAGAGGAGGTAGCCATCAGCTTTGCTTTCAGCACGGGGTGAAGTCTATTGCACTGTACCCTCCTGACATATTGCCCTTCCTTGTAAACCAATTATAGTGTCATGGACAATCCATTCTGGTATCTTGTCCCTTTCCACCCCTGACTCTTCCTACCACCAATTTTCTCCCATTGGAAGGGCTGCTTCTTACACCTTCATGTTTCAACCTACCCCAAAACAATAACAATGCAAGGTAGTGCATGACCAGACCGACATGCTATATGATCATCTGTACACCTTCATGTTTTAAACTACCCCAAAAGAATAATATTATGAGGTGGCACAAAACAAGAATGATACATATCTTCTGCAGGCTGCCAGTTCACTAATCAATATACTTAATTTGACGTCATGTTGACCATTCTTTTGAAATTGCCGGCAGCCTCCATTCGGATGTCCTATTATGTACCACATTACAAACTACAACAACAAATGGGCGAATCATGTAATTTAAGTCATCATTCAGCTTTTGAATATATGTAGTATTTGGCCTAGTAAGACGTACTTTTGTATACTGTCTATCATGTTGTTGGTATGTAGCTCTTATCGATGTTTTTATATAATCCTTGACGATGACTGAGCTTCTTCAAGATGCAGAAAGGAAAGCAGGAGGTGGTGCTATGAATACTCTTAATACTAGGCCCAAACAAGTGAACAAGATATTAAAAAATATAAGCCAGGTGTTTGATTCAGTGAGATCGTGTTACAATTCAAATATGGTAGCAACAGAACATAAACAGAGCGGACGGTGGAAAGTACAGACAGGACAAAGAAAAAAAAACTTGGATGTAGACATAGACATAGACATAGCAAGGGCTCTTATGTCTGCTTATCCTTCTAGAATCCCATACGGAATGAAGAAACTTCAAACTTAGGCTACTTTGTACGTATGCAAGTGAAACTTCACACAAAATTATCATTCATCGTCTGTATACATTTTCATTCATTGTCCATATACTAACTGAGAGTCCAGCTTACCACTATAAGGTCTTACACGTTTGCCTTCTAGAACAGGGTAAACTGCTCAAGTGTGCTGTTGATACTTAACCTTGACAGGCCCATGTCAGCACATCAGTTCACATCCATCTGGTAAAGATTAATGACCAAATTTACAAGTTTCTTGTGTTTGATTGCAACCCTACACATTATAGGCACGTGAATAAACTAGTTGAACAGAGAGTTGTGCTACTTTAATCTAAAAAAAAACGACAGCACAGCTTATACAAGTAAAAATGAAATCTATTGTTCTCTTATTTTCATCCACAACAATTCAGAATAGAAATAAAAGTCTCACAAGTTTCATGGTATTTTTAGAAAGCCATTTCCTTTTGCCACACATGAATATCTGCAACCAGGATTGATTTGGTCTGATAGTGCAGCAAGTAAAGGCTAGAGCATCCCTGGCAATGCATCATAGAACTCAAATTTACGACCAGATTTGCTTAGAGACAAATGCCACTCCCAGAATCCAGAAAAAGCCAGTCACTTAGGTGGTGACTGGTTCCCTGCAGAAGCATAACTTGGCTCGATGGTCCAGGTCCAATTGTTGGGGCTAGGCTGAGGGGGTGCAAAGAGATGGTGTTTGGTTAGTTGGGCTTGTTAAGCAAGCTCAGCTCAGAGAGCCTAGCCGGGTCGGGTGGAATCAATCAATCACTCCCTTAGATATCACAACGACAGCATCCCTTGTGATGTATTGTTGAATAAGCCCTACTAACTCAGCTGCAACGCAAAAAAAAAAAAAAAAAAAAAAACTTGAAAATTTGGAGTAAAACCTGTTCTTAATTGTTAATATAAATTTAAGAATTTTTTATTATAAATTGAACCAATCACTCTCTTAGTTCCTTAGATATCACAACGAAAGCATCCCTTCTGGTGTATTATTGGCAAGTTAGAAAATGCCCAAATTGACTCTAATGCAATGCAAAGAAAACTTCATAAATTCTGAACTAGAACTGTTCTTAAAAAAAGGGTGTACCCAATGCTGAAAGCTCCCACACATTGTGGGGTCTGGGGAAGGGTAATTCTAGGCAGCCTTTCCCTTGTTTTTTTGTTATGCAAGGAGGCTGATTCGAGCCCAGAACCCATAACTGTTCTTAAATTTAATATAAATTGAGGTTGCCAAGAGCATCGGTCCAGGACTCATCAATGAAAGCAGAAATATTTGAATAATGAATTGGGAGTTCAACATAGCAGCCCGACAGCAACCAGCAATACCGTGAGAAGAATATATATCAAACAGGAAAAATCTTATGATTTGTTTCATAAGTTGTCAGATTTCAAATTTTCCCTAAAAATGTCCTCGTTCTCGTTATACCTTAAAAATGTTTGTCATGTTCCAAGCATACTCTTTCCTCTGGTTGACCGCTAGGTCTATGTTGAAGGTAAGGATGGCAATGTTACCTACGGGTACGGGTATTTGTGGATACCTTACCCGCATGGGCAGGGTATGGGTACATTTTTATGCCCATGGGTAGTATCCATACCCTACCCATTAAGTTATGGGTAGGGCACGGGTATAGCCTTGCACCCGTGGATATACCCATACCCTGCCCGTTTATTGTCAATTTCTTACGCGACACATCTACTTTTATTGATTTATTTATGAGTTAGAACATGAGAATGTAATTTTTATATTTTGTTAACTCTTATGTACTCAACTATATGTTATTGAGTTGAGATAATTCATTTTTTTAATCAAAATTATTATCGATAAATGTAAAATTGCGAGTGACTTGTGTACAATTTGACCTACCCACCAGGTACCCAAAACGGGTACGGGTACCCGCCGGGTATGGGTATGGGTAAAGTTATATACCCATGGGTACGCGTGTGGGTAGAAATTTTTACCCATTAACTATACGAGTATGGGTATGGTATTGCTCTACCCTGCCCATACCTACACATTGCCATCCTTAGTTGAAGGTGTGGACAAATGGAGCTCGGGCTCCATGGAGCCCATTTTTTTAAAATATCAAAAACAACATTTTACAGATTCAAAGAAATCTGAAAAAAATACCTAGATGTAGATAATGGAGTGGAATCAAGGATTTCTTCTTTTTTTTGTTAACCCAATGTTATATGGAGTGGAATGGTATATGGCTATTTTTCTCATTTCTATAAAACTGATAAGCTTTCAGCCATACTTACTTTTATACAGATAATGCACAATTCAACTTGATTAAAAGGTTTAATTGCTCACAACTGCTTGCTGATTATGGCTATTATTGGAATATATTTTTACGACACAATCAAGTATTTTGTGTGTCTATGACATCCTAAAGTTTGCATACTCACCTCACCCAGGTGAAGATACCACTCAAGCCTTCAGGCCCTAGAGAACCCAAATTTCAGTTATCTGTCTAATGATTCGTATGCCACGAAAACATTGCACAGGCAATGATAACACCATTAGCTAGATATATTGTGTACTTCTGTAACAGTTATTCTAGTGAGTATGAGTTCCACTTGAGGATTAATTAAAAATATGTAGCATGTAGATACTCTAAGCAATAAGCTTGTAGAATGCAACTTCAAGCAGTAATCAAGTGAGCCAAAGTTAAGCTTCTGAAAATAAGTTAAATACAACCAACCAAGCAGATATAGAACACAAATCATGGGCGAAAATGAGTTCTGAGTTCCATTGATCAACTGTTGGTTTGCCTGTGAAGTACATAAAGGAATCAGTGAACAAAACCAATCATCTATGTTGCTGTTAAGACATATCCTACAGTGTTTCACGGTTTTAAACCCTTATGATGACAGCAAGAGACTTGATCAGGCAGTTTGAACAAAAGCTTACGTGCAGCCAAAATGAGATTTCATAATCTTGCACTGAAGGTGACACATCAACCTTACTCCTTACATACACAAAAAAGTAAAACCACATAAAAATGGTTAAAAAGGAAAAGGGTTAAAAAAACATTAGTCCCCATCACCATCATGAAGGGCAACTTGAGGATACGAGAGGTTAAATAAATCTTTAATTATTCAAGGAATACCATATTTGATTGCCCGGTGAATGATAGCATCTTGAATTTTATTGCCACTTGTCAACTGAATATCATAATACATCACTCACTAAAGCAACTTCTCTACTCTAATGATTAGTTAAACGGTGAAAGCTATCGAAAAAGATCATTGGGCTCCAAAGCACTAAAAGATGTGCAAATAAAACGTCATGGATAATAAAAGTACCACCTGTATAGGATCAAGTGAATGGCATCCACGCAGATGAATATGTTGCCAATTGAACTAATTAACTTGAGTATCTGATTATGCTTATGGTGATCTATCTCCTGGGACATATTCAGATTGTCATGCCTAGGAATAAGGACGAAATATATAATAAATAGAATTGCATCATGGCAAACCTTAATGCTCAAGTATTTCAAGTGTCTTGATTTTTCACACATCGCATGGCTCCATGTATCCCCACGGATGAAAATTGTCATTGCTGCAAATCAGAAGTGTATAGCTACATGTCGTGAATGGGACCAACGATAAGTACTCCTCATTTCCAAAAGAGAAAATGGTACATGAGAAGAAATAACTACCAATTCCAATCTTCATAGCAACAACATATCATTAACTAAGAGAAACTATGATTAAAGTTATATTTTGTTTACATAATTACAACACTTGATCTGGGAACTGACATGGTTAAACTATTTGGAGTATTCAAATCAACCTTGTTGAAAACAGTCTGGAGATATTGAACAAATTAAACAAAAATCACATGATATCAATAAATATCTGAAGAAGTTTACAGTTGGCAAAGCAAGAGAACTGAAAGAGTAACATGAATAGGGCCTCACTCAGACCCAACGGAACAAATCAGACACTAAATCATCTTGCTAACATTCAGGAAGGATAACGTGTCAGTCAATTCGATCCTGCACGCACCTACTCAATCTTCCATGCATATAGAATCAAGGAGAAACCAAGACCTTGCGACTGAGATTCCCTAAAAATCTGCGAGTACATCCAGGGAATAGACTTCTCAGGTGCTGGACATGTCTGGAACATGAACACTGCATTGCTTGCTGTCGAGCTGAAGAGCCAACTATGGACATCCCAAAACACCTCCACAGGCAACCCATCCACCATAATCGTCTGGTTCCCCCGGAACTTCCACGCAAGCCGCTTCACCTGCATGACCGGCCTCTTATCGATGCGGATCTCAAGGCAAGGGTCCTTGAGCCCAACAGAATCACACTCTATCACAATGTCATGGCACTGGCCGCTGCCAGAGAACTGAGCCTTGGCAGAGTAAATCTTCTTGCCATGAATGTGCTCCTTCCTCGCCAAGAACAATGTACTGAGCGCAGGCCGGACGGCACACGTCTTCCGGTAAGCATCCTTCTTCATGTCACCGAGCAAGAGCACCATCTCACGGTCGAACACGACGGTGACATAGAACCCTTCCAGTGGCTCCGGCCCAGGGCCAAACTTAGCACCTGAGAGGTCCCAGAAGATCTCGATCTTTCCGTCGCCGGCAGTGAGGCTCTTGGATCCCTTCTTCTTAGAGAAGAGCCATGGCTTAACGTCAGCCTTGCAAAGACACTGGCCACATGTGTCGTCGACGGTGACGCTGAGGCCCTGCATCCCAGCTAGTCCCTTGCTCCAGGTCACCGAGATCATGCAGGGCCGGCCAGAGAGCCGTGCCTGGTAGAGGCAGCTCACCTGGTTCTGAGCCGCGCCCTTTCTGCCGCCACCGCCACGGCAGTGGTCGAGGAAGAAGAGGAAGACGCCGCGTCCGCAATCTGGACGCTGCTCTCCCCGAAGCAGGACAAGTCCCTCCTCATCTTCCTTCCACCCTTTTGTTCGAACACCTCACGTGCTGCTTGCTCAGGACGCGGTCCTCAGCTACGCCGCACGCACTGCCCTCCGAGATTTCCTCGATCCGGCAATGCCACCATCAACTATGCAGCATTCCACCGCGGCGCGCAGAGGCCGAAGCCAAGATCCCGCATTCGCCGCCGAAACGCTGGAAAGAAGCAAATCTTCCACCGAGGCGGCAAGATGCGAAATGTGCCGCGGAAACGGCACCGGGAATGACGCAGCAACACACAAGCACGCTAAGAAACCGTCAGGGGGTGGAGATGAAGAAGAGGGGAGGAACCATCGGCATGGAGAAGAAGAGGAGAGGGCAGCAGCAGCAGCCTAGTAGCAGTTGTACCCGACGGACAAGGCGGGCGGACAGAGGAGCAGCACGAGCCAAAAGCCAAGCTGCAGCTAAGCAGAGTAAGAGCAGCTCAACTTGAACCAATTCGGAAGATAGTGTTTATTTTTTTCCCCGTCCTGACACTTGTACAACAGTGTTTCTCGTTACAAAATGCTTCACCAGCACATAATTATACCCTATATAAAAGTGTTACAGTTTACCGATTGCTTAGTCATGCCACGTAAGTGATTTTCTACTGTTCATCACGATTTTAGCGCTGCAGATGCGAACAGTTTATACTGTGTTATTATTATTTTCCATAGGATGTCACCGGTTGTTCTACATCTCTTTCTTTTTTTCCTGTTTGCTGCCGGTTGCTTCAGATTTGGTTTCCGGTTGGAAGCCTAGATAGTCACGTTCTCATCCCACCATCCCGAACTGAGCGGAGGGGTAGTTCTCGATTGGGCGGTGGTCAAAGCGGTGCACAGTTTCGCATGGATACAGAAATCTCGAGACACTCCTGCCCCACACGACTCTCCCGAGTTTACACTGGCCGGACTTCCAAGAGCCGGCCAGGACGAGTTCCTGGCAGTTCTTTGTGTCGGTGGCTCCGCGTACTCGACGGCCGGACTACGAGGAAGATCCACGGCCGCCGTTGCCTCAGCATCTCGATTTACGTGGTGCAAGTATGACCACCGGCATACAAGGTGCGGGAGTTCCGGAACATGGAGTTGGGGTGGTCGATGCAGTCGACGCAGCAGCCGCTGCGGCGGGGGTAGGAGGCGTGGGTTGCGAGCGGGGTGTTGCCGTGCTGGGGAGTTCGCCGAGGACGGCGAGCCTAGATGGCCGGGGCACCTATCTGGGGAGGCGAGCGTGCTGGGGTAATTCTCCAGGGTCGGCGGCTATCATTGCTGGCCGCCCGGATATCTGGAGAGGCACGCTGCTGGCTCGGTGGTGCTCATCCAAATTTAACCGGATGTTTCTCCAAATTTCATTACCGGTGAAACTAGACGAGGCTAGCCCATCCGCCCCTTCTCCTCCTCCGGTGATGTTCCGCGGTCACCCCCCGAGCTCGCCTACCCGGATCGAGCCAGCCCGAGCTTCCCGTTCGCCGGGCCAACCTGTCTCCTCCCGCCATGCCTTCTTCACTGACCTGCACCACTGGGAGTTGCACGATCTCTCCCATGACTTGCTCCACCGGCAACCACACCCAGGGGCTGGAGTTTAAGCTCCATCTCCAGGGGCAGATATTCAGGTTCAAGCTCCATCTTTAGGGGCGGATGTTCAAGTTCAGGTAACAACATGCGATTTGGATCTTCGGAGAGGGCGCAGTGTTGTTTGATTGGCTTTCTCCTCTGTTCCTCCTCCTGATATCCACCCCCATCTCCACCAGGTACTCCATCGTGCCTCTTGTGGAGTGCTCCATCAAAGTCGAGGTCTGCACCTATGGTTTTGATTTTTTGGTTGAATTCTGACGTTATCCTATGTTTTTATCAGGTATTCTTCTTGATTTTTGGTTGATTTCTGTTGTTATTCCCAGCTTTCGCAGTGTTATGGTTCCCTTCTTGTGATTGTTTATGATAGGGGGCGCTGAAAGACTGGAATGACATATGGCTGGTCAGTTTGCCAGGCCACTAACATAGTAGGTTGGTTCATAGTTTTGGAGGTAATGGAGTTTGTTGGGAAATGTTAGTACCACTTTATTGAATCCTCAGTTATTGGAAACAACATTCTGCATTCCGACAGGTAACATCTTAGGGGTGTTCATGTTGCATTGTGTGAATGAGGTATTTTACAGCCCCTTTTTGATGTTTGGATGTATCACCAAAATATATTCTCTAGGGCGTTCTATTTATATTCAAGGAAGATAAGTTCCTCTAAAGTTCATGTTTTCGTGTGGCTTTTGCATTACAGCAAATTGGTCATTGGGTATTGTGTAGGTTGGAGGCAATATATTACTGACTCAGTAGATTACTTTTATTAGGACTAAATTTACCCATGCCTCGCTTTTTAGCTGTAGTGCTAATTTACAGTAACAGGGCACAACTTGATGATCCTGATCTGATGGAGCATTTTATTTCTGGACTGCAGATCACGGTACACCGCCGCCAACAGGATGACCTGCGAGTTCTGCAACCTCACGTCAAGCTTGGCCGCCAGGGTACAGCTGCCGGTGGTCGTGTCCCAGTCCAACTACTACAGACAGCGAACGGACCTGCAGAAAAAGGTAGGTGCCAGGGAAATCTGCAGCTGATTTTGTTAGAGATTAATGTGCTTTTTGGGAATTCTAACTGAATTTCTGGCTCAATCTCATGCAGATTGGAAGTCCTATTGCAGTGTGATTAAATGGAAATCGGTACCAAAACAAGATATCCCATATTTAGCAATGTATCCTATAATCAATCTTTTACATATTTGAAAGTGGTTATGAGATTTTGTTTTCTGCATACTATCTCTGTGATATGACGTGCATAACCTGGAGTGAATGTGCAGTTCTTTTCACTGTCTGCATTGATATTTAGTATTGTTTTCATGCTATCATAGACTACTTGTCTGCCTTTCCATCGTATTTCATCACAGTCATTCTGCTGTTAATAGAATACGTGGCTTCTGACTGTATGGAAGTTTCTTATGGAGAAGTAGTAGCTTTATTATTTGCGACCTGTTAAATAGATAGTGATATCGTCCCCTTACATTCAAGTGATTCAACTGTTATGATAACTCTTACTGTTGTAGGCTCACTAAGCGCAGCTTAGGGAACATCATCAATCTATTCAAAATAATAATGAAGGTATCTTCGTATGCATTTTCTATCCCTTTCAGTACAATACTCCATATTCACATGTTCCCTGTGTTTAGATCACAAATACTTATCTAAATATATTCCAAAAAACGGATTACAAGGTACTGATCATCATGCACAGTGATTTCTCCATTTTCTAGACTTTCGTTTTCCTTCTGGAAGCAAGGGATTCATGTAATTACTTTTTGACATGCTGATGCATCGCTGCAGTTTCAATTCTTCCTTTGTACTCAGTTAGGGACTTAGGTCTACAAGGAGATCAAATATTGCTTAGAGCTCTGAATTGGTGTGCATGTAGTATAATAAAGTGGTTCTTGAATTTTACATATATCCTCGCTTGGGGTTGAGTAAATCGATAAAAATATGCTTTTCTTTTTTGCTTTATCTCTTTCTTTAGTGGTTGAATTCAGAAGATAAAATACCCATCTGCCACTGGCATCTGGACTTTGTTATGCGATATACATTTGGTTGTGGCTCAGTTTCAAATACTGAGTAATTTGTTTAGAAGGGAGCTTGGCAATTTTAGCGAGGCCTGAAGAGAGTGTTCATATGTTACAGTTGTATCATGAAATCTGAATCTGAAGTTTTGAAGCTCAGTTTGAATGAAGGCTGCAAAGAATAGATAGACAGAGAAATCGCTAACTTAGGTATCTTTCACTCTACGGAACTTCTATTCGGTGAGTATTATCACCTTGCCTGCTGCATCCTTCCCATTATTTTTTTTCCTTTTGTTTTTCTTTGCTACAATTAACTGAAAAAACATATGACAAAATGAAATAGTTTGTGTCTTAAATTTCTGTTAGTTTCAGTACACAACGCCATATAGGTAACTGTGATGTACAATGTTGTATCCTCAACTTTACATGTTTCTTGCTTAGATCACCTATGCTTATTTCAACGGGTTCCGGTTTTTGTTAATTATTATTTTAAACAAAATACACTTGCCGCCATTTCAGATAGCATAATATCAAGTAGAAGGTGCCAATTCTCGCAAAAAAAAAAGTAGAAGGTGCCAAGGCAGTGAGCTTGACAGCAAAAAGATTCTATTGGAGGTTCTGCTGTTATATACAGGTATCCTCCCTTGCTTTAAAGTCAGTGATGGAGAAGTTAGAAAAAACAATGCACTGGCTAACATATAAACTATACCATCATTTATGTATTCAGAAACAATGTGATATTTCTGGAATCCATGTGCTATAGTTTATATCCATGATATTTATGTTTAATTGTATATCAAGTACTTTATGTTTCCTACTTATCTCTGTTAATACATCAAGAGCGTATAATTTCGTTTTCTGTATGGTCAACTTTGTCAACTGCCCTCATATTAGAAATTTCAGCATCTGAACTTTAGGCGTGTTCAAAATACAACTTCTAGGAAACTATTTTCTGACCAAGTCAAGCATTTCAGGTAAGTCGTCCTTGAACCTTCATATATCCACTCATCTTCTCCAAGCTCAAGTGTTCGCTACATGAGTGTCATTTGCCATTGCCTCAGCACTTCACTTATTTCACTAACTATACAGGGTTGCACAGAGGCTCTAGGGAGTAAGATTTGCTTTTGTTGGTGATCGACTGCACATGCACGTTGCTGTCCAGTTGTTAACAGTTTACTTGGTCCACTTTACTAATACACAGACCCCATGACATATATGCTTATGTTCATCACTACACAGTATTAAAAAATGGTGTACCCTATTTCGTAAACCTCAAGTTTTAAGTGGAAAAGCACCTCTTTACTGTGATGACTCAGGGTAGGAAGAAAAACCGGCTCAGAAGTTTTGGTGTTCATGCCTGAGTGGACATGCTACCACAAACTGTGATAATTCTCATCCTGGTTCAACAAGTGTGATTTCGGTAACCTGCAGTTCTTGTGATCATGATCCGTGCTTGCACTATTTGTGGAAACCTATATGTGACACCCTGAATCTTCTTTCATATTTTCCAGATTTTGTTGCTTGGATCGGCAGAAGCTGCCTACATTTAAATTTCCATGGTGCAGAGGTCTCTGACTTGCATGTTTATGCTCTCATGTGGAATAAACAATTAATGCAACATCAGATTTTTATTCTTACAAGGTTTGTTCCATAAGCCTAGAGCTTTTTGCAAGCACAGTTCACTCAGGAGTCAACATTAATGGGCATATATCTAAGACTAATCCTCTCTAGGATGTGGTATCGCATCGAGGCTACGGGTAAGCCCTCTCTCCGACCATGCAGGGTTATGGAGGTCATCTTATAACTTTTGATTTCTTAATCCAGGTCAAGAACCATCTCGCTTTTAACGAAGATTCATGATTGTTGCATCCGTACAATTAGCCTATTTTCATGATGTTTGCCTCCATGTCTTTCCTTAAAGGGGGTCTTCTATTGTTCTCTCCTGTCGCTTGAAGATGTTGCAGCTACTAACCATGCCCAGAACATTATTAATTGGCCTTCAGTGTTTCTATTCTAGAGTATCTTGCGTTGGCATTGCCTCAATATTATCTACAATCCCTTCTTAGAACACACTGGTTAAAAGCAAATTGAGGATATGAACCAAATAGCCTCCAACAAACCTCATCTATTGCCTATTATCTTAATATACCAGTGTGATTCAACCACCAACAATGTGCACTCTTTGAAAACACTGCTATGAAGAGCTTTTATTCCCCAAATTCTTCCAAGCAAGTTGTTCCTTCTTTGTTTTCCGAAACTGCAATGTAGGTGAGCGAAATATTTTGGTCCTAAGGTGTTATGTGTTCATTGTTCCACGTTTTCTTATATATCCTTCAGAAGGATGATAATGTACCTTTGGGTAGGCACTAAACATTTCTTCAACTAAGAAAGTTGTTACCAATTTGATTTTCCGAGCCTGCATTACGAAGAGGTCTCCGTTATTTCAGTTCTTTATTGACTAGATATTTTCACTTTAGAGTTTTGTATGATAGAGGTTAGCTCCCTAATTTGGCTATAATAACTAAGGTGTGCTATTGTCCTACTGGTTGGTGTTTTACAGGTTTAGGACCACCTTAAACTCCGAGGACTCTGCTCCAGTGTTCCATGGCACTGATGGTGTGCATCATATGTTAAATGGAGCAGAGTCTCTTTTTTCTTGCAGCCACCACCTGAACTTCATCTCCACCAGGTCAGGCTAGCCCAACCACAAGAAATAGTGTACTCATATTGTTCAAACGAAGAGGTTGCATCATAGAACTGTTATACGAACTCCTTTCAGCAGAAATACTTCCTCAACAACGCCTATACACTGCAAACCCTCATTCTGGCTCTCAGGTTTCCTACACTGCCCTTTGCACAGGCCAAAAGCAAGGTCAGCCCCGGCCAAAAGCAAGGTCAGCCCCGGGCTCTGCCCACACCCTTCTGACGCTAGAGCACTCCACGGACGGCAACAACAGCACCGTCGTGGGACCGTCTTTGGAAGAAAATTGTCATTATCTACCACTGATTTTGCCTACAAACAACGGTATGGCTCAGAGTCCCTAGCCAGACCGCTCATCTACTGCTAATTAAGGTAATATATATACACAAGCACCATCTGGCTGAAGCCAGTATAAACAAGGATCGGCACCATGTAAAATAGTTCACTAGAACAATGCACCGGCCCCGTCTAGCTTTGCCCAGTATACGGGCTCCGGTTAGCCCCACTATGTAATCGAATGTAAATATGAACGCTGCTTCTCTATCTCTTCTACTTTGTACTACAATCAGTTTTCAGCAATGCAAATGGCTTCCTTACTCCTGCCTCTTGAATGTAAAGCTACAAGAACAGAAGCAAAGCAAATGATTTCCTAACTGCTGTCTCTTGAAATTTCTACGTGAATCACTTCATAGCAAGGACACACGGCCCTAACGAGGAGCGAAACTACTGCTTGACCACACAATGTAAACATTCTTCTTCTTCAGATGAAACAACCTCCACGCTGTATCAAAATGACACTACAACCCAAATAACACGGGCTAACGGGCGCGGCGTGCCGCCGCGCCTATGCCTCCTAGTACCCTATATAAAAGCTAAACACTTTAGCGTGCTAATAACGACCGGGCCACTGTAGATGGGCTATTTATCCTCCCTTTGATCCAGTTCTGGTGCGACGCGTGGATTGTTTTTTCTTCACCTCATTGATTCACTCGATCTCTTCTCTTTTTATTTCCTCATTTTCTGCCGGAGTGGTTACCGGTTACCGGTTTGCTAGACTCTTTCCTTCACACTGATGAGATTTTCTTCCGGTAATTGCGTACCTGCCGTTTACCGCGGTCAAGCGGTGGGTTGGATCGGTGCTATGCCACGTTATTTTCTCCTAGCCTACGTATTTCTCTGGAAGACATTACGTGTCGGTGTCTTCCACCTTCTCTCCGCTAATTTCTCTTTCCTAATTTCTTGCTATGGCATCGCATGAGAAAGTTTCTGGGCGTTCCCTTATGGTCATCGGCTCACTGCGCCTCTTTTTTCCCACGCCCACGCCCCCTCCCCCCACCTCCCCGTCGTCCGATCCGGTCGTCTTGCCCGTCATCGCCCTAAGCGGCCGCCATGGATCCCCTCACGCTGGTGGTGCCCAATACAGGGGCGATGAATACGTTCAAGGAGGATCTCTAACTGGAGATGCAGATGGGAGAAAATGAGTTGGTGGACGAGGGAGAGGAAGAGGAGGATATGGAGCCGGTGCTTCCTCCTTCTGTTATTTCCTCTTCCTTCAATCCTGCAATTGGTAGTTCAAGTGTGAGCGTACGTCCCTGCAACTCTCTGTGATGTTGATGCAAAGATCAGGCTGGGTGAACGTTTGGTTATTGATGATTCTACTGGTATTGATTTTCTTCTTCTCTTAATTATTAGGCTTACTTTTGCACCTTCTCGGTTCCTGACTGTGTATTCCTGTTCTTTAGGTGGCATCTCTGTTGGAGGGCTAATACTGATTACAGTCCTTTTACAGTTTTACGTCCCGTCTTTTATTTATTTGCGATGGGAAGCTCTTCCTGGACTCTGTCAGGTTATTTTGTCTTGGTTGTGACTTATTCTTTCATTTTGGCTAT
Source organism: Lolium perenne (assembly GCF_019359855.2). NCBI lineage: Eukaryota > Viridiplantae > Streptophyta > Magnoliopsida > Poales > Poaceae > Lolium > Lolium perenne. Next base: position 146,403,942 of record NC_067245.2, read on the forward strand.
TTGTGCATTGTTTTTGTCTTTCCTGATTTGTCTTCTTTTTGCAAGTTCTGATGCAGATCGTCTTGCTGGTATGGGCTTTCCGTTTTAGATGGAGCATACATTTCAGAAAATGGTTTCTACCGGAAGTGGGAACCGTGTGTGCACAACCAGGTGGAGGGGTCAGTCCAATAGCTCACTGCCTTTGGATCAGAGTATAGAACGATGGTCACTGTCAAAAGTTCAGAATCAAGTAGTACCACCTTCAAAGAAAAAGTTAAGAATCATGAGGTCACTTCAAGAGAAGTTCAGTAAGAAATCTCAGCAAAGACTCGCCTACTGGAACTAGGAGATTCCAAGATCAGCCAAGTTTCTAAATGAATAATAAAAGTAGGAAAATATAGGTTGCTTGCATTTATGTGGGTACGCTGACCTTACACATGTCAATTGCTAGAATTGGAGCATCTTAAGATGGTCCTTGGTTTTGTTTGAGCTTATTTAAATTGTTTATGCAGTCTCCTTTGTATGGGTTATCAAAGTGTAGAAAAGAGTATGTTAAAGCCAAGAAATGAAGATCTGCTACTTGAGTGATGATAAAAGACTTAAAAGTTGAATAATGACCTGAGGAGGAAACAACTCAATGTACACTTCCATTTTTCATTAACCAAGTTTGCCACATAGTTTTACTGTAAGATCCAATAGGACCTCTTGCAGCTACTATTTTGCATCTGTTTCCGTTGACATATATTCAGCATCCCATAAATTCGTGTTAATTCCTTGACCGGTGTTTCAGATATTTGCCTTCAAATTACAGAATATTGCAGTGGAGAAATATTGCGAACAAACTGTGGGTGGGCGATGGCTCCACCTTATGCATTTCTGTCACATTTTATGTGGCAGATTTGATTAGCATTATGTAAGTTTACGACCGCAAAATCAGACCGCTATTGCACTACACATTTTTATATGAGTATATCTACTGTAGTTATATTTGATGTTCCTTGCAGGTTTCTCCAAAATCTGGAGTTAACAATACAACAGATAAGAAAACAGGGGATGACATACATATTGGACAGAGACACGCACTTTGAATGGTCGTCATATTCTGGGAAGCCAGTGCAATATTCTTTTTTTTATATTTGGAGAATTGGTTTCATACTAATGTATGCAACCAGGTGGATGGAAGAAATCGATCAATGTCTGAGTTTTGATTTTTTGTCTCAGAAAATTCGTTTTCACTGTCAGAATCAGCTGAGTTGTTCCTTCCAAAATGGTATCATTGGAATCAGGTGATCTCTCTCATACATTTCTTCACACGTATATTGTATTAAATATAAACTTGGTCAAACATTTTTTGTCGACCATAATTTATACTGCATTATGTGATAGGAAGTCCATTCTGGAGATTTCTGTACTGTTCTTAAGAACCGCTTTATGTAATTATTGTTGATCAGGAAATATCAGTCTATTGTTGAACATGACTTTCTTTGTAAAGAGGAATTTTGTACTCCGTATATCACATACTTTGCTTCCTGAAATAATTTGATTGGCTGATCACTATGAAGTTTGCTGATCAATTACCTATGCCCCTTCTTCTTTTTCCCTGGTGGTTCGAGGATATAGGCCCAGAGGCATTCCTGTGAAAATACATAGCTGAGGTGTGTGCATCTGTGAACTTTCTTCAGAACATACTGAATTAGAATCTTTACTATTGTTGCAAAATTCCCATGTGTTGGAAGTTATCTACAATAGGGCAATGTTACCCTTACAGATTCCACCAAATACTATTAGCTAGAGCTGACTCTTTTTTTAGAGATAGTTAGATGGTACTTTGTTGTTATTTTAGTACCTAAACGTTGTCTTTTTTTGTTTCTTCTCAACTGTATATACAGGGCTTATTATTCCTCAGGCAAATACTATTAGCTAGACCTGACTCTTTTTTCGGAGACAATTAGATGGAACTTTGTTGTTATTTTAGTACCTAAACTTTGTCTTTTATTTTTTGTTTCTTCACAACTATGCAGGGCTTCTGATTCTAATTGAACATGCCATCTTGCTATCCAATCTCCAGGCCACACAACAATACATTGAATCCTCTTCTAGGAAAATACGTTGGCTTCTCTTCCAAGAAAATGTAAGAAGAAATCCAGCAACGAGATGGACTTTCCGCGCCAGGACTAGATACTCTAGCCATCATGCCTGGGTTCTTCACGCCGTGCCAATTGAAGAAACTTCGACTGATGTTGGTGAAGGGGGATTGCTAGCCATGATCATCACAAGGTTTTTAACACAATCTTCTAATGTACGACAACTAAACCATTGTATGATGCAGTGTAAATCAGGGTCTTTCGTAAAATCAAGCTTTTATGGTCAAAGTGCGGCTAGACCGATGCGTCTTGCTACATTCAGAATGGCCGGAACACGGGCGCGGCGTGCCGCCGCGCCAAGGCTTCCTAGTCATCATTATTCAATTACACATCCTCTTTGCAGTGTGCAAAACGGGAGCGTCAAATTTATGTTCCTGGGTCTACCCTAAATACAGTAATAAGGAGTAAAATACATGGTTAGTGCATAAACTTGTCAGCGATATTTACTGTGCAGATCAACTTTGAACCGGTTAGTTTAGACCATAAACTTGACTAATGGCCATTTTGATTCATAAGATCTTCAGAACGTAGAAATAGAAAAAACACAGAATTGTAGTGGCATGTTCTCTTGAATCCTATAGTACTAGAATACTACAGAATTTTGGACCGAGCAGTGTTTGATTGCACGGCAAAACCAAGCAAATTACAAAAGAGGTTTGGAGTGAATGAGAAAATTCCTCCAAAATAGAGTGCAATACAATCGTTCAAAGGTATTTCTGTGGAATGTATTCCTTTGACTCAGACTACTTTTATGAAATAATTCGTAAGAATCCGAATCCTCCAAAAAAATCCTACACAATTCCTTTGGATCAAAACAGCCCTAGACGAGACACCTTAGGTCAAAACCAGCCACAGTAATTTGTTTATGCGTACTTTATTTTACCATTCTTAGCGGTCAAAGAAAAAGTTTGTGCACACCAATTTATACATAGATAAATTTTTTTTTCGTGTGCACTCAAGTATCGAAGTGTACCAACCAGATTTCAAGAAATAGTTGGTACTTGAAATCTGATTGGCTGGCAAGGTCTGGCGAACGCCAACTACAATTTGAAAAGGCAGAATAAAGTAAAGCGATGCAATCGCCGATGATCTTCGTGTGTGGAACAGAGCAGGGCTTGCTGGAGCCAAATGGATGCAGCCTGATTAATCTACATTCACTGTAAATCTGTAACTATTTGTACCTTGCGATTTTATTCCTCTTAATTAAATGAAAATGGCGCTGCCTCTTTCGTCAAGAACTTAAGGGCATGAGCAACCGTGGTATACTAGATACTCTATATAAAAAAGTTGTCAGAAGCAACATGGTGAATTTTATCTCTGTTAGAGATATATTTGGTATATGTGTATTTGGCAGTATATGATTTGTAATCATCTTCTGCCTTATCTTCCTGCCTTACCTCTAGGATAGGCTTCTTGGCTCCCAAGACTTGTACCCCTATATATACTCGCCCGAGAGGCTCAATACAACATCCATCATATTCCGCATATCCCCCTCTATCCTTCAACATGGTATCAGAGCGGCACGCTCCTTGATCCAGCCGCCGCAAGGTTTCCGCGCCGCGCCGTCCCCGGGGAGATCTATCTCCATGATCTACTCCGGGGGCCGCGCAATCCGTATGAGGGTTCGTTCACCGATCCGTTGATCCGCTGCCCTCGAGTCTTTTTTTTTCCAATCTGTAGATTGGTTTTTTTTTTGCTCCGCCGGTCGCTCGAACGACGTTTTCTTTTTTGGTTTAGCGATCATAGATCGGATTGAGTCGCCCATCGCCGTCGTCCACTTGCGCCTCTACTCCGACAACGGCATCGACCTGCACCGGCCATCAACCACACGGCACAGCCGCACACGCCGCACACGGGGCGCCCCTACGTGCGACGCCGCAGGCTGTCTCGCCCGCGCGGTCTCCATCGCTGGTCCGTCTTCGTCGTCATCGCCCGGGACTACATCGACAACGCCGCCATCGACTCTGATCTGCGCGTCGTCCACGCCATGGCACATATAGCGCCACCGTCGGTCTGATCAACCGACCCCGCGCACGTCTACGCCAAGCAAGTCCCCGAGCACGCGCCTACCATCGATCGAGCATCGGGTTGCCGCTGCGTCGCTCCTTCGGGCCGCAGCGCCGCCGCCTTTGGTCCATGCCGCTAGCCGCTGCCCCGGTCGCTCGGCCGGCTGCACCGGCTGCTGCGCCGGCTGACCCGGTCGCTCGGCCGGCTGCACCGGCTGCCGCGCCGGCCATCAACCGCACGGCACAGCCGGACGTGCCGCACACGGGGCGCCCCTACGTGCGACGCCGCAGGCTGTTTCACCTGCACGGTCTCCATCGCCGGTCGTCTTCGCCGTCATCGCCCGGGACATCGTCGACAACGTCGCCATCAGCTCCGATCTGCGCGTCGTCCACGCCATGGCGCGTATCGCGCCGCCGTCGGTCTGATCAACCGACCCTGCGCACGTCTACGTCAAGCACGTCCCCGAGCACGCGCCTACCACCGATCGAGCATCGGGGTGCCACTGCGTCGCCCCTTCGGGCCGCAGCGCCGCCACCTTTGGTCCATGCTACCGGCCTCCGACGCGCCTTCCGAGGCGTGTACGTCGCTGGTGGTCTCCCGCCGCTGCACCGACTCACGCCCGGCAGCTACGTCGGCCCCTCGGGCCGTGGCGTCGCTGCACGCGGTCACCTTCGCCGTCCCCCGCGCATCGATGTCCGAGGCCACCACAGCGCCACCCCTTCGGCGCGGGTCGCCTCCGTCTGCGCATGGTCTTCGTCACGCCGCCGGGTCTTCCTCGCCAACCTCGTGTACCGCCGCCGCGCCTCCACCCCAGGTCGCCGCTGGGCTCGCCAACCACTCCAGGTCACGCTGGGCTCGCCGACCACCGCAACGCCCGTCTTCTACGTCTTCGTCCACTACATCTCCGCCTCCAGCGTCCTCGCATCTTCCCCGACTACGACACCTGCTACTCTACTCCGACAACCGTCGTTGAGTCTTCCTCTGCTAAGTCTACTCCGACATGGCGCGCCATTTGTACTGGTCCCGTCCTACGCATGCACGGTACTGGCAACACCGCCGCGTGCCTTCGTCCCCGATGCGTCCCCGGGCCTGGCAAGCTCGGATCGGCGCCTCGCCTTCCTCAAATTCGTCTTGCGTACTCGGTTCTGGCAAAACCGGAGTATGCCTTCGTCCCCGATGTGCGCCTAGTTCTGGCAAAACTAGGGCTGCACCTCGTCCTCGACGGCTCAGACTGCATCGACTTCGGCATCGACCATCTCCACGACTGCCTCGGCGCGTCTCCGTCACCCTCCTCGCACACCACCTCGCCTGCGGCTACATCGACACCGGCACCCGGCCACGACATCGACCACGGCAATTCCTCGCGCGGCTCCCTCGACCAAGGTTGTAGCACCCACGCTCTCGGCTACCTCGACATCGGCACAAGGGCTACCACCTCGCACAAGCACCTCGGCTTCCTCTATAGTCCAAGCATCCGCGACGCGACATCGTCCACGACGCTCCCGCTACGACTGCGGGGGAGTGTCAGCCCGTTGGTTCATACCATCGGTTTCCCTCCAGTCTGACCGTCCGCGACGCTTCCATTGTTCATGTCACTACCGCTACGACCGCGGGGGGTGTTAGAGATATATTTGGTATATGTGTATTTGGTAGTATATGATTTGTAATCATCTCCTGCCTTATCTCTAGGATAGCCTTCTTGGCTCTCAAGACTTGTACCCCTATATATACTCGCCCGAGAGGCTCAATACAACATCCATCATATTCCGCATATCCCCCTCTTTCCTTCAACAATCTCTCCAATGGAAGCTACAACTTTAGCTAGAAAAAAGAGAGAAGGGACCCCACAAATATGACACTATGTATCCCCTTCTCTCTCCAAATAGCATGATTTTAAAGCTTAAGATCCACTTCTTGAAGAGGAGGTTGCCTCCTCATCCGAACCTACTTTGGACCATCCAAATCTAACTAAAATTATGAAGCGCTACCTCTAAAGCAGTGCATTGGAAATGCCCTAAACTAGCTAGACATGCATGAATGTACAAAAAGGCGCTTGGAAGCTCGTACCGCGATGTTGCGCCTGACTCCTGGTTGTACTTACTACATAAGTATGTTTCATGCGCAAATCACCAAGAAAGCATGCGAAGATGCGTTGTGTCCGCTGTAAAGGTCCTACATTAACCTGCTTTCTTGTCTCTGCATACAAAGACGTGTCTGCTGTAAAGTTTCTACGCTAAAACCTACTACATACTGTAGCATGCATGCCCTCATTTGGTGCCTCATCATTTGCTCAAGTGCTTCATTTGTGTGTGCTAATTGCTATACGCATGGCGCATGCGCGCGGTGGCTTGTATGTATCGATGATATAAAGTTGCAAAGTTCCTAAAAAGAGATGTAAAGGGTACCTACAACACCAATGATGCATGGTTCAGAACAAAGTTACAAGTTTTTTGGGTTTTCAAACCTGATCTGTCGAGAACTTCCTTTTTTCACTCCCATCTCTTTTGCAGTAACTCGCACAGTAATAACATTCAAGTGGAACAACCGTTTCTTCCCCTGTCTCCAAATGTTTTTGGAGGAATCTGATGCTGTATAACTGTATTGCTGTCACTGGATGCGTGTATCGGTTCCTCCTCGAAATAGGCTTTCGCCCCGCTATATTAATATAGCAACCACACGATACAACTGCCAACTGCTGGGGCATCAGCACAATCAAGCCCAAAAGAAAACATAAAAGAAGGAAGAGAGAAAGAAAGCCAATGAGGCCGGATCGATGAAAACGAAGGTGTCTCGCAGCCACTGCGCCCTCCGGAGAATTCCACCACGCGCCTAGCATTTTGGAGCGCCGCGTACCAAGCAGCACCTTCAAGAAGGAATGCGACGATGACGACGCTGCTGCCCGGACTAGTCCTAGGGTTTCCCCCGGTATGCGCAGAGACAGGGAGGAGAGCTTCACCAACGCCCTTCAGGAAGGAGGGGTGGCGCCCGCGAGCGTCACCGCGTCGGTGTCGGCCAACCGATAGAGATTTCTCCCGACCCTCGTCACCCCGCCCCGAGCGCTCCATCCTGCGCCACCACGGCTTAAGAGACACCAACGCCATCTCCCCGCAGCCAGCAAACCGAAGCCAGCGAGACGAGAAAGGAACACGAAGACGAGGGGCTGCGAGGGAAAGGAACCACGGGAGGGAACTGCCTCCACCGCCAATGGCGGTACCCGTCCGGACATGCCGACAAGGGGCAAACCAGGCCCTCCTGGCCCGGCCAAGCATAGACCCACCTGGTCCGTGCTCGTGAAGCCCGCCGTCGGATGCTGCAGGAGTTGCGCCTCCACCCCAGCTGCCTCCGCTCCGGTCTCCTACCCCATCCGCCAGAAGCAGCACGGATGCACCTGGCCAGCCCGCCAAAAGCCAGATGGGCCCCAAAGGGCCAGGATCTGGGCCGGGGGAACGCCGCCGCACCCCGCTCCACCCCGCCGCCAATCGGCAACGGCAACGCCAGCTCGCCGCCCAGCGTTGCGCCGCCCGAGGACCTGCGCCGCTGCCGGAGCCATCCGTGCCCGAGGAGCACCGCCGCCAGAAGGAGAGGACCCCGCACCCCCTCTTCCAACGCACGGGGAAGAGCCGCTCCGCCGCCGCGGCCTGCGCCGCCGGCGGCGGCTGGGGAAGGTCGGGGACGGGGTGGTTCGGCGGTTTAGGGTTGGGCGCCCTCCCGTCGCCCGCGGGGAGCGACGCGGAGGGCCGAAGCATTTTTTCGTTCAGATGTTCCGTGTATCGGTTCCTAGAATGAAACACATTGATGCTCTAGAAAAGATTTTCCTATACTGTTTTTAGATTGACCATCGTATATAAAAATAAAAGAATCAAAGAGGAGGACAACAAAACCTGAGTGTAATCTTATTTGTAAGAATGTGTAACTTATACCTCAGCTCCCATTGCTAAAAATGAAGTTGCATATATGTATGTGTTTTTTAGTAAGCTTTTAGGAATGTTTAACTAATCCAAAAGTAAATATACAAAATGTGTGGGACTATCAGAGGAGAGATGTGCTTGTACCTACAAAAAACATTTTTGAAATAAGAAAGTAATAGATAGTGGCACTCCCTCCGTCTAAAAAAAGCTTCTCAACTTTTTCTCGATACAGATATATCTATAACTAAAAATATGTCTATATATCTCCGTATCTAGATAAAATTGAGTAGCTTATTTAGGGACAGAGGAAGTACAACAAAATCACAGCCCAGGCCCAAAGCATTATTGGGCAAATGGGTAGTACATAGAGCTCGTATACACCGTTGGTTGGTGTGTATAGGGTGCCGCACAGCCCACCGACCTAGCAACAAACTTTAGGTCGCAACCCATTTCTTTATTTTCTCTATTTTCTGTTGTTTTTTTATGTTTTTTAAATCTATATGTTTTTTCAAAACTAAAATATATTTTGAGATGTTTTTCAATTTTTTTATATATGAACATACTCAAATTTAAAAAAATCATAATTTGAAAATTTAATAAAACATACACATTTTTTATTGAACATTTTTCAAAAAAATGAGCATTTTTATAATCTAAATAGCTTTTTGAAATCTGATTGTTTTTCAAAATTTGAACAAATTCAAAATCCAAATAGATTTAAAATCCAAACATTTTGAACTTAAAAGAAAAAGGAAAGAAAAATAAAATAAAATATAAATAAAAAATAAAAATAGGTAAAAGGATGGCAGCGCCTAATTGTGGCGGCCCATACCATGGGTGGGAGGTGTGCGCCGCGAGGTAAGCGTCGACCTGGTTGGCATATATGAAGGGGTTCGCAGCAGAAAATAATATTTTTTTCCTAACTAGTATACTTCGATTGTCCAAATCTATCTAAGAGTAATGCTATCACAGAGAGTGTTTTGGAAAGGTACTATCGTAGACAAAAGGCGGTTAGCGTTTCGCCAGAACATGGATAATGTAGTCGTACTTCTTCGCCGACCTCAAGGTCATGGAGATAAAGGTTCCACAAATGGCAGCACCTCCGTGGTATCGCACACATACAATGTTCGGCGATGACTCTCGAACCTCTGATCCAGCCGAGATTGTGGAAGTAGATCTTCTAGATCAAAACACCAGCAACACGACGGCGTACTGGGATGGATTTGACCCCCACATGCACAAATATTCAAGGATCCACGCTCGGGAGAAAAAACGTGAGAGAGAGGGAGAGAGGAGAGGGAAATCTCCTCGATTTACGCGTGTTCTACTCCCCCACCCCACGTGGCCACTATATATAGGGGAAGGGGGAGGTGCGGCCGGCCATGGGGAGGTAGGAACCGGCGGCCAGGGTGGGAGCCATGCACCCAACCCTAACCCTAGCCGCCCCAACCCCTTGGCCCATGGGGGCGGCCGACCCCTTGTTGGGCTCCCCTCCGGGAGGGGCCCATTAAGGTGGGTTGCCTTTTATTTATTAAATAAATTATATATTTTAATATTAATTCATTTAACTAATATATAATATATTCCTAATGATCCGAGACACCTCTCGAACCACTGTGAACATCCTTCGGATTCTCCCGAAACCATTTTCGGTTCTTTCTTCTCTATTCTCTGGTCTTTCCAATGAATCCAAAAACATCTCTAAGCATCACCAAACGCTTAAGTGTGTTACCCTACGATTTGGAAACACTACAAATATGATCGAGACGCCTTCGATCAATGGTCATCAGCGGGAATCGGATGCCCATAATGACCCATGTGCATTCCACGAATATACATAAGTCGTTGAACTATAAACGTTGAGTCTTATTCCCGTTGTTACTTCGATACCAACACTTATCCGAGACCTGATCGTCGGTATTATCATACCTAGTTTAATATCGTTACCGACAAAGCTATTCAAGTCGTTCCCGTGATATTCCATTCTTATGACCTAGTCATACGTTGCGCAGCTTCACGGATGTAATCTCATCGAGTGGGTTTAGAGTATCTCTCCATCACATGGATGAACAATCCCGATCTTGATACATACGTCTCAACCTACCCTTTCGGAATACCTAAGAACACATTTATGATCACCCTGTTATTGTGTGACACTGATGCAGCCAAAACAGCCACATGTGATAGAGATTAGATATGATCTCACTATCTAAGGATTAGGTTACTTATCTTTCATAACTAGGATTAGGTTACTTATCTTTCATAACTATCTATCGCAACGATGAACAATGTGATATTATCATGTTGCAATACTTATATTGGGTATGTACATCATATCATTCAAACCAATTATATTATCTCATTGTCATTTGACATAAATGTCCGTGACCAGGAAACCTCGATCATCGGATGACCAATGAGCTAGTTTGCATAAAGGCTCACTAGGTACTCTGGTTTGTTTACATACCACACGTGTATCAATATTGCATGGCGCGAAACTTATTATGAACTATTGATATATAATAATAAATGGAAAATGATCCATCTTACCCCGGGGGATATCGCGGTCTCAACCTCCGGTTGCGTTGGTGTTGGATGGACTGCATCGTGCAGCCCGCATTTAACAGGGGCCCACCAACCAACGTGAGGAGACTCTTCTTCCTTTATCTGGCTTATCCTTATGAGCTCTCTCTTCAACCCAATTTGTCTAGCGTCGGCACACTTATCGCAGCCTACTCCCGCCTTCCCCACCGCGCCGCCGGCGGGATTCGACCGCGGCGAGGCTACCGCACGAACTCGATGGTGGGCTGATCTCAGCCCACCACTTCCTCACGGCCACGATCAAGAGCTCACCGCTTCCACCCGACTAACCGCACCGCTGGCGGGATTCGAGTTCGCCGAGGCCGCCAAACTCGATGGGGGTTGATCCCTCTGAGCCGCTTCCAACCGGTCCCAGTCGTGAGCTCAGAGCTTCCTCCCACCGTCCCCACTGCTGGAGTTGGTTGCCGGTGCCGGCGGGCAGATTTTGGGGGAGCGCAGTCTAGTGGGCCTCCCTCCGGCGCTGCTCTGCTGCTGCTCCGGTCACCACTACTTGTGTTCCTATGAGGTGTAACCCCATCTCTCCTGCATGTGGCCGATGGGGCTCGAGGAGGTTCTCCTATTGCTAGCGGGTGAAGCTATGTTGTTGTTTCCAGCAGCGAGTGGAGGTGCTACCAATGAAGCACAATGGTGCATGGTTGGTGCCAGTGGTGGACGAAGGCGTTGCTACATAAGGGCTGCAGCGATGGCATAGGCGAGCGGCGGTGCTATTAAATAAGGACAACAATGCTGCAAAGGGAGTTCTATGAAGCTACCAGTGGGGTTCGAGGCTGCTACAAACGATGTACCCCGCTGCTACCAGTCGGGGATTGCATTTTTGTGGATTTTGCTGTGGCAGCAATGTTTTGCTACATATCTATATTCTTTTTTGCATTTTGTGTTGTATTGAAGTGCTGCAATGCAACAAAAAATTGCTACGTGGTTTTGCTATGGTAGCAATTTTTTGCTACAGTTTCTCCGGCGAGGTGTCCAGCGAGGTCTCCGACGAAGTCTCCAACGAGGTAAATTTGGCTGCAATACCATACTATTTTTGCTACAAGGTCTCCGGCGAGCTCCATGTCTGGCGAATCTTTTATTTTTTTATTTTAGTCGAACCACTTTTTGCTACACTGAAGCAAAAGCGGGGGTGTTTTTTGCTACCACGTAGCAAAAAGGACACATGTCAGCACGGGACCCGGAGGCAGGAAAATCAAATCCCATGACCAGCACTGTCCATAATAAATAGTCTTTATTATTTGCCTGTAGGGCAATATTTTCTAATAATATAGGATTCACCTAGGGGTCCACCTATCTAGCGTTGGTACGTCATGCCTGGACGAAGGAGTTGATGGGCTGAAGCCCGCCTCTTACACATGACTGTCCATCTTCTCCAACTCAGACCCCCTCCATCGCCTTCGTCCCCGTCGAGTCCCCCCGCATGCACCATCGGTCGTATCAGCCTCCTCCGTCCCCTAAGACCGGAGCCACTACCGTGTCGCCTTGGCACCCCACCCTGCTCGAGTTGCTTTCATCACCGGTTGGCCATCGCCCCCGCTTTCCCCTAAACCACAACCCCGTGTGTGGCCCCAGCGACCCTCCCAACACCCAAAACCCTAAGACCCATGGACGATGAGCTCCACACCCGCGGAATCCTAAAAGCATCTCTAGTAGGCACCATAAAATGTCGCCCTTTAGAACACATATAAAGGCCATCTAAAATCAGTTTTTTTGGTCTCAAACTTGCTATACCAAAACAGAAACAAATTAGAACCAGTATTTTATTAAAAAAACAACAACTTCGCTGCTGAAATTCTGAACATTGAGAAAGCGATCAGTTCATACATTTAAGATTTTAAACATGCATACAACTATCAGTTCAACTAGATTTACCTCAAAATCTACCCTAGTCCATCACCGCAAACCCTAATCCACCAAAATGCGGCTCCTTCATACCTTACCGGATCCTACGACGTTAATAGCTGCATAATCCAGCATCTATACTCCATGATTAAGTATTGTATTTTTCAAGAAATTGATAAAATATCCCTCTATCTTTGCAATTAATGACTTCCACCGAGATGTGGAAATATTATCTTTAATCGTTTCATTTCAGGAATATGAACTTTAAGGGTGAAATTTGGGCTAATTGATGAAGAATCACGAGTTACCAATACTCCCAAGTCAAAGGCCTCGTGGAAGAGGCCTACAAAGAAGTTAACGAGTATGCATACAAGCAGGGAGCGCTCGTATCACCGCCCGTATCGGGTGCCACCGCCTCGGCCAAGTCAACCCTCCTAGAAACTTCCGTGAAGGTACCCCTATATAAATCAACCCCTCGACGCCGCAAAGAAGTAGAGAGCCATAGTCACCAACACATCACATCTGAGGAGGAGAGCCATCGACAAACCACCGCCATCACCATCTCCACATCCATTTATCCACTGGGCTACTTGATAGCCATAGCCATCTTGATATCCTCGATTGGCGCATTGTAAGACTATTTGATATTTATATATTTAATCCATTTTTACAATGCTTATGATCTTTGATCTCGTTACGAGTGAGTAGTCCTCATTATGTGCATCTTTTGAAATGGAAATAGTGTGTTGAGTTTGAATAAGATATTGTCCTTGTTTATCATATCTTGCCTCGATCTAAGGTCTTGTCTGGTACCCAAGCTTTGAGGATCGATCAAGGTAATGAGGGGGTATGAGTGGTGGTTCAACCTCTAGATCGAACGCTGGTGAGAGAATGCATTAGTAAAATAGAGGACATCATATCCACTTGGGATCACGATAATGTCATCAAATGTAATTCTTTGGTCTAATTTACATACTTAATAAATACTTAACGCCCTGGGCTACAGAGGTGTGGCAGTGGTCGAAAGTCTATAGCATATGTAGTTGGCGATGGTTGTAGAATAATAGGACGTACCACCCACAATATCTATCTTTTTTTGAACATGACTCATGGTGCACTTATTATTATCCTTATCCATATGTATGCACAGCAACATGTGAATCCTAGGCCCCAGCCTATCTCCATCCAATGATATACAACAACAAAAACAAAAAATTAAGCTGGAAGGTCCGGTACCAGGAAGATAGCCAAGCTTCCAAGATCTCGATAAATACATAACCTTACACCAAGCAAATTCTTCCCAAGGTTCGATTAAACCTAGGTATACTAGGGAAAAGCTACTATACTGCATCTGTAATTCGGATCCAAGGTATCAGGCGTGGTGGCGACGTGGTCGGCGAGCTTCATTCATCGTCGGAGACAAGGTCAACATTTGTTAGCTCTGGCTTGACCTTCCACTGCCGGTGCTCCCAGTTGGCGAGGTACTTTCTCAACAAGCCCCTCCCTAAAGAGAGACACTTTGATCTCGACGCCCTTGCGCCATATCGAGGTCCTTAGCCCTTTGATCTTCGGATTCTATTCCTGCCTGGGTATGCCATATCGGGTCCTAAACATTGCCATCTCTGGTAGAAAGCCCAGGAAGGAATAGAAGAAAGCCCGGGAAGGAAGAGAATAAAGTCCACGAAGACATCCATAAGAATCTGAAGATATCACGTTAGGAAAGTTAAGACCATATCGGGTGAACCGACTTGTAGTGTAACTCGACCTCGAGATGGAATTTGAGATCTAGCTCGCTATATAAGGGCTGGGAGGAGCCACCGAGAGGAGACAAATTCAATCATACGAGACACCTTGTAACCCTAGTTGTACATCATACAATCTCGGTGATTCGCCCTTGATAATAATATTCGTCGGCTGCCTAGTTGGCTGGCCGGTTGGTTGATTCACCAGTGTCCTCCTTCCTAGAAATCCAAGTCCATCATCATGGGCATTGACAAGGTTAACCCTTTCTCATTGGCGCCGTATGTGGGAAGCTTGGACATTGGAAGCACGAACTCGACGACCTCTTCTTCAAGCAACAACTCGACTAGATCAGGGGATCAGGTGCACTTGGGATCAACAATTTTTCATCCGCACCCACCCACCCTTCTCCCGGCTTCTGGTGACTTTAGCCGAGGGAGGGACCTGATGATCGAGAACTACGACTCCAACATCGGAACGCAAGAGAATTTTCACCGGTCGCAACCGATCTATTCGGAGTCGATGACGGAAGCATATGCATCGTCAAAAGCTTCATCAGCATCATCCATGGAGGTAAGCGCTCGGACGAGATGTCAAGGAGCAACATAGGATCTGTGGCAAGCATGGGAGATCTCGTTGAGTTACTCGACGGGGTATCCTTCAGATCGACATCGACAACCAGCACCAGCACGTCAAATCGAGTGTCTCAGCACCCGAGGACCAAAAGCATCGACAACACGGGCAATGCCACTGGAGATAGTGCACTGGAATCAGGAAAGCTTCTTCTATCCAAGTTCTTCCGCTAATAAAAACTACTTAGCACGTTATCAGGTGTGCATGGTGGAACTAGCTCGGATCAACGGAGAATTGGAGGACGTATCTGATGAAGAAGAAGAACGGGATAACAATGGAAACCCGAAGTTTGATCCTTCTCGCCTTAATCGGGAAAGGCAGCACCGCACGCCAAGCGAGCAGTGGCCACCACCCGAACACGCTAACGGAACCAACACTAATGGCGGAGCCAACATCGTCAACGGAGCCAATGGAGGTGAAATCGATACTCCAGACGATGATGCGACACATAGGCGTGGGAGACCTCTAGTAGAGCTCTCACGTTAAGCATTGGACAAGGCAACAGTTGATATCTCATGTGGAGGTTTCTTGGATGAAGATGCAACTCGAGAAGAACTCCTGGCGTATAGATATTTGCTTTACAAGGATAAAAGGGAAGTAAGAAGGTTGAGACAAGAACTCGATGCGAGGAAGGAAAGAGCCAATGGAGCCAATGAGTCTAGCCGTCGGCGCGGAGATCTGAGCTCGACAGGAAACAGAAGCGTGGGAGCAGGAGCCGCTGGAGCTGCAGGAGCCACATGAGCAGCGACAGGAAATCGCAATCAAAGAACTTCATCTTAGTTGAACGGAATACAAGAAGACGAACGACGACGAATGACTAGAGAACTAAATGCATCATTTATGACCTTCAACTCAAGAGGAAATGTACACCCAACAAAGCCGAAAGCAGCGATCGTGGCAGCTCAAACATTTATGACAACACAGCCATAAGATGCTCCGTGAGCGCAGGTGCACAGAACCTTGATCGCAGGTCTAAACATTGTCGGGCAGCACCTGGAGAATACCCCACGTCATCACGAAAGTCCTCGGCAGGAAAGACCATCAGGACAAAGTAACATTGTGGGGCGTGAGGCAGCAGCACCAAATAACCCCACCCGATAGGAAGTGGAAACACCAAATGCTCCTCTGCATCAGTTAACACGGGCATGCTGTCACAATAGTTCTCGGAAAGATGTAGAACCCCGGCGTTCGAGATCTCTGCGACAACCTCGAGCAACCACCAGAAACCAGGGCGATGCCAGTAACGACATTACACAGAGTCGAGTCGATAGAGCTCACGCCGAGAGGAGAAGTCGACGAAGATATGAGGATGATGAGTACGATGATGATTCCGAAGACGAAGACGATGATGAGCTTAGTGGAGCCGTATGCTTCTCTCGTCGTGTTCGTAAGACTGACACTCCAAAGGGATTCAAGCTCCCTACAGACAAGATAAAGTATGAAGGGGTCCAAGAACCCGAAGCATGGCTAGATGATTACTTGCAAACCATCAAAGTGCATGGAGGCACTAAGGCTATTGCAATGCAAAGTTTACAGCTTTTCCTGAGCGGACCCGCGAGATCTTGGCTTTGGAAGTTACCAGAAGGATCCATAGATAACTGGGATGACCTGCGTGATGAGTTCATTTGATAAGGGGAATCCCACTAGATCCTCCTTGGTGTTGCCCGATCTTTCACAGCGAGAACCCGGGTAGATATAATCTCCCAACAACGCGATGAACGCAGCCTGGAGAAGAGGGAATGAATCCAGCAAGCAACAGATCGATGAACGATACGCCTCAAACCTTGAGCTAGATCATTCTTGATGAACACAAGAACCTTCGCAGCGGATATAATAGATAAACGGCAACGTCGTACCCCCAGAGGGATGATACACGTTGATACGTCTCAAACGTATCCATAATTTCTTATGTTCCATGCTAGTTTTATGACAATACTCACATGTTTTATACACACTTTACATCATTTATATGCATTTTCCGGCACTAACCTATTAACGAGATGCCGAAGAGCCAGTTGCTGTTTTCTGCTGTTTTTGGTTTCAGAAATCCTACAAAGGAAATATTCTCGGAATTGGAAAAAAATCAACGCCCAGGGTCTTATTTTTCCACGGAGCTTCCAGAAGACCGAAGAGCATACGAGGTGGGGCGACGAGGCGCCCAGACCACAGGGCCGCGCGGCCAGGGTGGGGCCCGCGCCGCCCTATGGTGTGGGGCCCTCGTGCCTCCACCGACCATGCCCTTCCGCCTACTTAAACTCTCCGTCGTGAAAACCCTATTACCGAGAGCCACGATACGGAAATACTTCTAGAGACGCCGCCGCCGCCAATCCAATCTCGGGGGATTCAGGAGATCGCCTCCGGCACCCTGCCGGAGAGGGGAATCATCACCGGAGGGCTCTACATCATCATGCCCGCCTCCGGATTGATGCGTGAGTAGTTCATCCCTGGACTATCGGTCCATAGCAGTAGCTAGATGGTTGTCTTCTCCTCGTTGTGCTATCATGTTAGATCTTGTGAGCTTCCTATCATGATCAAGATCATCTATTTGTAATGCTACATGTTGTGTTTGTTGGGATCCGATGAATATTGAATACTATGTCAAGTTGATTATCAATCTATCATATATATGTTGTTTATGTTCTTGCATGCTCTCCGTTGCTAGTAGAGGCTCTGGCCAAGTTGATACTTGTGACTCCAAGAGGGAGTATTTATGCTCGATAGTGGGTTCATGCCTCCATTGAATCGGGACAAAGGACAGAAAGTTCTAAGGTTGTGGATGTGCTGTTGCCACTAGGGATAAAACATCAATGCTTTGTCTAAGGATATTTGTGTTGATTACATTACGCACCATACTTAATGCAATTGTCTGTTGTTTGCAACTTAATACTGGAAGGGGTGCGGATGCTAACCCGAAGGTGGACTTTTTAGGCATAGATGCATGCCGGATAGCGGTCTATGTACTTTGTCGTAATGCCCTGATTAAATCTCATAGTAATTATCATGATATGTATGCATCTCTATTTGTCAATTGCCCAACTGTAATTTGTTCACCCAACATGCTATTTATCTTATGGGAGAGACACCACTAGTGAACTGTGGACCCCGGTCCATTCTTTTACATCTGAATACAATCTACTGCAATCATTGTTCTCTACTGTTCTTCGCAAACAAACATCATCTTCCACACTATACATTTAATCCTTTGTTTACAGCAAGCCGGTGAGATTGACAACCTCACTGTTACGTCGGGGCAAAGTATTTTGATTGTGTTGTGCAGGTTTCACGTTGGCGCCGGAATCCCTGGTGTTGCGCAGCACTACACTCCTCCGCCAACAACCTTCACGTGGCCTTCATCTCCTACTGGTTCGACAACCTTGGTTTCATACTGAGGGAAACTTGCTGCTACACGCATCACACCTTCCACTTGGGGTTCCCAACGGACGTGTGCTTCACGCATTATCAAGCTAAATTTCTGGCGCCGTTGCCGGGGAGATCAAGACACGCTGCAAGGGGAGTCTCTCACATCCAATCTCTTTACTTTATTATTGTCTTGCTTTACTTTACTTTATTTACTGTTTTGTTTGTTTTCTCTATATCAAAAACACACACAAAATTAGTTGCTTTATTTTATTTACTGTCTTGTTTGCGTTCTCTATATTAAAAACACAAAAAATTAGTTACTAGTTTTACTCTACTTTATTTAGTTTGCTTTACTTGTTTTTATTACTGCTAAAATGGGTACTCCTGAGAATACTAAGTTGTGTGACTTCACTAGCATAAATAATAATGATTTCCTATGCACACCTATTGCTCCACCTGCTACTACAGCAGAATTCTATGAAATTAAACCTGCTTTACTAAATCTTGTTATGAGAGAGCAATTTTCTGGTGTTAGTTCTGATGATGCTGCTGCCCATCTTAATAATTTTGTTGAACTTTGTGAAATGCAAAAGTATAAGGATGTAGATGGAGACATTATAAAACTGAAATTGTTTCCTTTCTCCTTAAGAGGAAGAGCTAAAGATTGGTTGCTATCTTTGCCTAAGAATAGTATTGATTCATGGACTAAATGTAAAGATGCTTTCATTGGTAGATATTATCCTCCTGCTAAAATTATATCTTTGAGAAGTAGCATAATGAATTTTAAGCAATTGGATAATGAACATGTTGCCCAAGCATGGGAAAGAATGAAATCTTTGGTAAAGAATTGCCCTACCCATGGACTAACTACTTGGATGATCATCCAAACCTTTTATGCAGGACTGAATTTTTCTTCGCAGAACCTATTGGATTCAGCTGCTGGAGGTACTTTTATGTCCATTACTTTGGGGGCAGCAACAAAGCTTCTTGATAATATGATGATTAATTACTCTGAATGGCACACGGAAAGGACTCCACAAGGTAAGAAGGCAAATTCTGTTGAAGAAACCTCCTCCTTGAGTGATAAGATTGATGCTATTATGTCTATGCTTGTGAATGGTAGATCTAATGTTGATCCAAATAATGTTCCTTTGGCTTCATTGGTTCTCAAGAAGAGAATGTTGATGTGAACTTCATTAAAAGTAATAATTTCAACAACAATGCTTATAGGAATAATTCTGGTAATAACTATAGGCCATATCCTTCTAATAATAGTAATGGTTATGGTAATTGTCGAGGGTGCTCCTCGGCAATGCCCTCCGATAGGGGCTTAGGGTTGACGGAATCCTGCAAGCTGACACGAGACATCGGTACACAGACAAGCGGGGAGAGCGATTTACCCAGGTTCGGGGCCCTCGATGAGGTAAAACCCTTACGTCCTGCCTGTCTGTTCTTTGATTATGATGAAAACAGGTTACAATGGGGTGCCGAATAGTTCGGCTGTGATCTCGTCGAGATGCTAGCTGCTAGGGTAACCTAGTTCTAAGCTTCTGCTGGCTAATATTGCTAAGATTGATTGTCTCCCTCGATAGCCCCTCTCCTGGCCTTTATATAGGTGGCCAGGTCTCGAGTGGTCTAATAGAGTACGAGTAGATTTACAGTAGATCTATCTCTAATCTTTCCTTGTCCGGCTTCTTCCGTGTCTTGTACTTGAAGTAATCTTCCGCCGCACCGTCCTAGTGGCCCATCTTGCCATCGGGTACCTTCATGGGCCTCCAGTTGGACCGTATAGGGTAGAGCAACATTGGTTACCCGAAGGGTAATGCCCACGTCAGTAGCCCCCGAGTGTCTAGCCGAACATAGTTCGGGTAGAGACTGAAGCATGTCTTCTTCCGAAGTTCTTCTCCTCGATCATTCTTGCTTTCCTTCTGTCTTCTATCGGGTGCGCGTCAGCGCTCCCGATGGGAGTAGCCCCCGAGTCTAGGTACGGATGCTTGCAATCCGTGCGTAGACTCAAGTTGTATCACTCGAACATCTTCTTCTGCCGAAGTCTTTCCTGCAAGTCTTTGTAGGCCATCCGATATATTTTCTTTATGCAAGGGATAACGAATAACGTGCCCAACTTTTGTTGGTTAACTGCCGATGGCAAAACAACGTTACCCTACACAGAATCAAGTCCCCGGGCATGATCCTGGAAGGCGAAAAAAGTTTTATTGGGAGCGCATCAGCGCTCCCGATGGGAGTAGCCCCCGAGTCTGGGCACGGGCGCTCACGTCCGGGTGCAGACTCGAGTCAAGTTTTTCCTTCGAGTCCTTATTCTATCGGGTGCGCGTCAGCGCTCCCGATGGGAGTAGCCCCCGAGTCTAGGTGCGGATCCTCGCAATCCGTACGTAGACTCAAGTTGATCACCCGATACCTCTTCGTTCCTTCGAATGCCTTCAACAGTACCTATGACGTCACTGATGACACGCCGCCGTCGTGACACGATTGACAAGACTTGACCTAACGGGCCCATCCTAGTTCTCGCGCAGTGCGTTTTTAGGTTTTGACCAGTGCACGCGCAGCGACCGAGGCGTTTCCTCGATTTTCGCGCGACGTGGGAATAATGGGCCGCCGGTTCCATCCTGTTTTCAAGCGCCACATGTACAGCTGGATTCGCTCCACCTCCCACGACGCCTATGGAGTTATGGCCACGATCTCATGTTAATTCTTATGGTATAAATAGAGGGCTTCCTCATTTTTACTCTTTTACACCTCCTACTGCTCATCTTGTTCGCGCATCCTCTCCTTCTTCCTGCATCCTTCCCTCAGAAGCTTCAAACGCCATGGGTAAAAAGAAGGGTGCTAGTGCTTCGGACGCGGCCAAAGTTAGCCGTGATTGGAGTGCCTCCGCCATTTCCAACCGCGACATCAACAAACTGCGGGCCCTTGGATTCATCTCCGCGTCTGAGGACGATATTCGCCTTCCAGGTGCAGTTTCTCGCCCAAAGCCCCAAAGGGCTTCACCGTCATGTTCACTGCTTTTTTGTTCCGTGGCCTTTCTCTTCCAGCGCACGAATTCCTTCGCTCTCTTCTTTTCTTCTACGGGATTCAGCTCGCGGTGACCCCAAACTCCATCCTCCACCTTTCTATCTTCATCACTGTCTGCGAAGCCTTCCTTGGCATTGACCCTCACTGGGGTCTCTGGAGGAAGATCTTCTACGTGAAGCACCATAATGATAGCAACGGCCCCCCCGTCGTCGGTGGCGTTGGCTTTGTTGTCAGGAAGGAGGTCGACTACTTTGATTATCCAATGAAGGAGTCCGTCCAAGGCTGGCGCAACAAGTGGTTTTACCTGCGAGACCCTTCGGTGCCTGGGCGACGCTCAAACCTTCCTCCCTTTGAAGATAGACTGATAGCTAAGCCGAAGAAATCTTGGCAAAACACCCTTTCTCCCGAAGAGAGATTGACACTGACAGTCGTTCTCGACCAAATCGTCATCCTGAAAAACACGGGAGGCTTGACAATGTGCGGCACTGAGGTTGTCTCAGTGTTCCTGCAACGTCGAGTACAACCGTTGATGGCTCGCCCCCGCCAACTGTGGCTTTACACGGGCGAAGATGATGAGTCCAGAGTTAGTTGTGCCGATCTTTCGGCTGAAGACCTTCGAGACGAAGTCCGCCGCTTAACGTGCCTTAGTATGAGGGACAACATCATCCTGACATCGGCTCGTTCTCCTTATGATTCTGACCATCCTCCAACCGAGGTAATCCTTTGTTTGTTTTTTGCTGTTGTTACTCCTTTTTCTGTCGTATCTCACAAATCTCTTTTTCCTCGGCAGGCCCTTGCTGCTGCCCGATGCTATCCTCCTACACCCGAAAGCGGTGTGGTACTAGAGGATGATGACGAAGATTCCGATGGAACCGAGGATGCCCAACACGCCCTTGAGGACAGCGATGTCCAAGAGGAAGAGGCTACTGAAGACGACGCCTTCACCAGGAGTAGGCGTCGGAAGCAAGTACATGATGAATTTATCACCACGGCTGAATCAAGTCCTAGCGGAGGAGATAATGATGCCGATGAAGCTGCCGCGCCTCCTACCATCAAGATGAGTTCAACAAGCTTCTTTGCAGGCGAAGATGACCTTGACCTGTGAGTGTCTTATACTCCTTTCTTGATTTACTTTGTATCATCTTGCACGCTAACTGTGCACTGTATTTAAGTAGCTCTGATGATGATGATGATGAAGTCCCTCTTGCGAAGAGGGCCAAATTTGTCTCTGGGAAAGCTGCATCGGCCAAGGAATCTAATCCTTCTCCCGCGAAATCGTCGCCTCCCTCGCGAACGGTTGTAGAGAAGGTTCCAGTGTTGAAAGTTATTCCTCCTAGCGACATTCCTACTTCATCGGCTGGTCGCGACCATGTAAGTATCCAACCTGCTTCACTTTACCGAGTTTTTTATCGACTGAATCCTTATGATCTTATTTTGCCGCAGCCAATTTATGCCACAGTCGATGCTGTGGTGGAGTTTGCCAAAGAGTTCACTCGACTAGAGACCGAGAACTCCCAACTTCGAAAGACTATCAGATCTTCGGCTGATCAGGTGCTTGAGGCCAACAAGCTTGCCACCGACGCCAAGAACGAGAACGTCTCGCTGAAGGAGGAGGTGAAGAAGCTGAGGCAGCGGCTGAAGGATGAACAGGATGCCAGGCGCGCAGCAGCGGCCGCAATCGACAAAAAGGAAGGCGCTCTTCGCGAGTCCATCAAGGATTTATTAGGTAAAATCCATAGTTCATCGTTTTCCGTCTTGGTGTTTCTATTATTGATTACTGATCTGTCTTCCTTTCAGATGCTGCCGACTTAACCGTCACCCGACGTCATCAGCTTCGGGAGGACTCTACAGCCGATGCCTTGTCACTTGCTGCCGAGTCTAATGTCCAAGTCCTTGGTCTTTTGAAAAAGGCCAAAGGAGCGCTGCCGAGGTTATACTCGATGATCTTCCCGAAGATGAAGGAGGACAAGACTCTCGACGAGATGGCGGCTTCTTTCCTCGTTGACCCCTCCGAGCCTGTGGAGGTATTGAAACGCCGTAGCCGTTTATTTGGGGCGGTTCTTACTTTCCAATTGCTCATGGGCCATGGGATGGGGTCAGAATTGGAGGAGTTGTCCAAGGCGTTGCCTGTTGATAACGACAATCATTTAGTCAACCTTGAGCCTTACAAGCAATCGGCAGTAACTTGCGCCAATCAACTTCTGACGCTGGTAGATGAAGCACAAGCCAAGCCTGCTCCCGAATCTGCCCCTGGCTCATCATCAGCGAATCCTTGAACTTTTCATTTGACTTGTTGTAAATAAGATCAGTCGTAACTTCGTCGTAGTCCAATTTTATTTCGGCTCTGTTGCCAATTTGAACATGCTTTTGAATGTATCACATATGCCCAGCGCTCCCGATGGGATTTTTACTTTGATGCTAGTCTGAATTAAGGATTGCACTGCAGATTCCTCCGTCTTCTTCTCGTGCTGAGCTTTTTCCGAACCCTTCAAGTAATGATGAGTCAAGCCTCGTTCGCCGCTTGCGTGACCAAGTGTCTAGTTTAGACAGAGATATCACTTCTCTTCATGCGATGGCGGCCTTGGTGAAGAAAAAGGGGGAGATAGCGACAGCTATCGAACAGTACGCTCTTGATGGCCTCCATATTGCTACCGAAAGTTTGGGCTGTAAGTATTAGCTCATGCTCTGCTTTCCGCAATAGTTTGAATATTCCCTTAACTGGTTCTTATTCCTTTCCAGTCGTAGCTTCAGATGTGGCTGAGGAGAACAAAAGGATCCATGAAGAGGTCGAGGCGATGACTGACGTAGCGCACCCGAAACATGATTTATGGTTGCATCGTCCGAAGGCCGTTATCATGGCGAAGTTTAAATATCGGGTGGAAAAGGTGCATTATTACTTTGATAAATTCCACGCTCATCTCACGATGGTTTGGAACACTCTGTTCCCTCTGGACCAAGCACCCGAAACTTTGTCTGCCTTGTTCACCCGATTCAAGTCTCCCGAAAGGATTCGGCAGCTGGTGCGGAAGGAACTCCTGGCTGGTGCGGAGCTTGCTTTTGCTTCAATATTGGCATGTCATCCATCTCTAGACTTGGGAGCCGTAGCAAACACCGAGAGGAGCTTAGGCCAGTATTATGATGCCGCTAGAGGTCCTGCATACACCATTGTTTCTCGGATGGAGTCGTGCCTTGAGAAGGATCTGAAGGCCCATTGGGACCGGGGAGCTCGACTATGAATGTAATAGCCTTATTTCCTGCATAAGATTGTTTTGTATAAACTTATTGCGTACGTTGCACGCTATGTTAATTCGATTGATATTTTATTTGTCGAGGGCGGCTGAGTGATCAATTCAACCTGCTCTCCTGACGACTTCGTTGGATTATGCAATGTTATTGCGAAGCCTTTATGTAAGTTTTGTAAGAGCAAGACCCGTCGACTTAGTCGAGGGAATTAGACGCTTGGTATCGTCACGTGGTGCACCGGTTTGAGCCTTATTTTGTAACCATCGACTGCAGCACTCGCGTATTTTCTCGAGGCTTGGATTGGTTGTGTTTTTTTTGTGTGTCACTAATCTTAGCTCCCGTTGAGAGTATTTAATTAATGACACTGCGTGTTTTCTGGGCCAGCGCTCCCGATGGGAGTAAGAGCCGAAGGTAGGGGCCGCAGTCGACCTGTTCAGGTGGTAGGGCCTGAATTGAAGAAAGGAGGCAGAAAACCTGATTAAAACATTATTTCATAAGGAAAAGCAACCTTAAAGGCTATTAAATAATAAAAAGCGATCACGTCCTATGTATGGAACCGTCGCAGGTGTGCAATATTCCATGGATTTCCGACATCTTTTCCCGAAGTTGGATTCTTGAGCCTGTACGCTCCTCCTGGTATCACTTCGGTGACGATGTAAGGTCCTTCCCATGGAGACTCGAGTTTCGAGGGCCTTTTTTGTTTCAGCCGAAGTACCATGTCTCCAACACTAAAGCATCGGTTGCGTATTCGTCGGATGTGATAGTTTCTCGCGCCGGTATCTTGTGGTTCGGCTAAAGCAATGTCTCGAGCTTCGTCTAGTAGGTCTACGGCATCTGCGGTGCGATGTTGGAAGAGGGTTCTGTATGCCGTCACTCGAGGTGCTTCGAATCTAACGTCACCGCGTGGATCGCTTCGGCTCCATGTACCAGAAAGAATGGGGTGTACTGCGTCGACCTGTTAGGTGTGGTACGCAAACTCCAAAGTACTGATGGTAACTCTTCGACCCAAGCCCCCTCCGCGCCTGTAAGACGTTTCTTGAGACCGTCCCCTATTAGACCGTTGATCCTTTCCACCTGACCGTTTGTTTGCGGGTGGGCTACTGATGCGAATCTCAGCTTTATTCCCCTGTCGTCACAAAATTCTCGGAATTCTTTGGAGTCAAAGTTAGTTCCATTATCTGTGATGATACTGTGGGGCACGCCGAATCGACATGTTATTTCCTTGAAGAATTGGACTGCTGTTTTTGCTTTTTGGTTTCGTACTGGTACTGCCTCGATCCACTTTGTGAATTTGTCGACCGCGACTAATAAGTACGTGTGTCCTCCAGGTGATGATCTCGGCAGCGGTCCAACTTGATCGAGTCCCCATTGGGCGAACGGCCATGCCAAGGGTATCGTCATTAGGTCTGTCGCAGGGGCGTGCGGTTTTGGGGAAAACCGTTGGCAAGGGTCGCATTTCATGACCAGATCTCGGGCATCCGACGCCGCCGTTGGCCAATAGAATCCTGCCCTGAAGGCTTTTGCTACGAGAGCCCTACTTCCCGCGTGATGCCCGCACGTACCCTCGTGTATCTCACGCAGTAGTGCTCTTCCATCGTCAATGGCAATGCACCTTTGGAAGATACCAGAAATGCTGCGTTTGTAGAGTTCCCCATTTACTATGGTGAAAGCTTTCGATCGGCTGATGATTCGTTTTGCTTCTACTGGGTCCGCCGGCAGTTCCTGCTTTGTTAGATACGCCAGGAACGGTTTGGTCCATAGTGGCTCAAGGAGGAGGACTTGTTCGGCAGGGAGAGTTGGAGCTTCGTCGGCAACTTGCTGCAGGTTTGCCTCTGCTTCCTCAGTCGATGGTTTTAGAGGTGCCGGCGCCTTCTCTTTTATTGATCGCTGAGTGATCACCTCGTAAAATACTCCGTCTGGGATGGGAGAGCACATGGAGCCGATGTTTGCTAAGGTGTCGGCTTCCTCGTTGCTGGCTCTGCCGATATGTTTGAGCTCACATCCCTCGAATTTGGCTTCCATATTTTGATACAGCAGCCGATAGGCGATCATGTTGTCGCTAACCGCGTCGCACAGATTCATCGACTGTTGTACTACCAAGTTTGAGTCTCCGTAGATTTCCAGGCGAGTCGCCCCACACGCCTTTGCCATCTTCATTCCGTGCAGCAGTGCTTCGTATTCTGCTTCATTGTTTGTCGGCAGAGAGAAGTTCATACGTAGTATATACTTCATCTTATCTCCCTGTGGTGATATCAGCACCACTCCTGCTGCTGCGCCTGTGCTTCGTTTCGACCCGTCGAAATACATTATCCACGATTCCGACATGTTGGGTGCCGCTGGTGTCTGGGATTGAATCCAGTCTGCCACAAAGTCTGGGAGGATTTGGGATTTTATAGCTGTCCGGTTAACGTAAGTTATGTCGTGAGGTGCTATCTCGATAGCCCATTGGGACACTCGACCTGTGGCCTCTGGATTGGTTATTATGTTTTTCAACGGCGCTTCGCTCACGACGACAATCGGATGCTCTGTGAAGTAGTGCCGTATCTTGCGGGCTGACCTCCATACTGCGTATGCTAGCTTCTGATGATGAGGGTACCTCTGTCTTGCGGGTGTGAGTACTTCACTGAGATAGTAAACGGGCCTCTGCACGCCATGAACTCTCCCTGTTTCTTCTCGTTCGACGACCAAAACGCTGCTAAAGACTTGGGCTGTCGCAGCTATATACATGAGCAGTGTTTCTTTCTCACGGGGGGTTACAAGGACTGGGGATGTCGACAAGATTTTCTTCAGGTTGTCGAAGGATTCCTGTGCCTCCTTTGTCCACTCGAACTTTTCAGACTTTTTCATCAAATTGTAGAAAGGCAAAGCTTTTTCTCCCAGCTTGGCGATGAACCTGCTGAGCGCTGCTAAACGTCCTGCCAATTGCTGCACTTGGTGCAGATTCTTTGGTGGCTCCATGTCGAGAATAGCTTTGATTTTCAAAGGGTTGGCTTCGATCCCCCGGGCCGAGATGAAGTATCCTAGCACTTGCCCCCCTGGTACTCCGAAGAAGCATTTTTTGGGATTCAACTTGATCTTATACCTGTCTAAGTTATCAAAGGTCTCCCGCAGATCGTCGACGAGGGTGGCAGTGTGCTTCGTTTTTACCACGATATCGTCAATATAGACTTCGATGTTTCGCCCGATCTGCTCTCCAAGGCAAGCTTGCATGCAACGTTGGTAAGTTGCTCCCGCATTTTTCAACCCGAAGGTCATGACGTTGTAGCAGAAAACGCCGTGTGGGGTGATGAACGCGGTTAGCTCCTGATCTTCTTTCTTCAATTTGATCTGGTTATACCCAGAGTAGGCATCGAGGAAGGAGAGGCGGTCGCATCCGGCTGTGGAATCGACTATCTGGTCAATTCTAGGCAGCGGGAAGTGGTCTTTTGGACCGTGTTTGTTGAGGCCGGTGTAATCGATACACATGCACAGAGCGGTGGTGTCCTTTTTGGGTACCATGACAGGGTTAGCCACCCACTCTGATTCCTTGATCTCTCGGATAAATCCTGCTTTACGGAGTCGATTGATTTCCTCGCCGATTGCTCTCCTCTTCGGTTCGGAAAACCGACGTGTGACGCCCCGGAACCGGTACCATGAGGATCCCAGCGATTCCGCCGAAATCCGCACGATATCGATTCAGAGACGCCCTCCGACACGACGTGCGCGACGAATCACACACATGATGCCAGAGGAATTAACACGAGCGGTAACATTACAACAGGATTACAATAGAGCCCACAAGATACATATATACAACAACGACTCCAACGAGTCAAGATACAAATATACAATGCAAAGATCCGAAACATACAGAAGATCAAATACGTCCGAGTACGGACAAGATACAAATTGGACTAAGAGTCCTGAAGATAACCAGTGACGTCCATAACCCTGCCCAGGCCAAGCCGGAAGGGTAACCTTGCTAACGTCGTCATCTCGTACCTGTCAAAGTCGGGCCATCGGTTGCCGACAAAAGGGAGGAAGCAAAAGAGAAAGAGGAAAGGCGAGAGTAAGTACCAAGGAACGAACTCCGGCACGTACTTAGCGAGACTAGAAATGGCTATGCTCGCCGGGCGAATATATATATCGCCTGGGGCTATATGGTAGGTTTAGCGGCAGCAAAACTATAACCAATAGAGACACGCTACAACATCCGTCTACTCAGAGAAGATAAGAGAGCGCACAAGTTAACAGATAAATACTACACAAACATAACCCAGCCGATTACACATATCCACTCCAACAAAGCGAAGAGGCAGTGTAAAAGGCTCTCAACGGTGGACAAGTTTTATTAGGTATCGGTTGTAGTAATGCTATATTAGTACGCAAGTTATTATCAAATTATTAGCAACAAGATAGCGGTGAAAGTTGTTCTATGATCAAGCCATACAATTCCAAGTCGTCCATAACCGCGGACACGGCTTATCGATAAGATGTACACCCTGCAGGGGTTGCCCAAATGTAACCATACGCATGCTCAAACCCACTTACTACAGGTGGAGTCTCACATCAAGACCGTTCCCAATGCAAGAGAAAGTTTAATGGGAGCCACCCAACTAAGCTACCCGTGACGAAGTTCGGCCGTACTCCGATACGGACCCAGAGGTTGCGATGGCGTCCAAGGCGGGCACTAACGACCGGCCAAGGATAAGTCGGCATGCAATATGAGTACAGTACAGAATAAAAACACCCGAAGGCAACAGGAAGTAAATCGTGCATCGTGCATATGAGCAAATAAAACCAAGGTTGTGGCACCCAATTAAACAGACTCGAGGAAAGGTAGTCCTAGGGAACATTAGCAAGTCAATCTCGGAACAGATAACAAGAACTCGAGTCCTAGGGAACATTAGCAAGTCAAAGTTCCGATGCTTTCGCAAAGGAGCTCATAGATGCCTCTGCTTACAATTTTAGTTGTTAACAATTAAGTAAATCATGTGTATCTCCAACAACTGATATAACATGTGATAACCTCCCAACAACCCAACATATCCCGATAACAGATCGAGATAAACAACAGAGCCTAACCACGCCTACGACTCGCAAGGCTCAAACATCAAGCAACGGCTATGGGTAACGAATGATACATATAGGATTATTAGGGTAAACAAGTGGAATAGGATACGTGACTCGATAAAGAATCGCAACATAAGGATAGCAGTGAGAGGGAGAGCAAAATATAAAATAGGTGAAGGAGGTGGGCTCGCCTGTGAAAAGCTGCAGAAGAACTTGTCGTATCTCACAACACCACTTCGTGATCCTATCCGGGAAGAAGCAAATGCTGGAACAAGCAACGGATGCAAACTTACAACTACGGAAGAACAATCGGCATGATCAAGATGATATGCATGACATGCCAATTATGATGCGATGCGTCTTATCCAATTAATCGGAATCGGAACCCCGGGCAAACAATTAAGGTTGGAGTTGCATTTTCTACCGGCAAAGTTAAGGGTGGTTTAGCATAGCAAACATGGCAGGGGTGAGCTACATCAAAGTTAAATGGAACCGGGGCAACATATATATAATATCCCACACATTCCATATGTTCCATATTAGGTGATAATGCAAACTAGCACGAAATTATATGATGCATGATGCAAAAGCAAGCATGGATGGCATATTCATGATCCTTGCATTTTTCTGAACAATTTTCATATAGAACACATTTTATTTCGATATACGGTTTGCAAGATATAAATTTTGCAAGATTTGACACATATTATGCAAAAACAAAGAAGAGAGGAAAGGCAGGGCGAATTGGGCCGGACCTGCGTAGAGACGGCGGTGAATAGCGGCCTGCCGCGCGCTAGGCGGTGAAGAAGCGGGCGGGGATACGGGCCGAGGCCCAGTAGGCGCCGGATCTGGTTCAAGGATCAGAGAACAAAAAGAAAGGGCTTAAAATTAGCCAGATTCGGGATTTGAACACATGATCTGCAGATTGAGGCCAAGATAACCAACCACTGGGCTGCGGTAGCTGATGTTGATTATGAAGAGGCACACAACGTTTTAGCCCAAAACGAAGCGAAGATCTGGGACATACACATCCATGGCGGAAGGCTCTGGTCGGAGGAGGATTCGATGGTTGGGGGCGAACCAGAAGAAGCGAGATGGCGTCGGAGGTGTGGATGAACATGAGGAAGCCGGTGGTGTGCTCGGTTTGGCCGGAGGAGGACGAGGGCGGCCGGAATCGACGCCGGAGCATGGCGGCCATGGAGGAGAAACGGCGACCTTGCGCTCGATTTGCGGGGCCTTGGCTCGATTCCTTGGACGGAGATGACGAGGACGACGAGACGCATCTTCTGGTACTTTCGGATGGAAGCGGGGTGGTCTGTAGCGGCGGCGCCATGGGGAAAGAGGTGCGGTGGCGCTAGGTGGTTTCCTCACAGAGAAGAAGAAAAGAGGGGAAGTTGCTGGTGGCGGCGGCACGAGGAGGAAACGTAGAGGAGGCTAGGGTTTTGCTGCGCCTCGGATGCGGAATAAAAGGGGAGGGGGAGGTGGTGGTGCGGTGGTGGCCGTGGGTGGAGGTGACGTCGTCCACAGGGGCTCACGCCTCTCTCGTGAGAGAGAAGACGACAAGGGGAAGAGAGAAGTTAGCGAAGGGGTACCCAGGCCGTTAGTGGGCTGGGCGAGCTGGGCTTGGAGGGGATGTGCTGCTGTGGTGCTGGCTTGGGCCGCCGGAAAAGAAAGGCCAGAGAGATGGGCTGTCGGGGGAGAAAGGAAGAGGGCCAGGGAGAGAGAGAGCCCAAGGAGAGGGGAAGGTTTTGCTGATTTGAAAACTGGTTTCAAACAAGGTTCAAATTCAAAGTTGAATTCAAACAGAGATGAGAAGGAGAGAAAACAAAATAGTTTTTATTTAAAATAATTTCCATTTGATAAAATCTTGTGAATGATATGATGCATGATGCATGATGATGCATAAAAGAAAAAGCACAAGCAAATCTAATAGGTGGTTCTACCCGGGGCCGTTACACGACGCATCGACTGCTGCACTGGTTTGGCTGTCGGGTCAACGTTAAGGGCGTGCTCAGCGAGTTCCCTGGGGATACCTGGCATGTCGGATGGTTCCCATGCGAATATCTCCCAGCGCTCACGGAGGAACTCGATGAGCGCGCCTTCTTATGCGACCGTAAGATCAGCCGATATATTGACCGTTTTCTTCGGGTAAGTGGGATGTACCTGCAGCTTCTTAGCTTCCTTTGTAGCATCAAACTCGTCGGATCTAACGTTTCGGTTGTCGGCTGGTGGCTGCGTATGATCCACGGCGGCGTCGATCGCATTGAGTTCCTCCTTAGCGCCGAATTTCGAGGCGATCTTCTGGAACTCCCTGTCACAGGTGTCTGATCGGGCAAAACTCCCGTGGACGGTTATTGGGGTCCCGTTGTTGCCTGGCATCTTCAGTTTTAGGTACGGATAATGAGGTACGGCCATAAACTTGGCAAACGCCGGCCTGCCGAGGATGGCATGATACTGAGACTCCCAGTCGACAACTTCGAACTCGATCCTTTCTTTCCTGAAATTGGTGGGTGTACCGAAGACCACATCCAATGACGTTTTTCCAAGAGAATAAGCGGGTCGAGTCGGTATAATGCCATGGAACCCAGTGTCGGATTTTCTCAGCATATCGGCTGTTAAACCCATTGCTCTCATTGTGTTGGCGAACAGTAGGTTCAAGCCGCTTCCTCCATCCATGAATACTTTGCTCATGTTGTACCCTCCGATCTGCGCCTCAAGGACTAGGGCTGCATGGCCTGGTCTAGGGACAGCTTTCGGGTGGTCTGTCCTGTCGAAGGAGATACTTTGTTCTGACCAGTCGATGAATTCGGGTGTGTCGACCATAGCAACTTCTGCGTACTTCACTTCTCGCGAGAATTTCTTGATCTCCCTTTTTGAAAAGTTGGTTTTATGGATCATGTTGACCTGCCCGCGCGGTTCTGGGAATACTTCGGCTGGCACATACTCGTCCCTTTCCATTGGTTCGTACGGCTCTGGCACGTACGGCTCCGGCCGATAGCTGTAAGATCTCGCCCTCTTCTCCATTATGTGAACTCTTGATATAGCTTCGCTCCTGAGGTCATCACAGAACTGTCGAATCTCCAGGAAGTGTCGGCAGTTCCTAAACAGGTGACTGGATTTCTCCCGACCGTCCTTCGGGTCGATGTAGGAGTGGAGGTAGCATGGTGCATCGAGTTGCTCCGTGGCTGATAAGTGCGGTGAACGAGCGCGGCCATGGATCGGTTGCGCGCCTTCCTGACCCTGTTCGGATTGACGAGGGTGAGGTGCTGTACGCTCTTCTTCTCCATGATGCAAGTCCCTTCGTCTTTTCTTTCGCCCCGTTGTGAGATCGAAACTTCCTTGGCTGCCTCCATGCGCGCTTCTAGATGAGATTTCCAAAGTTGCTGCCGGGGTGTCGTCTGCCGAAACTGAGGGCCTCGAACCGGACGTGTTGGTCCTAGGGAGGCGAAGAAAGCCTCCGGAGTCGATGATGAAGTGAACACCTCCAAAGGTGGCGGTCACGTCGTCACCCGATTCTGCAGGAATCGAGTGCGGCGGCTTGAGGTGTGGTACGAACTCGAAGGATCCGCAGTGAATGGAGTCGATGATGAAGTGAACACCTCCAAAGGTGGCGGTCACGTCGTCACCCGATTCTGCAGGAATCGAGTGCGGCGGCTTGAGGTGTGGTACGAACTCGAAGGATCCGCAGTGAATCGAGTCCTTCGGATCTGGAGGTGTTGGTGACTCGAGTACGAACGCTGCAGATGTGACTGGTATTGCCGATGCCCTGCCTTGTGCCGACAGGGTTCCCACAGACGGCGCCAATTGTCGAGGGTGCTCCTCGGCAATGCCCTCCGATAGGGGCTTAGGGTTGATGGAATCCTGCAAGCTGACACGAGACATCGGTACACAGACAAGCGGGGAGAGCGATTTACCCAGGTTCGGGGCCCTCGATGAGGTAAAACCCTTACATCCTGCCTGTCTGTTCTTTGATTATGATGAAAACAGGTTACAATGGGGTGCCGAATAGTTCGGCTGTGATCTCGTCGAGATGCTAGCTGCTAGGGTAACCTAGTTCTAAGCTTCTGCTGGCTAATATTGCTAAGATTGATTGTCTCCCTCGATAGCCCCTCTCCTGGCCTTTATATAGGTGGCCAGGTCTCGAGAGGTCTAAGCGAGTACGAGTAGATTTATAGTAGATCTATCTCTAATCTTTCCTTGTTCGGCTTCTTCCGTGTCTTGTACTTCAAGTAATCTTCCGCCGCACCGTCCTAGTGGCCCATCTTGCCATCGGGTACCTTCATGGGCCTCCAGTTGGACCGTATAGGGTAGAGCAACATTGGTTACCCGAAGGGTAATGCCCACGTCAGTAATTCTTATGGTAATTCTTACAACAATAGTAGAAGTGTACCCTCTGGTCTTGAGGTCATGCTTAAAGAATTTATTAGTACACAAACTGCTTTTAATAAATCTGTTGAAGAAAAGCTTGGTAAAATTGATATTCTTGCTTCTAAGGTTGATAGTCTTGCTGTTGATGTTGATCTTTTAAAATTGAAAGTTATGCCTAATAAAGATAAAGATATTAAGTCATTTGCTACAGCAAACGCCATCCAAGTTCGAATTAATGAAAATATTAGATTGATGGCTGAATTGCACGCTAGGTGGGAAAGAGAAGAAAAAGAAGAAAAATTTGCTAAAGAGAATAATGTAGCTAAAGTTTGGACTATTACCACCACTAGTAATGATGGTGATTCACATGTTGCTAAACCTCCTACTATCAATGGTAAAATAATTGGTGTTGGCAATGTTTCTACTCCTAATGCAAAGCGTGCAAAACTGCCTGAAACTGCTAAAACTGCTGAAACTGTTTGTGATAAAACTGCTGAAATTTTTCAAAATATTGGGGACAATGATCCCATTGCTGTAGATTATAATGGTTTAGATTTTGATGATTGTCATATCTCTGAAGTTATTAAGTTCTTACAAAAACTTGCTAGAAGTCCTAATGCTAGTGCTATAAATTTGGCCTTTACAAAACATATTACAAATGCTCTCATTAAAGCTAGAGAAGAGAAATTAAAACTTGAAGCTTCTATTCCTAGGAAGTTGGAAGATGGTTGGGAGCCCATCATTAAGATGAAGGTCAATGATTTTGATTGTAATGCTTTATGTGATCTTGGTGCAAGTATTTCTGTTATGCCTAAGAAAATCTATAATATGCTTGACTTGCCACCATTGAAAAATTGTTGTTTGGATGTTAATCTCGCTGATAATTCTACAAAGAAACCTTTGGGGAGAATTGATAATGTTCGCATTACTGTTAACAATAACCTTGTCCCCGTTGATTTTGTTGTCTTGGATATTAAATGCAATGCATCTTGTCCCATTATTTTGGGAAGACCTTTTCTTCGAACTGTTGGTGCTATTATTGATATGAAGGAAGGGAATATTAAGTATCAATTTCCTCTTAAGAAAGGTATGGAACACTTCCATAGAAAGAGAATGAAGTTACCTTTTCATTCTATTATTAGAAAAAATTATGATGTTGATGCTTCATCTCTCGATAATACTTGATTCACACTTTCTGCGCCTAGCTGAAAGGCGTTAAAGAAAAGCAATTCTTGGGAGATAACCCATATATGTTTTTATTACTGTTTTGTTGAGTCTTGGAAGTTGTTACTACTATAGCAACCTCTCCTTATCTTTATTTTATTGCATTGTTGTGCCAAGTAAAGTCTTTGATAGTAGGGTTGATACTAGATTTGGATTACTGCGCAGAAACAGATTTCTTACTGTCACGAAATTGAGCAGCCCCGTCTGTAGGTAACTCAGAAAACTATGCCAATTTACGTGCGTGATCCTCAGATATGTACGCAACTTTCATTCAATTTGAGCTTTTTCATCTGAGCAAGTTAAGTGCCCCTGAAAAATTCGTCTTTACGGACTGTTCTGTTTTGACAGATTCTGCCTTTTATTTCGCATTGCCTGTTTTGCTATGTTTGATGGATTTCTTTGTTCCATTAACTTTCAGTAGCTTTGTGCAATGTCCAGAAGTGTTAAGAATGATTATGTCACCCCTGAACATGTGAATTTTTGATTATGCACTAACCCTCTAATGAGTTTGTTTTGAGTTTGGTGTGGAGGAAGTTTTCAAGGATCAAGAGAGGAGGATGATACAATATGATCAAGAAGAGTGAAAAGTCTAAGCTTGGGGATGCACACGTGGTTCATCCCTGCATATTTCAAGAAGACTCAAGCATCTAAGCTTGGGGATGCCCAAGGCATCCCCTTCTTCATCGACAACTTATCAGGTCACCTCTAGTGAAACTATATTTTTATTCAGTCACATCTTATGTGCTTTACTTGGAGCGTCCGTTTGTTTTTGTGTTTTGTTTTTGTTTGAATAAACTCGGATCCTAGCATTCTTTGTATGGGAGAGAGACACGCTCCGCTGTTTCATATGAACACTGGTGTTCTTAGCATTTACTTTTAATGTTCATGGCGAAGGTTGAAACTGCTTCGTTCATTGTTATATGGTTGGAAACAGAAAATGCTTCATGTGGTAATTGGTATATTGTCTTGAATAATTTGATACTTGGCAATTGTTGTGCTCAAATAGATCATGTTTAAGCTCTTTCATCATGTACTTTGTACCTATTAATGAAGAACTACTATAGAGCTTGTTGAAGTTTGGTTTGCATGATTGGTCTCTCTAGAGTCTAGATATTTTCTGGTGAAGTGTTTGAACAACAAGGAAGACAGTGTAGAGTCTTATAATGCTTGCAATATGTTCTTATGTAAGTTTTGCTGTACCGGTTCATACTTGTGTTTGCTTCAAACAACCTTGCCAGCCAAAGCCTTGTACTTAGAGGAATTACTTCTCGTGCATCCAAATCCTTGAGCCAAAAACTATGCCATTTGTGTCCACCATACCTACCTACCATGTGGTATTTCTCTGCCATTCCAAAATAAATTACTTGAGTGCTACCTTTAAAATTTCATTCCTTGTCTTTGCAATACATAGCTCATGGGAAAATAGCCTTAAAAACTATTGTGGTATTGAATATGTTGCTATGTATCTTATTTAATCCTTTGTTTACAGCAAGCCGGTGAGATTGACAACCTCACTGTTACGTCAGGGCAAAGTATTTTGATTGTGTTGTGCAGGTTCCACGTTGGCGCCGGAATCCCTGGTGTTGCGCCACACTACACTCCTCCGCCAACAACCTTCACGTGGCATTCATCTCCTACTGGTTCGACAACCTTGGTTTCATACTGAGGGAAACTTGCTGCTATACGCATCACACCTTCCACTTGGGGTTCCCAACGGACGTGTGCTTCACGCGTTATCAAGCTAAATTTCTGGCGCCGTTGCCGGGGAGATCAAGACACGCTGCAAGGGGAGTCTCTCACATCCAATCTCTTTACTTTGTTATTGTCTTGCTTTACTTTACTTTATTTACTGTTTTGTTTGTTTTCTCTATATCAAAAACACAAAAAAAATTAGTTGCTTTATTTTACTTACTGTCTTGTTTGCGTTCTCTATATTAAAAACACAAAAAAATTAGTTACTAGTTTTACTCTACTTTATTTAGTTTGCTTTACTTGTTTTTATTACTGCTAAAATGGGTACTCATGAGAATACTAAGTTGTGTGACTTCACTAGCACAAATAATAATGATTTCCTATGCACACCTATTGCTCCACCTGCTACTACAGCAGAATTCTATGAAATTAAACCTCCTTTACTAAATCTTGTTATGAGAGAGCAATTTTCTGGTGTTAGTTCTGATGATGCTGCTGCCCATCTTAATAATTTTGTTGAACTTTGTGAAATGCAAAAGTATAAGGATGTAGATGGAGACATTATAAAACTGAAATTGTTTCCTTTCTCCTTAAGGGGAAGAGCTAAAGATTGGTTGCTATCTTTGCCTAAGAATAGTATTGATCCATGGACTAAATGTAAAGATGCTTTCATTGGTAGATATTATCCTCCTGCTAAAATTATATCTTTGAGAAGTAGCATAATGAATTTTAAGCAATTGGATAATGAACATGTTGCCCAAGCATGGGAAAGAATGAAATCTTTGGTAAAGAATTGCCCTACCCATGGACTAACTACTTGGATGATCATCCAAACCTTTTATGCAGGACTGAATTTTTCTTCGCAGAACCTATTGGATTCAGCTGCTGGAGGTACTTTTATGTCCATTACTTTGGGGGCAGCAACAAATCTTCTTGATAATATGATGATTAATTACTCTGAATGGCACACGGAAAGGACTCCACAAGGTAAGAAGGTAAATTCTGTTGAAGAAACCTCCTCCTTGAGTGATAAGATTGATGCTATTATGTCTATGCTTGTGAATGGTAGATCTAATGTTGATCCAAATAATGTTCCTTTGGCTTCATTGGTTCTCAAGAAGAGAATGTTGATGTGAACTTCATTAAAAGTAATAATTTCAACAACAATGCTTATAGGAATAATTCTGGTAACAACTATAGGCCATATCCTTCTAATAATAGTAATGGTTATGGTAATTCTTATGGTAATTCTTACAACAATAGTAGAAGTGTACCCTCTGGTCTTGAGGTCATGCTTAAAGAATTTATTAGTACACAAATTGCTTTTAATAAATCTGTTGAAGAAAAGCTTGGTAAAATTGATATTCTTGCTTCTAAGGTTGATAGTCCTGTTGTTGATGTTGATCTTTTAAAATTGAAAGTTATGCCTAATAAAGATAAAGATATTAAGTCATTTGCTACAGCAAACGCCATCCAAGTTCGAATTAATGAAAATATTAGATTGATGGCTGAATTGCACGCTAGGTGGGAAAGAGAAGAAAAAGAAGAAAAATTTGCTAAAGAGAATAATGTAGCTAAAGTTTGGACTATTACCACCACTAGTAATGATGGTGATTCACATGTTGCTAAACCTCCTACTATCAATGGTAAAATAATTGGTGTTGGCAATGTTTCTACTCCTAATGCAAAGCGTGCAAAAGCTGAAAGCTGCTAAAGCTATTTAAACTGTTTGTGATAAAACTGCTGAAATTTTTCAAAATATTGGGGACAATGATCCCATTGCTGTAGATTATAATGGTTTAGATTTTGATGATTGTCATATCTCTGAAGTTATTAAGTTCTTACAAAAACTTGCTAGAAGTCCTAATGCTAGTGCTATAAATTTGGCCTTTACAAAACATATTACAAATGCTCTCATTAAAGCTAGAGAAGAGAAATTAAAACTTGAAGCTTCTATTCCTAGGAAGTTGGAAGATGGTTGGGAGCCCATCATTAAGATGAAGGTCAATGATTTTGATTGTAATGCATTATGTGATCTTGGTGCAAGTATTTCTGTTATGCCTAAGAAAATCTATAATATGTTTGACTTGCCACCATTGAAAAATTGTTATTTGGATGTTAATCTCGCTGATAATTCTACAAAGAAACCTTTGGGGAGGATTGATAATGTTCGCATTACTGTTAACAATAACCTTGTCCCCGTTGATTTTCTTGTCTTGGATATTAAATGCAATGCATCTTGTCCCATTATTTTGGGAAGACCTTTTCTTCGAACTGTTGGTGCTATTATTGATATGAAGGAAGGGAATATTAAGTATCAATTTCCTCTTAAGAAAGGTATGGAACACTTCCCTAGAAAGAGAATGAAGTTACCTTTTCATTCTATTATTAGAACAAATTATGATGTTGATGCTTCATCTCTCGATAATACTTGATTCACACTTTCTGCGCCTAGCTGAAAGGCGTTAAAGAAAAGCAATTCTTGGGAGATAACCCATGTATGTTTTTATTACTGTTTTGTTGAGTCTTGGAAGTTGTTACTACTGTAGCAACCTCTCCTTATCTTTATTTTATTGCATTGTTGTGCCAAGTAAAGTCTTTGATAGTAGGGTTGATACTAGATTTGGATTACTGCGCAGAAACAGATTTCTTACTGTCACGAAATTGAGCAGGCCCGTCTGTAGGTAACTCAGAAAACTATGCCAATTTACGTGCGTCATCCTCAGATATGTACGCAACTTTCATTCAATTTGAGCTTTTTCATCTGAGCAAGTTAAGTGCCCCAGAAAAATTCGTCTTTACGGACTGTTCTGTTTTGACAGATTCTGCCTTTTATTTCGCATTGCCTGTTTTGCTATGTTTGATGGATTTCTTTCTTCCATTAACTTTCAGTAGCTTTGTGCAATGTCCAGAAGTGTTAAGAATGATTATGTCACCCCTGAACATGTGAATTTTTGATTATGCACTAACCCTCTAATGAGTTTGTTTTGAGTTTGGTGTGGAGGAAGTTTTCAAGGATCAAGAGAGGAGGATGATACAATATGATCAAGAAGAGTGAAAAGTCTAAGCTTGGGGATGCCCACGTGGTTCATCCCTGCATATTTCAAGAAGACTCAAGCATCTAAGCTTGGGGATGCCCAAGGCATCCCCTTCTTCATCGACAACTTATCAGGTCACCTCTAGTGAAACTATATTTTTATTCAGTCACATCTTATGTGCTTTACTTGGAGCGTCCGTTTGTTTTTGTGTTTTGTTTTTGTTTGAATAAACTCGGATCCTAGCATTCTTTGTATGGGAGAGAGACACGCTCCGCTGTTTCATATGAACACTGGTGTTCTTAGCATTTACTTTTAATGTTCATGGCGAAGGTTGAAACTGCTTCGTTCATTGTTATATGGTTGGAAACAGAAAATGCTTCAAGTGGTAATTGGTATATTGTCTTGAATAATTTGATACTTGGCAATTGTTGTGCTCAAATAGATCATGTTTAAGCTCTTGCATCATGTACTTTGTACCTATTAATGAAGAACTACCATAGAGCTTGTTGAAGTTTGGTTTGCATGATTGGTCTCTCTAGAGTCTAGATATTTTCTGGTGAAGTGTTTGAACAACAAGGAAGACAGTGTAGAGTCTTATAATGCTTGCAATATGTTCTTATGTAAGTTTTGCTGTACCGGTTCATACTTGTGTTTGCTTCAAACAACCTTGCCAGCCAAAGCCTTGTACTTAGAGGAATTACTTCTCGTGCATCCAAATCCTTGAGCCAAAAACTATGCCATTTGTGTCCACCATACCTACCTACCATGTGGTATTTCTCTGCCATTCCAAAGTAAATTACTTGAGTGCTACCTTTAAAATTTCATTCCTTGTCTTTGCAATACATAGCTCATGGGAAAATAGCCTTAAAAACTATTGTGGTATTGAATATGTTGCTATGTATCTTATTTAATCCTTTGTTTACAGCAAGCCGGTGAGATTGAAAACCTCACTGTTATGTCAGGGCAAAGTATTTTGATTGTGTTGTGCAGGTTCCACGTTGGCGCCGGAATCCCTGGTGTTGCGCCACACTACACTCCTCCGCCAACAACCTTCACGTGGCCTTCATCTCCTACTGGTTCGACAACCTTGGTTTCATACTGAGGGAAACTTGCTGCTATACGCATCACACCTTCCACTTGGGGTTCCCAACGGACGTGTGCTTCACGCGTTATCAAGCTAAATTTCTGGCGCCGTTGCCGGGGAGATCAAGACACGCTGCAAGGGGAGTCTCTCACATCCAATCTCTTTACTTTGTTATTGTCTTGCTTTACTTTACTTTATTTACTGTTTTGTTTGTTTTCTCTATATTAAAAACACAAAAAAATTAGTTGCTTTATTTTATTTACTGTCTTGTTTGCGTTCTCTATATTAAAAACACAAAAAAATTAGTTACTAGTTTTACTCTACTTTATTTAGTTTGCTTTACTTGTTTTTATTACTGCTAAAATGGGTACTCATGAGAATACTAAGTTGTGTGACTTCACTAGCACAAATAATAATGATTTCCTATGCACACCTATTGCTCCACCTGCTACTACAGCAGAATTCTATGAAATTAAACCTCCTTTACTAAATCTTGTTATGAGAGAGCAATTTTCTGGTGTTAGTTCTGATGATGCTGCTGCCCATCTTAATAATTTTGTTGAACTTTGTGAAATGCAAAAGTATAAGGATGTAGATGGAGACATTATAAAACTGAAATTGTTTCCTTTCTCCTTAAGGGGAAGAGCTAAAGATTGGTTGCTATCTTTGCGTAAGAATAGTATTGATCCATGGACTAAATGTAAAGATGCTTTCATTGGTAGATATTATCCTCCTGCTAAAATTATATCTTTGAGAAGTAGCATAATGAATTTTAAGCAATTGGATAATGAACATGTTGCCCAAGCATGGGAAAGAATGAAATCTTTGGTAAAGAATTGCCCTACCCATGGACTAACTACTTGGATGATCATCCAAACCTTTTTTGCAGGACTGAATTTTTCTTCGCAGAACCTATTGGATTCAGCTGCTGGAGGTACTTTTATGTCCATTACTTTGGGGGCAACAACAAATCTTCTTGATAATATGATGATTAATTACTCTGAATGGCACACGGAAAGGACTCCACAAGGTAAGAAGGTAAATTCTTTTGAAGAAACCTCCTCCTTGAGTGATAAGATTGATGCTATTATGTCTATGCTTGTGAATGGTAGATCTAATGTTGATCCAAATAATGTTCCTTTGGCTTCATTGGTTCTCAAGAAGAGAATGTTGATGTGAACTTCATTAAAAGTAATAATTTCAACAACAATGCTTATAGGAATAATTCTGGTAACAACTATAGGCCATATCCTTCTAATAATAGTAATGGTTATGGTAATTCTTATGGTAATTCTTACAACAATAGTAGAAGTGTACCCTCTGGTCTTGAGGTCATGCTTAAAGAATTTTTTAGTACACAAATTGCTTTTAATAAATCTGTTGAAGAAAAGCTTGGTAAAATTGATATTCTTGCTTCTAAGGTTGATAGTCCTGCTGTTGATGTTGATCTTTTAAAATTGAAAGTTATGCCTAATAAACATAAAGATATTAAGTCATTTGCTACAGAAAACGCCATCCAAGTTCGAATTAATGAAAATATTAGATTGATGGCTGAATTGCATGCTAGGTGGGAAAGAGAAGAAAAAGAAGAGAAAATTGCTAAAGAGAATAATGTAGCTAAAGTTTGGACTATTACCACCACTAGTAATGATGGTGATTCACATGTTGCTAAACCTCCTACTATCAATGGTAAAATAATTGGTGTTGGCAATGTTTCTACTCCTAATGCAAAGCGTGCAAAACTGCACACTCGCTGAAATCTAAAGCTATTTAAAGCTTGTTTGTGATAAAACTGCTGAAATTTTTCAAAATATTGGGGACAATGATCCCATTGCTGTAGATTATAATGGTTTAGATTTTGATGATTGTCATATCTCTGAAGTTATTAAGTTCTTACAAAAACTTGCTAGAAGTCCTAATGCTAGTGCTATAAATTTGGCCTTTACAAAACATATTACAAATGCTCTCATTAAAGCTAGAGAAGAGAAATTAAAACTTGAAGCTTCTATTCCTAGGAAGTTGGAAGATGGTTGGGAGCCCATCATTAAGATGAAGGTCAATGATTTTGATTGTAATGCTTTATGTGATCTTGGTGCAAGTATTTCTGTTATGCCTAAGAAAATCTATAATATGTTTGACTTGCCACCATTGAAAAATTGTTATTTGGATGTTAATCTCGCTGATAATTCTACAAAGAAACCTTTGGGGAGGATTGATAATGTTCGCATTACTGTTAACAATAACCTTGTCCCCGTTGATTTTCTTGTCTTGGATATTAAATGCAATGCATCTTGTCCCATTATTTTGGGAAGACCTTTTCTTCGAACTGTTGGTGCTATTATTGATATGAAGGAAGGGAATATTAAGTATCAATTTCCTCTTAAGAAAGGTATGGAACACTTCCCTAGAAAGAGAATGAAGTTACCTTTTCATTCTATTATTAGAACAAATTATGATGTTGATGCTTCATCTCTCGATAATACTTGATTCACACTTTCTGCGCCTAGCTGAAAGGCGTTAAAGAAAAGCAATTCTTGGGAGATAACCCATGTATGTTTTTATTACTGTTTTGTTGAGTCTTGGAAGTTGTTACTACTGTAGCAACCTCTCCTTATCTTTATTTTATTGCATTGTTGTGCCAAGTAAAGTCTTTGATAGTAGGGTTGATACTAGATTTGGATTACTGCGCAGAAACAGATTTCTTACTGTCACGAAATTGAGCAGCCCCGTCTGTAGGTAACTCAGAAAACTATGCCAATTTACGTGCGCGATCCTCAGATATGTACGCAACTTTCATTCAATTTGAGCTTTTTCATCTGAGCAAG
The DNA here is from genome assembly GCF_019359855.2 of Lolium perenne. Lineage (NCBI taxonomy): Eukaryota > Viridiplantae > Streptophyta > Magnoliopsida > Poales > Poaceae > Lolium > Lolium perenne. The sequence goes on from NC_067245.2 coordinate 146,447,706, forward strand.
TTAAGTGCCCCAGAAAAATTCGTCTTTACGGACTGTTCTGTTTTGACAGATTCTGCCTTTTATTTCGCATTGCCTGTTTTGCTATGTTTGATGGATTTCTTTGTTCCATTAACTTTCAGTAGCTTTGTGCAATGTCCAGAAGTGTTAAGAATGATTATGTCACCCCTAAACATGTGAATTTTTGATTATGCACTAACCCTCTAATGAGTTTGTTTTGAGTTTGGTGTGGAGGAAGTTTTCAAGGATCAAGAGAGGAGGATGATACAATATGATCAAGAAGAGTGAAAAGTCTAAGCTTGGGGATGCCCACGTGGTTCATCCCTGCATATTTCAAGAAGACTCAAGCATCTAAGCTTGGGGATGCCCAAGGCATCCCCTTCTTCATCGACAACTTATCAGGTCACCTCTAGTGAAACTATATTTTTATTCAGTCACATCTTATGTGCTTTACTTGGAGCGTCCGTTTGTTTTTGTTTTTTTGTTTTTGTTTGAATAAACTCGGATCCTAGCATTCTTTGTATGGGAGAGAGACACGCTCCGCTGTTTCATATGAACACTGGTGTTCTTAGCATTTACTTTTAATGTTCATGGCGAAGGTTGAAACTGCTTCGTTCATTGTTATATGGTTGGAAACAGAAAATGCTTCATGTGGTAATTGGTATATTTTCTTGAATAATTTGATACTTGGCAATTGTTGTGCTCAAATAGATCATGTTTAAGCTCTTGCATCATGTACTTTGTACCTATTAATGAAGAACTACCATAGAGCTTGTTGAAGTTTGGTTTGCATGATTGGTCTCTCTAGAGTCTAGATATTTTCTGGTGAAGTGTTTGAACAACAAGGAAGATAGTGTAGAGTCTTATAATGCTTGCAATATGTTCTTATGTAAGTTTTGCTGTACCGGTTCATACTTGTGTTTGCTTCAAACAACCTTGCTAGCCAAAGCCTTGTACTTAGAGGAATTACTTCTCGTGCATCCAAATCCTTGAGCCAAAAACTATGCCATTTGTGTCCACCATACCTACCTACCATGTGGTATTTCTCTGCCATTCCAAAGTAAATTACTTGAGTGCTACCTTTAAAATTTCATTCCTTGTCTTTGCAATACATAGCTCATGGGAAAATAGCCTTAAAAACTATTGTGGTATTGAATATGTTGCTATGTATCTCATTTCTTATAAGTTGCTTGTTGAGCGGTAACCATGTTTCTGGGGACGCCATCAACTTTTTACACCTTTGTTGAATATCATGTGAGTTGATATGCATGTTCGTCTTGTCTGAAGTAAGGGTGATTTATCATGATCAAATGGTTTGGGTATGCATATTGTTAGAGAAGAACATTGGGCCGCTAACTAAAGCCATGAATCATGGTGGAAGTTTCAGTTTGGACACTAATCCTCAATCTCTTATGAGAATATTATCTGTTGTTGAATGCTTATGCATTAAAGAGGAGTCCATTATCTGTTTTCTATGTTGTCCCGGTATGGATGTCCTTGGCTGAGATCTATAAAAAACGAGAAATCAAATGCGATTTATCTCCTTGGACCTTTGTACAGGCGGCATAGAGGTACCCCTTTGTGATACTTGGTTGAAACATATGTTATGCAATGATAATCCATGTAAATCCAAACTAATTAGGACAAGGTGCAAGCACTATTGGTATTCTATGCATGAGGCTTGCAACTTATAGGATGTCTTATACATAACGCATATGAATTATTACTACCGTTGACAAAATTGTTTCTATGTTTTCAAAATAAAAGCTCTAGCACAAAAATAGTAATCCATGCTTCCCTCTGCGAAGGGCCTTTCTTTTACTTTATGTTGAGTCAGTTTACCTACTTCTTTCTATCTTAGAAGCAAACACTTGTGTCAACTGTGTGCATTGATTCATACATACTTGCTTATTTGCATTCATCATATTACTTTCTGTTGACAATTATCCATGAGATATACATGTTGAAGTTGAAAGCAACCGCTGAAACTTATATCTTCCTTTGTGTTGCTTCAAAACTTTCTACTAAGAATTTATTGCTTTGTGAGTTAACTCCTGTGCAAGTTTTATTGATGCTTGTCTTGAAAGTACTATTCATGAAAAGTCTTTGCTATATGATTCAGTTGTTTAATCATTGTCTTTACCATTGCTTCGAATCACTTCATTCACTTCATATGCTTTACAATAGTATCGATCAAGATTATGATAGCATGTCACTTCAGAAATTATCCTTGTTATCGTTTACCTACTCGAGGGCGAGTAGGAACTAAGCTTGGGGATGCTTGATACGTCTCAAACGTATCCATAATTTCTTATGTTCCATGCTAGTTTTATGACAATACTCACATGTTTTATAAACATTTTACATCATCTATATGCATTTTCCGGCACTAACCTATTAACGAGATGCCGAAAAGCCAGTTGCTGTTTTCTGCTGTTTTTGGTTTCAGAAATTCTACAAAGGAAATATTCTCGGAATTGGACGAAATCAACGCCCAGGGTCTTATTTTTCCACGGAGCTTCCAGAAGACCGAAGAGCATACGAGGTGGGGCGACGAGGCGCCCAGACCACAGGGCCGCGCGGCCAGGGTGGGGCCCGCGCCGCCCTATGGTGTGGGGCCCTCGTGCCTCCACCGACCCTGCCCTTCCGCCTACTTAAACTCTCCTTCGCGAAATCCCTATTACTGAGAGCCACGATACGGAAATACTTCCAGAGACGCCGCCGCCAATCCCATCTCGGGGGATTCAGGAGATCGCCTCCGGCACCCTGCCGGAGAGGGGAATCATCACCAGAGGGCTCTACATCATCATGCCCGCCTCCAGATTGATGCGTGAGTAGTTCATCCCTGGACTATGGGTCCATAGCAGTAGCTAGATGGTTGTCTTCTCCTCATTGTGCTATCATGTTAAATCTTGTGAGCTTCCTATCATGATCAAGATCATCTATTTGTAATGCTACATGTTGTGTTTGTTGGGATCCGATGAATATTGAATACTATGTCAAGTTGATTATTGATACGTCTCCGACGTATCGATAATTTCTTATGTTCCATGCCACATTATTGATGATATCTACATGTTTTATGCATACTTTATGTCATATTTATGCATTTTCTAGAACTAACCTATTGACGAGATGCCGCAGTGCCAGTTCCTGTTTTCTGCTGTTTTTGGTTTCAGAAATCCTAGTAAGGAAATATTCTCGGAATCGGACGAAATCAACGCCCAGCATCCTATTTTCACACGAAGCTTCCAGAACACCCGAGAGAGGTCAGAGGGGGGCCACAGGGCCACCAGACGTGCGCCCGGCGCGGCCAGAGGGGGGGCCGCGCCGCCCTGGTGTGTGGGCCCCCAGAAGTCCACCGACCTTGCCCTTTCGCCTATTTAAAGCCTCCGTCGCGAAAACCCTGATACGTTCGACGAAACCCGCAAAAACCTTCCAGAGCCGCCGCCATCGCGAAGCCAAGATCTGGGGGACAGGAGTCTCTGTTCCGGCACGCCGCCGGGACGGGGAAGTGCCCCCGGAAGGCTTCTCCATCAACACCACCGCCATCTTCATCAACGCTGCTGTCTCCCATGAGGAGGGAGTAGTTCTCCATCGAGGTTCGGGGCTGTACCGGTAGCTATGTGGTTCATCTCTCTCCTATGTGCTTCAATACAATAATCTCATGAGCTGCCTTACATGATTGAGATTCATATGATGATGCTTGTAATCTAGATGTCATTATGCTAGTCAAGTGAGTTTTACTTATGTGATCTCCGGAGACTCCTTGTCCCACGTGTGTAAAGGTGACAGTGTGTGCACCGTGTGGGTCTCTTAGGCTATATTTCACAGAATACTTATTCACTGTTATGAAGAGCATAGTGAAGTGCTTATTTATATCTCTTTATGATTGCAATGTGTTTTGTATCACAATTTATCTATGTGCTACTCTAGTGATGTTATTAAAGTAGTTTTATTCCTCCTGCACGGTGTAATGGTGACAGTGTGTGCATCCGTGTTAGTACTTGGCGTAGGCTATGATTGTGATCTCTTGTAGATTACGAAGTTAACTATTGCTATGATGGTATTGATGTGATCTATTCCTCCTACATAGTGTGAAGGTGACAGTGTGCATGCTACGTTAGTACTTGGTTTAGTTGTGTTGATCTGTCGTGCACTCTAAGGTTATTTAAATATGAACATTGAATTGTGGAGCTTGTTAACTCCGGCATTGAGGGTTCGTGTAATCCTACGCAATGTGTTCATCATCCAACAAAAGAGTGTAGAGTATGCATTTATCTATTCTGTTATGTGATCAATGTTGAGAGTGTCCACTAGTGAAAGTATGATCCCTAGGCCTTGTTCCTAAATACTGCTATCGCTGCTTGTTTACTGTTTACTGTGTTACTACTGCTGCGTTACTACTGCTTGTTTACTGTCCTGGGCAAAGCACTTTTCTGGTGCCATTGCTACTTATTCATACCACCTGCATTTCACTATCTCTTCGCCGAACTAGTGCACCTATTAGGTGTGTTGGGGACACGTACAAGAGACTTCTTGCTTTGTGGTTGCAGGGTTGCATGAGAGGGATATCTTTGACCTCTTCCTCCCTGAGTTCGATAAACCTTGGGTGATTGATGTCTACTTCCCCCTCCTTTTCCTGTAGACAGTGTTGGGCCTCCAAGAGCAGAGGTTTGTAGAACAGCAGCAAGTTTTCCCTTAAGTGGATCACCCAAGGTTTATCGAACTCAGGGAGGAAGAGGTCAAAGATATCCCTCTCATGCAACCCTGCAACCACAAAGCAAGAAGTCTCTTGTGTCCCCAACACACCTAATAGGTGCACTAGTTCGGCGAAGAGATAGTGAAATACAGGTGGTATGAATATATAGGAGCAGTAGCAACGGTGTCTGAAAATAGCTTGCTGGCGTGTAGTTGATGGTGGTAGTATTGCAGCAGTAGTAACACAGTAAAACAGTAAACAAGCAGCGATAGCAGTATTTAGGAACAAGGCCGAGGGATTAGACTTTCACTAGTGGACACTCTCAACATTGATCACATAACAGAATAGATAAATGCATACTCTACACTTTCGTTGGATGATGAACACATTGCGTAGGATTACACGAACCCTCAATGCCGGAGTTAACAAGCTCCACAATTAATGTTCATATTTTAGTAACCTTATAGTGTAAGATAGATCAAAAGACTAAACCAAGTACTAACATAGCATGCACACTGTCACCTTCATGCATATGTAGGAGGAATAGATCACATCAATACTATCATAGCAATAATTAACTTCGCAATCTACAAGAGATCATGATCATAGCATAAACCAAGTACTAACACGGATGCACACTCTGTCACCATTACATCGTGCAGGAGGAATAGAACTACTTTAATAACATTGCTAGAGTAGCACATAGATAAATTGTGATACAAATACATTGCAATCATAAAGAGATATAAATAAGCACCTCACTATGCCATTCATCAGTGAATAAGTATTCTGTGAAATATAGCCTAAGAGACCCACAAGGTGCACACACTGTCACCTTTACACACGTGGGACAAGGAGTCTCCGGAGATCACATAAGTAAAACTCACTTGACTAGCATAATGACATCTAGATTACAAGCATCATCATATGAATCTCAATCATGTAAGGCAGCTCATGAGATTATTGTATTGAAGCACATAGGAGAGAGATGAACCACATAGCTACCGGTACAGCCCCGAGCCTCGATGGAGAACTACTCCCTCCTCATGGGAGCAGCAGCGGTGATGAAGATGGCGGTGGAGATGGCAGCGGTGTCGATGGAGAAGCCTTCCGGGGGCACTTCCCCATTCCGGCGGCGTGCCGGAACAGAGACTCCTGTCCCCCAGATCTTGGCCTCGCGATGGCGGCGGCTCTGGAAGGTTTCTGTGGTTTTCGTCGAACGTATCAGGGTTTTCGATCCAGGGGCTTTAAATAGGCGAAGAGGCGGCGCAGGAGGGCTTCTGGGGGGCCCACACTATAGGGGGGCGCGCCCCCCCTGGCCGCGCCGGGGTGTGGTGTGGGGCCCCCAGGGCTTCCCTCTGGTCCTTCCCGGGTGTTCTGGATGCTTCCGGTGAAAATAGGAACTTGGGCGTTGATTTCGTCCGATTCCGAGAATATTTCGTTACTAGGATTTCTGAAACCAAAAACAGCAGAAAACAGGAACTGGCACTTCGGCATCTCGTTAATAGGTTAGTTCCAGAAAATGCACGAATATGACATAAAGTGTGCATAAAACATGTAGATAACATCAATAATGTGGCATGGAACATAAGAAATTATCGATACGCCGGAGACGTATCAGCATCCCCAAGCTTAGTTTCTGCTCGTCCCGAGCAGGTAAAACGATAACACAGATAATTTCTGGAGTGACATGCCATCATAACCTTGATCATACTATTTGTAAACATATGTAGTGAATGCAGCAATCCAAGACAATGGTAATGACATGAGTAAACAAGTGAATCATATAGCAAAGACTTTTCATGAATAGCACTTCAAGACAAGCATCAATTAAGTCTTGCATAAGAGTTAACTCATAAAGCAATAATTCAAAGTAAAGGCATTGAAGCAACGCAAAGGAAGATTAAGTTTCAGCGGTTGCTTTCAACTTGTAACATGTATATCTCATGGATATTGTCAACATAGAGTAATATAATAAGTGCAATATGCAAATATGTAGGAATCAATGCACCGTTCACACAAGTGTTTGCTTCTTGAGGTGGAGAGAAATAGGTGAACTGACTCAACAATGAAAGTAAAAGAATGGTCCTCCATAGAGGAAAAGCATCGATTGCTATATTTGTGCTAGAGCTTTGATTTTGAAAACATGAAACAATTTTATCAACGGTAGTAATAAAGCATATGTATCATGTAAATTATATCTTACAAGTTGCAAGCCTCATGCATAGTGTACTAATAGTGCCCGCACCTTGTCCTAATTAGCTTGGACTACCGGATCATCACAATGCACATGTTTTAACCAAGTGTCACAAAGGGGTACCTCTATGCCGCCTGTACAAAGGTCTAAGGAGAAAGCTCGCATTGGATTTCTCGCTATTGATTATTCTCAACTTAGACATCCATACCGGGACAACATAGACAACAGATAATGGACTCCTCTTTTATGCATAAGCATGTAACAACAATTAATAAATTTCTCATTTGAGATTGAGGATATATGTCCAAAACTGAAACTTCCACCATGGATCATGGCTTTAGTTAGCGGCCCAATGTTCTTCTCTAACAATATGCATGCTTAACCATAAGGTGGTAGATCGCTCTTACTTCAGACAAGACGGACATGCATAGCAACTCACATGAAATTCAACAAAGAGTAGTTGATGGCGTCCCCAGTAAACATGGTTATCGCACAACAAGCAACTTAATAAGAGATAAAGTGCATAATTACATATTCAATACCACAATAGTTTTTAAGCTATTTGTCCCATGAGCTATATATTGCAAAGGTGAATGATGGAATTTTAAAGGTAGCACTCAAGCAATTTACTTTGGAATGGCGGAAAATACCATGTAGTAGGTAGGTATGGTGGACACAAATGGCATAGTGGTTGGCTCAAGTATTTTGGATGCATGAGAAGTATTCCCTCTCGATACAAGGTTTAGGCTAGCAAGGCTTATTTGAAACAAACACAAGGATGAACCGGTGCAGCAAAACTCACATAAAAGACATATTGAAAACATTATAAGACTCTACACCGTCTTCCTTGTTGTTCAAACTCAATACTAGAAATTATCTAGACCTTAGAGAAACCAAATATGCAAACCAGATTTTAGCATGCTCTATGTATTTCTTCATTAATGGGTGCAAAGCATATGATGCAAGAGCTTAAACATGAGCACAACAATTGCCAAGTATCACATTACCCAAGACATTTATAGCAATTACTACATGTATCATTTTCCAATTCCAACCATATAACAATTTAACGAAGAAGAAACTTCGCCATGAATACTATGAGCTAAGAACACATGTGTTCATATGAACCAGCGGAGCGTGTCTCTCTCCCACACAAGCATGATGTAATCCAATTTATTCAAACACAAACAAAAACAAAAACAAACCGACGCTCCAAGCAAAGCACATAAGATGTGACCGAATAAAAATATAGTTTCAAGAGAAGGAACCTGATAATTTGTCGATGAAGAAGGGGATGCCTTGGGCATCCCCAAGCTTAGACGCTTGAGTCTTCTTGATATATGCAGGGGTGAACCACCGGGGCATCCCCAAGATTAGAGCTTTCACTCTTCTTGATCATAGTATATCATCCTCCTCTCTTGACCCTTGAAAACTTCCTTCACACCAAACTTCTCATAAACTTCATTAGAGGGGTTAGTACATAATCAAAAACTCACATGTTCAGAGGTGACACAATCATTCTTAACACTTCTGGACATTGCTCAAAGCTACTGGAAGGTAATGGAACAAAGAAATCCACCCAACACAGCGAAAGAAGCAATGCGAAATAAAAGGCAGAATCTGTCAAAACAGAACAGTCCGTAAAGACGAATTTCTAATAAATACTTCCGTTGCTCAGATCAGAAAACTCAAAACTAATGAAAGTTGCGTACATATCTGAGGAACACGCACGTAAATTGGCATATTTTTCTGATTTTTCTACAGAGAAAACAGCCAAGATTCGTGACAGATAGAAATCTGTTTCTGCGCAGAAATCCAAATCTAGTATCAACCTTCGATTAGAGGCTTCACTTGGCACAACAAAACACAAAACTAAGATAAGGAGAGGTTGCTACAGTAGTAAACAACTTCCAAGACACAAAATAAAAACAAAGTACTGTAGCAAAATAACACATGGGTTATCTCCCAAGAAGTTCTTTCTTTATAGCCGTTAAGATGGGCTCAGCGGTTTTAATGATGCACTCGCAAGAAATAGTAGTTGAAGCAAAAGAGAGAATCAAGAGGCAAATTCAAAACACATTTAAGTCTAACATGCTTCCTATGCAAAGGAATCTTGTAAATAAACAAGTTCATGAAGAGCAAAGTAACAAGCATAGGAAGATAAAACAAGTGTAGCTTCAAAAATTTCAGCACATAGAGAGGCATTTTAGTAACATGAAAATTTCTACAACCATATTTTCCTCTCTCATAATAACTTTCAGTAGCAACATGAGCAAACTCAGCAATATAACTATCACATAAGGCATTCTTATCATGAGTCTCATGCATAAAATTATTACTCTCCACATAGGCATAATCAATTTTATTAGTTGTAGTGGGAGCAAATTCAACAAAGTAGCTATCATTATTATTCTCATCATCAAATATAGGAGGCATATTGTAATCATAATCAAATTTATCCTCCATAACAGGCGGTACTAAAAGACCAATATCATTATAATCATCATAAATAGGAGGCAAAGTATCATCAAAGTAAATTTTCTTCTTAATGCTTGGGGGACTAAAAAGATCATGCTCATCAAAACCAGCTTCCCCAAGCTTAGAACTTTCTATATCATTATCAACAATGGTGTTCAAAGCGTTCATACTAATATTACTACCAGCATGCAAATAAGATTCCATAGGTTTTTTAATTTTCGCATCAAACAATCCATGTTTTAAATCAGGAAATAGCATAAGAAGATCATTCTTGTCCATTATGCCAAACTAGTGTAAACAAGAAACAAAAAGTTGCAATTGCAGGATCTAAAGGAAATAGCTTCGAGTACTTACAAGGCGCCGGAAAATAGCTTGGTAGCCGAGGTCCGGAGTGTGAGTACCTTTTACCTTTCCTCCCCGGCAACGGCGCCAGAAAATAGCTTGATGTCTACTTCCCCCTCCTTTTCCTGTAGACAGTGTTGGGCCTCCAAGAGCAGAGGTTTGTAGAACAGCAGCAAGTTTTCCCTTAAGTGGATCACCCAAGGTTTATCGAACTCAGGGAGGAAGAGGTCAAAGATATCCCTCTCATGCAACCCTGCAACCACAAAGCAAGAAGTCTCTTGTGTCCCCAACACACCTAATAGGTGCACTAGTTCGGCGAAGAGATAGTGAAATACAGGTGGTATGAATATATAGGAGCAGTAGCAACGGTGCCAGAAAATAGCTTGCTGGCGTGTAGTTGATGGTGGTAGTATTGCAGCAGTAGTAACACAGTAAAACAGTAAACAAGCAGCGATAGCAGTATTTAGGAACAAGGCCTAGGGATTAGACTTTCACTAGTGGACACTCTCAACATTGATCACATAACAGAATAGATAAATGCATACTCTACACTTTCATTGGATGATGAACACATTGCGTAGGATTACACGAACCCTCAATGCCGGAGTTAACAAGCTCCACAATTAATGTTCATATTTTAGTAACCTTATAGTGTAAGATAGATCAAAAGACTAAACCAAGTACTAACATAGCATGCACACTGTCACCTTCATGCATATGTAGGAGGAATAGATCACATCAATACTATCATAGCAATAATTAACTTCGCAATCTACAAGAGATCATGATCATAGCATAAACCAAGTACTAACACGGATGCACACACTGTCACCATTACATCGTGCAGGAGGAATAGAACTACTTTAATAACATTGCTAGAGTAGCACATAGATAAATTGTGATACAAATACATTGCAATCATAAAGAGATATAAATAAGCACCTCACTATGCCATTCATCAGTGAATAAGTATTCTGTGAAATATAGCCTAAGAGACCCACACGGTGCACACACTGTCACCTTTACACACGTGGGACAAGGAGTCTCCGGAGATCACATAAGTAAAACTCACTTGACTAGCATAATGACATCTAGATTACAAGCATCATCATATGAATCTCAATCATGTAAGGCAGCTCATGAGATTATTGTATTGAAGCACATAGGAGAGAGATGAACCACATAGCTACCGGTACAGCCCCGAGCCTCGATGGAGAACTACTTCCTCCTCATGGGAGCAGCAGCGGTGATGAAGATGGCGGTGGAGATGGCAGCGGTGTCGATGGAGAAGCCTTCCAGGGGCACTTCCCCGTTCCGGCGGCGTGCCGGAACAGAGACTCCTGTCCCCCAGATCTTGGCCTCGCGATGGCGGCGGCTCTGGAAGGTTTATGTGGTTTTCGTCGAACGTATCAGGGTTTTCGATCCAGGGGCTTTAAATAGGCGAAGAGGCGGCGCAGGAGGGCTTCTGGGGGGCCCACACTATAGGGGGGCGCGGCCCCCCTGGCCGCGTCGGGGTGTGGTGTGGGGCCCCCAGGGCTTCCCTCTGGTCCTTCCCGGGTGTTCTGGATGCTTCCGGTGAAAATAGGAACTTGGGCGTTGATTTCGTCCGATTCCGAGAATATTTCGTTACTAGGATTTCTGAAACCAAAAACAGCAGAAAACAGGAACTGGCACTTCGGCATCTCGTTAATAGGTTAGTTCCAGAAAATGCACGAATATGACATAAAGTGTGCATAAAACATGTAGATAACATCAATAATGTGGCATGGAACATAAGAAATTATCGATACGTCGGAGACGTATCAGTGATCCACTTAAGGGAAACTTGCTGCTGTTCTACAAACCTCTGCTCTTGGAGGCCCAACACTGTCTACAGGAAAAGGAGGGGGCGTAGACATCAAGCTATTTTCTGGCGCCGTTGCCGGGGAGGAATGGTAAACGGCACACACACACCGGATCCCGACAACGAAGCTATTTTCTGGCGCCGTTGCCGGGGAGGAAAGGTAAAAGGCACTCATACTTCGGTCCCAGGTTAAGTACTTTTCTGGCGCCATTGTGTTTGTGCTCGAAGCTATTTCCTTTAGATCCTGCAATTGCATTTTTTTGTTTCTTGTTTACACTAATAAGGCATAATGGAAAACAACAAAAATATGAGAGATCTTTATGAACTTTATCTTGAATTAGGACATGATGTGTTTGAAGAGAAAATTAAAAAACCCATGGAACTTTATATGCATGCTAATGGGAATGTTATTGATATAAATGCTTTGAACACTATTGTTGCTAATGCTATGGAAAATTCTAAGCTTGGGGAAGCTGGCTTTGATGAGCATGATATTTTTAGTCCCCCAAGCATTGAGGAGAAAATTTACTTTGATGATACTTTGTCTCCTATTTATGATGATTATAATGATAGTAGTCTTTTAGTACCGCCTATCATGGAGGATAAATTTGATTATGATTACAATATGCCTCCTATATTTGATGATGAGAATAATAATGATAGCTACTTTGTTGAATTTGCTCCCACTACAACTAATAAAATTGATTATGCCTATGTGGAGAGTAATAATTTTATGCATGAGACTCATGATAAGAATGCTTTATGTGATAGTTATATTGTTGAGTTTGCTCATGTTGCTACTGAAAGTTATTATGAGAGAGGGAAATATGGTTGTAGAAATTTTCATGTTACTAAAACACCTCTCTATGTGCTGAAATTTTTTAAGCTACACTTGTTCTATCTTCCTGTGCTTGTTACTTTGCTCTTCATGAACTTGTTTATTTACAAGATTCCTTTTCATAGGAAGCATGTTAGACTTAAATTTGTTTTGAATTTTCCTCTTGATGCTCTCTTTTGCTTCAACTACTATTTCTTGCGAGTGCATCATTAAAACTGCTGAGCCCATTTTAATGGCTATAAAGAAAGAACTTCTTGGGAGATAACCCATGTGTTTATTTTGTTACAGTACTTTTATTTTGTATTTGTGTCTTGGAAGTTGTTACTACTGTAGCAACCTCTCCTTATCTTTATTTTATTGCATTGTTGTGCCAAGTAAAGTCTTTGATAGTAAGGTTCATACTAGATTTGGATTACTGCGCAGAAACAGATTTCTTGCTGTCACGATTCTGGGCCTAATTCTCTGTAGGTAACTCAGAAAATTATGCCAATTTACGTGAGTGATCCTCAGATATGTACGCAACTTTCATTCAATTTGGGCATTTCCATCTGAGCAAGTCTGGTGCCACTTTAAAATTCGTCTTTACGGACTGTTCTGTTTTGACAGATTCTGCCTTTTATTTCGCATTGCTTCTTTCGCTGTGTTGGGTGGATTTCTTTGTTCCATTACCTTCCAGTAGCTTTGAGCAATGTCCAGAAGTGTTAAGAATGATTGTGTAACCTCTGAACATGTGAGTTTTTTTGATTATGCACTAACCCTCTAATGAGTTTGTTTCGAGTTTGGTGTGAAGGAAGTTTTCAAGGGTCAAGAGAGGAGGATGATATACTATGATCAAGAAGAGTGAAAAGTCTAAGCTTGGGGATGCCCCCGTGGTTCATCCCTGCATATTTCAAGAAGACTCAAGCGTCTAAGCTTGGGGATGCCCAAGGCATCCCCTTCTTCATCGACAACTTATCAGGTTTCTTCTCTTGAAACTATATTTTTATTCGGTCACATCTTATGTACTTTACTTGGAGCGTCTGTTTGTTTTTGTTTGAATAAAATGGATCCTAGCATTCATTGTGTGGGAGAGAGACACGCTCCGCTGTTGCATATGGACAAGTATGTCCTTAGGCTTTACTCATAGTATTCATGGCGAAGTTTCTTCTTCGTTAAATTGTTATATGGTTGGAATTGGAAAATGCTACATGTAGTAATTCTAAAATGTCTTGAATAATTTGATAGTTGGCAATTGTTGTGCTCATGTTTAAGCTCTTGCATCATATACTTTGCACCCATTAATGAAGAAACACCTAGAGCTTGCTAATTTGGTTTGCATATTTGGTCTCTCTAAAGTCTAGATAATATCTAGTATTGAGTTTTGAACAACAAGGAAGACGGTGTAGATTCTTATAATGTTTACAATATGTCTTTTATGTGAGTTTTGCTGCACCATTCATCCTTGTGTTTGTTTCAAATAGCCTTGCTAGCCTAAACCTTGTATCGAGAGGGAATACTTCTCATGCATCCAAAATACTTGAGCCAACCACTATGCCATTTGTGTCCACCATACCTACCTACTACATGGTATTTCTCCGCCATTCCAAAGTAAATTGCTTGAGTGCTACCTTTAAATTTCCATTCTTCACCTTTACAATATATAGCTCATGGGACAGATAGCCTAAAAACTATTGTGGTATTGAATATGTACTTATGCACTTTATCTCTTATTAAGTTGCTCGTTGTGCGATAACCATGTTCCTGGGGACGCCATCAACTACTTTTTGTTGAATTTCATGTGAGTTGCTATGCATGTTCGTCTTGTCTGAAGTAAGAGCGATCTACCACCTTAATTGTTGGAGCATGCATATTGTTAGAGAAGAACATTGGGCCGCTAACTAAAGCCATGATCCATGGTGGAAGTTTCAGTTTTGGACATATATCCTCAATCTCGTATGAGAAAAATAATTGTTGCTACATGCTTATGCATAAAAGAGGAGTCCATTATCTGTTGTCTATGTTGTCCCGGTATGGATGTCTAAGTTGAGAATAATCAATAGCGAGAAATCCAATGCGAGCTTTCTCCTTAGACCTTTGTACAAAGTGGCATAGAGGTACCCCATTGTGACACTTGGTTAAAACATGTGCATTGCGACGATCCGGTAGTCCAAGCTAATTAGGACAAGGTGCGGGCACTATTAGTATACTATGCATGAGGCTTGCAACTTGTAAGATATAATTTACATAACTCATATGCTTTATTACTACCGTTGACAAAATTGTTTCATGTTTTCAAAATAAAAGCTCTAGCACAAATATAGCAATCGATGCTTTCCTCTTTGAAGGACCATTCTTTTTACTTTTATGTTGAGTCAGTTCACCTATTTCTCTCCACCCCAAGAAGCAAACACTTGTGTGAACTGTGCATTGATTCCTACATACTTGCATATTGCACTTATTATATTACTCTATGTTGACGATTATCCATGAGATATACATGTTATAAGTTGAAAGCAACCGCTGAAACTTAATCTTCCTTTGTGTTGCTTCAATACCTTTACTTTGATTTATTGCTTTATGAGTTAACTCTTATGCAAGACTTATTGATGCTTGTCTTGAAGTACTATTCATGAAAAGTCTTTGCTTTATGATTCACTTGTTTACTCATGTCATTACCATTGTTTTGATCGCTGCATTCATTACATATGTTTACAAATAGTATGATCAAGGTTATGATGGCATGTCACTCCAGAAATTATCTTTGTTATCGTTTTACCTGCTCGGGACGAGCAGGAACTAAGCTTGGGGATGCTGATACGTCTCCGACGTATCGATAATTTCTTATGTTCCATGCCACATTATTGATGATATCTACATGTTTTATGCATACTTTATGTCATATTTATGCATTTTCTGGAACTAACCTATTGACGAGATTCCGCAGTGCCAGTTCCTGTTTTCTGCTGTTTTTGGTTTCAGAAATCCTAGTAAGGAAATATTCTCGGAATCGGACGAAATCAACGCCCAGCATCCTATTTTCACACGAAGCTTCCAGAACACCCGAGAGAGGTCAGAGGGGGGCCACAGGGCCACCAGACGTGCGCCCGGCGCGGCCAGAGGGGGGGCCGCGCCGCCCTGGTGTGTGGGCCCCCCAGAAGTCCACCGACCTTGCCCTTCCGCCTATTTAAAGCCTCCGTCGCGAAAACCCTGATACGTTCGATGAAACCCGCAAAAACCTTCCAGAGCCGCCGCCATCGCGAAGCCAAGATCTGGGGGACAGGAGTCTCTGTTCCGGCATGCCGCCGGGACGGGGAAGTGCCCCCGGAAGGCTTCTCCATCAACACCACCGCCATCTTCATCAACGCTGCTGTCTCCCATGAGGAGGGAGTAGTTCTCCATCGAGGTTCGGGGCTGTACCGGTAGCTATGTGGTTCATCTCTCTCCTATGTGCTTCAATACAATAATCTCATGAGCTGCCTTACATGATTGAGATTCATATGATGATGCTTGTAATCTAGATGTCATTATGCTAGTCAAGTGAGTTTTACTTATGTGATCTCCGGAGACTCCTTGTCCCACGTGTGTAAAGGTGACAGTGTGTGCACCGTGTGGGTCTCTTAGGCTATATTTCACAGAATACTTATTCACTGTTATGAAGAGCATAGTGAAGTGCTTATTTATATCTCTTTATGATTGCAATGTGTTTTGTATCACAATTTATCTATGTGCTACTCTAGTGATGTTATTAAAGTAGTTTTATTCCTCCTGCACGGTGTAATGGTGACAGTGTGTGCATCCGTGTTAGTACTTGGCGTAGGCTATGATTGTGATCTCTTGTAGATTACGAAGTTAACTATTGCTATGATGGTATTGATGTGATCTATTCCTCCTACATAGTGTGAAGGTGACAGTGTGCATGCTACGTTAGTACTTGGTTTAGTTGTGTTGATCTCTGTAGGTGCACTCTAAGGTTATTTAAATATGAACATTGAATTGTGGAGCTTGTTAACTCCGGCATTGAGGGTTCGTGTAATCCTACGCAATGTGTTCATCATCCAACAAGAGAGTGTAGAGTATGCATTTATCTATTATGTTATGTGATCAATGTTGAGAGTGTCCACTAGTGAAAGTATGATCCCTAGGCCTTGTTCCTAAATACTGCTATCGCTGCTTGTTTACTGTTTACTGTGTTACTACCGCTGCGTTACTACTGCTTGTTTACTGTCCTGGGCAAAGCACTTTTCTGGTGCCGTTGCTGCTTATTCATACCACCTGCATTTCACTATCTCTTCGCCGAACTAGTACACCTATTAGGTGTGTTGGGGACACAAGAGACTTCTTGCTTTGTGGTTGTAGGGTTGCATGAGAGGGATATCTTTGACCTCTTCCTCCCTGAGTTCGATAAACCTTGGGTGATCCACTTAAGGGAAACTTGCTGCTGTTCTACAAACCTCTGCTCTTGGAGGCCCAACACTGTCTACAGGAAAAGGAGGGGGCGTAGACATCAATTATCAATCTATCATATATATGTTGTTTATGTTCTTGCATGCTCTCCGTTGCTAGTAGAGGCTCTGGCCAAGTTGATACTTGTGACTCCAAGAGGGAGTATTTATGCTCGATAGTGGGTTCATGCCTCCATTGAATCTGGGACAGTGACAGAAAGTTCTAAGGTTGTGGATGTGCTGTTGCCACTAGGGATAAAACATCAATGCTTTGTCTAAGGATATTTGTGTTGATTACATTACGCACCATACTTAATGCAATTGTCTGTTGTTTGCAACTTAATACTGGAAGGGGTGCGGATGCTAACCCGAAGGTGGACTTTTTAGGCATAGATGCATGCTGGATAGCGGTCTATGTACTTTGTCGTAATGCCCTGATTAAATCTCATAGTAATTATCATGATATGTATGCATCTCTATTTGTCAATTGCCCAACTGTAAGTTGTTCACCCAACATGCTATTTATCTTATGGGAGAGACACCACTAGTGAACTATGGACCCCGGTACATTCTTTTACATCTGAATACAATCTACTGCAATCATTGTTCTCTACCGTTCTTCGCAAACAAACATCATCTTCCACACTATACATTTAATCCTTTGTTTACAACAAGCCGGTGAGATTGACAACCTCACTGTTACGTTGGGGCAAAGTATTTTGATTGTGTTGTGCAGGTTCCACGTTGGCGCCGGAATCCCTGGTGTTGCGCCGCACTACACTCCTCCGCCAACAACCTTCACGTGGCCTTCATCTCCTACTGGTTCGACAACCTTGGTTTCATACTGAGGGAAACTTGCTGCTATGCGCATCACACCTTCCACTTGGGGTTCCCAACGGACGTGTGCTTCACGCGTTATCACACGTGAACACGTGCAATGGGGTGAACCCTAATCTTTAGTCTAAACTTGTCTAACCTAAACCCCAACCGTCCCTCCACCTTATATGAGGGTGTGGTGGCCGGCCAGCCCTAGTGGGCCTCCCTAACTTGGTTTGGACAGGCCCAAACCAAAACTGACTCAACTTATTAAAACCCTAATTGGCCCACATATGACCATTACATAAACTAAGATAATTAAGCTGGTGGAGTCCTAAATCTGGGCTCCACATAGGCCTCCATGCCCGTATCATCCTCCCCCTTCAAGAAGCGTTGTCCCCAACGCGTGAGGGTCTTCTGGAAAAGGTGACGTGATATGAACATGACACGTCCTCGCCGTCCTCAAGTCTTGCTTGCCTTTCACACCACATCCTCCCTCGCGGTCTGCTTGACTTGATACAACACCTGGCGCCTCCTTTCTTCTCGACATGAGCTTGGGCTTCGGCGCCAATACCTTCTTCTTGCAAAGTTTTGATGGACCCTTGTGTCGCTGCTCATGACCCTGCACCATATGTGTAATTCCTAGGCCACATAGATGTCTCACACGTCCATCCTTGCCTCGATGCATCCGCGGTGTCGCGGAAAACTGGACTGCAGTACTCCTAGCACAGTAGTGCCGCTGCCCACTCCTCCCACGCGCATCTGCGCCATATGTACTGAAACACCATCAGCACAAACTGTTGGAGATATGCCCAAGAGGCAATAATAAAAGTGGTTATTATATATCTTTATGTTTATGATAAATGTTTGTATACCATGCTATAATTGTATTAACCGAAACATTGATACATGTGTGTTATGTAAACAACAATGAGTCCCTAGTAAGCCTCTTAACTAGCTTGTTGATTAATAGATGATTAGTTTCATAATCATGAACATTGGATGTTATTAATAACAAGGTTATATCATTATATGAATGATGTAATGGACACACCCAATTAAGCGTAGCATAAGATCACCTCATTAAGTTATTTGCTATAAGCTTTCGATACATAGTTACCTAGTCCTTTCGACCATGAGATCATGTAAATCACTTATATCGGAAAGGTACTTTGATTACATCAAATGCCACTGCGTAAATGGGTGGTTATAAAGGTGGGATTAAGTATCCGGAAAGTATGAGTTGAGGCATATGGATCAACAGTGGGATTTGTCCATCCCGATGACGGATAGATATACCCTGGGCCCTCTCGGTGGAATGTCGTCTAAATAGCTTGCAAGCATATGAATAAGTTCATAAGAGACCACATACCACGGTACGAGTAAAGAGTACTTGTCAGGAGACGAGGTTGAACAAGGTATAGAGAGATACCGATGATCAAACCTCGGACAAGTAAAATATCGCGTGACAAAGGGAATTGGTATCGTATGTGAATGGTTCATTCGATCACTAAAGTCATCGTTGAATATGTGGGAGCCATTATGGATCTCCAGATCCCGCTATTGGTTATTGGTCAGAGAGAGTTCTCAAACCATGTCTACATAGTTCGTGAACCGTAGGGTGACACACTTAAGGTTTGATGTCGTATTAGTAGAACTTGAATATGGAATGGAGTTCGAAGTTTTGTTAGAAGTCTCGGATGGTATCCCGGACATCACGAGGAGTTCCGGAATGGTCCGGAGAATAAGATTCATATATTGGAAGTCATTTTATAAGTTTGAAAATGATCCGGTGCATTTATGGAAGGTTCTAGAAAAGTCCGGAAGAAATCACTTTGGAAGGCGGAGTCCCGAAGGGACTCCACCACCCATGGCCGGCCAACCCTAGAGGGGTGGAGTCCCAGGTGGACTCCACCAAGGTGGCCGGCCACCCCCTCCCAAGGAAAGGTGGAATCCCACCTCAAGTGGGAATCCCACCTTGTGTAGGTTTCATGTCATATGGAAGGTTTTGGTTTGGGGTCTTATTCGAAGACTTGTAGACCAACTCTTGGGTGTTCCACCTATATAATGAGGGCCAAGGGGAGGGGGCCGGCCAACACAAAGCCATAGCTTGGCCGCACCCCATAGTGGCCGGCCACCCCCTCTCCCAAACCCTAGCCGCCCCACCTCCTCCACCTCTCCCGCAACGCTTAGCGAAGCTCCGCCGGAGATCTCCATCGCCACCGCCACCACGCCGTCGGCTACCGGATTCAAGGAGGAGCTACTACTTCCGCTGCCCGCTGGAACGGGGAGAAGGACGTCGTCTTCATCAACACCGAACGTGTGACCGAGTACGGAGGTGCTGCCCGATTGTGGCACCGTCAAGATCTTCTACGCGCTTTTGAAAGCGGCAAGTGATCGTCTACCGCAGCAACAAGAGTCCCATCTTGTAGGTTTTGGAAATCTTCAAGGGTGAGTCTCGTTCATCCCCTCGTTGCTCCCGTCTTCTAGATTGCATCTTGGCTTGGATTGCGTTCTCGCGGTAGGAAATTTTTTGTTTTCTATGCAAGGAATCCCTACACAAACATCATCAGTCTGCATACTAGCATCAACAAAAACTGGAATTGTAGCACATGCTGCAACATCCACATCAACAACAAGTGTAGCTTCAATCGGCTTGTCACCAACAAGAACTGGCTTGTCATCTACAGGCATGGCTGAAACATCACCAACATCAATGCTCGGAACATCTTGCATCTTGGCTTGGATTGCGTTCTCGCGGTAGGAAATTTTTTGTTTTCTATGCAACGAATCCCTACAGTGGTATCAGAGCCGTGTCTATGCATAGATGGTTGCACGAGTAGAACACAATGGTTTTGTGGGCGTTGATGCTTATGTTGTCTTTAGTTTGAGTACTTTGCATCTTTGTGGCATAGTGGGATGAAGCGGCTCGGGCTAACTTTACATGACCGCGTTCATGAGATTTGCTCCACGCTCGACATGCAACTTGTATTGCATAAGTGGCTTTGCGGGTGTCTGTCTCTCCTACTATAGTGAAGATTCAATTTACTCTTCTATTGACAACACTAGTATCACCGTTGTGGTTCATGTTCTTAGGTAGATTAGATCTCACTCGAAAACCCTAAACCACGTAAAATATGCAAACCAAATTAGAGAACGTCTAACTTGTTTTTGCAGGGTTTGGTGATGTGATATGGCCATAATGTGATGATGAATATGTATGAGATGATCATTATTGTATTGTGGCAACCGGCAGGAGCCTTATGGTTGTCTTTAAATTTAATGTTGAGTAGTATTTCAAAGAAGTTGTAATAGTTGCTACATGGGAGAACAATCATGAAGACGGCGCCATTGACCTTGACGCTACGCCGACGATGATGGAGATCATGCCCGTTGATGATGGAGATCATGTCCGTGCTTTGGAGATAAAGATCAAAGGCGCAAAGACAAAGGGGCCATATCATATCACATATGAACTGCATGTGATGTTAATCCTTTTATGCATCTTATTTTGCTTAGATCGCGACGGTAGCATTATAAGATGATCCCTCTCACTAAAATATCAAGATAATAAAGTGTTCATCCTTAGTAGCACCGTTGCCAAGACTTGTCGTTTCGAAGCATCTCGTGATGATCGGGTGTGATAGACTCAACAAGTGCATACAACGGGTGCAAGCCAGTTTTTGCACATGCGGATACTAAGGTGGCCTTGACGAGCCTAGCATGTACAGACATGGTCTCGGAACACGTGATACCGAAAGGTAGAGCATGAATCATATGATTGATATGATGAACACTTTGAGTGTTCGCCATTGAAGTTACATCTTGTCTCGTGATGATCGGACTAGGTGTGGTGGATTTGGTTCGTGTGATCACTAAGACAATTCGAGGGATATTGTTTTGAGTGGGAGTTCACCTAGTTTTTTAATTTTGTTGAATTAAAATTTGAACTCAATTTGTCATAAACTTAGTCTAAACTATTGCAAATATATGTTGTAGATATGGCATCCCCAATCAATTTTAACCAGTTCCTAGAGAAAGAAAAGCTTAAGAGCAACAGTAGCAACTTCACCGACTGGTTCCGTCATGTGAGGATCTTCCTCGCTGGTGGAAACCTGCAATATGTGCTTGATGCACCGTTAGGTGACCCTCCTGCAGAAACTGAAACCGATGAAGTAAAGAATGATTACGCGATTCGGAAAACTCGGTACTCTCAAGTTCAGTGTGCCATCCTATGCAGTCTGGAAGCCGACCTTCAAAAATGCTTTGAGCACCACGATCCTCATGAGTTGGTCAAAGAGCTAAAAGCTATCTTTGAAACTCATGCGGCCGTGGAATGCTATGAAGCATCGAAACACTTCTTTAGCTGCATGATGGAAGAAGGCAGCTCCGTTAGTGAGCACATGCTCGCCATGACCGGGCATGCGAAGAAACTCCGTGACTTGGGAATAGTGATTCCTAACCGACTGGGGATTAATCGTGTCCTTCAATCACTGCCACCTAGTTTCAAGAACTTTGTGATGAACTACAATATGCAGAACATGAACAAAGAGTTACCTGAACTATTCGCCATGCTGAAATCTGCTGAGATTGAGATCAAGAAAGAGCACCAAGTGTTGATGGTCAACAAGACCACCAGTTTCAAGAAACAGGGCAAGTCTAAGGGAAAATTTGAGAAGGGTGGCAAGAAAGCTGCCACGCCTCCTGTGAAACCTAAGACTGGCCCTAAGCCTGATGCTGAGTGCTATTACTGCAAGGAGAAGGGACACTGGAAGCGTAATTGCTCCAAGTATTTGGCGGATCTGAAGAGCGGCCTTGTCAAGAAGAAGAAAGAAGGTATATCTGATATACATGTTATAGATGTTTATCTTACTGGTTCTCGTACTAGTACCTGGGTATTTGATACTGGTTCGGTTGCTCATATTTGTAACTCGAAACAGGAACTAAAGAATAAACGAAGACTATTGAAGGATGAAGTGACGATGCGCGTTGGAAATGGATCCAAAGTCGATGTGATCGCTGTCGGCACACTTCCTCTACATCTACCTTCGGGATTAGTTTTAAACCTCAATAATTGTTATTTTGTACCCGCGTTGAGCATGAACATTATATCTGGATCTTGTTTAATGCAAGACGGTTATTCATTCAAGTCTGAGAATAATGGTTGTTCTATTTTTATGAATAATATCTTTTATGGTCGAGCACCTGAAAAGAATGGTTTATTTCTGTTAGATCTCGATAGTAGTGATACACATATTCATAACATTGATGCTAAGCGAATTAAATTGAATGCTAATTCTACTTATATGTGGCACTGTCGTCTTGGTCATATTGGAGTGAAACGCATGAAGAAACTCCACACCGATGGATTACTTGAATCACTTGACTTTGAGTCACTTGATAGATGCGAAACATGTCTAATGGGAAAAATGACTAAGACTCCATTCTCTGGTATTATGGAGCGAGCTACAGACTTATTGGAAATCATACATACCGATGTGTGCGGACCAATGAGTGTAGCCTCGCGCGGTGGTTATCATTATGTTCTAACCTTCACAGATGATTTGAGTAGATATGGGTATATCTATTTCATGAAACATAAATCCGAAACTTTCGAGAAGTTTAAGGAATTCCAAAGTGAAGTAGAAAATCAACGTAACAAGAAGATTAAATTTCTACGATCTGATCGCGGAGATGAATATCTGAGTTATGAGTTTGGCATGCATTTAAAGAAATGCGGAATACTTTCACAATTGACACCGCCGGGAACACCACAACGAAACGGTGTGTCCGAACGTCCTAATCGAACTCTCTTAGATATGGTTCGTTCTATGATGTCTCTTACTGATTTGCCGTTATCATTTTGGAGTTATGCATTAGAGACAGCCGCATTCACTTTAAATAGAGCACCATCAAAATCCGTTGAAACGACACCGTATGAATTATGGTTTAATAAGAAACCTAAGATGTCGTTCCTTAAAGTTTGGGGTTGCGAAGCCTATGTAAAAAAAGTTACAACCGGACAAGCTAGAACCCAAAGCAGAAAAATGCGTCTTCATAGGATACCCTAAGGAAACTATAGGGTACACTTTCTATCACAGATCCGAAGGCAAGATCTTTGTTGCTAAGAACGGAACCTTTCTTGAGAAAGAATTTCTCACTAAAGAAGTGACTGGAAGAAAAGTAGAACTCGATGAGATTGATGAATCTTCACTCGTTGATCAGAGTAGCGCAGTACCGGAAGATGTTCCTGTGCCACCTACACCAGCAACAGAGGAAGCTAATGATAATGATCATGAAACTTCAAATGAGATAGCTACTGAACCTCGCAGATCGACAAGGGAACGTGCCACTCCTGATTGGTATGATCCTTGTCTAAATGTCATGATTGTGGACAACAATGATGAAGACCCTGCGACGTATGAAGAAGCGATGATGAGCCCAGATTCCAACAAATAGCAAGAAGCCATGAAATCCGAAATGGGATCCATGTATGATAACAAAGTGTGGACTTTGGTAGACTTACCTGATAGCCGCAAGGCTGTCGAGAATAAATGGATCTTCAAGAGAAAAACAGATGCTGATGGTAATATTACTGTCTATAAAGCTCGACTTGTCGCAAAGGGTTTCCGACAAATTCAAGGTGTTGACTACGATGAGACTTTCTCACCTGTAGCGAAGCTAAAATCTGTGAGGATTTTGTTAGCAATAGCTGCATTTTTCGATTATGAGATTTGGCAGATGGATGTCAAAACGGCGTTCCTTAATGGAGACATTGAGGAAGAGTTGTATATGGTACAACCCAAAGGTTTTGTCGATCCTAAAAATGCTGACAAAGTATGCAAACTTCAGCGTTCAATTTATGGACTGAAGCAAGCATCGAGAAGTTGGAACCGACGCTTTGATAAGGTGATCAAAGACTTCGGGTTTATACAGTGTCATGGAGAGGCCTGTATTTACAAGAAAGTGAGTGGGAGCTCTGTAGCATTCCTGATATTATATGTAGATGACATATTATTGATTGGGAATGATATAGAACTATTAAGCAGTGTAAAAGGTTATTTGAATAATAGTTTTTCAATGAAAGTCCTTGGTGAAGCATCGTATATATTAGGCATCAAGATTTATAGAGATAGATCAAGACGTCTAATAGGGCTATCACAGAGTACATACCTGGACAAGATTCTAAAGATGTTTAGAATGGACGAACGTAAGAAAGGATTCTTACCTATGTTACCAGGCAAGGTCTTGAGTAAGACTCAAGGTCCGGCTACGGTAGAAGAAAGAGAAAGGATGAGTCAGATCCCCTATGCCTCGGCAGTAGGCTCTATCATGTATGCCATGCTATGTACTAGACCGGATATAGCACATGCTGTTAGTTTAACTAGCAGATATCAAAGTGATCCAGGAATGGAACACTGGACAGCGGTCAAGAATATCCTGAAGTACTTGAAAAGAACTAAGGATATGTTTCTTTGTTATGGAGGTGACCAAGAGCTCGTTGTAACAAGTTACACCGATGCAAGTTGGAACACTGATCCTGATGACTCTAAGTCACAGTCTGGGTACGTGTTTATATTGGATGGTGCTGCGATGGTGGGCAAGCTCGAAGCAGTGCACGGTGGCGAAGTCTTCAACAGAATCGGAGTACATAGCGGCTTCAGAGGCTTCATCAGAAGCGGTATGGATGAAGAGGTTCATTGTAGAGCTTGGTGTGGTTCCTAGTGCATTGGACCCACTTGTCATCTACTGTGATAACATGGGTGCCATCGCCAATGCACAAGAACCAAGGTCACACAAGAGGCTGAAGCATATCAAGCTACGTTATCATTCGATTCGCGAGTACATCGAAGATGGAGAAGTAAAGATTTGCAAAGTACACACTGATCTGAATATAGCAGATCCGTTGACTAAAGCTCTCCCTAGGGCAAAGCATGACAAACACCAGAATGCCATGGGTTTTAGGTACCTTACAATGTAATCTAGATTATTGACTCTAGTGCAAGTGGGAGACTGTTGGAGATATGCCCAAGAGGCAATAATAAAGGTGGTTATTATATATCTTTATGTTTATGATAAATGTTTGTATACCATGCTATAATTGTATTAACCGAAACATTGATACATGTGTGTTATGTAAACAACAATGAGTCCCTAGTAAGCCTCTTAACTAGCTTGTTGATTAATAGATGATTAGTTTCATAATCATGAACATTGGATGTTATTAATAACAAGGTTATATCATTATATGAATGATGTAATGGACACACCCAATTAAGCGTAGCATAAGATCACGTCATTAAGTTATTTGCTATAAGCTTTCGATACATAGTTACCTAGTCCTTTCGACCATGAGATCATGTAAATCACTTATACCGGAAAGGTACTTTGATTACATCAAACGCCATTGCGTAAATGGGTGGTTATAAAGGTGGGATTAAGTATCCGGAAAGTATGAGTTGAGGCATATGGATCAACAGTGGGATTTGTCCACCCCGATGACGGATAGATATACTCTGGGCCCTCTCGGTGGAATGTCGTCTAAATATCTTGCAAGCTGATGTCTACGGGTGCTTCTATTCTTGTAGACAGTGTTGGGCCTCCAAGAGCAGAGGTTTGTAGAACAGCAGCAAGTTTCCCTTAAGTGGATCACCCAAGGTTTATCGAACTCAGGGAGGAAGAGGTCAAAGATATCCCTCTCAAGCAACCCTGCAATCACGATACAAGAAGTCTCTTGTGTCCCCAACACACCTAATACACTTGTCAGATGTATAGGTGCACTAGTTCGGCGAAGAGATATTAAAACGCAGGTGGTATGAATGAATATGAGCAGTAGTAACGGCGCCAGAAAAGTGCTTGCTGGCATGCAGTTGATGGTAGTAATATTGCAGGAAGTAAACATGCAGCAGAACAGTAAACAAGCGGTGTTTGCAGTATTTGGAAACAAGGCCTAGGGATCATACTTTCACTAGTGGACACTCTCAACATTGATCACATAATAAATAAGTTCTCTTCCTTTGTGCTACATATACTCTTGTTTGATAATGAACACCATTCGTTGCGTAGGGCTACTAGAGCACCTCAATGCCGGAGTTAACAAGCTCCACAACATTCGATATTCATGTTTAAGTAACCTTAGAGCATAATAGATCTTTGCAATCTAAACCGAGTACTAACATAGCATACACACTGTCACCTTTACACTATGAAGGGGGAATAAATCGCATCAATACTATCATAGTAATAATTAACTCCATAACCTACAAGAGATTATGATCATAACCTACGCCAAGAACTACACGATGCACACACTATCACCATTACACCGTGAAGGAGGAATAGACTACTTTAATAGCATCACAAGAGTAGCACATAGACTAATACTGATACAAAACTCATATGAATCTCAATCATGTAAGGCAGCTCATGAGATCATTGTATTGAAGTACATAGGAGAGAGATTAACCACATAGCTACCGGTACAGCCCTTAGCCTCGATGGAGAACTACTCCCTCCTCATGGGAGACAGCAGCGGTGATGAAGATGGCGGTGGTGTTGATGGAGAAGTCTTCCGGGGGCACTTCCCCGTCCCGGCAGCGTGCCGGAACAGAGACTCCTGTCCCCCAGATCTCGGCTTCGCGATGGCGGCGGCTCTGGAAGGTTTCTCGTACCGTGGCTTTTCCGTATCGAGGTTTTAGGTCAGGGACCTTTATATAGGCGAAGAGGCGGAGTCGGAAGGCTGACGGGGCCACCACACATTAGGGCGGCGCGCCCAGGGTCCAGGCCGCGCCGGCCTGGCGTGTGGCCCCCCCTAGGGCTCCCCTCTGGCGGCTCTCGGTTGTTCTGGAAGCTTCGTGGAAAAATAGGATGCTGGGCGTTGATTTCGTCCAATTCCGAGAATATTTCCTTACTAGGATTTCTGAAACCAAAAACAGCAGAAAACAGGAACTGACACTTCGGCATCTCGTCAATAGGTTAGTTCCGGAAAATGCATAAAAACATCATAAAGTATGAACAAAACATGTAGGTATTGTCATAAAACTAGCATGGAACATAAGAAATTATAGATACGTTTGAGACGTATCAAGCATCCCCAAGCTTAGTTCCTACTCGCCCTCGAGTAGGTAAACGATAACAATGATAATTTCTTAAGTGACATGCTACCAACATAATCTTGATCAACATTATTGTAAAGCATATGAGATGAATGCAGCGATTCAAAGCAATGATGAAGACAATGAGTAAACAACTGAATCATATAGCAAAGACTTTTCATGAATAGTACTTTCTAGACAAGCATCAATAAGACTTGCATAACAGTTAACTCATAAGCAATAAATTCTTAGTAGAAAGCTTTGAAGCAACACAAAGGATGATTAAGTTTCAGAAATTGCTTTCAACTTGTAACATGTATATCTCATGGATAGTTGTCAACATAAAGCAATATAACAAGTGCAATAAGTAAACATGTAAGAATCAATGCACACAGTTTACACAAGTGTTTGCTTCTAAGATAGAAAGAATAGGTAAACTGACTCAACATAAAGTAAAAGAAAGGCCCTTCGTAGAGGGAAGCAGGGATTAAATCATGTGCTAGAGCTTTTCAAGTTTTGAAATCATATAGAGAGCATAAAAGTAAAGTTTTGAGAGGTGTTTGTTGTTGTCAACGAATGGTAATGGGTACTCTAACTACCTTATCAACCAGACTTTCAAGAGCGGCTCCCATGAAGGACGTTATCTCTACCAGCAAGGTAGATCATCCCTCTTCTCTTTTGTTTACACATGTACTTTAGTTTAGTTTTTATTTTTATTTTTTAGATGACACTCCTCCCAACCTTTTCTTTCTCAAGCCATGGCTAACCGAATCCTCGGGTGCCTTCCAACAATCTCATACCATGGAGGAGTGTCTATTTGCAAAATTAAGTTGCTTACTGATGAATCAGAGCAAAACATGTGAAGAGAATTATTAAAGCAAGTTAATTAATTGGGGCTGGGAACCCCATTGCCAGCTCTTTTTGCAAAATTATTGGATAAGCGGATGAAGCCACTAGTCCATTGTGAAAGTCTATCAAAAGTAAATGACAAGATCAAAAGATAAACACCACATACTTCCTCATGAGCTATAAAACATTGACACAAATAAGAGATAATAGCTTTTGAATTGTTTAAAGGTAGCACATGAAGTATTTGCTTGGAATGGCAGAGAAATACCATGTGGTAGGCAGGTATGGTGGACACAAATGGCATGGATTTTGGCTCAAGGATTTGGATGCACGAGAAGAATTCCTCTCAATACAAGGCTAGGCTAGCAAGGTTGTTTGAAGCAAACTCAAGTATAAAACGGTGCAGCAAGACTCACATATGAACATATTGTAAGCATTATAAGACTTTACATCGGCTCCTTGTTGTTCAAACACCTTAACCAGAAAATATCTAGACTCTAGAGAACAACCATGCAAACCAAATTTTAACAAGCTCTATGTAGTTCTTCATTAATGGGTACAAAGTACATGATGCAAGAGCTTAAACATGATCCATATGAGCACAACAATTGCCAAGTATCAAATTATTCATGACATTATACCAATTACCACATGCAGCATTTTCTGTTTCCAACCATATAGCAATTAACGAAGCGGTTTTCAACTCCGCCATGAACATTAAAGATAGAACTAAGAACACCAGTGTTCATATGAAAAAGCGGAGCATGTCTCTCTCCCACACAAGCATGTATTTATTGAAACAAAACAAAAACAAACAGAAGCTCCAAGTAAAGTACATAAGATGTGACCGAATAAAAATATAGTTTCAAGAGAAGAAACCTGATAAATTGTTGATGAAGAAGGGGATGCCTTGGGCATACCCAAGCTTAGATGCTTGAGTCTTCTTGAAATATGCAGGGATGAACCACGGGGGCATCCCCAAGCTTAGACTTTTCACTCTTCTTGATCATAGTATATCATCCTCCTCTCTTGACCCTTGAAAACTTCCTCCACACCAAACTCGAAACAAACTCATCAGAGGGTTAGTGCATAATCAAAAATTCACATGTTCAGAGGTGACACAATCATTCTTAACACTTCTGGACATTGTCCAAAGCTACTGGAAGTCAATGGAACAAAGAAATCCATCCAACACAGCAAAAGAGGCAATGCGAAATAAAAGGCAGAATCTGTCAAAACAGAACAATCCGTAAAGACGAATTTTCCAGGGGCACTTAACTTGCTCAGATGAAAATGCTCAAATTGAATAAAAGTTGCGTACATATCTGAGTATCACGCACGTAAATTGGCAGATTTTTCTAAGTTACCTACAGAGAACCCTGCCCAAATTCGTGACAGACAGAAATCTGTTTCTGCGCAATAATCCAAATCTAGTATCAACCTTGCTATCAAAGACTTTACTTGGCACAACAATGCAATAAAATAAAGATAAGGAGAGGTTGCTACAGTAGTAAACAACTTCCAAGACTCAAATATAAAACAAAAATTGCTGTAGTAAAATAAACACATGGGTTATCTCCCAAGAAGTTCTTTCTTTATAGCCATTAAGATGGGCTCAGTAATTTTAATGATGCACTCGCAAGGAATAAGAGTTGAAGCAAAAGAGAGCATCAAGAAGCAAATTCAAAACACATTTAAGTCTAACATGCTTCCTATGCATAGGAATCTTGTAAATAAACAAGTTCATGAAGAGCAAAGTAACAAGCATAGGAAGATAAAACCAGTGTAACTTCAAAAATTTCAGCATATAGAGAGGTGTTTTAGTAACATGAAAATTTTTACAACCATATTTTCCTCTCTCATAATAATTTTCAGAGGCATCATGAACAAACTCAACAATATAAGTATCACATAAAGCATTCTTATTCACATGCATAAAAGTATCATTACTCTCCACATAAGCATAATCAATTTTATTAGTTGTAGTGGGAGCAAATTCAACAAAGTAGCTATCATTATTATTCTCATCATCAAATATAGGAGGTATAGTATCATCATAATAAACTTTATCCTCCATAAGTAGGCGGCACAAAAAGACCACTATCATTATAATCATCATAAATAGGAGGCATATCATAATCAACATAAACTTTCTCCTCAATACCCGGAGGACTAAAGAGATCATTTTCATCAAAACCGACCTCCCCAAGCTTAAATTCTTCCATAGCATTAGCAACAATAGTGTTCAAAGCATTCATACTAATAACATTCCCATTAGCATGCATAAGTTCCATGGGTTTTTTAATTTTCTCTTCAAACACATCATGTCCTAATTCAAGATAAAGTTCATAAAGATCTCTCATTTTGTTGTTGTCTTCCATTAAGCCTTACTAGTGAAAATAAAAACAAGAGACAAAAAGATGCAATTGCAGGATCTAAAGGAAATAGCTTCGAACACACACACAACGGCAACAGAAAAGTACTTAGTTACCTGGGACCGGAGTATGAGTGCCTTTTACCTTACCTCCTCGGCAACGGCGCCAGAAAAGTGCTTGATGTCTACGGGTGCTTCTATTCTTGTAGACAGTGTTGGGCCTCCAAGAGCAGAGGTTTGTAGAACAGCAGCAAGTTTCCCTTAAGTGGATCACCCAAGGTTTATCGAACTCAGGGAGGAAGAGGTCAAAGATATCCCTCTCAAGCAACCCTGCAATCACGATACAAGAAGTCTCTTGTGTCCCCAACACACCTAATACACTTGTCAGATGTATAGGTGCACTAGTTCGGCGAAGAGATATTAAAACGCAGGTGGTATGAATGAATATGAGCAGTAGTAACGGCGCCAGAAAAGTGCTTGCTGGCGTGCAGTTGATGGTAGTAATATTGCAGGAAGTAAACATGCAGCAGAACAGCAAACAAGCGGTGTTTGCAGTATTTGGAAACAAGGCCTAGGGATCATACTTTCACTAGTGGACACTCTCAACATTGATCACATAATAAATAAGTTCTCTTCCTTTGTGCTACATATACTCTTGTTTGATAATGAACACCATTCGTTGCGTAGGGCTACTAGAGCACCTCAATGCCGGAGTTAACAAGCTCCACAACATTCGATATTCATGTTTAAGTAACCTTAGAGCATAATAGATCTTTGCAATCTAAACCGAGTACTAACATAGCATACACACTGTCACCTTTACACTATGAAGGGGGAATAAATCACATCAATACTATCATAGTAATAATTAACTCCATAACCTACAAGAGATTATGATCATAACCTACGCCAAGAACTACACGATGCACACACTGTCACCATTACACCGTGAAGGAGGAATAGACTACTTTAATAACATCACAAGAGTAGCACATAGACTAATAGTGATACAAAACTCATATGAATCTCAATCATGCAAGGCAGCTCATGAAATCATTGTATTGAAGTACATAGGAGAGAGATTAACCACATAGCTACCGGTACAGCCCTTAGCCTCGATGGAGAACTACTCCCTCCTCATGGGAGACAGCAGCGGTGATGAAGATGGCGGTGGTATTGATGGAGAAGCCTTCCGGGGGCACTTCCCCGTCCCGGCAGCGTGCCGGAACAGAGACTCCTGTCCCCCAGATCTTGGCTTCGCGATGGCGGCGGCTCTGGAAGGTTTCTCGTACCGTGGCTTTTCCGTATCGAGGTTTTAGGTCAGGGACCTTTATATAGGTGAAGAGGCGGAGTCGGAAGGCTGACGGGGCCACCACACATTAGGGCGGCGCGCCCAGGGTCCAGGCCGCGCCGGCCTGGCGTGTGGCCCCCCTAGGGCTCCCCTCTGGCGGCTCTCGGGTGTTCTGGAAGCTTCGTGGAAAAATAGGATGCTGGGCGTTGATTTCGTCCAATTCCGAGAATATTTCCTTACTAGGATTTCTGAAACCAAAAATAGCAGAAAACAGGAACTGGCACTTCGGCATCTCGTCAATAGGTTAGTTCCGGAAAACGCATAAAAACATCATAAAGTATGAACAAAACATGTAGGTATTGTCATAAAACTAGCATGGAACATAAGAAATTATAGATACGTTTGAGACGTATCACAAGCATATGAATAAGTTCATAAGAGACCACATACCACGGTACGAGTAAAGAGTACTTGTCAGGAGATGAGGTTGAACAAGGTATAGAGAGATACCGATGATCAAACCTCGGACAAGTAAAATATCGCGTGACAAAGGGAATTGGTATCGTATGTGAATGGTTCATTCGATCACTAAAGTCATCGTTGAATATGTGGGAGCCATTATGGATCTCCAGATCCCGCTATTGGTTATTGGTCAGAGAGAGTTCTCAAACCATGTCTACATAGTTCGCAAACCGTAGGGTGACACACTTAAGGTTTGATGTCGTATTAGTAGAACTTGAATATGGAATGGAGTTCGAAGTTTTGTTCAAAGTCTCGGATGGGATCCCGGACATCACGAGGAGATCCGGAATGGTCCGGAGAATAAGATTCATATATAGGAAGTCATTTTATAAGTTTGAAAATGATCTGGTGCATTTATGGAAGGTTCTAGAAGGTTCTAGAAAAGTCCGGAAGAAATCACTTTGGAAGGCGGAGTCCCGAAGGGACTCCACCACCCATGGCCGGCCAACCCTAGAGGGGTGGAGTCCCAGGTGGACTCCACCAAGGTGGCCGGCCACCCCCTCCCAAGGAAAGGTGGGAATCCCACCTCAAGTGGGAATCCCACCTTGGGTAGGTTTCATGTCATATGGAAGGTTTTGGTTTGGGGTCTTATTCGAAAACTTGTAGACCAACTCTTGGGTGTTCCACCTATATAATGAGGGCCAAGGGGAGGGGGCCAGCCAACACAAAGCCATAGCTTGGCCGCACCCCATAGTGGTCGGCCACCCCCTCTCCCAAACCCTAGCCGCCCCACCTCCTCCACCTCTCCTGCAACGCTTAGCGAAGCTCCGCCGGAGATCTCCATCGCCACCGCCACCACGCCGTCGTGCTGCCGGATTCAAGGAGGAGCTACTACTTCTGCTGCCCGCTGGAACGGGGAGAAGGACGTCGTCTTCATCAACACCGAACGTGTGACCGAGTACGGAGGTGCTGCCCGATTGTGGCACCGTCAAGATCTTCTACGCGCTTTTGAAAGCGGCAAGTGATCGTCTACCGCAGCAACAAGAGCCTCATCTTGTAGGCTTTGGAAATCTTCAAGGGTGAGTCTCGTTCATCCCCTCGTTGCTCCCGTCTTCTAGATTGCATCTTGGCTTGGATTGCGTTCTCGCGGTAGGAAATTTTTTGTTTTCTATGCAACGAATCCCTACACAAACATCATCAGTCTGCATACTAGCATCAACACAAACTGGAACTGTAGCACATGCTGCAACATCCACATCAACAACAAGTGTAGCTTCAACCGGCTTGTCACCAACAAGAACTGGCTTGTCATCTACAGGCATGGCTGAAACATCACCAACATCAATGCTCGGAACATCTTGCACCTCTTGCTGCACTTTAGGCTTGTGCAACTTCTCCTTACGCACCACTAACTCCACATCGGACTTGATATGATCATCACCCATAGGCTTCAAAGTCCGCTGTTTGCCACCATGCATAAAAGAATATGTATTTGCTCTCCCAGCATGTGTCACATTGCGATCATACTGCCAAGGACGCCCAAGTAGCAATCCGCACACCTCCAATGGCAACACATCGCACTCTATCTCATCAACATAGTCATCAACTGCAAATGGCACACACACCTTATGAGTAATCTTCAGCATACCACAGCTATTCAACCACTCAAGATGTTTAGGTTCAGGAAGACGCCATGTAGACAACCCCAATGCTGCCACCATCGCCTTGCTTATGCCATTAGTACAGCTACCACCATCAATCATCAACTTGCAAGCCTTGCCTTTGATAATGCACCGAGTCTGAAACAAACTCCACCGCTGAACCTTGTCAACTGTCTTGCAAGCCTCATCTTGTACCTTCTTGAGTATCATATTCAGCCCGCTCAATGGTACATCCTCCTCAACAGTCACAGTAGTGCCCTTGGTATCAGAGCTAGGTTTCCTCTCCTCCGAAGATATCACCTCGCCCTTAGTGACTGTTGGTAGTGGAACAACCTCCTGAATAGGAACTATGCACTTGCCCACTTCCTCTATTGCATGTACAACTCTAGACGGCTGCTCACGTTCCTCCAATGGTAACCATAAACCAGCACGAAGAAACGTCCTGAAGTCCTTCCAAGTACAAACAAAGTCGCCTCTATCAACTACATTACACCAATATGTGTCCAACTCCTCGTCCACACGCCGGTGAGCGAGAACATATGCATCATAACCACTGAACGCCTTATTGTATGTGCGACATCGATTGAAACCTAATTCCATGTGCTTCTCCCAATCCTCATACTCCTCAACAGTCGCCCAATGGTGTAGATACCACTGAAGTTTGGATACGTGACGTTGTACCCCCTTCCGTATGTCAAGGTAATCATTGAAAACGAAACTTGATATCTTCCGAAGAGTACACCTCATGCCCAGAACATCGCCGGGAAATGAAAACGTTGCGGAAGACTGCTGAATTGCTGATTGCGCAGGATTGAAAACAAGCCGATCCGGCCTGGTGACCGGTTGGTCCGGCCCAGAAGCCGGTTTGACCGGGCTGGGAACCGGTTGGTCCGGTCCAGTGGCCGGTTTGACCGGGCGGTCGACCGGGCGGAGGAGCGGAGGCCCCTGGACATCAATCCGGCTGGCTCCGGCCTGAGAGCCAATTTTGACCGAGCCGGCCGGTTGTAGGGCCGGTCCGACCGGGACCTGGGCCGGCCAGGCCGGTTGTGGGGCCGGTTGACCGGACCGTGCGCCGGATGGGGTCTGAAAAGCCATCTTCTTCCCCGATTCCAACTCGAAAATTTCGCGATTCTGGCCGCAGAAACTGCCCGAAACGATGGAGAGACTTCGCCCAAACAGCTCCAAACTTCCTCCAAATCAACCTCTTTCAACCTAGAGAACAATTCATCCGATCTAGATCCAATCTTCTCTGATGCAAACCGATCTAGATGCGATCGATCAACAAAACCTCGCCGTGAGCAACCCAGAAATCTGATACCACATGATAAGGGGAATCCCACTATAGCCGAGTTTTACAGCTATAAAATGAAGCTCTTCTCAGGTTTCCTCGGTAAGCCATCCACAATCCACCCCATAGTTGAGTTGTGAGTGTTTTCCTATCCAGAAAAAGCCAAAAATATTAGGGTTAAGGTTTGCCATAGCCTTAGATTGCACTAATTTCGAGTTTTAGTTGCTTTTCGTAGTTGTTTTTGCGTATCTCTTTCTTACATCTAGTATTGTTAGGGTTTGTGTTTCCTCTTTCTTCTAGAGTCAGTTTTTATTTACTCCGAGTTCACATCGCATACAGTGTGTTTATCCAAATCATAGCCACAGCTTTTCGATGTACGTGACTAGGAACTTCCCCAGACGAGACTAGTTTTACCGCTCGACAGGCTGCTCATTAGGGTTTTG
Organism: Lolium perenne; assembly: GCF_019359855.2. Taxonomy (NCBI): domain Eukaryota; kingdom Viridiplantae; phylum Streptophyta; class Magnoliopsida; order Poales; family Poaceae; genus Lolium; species Lolium perenne. The sequence goes on from NC_067245.2 coordinate 146,483,802, forward strand.
GTGCTTTGCATTATCTGTTGGCCGTGTTATTAAGGAGTTGAGTCATAAAATCAAAAAAAGAGAAAATAGAAAAGAAGCAAAAAAAAGAGCTACATAGCTGCGTGTGTTACAAAAAGAAAATACAAAAAGAAACAGTGTGAAGTGCTAGTAAGATCAAGTGTAGGCCTAGTTTACTTTTCTGCACCTGTAGTTGAGCAATCTTGTGCATGTTTCGTTGAGCTTTGCTAGTGTCTCTCGAGTGCATTGCAACCTTTCATCCATATAGTTGCATTGCCACATTTTATCGCCTTGTGTGAGTATATTTGGTTGTCTACGGTCAGCGCTAGAGCTTGTTATTGGTGCATATAGGTAGCCTACCTACAGCCCCACATGTATCCTGCTTTGTCGTGTGATTGTTCTTATACCCTTGATATTCGCTTCGCTACATCCGTGCACTAGTTGTTACTACAAGTGGTAAGCAACACTAATTTACTTTGGAACGGTAAGATTTCATTTTCTTATCAGTTTTTGAGTGAGTTGTGAGAGTACCACCATATATTTTTGATTTAGTGCACTAATCTACTAACCATGTCTGCTAGTGATGCTAAACTTGTTAACCAGGAAAACAAGAATTCTGCTGATATCATCACATGGAGGGAATATGAAGCTCTTCATAATGAGATGCGACGTGAATTCCGCACTCAGGATGATGAGCTTAGGGGAACGGTCCAAGGGATCTCCCAGAAGCTGGATGCTACTAGTGAGACCGTCACTACAATGAAAGATCTAATGACGGATATCCAACGCAGTCTTCACGTTCTACAACTGGCTGTTGATAATCTTACACAACAACAACAAGAAGAAGAAGCAGAAGACCCTGACCTTCAGGATGAAGCACCTGGTGTTGGTCATGGTGCTGGACGTGGTTACCGTGGTCGTGGCTTTGTTGAGCTCGGACGCCATGGTCGTGGGCTTGATGAAGAAGATGGATTGGGTAAGCCCAAGTTCTCCATACCCAAGTTTGAAGGAGGAGCAGATGTTGAAGAATACCTCACTTGGGAGCTAAAGATTGAGAAATTATGGCGCTTACATAACTATGCTGAAGATAGGAAGGTCAAGCTTGCTTCTTCCGAATTTGATGGCTATGCATTGCGTTGGTGGGATGCACTTGTTCGTGCTCGCGAAGAGGATGGTGAGCTGCCTATTATCACATGGCGTGCTATGAAGGCGGCAATGCAAGCTCGTTTCGTGCCCACTAATTATTTGCGAACTATCTATGATAAGTTGACCCTATTGAGACAAGGTGTGAAGACTGTTGATGAATATTTCATGGAGATGGAGATGCTTATGCAGCGTGGCCGTGTCCGTGAGTCACTAGAGATGACAATGCAGTGTTTTCTACATGGCTTGAAGTATGATATCAAAGGCATTGTTCGTTATCACAGTTACACCACAATGAATGGGTTGCTACATCATGCAAGAGAAGCTGAAGCACAGTTGGCTGAGGCGGCGCAAATCAAAAGCCGTGCTACGGGAGCTGGGCGCTACACACCTAGGGAGCCCCCAACTACGGCGCCGACATCATCCTCGCGTCCCTCAGAGTTTTCTACTCCGTCTAGCAAGCCGGTCTCCAATGTGCCCAACACAAAGAAGTCCGAACCTGCTGCGAGTACGAGTGGTTCTAGCATCTCTACTGCACGCAACCGCGACATGAATTGCCATACATGTGGTGGCAAGGGTCACTTTAAGAGAGATTGTCCTAACCGCAAAGTTATGATTGTTAATGAGGACAATGAGTATGAGACTGGAGATGGTGTTGATCCATATGCTCCAGAAGATGATGACTATGACACTGATGGTGTAGATGCATATCTGTCTGATGCTCGCACTATTGTTGTGTCTCAGCGTGCTCTTAATGTGTTGCCAAGTGCATCTACTCAGCGCTGCAATTTGTTCCAAACAGAGGCTTTAGTTGGTCCGGACAAGGCTTGCAAGGTAATTATCGATGGCGGGAGTTGCCGCAATTTAGCAAGCAAGGACTTGTGTACCAAGCTGAAGTTGAAGTATCTATCGCACCCGCATCCATACTATATTCAGTGGTTGAGCGACAATGGTGAGATGAAGGTAAACCACATGGTGCGTGTTGAGTTTGAGATTCGACCGTATAAGGATTCCATTGATTTTGATGTGGTTCCTATGACGGTGTGTCACCTTCCATTGGGTCAGCCTTGGCTCTATGATCGTTCTGTGCAACACAATGGCCGTGCCAACACATATCACTTGGAGTTCAAGGGCAAGAAAATCAACTTGTAGCCTATGTCACCACAACAAATTTTCAATGAATCTCGTCAGAAAGTTGAAGTAAACTTGGAGGATGCACCTATAGATAGGCGAGAGAATTGTAATGTCGTGAGTGATATAACGAAAAGTGAGAGAGTAAATTCCTTAGTGCTTTTAGCCACCAAAAGAAGATATGAGAGAATTTAGTGTGGATCCTACAGCCATGTCTCTTGTGCTCATGTACAGGGGTACGGTTTTGGTTTCTAACGACATGACCCCTATTCCTCTTGGTGTTTCTAATGTTTTGGAGGAATTCAGCGACGTGTTTCCGGAGGAGGTGCCCGCAGGACTACCACCATTGCGTGGTATTGAGCATCAAATTGACTTGATCCCCGGCGCCTCGCTGCCCAATAGGGCGCCATATAGGACAAACCCCGAAGAGACGAAGGAGATACAGAAGCAAGTACAAGCGCTACTCGACAAAGGTTATATCCACATAAGCCTTAGTCCTTGTGCTATTCCTGTTATTCTAGTTCCTAAGAAAGATGGTACATGGTGCATGTGCGTAGATTGTAGAGCTATAAACAACATTACTATTCGATATCGTCATCCTATTCCCCGTTTAGAGGATATGCTAGATGAATTGAGTAGTGCTGTTGTTTTCTCTAAAATTGATTTGCGTAGTGGTTATCATCAAATTAGGATGAAAGAGGGGGATGAATGGAAAATAGCTTTTAAAACAAAATTTGGTTTGTATGAGTGGTTAGTAATGCCTTTTGGTTTAACTAATGCACCTAGCACTTTCATGAGATTGATGAACCATGTTTTGCATAATTTTATTGGCAAGTTTGTGGTTGTGTACTTTGATTACATATTAATCTACAACCGCAATGAATCTGATCATACTATACATATTAGACATGTTTTGCAAGTGTTGCGTGATAATAAAATCTATGGTAATCTTGAGAAGTGCACATTTTGCAAAGATAAGGTCATATTTCTGGGTTATGTTGTCTCTAAGCATGGCGTAGAAGTAGATGTGTCTAAAATTGAAGCTATTCAAAATTGGCCTACTCCCATGAATGTGAGTCAAGTACGAAGTTTTCATGGTCTAGCTGGGTTTTATAGAAGATTTGTGCCCAATTTTAGTACTATTGCTGCACCTTTGAATGAATTAACTAAAAAGGGTGTTGTTTTTAAGTGGGGCACAGCCCAAGCTCATGCTTTTGATGAACTTAAGAGATTGTTAACTTTTGCACCGTTGCTTGCACTTCCTAATTTCAATAAGCAATTTGAGATTGAATATGATGCTAGCGGTATTGGAATTGGTGGTGTGTTGATGCAAGAGGGTCGCCCAATTGCATATTTTTCTGAGAAACTTTCTGGTGCTAAGTTGAACTATCCTATATATGATAAAGAATTGTATGCTTTGATTAGAGTTCTTGAGGTTTGGCAACATTACTTGTGGCCAAAAGAATTTATCATACATTCTGATCATGAAGCTTTAAAATATCTGAAAGCTCAATCTAACTTGCATCGGCGTCTTGCTAAGTGGGTTGAGTTCATTGAGTCTTTTCCATACATTATTAAGCATAAGAAGGGAAAAGATAATATTGTTGTTGATGTTTTATCTAGGAAGAATATGCTATTAACTCAACTTGATGTTAAAGTTCCTGGATTAGAGATACTATGTGATTTGTATGCTACTGATCATGATTTTGCTGAACCATATCGCTTGTGTGCTATTGGTAAAGCATGGGAAAAATATCACATACATGATGGGTTCTTGTTTAGAGCTAAGAAACTATGTGTTCCAGAATCGTCTGTGTGTTTGATCTTATTGCAGGAATCACATGTTGGAGGTTTGATGGGTCACTTTGGGCGTGAGAAGACGCTACTCATGCTAGCTGACCACTTTTATTGGCCAAAGATGAGGCGGGATGTGGACAGGTATGTGAAGAGATGCATTACTTGCAACAAGTCCAAGTCCAAGCTGAAGCCTCACGGTTGGTATACTCCTTTACCGGCACCTACTACACCTTGGGAGGATATTAGTATGGATTTTGTGTTGGGTTTGCCGCGTACTAAAAGAGGCCATGATTCTATACTTGTGGTACTGGATAGATTCTCTAAGATGTCACACTTTATTGCCTGCCACAAGAGCGACGATGCATCGCATATTGCTAACCTGTTTTTCAGGGAGATTGTACGTCTACATGGAGTCCCGAAGACTATTGTTTCTGATCGTGACGTGAAGTTTATGAGCTACTTCTGGAAGACGCTGTGGAGAAAGCTGGGGACGAAGCTGCTTTTCAGCACTACTTGTCATCCCCAAACTGATGGTCAAACTGAAGTGGTGAATAGGACATTGTCACAATTGTTGAGATCCATGATCAAGAAGAACCTGAAGGAGTGGGAAGATTGTTTGCCGCTTGTGGAGTTTGCTTATAACAGGGCAGTACATTCTACCACAGAGTTGTGTCCTTTTGAGGTGGTGTATGGTTTCAAACACATTACTCCACTTGATTTGTTGCCTTTGCCCATACATGAGAGAGTCAATATGGAGGCATCAAAGAGGGCAGATTTTGTACGGAAAATACATGTGAAGACTAAAGAGTTGATAGAGAAGAAAGGCAAGAGCAATGCTGCAAGGATGAACAAGAAGCGCAAGGAGATATTGTTCAAGCCTGGTGATATGGTCTGGGTACATTTTCGCAAGGATGGGTTCCCGAAGCTGCGGAATTCCAAGTTGCTTCCTCGTGGTGCTTGTCCTTACAAAGTGCTTGCCAAGATCAATGATAATGCATACTCGATAGATCTTCCAATTGATGAGTTTGGTGTCAGCAATTCTTTCAATGTGGCTGATTTGACACCATATGACGGAGAAGACCTTGGAGCGTCGAGGTCAACGCCTTTTGAAGGGGGGGGGGAGATGATGAGGACATCCCTACCACACTACTACCTCCATCATTACACTGTGAAGCTCAAGTCCAATGAAGTTAGGATTGGACCAATGCCACGAGCTCATGCGAAGCTACTTAAACAACAGGTGAATTTGTTCCTAAGTGATACTTTGATCGATGAGAACTTTATACTGCCTAAGTCGTATTACTTATGTATGATCAGGTATGAAGAGGAACCAAGCATCGCACGAGGAGGAGAGGAGCAACTAGACAAGAAGCTGGACGTGAAGCTGGACGTGAAGCTGGACATGGAGCTGGACATGAAGACATCCCATGGACGCGTGAGGGAGGAGCGGGAGGCATGCGCGAGAGGAGGAGATCTTTAGGCCGGCGCCAGGCCCGGTCAGACCGGCTTCCACGCCGGGCCACCCGGTCCCAGCCCCGGTCGGTCGGCTTCCACGCCGGATCAGCCCGATCTAAATCGGGTCCCACGCTTGTGCCAGCCGGGGCGTGTCCAGTAAGCCTGGACGCTCCGCCCGGTCGCCATCCGGTCCCTGGCTCGGCCCAAACCAGACCGGCCGATCCCAGGCCCGGTCGAGCGGCCCCCAGGCCGGCCGAGTCCGAGTCTGTCTCGACCAGATCTATTCTGGGTCGGTTATTTTTGTATCTTTTCGACCTGATGTCGTCCTGAACCCCTATATAAGTGCCCAGGACGCCCCCAAAGTAGCTTTAGACCACGTTTAAGATAAACCCTAGTTCATAGTTGATTGCTTTGCAACTCTATTGAATCTCTACACCCAATTGCATTGATTTGGTGTGGAACCTCTGAAAGTCTTGTGTGATCTACTGTTCCATTGGGAATTAGAAGGTTGCAACTTACCGCTTCGTGGTCGGCGGCTACGTGTGCAAGTGTGTGGAGTTGCGAATATCTTGCAAGGTTGATAGTTGTTGCATTGACGACAGGGACCAATCGAGAGATCTCGTTGTGTCATACAAGTTATCTTCCACTTCATCGTCGTGTATCTCCGCTGTGTTCATCCCGTGATCATCATCACCACCGTTGCTTACTGAGAAGATCGGGCAACCCCTTATCATCATTTGAAACTTTAGGTCAACTTTCAAGCATCTAGATTCAATCGAAGAGTTGCGGAAGTGCATGCAGAAAACAGGAGAATCAATGTGCTATATCTTCAAAGGTGGGGCACGATCAAGAACTCATCCGAAAACATCTCTGATGAGCGGGCAATCGACGCGCTTAGCACCGGGTTGCGGTGCATGGACTTTGTTGAAGAGCTAGGAAGAGCGCGGCCAAGGACAGTAGGAGAGCTGATGGACCTGGCAAACAAGTGGGATAACGGTGAGGACGCAGCTAGCAATAAATAGGCGAGGTCACTCGTAGAAGATCGAGCAAGGCGTTGAAATGATCGCAGGCGACAGAGACGTAACTACGATGACTATGGCCAGTCTGCGCAAGTCGTGGGTGGCTTCACAAGCAAACGTGAAATAAGAGATGATTACCGCAACAACGGTTATCGAGGCGGCAATCGGGACGAGCCAAATTCCAGTAGGAAGGCGTATAAGCCTAGACCAAGGTTCTAGCAGCAGCTTGAAATGACAGAGGAGCAGACGCTTAACGCATGATGTACTATGCACTATTACATCAACGACGAAGGACGCATACAGTCGAATAATTTGTTGAAGGACTGCAGGACTTTTCAGCGGATGCTTCCAGTCTTCAGGAGATCAAATCAGAACGCTCCAAGGCAATGTATCGCTAGGGCGCCTGGGTCGGTTGCTTTCAACGCACCCTCTCCGCCACCACTACCTCCACAAAATCAGTTGCTAGCGATACAGGTAGCTCCGACAAATAACAGAAACCAACCAAATGGATATACCGACTCTAGAGGAGCAGATAATATGATCCAGAAGAGCAGGCCACCCAATAGGCAGCAAAAGATAATCACCCGACAAGTCAACCTCGCAATCCAGGCACCACCGCCCACGTCGGAGTATCTCGACTGGTCAGATCAATACATCAGGTTTGGCAGGGAGTATCACCCTTACAAGATCCCTGTCAGAGCACCAGGTTTGGTACTCGATGCTCAGATCGGCAGGTATGACTGTAGTAGAGTATTCCTCGATGCAGGGAGCAACCTTTATTTGATCTACGCTAAAAAAAATTGCGAGCAATGAACATCCCTCTCAATAGTCTGACACCCTGGGATACTGGGTTCCATGGAATAATTCCGGGAAAACCAGAGATTCCCTTGGGGAAGATTTGGCTTGATGTAGTCTTCAGGATGAGGGAAAACTTTAGAAGACAAAAGCCGGAGTTTGAAGTCATGGATTTTTCATCACAGTATCACGCGATACTAGGTAGGCATGCATATTTTCGGTTCATGGTACCTCCTCTTGAAGATACCAGGACCCAACAGAATTATCACTGTCAAAGGAAACCTTCGCTCGCTCTGACACATGCAATAGGGAGTTCCATAAAATATCACAAACCTTCGGGATGCACGCATAATTCTTACAAATCCAGAGTGCAGTCGATCATGAGGTATCCCCATACATATGTCGGGCTTTACCCCATCAAGCATTTGATGTTGACAACGACACGAAGAAAATACAAATTCACCCTTCCGACTCGACAAAGATGGCGTCTGTGGCCACAAGCCTTGGTGCCGCAGAGGAAGGTGCACTCATCGAGTTCCTCCGTGAGGGCAGCGAAATGTTCGCTTGGCATCCTGCGGACATGCCAAGTGTCCCCAAGGAACTCCCCGAGCACGCGCTAAATATATATCATAGAGTAAGAAGAGTCGCGCAATCACTTCGGCGCTTCTCATGGCCGAAGCGCAAGGCAATATTGAAAGAACTTTATCGACTACAGGACGCCAAGTTCATCAGCGAGACTGTAGATACAACTTGGGTGGCCAATCCAGTGTTGGTCCCCAAGAAAATACCAACAAAGAGCGCATGTGCGTTGATTTTACATATCTCAATAAACAATACCCAAAAGGATCACTTTCCCACTCTGCGAATCGACCAAATAATCGATGCAATAGCTGGGTACGAATGTCTTTCCTTCTTAGACGCATACTCAGGGTACCATCAGATCAGTTCGAAGGAAGACGACCAGGACAAAACGGTGTTCATCATGCCCTACGGTCTATACTACTACCAGGCAATCCCCTTCGGGTTGAAAAACGCGGGTGCTACCTACCAACGGATGATGCAGAAGTGTCTGGAAGAACAGATCGGGAAAAGCATACAAGTCTAAATCGACGACGTGGTCATCACCACATAGCAGCGAGATTCATTAGTCGACAATCTACGGGAAACGTTCGACAACCCCTCGACAGGTTCCGCCGTAAACTCAACCCGAACAAGTGTTCATTTGGTGTCCCAACAGGGCAACTCTTTGGATTCTAGGTTTCGGCAAGAGGAATTGAAGCAAATCCTGAAAAGATCCAAGTTATACTCACAATGAAGAAGCCAACAAACTTAAGGAACATCCAGCAACTGGCAGGAAGAGTCGCAGCCTTGAGTCGATTAATCACTCGGTTGGGTGAGAAGGCGTTGTCCTTTTATGCTTTGATGAAAAAGTCTGAGAAATTTGAGTGGACCGACAAGGCAGATCAAGCTTTTGAAGATCTGAAGTGGGTGGTTTCCAGGCCAACAGTACTGGTTGCGTCCAAGGAAAAGGAGACATTGTATCTTTACATCGCAGCCACAAACCAGGTGGTGAGTATAGCCCTGGTAGTCGAACGACCAGAGGAAGGAAAAGTATACAGAGTGTTTATGACAGCAAGGAAGTTGAGCCACTACTTTTTGGAGCATCCGATCGTAGTGGTCAACGAAGCACCCCTGTCAAATATACTGAACAATCCAGAGGCAACAGACGTGTGTCCATTTAGGGAATAGAGCTTTCCCCTCGGGACATCACATACGAAAAGCGCAAGGCCATCAAATCCCAAGTAATACCCGACTTCACGACAAAGTGGATGGAACTCCACACATGAACACCAGATTTGACCACCATATTTATCGAGTGCTTGGACAATGTACTTCGATGGATCCAAACGTTTGGAAGGCGCATGAGCTGGTGTGGTGTTAATATCACCGCAAGGAGACAAGATGCGATATGTTCTACGAATGAGCTCTTCAAACGCATCCAACAACGAAGCATAATATGAGGCCTTGTTGCATGGCATGCGTATGAAAAAAGCGTGCGGTGCGACTCGTCTCAAGTTCTTCGGCGACTCCAACCTTGCAGTCAGGCAAGTCATGAATCAATGCTATGCCATAAGCAACAATATGATAGCATACCAATATATGTACAACAATCTCGAAGGATTGTTTGACGGCTGCGAAGCCTCACACATCAGTAGATCAAGCAATGAGGAAGTCGACATGCTTGCAAACATCGGGCCGCAGTGCTTACCAGTTCCACCCGGAGTATTCTAGGAAGAGATCAAGGAGCGCTCTATCAAGGAGAAGAAACCATTAGAGGTAGAGAAGTCCAAAGTTGAAAAGGCAAAAGGGAAATAGAACTCGAGGGCTACGGCTGCACCGACGATATGGAGGTAGACAACACTGCAGTAGAAGGGACAAAGGAAGTCATGATGGTGGAAGTCGGATGGATGCAGCCATACTTAGCGTATCTACAAAACAAAGAGTTACCAGATAACCAGGTCGAAGCGCGACGGATTGCTCGACGTTCTAAAGCTTTTCGAGTAGTGAACGACGAGTTATATAAAAGGAGCATCACAGGCGTACTTCAGCGGTGCGTCACACCCATGGAAGGGCAAGCTATCCTCAAGGACATACACAAAGGGATTTTCAGTCATCATGCAAGTTATCGAGCGATCATGGCCAAGGCTTCCAAAGCAGGGTTATATTGGTTAACTGTTGTGGAAGACGCCAATGAGATTGTCAAAACCTGCGAGGGATGCCACATGTTTGCCAAAACACCTCAAGCACCGGTGACAGAGATGATGCCGATACCCCTAGTGTGCCCCTTCAGTGAGTGGGCTTTAGATATGGTTCGAAAACTAGACAATTCTTTGCTTGGAGGACACGTTTATATGCTTGTTGCGGTCGACAAGTTTACAAAGTGGATTAAGACAAAACCAGTTACAAGAGCCGAGGAAACTGCATCGGTAGATTTTGTTGAGTCAATTGTTTGCCGCTTCGGCGTGCCTCATAGTATCATCATGGATAATGGCTCTAACTTCACCTCAGGGGAGTTTAAGGAGTTTTGTGACAAGCTTGGCATACAATTGAAGTTTGCGTCAACAGAGCACCCGCAGATGAACGAACAAGTTGAAAAAGCCAACGGGCTCATTTGCAGTGGCATCAAAAAAGCGATTGCTAACACCATTGAAGAGGGCCAAGGATGCTTGGGTCGAGGAACTCCCCTCTGTCCTATGGAGCTTACGAACAACTCCAAACATAGCTACGCAAGAAACTTCGTTCTTCATGATCCATGGCGCTGAAGCTGTGCTTCCAGTCGAAATTACACACGATGCTCCATGAGTCACAAAATATGAAGAGGTCACATCGACCATGGCTCTCAAAGATGATGTGGACGTACTGGCTGAAGCACGCGATGTGGCTCTTGCCCGGGCAACAACGTATCAGCAGAACCTGGGAAATTACCATAGTCGTTGACTAAGGTCTCGATCCTTTGAGGATGGTGACTTAATCCTTCGGTTAAAGCAAGAAAAACATCGAAAGCTCGAGTCTTTCTCGATCGGGCCTTGTATCATCACAAAAGTTATCCCCAGAGGAGCATACCGGATTAAGGACAAGAAAACATGTCAGATGGAGCCAAACCCGTGGAACGTCCATCATATAGCATATACATCGCTTCTACGCTCCAGTACTTAGATTTCATATTCAAGAATAAGGTCCATGGTCAGGATTCTTAGCCGAGCAATTTATATTACTTGCAAATAATGCTTCTTAGCCATACTGTTGAGTCTGTCGCCCTATGGGCCTTCGGTTACTTTCAACCAATCATATTTTACCTCCGTATTTTGGCGTTAATAAAGATAATTTCTCTCATCTTGTTTTTGTTATTTGTATTTCTTTACACCTGATACTCGGGGGGCTTCGATTCAATGCTTCTTCAATAAACACACCCGAATGACTTGGGGCGAAATACTTTTTAAGAGCGTCTTGGAATAACTATTAAACATCGATTTAAGCAAAAAGAGATCTATACGAAAGACGAAAATGCCTCACGCATCGATGAAAAGTTATATGCAACATATCTTGTTCATCAAATTACGTTATACTACAAATACGCAATTGCGGAACCGTACTATTTACAAAGTCATTGCATAGTTGCTTTTTTACATTATTATCATTGACAAAAGCTGAGCACGTACTGGGTAGAAGGAATTAACTCGAAGAAGCTTCTTTGAGCCTCTGCTCGAGTACCCGTACTCGACCATAGCCTCGGGGGCTACTTTTATTGGGAGCGCTGAACGCGCACCCGTTAGCATTAACGGCATCCAAGAGAGCAAGTAAGTTATTCATTTATATTATAGCAATCTTTGTGTGCAGGACTCTTTGATCATGTGCTCGAGTACTCATACTCGACCATAGTCTTTGGGGCTACTTCCATCGGGAGCGTTGGCCGCAGATCCGATTAAAAATTGCAATTACATGAAGGTGGAAATACTTCGAGCCTATACTCGACTACAGGTACTTGATTATAGTCTCGGGAGCTACTCCAATCGGGAGCGCTGAACGCGCACCCGATAGGAAGCAAAGATGAAGAATATAACTCAATTAGAAGAAGGAGTAAAGCTTCGAATAATGTTCAAGTGGTAAACACTTAACGAGCATTACTTCGTCCTTCATTATTATCAAGCAAGAGTTGGCGTAAAGCTTCAAATGCATGTTCAAGTGGTAAACACTTAACGAACATTATTTCATCCTTTACTCCCATCAGGAGAGCAGACATTTAAAAAAAATCAACCCGATAATTTTGGGTAATGCAACACCCAAATTGGCATATGATAAATAACTAAATAAGCTTGAGCTGCATTGTCGTGAGCCTCCAGATGCCATGCTGGAGCATGAAGGTATGTAAGACCATCGAGATCTGTCCTGTGAGGCCTAGCAGCGTAAAAGACTATGCTCTGCTAGAAATATCCACATTCAACAATATGATGAAAAATCCTAACGGACGCGTCAGGTAAAACTCTTTTGCTGAAACTCAGAACTCGATAAGTCCTCCACCGCCCGAGCTGAGTTACGCTAGGTTTCCGAATTCGTGTCCAGGGACGTGAGTTTGAAGTAGGTTCCCGCATTTGCTCAGGCAATTAATTGATTCCTGATCCGCTCGGATGCATCAGACCGATTTACCAATATACCTATGATTAAAATATTCAACTACAAAATAAATAATGAAATATTACCTATTAATAACAAAGAAGTAGAAAAAAGAAGAAGTCAAAGGTTTTTAGACTCGACTCGAGTTTGCGACTCGAGTAGAGTCTTGGGGGGCTACTGACATGGGTATGCCATATCGGTTCCTAAGAGCATCACTAGTAGTACCCCTAAACCCTCAAATATTCAAAGCATTTCAAGGGTTGAGAATTAGCATTTTTATCACTTTTGAGGGGTGAAAAACAGGGGAAAAGACTAGAACCTTTAAACCCTCAAACTTTTAAGGATTCGAGGGTTCTCGTCTTTGCCGCAACCCTCAAACCCTCAAACTGTTATTTGACATATCACAATTATCACTAGAAAAACACATTCAACCTTGAAACAAACTAGGACATGAAGATCATTGATGCATGGTTTAATAGTTCACATCACAAAATCATCATCTTCCCCCTCTCATAGGCACCGTCACCAAAAAGGTCCACCTCCGCGTCTTGGAGAAGCCCCATGAATGGCGTCGTCGTTGTGGGCATCACATCAAGCACCTCGTGCACGACGGGTGGAGGGTCGGCGATTGTGGGCGCCAGCGCGGCCTTCTTCCGCGAGGTGGTCTTCTTGACGGCGGGCTTGGCGCCCGCAGGCTTCTTCGGCCCAAGTGCCGCCGTCTTCCTACGACCTTTTGTGGTGGGCGGGCGGGGCAGCCGGGGCGACGGGCGGGGCTAGGATGGTGGCGGGCTGCGGCTGGATGACGTGCTGCCCAGCACGCCACCGTTTCACGCCGACGTGGGTGGTGGCGACCACCGCGGCCACCTCCGCACCGCTCGGGAGGGGCGGGTGCTCCACCACGGTCGCGCGGGTGGGGATTGGGGGCGGGGCAGCGAGGGTGGAGGCAGGGGCGGTGACGGAGGAGGCAGGTGGGAGGGCGGAGGTGATGTAGCCCCGCTCACCGACGACTCTACACCAAGACCAACAAGGTCCCCAAGTGGACCAATGACACGGGCTCGAATCAAAGCGCTACATGATAAGGTGAACTCGCTCCTCACTACCCTCGATCTCGATACCCCATTGGATGGATTGCTACCTCATGCCGACACGCTTTGTGTTATTAGGTACAAGGCACATCAAGATCCCGGAGAGGAGGACACACCATGGTCAAGAGGAGGAGAGGAGCAGCTAGACGAGAAGATGCTCGTGGAGCTGGACCCGACGTCATCCGGAGCGCGCCAAAGAAGAGAAGGAGCCACCCGGTCCAGGACCCGGTCTGACCGGACCCCTGACCGGGCACCCCGTTCGAAACCGGGAACTACGCTGACTGCGACCGGGCGCACTACTGAGCCGCCGAGACCCTCCCCAGTCGACCTCCGGTCCAGGACCCGGTTTGGACCGGGCGCCCCGGTCCCAGGGCCGGTCTGACCGGGCGCCTGACCGGATTCGTCGAGATGCCTTGTTAAAACTGCTTAAGTCGTGTACTTCCTATGTTTTCGCCATGTGTCGTCTTGTACGCCTATATAAGGACCTAGGATGCCCCCTTTACCTCTTTAGCCAAGATTTAGGCTTAAACATAAATTTGACCTTTGTCTCCCTAGGGTTTCATCCCCTTTGTATCAAGGCACTCTTGTGGATTTCTACTCTTCATGGATGATTCAAGGCTTCTACCTCTTTCATCCAAGTTCTAGTTGGATCTCCTCACCAATCTCTCACCTCTTAGATTCTACCCAAGGGTCTCTCTAAGAAGTGGTTCTATTGGCTTGGTCTAACCTACCAAGGGAGTAAATTAGTTTGTGTTGGGTTGTGTGTGTGTTCTTGTTTGGATCTTGTGTTCCTCATCCTCTTCCCCCTCATTCATCCACCCCCATTGGTCAAATTCGTGGGATCTGGGCACATCCTAGCCCCTAGGCCTTATCAAAAGGTATCAGCAGCTCTTGGTTTGCCCGGATTTGACCTCCATCCCTCCAATTTCGCCCCAAAATTTTTTCCAAAAAATTCCCAAAAAATAGCCCTAAATTGCCTTTGGTCAGATCTGTGATTTTGTTGAGTTTTTGGTGGTTTTGATCCGTGGATTTGGTGTTGTTAGTGTTGATCTACTATTTCCCCCACCTTTTAGCCTCCAATTCCATCGTTTCCCTTCGATTTGCTCTTTTGGTTTTGGTTTGGGGAAGAACAGGAGAGAGAAACACGAGCAGCCGATTGAGCAACCAGTTGACCGGACCCCAGACCGGACCCGCCGGCCCAGCACCCGGCCGACCGGGCGCCAAACCGGAGACACCGGCCCCAGGCCCGGTCAGACCGGCCACAGGACCGGGCACGACTGCTAACACCACCGCCGACCACCACCACCACCACCATCATCGCAAGTTGTGTGTTCATCACCGCCTATACATCTTAGGTATAACTTGCATTTCCCTTGTAACCCCTCTTCCTTTTGCGATCTATCCTATCGAGCATTGCTTATCAAGTGTTGTGAGACATTGCACGTGGCCCCGATTGTGAGGTGTGTGTGTAGTGTGGAGTCAAGCTTATAAGCAAGAGCTCGTGTGGCAAAAGAGTAAAAGCGAGGCTAACGCTAACATAGTGCGAGAAAAAGAAAGAAAAAAAAACACAAAAAGAGTGCAAGTAGCACCATACATACAAAAAGAGTGCAAGTAGCACCATACATACAAAAGAGTGCAAGTGCCACCGTATACAAAAGAGTGAAAAGCTTTTAAGCAAACGAGAGAGAAGAGAAGAGAGGCCGCGTGTGAATCTTGTTGTCTCTCAAGTTACAACCAAGCTTTGATCTCTTCTTGTGTTAGTGTGACATCGAGCATTGCTTTTTCCTTTTTTCCGCTCACTTTTTGGTCGCACTAACCCCGCTTATCCCGCGTGTGCGTTCCACAACTTTTCCGTGTTTATAGTGATCTCCACTTCGACACTTGATTTTTGGAGCTTACCCACTTTTAACAATACACTTGATCTCGGATTTCATCATTTGGTTTTCCACCACCACACCCACCACCATATTTGCTAGCTTTTGCGTGTGTTTTTGTGTGTGTAACCCAACACAAGTCGATTTGCTCTTGGTATCGTTAGTTGACCCAATTCCATCACTTCAAGCACAAGTTCAACATGCCCAAGTTCAAGGGTGAAGACGATGCCGAGGCCTACCTCTCATGGGCACTCAAGGTTGACAAAATCTTCCGCATCCACAACTACTCCGGTCCCAAGAAAGTGGCCATGGAGTCTCTTAAGTTTGAAGATTACGCCAACACTTGGTGGGAGCAAGTAGTCACTCTAAGGGAAGAAAAGGGTGAACCACCAATTGACACTTGGGAAGAAATGAAGGAAGAGATGCAAGCTCGCTTTGTCCCAACTCACTACACCACCGACCTCTTCAACAAACTCCAAAAATTGAAGCAAGGCACCAAGACCGTTGAGGAGTTCTTCAAGGAGATGGAGTTAACTATGATGCGAGCTAACATCCAAGAGTCCGAGAACCAAACCATTGCAAGGTTCTTCAATGGCCTCAACTACCCCATCAAGAGAATAGTGGAATTCCAACAATATTCCAACATGGTTGAGTTGGTTCACCAAGCCTCCAAAGCCGAGCGCCAAGTGAATGAGGACATCAAGTACTCCAAGACCAGGTCATACTTCACCTCCAAGCTCGCTACATCAACTCCTACAACAAGTGTCAAGCCCACCGTGTCCTCTACACCATCCAAGCAACTGACTATCCAAAGTCGCATGAAGCAAACGGTGTCCTCCACCGCCTCCTCAAAGGCCTCTACGGGAACCTCTAATGTCACTTGCTTCAAGTGTGGCACACAAGGCCACAAATCCTTTGAGTGCAAGAATACCAAGGTCATGATCATCATGGAGAATGGCGACATAGAGACGCTAAGTGAAGGTGAATATGAAGCCCTTGTGCAAGCCGCCATCGCCAATGAAGAAGATTACGATGAAGAAAGTGGAGAAGACCATCTCTTATGTGTGCATGACCCAAGCCCCTCGCTTGTGGTAACAAGGGTGCTAACAACTCAACCTCAAGCTATGGAAGACCAACGGTGCAACATCTTCCAAACCCGTGCCGGTATTGGTGGCAAGTCAATCAAGGTCATCATCGACGGGGGAAGTTGTCACAACCTCGCAAGCACCGAGTTGTGTGAGAAGCTCAACCTCACGCTTCGCAAGCATCCTCATCCTTACCATGTCCAATGGTTAAGTGACAAGGGCAATGTCAAGATACAACATACCGTCACCGTCAACTTCAAGATCGGCCCCTATGAAGATATTATTGAGTGTGACGTGGTGCCCATGACAGTGTGCCACATGTTGCTTGGCCGCCCATGGAAATTTGACAAGAAGGCTATACATGACGGATTCTCCAATGCATACACCTTCACGGTCAAGGATAAGAAGTTTGAGCTTCGCCCAATGACTCCTAGCCAAATCATCACGGACAATGCGAAGGCTTTAGCGAGGGCACAACAACACAACCACCATAGTGAGTTGAGAGGAGAGGGAGCGACCCACCAAAAGGAGAGTGGGCGCCACAAGCCTTACATGAGTGAGAGAAAGAGCGTCCTCCTAGCCACCAAAAGCGAGTGGAGAGAAGTGCAAGAAAACCCATCCACCACATTGCACTATGTGCTCATTTGCAAGGGACCGTCATCGGAGACTAACGACTTAACCAACATTCCTTCGTCTTTGTTGTCTCTTTTGAAGGAGTTTCAAGACGTCTTCCCCGACGAGCTACCTCATGGCCTTCCACCGCATAGGGGCATCGAGCACTGCATCGATCTCATACCCGGCGCTCCCCTTCCAAACCGCGCCGCCTACCACACCAACCCCGAAGACACAAAGGAGATTCAACGCCAAATACAAGATCTCCTCGCTAAAGGGTACGTCCGAGAAAGTCTTAGCCCTTGTGCCGTTCCCGTGATTCTTGTTCCTAAACCGGATGAGACGCAACGAATGTGTATGGATTGCCGCCCCATCAATGCCATTACCGTTCGTTACCGCCATCCCATTCCGTGTTTAGATGACATGCTTGATGAGTTGAGTGGAGCCACGATTTTCTCTAAAGTCGATTTGCGTAGTGGCTACCACCAAATCCGCATGGCAATTGGTGATGAATGGAAGACGGCATTCAAGACCAAACTTGGTCTCTATGAATGGCTTGTCATGCCATTTGGTCTTTCCAATGCTCCATCAACTTTCATGCGCCTCATGAATCACATCTTGCGACCTCGCATTGGCAAGAGTGTGGTTATCTATTTTGATGATATTCTCATTTATAGCAAAAATCTCGAGGACCATGTGCAACATGTGAGAGAAGTCTTATGCATCTTGCGTCATGAGAAGCTTTATGCAAACCTCCCTAAATGCGCGTTTGCTCAAAATTTTCCTTGGATTTGTGATTTCCACCAATGGCATTGAAGTGGACTCTTCGAAGGTTGAAGCCATACATAATTGGCCCACACCGACCACCGTTGGTCAAGTTCGAAGTTTCCATGGACTCGCCGGTTTCTACCGCCGCTTTGTGAAAGATTTTAGCACCATTGCTTGCCCTTTGAATGAGCTTACCAAAAAGAATGTTCCATTTGTGTGGGGCAAGGCCCAACAAAATGCTTTTGATGAGTTGAAGAAACGCCTTACCGAAGCTCCACTTCTCGTCCTACCAAATTTTGCAAAAACTTTTGAGATTGAGTGTGATGCGAGTGGACTTGGTATTGGTGGAGTTCTTATGCAAGATGGAAAACCCGTGGCATACTATAGTGAGAAGTTGGATGGCGCACGCCTCAACTATCCTATATATGACAAGGAACTTTATGCTTTGGTTCGTGTTCTTGAAGTTTGGCAACACTATCTTTGGCCGAAAGAATTTATCATTCATTCCGACCATGAATCTTTGAAGTATTTGAGAAGCCAACACAATTTGAACAAAAGACACGCTAAATGGGTTGAGTTCATTGAGTCCTTCCCATATGTAATCAAATACAAGAAGGGCAAGGACAATGTAGTGGCGGATGCTCTTTCCCGCAAACTCACCCTTTTACTCACTCGTTTGGATTTTCATGTCTTGGGACTTGAGGAGATCAAAGAACTCTATCCTTCCGATTCTTTCTTTGCACCGATATTTGAGAAGTGTTCCGTTCATCGAGGATTTGATGATTTGTACTTGCATGATGGATACTTGTTTAAAGCCAACAAAATTTGCATTCCCGAGTCTTCTCTTCGCAAGTTGCTTTTACAAGAGTCACATGGAGGTGGCCTCATGGGCCATTTTGGACGTGACAAGACACTTGCGATGCTATCCACTCATTACTATTGGCTGAAGATGAAGCGAGATGTGGAGCGCCTATGCAACCATTGCACTACATGCCTTCAAGCTAAGTCCGCCACTGATACGTCTCAAACGTATCTATAATTTCTTATGTTCCATGCTAGTTTTATGACAATACCTACATGTTTTGTTCACACTTTATATCGTTTTGATGCATTTTCCGGAACTAACCTATTAACGAGATGCCGAAGTGCCAGTTCATGTTTTCTGCTGTTTTTGGTTTCAGAAATCCTAGTAAGGAAATATTCTCGGAATCGGACGAAATCAACGCCCAGAACCTTATTTTTCCACGAAGCTTCCAGAACACCGGAGAGAGACCAGAGGAGAGCCAGGGGGCCCCACACGCCAGGGAGGCGCGGCCAAGGGGTGGGGCGCACCCCCCTAGTGTGTGGCCCCACCAGGGCCCCTCCGAGGCTGCCCTTCCGCCTACTTAAGGACTCCGTCGCGAAAACCCTAAAAGAATAAGCCACGGGACGAGAAAAGTTACGCAGCCGCCACCATCGCGAAGCCAAGATTCGGGGGACAGAAGTCTCTGTTCCGGCACACCGCCGGGACGGGGAAGTGCCCCCGGAAGGCTTCTCCATCGACACCACCGCCATCTTCATCAACGCTGCCGTCTCCCATGATGAGGAGGGAGTAGTTCTCCCTCGAGGCTAAGGGCTGTACCGGTAGCTATGTGGTTCATCTCTCTCTCCCATGTGATCTTTATGTGATCATGAGCTTTGTGATCTAGTTTAATATCATCTATGTGCTACTCTAGTGATGTTATTAAAGTAGTCTATTCCTCCTTCATGATGTAATGGTGACAGTGTGTGCATCATGTAGTACTTGGCATAGGTTATGATTGTAATCTCTTGTAGATTATGGAGTTAATTATTACTATGATAGTATTGATGTGATCTATTCCCCCTTTCATAGTGTAATGGTGACAGTGTGTGCGCTATGTTAGTTCTCGGTATAATTGCAATGATCTATTATGCACTCTAAGGTTATTTAAATATGAACATCGAATGTTGTGGAGCTTGTTAACTCCGGCATTGAGGTGCTCTTGTAGCCCTACACAATGAATGGTGTTTGTCATCCAATAAGAGAGTGTAGAGAAAGTAGTATTTGTTTATTCAGTTATGTGATCAATGTTGAGACTGTCCACTAGTGAAAGTATGATCCCTAGGCCTTGTTTTCAAGCACTGAAACTCCGTTTATTTACTGTTCTGTTGCATGGTTACTCGCTGCCATCTTTATTTCCGATTGCTATTACCACTCATATTCATCCATATTACTTGTATTTCACTATCTCTTCGCCGAACTAGTGCACCTATACATCTGACAAGTGAATTAGGTGTGTTGGGGACACAAGAGACTTCTTGTATCGTGATTGCAGGGTTGCTTGAGAGGGATATCTTTGACCTCTTCCTCCCTGAGTTCGATAAACCTTGGGTGATCCACTTAAGGGAAAACTTGCAGCTGTTCTACAAACCTCTTCTCTTGGAGGCCCAACACTGTCTACAGGAAAATAAGCGTGAGTAGACATCAAGCATATTTTCTGGCGCCGTTGCCGGGGAGGTAAGGTAAAAGGTATTCACATCCTCCAACTACTAAGCTATTTCCTAGCACTGTTGCCGGTGTGTGAGTGCTCGAAGCTATTTCCTTTAGATTCTGCAATTGCATCTTTTTGTTTCTTGTTTTACACTAGTAAGGCATAATGGAAAACAACTGTGAGCTTTTTAAGCTATTTCCTGAGTTAGAATTGTTTGCTGCGAAAATTAAAAAACCTATGGAATCTTATTTGCATACTAGTAGCAATGATATTAGTATGAATGCTTTGAACACCATTGTTGCTAATGATATGGAAAATTCTAAGCTTGGGGAAGCTGGTTTTGATGAGCATGACATTTTTAGTCCCCCAAGCATTGAGGAGAAAATTTACTTTTATGATACTTTGCCTCCTATTTATGATGATTATAATGATAGTGGTCTTTTGGTGCCGCCTACTATGGAGAGTAAATTTTATTATGATTATACTATGCCTCCTACACTTGATGAGAATAATAATGATAGCTACTTTGTTGAATTTGCTCCCACTACAACTAATAAAATTGATTATGCTTATGTGGAGAGTAATGATACTTTTATGCATGTGAATAAGAATGCTTTATGTGATACTTATATTGTTGAGTTTGTTCATGATGCCGCTGAAAGTTATTATGAGAGAGGGAAACATGGTTATATGCATCTTAATAATATTAAGTTTCCCCTCTTTATGTTGAGAATATTGAAGTTGCACTTTCTTTGTCTTTCTATGATAGTAGCTTCATGCTTCAATAACTTGTTTATTTACAAGATTCCTTTTCATAGGAAGTGGGTTAGACTTAAATGTGTTTTGAATTTGCTTCTTGATGCTCTCTTTTGCTTCAACTCTTATTTCTTGCGCGAGCATCATTAAAATTGCTGAGCCCATCTTAATGGCTATAAAGAAAGAACTTCTTGGGAGATAACCCATGTGTTTATTTTGCTACTGTTTTGTTGTGTCTTGGAAGTTGTTACTACTGTAGCAACCTCTCCTTATCTTATTTTATTGCATTGTTGTGCCAAGTAAAGTCTTTGATAGCAAGGTTCATACTAGATTTAGATTATTGCGCAGAAACAGATTTCTGTCTGTCACGAATTTGGGCAGAGTTCTCTGTAGGTAACTCAGAAAAATCTTCCAATTTATGTGCGTGATCCTCAGATACGTACGCAACTTTCATTCAATTTGAGCATTTTCATCTGAGCAAGTCCAGTGCCTCTAAAAAATTTGTCTTTACGGACTGTTCTGTTTTGACAGATTCTGCCTTTTATTTCGCATTGCCTCTTTTGCTGTGTTGGATGGATTTCTTTGTTCCATTAACTTCCAGTAGCTTTGGGAAATGTCCAGAAGTGTTAAGAATGATTGTGTTACCTCTGAATATGTGAATTTTTGATTATGCACTAACCCTCTAATGAGTTTGTTTTGAGTTTGGTGTGGAGGAAGTTTTCAAGGGTCAAGAGAGGAGGATGATACAATATGATCAAGAAGAGTGAAAAGTCTAAGCTTGGGGATGCCCCCGTGGTTCATCCCTGCATATTTCAAGAAGACTCAAGCATCTAAGCTTGGGGATGCCCAAGGCATCCCCTTCTTCATCGACAACTTATCAGGTCACCTCTAGTGAAACTATATTTTTATTCAGTCACATCTTATGTACTTTACTTGGAGCGTCTGTTTGTTTTTATTTTTGTTTTGTTATTTTCATTCTCTGAATAAATTCATGCTTGTGTGGGAGAGAGACACGCTCCGCTGTTTCATATGAACACTGGTGTTCTTAGTTCTATCTTTAATGTTCATGGCGGAGTTGAAAACCGCTTCGTTAATTGCTATTTGGTTGGAAACAGAAAATGCTTCATGAGGTAATTGGTATAATGTCTTGAATAATTTGATACTTGGCAATTGTTGTGCTCATATAGATCATGTTTAAGCTCTTGCATCATGTACTTTGCACCTATTAATGAAGAACTATATAGAGCTTGTTAAAATTTGGTTTGCATGATTGGTCTCTCTAAGTCTAGATATTTTCTGGTTAAGGTGTTTGAACAACAAGGAACACGATGTAAAGTCTTATAATGCTTACAATATGTCCATATGTGAGTCTTGCTGCACCGTTTTATACTTGAGTTTGCTTCAAACAACCTTGCTAGCCTAGCCTTGTATTGAGAGGAATTCTTCTCGTGCATCCAAATCCTTGAGCCAAAAACTATGCCATTTGTGTCCACCATACCTACCTACTATGTGGTATTTCCTGCCATTCCAAGCAAATACTTCATGTGCTACCTTTAAACAATTCAAAAGCTATTATCTCTTATTTGTGTCAATGTTTTATAGCTCATGAGGAAGTATGTGGTGTTTTATCTTTCGATCTTGTCATTTACTTTTGACAGACTTTCACAATGGACTAGTGGCTTCATCCGCTTATCCAATAATTTTGCAAAAAGAGCTGGCAATGGGGTTCCCAGCCCCAATTAATTACAACTTGCATTAATAATTCTCTTAACATGCTTTGCCCTGATCTATCAGTAAGCAACTTAATTTTGCAAATAGACACTCCTCCATGGTATGTGAATGTTGGAAGGCACCCGAGGATTCGGTTAGCCATGGCTTGTGTAAGCAAAAGGTTGGGAGGAGTGTCATCCATAAATAATGAAACTAAAATACATGTGTAAACAAAAGAGAAGAGGGATGATCTACCTTGCTGGTAGAAATAACGTCCTTCATGGGAGCCGCTCTTGAAAGTCTGGTTGATAAGATAGTTAGAGTACCCATTACCATTCATTGACAAAAACAAACACCTCTCAAAACTTTACTTTTATGCTCTCTATATGATTTCAAAACTTAAAAAGCTCTAGCACATGATTTAATCCCTGCTTCCCTCTGCGAAGGGCCTTTCTTTTACTTTATGTTGAGTCAGTTTACCCACTTCTTTCTATCTTAGAAGCAAACACTTGTGTCAACTGTGCATTGATTCTTACATGTTTACCTATTGCACTTGTTATATTGCTTTATGTTGACAATTATCCATGAGATAAACATGTTGAAGTTGAAAGCAACCGCTGAAACTCATATCTTCCTTTGTGTTGTTTCAAAGCTTTCTACTAAGAATTTATTGCTTATGAGTAACTCTTATGCAAGTCTTATTGATGCTTGTCTTGAAAGTATTATTCATGAAAAGTCTTTGCTATATGATTCAGTTGTTTACTCATTGTCTTCATCATTGCTTCGAATCGCTGCATTCATCTCATATGCTTTACAATAGTATTGATCAAGATTATGATAGCATGTCACTTCAGAAATTATCCTTGTTATCGTTTACCTACTCGAGGGCGAGTAGGAACTAAGATTGGGGATGCTTGATACGTCTCAAACGTATCTATAATTTCTTATGTTCCATGCTAGTTTTATGACAATACCTACATGTTTTGTTCACACTTTATATCGTTTTGATGCATTTTCCGGAACTAACCTATTAACGAGATGCCAAAGTGCCAGTTCCTGTTTTCTGCTGTTTTTGGTTTCAGAAATCCTAGTAAGGAAATATTCTCGGAATCGGACGAAATCAACGCCCAGAACCTTATTTTTCCACGAAGCTTCCAGAACACCGGAGAGAGACCAGAGGAGAGCCAGGGGGGCCCACATGCCAGGGCGGCGCGGCCAAGGGGTGGGGAGCGCCCCCCTAGGGTGTGGCCCCACCAGGGCCCCTCCGAGGCTGCCCTTCCGCCTACTTAAGGACTCCGTCGCGAAAACCCTAAAAGAATAAGCCACGGGACGAGAAAAGTTACGCAGCCGCCACCATCGCGAAGCCAAGATTCGGGGGATAGAAGTCTCTGTTCCGGCACGCCGCCGGGACGAGGAAGTGCCCCCGGAAGGCTTCTCCATCGACACCACCGCCATCTTCATCAACGCTGCTGTCTCCCATGATGAGGAGGGAGTAGTTCTCCCTCGAGGCTAAGGGCTATACCGGTAGCTATGTGGTTCATCTCTCTCTCCCATGTGATCTTTATGTGATCATGAGCTTTGTGATCTAGTTGAATATCATCTATGTGCTACTCTAGTGATGTTATTAAAGTAGTCTATTCATCCTTCATGATGTAATGGTGACAGTGTGTGCATCATGTAGTACTTGGCGTAGGTTATGATTGTAATCTCTAGTAGATTATGGAGTTAATTATTACTATGATAGTATTGATGTGATCTATTCCCCCTTTCATAGTGTAATGGTGACAGTGTGTGCGCTATGTTAGTTCTCGGTATAATTGCAATGATCTATTATGCACTCTAAGGTTATTTAAATATGAACATCGAATGTTGTGGAGCTTGTTAACTCCGGCATTGAGGTGCTCTTGTAGCCCTACACAATGAATGGTGTTTGTCATCCAATAAGAGAGTGTAGAGAAAGTAGTATTTGTTTATTCAGTTATGTGATCAATGTTGAGAGTGTCCACTAGTGAAAGTATGATCCCTAGGCCTTGTTTCCAAGCATTGAAACTCCGTTTATTTACTGTTCTGTTGCATGTTTACTCGCTGCCATCTTTATATCAGATTGCTATTACCACTCATATTCATCCATATTACTTGTATTTCACTATCTCTTCGCCGAACTAGTGCACCTATACATCTGACAAGTGTATTAGGTGTGTTGGGGACACAAGAGACTTCTTGTATCATGATTGCAGGGTTGCTTGAGAGGGATATCTTTGACCTCTTCCTCCCTGAGTTCGATAAACCTTGGGTGATCCACTTAAGGGAAAACTTGCTGCTGTTCTACAAACCTCTGCTCTTGGAGGCCCAACACTGTCTACAGGAAAAGAAGCGTGAGTAGACATCAACCACCAACCCTTACTTTACATGCCTTTACCGGTTCCATATTCTCCTTGGTCGGATATAAGCATGGACTTTGTACTAGGCTTACCACGAACAAAGCATGGGCATGATTCGATCTTCGTGGTAGTGGATAGGTTCTCTAAAATGGCTCATTTCATACCATGCCATAAGAGCGATGATGCTTCACACATTGCTTTATTGTCTTTCAGGGAAGTGGTTCGCCTACACGGAATACCGGCAAGCATTGTGTCGGACCGAGACGTCAAGTTTATGAGTTATCTATGGAAGTCACTCATGGCAAAGTTTGGCGTGAAGCTCTTGTTCTCATCGTCCTCGCACCCTCAAACCGACGGACAAACGTAAGTGGTCAATCGAAGCCTCTCTACTCTCCTATGAACACTAGTGAAGAAAAATTTGAAGTCATGGGAAGAGTGTCTACCCCACGCGGAGTTCGCCTACAATCGAGCCAAGCACTCCACAACATCCCGGAGTCCGTTCATGATCATATACGGCTTCGAACCGCACACGGCACTCGACCTCCTTCCACTACCTCTTCATGAAAGGACTAACATGGACTTCGACAAGCGCACCACCGCCATTACGCAAAAAGTCATAACATGGAAAAGATGAAGCATTAGGAACTCCATTATCCTCTTCAACTTCGAAGCTCGGTGCGATGACATCCTCATTATAGGATCGTCTAATTCGAGTGGCTGCCCTTGAGGGTCTCCCCGTGCTTGTCGTCTCTCTTTCGAACACTTCTCCAAAGGTATGGTTATTCATCTTCTTATTCTGAAATTTTCAACAAACATTATAAAAGTTGATTTGGAGACATATAAATGAGGGAAACTACTATAGGAACTTGATAGAGTGCTAAACATGCATCAAAACTAATTTTTATAACTTAAAATAAGCATGCAAGCTCACTTAACATGTTACTTACAGCAGCAAAATATTCAAGATATACTCAACCAAACAAAATTCTATTTGGATAATCGGAGGAGTCACATACCGGAGAGCAGATGTGCCAAATTTCAGACAGAAATTTGGGCTGAGCAAAGAGATCGAAGAATCCTGAGCCCTTGAGCAAAAACGCGAGTGAGAGAAAGTTGGTACGAGTTTTTTCGGGAGAGAGAATAGAATGGGAGGAAGAGATGACTTAGTGGGGCAAGGAGGGGCCCACACCACAGGGTGGCGCGCCCCCCTCCTTGGCCGCGCCGGCTCATGGGGGGCAGCCCTGGGGTGCCCCACTGGTCAGCCTCAGGCACTCCCAGGTTGCTCTTCGAAAAATAAGACCAACGGTATAATTTTTGTAAATTTTTGAAAACTTTGAAAAATGCACATTTTTGGGTGTTACAATTATTATTACAGGGTAGAAAAAGATTTTTCAAACCTCTAAACAATCAAAGCATCTTGCAAAACAAGTAATGCTACAGCAAGTGAAACAAGTGGAGAAAGAAAGAAATGTTGTTTAGCTCTTCTATGCATATAAAATATACTTGTTAACAAGGTTGATCAAGTCTTGCCACCAAATAATTTTTACATGTCATAAGAAGAAATAAACCTCAAATCAATCATGTTACCTTATATTGTATTGATATGGATCCAATCACAAGAGTTTGATATTCTTCTTTAGGCTCATATATTGGACAATCAATATCTCCCACTTTGATAGATCTCAAATTAGAAATTGTATTAACTCCATATACTTTATCAATCCTCTTGGGAAAATAAACAGTAGGTTCCTTGTCATCAACATTGAAAGTAACTTTTCCTTTATTGCAATCAATAACAGCCCCTGCAGTATTAAGAAAAGGTCTTCCAAGAATAATGGACATATTATCATCTTCAGGCATTTCCAACACAACAAAATCAGTTAATATTAAGCCATTTTGAGTAACTTGAATAGGAACATCCTCACATACACCAACAGGAACAGCAGTAGATTTATCAGCCATTTGCAAAGATATATCAGTTGGTATCAACTTATCTAAATCAAGTCTCTTGTAAAAAGAAAAAGGCATAACACTAACTCCTGCTCCCAAATCACATAGAGCAGTTCTAACATAATTATTCTTGATGGAACAAGGAATAGTCGGTATACCTGGGTCGCCCAGCTTCTTTGGAACTTTGCCATTGAAAGATTAATTAGCAAGCATAGTGGAAATCTCCTCATTAGGAATTTTCCTTTTGTTAGAGACAATATCTTTCATATACTTTGAATAAGGAGGCAATTTAATAGCATCAGTCAAAGGGATTTGCAAGAACAAAGGTTTCATCCAATCACAAAATTTATTATAGTGTTCTTCTTCCTTTGATTTTAGTTTCTTAGCAGGAAAAGGCATTTGCTTTTGAACCCAAGGTTCTCTTTCATTACCATGTTTCTTAGCAACAAAATCTTCTTTAGTATACTTTTTATTTTTAGCATGCTTTTCAGGTTCATCTTCAATCTCATCTTTATCAGAAACATCATTCTTATCATTATCTTTATCATGTTCATTACCACTTTCAGTTTCAGCATCAGAAATAGAAATACTATTAGGATCATTAACAGGCTCAGAGGATTCTACAATAGTTTTATGTTTCTTCTTCTTTTTCTTAGAAGGAGCACTAGTTTCTTTAGTTCGTTGAGAATCTTGTTCAGCTCTTTTGGGATGCCCCTCAGGATATAGAGGATCCTGAGTAGAAACACCACCTCTAGTTATTACTTCATGAGCATGTTTTTCTTTAGAACTATTTTTTAACAAGTCATTTTGCACTTTAGTGAGTTGATCAATTTGAGTTTGAACCATATGAAAATGTTTAACAAGCATCTTAACATCATTGGAGGTTCTCTCCACAATATCATGCAATTCACTAATAGCTTGAGAATTTCTCATTAAATGATTCTCTACTCTCATATTAAAGTTATCTTGCTTAACAATATAATTATCAAACTCATCTAAACATTGATCAGGAGGTTTTGAGTACGGAATATCTTCCCTACTAAAGCGTTGAAGAGAATGTACCTCAATCATGGATGAAGGGGGAGTTATCTTACATAAATCTTCTATGGGAGGTAAATTCTTCACATCTTCAGATTTAATACCTTTCTCCTTAATAGATTTCTTGGCTTCCCTCATATCTTCATCATTTAATTTAATCATACCCCTCTTCTTCAATATTGGCGTTGGAGTTGGTTCAGGTGTAGTCCAATCATCATGATTCCGGCCTATTTTAGCCAATAATTCTTCCGCTTCGTCTGGAGTTCTTTTCCTGAAAACACAACCAGCACAACTATCCAGGTATGCCCTAGACTCAATGGTTAGTCCACTATAGAATATATCAAGTAAATCATGCTTTTCCAAATCATGTCTAGGCCGAGCTCTGATAAGAGAGCAAAATCTTACCCAAGCTTCAGGCAATTTCTCTCCATCTTCCTGGTCAAAACTATAAATTTTCTGCAAAGCAATATGTTGAGCACTAGCAGGAAAGTATTTCCGAAAGAAAACATCAAGCAAACCACTTGGACTATCCATAGAATCAGGAGGTAAACTATTATACCAAGTTTTAGCATCATTTTATAATGAGAAAGGAAAAAATTTAGCAACAAAATAAGTACGCTTCTTGATATCATCAGAAAACAAGCTACTCAAAGTTGAAAGCTCATTCATGTGTTCTACATCACTTTCTTTTTCAGTACCACAAAAAGGTGTTTTCTCAACAATAGATATATGAGATAAATCAAGAGAAAAATCATAATCCTTATCCTCAATGTTTATAGGAGATGTGGCAAATTTAGGATCAGGAGACAGCTTATGTCTAACAGTATGTTGTGCAAGAAGCTTTTTAATTTTACTTGCATCAGTAGTAGCATTGCATTTATCAATAAAATCATCATCAAGTTCCACATAATCTTCATCAAGGTCATCACTAGAGTATTCAACAGACTCAGGTGAATTAACATGTGTAACAATATTTTCATTAGGAGTTTCACTATTTTCAATTTGTCTAGACCTAGCAATTGTAGCATCTAGAAAATATCCTAACGATCCACTATCATCAAGCACAACAGAAGCATCATCAAAATTATAAGAATTTTCAGATTCAGCAGAAGTACCAGCATGTGAAGCTTGTGGCGGTGAAACAAGTTGACTTATCACAGATGGTGAATCAAGAGCAGCAGAGGTACTCAGAGTTGTACCTTTTCTTGTAGTGGATGGTAATATGGCGACTTTAGTATCGCGAGGTTTACCCATGATGGAGAATTTGCAGCGGACAATATCAATCTAGGTGAACTTGCAAATAAAGCTATGCTCCCCGGCAACGGCGCCAGAAAATAGTCTTGATGACCCACAAGTATAGGGGATCGCAACAGTCTTCGAGGGAAGTAAAACCCAATTTATTGATTCGACACAAGGGGAGCCAAAGAATATTTGTAAGCCTTAACAGCAGAGTTGTCAATTTAGCTGCACCTGGAAACAGACTTGCTCGCAAGAGTTTATCAGTAGCAACAGTTTTATAGCAGTAGCAGTAGTAAAATATAAGCAGTAGAGTAATAAAGACAGCAGTAGTGATTATAGTAAACAGTAGGATTAAAATACTGTAGGCACAGGGATGGATGAACGGGCGCTGCATGGATAAGAGAACTCATGTAACAATCAAGGTAGGGCATTTGCAGATAGTAATAAAACAGTATCCAATTACTAAATAACCATAGGCATGTGTTCCGTATATAGTCGTACGTGCTCGCAATGAGAAACTTGCACAACATCTTTTGTCCTACCAGCCGGTGGCAGCCGGGCCTCTAGGGAATCTACTGGAAATTAAGGTACTCCTTTTAATAGAGCACCGGAGCAAAGCATTAACACTCCGTGAACACATGTGATCCTCATATCACCACCTTCCCCTCCGGTTGTTCCAATTTCTGTCACTTTGGGGCCTCGGGTTCCGGACAGCAATATGTGTATACAACTTGCAGGTATGATCATAAAATAAAGAATATCATCATGAAACAATAACATGTTCAGATCTGAGATCATGGCACTCGGGCCCTAGTGACAAGCATTAAGCATAACAAGTTGCAACAATATCATAAAAGCACCAACAACGGATACTAGACACTATGCCCTAACAATCTTATGACTATTACATGATCAATCTCATCCAATCCCTACCATCCCCTTCAGCCTACAGCGGAGGAATTACTCACACATGGATGGGGGAAGCATGGCTGGTTGATGGAGAGGTGTCGGTGGTGATGATGGCGATGATCTCCTCCAATTCCCCATCCTAGCGGAGTGCCAGAACGGAGTTTCTGGTCCCGAGATGGAGTTTTGCGATGGCGGCGGTGTTCTGGATGTCTTCTGGCGATTTAGTCTAACCCCCCGTGCGTTTTTAGGTCGAAACCCTTAAGTAGTCCAGAGGGGGGCACCTGGGGCTGCCCGAGGCGCCGGCCGGCGCGGCCCAGGGGCCTGCCGCGCCGCCTGGTGGGGTGGCTGCCTCGTGGCCCCCCTCCTTCTGGTCTTCTGGCTCCGTCATTCTTCTGTGAAAATAGGCCCATTAGAATTAATCCCGGGGATTTTCCTGAAGTTGAGTTTCTACACAAAAACGAGACACCAGAGCAATTCTGCTGAAAACAGCGTTAGTCCGTGTTAGTTGTATCCAAAATACACAAATCAGAGGCAAAACAATATCAAAAGTGTTCGGGAAAGTAGATACGTTTTGGACGTATCATCTCCCTAGGGTTTCATCCCCTTTGTATCAAGGCACTCTTGTGGATTTCTACTCTTCATGGATGATTCAATGCTTCTACCTCTTTCATCCAAGTTCTAGTTGGATCTCCTCACCAATCTCTCACCTCTTAGATTCTACACAAGGGTCTCTCTAAGAAGTGGTTCTATTGGCTTGGTCTAACCTACCAAGGGAGTAAATTGGTTTGTGTTGGGTTGTGTGTGTGTTCTTGTTTGGATCTTGTGTTCCTCATCCTCTTCCCCCTCATTCATCCACCCCCATTGGTCAAATTCGTGGGATCTGGGCACATCCTAGCCCCTAGGCCTTATCAGGAGGTCGGGGCGGCTCCATGGCGCGCGGTGGCCGACAGCGGCGTGCTTGGAGGCGGCGGCGAGGGAGGAGGCGGGGGCTGAATTTTCCCTCCCGCACGCGCATGTGGAGGAGTAGGGGTTTAAGGGGTTGGGCCTCTCCAACCCTCACATGTACAGGTTGGGAGGGGGAGTAGGGGTTGGGCCCTTAAATTTTTTTGAGGTTTCGAGGGTTAAGGGTTTCTATTCTACGTGTTTTTTCGGTCGCAAACTGTAAAAAAGCGGTTATTTTTTAGGCTTTGAGGGTTTAGGGGTACTACTAGTGATGCTCTAAACATTGACATCCCGAGTAGAAAGACCGGGAAGGAATAGAAGAAAGCCCAGGAAGGAATAGAAGAAATTCCACGAAGAAATCCAGAAGAATCCGAAGATACCACGTTAGGAAAGTTAAGACCATATCGGGTGAACCGACTTGTACTGTAACTCGACCTCGATATGGCCTCTGAGATCTAGCCCGCTATAAGGGCTGGGAGTAGCCACTGAGAAGAGACAAATTCAATCATACGAGACACCTTGTAAGAGCATCTCTAGTAGTGACTGAACACGCCGAAACTGAAAATAGCGAGTTCAGTCTCCCGAATTTTAGGGTTTCGTTGATTTTAGATGAGGCGCAGAATAGAAACCGAATTAATGAACTGAAAAAATGAAATTTGACCAAAATTTGGCCCCGGAATAGTCACCGGGGCCTGTACGCGCGGAGGAGGACAGCTACATGCGGTGTAGGATGGCTAGGCGATGACGACGGTGGTGAGCTCAATCACCGTCGCCTCCTCTGCGTAGTCCACGCTGGTGAGGTGAAGCGCCAGCGCATCGTCCTCGCCTTTGCTGCTGTCGGGGAGCGGCGGAAGCGGTGGGCTGCACGAGCCGCCAGATGAATGCGCGTCGTCCGCATTGCGCACCGACCTGTGCATCCACCACCCACTTCGCGCCCGCCTCCAAGTGCGAAAATGGCGGACGAGGTGGCGAGCCTCTGCCGCCGATACGGCCGCCTCCCCTACCACATCTTGCTGCGCGAGCCATGGGGAACAGAGCGGAGGTCGCGAGGGAGCGGCGGGAATTCCTCGCCGAAGTGGGAGGGTTTTTCGCGGCGGAGGAGCGGATGCGGCGGAGGGGGTAGGGTTTCAGAACCGAACTCCCCTCCCCGACCTGGTTAAATAGGGGCCGCACGCGGAGTTTCTCGGGCCCCCGAGAAACTTTTTCAGGCCGGGCTGCCGATTCAGACTCTATTCTACGCGTCTTTCGGCCCGAACCCTTAAATCCGCCGGAAAAATTCGGTTCCGGTGGAATTTATGGGGTCTGTTAGAGTTGCTCTAACCCTAGTGCTACATCATACAATCTCGGCGATTCGCCCTTGATAATAATATTTGCCGGCTGCCTAGTTTGGCTAACCAGTTTTTTGATTCGTCAGTGTCCTCCTTCCTAGAAACCCAAGTCCATCATCATGGGTATTGACAAGGTTAACCCTTTGTCAATCTCGATGTCCTTGCGCCACTTCTTCACCTTGGCGGTGTTCGTGCGGAGCGGCCACTAGATCAGTTGCGTCCAAGTCGATGGAGGGCGGCGACAGAGATGGAGAATGATAAGTGGCACTACGCGAGCTCCCTGGCTCCATGTTGTGGACGAAGTCAATGTGAAATGCCGACGGCGGCTCTAGACCACGATTGGTCCAGCATCGATGCCGCGCTTTCTTGTGCCCTCTGACCATAATTCGGATAGTCGGGCGCACCCAACCAGAGTTCCATGGCTACGCGCCAACATACAGGAGCCTCCACGTTTGCTTCCCAACATGTTTGAGTAGGCCAAGTGACCATGGTAGCGCGGAGGTGCTAGATTTACAGGTTTCGGTGGCGGACTGAACGTTTTCGGATTGGTACATATTGCGGCAGAGATGCGGAAGACGCGATAGGGAAAGTGATCCAAACCCTTAAATCCCACTTGGATTGGTACATATATATGCAATGAATTGGCTTTGGCCTTCAAAATATAAACGTGCCCGCGTCATTTTACCGTTTCTTTTGAGGACAAGAAAAATCAACCCAAAATAGTATATCCGTCCTATTTTAAAGGCCAGTTCAATCTACGGTGCATGTTAGAGATGCTCTAAGAGCGCATTTGGTAGGCCGCAACACCTCTATCTAGCCAGGCCCTCGGGAGAAGATTTTGTCATGTTTGGTTTCCTGGGCTCTTTCCATGTTGTGTCCAGCATGAGTATGAAAGCACCTTCAGGCCTGCCCCCTGCACGATAGTTCCCATGGAGCCTGGCCCATTCAAGGGTAAAACCACAGTGCTACGTACAACCGTTGCACGCGTGGGGAAGTATGGGAGACATCGATAACTCTCTTGCACTCGCTTGGCTTGGCCGTCACGGCCCCTCCTCTCTTTCTTCGTCTCTCACCCCTTTCACGTCCCATCAAACATCGCCTCAATGTATGCATCACCACCTCCACCTGGCCAAGCTTTATCCCCAGTGGGCCACAAGGAGCGCACAGATGGTATGTGGGTACGAATTTGATGAGCTCCACGATGCGGCGACACCAATTTAGTCGTCTGTGGTGCCGGTGACGAATCAGCCGCCCCTTCGCATCCCATCCTATGTAGAGCACAAGGGTGGCATTTGTGGCCCTGGCCGCTGTACGGATTCAATCGTCGGGACCCCTAATGGGGACATTCATTCCCCCACATGGGTACGAGTCGAGAAAAGCGGTCTTCCTGGAGGAGGGGCAATGGGCTCAAGCCGGAAGATGGAGGTCCTATCGGGCTTTACCCTTGTGATGTGGCACGCGCTCTATCTTGAGCAGGAGTCCGGCCTGGCCATAGTTCATCCTCCTCCAGGGACCATGGGGGAACCAACCCTTTGCGGAGCGTCTGCGCCACCTCTAGCACGTGTAGCAGCGATGGGACAATGGACACCACTTCAAGCCCATACATCAGCTCAGGGACTATCAACACTACCTCCTGGACATCCTCCAACTCGGGCACTGTCCTTCCTTCCAATGGTAAGTTGGAATCCTCCCTTTTCGTTGAGGGTTAAGTTTTTTGAGATCCACCCATGTCGATCCTTGCACTCGAAGTACAATTCCAATTTTGGTTACTTTTTCGTTGATGTTATCGTGGTAGTAATTTGATTGGTGCTATATGTAGGCATCACAGTTTCTAATACAAAGACCGCTGGCTAGCATGGTGGTGACCGTTGGCTCCCAATACTAGATGGTGGTATGACAATGCCAAGGTGGTGATCACCACGCCATGGCGCAGTCACCAATGTGTTGTCATTGTGCTGCAAGTCCATGGAATGGTACTACTACATGCCATTGTGTTGTGTGCATGCATTATGCAGAATTCTGAGTCTTGTACAACTACATCGATTCACCATCGCAGCTTGCAGATGTCATTCCCTGGGGTGCCAGTCATGCCTAAAAATCCACCCATGATGGTTGTCATCGACGCGTTGGTCGTGCTCAGGACGCAAGGGTGTCCTGCACGCCGGGAGCACTGTCACCAGGAAAATGTGCCTGCCTTCTACGTGCACATCAGTGTGAGTGATCACTCACCGTGCGGCTCGTTATGAAGCTGGTGTTATCGGCGAAGTTTGAGGTCAAGGTCGGAGGCCCTATAATGAAGACAACGATCCTGGCGGGCGAGTGGTGCGAGCAGGGTGCAGCTCCAGAGGAAGGCTGGTTGGCTCACCTTCTTCAAGGGGTGGAGCAAGTTCGCAGAGAAGGCCCACATGGAAGCCAGCTGCACACTCATCTTCACATACAAGAACAACGGCTTCCAGCTGCAGATGTATAGGGAGGCCACCTTCATGGAGATTGTGTGGAGTTTCAACAAGCATGTCAGCTGCCGTTTAGCTTGACCTTGCTTATGTTGTTCGTTATGCTTTTGTTGATCCGATGATGTCGTGCTATATATAGTTATAAGGTTGGCATGTAGAGGCTTAAGAACATCTCGTTTGTGCTATGGTGTGTACCATGTGTAATTAGTAGGTTGTATGGGCTATATGATAAGTACATCTTTGAGTACTTAGTGCACTATTAATTGTGTGTTGGTACTTAATTAAGTACTCGTTTAGTTGTTAATATGGTTTCTACTATATTTGTTAGTGTGATATTTCGTGTGTGATGTGTGTTCTATGTTAACCTCACCCTATTTAAAAGTGGTGAGCACATACCACTTGGATGTGCCCCAAATAGCAATAGGTCGCAACCAAAAACATAAGGATTGTGACTCTTTTCGGATAAAGTGAATTTTGCAGGCAACCAAATAAAATGGCGTTTAGCTACCCATTGATGTAGCCCACACCATTAAAAGAATTGGAGAAGATGACCGTTTTGGACGGGATAAGGCCCCCAGACCCTAGCCCTTAGAGGCAAAAATCGGCTTGGGCTACACGCCATAGGCTGATGCACCCCTACCATAAGTTATAGGCCATACGTCCACCGGACGCGTCGCAGCCAACCACATCTTTCCCATCTCTGCCTAAGGTCGGCACATCGCCTTCCTAGTCGGATTCTTCGTCTCTGGTGTCTAACAGGTCGATACCCATCCCGCTCCCTCTGTTAGTATTGACACGCTAACTGGGACTTTTTTTTTGAGTGTTCACCGGGGGAGGCACCAAGGCCTCCACCTGCATATTTTTCATTTACGTCGGTAGACAGGGGTGAAATCCCCAGGGTTTTACAGCAGCATTGTACACGGGGACAAGGGAGGCAGCGCCCAACGCGAAGGGGGCGAGCTCAGGCTAGGCTAGGCTAGAACCGAACAGGGAGTAAGTAGGTGAGCCAGAGGTCAACGTCGGCGCGCTGCTCCATGGGAAGACGAGCATGCCAGAGCACGGCGTCGTCTCTGCAGTTCTTACGCACCAGGGAAAGAGAGGGAGCGAGCCCGTTGAAAACAACTGCGTTGTGATGCTTCCAAAGGTGCCAGAGGCAGAGCAGCCACAGCGTCGTAGCAGAACCCGCCGGAGCCGAGGGAGGGAGGGGGCAGTTTGACGCCTCCGTCACCTTGTGAGTAGCGGCAGCATCGGCGCCCAGCAGAGACCAAAAACGGCAGGCGAACTCGCACCCAAACATGATGTTGTCAGGTGTCTCCAAGGGGTCATCACAGATGGGGCAGTGGCTGCCGTGCTTGTCAAGGATGCCCTTGCGTAGCAGATTTGAACAACACTGGATTCGCCCTCTGACCAGCAGCCAGGCGAAGAAACGGACCCGTGCTGGGGCGGAGTTGCACCAGACGAAGGGGTGGTGGACGTCGCGGACGCCGCCGTCGGTGCAGAGCCGATAGAGCGAGGAGGTGCTCAGACGCTCTCCGCGGGCGCAGAGCGGGAGAGAGCGCGAGTCGGCTCCATTAGTGAGCCTCACGCGCGACAGAATGGGGAGGAGCGTCTCACGCTGTCTGGTAGCCGTCGCCGAGAGACGCGCCACCAGAGTCGAGTCCAGCCCCGCATCCAGGACGTGCCGAACTGTCGCGGACGGGGACGAACAGTGGGAGAACAGCTCTGGCATGGCAGACTCGAGGGTGCCCAGCGGGAGCCAGTGGTCGCGCCAGAACGAGGTCCGTTTGCCATCCCTGACAGCCACGCGAGAGATGTCGCGGTACAGGGGGGAGCAAGCGGAGCAGGGACGCCCAGTGCGTGCCGGTGAGCGGAGTGGAGCGGGCAGCATCATCAAGCGGCAGCCCATCAAGGCTGCGCCAGACCCAGCGGAGCCAAGATTCATCTAGAGCGCAGTGGAGACGGTGGAGCAGCTTGGTGAGCAGGCAGGCATTTTGGACAGGCAAGGAGCGGACGCCAAGCCCACCTTCTTCCTTCGAGCGGCACACCGATTCCCAGGCCACGAGACACTTGGCACCGGTGACACGGTCCGTGGCAGCCCAGAGGAAAGCACGACGAAGCCTGTCCAGGGCCGTAGTAACCCTTGGCGGGAGCTCCAGGGCACCCATGGCAAAGGTGGGGAGCGCGTCCAGCACGGCGTTGAGCAGAACGATGCTCCCTCCCGGCGACAAGAGGAGCACCCGCCACCCGGACAGATACTTGTCGACCTTTGCAATGAGCGGCGAGAAAGCCGCGAGCCGCAGTTTCTCGGCGGAGAGAGGCAGGCCAAGGTACGTCTGCGGGAAGCCCTCCACGCGACATTGGAGCACACCTTGGATCTCGGCCAGCAGCGGAGGAGGAACATGCATGGGCTCCAGCGTGCTTTTCTGAAAGTTGATGCGAAGCCCCGTCGCCGCTCCAAATTGTTCGAGCAGCAGCCGAAGACGACGAGCCACGGCCGCGTCCGCACGGAGGATGATGAGTGTGTCGTCCGTATATTGGAGGATGGGGCAGGGGGTGCTGGAGCGCACCGTCGCGCTGCACCAGCCTCTGCAGCACGTCGGCCACGAGCAGGAACAGGTACGGTGACAGCGGATCCCCCTACCGGAGCCAACGCATGAGCTTGATCCATTTGCCGGGGATGCCATTAAGCAGGACAGCGGAGCGGGAGGAGGTGAAGAGGTCGTCCATCCAATCACACCACAGCTTGGGGAAGCCCAGGGCAAGCATCACCTTGCGCAGGCTCGCCCAATTGATCGAGTCGAAAGCTTTGGCGAAGTCGAGCTTGAGGACGACACAGGGCGCGTGGCGGCAAAAGCAGGTTTGCACAAGCTCCGTCGCGTAAACAAAGGTCTCAGAGATGCTCCGACCGGCGAGAAAGCCAGTCTGGTCGACGTCGATGAGCCGCCCGATCTGGCGCTGCAGCCGTACGGTGAGGGCTTTGCACAGCGTCTTGATGCTGCAGTTCTGGAGAGAGACCGGCCTGAACGAGCCCGGCGACAGGCACCCCGCCGCCTTCGGCAGCAGCACAACGTGGGATCGGTTGATCCGCTCCAGCTCCGCCGCGCGGGAATGGAAATTTTCGAAGAGACGCAGCAAGCTGCCACGGACCGTGGACCATGCCGCACGGTAGAAGGACGGCCCAAACCCGTCTGGGCCAGCGGCGCTGGAGCAGTCGAGGGAGTGCAGGGCAGACTCAACTTCATGGGCCGAAAAGTGCCCAACAAGGGCGCCCCCGTCCACGGCACAGCTGTTGGCGTAGAGTTCGTCGACATCAAAACTCCCAGACCGCGTCGGTGGCGCGGCCGAGGAGCTCGCCGTAGAAGGAGTGGAGAGCAGCCGCTTTCGCCTCGTGGGAGACGACGACCGCTCCGTCAATGTCCAGCGAGCGGATGGAATTGTGACGCATCCGTTGCGACGCACGGGCATGGAAGAACCGGGTGTTTTCGTCGCCCTCCACAATGGCACGAAATTTCCCGCGCTGCTTCCAATGGGCAGCGCGCTCCAGGATCAGCCGCTCCAAAGTGTCCCTGCACGACACACGCAAAGCAAGCTCCTCCGCCGAAAGAGGCCGAGTCTCTTCAAAAAGATCAAGTAAATCGATGACAAAAGAGCAATTATTTTGGAATTTTGGGTTGAAGTGGTGGGTGCATTTCCAGACCTTGGCAGCGTTGCGGAAAGACTTGAGGCGAGCAGCGAGATCTCCAGCAGCGTCAATGATGGTCAGAGGACTGTCCCAGGCAGGAAGAGTAGAGGGGAGGAAAAGGGGGTTTTTCAGCCAAGAATTCTCGAACCGAAAGCATGCCGCCCGGGGAATTTTAGTGGAGGCAGTGACGAGGAGGGGAAAATGGTCGGAGGTGGGACGAGGGAGGGAGGAGAGGGAGGAGTTGGGAAGAGCCAAATTCCATGCTTGATTGAAAAGGGCTCGGTCGAGGCGGGCGAGGGTAGGCGTCTCACGTTTGTTCGACCAAGTGTACAAACGATCAAGCAGGGGCAGCTCAAAAAGAGCCAGCGAGCGGATGGAGTCGTTGAAAGCGTTAGCGAGGGAGAGGTCGAAATTAGGCGTGTTTTTGTCGGTGGGGCAGCGGAGAAGGTTGAAATTTCCAACGATCATCCACGGGAGATCTTTGAAGAGAGGGCCAAGACTCTCCAGCTCTTCCAAGAAGAGCGGCGTGAGGTCTTGATGTCCCACAAGTATAGGGGATCATGTGTAGCCTTTTCGATAAGTAAGAGTGTCGAACCCAACGAGGAGCTAAAGGTAGGATAAGTATTCTCTCAAGTTCTATCAACCACTGATACAACTCTACGCGCACTAAACGTTTGCATTATCTAGGAAATAAAACTACGGTAGCAATACGGGTATGAGAGATAGCTTTGCAAGATAATAAATACATGAAAGTAAATGTTAGTGCTGCAGCAATAAAGTACACTAAGTAACCATATACTAACAGTACCATGAGTGTGGAAAAGTGGTGGTAATTGTGGTGGCTTTGTCCAAGATTAATTAGTGAAGACATTTAGTTCATTGTCTTTGATGTAGTTTTTAATGTGGGAGAGTCTAAATATACAAGCGCTCCACTACTTGGGATTACAAGTACTATATGATTGGATTGTTAGCAAACATACGTAAATACTAACAATGCATTAAGGTTCCCCAACCATAGCCTTAAGTTTATGGTCCTCTTACTCCCATACATGCAACTAACCGGTTTGAGTCCTCAGGTTTCTGTCGCTCCGGCAGGACTACCCCCCTTCCTTTGCACATACTACTAACCCTATGGTGTTGATCCATGCGCGCACAAGTATAATGGACACCAAAGGACAGTATCATATCAACATACAACTCTAATGAACCATAGACATTCAACAAAGCAATCAAAAGACAAATATACTACATAAACATGACATAGATCATAGGATGAATATTATAGCATCAAACACCATGTTTACATAGGACGGTACAGAGGTTTATGAGAGGATGAAACACTGAATACAAGGAGGAGATGGTGATGGAGATGGCGGTGAAGACGTCGGAGAGGGCAGCGCGGTGGCGCAGGGCGGCGGCGGCGCCGACGGCGCGGAGAACTCCTTTCCCCGCCGCCGGCAAGGTTGGGGAGCGCCGCCCCTTAGCCTCTCTCCTTCATGGCTTCAAGGGAGCCCTCCCCCATGGAGATGGAATCCATGGGAGAGGCAAAAACGTGGCTTTTGGTGGCTGAAATTCGTGGGTGGAGGTGTCCTCCACGAGTTAGGTTTCCTCCCTTTATATAGATTATCGGATTTCCGTCACCCCCTTTAGGGTTCCACCAAAACGGGCCTACAGGCCGCGTCCGGACTCCGATTGGGCCGATCGAGGGTCAAACAGACAATCTCCGAAAACAGTTCTGGGACAGATTTCAGCAAAGTTCCAATTCGACTCCAACAAGGTTTCCTCTTGTATTCTTGATAATTCCTACACATCAAAGTGTAAAACAAGAACATTGTGCACTTTTGCAACTATTAATAGGTTAGTCCAAATAAATCATAAACTTAATACAAAAACAAGTGCCAAAGGCATAATGTTAACATGAAACAATCAAAAATTATAGATACGTTTGGACGTATCAACATCCCCAAGCTTAATTCCTGCTCGTCCTCGAGTAGGTAAATGATAACAAAATAATTTTTGATTGTAAATGTTGTGATCAGGTCTTTAACAATTGCATGATGTATGGATAATAAAACTTAGCAATCATGTTACCTAATGAAAAGTATCAACCAACTAAGAGTTCATAATATGAAATTTATAAACATCAACAAGATTGTAATGATCATAGTAAAGCATGATAGAGCGGTATCTCGCTTGCCCTTAATTGTGGAGCAAAACATAAATGCCAAGGCACCTCCGAAGTTCAAGTGAAGACTAGAAGTAAGAATATCAAAGATAAAAGCATCAAAGTTATGCCACAGTTAACCGCGTTCTGGGACAAGCATATTACACTAAGAATGACAGTTATGCTCTCAAAAAGGTGCTCAAAGAAAGGATGGTGACTCAACATAAAAGTAAAAGATAGGCCCTTCGCAGAGGGAAACAGAGATTAACATGTGCTAGAGCTTTTTATTTTTAAAACAGAAGTAAAATTGTTTTGGGAAGTGTTTGTTGTTGTCAACGAATGGTAGTGGGCACTCTAACCCCCTTGTCAACCAGAATTTCAAGAGCAGCTCCCATGAAGGACGTTATCTCTACCAGCAAGGTAGATCATCCCTCTTCTCTTTTGTTTACACATGTACTTTAGTTTTATTTATAGGTGACACTCCTCCCAACCTTCGCTTTCACAAGCCATGGCTAACCGAATCCTCGGGTGCCTTCCAACATTCACATACCATGGAGGAGTGTCTATTTACAAATTAAGTTGCTTACTGATAAATCAGGGCAAAACATGTGAAGAGAATTATTAATGAAAGTTGTAATTAATTGGGGCTGGGCACCCCGTTGCCAGCTCTTTTTGCAAAATTATTGGATAAACAGATGTATATGCCACTAGTTCATTGGTGAAAGTCTGTCAGGAGTAAATGACAAGGTTGAAAGATAAAACACCACATACTTCCTCATGAGCTATAAAACATTGACACAAATTGAGAAGTAATTTGAAGGTTTTAAAGGTAGCACATGAAAATTTACTTGGAATGGTTGAAAATGCCATGCATAGGAATTTATAGTGGACTCTTTGGAATAACTTGGTTTTAAGGGATTTGGAAGCACGAGCAGCATTCCCGCTCAGTACAAGTGAAGGCTAGCAGTAGACTGGAAAGCGACAATCAAGAGAGCAATAGCCGTCATAATCATGCTTGCGACAGAACAAAATTAACGGAGGCATAAAAGTGATACTAGAACTCTGAGGCAAAGTAAATCATCAAGGCTTAATTGACTTTTTGTTTTTCAGTCATGAGCATGCGTGAGCATGTGCCAAGTTAATTCAAGTGAATCATTCAGAGGAGGATACCACAATACCATACCATCTTATGAACAGGACAATACATGTTAACATCATAATATACACTATTAGCTAGTTGAGACTATCCATACGAAATCATAACCACTAAACAATATCATTCACACATCATTTTTAAGTTCAATCAAATAATCCATTAACCAAGTAAACGTTGAAAACATAAGATAAGTAATATATGTGATGATCCATTTATTAATGTAACCGGTGTTTGATGCTAAGATAAATAGATAATAAAATACAACCGCTTCAAGTTTAGTCAAATTCATATGTTGCTCAAAAAACAAAGTTTGAAGGTTTGCAAACCGAGGGGTTATTGATGAAGAGGGATGCGGGGACATCCCCAAGCTTATGACTTTGGCCATTCTTCAATATTTCAGAGTTTGGTGTTCCTTCATTCTCTGTGAAAAACTTCAACACAAAAACTTTCCCATTCTTTTCTGCGGTTAGACATTAGTGCAATAGATAATATTTCCAAAGTGCTGCTATTAAACCAAATCAAAAAAAAAATCAGTTGCAGAAAT
The DNA here is from genome assembly GCF_019359855.2 of Lolium perenne. NCBI lineage: Eukaryota > Viridiplantae > Streptophyta > Magnoliopsida > Poales > Poaceae > Lolium > Lolium perenne. Next base: position 146,526,479 of record NC_067245.2, read on the forward strand.
GTTGCTTAAATGGCCAAATTATAAATGAAAGGTAAGAACCCATAAAAATCAAATGAAAACGAAAAGAGGCCACTCTTGCAACAAAAGTCAGAATCTGTCCAGAAAAACAGCAGCTGGAAAACGTAATTATTAGGTGCACTTAAACATGTCTGAAATTTTAGCCAATTTTAGTGCATGCATATAATTAGGTGATACATAATAAATAATTTTTTCGTGATTTTTAGAACTACCAGTAAAAGATGAAAAATCGTGCAATGAGCAGTAGATCCTGAAAACAGAAAATCAATTTTTACAAATGTATCAACTAAGCTAAATGGGTAAAATTTGGTACTTTATTTTTGATAAACTAAGAGACCAGAGACTAAAAAATACCTAAACATGCTAGCTACAGCAAGGAAAACTCTAAAAGAAAACCAAAAGTAACACCCAAATAAAGAGCCTAACAAAGAAGCAAAACAAAAGAAAATATTTTTGTTGTTTCGAATTTATATGTGAAAGCAAAGAAGTAATTGAAACCAAATAAAGAGCCTAAGAAAACTAAAAAAAAGAGGTAAAACCAAGACATATAAAAGCAATTATAATACAAGTTAAGACAATACATATCATGTGGACGGGTAATATTGAGTATGAACGAGACAACCTCATGTTAGTTGATGAATAGGGGGATGACTCGGGCATCCCCAAGCTTAGATGATTGTATCTTCTTGAATATGTTCTTGGGATGTACCTATACATCCCCAAGCTTGAGCTTTTGCGTCTTCTTATTCATCTCATATCACCATATTGATTAGATCTTATAAGCTACATCCATATAAAACTTCACAGAACTTATTAGTAGGGTTAGTACTCATTAAATAAAATACACTCATGTTCAAGCTTTGACAAGTTTAATTGAAGATTACCTACTGTATATTAACCAATTTATAAAATTTAGTGATCAAATAAAGATTATAAACATTGAGTATAAGCACAATACTAAATAAGCATGACAATCTGCCAAAACTGAACAGTCTGTAAAGATGACACTTAACGAAATACCTATGTAGCTCAAATGAAGAAACTCAAAACTAATGAAAGACAGGTAATAATCTCAGGTTTATGCACACAAAATTTCAGGTCAAAATAATAATCTGAGATTTATCACGATTTTATTTACAGAGAAGCACAAAATCTGTCTAAACAGAACAGTCAGTAAAGATCGAATTTTTCGACCTATCTACGTACCTCAAATCAGAAATGTCAAAACTAATGAAAGTTGCGTACATATCTGAGGATCACACCAGAATATTTTTCAGAATGTTTTAATTTTTCTGGAATTTTTAAAGCTCAAAACGGTGGACAGAAAAAAATCTGTCTATGTGCAGAAATTCAAATCTAGCATCAACTTTCTACTAGAGATTGTTATAACCAATTTTATTTCTATGTACAGAGGCATATACACAATATTTACATGTTTTTGGATGAGAAGCTTCCATGGAAATATTTGTTTTGGTTTCATAGGCATGAACACAAGTGTTCAAGGTCGACCCCCACTTAACCAATACTCATCTTTCCAATCACTTTTCTTTTTGAAAATTTTAGATAACAATTACAACTAATTTTTTTTGTAATTCGCATTCCCTATCCATACTAAGATAGAGAACAACTTAAAACTGAAAATAAAAACTACTTAGAGATAAAGCAAACAAGTGCACACAAGAACATTAACCTACGCTATGGCTCCCCGGCAACGGCGCCAGAAAAGGTCTTGATGTCCCACAAGTATAGGGGATCGTGTGTAGCCTTTTCGATAAGTAAGAGTGTCGAACCCAACGAGGAGCTAAAGGTAGGATAAGTATTCTCTCAAGTTCTATCAACCACTGATACAACTCTACGCGCACTAAACGTTTGCATTATCTAGGAAATAAAACTACGGTAGCAATACGAGTATGAGAGATAGCTTTGCAAGATAATAAATACATGAAAGTAAATGTTAGTGCTGCAGCAATAAAGTACACTAAGTAACCATATACTAACAGTACCATGAGTGTGGAAAAGTGGTGGTAATTGTGGTGGCTTTGTCCAAGATTAATTAGTGAAGACATTTAGTTCATTGTCTTTGATGTAGTTTTTAATGTGGGAGAGGCTAAATATACAAGCGCTCCACTACTTGGGATTACAAGTACTATATGATTGGATTGTTAGCAAACATCCGTAAATACTAACAATGCATTAAGGTTTTCCCAACCATAGCCTTAAGTTTATGGTCCTCTTACTCCCATACATGCAACTAACCGGTTTGAGCCCCCAGGTTTCTGTCGCTCCGGCAGGACTACCCCCCTTCCTTTGCACATACTACTAACCCTATGGTGTTGATCCATGCGCGCACAAGTATAATGAACACCAAAGGACGGTACCATATCAACATATAACTCTAATGAACCATAGACATTCAACAAAGCAATCAAAAGACAAATATACTACATAAACATGACATAGATCATAGGATGAATATTATAGCATCAAACACCATGTTTACATAGGACGGTACAGAGGTTTATGAGAGGATGAACCACTGAATACAAGGAGGAGATGGTGATGGAGATGGCGGTGAAGACGTCGGAGAGGGCAGCGCGGTGGCGCAGGGCGGTGGCGGCGCCGACGGCGCGAGGAACTCCTTTCCCCGCCGCCGGCAAGGTTGGGGAGCGCCGCCCCTTAGCCTCTCTCCTTCATGGCTTCATGGGAGCCCTCCCCCATGGAGATGGGATCCATGGGAGAGGCAAAAACGTGGCTTTTGGTGGCTGAAATTCGTGGGTGGAGGTGTCCTCCACGAGTTATGTTTCCTCCCTTTATATAGATTCTCGGATTTCCGTCACCCCCTTTAGGGTTTCACAAAACGGGCCTACAGGCCGCGTCCGAACTCCGATTGGGCCGAATTTTAACTCCAGAACGTTCCGCAGAAAATTATCTACAACTTCCTCTTCAGGCCCAACTCCGTTGGAGGTCATCTTCGAGGGTCAAACAGACAATCTCCGAAAACAGTTCTGGGACAGATTTCAGCAAAGTTCCAATTCGACTCCAACAAGGTTTCCTCTTGTATTCTTGATAATTCCTACACATCAAAGTGTAAAACAAGAACATTGTGCACTTTTGCAACTATTAATAGGTTAGTCCAAATAAATCATAAACTTAATACAAAAACAAGTGCCAAAGGCATAATATTAACATGAAACAATCAAAAATTATAGATACGTTTTGGACGTATCAGGGAGTGGTCCGCAGGAGCGTAAACATTCGTCACAACGAAGTCGATAGCCGTAAGGGAGGATGAAAGAACAGTAGAGAGAGAGAGAGAGAAACGGTCTCTTCGGGATGAGTCCAGAGAGAGGAACTGTGGATCCCAGGCGGTGAGAATGCCGCCAGAGGCTCCAATCGCATCTACCGTATCGTAAACCGAGAGCGCAGGGAGAAAGGAGGCTAAGACGAAGCGGTCGATCGCTCGCATCTTAGTTTCCTGGATACAGATGACGTGGGGAGCAGAGGTGCAGATCGCGTCACGGACTATGGGTCGTTTTTTACACAACCGAGGCCTTGCGTGTTCCACGTTTCGATCCTAACATCACGATAGGCACTAATCATTGACGTGAGCAGCACCAGGGAGATTACACGGGTTACAGGGATTACACAGGGAGGAGAACCAAGGTGGAAAAAAAAAGAAACAGCTGGAGGAGTGGGGGGATACATCGACATGGTCATCTTCCTGACGACGCCACGCCGAGGGCCAAGCCAGCCGCGGCCCAGACGGACAGAGAGCGGAGGACGACTACACATCAGACCCAGCTTGCACCGGGCTTGAGGAAGCGCAGATGGAGGCCGCGATGGCGGCAACAGCACGCTTGCGGAGGGGTTTAGCATGAGCCGACAGCGCCGAGTGCGTCTTGACTTGCTTCTGGAGAGCAGCGGTGCAGCCACCGAGCGCGTCATGCAGACCACGGAGCTTCACAGCACCAGCCTCAATGGACTCGTAGAGCTGGGGCTCCTTCAGCGCCAGGCGTGGGCTACGTTTGACCACGAGGGGGGCGGGCGCCGTATCACCGGTGGGCGCGACCACGAGCACCGTGATCACGATCGGCGTCGGGAGCACCTCCTCCAGCTCCGTGATCATGATCGGCGTCGGGAGCCCAACTTAAAAGTTGTAGTACATGGTCATACCTTTCCAATGATACCTCATTTGCACGATTTGGATCTGCTGAGTTACATTTTTCATTTAAACAACTGACTGACATTCAGTTCTACTTTAGTTCAGAATTTGCACAAAGTTCACTTGTGGCCTGCCATTTAGTTCAATTCATCAGGAGTAACTTGCACAAAGTTTACTGGAAGAAAAACAATTGTTGAACACTCATTTATCTATAACATTCGAGCAAACACATAATATTTTGCCCTTACAATATGTGCAGTACTGCAGTTCTACAAATATAGATGAACATATGTACAGGCAACTTGATGTCCTATTCAGTACAGCAACAGCAAATTAAATTTGGACGACGCAGGCAGCAGGCGCAACGGCGGGCGACCAGGACGGCCACTCCTTCTTCTCCGCTTGGAGGATGCCGGCGTGCGCCAGGCAAGCGGCAGCTCTGAGGTTGAGATCAGCGACCTGACCGACATGGGCTCCTGCTCCTCCTCTTGGGAGGACGCGGCCGGTGTGCACTAGAGCACGGACCAGGATGACTACATGTTACAGGAGACATTTAGGGTCCATGATTTCTTCCCCGATCAAACGTACGAGTAGCAGCCATGAAGAGTACGGTTAACCAACAAAGCAGCGGAGGACAAAGCAAATCGGGGGAATCGCCATACCATACTCCGGCGGGTCCTCCTTGAACTCGCGGAACCTCATCTCCGGCAGGGCCTCCGCAGAGACGACGACACGGACGATCGCCGCGGAATCCTCGAGGTGGTTTCGGCTCCTCTGTTTCCGCTGAGAAGAACCGGCCACAAAAGGAAAGAATACAGCCGTATCATGGACATGCTGTTTTGCAAAATAACCCCCCAAAATTGCCCCTAATTAAGAAGGAAAGCTATGAATTCGTGGAAGGACCAGAAATCAATTATGCAACATCCTACGTGGCACGTTCTGGACGCGATTAGTGCCTAACTGAACCCAAAACCAAGATTAGGTACCACTAACGCACGTTTTGCAACTTTAGGTACTAAAATGCACCCGAATGCCAAGTTTAGGTACTAATGGTGCATATAGCTCGCAGAATAAAAACGAATTGGCGATGGTGACTTGTTTGCGTGCTAGTCGACTGGCAGGAAATATTCTCGCAGATTCAGCTGGACAGTTGGGTACAACTCGTGAATGCAAAGCGAAAACGTTTCCTGCAATGAATACGCTCGTGGTTTGCTATCAGGCATTCAGGCCGGCCACATCTGTGCGGTCGCGCCGCGACGCGCACGCGTGGAAGCAACAGTCCCCAAAGAAAGTGTTGCTTTTCCTTGAGTACACGCGGTTGCACCCTGGAAGCGCTGACATGTCACTGTCTGCGTTGCACTTCAGTTGAGATTGGGTCATTGTATTAGGACGTCCGAAATGTCCGTTTGCGTCGCGCGGCGGACGCGAGACATACCGTTTTTGTCCGCGCGTCCGTTTGCACCCTGGGGTGGCTCCAGCGGCGCGACGCATTTCCGCGTTTGCATCAAATATGAAGTTTTGAAACAATAAATAGGATTTCAACGAAGTCATAGTTATTACATTTAAATTTTGAAAAGACTACATGAAAATAAGATACTAGTCCTCTAGGCATGATCTTCATGGCCAGCCATGGTCCATTGATGCTCAATCAGATCCGTCTGCAGCTGTTTGGAGACGGTATCGTTTGTGACTTCTACATTCATATGTAGATAGTCCTCCCAAGTAGAAGCTCCAGGAATTGGCGCAACTAACTCACCTTGGAATTCCCACTGGTTCTCATTGCGGCCATCAGGACGCTCGTTCTCAACGATCATGTTGTGCATGATCACGCAGCATGTCATCACCTCATGCATGGTCTTCAGCGACCATGTTCTTGCCGGGTGACGGACAATTGCCCACCGAGCTTGGAGTACACCAAATCCACGCTCCACATCTTTCCTGCAAGCCTCTTGCATCTTGGCAAACCTCCTCGTCTTCTCGGAGTTTGTATTACGGGCAGTCTTCACCAATGTGGCCCAGTCAGGGTAGATGCCATCAGCAAGATAATATGGCTTGTCATATGCATTTCCATTGATCTCATAGCTCACCCGGGGAGCTTTGCCTTGCATGAGCCTTTCGATAACCGGTGATCGGTGCAACACATTGATATCATTGTTGGAACCGGCCATGCCAAAGAATGAATGCCAAATCCATAAATCTTGAGATATGACAGCTTCAAGAATGACAGTCCGTCCCTCCTCATGCCCGCTGTACTGACCCTGCCATCCAAATGGACAGTTTTTCCACTCCCAGTGCATGCAATCTATGCTGCCAATCATTCCTGGGAAGCATCTACACTCGTTGATAGATAGGAGGCGCCTTGTATCCTCAACAGTTGGCTCCCTACAGTAATACTCTCCGAACACGGCAATCACGGCTCGGCAAAACCTGTACATGGACTCAAGGCAGGTGCTCTCACCCATTCGAAGATACTCATCGAATATATCAGCAGCCATTCCATATGAGAGCATGCGAATAGCCGCAGAGCATTTTTGGTAGAAGGTGAAGCCTAGCGCACCTGTTGCATCGGGCCTGCATTGGAAGTAGGGGTCGTAGTTCCTGACGCCCCGTAGAATGACCAAGAACAGGTCCCTTGACATCCTGTATCGGCGCCGGAACAATTTTTCCGGAAAGATCGGATTGGTGAGGTGGAAGTAGTCCTTGTGGAGGCGGGCCTGCCCTGCCACTCTGTTGCGCGGCAGGTTTTTCGAGCGCCCCTTCACAGAGCCCCGGTGCTGCGGCCCCGGGTTTGAGGTGAACTCGTGGATCATGGAGGCCGCAGTAGTTGCCAATGTGTGCGCCGACTGATCGGACTCGTCGTCCGAAGAGGAGTCAACGATCTCCGCGCGGAACTTCTCCACCATATGCCACGCGTCCATCTGCGTCGATACGAACTGTTGATCAATGGCCGCGCACAAATCGCGCCGAAAAAAGGAGAAGGAACCTACCGGCGCAATAGGTCGAACAGGTCGTGGGCGGCGCGGAAGGGCGGCGCAACCGGCAACGTTTCGCCCGAAAACAGCCGGCAGGTTCGCGCCGGAGCCAACCCGAGTACGATCCAGCTCTCCCGCGCGGCGACAACGGTGCCGGCGGCGAGTACTGCGGCGCTGCGGCGGACGGCGGGGATTGGGGCGGGGGCGTCGCACTAGGGCACCAACGAGGGTGAAAAAAGAAATCAGGTCGAAGCGGTCGATTTTGCTCTCGCTGACTTGCGGGACCGGGTAACAAATGGAGGACGCTCGGCGCGTCCGCCAAGCGTCCGCGGAGACGCAAACCTGGCGCATATTTGGGCTAGGTTTACGTCTCCGCGGACGGGCCGGTCACTTTGCGTCGCCCCGCTGGAGCAGGGCCCAGACGCATTTCCGGTCACGACGGACGAAAACGGTCGCTCAGCGACCATTTGCGTCGCGCCGCTGGAGATTCCCTTACGAGCTAAATAAACATAGTCGTCTTTTACTGCATTTTTGTTTCAAAATGGGACGAAGTAGTCCCAATAGTTGCAATTTGGTGCAAAATCGGTTCCACTCTGTGCGAATTGTACTAGTGGCAGCCCCATTGGCTCCGCGCTGACTCACAAAATTGCATTTAGGGCCTTAGGAATTCAGGTGACACAAAAAAGACGCAAGTAAAATTACAAATAAGTACCCATTTTGTTACCTGTTTTGTTGCCGCCGTGTTGCTTTTGTTGGCAAGCACGAGCCAATCTCGCCACAATTTTGTTTCCTTCCTCAATGGCTTTGTCCTTGCCATTTGTGCCGCCGTTTGCGTGTGTATGCCGCTGGACCCGCGCTATCGTGCATTGTTTGAAGAGACACCGTGTTACGACACGCCTTTTTACTATCCGTTCTCGCTCGGATTTGTGCCAAACCGTGGAGTTTAGCTAGGGTTCTTCCGGTCAAATCGTGGGATGATTATTGTGGATGAAACCCCCTTTGGTTGGGGTTTGGCAAGGGTTACCTTAGTATGAATCATTGTAACCGCAATATTGTGGAATGTTTTTTCGCTCGGGTAAGTGGTATGTTTTTTCGCTCGAATTGGCATGAACAGGTGAAAGTTATACATTTTTAGTTTTCAGATTAACTAAGTTACATCTAATTAGCATTACTTTATGTTTACAATGTTGTCTGCACCAAAACACTCCATTTTACCAGTGTCCCCTTTCTCTAAATTTCACTTGATTTTGTTGTCCTGTTTGTATCGTTCAGAAATGTAGCTCTGAAATTTGACTGAGATCAAGGATTTAGAGCAGTAGATTCCTTAGAGGCCCGGCTGCCACCGGCTGGTAGGACAAAAGATGTTGTACACGTTTCTCATTGCGAGCACGTATGACTATATATGGAAACATGCCTACATGATTAATAGACTTGATGTTCTTTCTTAATGCTATTTCAATCATATTAACTGCCCAACTGTAATTTGTTCACCCAACACTTGTTATTGGAGAGTTACCACTAGTGTAGATAGCTGGGAACCCCGGTCCATCTCTCATCATCATATACTCGTTCTACATGTCATTGGAAGTAGTATCAACTATTTTCTGGTGCCATTGCCTCTGTGTTACTGTTACTGCTGCTCTCATATCACTGCTACTTTCACATCACCCCTGTTACTAGTACTTTTCCAGGTGCAGCTGAATTGAGAACTCAGTTGTTAAGGCTTATAAGTATTCTTTACCTCCCCTTGTGTCGAATCAATAAATTTGGGTTTTACTTCCCTCGAAGACTGTTGCGATCCCCTATACTTGTGGGTTATCAATTATCAATCTATCATATATGTTGTTTATGTTTTTGCATGCTCTCCGTTGCTAGTAGAGGCTCTGGCCAAGTTGATACTTGTAACTCCAAGAGGGAGTATTTATGCTCGATAGTGGGTTCATGCCTCCATTGAATCTGGGACAGTGACAGAAAGTTCTAAGGTTGTGGATGTGCTGTTGCTACTAGGGATAAAACATCGATGCTTTGTCTAAGGATATTTGTGTTGATTACATTACGCACCATACTTAATGTAATTGTCTGTTGTTTACAACTTAATACCGGAAGGGGTTCGGATGATAACCTGAAAGTGGACTATTTAGGCATAGATGCATGCTGGATAGCGGTCTATGTACTTTGCCGTAATGCCCTGATTAAATCTCATAGTACTCATCATGATATATGTATGTGCATTGTTATGCCTTCTTTATTTGTCAATTGCCCAACTGTAAGTCGTTCACCCAACATGCTATTTATCTTATGGGAGAGACACCACTAGTGAACTGTGGATCCCGGTCCATTCTTTACATCTGAAATACAATCTACTGCAATTGTCCTTTACTGTTCTTCGCAAACATCATCATCCACACTATACGGTTAATCCCTTGTTTACAGCAAGCCGGTGAGATTGACAACCTCACTGTTACGTTGGGGCAAAGTACTTTGATTGTGTTGTGCAGGTTCCACGTTGGCGCCGGTATCCCTGGTGTTGCGCTGCACTACACTTCGCCGCCATCAACCTTGAACGTGCTTCTTGGCTCCTACTGGTTCGATAAACCTTGGTTTCTTTCTGAGGGAAAACTTGCTACTGTACGCATCACACCTTCCTCTTGGGGTTCCCAACGGACGTGTGTTAACTTCACTCATCACCACCCCCCCACCAAGGAAAGGTGGGAGTCCCACCTTGAGTAGGACTCCCTCCTTGAGTAGGTTTCCCACCAAAGGTAGGTTTTCTTTTGGGGTCTTATTCGAAGACTTGGGATACTACTCTTGGGGCTTCCACCTATATAATAAGGGGCAAGGGAAGGGGCCCGGCCACCCCAAGCACCACAGTTGGCCGCACCCCAGGCCGGCGCCCAAACCCTAGCCGCCTCCTGATACGTCTCAAACGTATCTATAATTTCTTATGTTCCATGCTACTTTTATGATGATACTCACATGTTTTATACACATTATATGTCATTATTATGCATTTTCCGGCACTAACCTATTGACGAGATGCCGAAGAGCCGATTCTTTGTTTCTGCTGTTTTTGGTTTCAGAAATCCTACAAAGGAAATATTCTCGGAATTGGACGAAATCAACGCCCAGGGGCTTATGTTTCCACGAAGCTTCCAGAAGACCGAGGGAGATACGAAGTGGGGCCACGAGGCGACGCCACACTAGGGTGGCGCGGCCAGGGCTTGGGCCGCGCGGCCCTAGCGTGTGGGTCCCTCGCGACGCCCCCTGACCTGCCCTTCCGCCTACTTAAAGCCTTCGTCGCGAATACCCCAGTACCGAGAGCCACGATACGGAAAACCTTCCAGAGATGCCGCCGCCGCCAATCCCATCTCGGGGGATTCAGGAGATCGCCTCCGGCACCCTGCCGGAGAGGGGAATCATCTCCCGGAGGGCTCTTCATCGCCATGATCGCCTCCGGATCGATGTGTGAATAGTTCACCCCTGGAATATGGGTCCATAGCAGTAGCTAGATGGTCGTCTTCTCCTCATTGTGCTATCATGTTAGATCTTGTGAGCTGCCTATCATGATCAAGATCATCTATTTGTAATGCTACATGTTGTGTTTGTTGGGATCCGATGAATATTGAATACTATGTCAAGTTGATTATCAATCTATCATATATGTTGTTTATGTTCTTGCATGCTCTCCGTTGCTAGTAGAGGCTCTGGCCAAGTTGATACTTGTAACTCCAAGAGGGAGTATTTATGCTCGATAGTGGGTTCATGCCTCCATTGAATCTGGGACAGTGACAGAAAGTTCTAAGGTTGTGGATGTGCTGTTGCTACTAGGGATAAAACATCGATGCTTTGTCTAAGGATATTTGTGTTGATTACATTACGCACCATACTTAATGCAATTGTCTGTTGTTTACAACTTAATACCGGAAGGGGTTCGGATGATAACCTGAAAGTGGACTATTTAGCCATAGATGCATGCTGGATAGCGGTCTATGTACTTTGTCGTAATGCCCTGATTAAATCTCATAGTACTCATCATGATATATGTATGTGCATTGTTATGCCTTCTTTATTTGTCAATTGCCCAACTGTAATTTGTTCACCCAACATGCTATTTATCTTATGGGAGAGACACCACTAGTGAACTGTGGACCCCGGTCCATTCTTTACATCTGAAATACAATCTACTGCAATTGTTCTTTACTGTTCTTCGCAAACAATCATCATCTTCCACACAATACGTTTAATCCTTTGTTTACAGCAAGCCGGTGAGATTGACAACCTCACTATTACGTTGGGGCAAAGTACTTTGATTGTGTTATGCAGGTTCCACGTTGGCGCCGGAATCCCTGGTGTTGCGCCGCACTACACTTCGCCGCCATCAACCTTCAACGTGCTTCTTGGCTCCTCCTGGTTCGATAAACCTTGGTTTCTTTCTGAGGGAAAACTTGCTACTGTACGCATCACACCTTCCTCTTGGGGTTCCCAACGGACGTGTGTTAACTGCACGCATCAAGCACTTTTTCTGGCGCCGTTGCCGGAGAGATCAAGACATGCTGCAAGGGGAGTCTCCACTTCCAATCTCTTTACTTTGTTTTTGTCTTGCTTTATTTTATTTACTATTTTGTTTGCTGCACTAAAACAAAACACAAAAAAATTAGTTGCTAGCTTTACTTTATTTACTGTCTTGTTTGCGTTCTCCATATTAAAAACACAAAAAAATTAGTTACTTGCATTTACTTTGTTTTGTTATCATGTCTAGGTCTGTACCTGTTACTTCCTCACCTGAGGAATTAGTTTTTACTTTCAAACAAGGGGATGAGGAGAGTTTTAACGATGCTTGGTCTAAAATTTTTGATTCTTATCGTAAAGCTGAACCTCAAATGACTCTAAGTTTGCTCCTTAGTAACTTTTATTTTGGGCTTATGATTCGCTATAGATATGCCTTAGATGCTGTAGTGGGAGGAGATTTCCTTCATTGCAATGGGGATCAAGCTTTTAATGCCATAAAAAAATTGGTTGCATCACATAGTTCAGCTAATAACTTTGATTCAGCTCTTATTAGCATTTATAATAGATTAAACACTCTTGAGACAAGTGCATCTTGCTTGAAAGAAAAGTATAGTTATGTTCGTAACCGTCTTGATCAAGTTTTAGTGAACTCTGAACCTTCAATGTGGGACCCTACTATTAAAGTTATTATTGGTGGTGAAACTTTTCATGCCCATTGTGATATTATGTCTGAATTTTGCCTTATGCCTAAGAGTATTTATGAATCTTTGACACTTTGGGGACTCGTTGAAGGGGGAGAAGGAGTAACTCTTATTTATAACTCTGTTATAATTCCTAAGGGAATAGCCGAGTGTGTACACACAACCATTCTTGGAAGAACGGTATCCATTGATTATCTTGTTATTGAATGTGTAGGAACAGGACAAATCACACTTGGAAGATCCCTGCTGAAACTATTGGCAGCAATCATAGATGTGGGAGAAGGCACCCTAAAATTCACCTCTATACCGGGAGGCAGACATGTATTCACCAAAGAGTAAGAAAAAGAGTAAGAAGGGTAGGCGTAAAGCCCGATGATAAGGGGTGGCCCGATATTCTCAGTAAGCAACGGTGGTGATGATGATCACGGGGTGATGGCAGCGGAGAAACACGACGATGTAGTGGATGATAACTTGTATGACGCAACGAGATCTCTCGATTGGTCCCTGTCGCCAGATGCAACAGCTCTCAACCCTGCAAGATATTCGCAACTCCACACACTTGCGCACATAGCCACCGACCACGAAGCGGTAAGTTGCAATCATCTAATTCCCAATGGAACAGCAGATCACACAAGACTTAAACAGGATCTACACAATATCCAAGCAATATGGTGTAGGGAATTCAATAGTTTTGCAGAGCAAACAACTAAGAACTAGGGTTTATCTTAAACGTGGTCTAAAGCAGCTAGGGGGTCGTCCAAGGCACTTATATAGGCGTCCGGGACGAGTTCTGGTCAAAAAAATACAAGTAAAACCGACCCAGAATAGATCTGGTCGAGACAGACTCGGACTGGTCCGGTCTGGAATCCGGTCGACCGGGCTGTGGACCGGCCGGTCCGGTCGGTGGTCCGGTCAACCGGTCGGCAACCGGGAAACTGCGAAGTTTCCGGTTTTTGTCCGGTACGATACGCTCCCTCCGGTTGGCGGCCGGTTGGGGGCCGGTCGACCGGGCCAGGGACCGGGCGGCCCGGCGTGGGGGCCGGTCTGACCGGGCGCTGGACCGGCCTGGACTTCTTCTTCTCCTCTCGCGCATTCCTCCCGCTCCTCCCTCGCGCGTCCATGAGATATCTTCATGTCCAGCTCCTTGTCCAGCTTCACGTCCAGCTGCTCCTCTCCTCCTCGTGCGATGCTTGTCTCCTCTTCATACCTGATGATACACAAGTAATAGGACTTAGGTAGTATAAAGTTCTCATCAATCAAGGTATCGTTTAGGAACAAGTTCACCTGTTGTTTAAGTAGCTTCGCACGAGCTCGTGTCATTGGTCCAATCCTAACTTCATTGGACTTGAGCTTCACAGCAGGTTCATCTTCTATTGGTAATGACGGAGGTAGTAGTGAGGTAGGGATGTCCTCATCATCTCCCCCCCCCCCTTCAAAAGGCGTCGACCCCGATGCTCCAAGGTCTTCTCCGTCATATGGTGTCAAATCAGCAACATTAAAAGAATTACTGACACCAAACTCATCCTCTGGAAGATCTATCGAGTATGCATTATCATTGATCTTGGCAAGCAATTTGTAAGGTCCAGCACCACGAGGCTTCAACTTAGACTTCCTCAGCTTCGGGAACCTATCCTTGCGAAAATGTACCCAGACCAAATCACCAGGCTTGAACAACATCTCTTTGCGCTTCTTATTCATTCTTGCAGCATTGCTCTTGCCTTTCTTCTCAATCAACTCTTTAGTCTTCACATGAATCTTCTTCACAAAATCTGCCCTCTTTGATGCCTCCATATTGACTCTCTCATGTATGGGCAAAGGCAACAAGTCAAGTGGAGTAATGGGTTTGAAACCATACACCACCTCAAAAGGACATAGCTCCGTGGTAGAATGTACCGCCCTGTTGTAAGCAAACTCCACATGCGGCAAACACTCTTCCCACTCCTTCAGGTTCTTCTTGATCATGGATCTCAACAATTGTGACAATGTTCTATTCACCACTTCAGTTTGACCATCAGTTTGGGGATGACAAGTAGTGCTGAACAGCAGCTTCGTCCCCAGCTTTCTCCAAAGCGTCTTCCAGAAGTAGCTCATAAACTTCACGTCACGATCAGAAACAATAGTCTTCGGGACTCCATGTAGACGTACAATCTCCCTGAAAAACAGGTTAGCAATATGCGACGCATCGTCGCTCTTGTGGCAGGCAATAAAGTGGGACATCTTAGAAAATCTATCCACTACCACAAATATAGAATCATGGCCTCTCTTAGTACACGGCAAACCCAACACAAAATCCATACTAATATCCTCCCATGGTGTAGTAGGTGCCGGTAAAGGAGTATACAAACCGTGAGGCTTCAGCTTGGACTTGGATTTGTTGCAAGTAATGCATCTCCTCACATATCTATCCACGTCCCGCCTCATCTTTGGCCAATAAAAGTGGTCAGCTAGCATGAGTAGCGTCTTCTCACGCCCAAAGTGACCCATCAAACCTCCAGCATGTGATTCCTGCAATAAGAGCAAACGCACAGACGATTCTGGAACACATAGTTTGTTAGCTCTAAACAAGAACCCATCATGTATGTGATATTTTTCCCATGCTTTACCAAGAGCACATAAGCGATATGGTTCAGCAAAATCATGATCAGTAGCATACAAATCACATAGTATCTCTAAACCAGGAATTTTAACATCAAGTTGAGTTAATAGCATATTCTTCCTAGATAGAGCATCAGCAACAATATTATCTTTTCCCTTCTTATGCTTAATAATATATGGAAAAGACTCAATGAACTCAACCCACTTAGCTAGACGCTTATGCAAAGTAGATTGAGCTTTCAGGTATTTTAAAGCTTCATGATCAGAATGTATGATAAACTCTTTTGGCCACAAGTAATGTTGCCAAACCTCAAGAACTCTAATTAAAGCATACAATTCTTTATCATATATAGGATAGTTCAACTTAGCACCAGAAAGTTTCTCAGAAAAATATGCAATTGGGCGACCCTCTTGCATCAACACACCATCAATTCCAATACCACTAGCATCACATTCAATCTCAAATTGCTTATTGAAATCAGGAAGTGCAAGCAACGGTGCAGAAGTTAACAATCTCTTAAGTTCATCAAAAGCATGATCTTGGGCTGCGCCCCACTCAAAAACAACACCCTTCTTAGTTAAATCATTCAAAGGTGCAGCAATAGTACTAAAGTTGGGCACAAATCTACGATAAAACCCAGCTAGACCATGGAAACTTCGTACTTGACTCACATTCATGGGAGTAGGCCAATTTTGAATAGCTTCAATTTTAGACACATCTACTTCTACTCCATGCTTAGAGACAACATAACCCAGAAATATGACCTTATCTTTGCAAAATGTGCACTTCTCAAGATTACCATAAAGTTGATTATCACGCAACACTTGCAAAACATGTCGAATATGTATAGTATGTTCAGATTCATTGCGGCTGTAGATTAATATGTCATCAAAGTAGACAACCACAAATTTTCCAATAAATTCACGCAAAACATGGTTCATCAGTCTCATGAAAGTGCTAGGTGCATTAGTTAACCCAAAAGGCATTACTAACCACTCATATAAACCAAATTTTGTTTTAAAGGCTGTTTTCCACTCATCCCCTTCTTTCATCCTAATTTGATGATAACCACTACGCAAATCAATTTTAGAGAACATAGCAGCACCACTCAATTCATCTAGCATATCCTCTAAACGGGGAATAGGATGACGATATCGAATAGTAATGTTGTTTATAGCTCTACAATCTACGCACATACGCCAAGTACCATCTTTCTTAGGAACTAGAATAACAGGAACAGCACAAGGACTAAGGCTTATGCGGATATAACCTTTGTCGAGTAGCGCTTGTACTTGCTTCTGTATCTCCTTCGTCTCTTCGGGATTAGTGCGATATGGCACCCTATTGGGCAGCGAAGCTCCGGGAATCAAGTCAATTTGATGCTCAATACCTCGCA
This sequence comes from Lolium perenne, assembly GCF_019359855.2. Lineage (NCBI taxonomy): Eukaryota > Viridiplantae > Streptophyta > Magnoliopsida > Poales > Poaceae > Lolium > Lolium perenne. The sequence goes on from NC_067245.2 coordinate 146,542,833, forward strand.
ATGGTGGTAGTCCTGCGGGTACCTCCTCCGGAAACACGTCGCCAAATTCCTGCAAAACATTAGAAACACCAAGAGGAAGAGTGGTCATGTCGTTAGTAACCAAGACCGTACCCCTGTACAAAAGCACAAGAGGCATGGCCGTAGGATCCTCACTAAATTCTCTCATGTCTTCTTTGGTGGCTAATGAAACTAAGGAATTCACTCTCTCACTTTTCGTTATATCACTCACGACATTACAATTCTCTCGCCTATCTAGAGGTGCATCCTCCAAATTCACTTCAATCTTCTGACGAGACTCATTGACAATTTGTTGTGGTGACATAGGCTGTAAGTTAATTTTCTTGCCCTTGTACTCCAAGTGATATGTATTGGCTCGGCCATTGTGTTGCACAGAACGGTCATAGAGCCAAGGCCGACCCAATAAGAGGTGACAAACCGTCATAGGAACCACATCAAAATCAATGCAATCCTTATACGGTCCAATCTCAAACTCAACACGCACCATGTGGTTTACCTTCATCTCACCATTGTCGCTCAACCACTGAATATAATATGGATGCGGGTGCGGTAGGTACTTCAACTTCAGCTTAGTACATAACTCCTTGCTTGCTAAATTGCGGCAACTCCCGCCATCAATAATGACCTTGCAAGCCTTGTCAGGACCAACTAAAGCTTTGGTTTGGAACAAATTGCAGCGCTGAGTAGATGCACTAGGCAACACATTAAGAGCACGCTGCGACACAACAATGGTACGAGCATCAGAAGGATATGCATCTTCACCATCAGTGTCATAGTCATCATCGTCTGGAGCATTTGGATCAACATCATCTCCAGTCTCATACTCATTGTCCTCATTGATAATCATGACTTTGCGGTTAGGACAATCTCTCTTGAAGTGACCCTTGCCACCACATGTATGGCAAAGCATATCGCGGTTGCGCGCTGTAGACATGCTAGAACCACTCGTACTTCCAGCAGATTCGGACTTCTTTGCATTAGACACATTGGAGACCGGTTTGCTAGGCGGAGTAGAGTAAGGAGCAGAGCGCGTCGAAGGCGCCGGCGCTGTAGAAGGCGCACGGGGTGTAAAACGCCCACCTCCCGTAGCACGTCCCTTAACCTTTGCTTCTTCAGCCAACTGGGATTCAGCTTCTCTTGCATGATGTAACAATTGATTCATGTTGGTGTAGGTGTAATGACGAACAATGCCTTTAACATCATACTTCAATCCATTGACAAAACGCTGCATTGTCATCTCTAGAGACTCACGGACACGACCACGCTGCATAAGCATCTCCATCTCCATGTAGTACTCATCAATAGTCTTCACACCTTGCCTCAATAGTGTTAGCTTATCAAAGATATTCCGCATGTAATTTGTAGGCACAAAACGAGAAGTCATAACCTCCTTCATAGCACGCCATGTACGGATAGGTTGTGCACCATCTTCGTCGCGGTTACGAACCAAAGAATCCCACCAACGCAATGCATAACCATCAAATTCAGAAGAAGCAAGCTTGATCTTCTTATCTTCAGAGTAGTTGGGATGTAAGCTCCATAACTTCTCAATCTTGAGCTCCCAAGTGAGATATTCTTCAACATCAGCTCCTCCTTCAAACTTGGGTATGGAAAACTTGGGCTTACCCAATCCATCTTCTTCATCATGTCCACGACCATTGCGGCCAAGTGGAACCCAGCCACGAGGACGATGACCACGAGGCGCACCACGGGCATTGTGTGCGTCATCTTCAAGCTCAGGATCTTCATCATCGTCTTGCTGTTGTTGTTGTGCAGTCAAATTCTCAATAGCGAGGCGCATATATGCAATATTGCGCTGTATATCCGTCATTTGATCAGCCAATCCTGTGACGGTGACATTAGTATCATCCAGCGTTTGTTTGATCTCGTCAACTGTACCCTTAAGCTCATCATCCTTAGTGCGGAATTCACGTCGCATCTCATTACGAAGAGCTTCATACTCCCTCCATGTGATGATATCTGCCGAATTCTTGTTTTCCTGGTTAACAATCTTATTATCACTAGCAGACATGATTAGTAGGTTAGTGCACTAAATCAAAAATATATGGTGGTACTCTCACAACTCACTCAAAACTGATAAGAAAAGGAAATCTTACCGTTCCAAAGTAAATTAGTATTGCTTACCACTTGTATTAACAACTAGTGCACGGATGTAGCGAAGCGAATATCAAGGGTATAAGAACAATCACACGAAAAAGCAGGGTATATGTGGGGCTGTAGGTAGGCTACCTATTTGCACCAATAACAAGCTCTAGCGCTGACCGTAAACAACCAAAGATACTCACACAAGGCGATATAATGGGGCAATGCAACTATATGGAGGAAAGGTTGCAATGCACTAGAGAGACGCTAACAAAGCTCAACGATACAGGCACAAGATTGCTCAACTACGAGTGCAGTAAAGAAAACTTAGGCCTTTCACTTGAGTCGACTAGCACTTCACTTTTCTTTTTGTATTTTCCTTTTTGTTTTGTAACACACGCAGCTATGTAGCTCTTTTTGCTTCTTTTCAATTTTCTCTTCTTTTTTTTGATTTTATGACTCAACTCCTTGATAACACGGCCAACAAGATATGCAAAGCACCAAAACCCTAATGAGCAGCCTGTCGAGCGGTAAAACTAGTCTCTTCTGGGGAAGTTCCTAGTCACGTATATCGATAGGCTGTGTCTATGGTTGGGAACAAGCACACTGTACGCTATGTGGACTCGGAGTAACAAAAACTGACACACTATGATAAACTAGATGATAGAGAAAACACAAACCCTAACAATTCTACTAGAAGAAAGATAAAGAGACGCAAAAACAACTACGAAAAGCAACTAAAACTTGAAATTAGTGCAATCTAAGGCTATGGCAAACCCTAACCCTAACTTTTTATGGCTTTTTCTGGATAGGAAACACTCACAACTCAACTATGGGGTGGATTGTGGATGGCTTACCGAGGAAAACTGGAAATCTGATACCAAGATGATAAGGGGTGGCCCGATCTTCTCAGTAAGCAACGGTGGTGATGATGATCACGGGGTGATGGCAGCGGAGAAACACGACGATGTAGTGGATGATAACTTGTATGACGCAACGAGATCTCTCGATTGGTCCCTGTCGCCAGATGCAACAGCTCTCAACCCTGCAAGATATTCGCAACTCCACACACTTGCGCACGTAGCCGCCGACCACGAAGCGGTAAGTTGCAATCGTCTAATTCCCAATGGAACAGCAGATCACACAAGACTTAAACAGGATCTACACAATATCCAAGCAATATGGTGTAGGGAATTCAATAGTTTTGCAGAGCAAACAACTAAGAACTAGGGTTTATCTTAAACATGGTCTAAAGCAGCTAGGGGGTCGTCCAAGGCACTTATATAGGCGTCCGGGACGAGTTCTGGTCAAAAAATACAAGTAAAACCGACCCAGAATAGATCTGGTCGAGACAGACTCGGACTGGTCCGGTCTGGAATCCGGTCGACCGGGCTGTGGACCGGCCGGTCCGGTCGGTGGTCCGGTCAACCGGTCGGCAACCGGGAAACTGCGAAGTTTCCGGTTTTTGTCCGGTACGATACGCTCCCTCCGGTTGGCGGCCGGTTGGGGGCCGGTCGACCGGGCCAGGGACCGGGCGGCCCTGCGTGGGGGCCGGTCTGACCGGGCGCTGGACCGGCCTGGACTTCTTCTTCTCCTCTCGCGCATTCCTCCCGCTCCTCCCTCGCGCGTCCATGAGATATCTTCATGTCCAGCTCCTTGTCCAGCTTCACGTCCAGCTGCTCCTCTCCTCCTCGTGCGATGCTTGTCTCCTCTTCATACCTGATGATACACAAGTAATAGGACTTAGGTAGTATAAAGTTCTCATCAATCAAGGTATCGTTTAGGAACAAGTTCACCTGTTGTTTAAGTAGCTTCGCACGAGCTCGTGTCATTGGTCCAATCCTAACTTCATTGGACTTGAGCTTCACAGCAGGTTCATCTTCTATTGGTAATGACGGAGGTAGTAGTGAGGTAGGGATGTCCTCATCACCCGAGGTAATAATGTTGATGCTTCATCTCTTGATAATACTTGATTCACACTTTCTGCGCCTAGCTGAAAGGCGTTAAAGAAAAGCGCTTATGGGAGACAACCCATGATTTTACTACAGTACTTTTGTTTTATATTTGAGTCTTGGAAGTTGTTACTACTGTAGCAACCTCTCCTTATCTTTATTTTATTGCATTGTTGTGCCAAGTAAATTCTTTGATAGTAAAGTCAATACTAGATTTGGATTACTGCGCAGAAACAGATTTCTTGCTGTCACGAATTTGGGCAGGGTTCTCTGTAGGTAACTCAGAAAAATCTGCCAATTTACGTGCGTGATCCCCAGATATGTACGCAACTTTCATTCAATTTGAGAATTTTCATCTGAGCAAGTTAAGTGCCCCTGGAAAATTCGTCTTTACGGACTGTTCTGTTTTGACAGATTCTGCCTTTTATTTCGCATTGCCTGTTTTGCTATGTTTGATGGATTTCTTTGTTCCATTAACTTTCAGTAGCTTTGTGCAATGTCCAGAAGTGTTAAGAATGATTATGTCACCTCTGAATGTATGAATTTTCAATTATGCACTAACCCTCTAATGAGTTTGTTTTGAGTTTGGTGTGGAGGAAGTTTTCAAGGGTCAAGACAGGAGGATGATACAATATGATCAAGAAGAGTGAAAAAGTCTAAGCTTGGGGATGCCCCGTGGTTCATCCCTGCATATTTTAAGAAGACTAAAGCATCTAAGCTTGGGGATGCCCAAGGCATCCCCTTCTTCATCGACAACTTATCAGGTCACCTCTAGTGAAACTATATTTTTATTCAGTCACATCTTATGTGCTTTGCTTGGAGCATCTGTTTGCTTTTGTTTTTGTTTTTGTTTGAATAAAATCGGATCCTAGCATTCTTTGTGTGGGAGAGAGACACGCTCCGCTGTTGCATATGAACACATATGTTCTTAGCTTTATTCTTAATGTTCATTGCGAAGGTTGAACTACCTCGTTCATTGATATATGGTTGGAAACGGAAAATGCCGCATGTGGTAAATGGTATAATGTCTTGAATAATTTGATACTTGGCAATTGTTGTGCTCATATAGATCATGTTTAAGCTCTTGCATCATGTACTTTGCACCATTAATAACTACATAGAGCTTGTTAAAATTTGGTTTGCATGATTGGCCTCTCTAAGTCTAGATATTTTCTGGTTGAGGTGTTTGAACAACAAGGAGACGATGTAAAGTCTTATAATGCTTACAATATGTTCATATGTGAGTCTTGCTGCACCATTTCATACCTGAGTTTGCTTCAAACAACCTTGCTAGCCTAGCCTTGTATTGAGAGGGATTCTTCTCGTGCATCCAAATCCTTGAGCCAAAAACTATGCCATTTGTGTCCACCATACCTACCTACCACATGGTATTTCTCTGCCATTCCAAAGTACATTACTTGAGTGCTACCTTTAAAACTTCTATTCTTTGCCTTTACAATGCATAGCTCATGGGAAAATAGCCTTAAAAACTATTGTGGTGAAGAATATGTACTTATGTATCTTATTTCTTAATAAGTTGCTTGTTGAGCGGTAACCATGTTTCTGGGAACGCCATCAACTTTTACCTTTGTTGAATATCATGTGAGTTGCTATGCATGTTCGTCTTGTCTGAAGTAAGGGTGATTTTCATGATCAAATGGTTTGAGTATGCATATTGTTAGAGAAGAACATTGGGCCGCTAACTAAAGCCATGAATCATGGTGGAAGTTTCAGTTTGGACACAAATACTCAATCTCTTATGAGAATATTATCTGTTGTTAAATGCTTAAGCATTAAAGAGGAGTCCATTATCTATTGTCTATGTTGTCCCGGTATGGATGTCTAAGTTGAGAATAATCAAAAGCGAGAAATCCAATGCGAACTTTCCCCTTAGACCTTTGTACAGGCGGCATAGAGGTACCCCTTTGTGACACTTGGTTGAAACATATGCTATGCAATGATAATCCATGTTAATCCAAGCTAATTAGGACAAGGTGCGAGCACTATTGGTATATGATGTCTACGCCCCCTCCTTTTCCTGTAGACAGTGTTGGGCCTCCAAGAGCAGAGGTTTGTAGAACAGCAGCAAGTTTCCCTTAAGTGGATCACCCAAGGTTTATCGAACTCAGGGAGGAAGAGGTCAAAGATATCCCTCTCATGCAACCCTGCAACCACAAAGCAAGAAGTCTCTTGTGTCCCCAACACACCTAATAGGTGCACTAGTTCGGCGAAGAGATAGTGAAATACAGGTGGTATGAATAAGTATGAGTAGTAGTAACGCAGCAGTAGTAACGCAGTAAAATAGTAAACAAGCAGCGATAGCAGTATTTAGGAACAAGGCCTAGGGATTAGACTTTCACTAGTGGACACTCTCAACATTGATCGCATAATAAATAACTCTTTCTCATATGTGCTACATACACTCTTTTGTTGGATGATGAACACATTGCGTAGGATTACACGAACCCTCAATGCCGGAGTTAACAAGCTCCACAATTCAATGTTCATATTTAAATAACCTTAGAGCATAATAGATCATTGCAAAATAAACCAAGAACTAACATAGTGCACACACTGTCCACATTACACTATGAAGGAGGAATAGATCACATCAATACTATCATAATGATAGTTAACTCCACAATCTACAAGAGATCATGATCATAGCCTACGACAAGAACCACATGGTGCACACACTAGTCACCTTTACACCATGCAGGAGGAATAGACTACTTTAATAACATCACATGAGTAGCACACAACTAGTAGCGATAGAAAGCTCATCATATGGATCTCAATCATGTAAAGCAGCTCATGAGATCATTGTATTGAAGTACATAGGAGAGAGATTAACCACATAGCTACCGGTACAGCCCCGAGCCTCGATGGAGAACTACTCCCTCCTCATGGGAGGCAGCAGCGTTGATGGAGATGGCGGTGGTGTCGATGGAGGAGCCTTCCGGGGGCACTTCCCCGTCCCGGCGGCGTGCCGGAACAGAGACTCCTGTCCCCCAGATCTTGGCTTCGCGATGGCGGCGGCTCTGGAAGGTTTTCTCTGGTTTCGTCGAACGTGATAGGGTTTTCGCGACGGAGGCTTTAAATAGGCGGAAGGGCAGCCTCGGAGGGGGCCTGGGGCCACCACACCATAGGGCGGCGCGGCCCCCCCTCTGGCCGCGCCAGGGTGTAGTGTGGGGCCCCCAGGGCTTCCCTCTGGCGGCTCTCGGGTGTTCTGGATGCTTTCGGGCAAAATAGGAACACAGGCGTTGATTTCGTCCGATTCGAGAATTTTTCGTTACTAGGATTTCTGAAACCAAAAACAGCGAAAACGAGGCGGCACTTCGGCATCTTGTTAATAGGTTAGTTCCAGAAAATGCACGAATATGACATAAAGTGTGCATAAAACATGTAGATATCATCAATAATGTGGCATGGAACACAAGAAATTATCGATACGTCGGAGACGTATCAGCATCCCCAAGCTTAGTTCTGCTCGTCCCGAGCAGGTAAAACGATAACAAAGATAATTTCTGGAGTGACATGCCATCATAACCTTGATCATACTATTTGTAAAGCATATGTAGTGAATGCAGCGATCAAAACAATGTATATGACATGAGTGAACAAGTGAATCATAAAGCAAAGTCTTTTCATGAACAGCACTTCAAGACAAGCATCAATAAGTCTTGCATAAGAGTTAACTCATAAAGCAATAATTCATAGTAGAAGCATTGAAGCAACACAAAGGAAGATTAAGTTTCAGCGGTTGCTTTCAACTTATAACATGTATATCTCATGGATAATTGTCAACATAGAGTAATATAATAAGTGCAATATGCAAGTATGTAGGAATCAATGCACAGTTCACACAAGTGTTTGCTTCTTGAGGTGGAGAGAAATAGGTGAACTGACTCAACAATGAAAGTAAAAGAATGGTCCTCCATAGAGGAAAAGCATCGATTGCTATATTTGTGCTAGAGCTTTGATTTTGAAAACATGAAACAATTTTGTCAATGGTAGTAATAAAGCATATGTATCATGTAAATTATATCTTACAAGTTGCAAGCCTCATGCATAGTATACTAATAGTGCCCGCACCTTGTCCTAATTAGCTTGGACTACCGGGTCATCGCAATGCACATGTTTTAACCAAGTGTCACAATGGGGTACATCTATGCCGCCTGTACAAAGGTCTAAGGAGAAAGCTCGCATTGGATTTCTCGATATTGATTATTCTCAACTTAGACATCCATACCGAGACAACATAGACAACAGATAATGGACTCCTCTTTTATGCATAAGCACGTAACAACAATTAATAATTTTCTCATATGAGATTGAGGATATATGTCCAAAACTGAAACTTCCACCATGAATCATGGCTTTAGTTAGCGGCCCAATGTTCTTCTCTAACAATATACATGCTTAACCATAGGGTGGTAGATCTCTCTTACTTCAGACAAGACGAACATGCATAGCAACTCACATGATATTCAACAAAGAATAGTTGATGGCGTCCCCAGAAACATGGTTATCGCACAACAAGCAACTTAATAAGAGATAAAGTGCATAAGTACATATTCAATACCACAATAGTTTTTAGGCTATTTGTCCCATGAGCTATATATTGTAAAGGTGAAGAATGGAAATTTAAAGGTAGCACTCAAGCAATTTACTTTGGAATGGCGGAGAAATACCATGTAGTAGGTAGGTATGGTGGATACAAATGGCATAGTGGTTGGCTCAAGTATTTGGATGCATGAGAAGTATTCCCTCTCGATACAAGGTTTAGGCTAGCAAGGCTTATTTGAAACAAACACAAGGATGAACCGGTGCAGCAAAACTCACATAAAAGACATATTGAAAACATTATAAGACTCTACACCGTCTTCCTTGTTGTTCAAACTCAATACTAGAAATTATCTAGACTTTAGAGAGACCAAATATGCAAACCAAATTTTAGCATGCTCTATGTATTTCTTCATTAATGGGTGCAAAGTATATGATGCAAGAGCTTAAACATGAGCACAACAATTGCCAAGTATCACATTATCCAAGACATTTATAGCAATTACTACATGTATCATTTTCCAATTCCAACCATATAACAATTTAACGAAGGAGAAACTTCGCCATGAATATTATGAGTAAAGCCTAAGGACATATTTGTCCATATGCAACAGCGGAGCGTGTCTCTCTCCCACACAAAGAATGCTAGGATCCATTTTATTCAAACAAAACAAAAACTAAAACAAACCGACGCTCCAAGCAAAGCACATAAGCTGTGATGGAATAAAAATATAGTTTCAGGGGAGGAACCTGATAATGTTGTCGATGAAGAAGGGGATGCCTTGGGCATCCCCAAGCTTAGACGCTTGAGTCTTCTTGATATATGCAGGGGTGAACCACCGGGGCATCCCCAAGCTTAGACTTTTCACTCTTCTTGATCATAGTATATCATCCTCCTCTCTTGACCCTTGAAAACTTCCTCCACACCAAACTTAGAACAACTCATTAGAGGGTTAGTGCACAATAAAAATTAACATGTTCAGAGGTGACACAATCATTCTTAACACTTCTGGACATTGCATAAAGCTACTGGACATTAATGGATCAAAGAAATTCATCCAACATAGCAAAAGAGGCAATGCGAAATAAAAGGCAGAATCTGTCAAAACAGAACAGTTCGTATTGACGAATTTTAAAATGGCACCAGACTTGCTCAAATGAAAATGCCCAAATTTAATGAAAGTTGCGTACATATCTGAGGATCACTCACGTAAATTGGCATAATTTTCTGAGTTACCTACAGAGAAAACAGCCCAGATTCGTGACAGCAAAGAAATCTGTTTCTGCGCAGTAATCCAAATCTAGTATGAACTTTACTATCAACGACTTTACTTGGCACAACAAAACACTAAACTAAGATAAGGAGAGGTTGCTACAGTAGTAAACAACTTCCAAGACACAAAATAAAAACAAAGTACTGTAGCAAAATAACACATGGGTTATCTCCCAAGAAGTTCTTTCTTTATAGCCGTGAAGATGGGCTCAGCAGTTTTAATGATGCACTCGCAAGAAATAATATTTGAAGCAAAAGAGAGCATCAAGAGGCAAATTCAAAACACATTTAAGTCTAACATGCTTCCTATGCATAGGAATCTTGTAAATAAACAAGTTCATGAAGAGCAAAGTAACAAGCATAGGAAGATAAAACAAGTGTAGCTTCAAAAATTTCAGCACATAGAGAGGTATTTTAGTAACATGAAAATTTCTACAACCATATTTTCCTCTCTCATAATAACTTTCAGTAGCAACATGAGCAAACTCAACAATATAACTATCACATAAATCATGAGTCTCATGCATAAAATTATTACTCTCCACATAAGCATAATCAATTTTATTAGTACTAGTGGGAGCAAATTCAACAAAGTAGCTATCATTATTATTCTCATCAAGTGTAGGAGGCATAGTATAATCACAACAAATTTTACTCTCCATAGTAGGTGGCACCAAAAGACCACTATCATTATAATCATCATAAATAGGAGGCAAAGTATCATCAAAGAAAATTTTCTCCTCAATGCTTGGGGGACTAAAAAGTTCATGAAAACCAGCTTCCCCAAGCTTAGAACTTTCTATATTATTATCAACAATGGTGTTCAAAGCGTTCATACTAATATTACTACCAGCATGCAAATAAGATTCCATAGGTTTTTTAATTTTCGCATCAAACAATTCATGTTTTAAATCAGGAAATAGAATAAGAAGCTCATTCTTGTCCATCATGCCAGACTAGTGTAAACAAGAAACAAAAAGATGCAATTGCATGATCTAAAGGAAATAGCTTTGAGTACTTACAACGGCGCCGGAAAATAGCTTAGTAGCCGGGATCCGGAGTGTGAGTACCTTTTACCTTTCCTCCCCGGCAACGGCGCCAGAAAATAGCTTGATGTCTACGCCCCCTCCTTTTCCTGTAGACAGTGTTGGGCCTCCAAGAGCAGAGGTTTGTAGAACAGCAGCAAGTTTCCCTTAAGTGGATCACCCAAGGTTTATCGAACTCAGGGAGGAAGAGGTCAAAGATATCCCTCTCATGCAACCCTGCAACCACAAAGCAAGAAGTCTCTTGTGTCCCCAACACACCTAATAGGTGCACTAGTTCGGCGAAGAGATAGTGAAATACAGGTGGTATGAATAAGTATGAGTAGTAGTAACGCAGCAGTAGTAACGCAGTAAAACAGTAAACAAGCAGCGATAGCAGTATTTAGGAACAAGGCCTAGGGATTAGACTTTCACTAGTGGACACTCTCAACATTGATCGCATAATAAATAACTCTTTCTCATATGTGCTACATACACTCTTTTGTTGGATGATGAACACATTGCGTAGGATTACACGAACCCTCAATACCGGAGTTAACAAGCTCCACAATTCAATGTTCATATTTAAATAACCTTAGAGCATAATAGATCATTGCAAAATAAACCAAGAACTAACATAGTGCACACACTGTCCACATTACACTATGAAGGAGGAATAGATCACATCAATACTATCATAATGATAGTTAACTCCACAATCTACAAGAGATCATGATCATAGCCTACGACAAGAACCACATGGTGCACACACTAGTCACCTTTACACCATGCAGGAGGAATAGACTACTTTAATAACATCACATGAGTAGCACACAACTAGTAGCGATACAAAGCTCATCATATGGATCTCAATCATGTAAAGCAGCTCATGAGATCATTGTATTGAAGTACATAGGAGAGAGATTAACCACATAGCTACCGGTACAGCCCCGAGCCTCGATGGAGAACTACTCCCTCCTCATGGGAGGCAGCAGCGTTGATGGAGATGGCGGTGGTGTCGATGGAGGAGCCTTCCAGGGGCACTTCCCCGTCCCGGCGGCGTGCCGGAACAGAGACTCCTGTCCCCCAGATCTTGGCTTCGCGATGGCGGCGGCTCTGGAAGGTTTTCTCTGGTTTCGTCGAACGTGATAGGGTTTTCACGACGGAGGCTTTAAATAGGCGGAAGGGCAGCCTCGGAGGGGGCCTGGGGCCACCACACCATAGGGCGGCGCGGCCCCCCCTCTGGCCGCGCCAGGGTGTAGTGTGGGGCCCCCAGGGCTTCCCTCTGGTGGCTCTCGGGTGTTCTGGATGCTTCCGGGCAAAATAGGAACCTGGGCGTTGATTTCGTCCGATTCCGAGAATATTTCGTTACTAGGATTTCTGAAATCAAAAACAGCAGAAAACAGGAACTGGCACTTCGGCATCTTGTTAATAGGTTAGTTCCAGAAAATGCACGAATATGACATAAAGTGTGCATAAAACATGTAGATATCATCAATAATGTGGCATGGAACACAAGAAATTATCGATACGTCGGAGACGTATCAGTATACTATGCATGAGGCTTGCAACTTATAGGATATCTTATACATAACACATATGATTTATTACTACCTTTGACAAAATTGTTTCTATGTTTTCAAAATGAAAAGCTCTAGCACAAAAATAGTAATCCATGCTTCCCTCTGCGAAGGGCCATTCTTCTACTTTATTGTTGAGTCAGTTTACCTACTTCCTTCTATCTTAGAAGCAAACACTTGTGTAAACTGTGTGCATTGATTCTTACATGTTTACCTATTGCACTTGTTATATTACTTTGTGTTGACAATTATCCATGAGATATACATGTTGAAGTTGAAAGCAACCGCTGAAACTTATATCTTCCTCTGTGTTGTTTCAAAGCTTTCTACTAAGAATTTATTGCTTATGAGTTAACTGTTATGCAAGTCTTATTGATGCTTGTCTTGAAAGTATTATTCATGAAAAGTCTTTGCTATATGATTCAGTTGTTTACTCATTGTCTTCATCATTGCTTCGAATCGCTGCATTCATCTCATGTGCTTTACAATAGTATTGATCAAGATTATGATAGCATGTCACTTCAGAAATTATCTTTGTTATCGTTTACCTACTCGAGGGCGAGTAGGAACTAAGCTTGGGGATGCTTGATACGTCTCAAACGTATCTATAATTTCTTATGTTCCATGCTACTTTTATGATGATACTCACATGTTTTATACACATTATATGTCATTATTATGCATTTTTCGGCACTAACCTATTGACGAGATGCCGAAGAGCCAGTTGATGTTTTCTGCTGTTTTTGGTTTCAGAAATTCTACAAAGGAAATATTCTCGGAATTGGACGAAATCAACGCCCAGGGGCTTATTTTTCCACGAAGCTTCCAGAAGACCGAGCGAGATACGAAGTGGGGCCACGAGGCGACGCCACACTAGGGCGGCGCGGCCAGGGCTTGGGCCGCGCGGCCCTAGCGTGTGGGTCCCTCGCGACGCCCCCTGACCTGCCCTTCCGCCTACTTAAAGCCTTCGTCGCGAATACCCCAGTACCGAGAGCCACGATACGGAAAACCTTCCAGAGACGCCGCCGCCGCCAATCCCATCTCGGGGGATTCAGGAGATCGCCTCCGGCACCCTACCGGAGAGGGGAATCATCTCCCGGAGGGCTCTTCATCGCCATGATTGCCTCCGGATCGATGTGTGAGTAGTTCACCCCTGGACTATGGGTCCATAGCAGTAGCTAGATGGTCGTCTTCTCCTCATTGTGCTATCATGTTAGATCTTGTGAGCTGCCTATCATGATCAAGATCATCTATTTGTAATGCTACATGTTGTGTTTGTTGGGATCCGATGAATATTGAATACTATGTCAAGTTGATTATCAATCTATCATATATATTGTTTATGTTCTTGCATGCTCTCCGTTGCTAGTAGAGGCTCTGGCCAAGTTGATACTTGTAACTCCAAGAGGGAGTATTTATGCTCGATAGTGGGTTCATGCCTCCATTGAATCTGGGACAGTGACAGAAAGTTCTAAGGTTGTGGATGTGTTGTTCCTACTAGGGATAAAACATCGATGCTTTGTCTAAGGATATTTGTGTTGATTACATTACGCACCATACTTAATGCAATTGTCTGTTGTTTACAACTTAATACCGGAAGGGGTTCGGATGATAACCTGAAAGTGGACTATTTAGGCATAGATGCATGCTGGATAGCGGTCTATGTACTTTGTTGTAATGCCCTGATTAAATCTCATAGTACTCATCATGATATACGTATGTGCATTGTTATGCCTTCTTTAATTGTCAATTGCCCAACTGTAATTTGTTCACCCAACATGCTATTTATCTTATGGGAGAGACACCACTAGTGAACTGTGGACCCCGGTCCATTCTTTACATCTGAAATACAATCTACTGCAATTGTTCTTTACTGTTCTTCGCAAACAATCATCATCTTCCACACAATACGTTTAATCCTTTGTTTACAGCAAGCCGGTGAGATTGACAACCTCACTGTTATGTTGGGGCAAAGTACTTTGATTGTGTTGTGCAGGTTCCACGTTGGCGCCGGAATCCCTGGTGTTGCGCCGCACTACACTTCGCCGCCATCAACCTTCAACGTGCTTCTTGGCTCCTCCTAGTTTAATAAACCTTGGTTTCTTTCTGAGGGAAAACTTGCTACTGTACGCATCACACCTTCCTCTTGGGGTTCCCAACGGACGTGTGTTAACTGCACGCATCACCTCCCCAACCCTAGCTGCCTCCTCCTCCACCACAACTCCCGCATACGCTTAGGTGAAGCCCTGCCGGAGTTCTCCACCACCACCGCCACCACGCCGTCGTGCTGCCGGGATTCCGAGGAGGATCTACTACTTCCGCTGCCTGCTGGAACGGGGAGAAGGACGTCGTCTTCATCAACACCGAACGTGTGACCGAGTACGGAGGTGCTGCCCGATTGTGGCACCGTTGAGATCAAGATCTTCTACGCGCTTTTGCAAGCGGCAAGTGATCGTCTACATCCACCCCGAGATCTAATCTCGTTAAGCTTTGCGAATCTTCGAGGGTTAGTCTCTTCATCTCCTCGTTGCTACCGTCTACTAGATTAGATCTTGGCTTGTGTTTCGTTCTTGCGGTAGGAATTTTTTTGTTTTCTATGCTACGAATCCCTCAGTGGTATCAGAGCCGTGTCTATGCATAGATTGGTTGCACGAGTAGAACACAATTGTTTGTGGGCGTTGATGCTTTGTTGTCTTTAGTTCGAGTACTTTGCATCTTTGTGGCATAGTGGGATGAAGCGGCTCGGGCTAACTTTACATGACCGCGTTCATGAGATTTGCTCCACGCTCGACATGCAACTTGTATTGCATAAGTGGATTTGCGGGTGTCTGTCTCTCCTACTATAGTAAAGATCCAACTTACTCTTTCTATTGACAACATTAGTATCACCGTTGTGGTTCATGTTCGTAGGTAGATTGGATCTTATGCGAAAACCCTAAACCACGTAAAATATGCAAACCAAATTAGAACCGTCTAACTTGCTTTTGCAGGCTTTGGTGATGTGATATGGCCATAATGTGATGATGAATATGTATGAGATGATCATTATTGTATTGTGGCAACCGGCAGGAGCCTTATGGTTGTCTTAAAATTTCATGTTGAGTAGTATTTCAAAGTAGTTGTAATAGTTGCTACATGGAGGACAATCATGAAGACGGCGCCATTGACCTTGGTGCTACGCCGACGATGATGGAGATCATGCCCGTTGATGATGGAGATCATGTCCGTGCTTTGGAGATGAAGATCAAAGGCGCAAAGACAAAAGGGCCATATCATATCACATATGAATTGCATGTGATGTTAATCCTTTTATGCATCTTATATTGCTTAGATCGCGACGGTAGCATTATAAGATGATCCCTCTCACTAAATATCAAGATAATAAAGTGTTCATCCTTAGTATGCACCGTTGCTAAGACTTGTCGTTTCGAAGCATCTCGTGATGATCGGGTGTGATAGATTCTACATGTGCATACAACGGGTACAAGCCAGTTTTGTACACGCAGGTACTAAGGTTGCCTTGACGAGCCTAGCATGTACAGACATGGTCTCGGAACACGGGATACTGAAAGGTAGAGCATGAGTCATATGATTGATATGATGAACACTTGGGTGTTTGCAATTGAAATTACATCTTGTTCGTGATGATCGGGCTTGGTGTGGTGGATTTGGTTCGTGTGATCACTAAGACAATGCGAGGGATATTGTTTTGAGTGGGAGTTCACCTAGTTTTTAATTTTGTTGAATTAAAATTTGAACTCAATTTGTCATAAACTTAGTCTAAACTATTGCAAATATATGTTGTAGATCATGGCGTCCCCATCAATCAATTTTAACCAGTTCCTAGAGAAAGAAAAGCTTAAAAGCAATGGTAGCAACTTCACCGACTGGTTCCGTCATGTGAGGATCTTCCTCAATGGCGGAAATCTGCAATATGTGCTTGATGCACCGCTAGGTCCCCCACCACCTCCTGCAGTGTCCGAGGAAGAAAGGAATGCTTTCGAGAATTGGACTAAAGTGTACTCTCAAGTTCAGTGTGCCATCCTATGCAGCCTAGAGGCAGAGCTCCAAAAGCGTTTTGAGCACCATGACCCCGGTGATATGATCAATGAGCTCAAAGTTATCTTTGAAACTCATGCGGCTGTGGAGAGCTATGAGGCCTCGAAACAGTTCTTTGGCTGCATGATGGAAGAGGGCAGCTCCGTTAGTGAGCACGTGTTCGCTATGTCCGGACACGCGAAGAAGCTCAGTGACTTGGGGATTATCATCCCCAACCAGCTGGGTATTCATCGTGTTCTCCAATCACTGCCACCAAGTTACAAGAACTTCGTGATGAACTACAATATGCAGAACATGAACAAGGAGTTACCTGAACTCTTCTCCATGCTAAAATCTGCTGAGATTGAGATACAGAAAGAACACCAAGTGTTGATGGTCAATAAGACTACCAAGTTCAAGAAGCAGGGCAAACCTAAGAAGGACCTCAAGAAGGGCGGCAAGAAAGCTGCCGCTCCTCCTGAGAAGCCTAAGGGTGGCCCTAAACCTGATACCGACTGCTATTACTGCAATGGGAAGGGGCACTGGAAGCGGAATTGCCCCAAGTACTTGGCTGATCTGAAGAGCGGCCTTGTCAAGAAGAAGAAAGGTATATCTGATATACATGTTATAGATGTTTATCTCACTGGTTCTCGTACTAGTGCATGGGTATTTGATACTGGTTCGGTTGCTCACATTTGTAACTCGAAACAGGAACTACGGAATAAACGAAGCCTAGCGAGGGATGAAGTGACGATGCGCGTTGGAAATGGATCCAAGGTCGATGTGATCGATGTCGGCACTCTCCCTCTACATCTACCATCGGGATTAGTTTTAGACCTCAATAATTGTTATTTGGTGCCTGCGTTGAGCATGAACATTATATTTGGATCGTGTTTAATGCAAGACGGTTATTCATTTAAGTCTGAGAATAATGGTTGTTCTATTTTTATGAATAATATCTTTTATGGTCATGCGCCTGAGAAGAATGGTTTATTTCTATTAAGTCTCGATAGTAGTGATACACATGTTCATAACATTGATGCTAAGCGAATTAAATTGAATGATAATTGTACTTATATGTGGCACTGTCGTCTTGGTCATATTGGAGTGAAACGCATGAAGAAACTCCATTCCGATGGACTACTTGAGTCACTTGACTTTGAGTCACTTGACAGATGCGAAGCATGTCTAATGGGAAAAATGACTAAGACTCCATTCTCTGGTATTATGGAGCGAGCTACAGACTTATTGGAAATCATACATACTAATGTGTGTGGACCAATGAGTGTAGCCTCGCGCGGTGGTTATCGTTATGTTCTAACCTTCACAGATGATCTGAGTAGATATGGGTATATCTATTTCATGAAACATAAATCCGAGACTTTTCAGAAGTTTAAGGAATTCCAAAGTGAAGTAGAAAATCAACGTAACAAGAAGATCAAGTTTCTGCGTTCTGATCGCGGAGGCGAATATCAGAGTTATGAGTTTGGCATGCATTTAAAGAAATGCGGAATACTTTCACAGTTGACACCGCCGGGAACACCACAGTGCAATGGTGTGTCCGAACATCGTAATCCAACTCTCTTAGATATGGTTCGTTCTATGATGTCTCTTACTGATTTGCCATTATCGTTTTGGGGTTATGCATTAGAGACAGCTGCATTCACTTTAAATAGGGCACCATCTAAATCCGTTGCAACGACACCGTATGAATTATGGTTTAATAAGAAACCTAAGCTGTCGTTCCTTAAAGTTTGGGGTTGCGAAGCCTATGTAAAAAAGTTACAACCGGATAAGCTAGAACCCAAAGCGGAGAAATGCGTCTTCATAGGATACCCTAAGGAAACTATAGGGTATACTTTCTATCACAGATCCGAAGGCAAAATCTTTGTTGCCAAGAACGGAACCTTTCTTGAAAAAGAGTTTCTCAATAAAGAAGTGACTGGAAGAAAAGTAGAACTCGATGAGGTTACTGAACCTTCTCTCGTTGATCAGAGTAGCGCGATCGAAGATGTTCCAGGTCGCCCGCACCAAGAATGAGAGGAAGCTAATGATAATGATCATGAAACTTCGAACGAAGTAGCTACTGAACCTCGCAGATCGACAAGGGAACGTACCACTCCAGACTGGTATGATCCTTGTCTAAATGTCATGATTATGGACAACAATGATGAGGACCCTGCGACGTATGAAGAAGCGATGATGAGCCCAGATTCCAACAAATGGCAAGAAGCCATGAAATCCGAAATGGGATCCATGTATGATAACAAAGTGTGGACTTTGGTAGATCTACCTGATAGCCGCAAGGCTGTTGAGAATAAATGGATCTTCAAATGAAAAACAGATGCTGATGGTAATGTTACTGTCTATAAAGCTCGACTTGTCGCAAAGGGTTTCCGACAAATTCAAGGTGTTGACTACGATGATACTTTCTCACCTGTAGCGAAGCTAAAGTCTGTGAGGATTTTGTTAGCAATAGCTGCATTTTTCGATTATGAGATTTGGCAGATGGATGTCAAAACGGCGTTCCTTAATGGTGACATTGAGGAAGAGTTGTATATGGTACAACCCAAAGGTTTCGTCGATCCTAAAAATGCTAACATGGTATGCAAACTTCAGCGTTCCATTTATGGACTGAAGCAAGCATCCAGGAGTTGGAACCGACGCTTTGATAAGGTGATCAAAGACTTTGGGTTTATACAGTGCCATGGAGAGGCCTGTATTTACAAGAAAGTGAGTGGGAGCTCTGTAGCATTCCTGATATTATATGTAGATGACATATTATTGATTGGGAATGATATAGAACTATTAAGTAGTGTAAAAGGTTATTTGAATAAGTGTTTTTCAATGAAGGACCTCGGTGAAGCAGCGTACATTTTAGGCATCAAGATTTATAGAGATAGATCAAGACGCCTAATAGGGCTTTCACAAAGTACATACCTGGACAAGATTCTAAAGAAGTTTAGAATGGATGAAAGTAAGAAAGGATTCTTACCGATGTTGCTAGGTAAGGTCTTGAGTAAGACTCAAGGTCCAGCTACGGCAGAAGAAAGAGAGAGGATGAATCAGATCCCCTATGCCTCGGCAGTAGGCTCTATCATGTATGTCATGCTGTGTACTAGACCGGATATAGCACATGCTATTAGTTTGACTAGCAGATATCAAAGTGATCCAGGAATGGAGCACTGGACAGCGGTCAAGAATATCCTGAAGTACTTGAAAAGAACTAAGGATATGTTTCTTTGTTATGGCGGTGACCAAGAGCTCGTTGTAACCAGTTACACCGATGCAAGTTGGAACACTGATCCTAATGACTCTAAGTCTCAGTCTGGTTATGTGTTTATATTGAATGGTGCTGCGGTAAGCTGGTGCAGCTCCAAGCAGTGCACGGTGGCAAAGTCTTCAACAGAATCGGAATACATAGCGGCTTCGGAGGCTTCATCGGAAGTGGTATGGGTGAAGAGGTTCATTGTTGAGCTTGGTGTGGTTCCTAGTGCATTGGACCCACTAGTCATTTATTGTGACAACATGGGTGCCATCGCCAATGCACAAGAACCAAGGTCACACAAGAAGCTGAAGCATATCAAGCTGCGTTTTCATTCGATTCGCGGGTACATCAAAGATGGAGAAGTAAAGATTTGCAAAGTACACACTGATCTGAATGTAGCAGATCCGTTGACTAAAGCTCTCTCTAGGGCAAAGCATGACCAACACCAGAATGCCATGGGTGTTAGGTACCTTACAATGTAATCTAGATTACTGACTCTAGTGCAAGTGGGAGACTGTTGGAGATATGCCCAAGATGCAATAATAAATTGGTTATTATATATCTTTGTGTTTATGATGAATGTTTATATACCATGCTATAATTGTATTGACCGAAACATTGATACATGTGTCTTATGTAAACAACAAGAAGTCCCTAGTAAGCCTCTTGTATAACTAGCTTGTTGATTAATAGATGATCATCGTTTCATGATCATGAACATAGGATGTTATTAATAACAAGGTTATGTCATTATGTGAATGATGTAATGGACACACCCAATTAAGCGCAGCATAAGATCACGTCATTAAGTTCATTTGCTATAAGCTTTCGATACATAGTTACCTAGTCCTTTCGACCATGAGATCATGTAAATCACTTATGCCGGAAGGGTACTTTGATTACATCAAACGCCACTGCGTAAATGGGTGGTTATAAAAGTGGGATTAGGTATCCGGAAAGTATGAGTTGAGGCATATGGATCAACAGTGGGATTTGTCCATCCCGATGACGGATAAATATACTCTGGCCCCTCTCGGTGGAATGTCGTCTAATTAGTTTGCAAACATATGAATGGTTCATAAGAGACTACATACCACGGTACGAGTAAAGAGTACTTGTCATGAGACGAGGTTGAACGAGGTATAGAGATACCGATGATCAAACCTCGGACAAGTAAAATATCGCGTGACAAAGGGAATCGGTATCGTATGTAAATGGTTCATTCGATCACTAAGTCATCGTTGAGTATGTGGGAGCCATTATGGATCTCCAGATCCCGCTATTGGTTATTGGTCGAAGAGAAGTCTCAACCATGTCTACATAGTTCGCGAACCGTAGGGTGACACACTTAAGGTTTGATGTCGTTTGAGTAGATATGGAATATGGAATGGAGTTCGAAGTTTTGTTCAGAGTCTCGGATGTTATCCAGGACATCACGAGGAGTTCCAGAATGGTTCGGATAATAAGATTCATATATAGGAAGTCATATTCCAAGTTTGGAAATGATCCGGTGCATTTATGGAAGGTTCTAGAAGGTTCTAGAAAAGTCCGGAAGAAACGCGCTATGGAAGGTGGAGTCCCGGAGGGACTCCACAACCCTGGCCGGCCAAACCCTAGAGGGAAGAGTCCCAGGTGGACTCCACCTGTGGTGGCCGGCCACCCCCCCACCAAGGAAAGGTGGGAGTCCCACCTTAAGTAGGACTCAAAGTGGGACTCCCTCCTTGAGTAGGTTTCCCACCAAAGGTAGGTTTTCTTTTGGGGTCTTATTCGAAGACTTGGGATACAACTCTTGGG
The DNA here is from genome assembly GCF_019359855.2 of Lolium perenne. Taxonomy (NCBI): domain Eukaryota; kingdom Viridiplantae; phylum Streptophyta; class Magnoliopsida; order Poales; family Poaceae; genus Lolium; species Lolium perenne. The sequence continues at coordinate 146,564,447 of NC_067245.2, forward strand.
GCTTCCACCTATATAATGAGGGGCAAGGGGAGGGGGCTGGCCACCCCAAGCACCACAGTTGGCCGCACCCCAGGCCGGCGCCCAAACCCTAGCCGCCTCCCCAACCCTAGCCGCCTCCTCCTCCACCACAACTCCCGCATACGCTTAGGCGAAGCCCTGCCGGAGTTCTCCACCACCACCGCCACCACGCCGTCGTGCTGTCGGGATTCCGAGGAGGATCTACTACTTCCGCTGCCCGCTGGAATGGGGAGAAGGACGTTGTCTTCATCAACACCGAACGTGTGACCGAGTACGGAGGTGCTGCCCGATTGTGGCACCGTTGAGATCAAGATCTTCTACGCGATTTTGCAAGCGGCAAGTGATCGTCTACATCCACACCGAGATCTAATCTCGTTAAGCTTTGCGAATCTTCGAGGGTTAGTCTCTTCATCTCCTCGTTGCTACCGTCTACTAGATTAGATCTTGGCTTGTGTTTCGTTCTTGCGGTAGGAAATTTTTTGTTTTCTATGCTACGAATCCCATAAGAACTACTCCCTCCTCATCATGGGAGTCAGCAATAGTGATGAAGATGGCGGTGGAGTCGATGGAGATGGCTTAGCGGGCAATTTCCTGTCCCGGCATGGTGCCGGAACAGAGACTTCTGTCCCCCGAAACTTGTCTTCGATGCCGACGGAGCTACATAACTTTTGGTGGATGGAGGCTGGTTGATTTGGTGTGTTTTTGCGTCGGGAGGCACTTATAGGCAAAAGGACGAGGTCGGTGGGCGCCCGAGGGGCCCATACCACCCCTACGCGTGGCCAGGGACGGGGTCGCGCCCAGGTATGGTGTGGCCGCCTCGGCGCCCTCCTCCGTCTCTACTTTGGACTCCGTCTTCGGGTCGGGAAAATAGGAACTTTGGCTTTCGTTTCGTCCAATTCCGAGAATATTTTCTGTACAACTTTTCTGAAATATACAAAAACTGCAGAAAACAGGACTGTCACTGTGGCATCTTATCAATAGGTTAGTTCCAAAAAATGCATAAAAATGCCACGAAGTGTAAACAAAACATATAGAAATTAGTGTAAAACAAGCATGGAGCATCAAAAATTATAGATATGTTTGCAATGTATCAGCATCCCCAAGCTTAACTCCTGCTCGTCCTCTAATTTTAGACCGATAAGCCTCTGCAACGTAATATATAAAATTGCGTCAAAAGTAATAGCTAATCGTCTTAAATGTTTTCTGCCTGAAATTATATCTGAGCAACAAAGCGCCTTCGTACCCGGGAGGTAGATAACCGACAATATCCTAATAGCATATGAATGTCTCCACACTATTAGAAAGCAGAAGGTTAAAACCCCTTTCTTTGCACTTAAAATTGACATGACAAAGGCTTATGATAGGGTAGAATGGGGGTATTTGGAAGGTGTGCTTTTAAAATTGGGCTTTAATTCGAGGTGGGTGAAAAGTGTGATGAGGTGTGTCACGAATGTAAAATATGCCATTAAAGTTAATGGCGATTTGACTGGATCCTTTATCCCCACAAGAGGGATCCGTCAAGGCGACCCGATTAGTCCCTATTTATTCTTATTATGTGCTGAAGGGTTATCTTGTCTTTTGCAGCAAAAAGAAACCACAGGGGAGCTAAGAGGCATCCGTAATGGTAAGAATGGGCCACCATCTCCCCTTTTCTATTCGCATATGAAAGTGTGTTTTTTGCTAAGAGTGATGATAGGAGCACAAACACTCTTACCTTAGCTCTACAAACTTATTACCAAGGGTCAGGCCAACAAATAAACCTACATAAGTCCTCCATCCTCTTCGGCCCACACCGACCATATCAAGCTGAGGGTGAAGGAAAAACTAGATGTACATGCCCACTCGGGTAGGAAGATCTCCAACAAGCAACTTTAACTTCCTCACCGGCAGGCTTTGGAAAAGGCTTAATGGATGCACTGATAGGCCACTATCACGAGCAGGCAAAGAAATCTTTCTGAAATTGGTAGCGCAAGCAATCCCAACGTATGTAATGAGTTGTTTCCAGATTCCTATATCCATTTGTGAGAAGTTACAGAGACCAATCTCTAACTTCTGGTGGGGTGCAGAAGAGGGCAGGAAAAAATTACACTGGAAATCATGGAGTTGGTTATCTGCACCAAAGAATCTAGGAGGCATGGGTTTTAGAGAAATGACTCTTTTCAACCAAGCGATGCTTGGAAAACAATGCTGGAGACTGCTAACAGTTCCTAATTCTCTTTGTGCTCGAGTTTTGAAAGGGAGATACTTTCCCGAAGGGGAGTTCTGGACTGCTAAATGTCCAAGGTCATCATCGTATACATGGAGGAGTTTAATGCACGGTAAAGAATTGTTGCAGAAGGGCATGCATTGGAGAATAGGGGACGGGAAACAAGTTTTTATTTGCAGAGATAATTGGATCCCAGAGATCACACCAGGCACGGTACTCACTAATCTCCTATCCCTGGTAATCAACATGTAAGCTCCTTGATCACATCTGATGGCCAAGCATGGAACGAGGAAGCTATCAGGTGTTTCTTTAAAGAAGAAATAGCTGACAAAATTCTGAAAATCCAGCTAAGTTTGGATGGTTGCGCTGACTTTGCTTCTTGGATGCATACAAAATCTAGAGTTTACACTGTTAGATCTGCATAAAATTGGGCCAGAACACAAGCCTTTTGGATAGATAGAAGCTCGGCAAGAAAAGGTTCATCTTCAACACATGAAACAAATGGGAAGATATGGATGAAACTTTGGAGAACCCAATGTCCAAACAAAATGAAAATTGTGCTTTGGAGGATGGCCCACAATTGCTTGCCTACTGGTGACCAACTACATCTCCGTTCGATCCCCACAAGGTATGATTGCTCTTATTGCAACAGAAATGAAACGGCGGAGCACTATTTCTTCCACTGTCATTATGTTAGAGGAATCTGGGACGAAATGAAAATATCTTACGATATTCGGTTAAAGCTAAGAAGTTTCAGCAACATGCGACAATGCCTACTGGACTGGGTCTCCGATGCTTCAGATTTCCACATGGTTGTTTTTGCAGTAGCTATTTGGCATATATGGGAAAATAGAAATAATGTAAGAAATGGGGAGGCTGTGCCTCATCCTCCTCGTTTGATAGGGAAGACCAAGGGATATATTGATTGTATCCTTATGAATGATTTCAGGTCGACTACGTCCACAAGGCGTGAGAACCAGAGTTCAATTTAAAAATGGTACCCGCCGCCGGTTGGGTCGATGATGATGAATGTTGACGCAGCGATCTTCTCTAAATCTGGGCGCATGGGCTATGGAATTATAATTCGAGACTGATACGTCTCCGACGTATCGATAATTTCTTATGTTCCATGCCACATTATTGATGATATCTACATGTTTTATGCATACTTTATGTCATTATTATGCGTTTTCCGGAACTAACCTATTGACGAGATGCCGAAGGGCCAGTTGCTGTTTTCTGCTGTTTTTGGTTTCAGAAATTCTAGTAAGGAAATATTCTCGGAATCGGACGAAATCAACGCCCAGGGTCCTATTTTTCCACGAAGCTTCCAGAAGTCCGAAGGGGAAACGAAGTGGGGCCACGAGGTGGGGACACAGTAGGGCGGCGTGGCCCAAGCCCTGGCCGCGCCGGCCTAGTGTGTGGCCCCACCAGGACTCCACCGACCTTGCCCTTCCGTCTACTTAAAGTCTCCATTGCGAAAACCCTACCACGTTCGACGAAACCAGGGAAAACCTTCCAGAGCCGCCGCCATCGCGAAGCCAAGATCTGGGGGACAGGAGTCTCTGTTCCGGCACGCCGCCGGGACGGGGAAGTGCCCCAGGAAGGCTTCTCCATCAACACCACCGCCATCTTCATCAACGCTGCTGTCTCCCATGAGGAGGGAGTAGTTCTCCATCGAGGCTCGGGGCTGTACCGGTAGCTATGTGGTTCATCTCTCTCCTATGTACTTCAATACAATAATCTCATGAGCTGCCTTACATGATTGAGATTCATATGATGATGCTTGTAATCTAGATGTCATTATGCTAGTCAAGTGGGTTTTACTTATGTGATCTCCGAAGACTCCTTGTCCCACGTGTGTAAAGGTGACAGTGTGTGCACCGTGTGGGTCTCTTAGGCTATATTTCACAGAATACTTATTCACTGTTATGAATGGCATAGTGAAGTGCTTATTTATGTCTCTTTATGATTGCAATGTGTTTTGTATCACAATTTATCTGTGTGCTACTCTAGTGATGTTATTAAAGTAGTTTATTCCTCCTGCACGGTGTAATGGTGATAGTGTGTGCATCGTGTAGTACTTGGCGTAGGCTATGATTGTGATCTCTTGTAGATTATGAAGTTAACTATTGCTATGATAGTATTGATGTGATCTATTCCTCCTTTCGTAGTGTGAAGGTGACAGTGTGCATGCTATGTTAGTACTTGGTTGGTTATGTTGATCTGTTATGAACTCTAAGGTTATTTAAATATGAACATTGAATATTGTGGAGCTTGTTAACTCCGGCATTGAGGGTTCGTGTAATCCTACACAGTTAGTGGTGTTCATCATCCAACAAGAGGGTGTAGAGTCTAGCATCTATCTATTTATTCTGTTATGTGATCAATGTTGAGAGTGTCCACTAGTGAAAGTATGATCCCTAGGCCTTGTTCCTAAATACTGCTATCGCTGCTTGTTTACTGTTTTACTGCATCTTTACTTCCTGCAATATTACTACCATCAACTGCACGCCAGCAAGCACTTTTCTGGCGCCGTTACTACTGCTCATATTCATTCATACCACTTGTATTTCACTATCTCTTCGCCGAACTAGTGCACCTATTAGGTGTGTTGGGGACACAAGAGACTTCTTGCTTTGTGGTTGCAGGGTTGCTTGAGAGGGGTATCTTTGACCTCTTCCTCCCTGAGTTCGATAAACCTTGGGTGATCCACTTAAGGGAAACTTGCTGCTGTTCTACAAACCTCTGCTCTTGGAGGCCCAACACTGTCTACAAGAATAGAAGCACCCATAGACATCAAGCACTTTTCTGGCGCCGTTGCCGGGGAGGAAAGGTAAACGGCACTCACACACCGGACCCCGGCAATGAAGCACTTTTCTGGCGCCGTTGCCGGGGAGGAAAGGTAAAAGGCTCTCATACTCCGGTCTCAGGTAAAGTACTTTTCTCTTACCGTTGTGTGTGTGCTTGAAGCTATTTCCTTTAGATCCTGCAATTGCATCTTTTTGTTTCTTGTTTACACTAGTTTGGCGTAATGGACAACAATGAGCTTCTTATTCTATTTCCTGATTTAAGACATGGATGGTTTGATGCGAAAATTAAAAAATCTATGGAACATATTAGTATGAACGCTTTGAACACCATTGTTGCTAATGATATGGAAAATTCTAAGCTTGGGGAAGCTGGCTTTGATGAGCATGATATTTTTAGTCCCCCAAGCATTGAGGAGAAAATTTACTTTGATGATACTTTGCCTCCTATTTATGATGATTATAATGATAGTAGTCTTTTAGTACCACCTGTTATGGAGGATAAATTTGATTATGATTACAATATGCCTCCTATATTTGATGATGAGAATAATAATGATAGCTACTTTGTTGAATTTGCTCCCACTACAACTAATAAAATTGATTATGCCTATGAGGAGAGTAATAATTTTATGCATGAGACTCATGATAAGAATGCTTTATGTGATAGTTATATTGTTGAGTTTGCTCATGTTGCTACTGAAAGTTATTATGAGAGAGGAAAATATGGTTGTAGAAATTTTCATGTTACTAAAACACCTCTCTATGTGCTGAAATTTTTGAAGCTACACTTGTTCTATCTTCCTATGTTTGTTACTTTTTTCTTCATGAACTTGTTTATTTACAAAACTCCTATGCATAGGAAGCATGTTAGACTTAAATTTGTTTTGAATTTTCCTCTTGATGCTCTCTTTTGCTTCAACTACTATTTCTTGCGAGTGCATCATTAAAACTGCTGAGCCCATCTTAATGGCTATAAAGAAAGAACTTCTTGGGAGATAACCCATGTGTTTATTTTGCTACAGTACCTCTATTTTATATTTGTGTCTTGGAAGTTGTTACTACTGTAGCAACCTCTCCTTATCTTAGTTTTGTGCATTGTTGTGCCAAGTAAAGTCTTTGATAGTAAGGTTCATACTAGATTTGGATTACTGCGCAGAAACAGATTTCTTTGCTGTCACGAATCTAGGCCTAATTCTCTGTAGGTAACTCATAAAATTATGCCAATTTACGTGAGTGATCCTCAGATATGTACGCAACTTTCATTCAATTTGGGCATTTTCATCTGAGCAAGTCTGGTGCCACTTTAAAATTCGTCTTTACGGACTGTTCTGTTTTGACAGATTCTGCCTTTTATTTCGCATTGCCTGTTTTGCTATGTTTGATGGATTTCTTTGTTCCATTGACTTCCAGTAGCTTTGTGCAATGTCCAGAAGTGTTAAGAATGATTGTGTCACCTCTGAACATGTGAATTTTTGATTATGCACTAACCCTTTAATGAGTTTGTTTCGAGTTTGGTGTGGAGGAAGTTTTCAAGGGTCAAGAGAGGAGGATGATATACTATGATCAAGAAGAGTGAAAAGTCTAAGCTTGGGGATGCCCCCGTGGTTCATCCCTGCATATTTCAAGAAGACCCAAGCATCTAAGCTTGGGGATGCCCAAGGCATCCCCTTCTTCATCGACAAATTTATCAGGTTCCTCCCTTGAACCTATATTTTTATTCGGTCACATCTTATGTACTTTACTTGGAGCGTCTGTTTGTTTTTGTTTATGTTTGAATAAGTTCATCCTTGTGTGGGAGAGAGACACGCTCCGCTGGTTCGTATGAACACATGTGTTCTTAGTTCTATCTTTAATGTTCATGGCGAAGGTTGAAACTGCTTCGTTAATTGTTATATGGTTGGAAACGGGAAATGCTACATGTAGTAATTGGTAAAATGTCTTGGATAATGTGATACTTGGCAATTGTTGTGCTCATGTTTAAGCTCTTGCATCATATACTTTGCACCCATTAATGAAGAAATACATAGAGCTTGCTCAAATTTGGTTTGCATATTTGGTCTCTCTAAAGTCTAGATAATTTCTAGTAAAGAGTTTGAACAACAAGGAAGACGGTGTAGAGTCTTATAATGTTTACAATATGTCTTTTATGTGAGTTTTGCTGCACCGGTTCATCCTTGTGTTTGTTTCAAATAAACCTTGCTAGCCTAAACCTTGTATCGAGAGGGAATACTTCTCATGCATCCAAAATCCTTGAGCCAACCACTATGCCATTTGTGTCCACCATACCTACCTACTACATGGTATTTCTCCGCCATTCCAAAGTAAATTGCTTGAGTGCTACCTTTAAATTTCCATCATTCGCCTTTGCAATATATAGCTCATGGGACAAAATAGCCTTAAAAACTATTGTGGTATTGAATATGTACTTATGCACTTTATCTCTTATTAAGTTGCTTGTTGTGCGATAACCATGCTCCTGGGGACGCCATCAACTCTTTGTTGAATATCATGTGAGTTGCTATGCATGTTCGTCTTGTCTGAAGTAAGGGAGATTTACCACTCATTAAATGGTTAGAGCATGCATAATGTTGGAGAAGAACATTGGGCCGCTAACTAAAGCCATGAATCATGGTTGAAGTTTCAGTTTTGGACATATATCCTCAATCTCATATGAGAACATTAATTGTTGCTACATGCTTATGCATTAAAGAGGAGTCCATTATCTGTTGTCTATGTTGTCCCGGTATGGATGTCTAAGTTGAGAATAATCAAAAGCGAGAAATCCAAATGCGAGCTTTCTCCTTAGACCTTTGTACAGGCGGCATAGAGGTACCCCTTTGTGACACTTGGTTAAAACATGTGTATTGCGATGATAATCCTGGTAATCCGAGCTAATTAGGACAAGGTGCGGGCACTACTAGTATACTATGCATGAGGCTTGCAACTTGTAAGATATAATTTACATGATACATATGCTTTATTACTACCGTTGACAAAATTGTTTCATGTTTTCAAAATAAAAGCTCTAGCACAAATATAGCAATCGATGCTTTCCTCTTTAAAGGACCTTTGTTTTACTTTTATGTTGAGTCAGTTCACCTATTTCTCTCCACCTCAAGAAGCAAACACTTGTGTGAACTGTGCATTGATTCCTACATACTTGCATATTGCACTTGTTATATTACTTTACATTGACACTATCCATGAGATATACATGTTATAAGTTGAAAGCAACCGCTGAAACTTAATCTTCCTTTGTGTTGCTTCAATACCTTTACTTTGATTTATTGCTTTATGAGTTAACTCTTATGCAAGACTTATTGATGCTTGTCTTGAAAGTACTATTCATGAAAAGTCTTTGCTTTATGATTCATTTGTTTACTCATGTCATTACCATTGTTTTGATCGCTGCATTCATTACATATGCTTACAATAGTATGATCAAGGTTATGATGGCATGTCACTCCAGAAATTATCTTTGTTATCATTTACCTGCTCGGGACGAGCAGAAACTAAGCTTGGGGATGCTGATACGTCTCCGACGTATCGATAATTTCTTATGTTCCATGCCACATTATTGATGATATCTACATGTTTTATGCATACTTTATGTCATTATTATGCGTTTTCCGGAACTAACCTATTGACGAGATGCCGAAGGGCCAGTTGTTGTTTTCTGCTGTTTTTGGTTTCAGAAATCCTAGTAAGGAAATATTCTCGGAATCGGACGAAATCAACGCCCAGGGTCCTATTTTTCCACGAAGCTTCGAGAAGTCCGAAGGGGAAACTAAGTGGGGCCACGAGGTGGGGACACAGTAGGGCGGCGCGGCCCAAGCCCTGGCCGCGCCGGCCTAGTGTGTGGCCCCACCAGGACTCCACCGACCTTGCCCTTCCGCCTACTTAAAGTCTCCGTTGCGAAAACCCTACCACGTTCGACGAAACCAGGGAAAACCTTCCAGAGCCGCCGCCATCGCGAAGCCAAGATCTGGGGGACAGGAGTCTCTATTCCGGCACGCCGCCGGGACGGGGAAGTGCCCCCGGAAGGCTTCTCCATCAACACCACCGCCATCTTCATCAACGCTGCTGTCTCCCATGAGGAGGGAGTAGTTCTCCATCGAGGCTCGGGGCTGTACCGGTAGCTATGTGGTTCATCTCTCTCCTATGTACTTCAATACAATAATCTCTTGAGTTGCCTTACATGATTGAGATTCATATGATGATGCTTGTAATCTAGATGTCATTATGCTAGTCAAGTGGGTTTTATTTATGTGATCTCCGGAGACTCCTTGTCCCACGTGTGTAAAGGTGACAGTGTGTGCACCGTGTGGGTCTCTTAGGCTATATTTCACAGAATACTTATTCACTGTTATGAATGGCATAGTGAAGTGCTTATTTATGTCTCTTTATGATTGCAATGTGTTTTGTATCACAATTTATCTGTGTGCTACTCTAGTGATGTTATTAAAGTAGTTTATTCCTCCTGCACGGTGTAATGGTGACAGTGTGTGCATCGTGTAGTACTTGGCGTAGGCTATGATTGTGATCTCTTGTAGACTATGAAGTTAACTATTGCTATGATAGTATTGATGTGATCTATTCCTCCTTTCGTAGTGTGAAGGTGACAGTGTGCATGCTATGTTAGTACTTGGTTTGGTTATGTTGATCTGTTATGCACTCTAAGGTTATTTAAATATGAACACTGAATATTGTGGAGCTTGTTAACTCCGGCATTGAGGGTTCGTGTAATCCTACACAGTTAGTGGTGTTCATCATCCAACAAGAGGGTGTAGAGTCTAGCATCTATCTATTTATTCTGTTATGTGATCAATGTTGAGAGTGTCCACTAGTGAAAGTATGATCCCTAGGCCTTGTTCCTAAATACTGCTATCGCTGCTTGTTTACTGTTTCTTTACCGCATCTTTACTTCCTGCAATATTACTACCATCAATCGCACGCCAAATAGCACTTTTCTGGCGCCGTTACTACTGCTCATATTCATTCATACCACTTGTATTTCACTATCTCTTCGCCGAACTAGTGCACCTATTAGGTGTGTTGGGGACACAAGAGACTTCTTGCTTTGTGGTTGCAGAGTTGCATGAGAGGGATATCTTTGACCTCTTCCTCCCTGAGTTCGATAAACCTTGGGTGATCCACTTAAGGGAAACTTGCTGCTGTTCTACAAACCTCTGCTCTTGGAGGCCCAACACTGTCTACAAGAATAGAAGCACCCGTAGACATCAAGCACTTTTCTGGCGCCGTTGCCGGGGAGGAAAGGTAAAAGACACTCATACTTCGGTCCCAGGTAACTAAGTACTTTTCTGTTGCCGTTGTGTGTGTGCTCGAAGCTATTTCCTTTAGATCCTGCAATTGCATCTTTTTGTTTCTTGTTTACACTAGTTAGGCCTAATGGAGAACAACACAATGAGAGATCTTTATGAACTTTATCTTGAATTAGGACATGATGTGTTTGAAGAGAAAATTAAAAAACCCATGGAACTTATGCATGCTAATGGGAATGTTATTAGTATGAATGCTTTGAACACCATTGTTGCTAATGCTATGGAGGAATTTAAGCTTGGGGAGGTCGGTTTTGATGAAAATGATCTCTTTAGTCCTCCGGGTATTAAGGAGAAAGTTTATGTTGATTATGATATGCCTCCTATTTATGATGATTATAATGATATTGGTCTTTTGGTGCCACCTACTATGGAGAGTAAATTTTATTATGATTATACTATGCCTCCTACACTTGATGAGAATAATAATGATAGATACTTTGTTGAATTTGCTCCCACTACAACTAATAAAATTGATTATGCTTATGTGGAGAGTAATGATACTTTTATGCATGTGAATAAGAATGCTTTATGTGATACTTATATTGTTGAGTTTGTTCATGATGCCTCTGAAAGTTATTATGAGAGAGGAAAATATGGTTGTAGAAATTTTCATGTTACTAAAACACCTCTCTATATGCTGAAATTTTTGAAGTTACACTTGTTTTATCTTCCTATGCTTGTCACTTTGCTCCTCATGAATTTATTTGTGTACAAGATTCCTTTTCATAGGAAGCATGTTAGGCTTAAATTTGTTTTGAATTTGCTTCTTGATGCTCTCTTTTGCTTCAACTACTATTTCTTGGGAGTGCATCATTGAAATTGCTGAGCCCATCTTAATGGCTATAAAGAAAGCACTTCTTGGGAGATAACCCATGTGTTTATTTTACTACAGCACTTTTGTTTTATATTTGAGTCTTGGAAGTTGTTACTACTGTAGCAACCTCTCCTTATCTTTATTTTATTGCATTGTTGTGCCAAGTAAAGTCTTTGATAGTAGAGTTGATACTAGATTTGGATTACTGCACAGAAACAGATTTCTGTCTGTCACGAATTTGGGCAGGGTTCTCTGTAGGTAACTCAGAAAAATCTGCAAATTTACGTGCGTGATCCTCAGATATGTACGCAACTTTCATTCAATTTGAGCATTTTCATCTGAGCAAGTTAAGTGCCTCTGTAAAATTCGTCTTTACGGACTGTTCTGTTTTGACAGATTCTGCCTTTTATTTCGCATTGCCTCTTTTGCTGTGTTGGGTGGATTTCTTTGTTCCATTAACTTTCAGAAGCTTTGTGCAATGTCCAGAAGTGTTAAGAATGATTGTGTCACCTCTGAACATGTGAATTTTTGATTATGCACTAACCCTCTAATGAGTTTGTTTCGAGTTTGGTGTGGAGGAAGTTTTCAAGGGTCAAGAGAGGAGGATGATATACTATGATCAAGAAGAGTGAAGAGTCTAAGCTTGGGGATGCCCCCGTGGTTCATCCCTGCATATTTCAAGAAGACTCAAGCATCTAAGCTTGGGGATGCCCAAGGCATCGCCTTCTTCATCAACAACTTATCAGGTTTTTTCTCTTGAAACTATATTTTTATTCGGTCACATCTTATGTACTTTTACTTGGAGCGTCTGTTTGCTTTTATTTTTGTTTATGTTTGAATAAATTCATGCTTGTGTGGGAGAGAGACACGCTCCGCTGTTGCGAATGAACACATGTGTTCTTAGCTTTACTCTTAATGTTCATGCCGAAGGTTGAAACTGGTTCGTTCATTGTTATATAGTTGGAAACAGAAAATGCTGCATGTGGTAGATGCTATAATGTCTTGAATAATTTGATACTTGGCAATTGTTGTGCTCATATAGATCATGTTTAAGCTCTTGCATCATGTACTTTGCACCTATTAATGAAGAACTACATAGAGCTTGTTAAAATTTGGTTTGCATGATTGGTCTCTCTAAGTCTAGATATTTTCTGGTTAAGGTGTTTGAACAACAAGGAGACGATGTAAAGTCTTATAATGCTTACAATATGTTCATATGTGAGTCTTGATGCACCGTTTTATACTTGAGTTTGCTTCAAACAACCTTGCTAGCCTAGCCTTGTATTGAGAGGAATTCTTCTCGTGCATCCAAATCCTTGAGCCAAAATCCATGCCATTTGTGTCCACCATACCTACCTACCACATGGTATTTCTCTGCCATTCCAAGCAAATACTTCATGTGCTACCTTTAAACAATTCAAAAGCTATTATCTCTTATTTGTGTCAATGTTTTATAGCTCATGAGGAAGTATGTGGTGTTTTATCTTTCGATCTTGTCATTTACTTTTGACAGACTTTCACAATGGACTAGTGGCATATCCGCTTATCCAATAATTTTGCAAAAAGAGCTGGCAATGGGGTTCCCAGCCCCGATTAATTAACTTGCATTAATAATTCTCTTCACATGTTTTGCTCTGATTCATCAGTAAGCAACTTATTTTTGCAAATAGACACTCCTTCATGGTATGTGATTGTTGGAAGGCACCCGAGGATTCGGTTAGCCATGGCTTGAGAAAGCAAAGGTTGGGAGGAGTGTCATCTAAAATAAATAAAGAAAAAACTAAAGTACATGTGTAAACAAAAGAGAAGAGGGATGATCTACCTTGCTGGTAGAGATAACGTCCTTCATGGGAGCCGCTCTTGAAAGTCTGGTTGATAAGGTAGTTAGAGTACCCATTACCATTCGTTGACAACAACAAACACCTCTCAAAACTTTACTTTTATGCTCTCTATATGATTTCAAAACTTAAAAGCTCTAGCACATGATTTAATCCCTGCTTCCCTCTGCGAAGGGCCTATCTTTTACTTTATGTTGAGTCAGTTTACCCACTTCTTTCTATCTTAGAAGCAAACACTTGTGTCGACTGTGCATTGATTCTTACATGTTTACCTATTGCATTTGTTATATTGCTTTATGTTGACAACTATCCATGAGATATACATGTTACAAGTTGAAAGCAATTGCTGAAACTTAATCATCCTTTGTGTTGCTTCAATGCCTTCTACTAAGAATTTATTGCTTTATGAGTTAACTCTTATGCAAGACTTATTGATGCTTGTCTTGAAAGTACTATTCATGAAAAGTCTTTGCTATATGATTCAGTTGTTTAATCATCATCTTTACTATTGCTTTGAATCGCTGCATTCATCTCATATGCTTTACAATAAGGGATTTCTATTTTCGTGCCCCCGGGTCCTTAGTTGTACTCAGTTTTCCCCAGCCCCTTAGTTTTTCCTCAGTTTTACCCTAGCCTTTGTCTGAAGACCCGCAGAAGGAGCTCAGACGGAAGGAATCCATTTATTTGGACGTTCTGTGCTGACGTGTTGCGCCGCGTCGTCTGTGGGGCCGCGTCGTGTGGGGCCGTGTCGTGTGGGGCCGCGTCGCGTGGGGCTGGTAGAAAGGGACCGCGTGGGACAGGACGAGAAGCGTTTGGTTGCACGTGAGCAGGAGCTGGGTTTTGTCTCTCTCGGCCCAAATTGGCATTTTTAAGAGCACCTTTTCCCCTCTTTCTCTCTCTGTCTTTTTCACCAAATTAGTATCAAATCTAGAGAAGCTTCTATTTCTGTCTTTCTTCAATATGGCAGCAAATCTAGTAGCAAATCTCTGGGGTTATTTATGCCTTTTGGCCCTCGTTTTTTGCCCAATATGGCAGCAAATCTAGTAGCAAATCTAGAAGCTAGTATATGATAAATTCACAACAGCATAATCACAAAACTAAGTATAATACATAAACTGCATACAGCAGCCAAAAGCAGGCAATAACGTTGTTAATGTTCACGACAAACTAAGCTGAAAAATATACAAGACGCACGCAATGTATGGACAACAAGAAGATTAGGATGAATGAATTTGTTCTTCATTCCTCCTCATATATTTCTTCGTCGCTCCATTCGTGCATTTCCCCAAGGAAATATTCATTGAACTCCTTCCGTCTGCAGTGTGCGGCCAATACATCCTCCAAACGGTATGGCCTGTGTTCATTACTCATACCGTAGCTTCCTATTCTATCCACACGTACTGGCCACTCATCCCAGGCCTTTGTATCATGAGAGTACTCTCTGATATAACCCAAATCCGCGTAGTAGATGCTGCCAGGTCGAAGTGTCGGGTACACTCTGGTGTCGACGGAGATACACCGGATATAATTCACGAAGAAGGCATTACTGCCAATGTTACTGACCGGATGGAGAGAGCGGCTCTGAGTGTCCACACGGTACACCAAAGGTTTGCCCGCCAAAGCCTCGCTGACCAACAACACAAGCAGCAGATCACCATCCGACTTCACAAGGTAGAACTTCTGACGTCCAAGTTCTAGAAATGAAATTAGTGTCTCCATCTTGACAGTGCTCGCGCGCTGTCGCAATCAGACATTGGTGCACACTATTCTTCCGATCTCAAAATTGTCCGCAGCTTATCGCATACAGTTCACCATTGAACGGGGTAATGCAACGCAGACAATGGTTCTTGATCGAAAATCTTCCTTCTCCCCAATCTTCATTTATATCCTTAGTTGGAGTGCTCTCATCGACCCAACCAATTTCCGATGGGTAATTGGCGGCAACGAAGATCATAGTCGGAGATTTGATAACAGCGACTGATTTCAGAAAAACAGATGGCATCTGCGCCTCAAACATAGTGTTCGATTTCTTTGTGAGTGGGTTCAGCAGCCGTATCTTGTGCGGCGGGTTCTTAAGGCAAGCACGATGACACCACGGCAAAAGCCGACGAAGTAGTATCTAAAATATATTGATGAAGATAACATTCAGCACTAAGATGTGTTTAAGATTGAAAATAAAAAGGTAGATATGGAGGAATTTGAACCTTGTATGAACTTCCGATAGATCTATGGTGACGTAGCGTGATGTGCCGAGTTGGAGGAAGGTGAACTCAGCGACGCGTGGAAGGGCGTGGTGTAGCATGATCCATTCGTCCAGGTGCACGTCGGGCTCAGGCAAACCTGAGCGCCAATTTCTACAGACTTGCCTCATAGCAGAGTAGGTGTCGGCGTACTCCTCGTTCGCCAGTAAGCATTGGCCGATCTTGTGAAGTGGTCCATCAGCCGAGAGAGAGGCCCAGTTCACGGAGGCGCCGCGCTTGGATGCGCCGCCCTCGGAGGCGACGCGCTCGGCGGCGGCGCTCGGCGGCGACGGGCTCGGCGGCGACGGGCTCGGCGGCAACGGGCTTGGAGGCGACGGGCGCGGAGGCGACGGGCTCGGAGGCGACGGGCTCGGAGGCGACGGCCGCCGGCGCATTCTTCTTCTCCATCGCCGGCAGGGTAGCGTGCGTACGGCGGTTGGGGTTTTTTCGATTTGGAGAAGTTGATGGGACGTGAGAGGGGTGGTTTCGTGCGTGAGCGAGAATGAGACGACTGTGTGCAGAGGGAGGGAGGGAGGGGCTTACGCGTCCTAAATGCGACCCGCGTCCTACGCGTCCACTATTTGCACGTCTGCACCGCGACACGCGTCAACAATGGCACGTCTTGCACTTCTGCACCGCAACACGCGTCCTCGGGTCTAACCCTGGAAATTTAGATATACTCAGGTATACCCCCAAGTCATATACTAGCATTTTTTATGTGCTCAGTTTTCTCCTTGAGTGCTAATACTGGCTAGTGTAATATACTCAGTTTTACCCTCAAGTGGCTGGTCAACAGAGAGTCAATAAATGGGATTAACTAGTTAAATGAGTTATTTAATGTGCAAAAAAATCCGAAAAAGAGTGGCACTTACTCATGGAGTCTTTACCACAAATTGCCACTTCTCAAATCATAGATAAATCGTAGATAAATCAAGTTTTACCACAAATTGCCACTTCTCAAATCACCTAGTAGCTATGAAGGTGCATGGTTTTCCACAATAAGCCCTTCGCAAAACAGCTTCCCCCAAATCATACTTTGTCTAAATGAGGCCACAATTCTCACACTGATGTATATTGGTATTGCAAATAGTTTGAGGTAGGCCAAGATGGGTTTCATTGTACAAAACACGCATTTTCCATTTTTTAAATCTCATATTTGAATCCCTTAGTCTGTTTACTACTCACCTGCCCTTGGTTTCTTGATACTACTCAGTTTTGCCCTCTCCCTTCACAAACTCTCACAGACGCCCAACATTGCCCTGATTGGTCTAGCCCATGTCACGCGGATCGTGCCCGCCGATCGTTGATCGTATGATCTAACGGGCAGGATAACCCCTATCTCTCTCTCTGGTCGGGGCCACCACCCTCTCTCTCTCTCTGTCGTCGGTTAGCTTCACGCAAAGTTTGGTTTTCTGCATTATTTTTCACGAGCTAAATTATAAACTCTTTTTAGGCATTACTTTTCACACAAAAAATGATAAACCATCACCGATTTGTTGTAGCCATTACTTTTCACGCAAAAAAATGATACACCATCACCCATTTCGTGTACCCATTACTTTTCACGCAAAAAACGATAAACCATCACCGATTTTGTTGTAGCCATTACTTTTCACGCAAAAAATGATACACCATCACCCATTTCTTGTAGCCATTACTTTTCACGCAAAAAACGATAAACCATCACCGATTTTGTTCTAGCCATTACTTTTCACGCAAAAAATGATACACCATCACCCATTTCTTGTAGCCATTACTTTTCACGCAAAAAACGATAAACCATCATCGATTTTGTTGTAGCCATTACTTTTCACGCAAAAAAAAATGATACACCATCACCCATTTCGTGTACCCATTACTTTTCACGCAAAAAACAATAAACCATCACCGATTTTGTTGTAGCCATTACTTTTCACGCAAAAAATGATACACCATCACCCATTTCTTGTAGCCATTACTTTTCACGCAAAAAAGATAAACCATCACCGATTTTGTTGTAGCCATTACTTTTCACGCAAAAAATGATACACCATCACCCATTTCTTGTAGCCATTACTTTTCACGCAAAAAATGATAAACCATCAACGATTTGTTGTAGCCATTACGGTAAATGATAAACTATCACGAATTACCATTTCTTTTAGGCATTACTTTTCACGGTAAAATGATAAACTATATCACGAAGTTCCATTTCCGTCAAGATAGTCCGCATTACTTTTTTGTTGAGATATATACCCCCACAACGGTCATCTCCTCCTTAAATTATTGTGTAAACCCCCACAACGGTCACCTCCTCCTTAATTTATTGTGTAAACCCCTACAACGGTCATCTCTCCCTTATAAACACCCACAACGGCCATCCCTTGTGTCAATAGGTTCTGCCTCTCTCTTCTTCGTTCACATACACTTGATCATCCATTGCCATGGCTTCCACGTCTCGGACGCGGAATGGAAGGGGAAGGGGAAGGGGAAGGGGAAGGGGAAGGGGCGGCCGGGGTGGTGGATCATCATCATTGCCACCACCACCGTCGTCAACACTGCCATTGATCATAGAGGAGTTCTTCATCGTCATCTATGAAGACCCTTTGGTCAAGAAGGTACGTATGCGTTCCCACATATATGATGCATGTGATTAATTATGGGCATGTTCTAAAAAACCTTTAATTTCAAACGATCGGCGCTCGATCTCTTTGCAGGCACTCCCAAAAAAGTTTGCGGACTATCTTGATGGCCAGGAGCAAGCTAAGGTGTATCTGCGAGCAGCTGACTGCGGTCCTCGTCTCTGGACCGTGGAGGTCCTATTTGACGGACAAGGCCGGATGTTTCTCGACAAGGGCTGGGAGAATTTCGCCATCGCGCACGGTGTGGATTTTGGCTGCTACGTACACTTCAAATATGAAGGCGATGATGTGCTCACAGTGAAGGTGTTCGACGGAACAATGTGCAGGAAGTACTACTACTCAGACGACGAAGATACTGACGATGAAAGTGACGACGACGTGAAGCCATGCATCCATCCCCTTTAGAGATCTAGCTATTTTCTATATATTTAGAGATCTAGCTATTTTCTATATATTATGCACAATGTTTAGCATAAGAGTCACTTTAAATTAAGCTACGAAAATAGTCACCTGCCATGGGCTGAGGCGGCCCCCACGTAGCGGCTCTATATTATATTCTCTAAATAAATAGACAACCCCAGCGGTCATTGGCATGGAGGCCCCACAGAGCGGCAATATATGATTTTCTATAAATAAATAGACGACCCCACTGGTCATTGGCCGCGGCAGCCCCACAGAGCGGCAAATATATGTCTTTTCCTGAAAAATAGACGACCCCACTGGTCATTGGCTGCGGCAGCCCCTCAGAGCGGCAATATATGACTTTTCCTGAAAAATAGATGACCCCACTGGTCATTGGCTGCGGCAGCCCAATAGAGCGGCCCCATTTGTCAGCACGAGACGGGTCAGAGAGGAACTGCCCTCTGTGCAGCCCCACCCGTCAGATTAACGGTAACGGTAAGGCCTCTGACCTGACGGCAACCCTCCCGTCCGAGCGTCTGCGAGGGGTTTCAAACTAGAGGGAGGGGAAAACTGAGGAAAAACTAACGAGCTGGGGAAAACTGAGCACAACTAAGGACCTGAGGGCACGAAAATAGAAATCCCTTACAATAATGGTGATCAAGATTATGTTGGTAGCATGTCACTTAAGAAATTATCATTGTTGTCGTTTACCTACTCGAGGGCGAGTAGGAACTAAGCTTGGGGATGCTTGATACGTCTCAGACGTATCTATAATTTCTTATGTTCCATGCTAGTTTTATGACATTACCTACATGTTTTGTTCACACTTTATATCGTTTTGATGCATTTTCCGGAACTAACCTATTGACGAGATGCCGAAGTGCCAGTTCCTGTTTTCTGCTGTTTTTGGTTTCAGAAATCCTAGTAAGGAAATATTCTCGGAATTGGACGAAATCAACGCCCAGCATCCTATTTTTCCACGAAGCTTCCAGAACACCCGAGAGCCATCAGAGGAGGGCCCTGGGGGGCCCACACAACAAGGCGGCGCGGCCAGGGAGCCAGGCGCGCCGCCCTATTGTGTGGTGGCCCCGTCAGCCCTCCGACTCCGCCTCTTCGCCTATTTAAAGGTCCCTGACCTAAAACCTCGAGACGAAAAAGCCACGGTACGAGAAACCTTCCAGAGCCGCCGCCATCGCGAAGCCAAGATCTGGGGGACAGGAGTCTCTGTTCCGGCACGCCGCCGGGACGGGGAAGTGCCCCCGGAAGGCTTCTCCATCGACACCACCGCCATCTTCATCACCGCTGCTGTCTCCCATGAGGAGGGAGTAATTCTCCATCGAGGCTAAGGGCTGTACCGGTAGCTATGTGGTTAATCTCTCTCCCTATGTACTTCAATACAATAATCTCATGAGCTGCCTTACATGATTGAGATTCATATGATGATGCTTGTAATCTAGATGTCATTATGCTAGTCAAGTGGATTTTACTTATGTGATCTCCGGAGACTCCTTGTCCCACGTGTGTAAAGGTGATAGTGTGTGCACCGTGTGGGTCTCTTAGGCTATATTTCACAGAATACTTATTCACTGTTATGAATAGCATAGTGAAGTGCTTATTTATATCCCTTTATGATTGCAATGTGTTTTGTATCACTATTCATCTATGTGCTACTCTTGTGATGTTATTAAAGTAGTCTATTCCTCCTTCACGGTGTAATGGTGACAGTGTGTGCATCGTGTAGTACTTGGCGTAGGTTATGATCATAATCTCTTGTAGGTTATGGAGTTAATTATTACTATGATAGTATTGATGTGATTTATTCCCCCTTCATAGTGTAAAGGTGATAGTGTGTATGCTATGTTAGTACTCGGTTTAGATTGCAAAGATCTATTATGCTCTAGGGTTACTTAAACATGAATACCGAATGTTGTGGAGCTTGTTAACTCCGGCATTGAGGTGCTCTTGTAGCCCTACACAACGAATGGTGTTCATTATCAAACAAGAGTATATGTAGCACAAAGGAAGAGAACTTATTTATTTATGTGATCAATGTTGAGAGTGTCCACTAGTGAAAGTATGATCCCTAGGCCTTGTTTCCAATACTGCAAACACCGCTTGTTTACTGTTCTACTGCATGTTTACTTCCTGCAATATTACTACCATCAACTGCACGCCAGCAAGCACTTTTCTGGCGCCGTTACTACTGCTCATATTCATTCATACCACCTGCGTTTTAATATCTCTTCGCCGAACTAGTGCACCTATACATCTGACAAGTGTATTAGGTGCGTTGGGGACACAAGAGACTTCTTGTATCGTGATTGCATGGTTGCTTGAGAGGGATATCTTTGACCTCTTCCTCCCTGAGTTCGATAAACCTTGGGTGATCCACTTAAGGGAAACTTGCTACTGTTCTACAAACCTCTGCTCTTGGAGGCCCAACACTGTCTACAAGAATAGAAGCACCCGTAGACATCACTGCCACACGCCTTGCTGTCCCGCTGGTATTGCTGCCGGCGATGCTCCTCTTTCTCTCGATCTAGCTTCTTCCGAAGGTCTTGGTCCCTCCACCACCAGTCTTCCCCGCCAAACTGCTCGAAGGACCGCTTCCCCTTTCGCTCCCTGTCCATCCTCACTAACCTCTGAACACAGTGGATCCGCTCACCCTAACGGAGATGAGTTCTTTTGCTCTAAAGCGGTGGTGATGAATGTCTCTCTCGGCGGCTAAAAACCCTAAATCTTGATCTCCAATGTAAAATTGTATTGTCATGTTTATGATAGCATATGATTTTCACTCAACTTAGTCTTTGTTAGCATTTCCGTGTTTCTCCAAATAAACTGGCACTTGTAGTGTCATGCTTATGGTAGAATGTGTGGAAGTTGAATGTCAACATGTTTTTATACCGTAGAGGGAAATGAAGAATTATTTTCAATTTAGTTGGACCATAATAGATTTTTTCTGTTGTGTAAGGGATAATTTGACTTACCACAATATAACTACAGATTTCTTTGACATTGTAGCTATGAAAGGATTTAAGATTTCTTTAAAGAACTTGGATATAAGCTGAGATGGATGTACCGTTGCATGTATATTGGCGAAATCTAGGTAAGGACCTACTAGATGGATTATAGTGCATTGAGTTCGACAGTGACATTGTGGACATGATTGAAGCCACAAATGGGGAGAAAACACTAGCTCTGCTAATTGATCGCAACAATTTCATAAGGAAATTGAGGGCTTATCTACTACAGAAGAAATCTAGGAACATTGCAGTAGGTGTCAAAAGCAGCTTAGCACCGATGGCATCAGGCTTAGGTGCATCTAGGAGTTCATTAGCAGAAGGAACCAAAGAAGAAGAACATGCAACAAATTTCCTAACTAGAGTAATACAAGGTGCATAGAGTGACAGTGAATCTGTTTCCAACTCAATGTGGAAAATGGAGATGATGATTTCTTGCAATATTGAAAAATAAGTACTAGATCACAATGAACCTATCAATGAATTTGAATTGGACGATGATGCAACATAACAAGACATTTCACTGTATTTGAGGCAAGGAGAGGAAGAACTGTTGGAGCAAAAATTCATGGTCTTCAGTCCTATTGTTGACATGGAAAATCATGTGTTCAAAGGGGTTTAGTTTTTAGCATTGTTGAAGAGTTGGGTGAAACATTAAATGCCTAAAATGTCTGAAATAGAGTGAACATCAATAAACAGAAAAAATGATAAGAGAAAAGTAATGAAGTATGCAAACAAGGATGCCCTTTGACATGGGTACGCCTAATTGGGCCTACAACTTGTGTAACCCTGGTGCAAATTTAGGAGAAACCCACAAGCTCGGAAGTCGAAGCCCAAAGGATGAAGCTTGTCGAATAAGGCAAGGCCCATGAAAGGACCCGACGTATTTCTAGTTAGGCAAGGAATATATGTAAACCGACCCGGACTAGACCCTGAGACCCATTCTCCTGTATAAAGACTAGGAGGAGCCAGTGGGAGAGGTATTGAATCATTGTTGTAACCATAACTTGTTCTAGTTTACGGTGATCTAGCCTCATAAAAAATCTGTCAGATAGCCTTGTTTGTCTGACCAATCGATGAAACTACTAGCACACTAATTTTCCCTGAAACCCTAAGTCCATCATCCATGGACATTGCCGAGGTTGCTCCTCATCATTTGGAGCCGTCTGTGGGGAGCTTGGGCGCTAGAGACATGAATTTGGTGATCTTTTTGACTTCACCAAGCAACAACTCGACAATCGTTGGAGGCCATATCAGGTTCGGTTCCATCGATTTTCTTCAACATCAACCCTCCCTTCTCCCAGTCTTCGGCAACCTTGATCAGGGGATGGATCTGACGACCGGAAGCATAAACTTCCACGTTAGGTCGAGAGGTTCCTATCTCCTTTTGGATCAGATCTATTCGGGTCCATCGGTAACAGTCGCGACACCGCTAAACACGACATCCTTTGTCAGCTCATCAAGTGAGGTAAACCCGCCGATCATCGGTGCCAGAAACATCAACTCTACATCATGTATTCGACGAAATCTCCTCTAACAACGAAATTGAAGCTCCATTGGATCAGGACATCGACTCCATCAATCATGATCTGCGTGACTACATCGTCTCCGGTATGAGGGAAACCAATCTAGATTCGGAAAAAAATTCTAATGAAGTTTTTCGAGCACGTCATCAGGTGTACACAATCATTACTGGTGACTCTGGGGAAGGGTCTGGGGATTTCGACTCGCTAGGCAACCCCCTCGTCAACACCGGTGATCTGACTTGAGAAAGCAAGTACCAAGCACCACCTAAAGAGAATCAAGGTGAACAAGCTAATGGTGTCCAAAACGCCGCACCGCGGACAATAGTTTGGATCTCGGAGGCTGCATGGGATATAGTAAAGCAAGCCATAAGAGGAGCGTTCCCCACAGCACCCGATGCATCACAAGAAGAACTCATGGCATACCATTACCTACTTCACCATCAAGGAAGAGAATTGCAGAAGATGCAACGAAAACTAGTGGAGCGAAGGAGGTGAGCCGATGAATCGAGTCAGCAACTCGACGAGCGGAGAAGCCAAGCCGACCTTTCGAGTCAGCGTAGCGTGAACTTGAGTTCAACTAGAGGTGCAAGCACATGAGCCGGAGCATGCCAGGACAGGGCTAGGTCTAGGATGAGTTAGATTCCTCCAAATGACAGAAGTAAAATCATGCAAGACTTGGATCTGTCCTTTATGTCAGTGGATTCAAGAGAAAATATAGTACATAAAACACCCGATGCTGCGCTTGTTGCAGCGCAAACTTACCTGATAGCCACACAACCAGCATCCAATGATAAACGGGCAGCTCTACACCTTTCAACTTTATATGATGAATATAGTTGGGGTTTTCCAGCGAGGGATTATTATGTAGGTAAGGACATATGTAACGAAAATTTGGACTTGAAGACACATACTGCACCATTTGTTTTACTCAGATATGTCTACATGAGATAAGGATAAAACAATAAAATGGACCCGGAGACATTTGCAACAAAAGTTCAGAGGCAAGCCAGTATGTGCCTAAATAGGTGGAAGTTGAGCAGGGCAAGAAAATAAGCATTGAATATTATTAATTGGGGGGAGGATGCTCAGTTCTCACGACTGTTAGATTATGGCCAAGAACTTAGGAAATCTAATAGTGGATCTAGATTTCACCTAACAACCAACCATGCACAAGGGACTGGAAATCAGCAAGCAAAATTACATTTGGCAACATTCTACTAGTCATATGATGCATGCAGAAGAGGTTTTTGGAAGGATCAGACACTTGATTTGTGTTGATGGTGTACCTTCAAAATAAAAAAGGAAATTTATTAATAGTTGTGGTAATTGATCCAAATGACTGCATGCTTTACATTAAAATGGGCTAATGTGAGGTTGAGTGCACCAGTTTTTGGGAGTGGTCTGTGACCACACTAAGGGATGATATCAACATGAAAAATACTTCTCCATTCACAATAATGAGTGTCAAGCCGAAGTTGTGAGATGCACCATAATATAGTAAAAATTGTATATGTCTTGTACTATATTATTCAAAGTTGTTTACATTTTCATGATTTTCTAGTATTATTTATGGATTGGATACATTATCTATTGCTTGTTTGTATTATTTAGTATTTTTTGCATTTTCATGGGTTTTCCAATAATATTTGTGGACTAGAAAATTGTCTATGGATTTTACTATATTATTCAACCCATGATTCTATTTTTCATGATATTTCCAATAATATTTGTGGGCTAAAAAAAGTTGGCTACTTTTCTAGTAGATGCTGGCAATTTTTTGGAGGGACTATCAATTTATGTGAAGAATACTTGGCTAGATGGAGAACACTAATTTTCTGCTAGGCAATTTGTACTAATTTTTTTAGAAAGCAGGTCGCAAAGGAGAAGTGTTGAAGAACAATTTCTGGCCAATAGCAAGGTTAATTAATATTCCAAAGTGTTAGCACAATCTGGAAAAAAGAGAAAACTACTACAACTTACAATTGGGTAGAGCATGTTTTGCCCATCACTTGGATAAAATAATTATTCTTGGATTTTCCTATGTGTGATCTATTGCTAAATAATCAAATTGAGCTTTTCAAGAGCTAGATACATCCTAGA
Source organism: Lolium perenne (assembly GCF_019359855.2). NCBI lineage: Eukaryota > Viridiplantae > Streptophyta > Magnoliopsida > Poales > Poaceae > Lolium > Lolium perenne. Next base: position 146,589,387 of record NC_067245.2, read on the forward strand.
GGCAAGGGAGATGCATATCTTGTTCATGTTACACACTATTTTCTACAAAATAGAGGCAAGGATTGCTAGAGGCAAGGATTGCTAGAGGCAAGGGAAATGCATATCTTGTTCATGTTACACACTATTCTCTACAAAATAGAGGCAAGGATTGTAACCAAGCAAAATGAGGCATACAAGTCACAAGAGACAATTTTCCAAATACTAAAAAGAAATTAGTCAATTTCACTGAATGATTTAAGTAAAAATGTCTTTGTATAGCCAGCTACCAAAGAACTGTTCCATGTCAGTTCTCTTGAATTTGTAAAAGAACATGTTATGGATTTCCCAACTAAAACATGTACTTGCAAAAGATGGAAGCTTACTCAAATTTCATGTCACCATGTAATTGCATGCTGTAAAACACAAAGAGTGGATGCAGAATCATTGGTGCATAGTTGCTACAACATTGAGACATACAGAAAACATTATGGATACAATGTGGTGCCACTCATAGGTACTGTTCACTAGGAGAGTATGAATGGAGTATAAGTACTCCCTTCCCTATACACTAAAGTGATGTGTGGGCATAGGAAGAACAGGAAAAAACACCTAAGGAGAAGCAAAATAAGAATGGTGCCACTTATGTGACAAGAGCTGGCTTAACACAAACTGCTCCATCTATGGAAAACCAGGTCATAGCAAAAAAAAGGACGCTACAAATATGTTGAGTCGGAGCAAAACCAAGATTAGGAGCTTGTTCAAGGGGAAGCATATTTTGACGACCCATCACTTCTTTTCCATATTATCCCTCAAAACCCAAACCCAAGAAATGATCCATTGCAAGGAACTGCATGATGTACAAGCTAGGACAAGAGATAAATTTAATGAATCTTTCTCAATTTATGGTCAATGTGCTAGATAAACTAGAGTACTAAATCCCTTATCGTAAATGTTGTAGATACTCTAACACCTTGCTTACCTCACTTCCCTTTCCCTCTAATCCTCATCTTCCCTCTTCTTCTCAGGCCTTCTACGATAAACTTGGATGTCACTGTACAAAAAAAGTCCCTCTTACACAACGGATTTTTTGGACGACACAAGTCTTAGTCGCATGCAAGAGTTTTATGGCCGACAGATGAGCATTCCTGGCGGCAGCAAGGACGACACATTGAATTTATCCATGCTAGATCTCATGCCGGCGGAAATATACGCCATGGTATGCAGTATCCAAGCCTGGCACCCAATAATGTCGCGGTAGATTGAGGGAGGCACATAGTAGTGCATCTTGGAGCGTGAGAAACGTGTTGACTTGTCAACCTTTCTCACTAACTGGTGTGACCCACAACTTCAAGGGTGTATGTCTGGGACAATTGGAATATTGGTGTGTGTTTTATCCATGTTGATATCTATATATAGCTCACAATGTTAGTTGCATCCGAATAATAATGTTTCATGTCACATGGATAATTTATATTTAGCAACTTTCAAACATCAAACAAACATTCCCATCATGGAAGACATGTGCACCAAATCCGTGTCGATCCAAATCACTTTGAACTTTCAGCTTTAGATGTGGAATTCAGCCAATATGTGGCTGACTACCCATTATGGGCCGTTTTAGCAAATGAGCCCATATAGTTGGGCAACACTTGCTCAAAGGGCCCGAATAACAAACCCGTACATGCATTTACCACTCTCCACTTCCGCTCTCTATATAACATAGAGGGGACACTAGACCTACTTTCCACTCTCACAACATATCTCCACCCTCCGCACTCACACTCTCCACCAACCCAAGTTCTTAATAATCATCTCCCTTGTTAATTAGTAGGAAAACTCCACACCTCTAATCCTACGTGAATATTGAAGCCACACTGGATCTCTCTAAGTTGCATCGCATCTTGCCTTGCCATATCGGATCCTGCGCAGCTCTTGAAGCCACACCGGATCTTGCGCGGCGCTCGAAGCTGCACCAGATCTTTAAGAGACTCGTATCTGTATGATTATTCTTGTGTCCCCTTATCTGCAGGTTTGATCTCCATTCTATCTCCACATCTCATTTCATCTTATTCATGCCAGATATGTATGCTTGTTCTTGTGTCTCCTTATTAATCATTGATGTTCCTCTCTCAGGTTCGCGGCGAGTTTGCCAGCCTAGGAGTGCACAAGATAACGCATAGATACATGGTGGTGATGATGTCGGTATCTAGCCTTTCGATGATAAGACGTAGATCCAACGAGATAGAAACATTGTGCACACAACAGAGATGCGGTCAATTGATCTAGGTCTAATTAGTAGTTTGTTTTTAGTTAGTTTTCTTAGTTATAGATATGCTAAGTAGATAGGGCCTCAAGAGAGTATCCCTTTTTCTCCTTTTTATAAGCAAAATTTACATCAACCCCATTGAAGGGGGTACGTGGTTGTTGTTGTGTAATTTGATGTAACTGAATGGAAATAATTGATCTTAATAAACTGAACACCCCATTTTTAAAATGTAATGGAATAATATTTCTTAGCACTAACTATGATTAAATTTCTTCCGTCAATATTATCACAAAACATGACAAAAATAATGTGCCGGACCTTATCTATATATGTACACATCACTAAAATATCCACCATCTATTAATGTATAGAGGAGTTTTAGTCGTTCTGGCGCATACGACAACGCGCGGCGTATCGGTACGCTCTGCACGGAAAAAAGTGTCGGGCTCTGCACTTTCCCCAATGCGGTTATCCATGGCAACTTTTTACCGGGTTAGCATGAGTAGGGAGATTATGGGTGTGCCTTGATGTTTAAAAACTCTAGGGATCGCATCTCGTGTTGTAGTGTGTCCCTAGAACTAGTGCTCCTCCTGGTACCGGTAATCATTTTGTGGTACAATTGATAGTCTATCTAAGGTAGGAATGGAAGCAATGGGTGTACGGGTATATGGGTCAACCATACTTATCTCGAAAGAGGGAGGAAGAAGACAGACTCACAAGCAAGCCAACAATGCTTGGAAGAAGACAATGCACCAGAGACAGTGCCATTCAGTACTTTACCTTCAATTCAGTGTCATTCATATCAGTGTTACCTCAATTCAATCAGTAAAGAAAACTGGTTGAATTACTTTGTCCCTGCTTGGAATATAGTACTCCCTCTGGTAATTTAACCTAAAACACAACAATTATTATACTTATTATGGATTATTATGGATTGGAGGGAGTGCTAAATATTGTTCCTATATTTCCTATATTTTAAGGAGCCATGAAAATAGTACTCTCTCTGGCTCTAAATAATTGTAGGATATTCAATGAACCTAGACACATTTTAACCTACGTTTTTCCTAAACATGTGAGAAGTATTTAGGACCAGAGGGAGTATAAAATATTTTTCCTACATTTTTAGGACCCACGAAAAATAGTATAAAATTACTCAGTCAATTTTTGTATTATAATAATTTTCCCCATACTATTTATGTAGTGAAGAAAATGTTTCTCACTTTTACTAAATTATGAGTAGTAATATCTCATTTTATAAATTTAGCACAATCATTTTTGTATTTAATATTTCATTTGCAGGAAAGGATGAATGTGGATCCTAGCAGATACCATGGTCCTCTTGCTCCAGATAGCTCATTTGTTCCACGTACTTGCGAGAGACTCCATTCCACCAGCTAGGGTTAGCAAATCTACAACTACCGTGAGAGGGAGATGCAGGGCAATGTCAACTTCAACTGGGAGGGGAAGAGCTACACGAGAAGTGTCAGGCTTATCGATTGGCATAGGAATACCTAAAGGAGCAGTGCAAGGCCAATCTACTAGCAGGGGAATAAATGAAACAACAAAACGAAGTACTTAAGTTTCAACAACTGGAAGAAATGATAGTCATAAGTTACTTCAGACTCAACACTCCAGAAAACTTGCTTTCCTGAAGTAGGAGACGGAGCGGGAAGGAGACATGCCCTCGACCGGGGTCTCGGTGCTCCATCTGTGGAAAGTGAAGTGCAAGTTCATTAGAATAGAGGGATATGATATGAGTTTGAATGCACCCGTTACACCAGCCACTATGTCAGAACGAAGGAATGGGTTCTCTAAAACTCTTATTTTGATGTCATTTAAATTGTAACCATAAATCTGCGACTTCCTTGTCATTTATCTGCTACTTGAATGTAAGGAACAAAAACTAGTGGCATTTTCTTTGACTTTTTACATAAATTTGCAAGCATTATGTTTCCTGGAGAATTTTTTGGTAGAATATAATTGCAAACATTGTGTTTCCTAGATCAATTGTTTCGTATAATATATTATACAGAGTATGTTCTATCTAGTTTCCTGGAGAATTTGTTTCTGAAAATATATTTGCTCACAGTATCCAAAACAATAGAAAAATGAAAGATATAATATTTAAATTGAACTTGTTTCATTTATTTAATTGCACACTCATGACAACAAAACTACACGCATATACCAAGTGTTCAAAGTGCAGAGTGTTGCGGGAAGGGTGATTTTGCCCACAAGGGTGACTCGAGGATTATATTGAACTCTTAGGGAAAAGTTCAGTTCTTGTTTTAATCATCTACAACCAAACTATCAACTAACAGAAACAGTTCTGTGTCCGAACTCCACCGAGGTGTTTATCAGGCACAACACTGTGTAAGTAATATAAAATTTAAGTGATAAACAAGTATAAGTGAACAATATATTTTTGTATTTTCGAAATAATGAAGTGTTGAAAGTAAAACTTCAAGTAAATTAAATATAAATGTGTTTATTATAGTTTAAAATGGACGGAGTTCATGGTTTCCCTTGATCCCTTTCTCATAAACATGGTGGTGTGAATATAGCACTTAATAACAAGCAATGAGTGATATCATGTAGTATTTTGTAATTTGATAATTATTCATGTGGGTATCACGTTCTAGCATAGGGAAGATGCAACACATCTCACTAATACTCACTTGGAAAAGAAAACTTTATCAAACCAATTTTAAGACTAGACAGAGCATTGCCTTAAGAACTTTGACCTGAAGTGGATTTAGCAAGGCCACCCATAATGTCACTAGATGAATAGTAGAATACATAATTTGTTTATCCCTACTAAAGTAATCATTAGAAAGGCAAACCCATACTAGCACACATATTGTTGTAACTTTCACATGCATAATACTATATTGCTCCAAATAACATGCACAATGAATTTATGAGTTATTTCACACAAGGAATTTCAAAGCTAATTAAAATAGATTTATAGGATATCTATCTAAATGCGGCTCCTATGGTTTCAGGTTAGTAAATACATACTAGGAAATGCTCTTTAGGGATACCAGAACTAGAAGATCCTGTTAAGGGGAAACATGACCTAGCCTAGCACCATCCCGAAACTTGGACTCGAGGGATGGTAAGATCAATAGGTGAAGGAGATATGGTACATTTACTATGATCAGGAAAGCTTCTACTTCTCAGCCATATCCATCTTCAGCTTCCTCGCCTTTCACTTGTCCACTTTCATCAGAACCGGTAGACATAGTATCCGGGTGAAATGCGGTTGTTGTTAACCGAGTTCTTCTTTTCATTTTTTCTCATAACTCTAACTTCGACTGATTCATCCTTCCCAGTAACATTATTTATATTTATGACACTTAATGTACCACATCGTTCATGTCCCTCAGCTGTCGCTACTCATATCCCTTTCTTTCATACAAAATTCATAAACTTGTTGGTGCGAAGTTAGCTTACCCATGTTATGAATTTGAGGAAGGTTTATTTTGTATGATAGGGGATGTCGGCGATGCAAATGACCTTGGGCTTCCAGTCAGAGAGGACTACCAAGATCGACTTGATGTCAGCTACCATCTCCGCTTGCTGCTTTGCCTCCTCTGCAACCGGTTCTTCCGCCGCTTCCATACGGATGGTGAGCGTTGACCTGGATGTTACTTCACCTTTGGTTGTGGTGACTCGCTCCGAATCGATCTGGCCTATTTGAATGCATGTATTCTACCATGTGAACTAAAAGTGGGCCCCATATGTTAGGTTAAGAGGAAACGCCATCCTTGTTGGATTTGTGTTCAGTATATTATGTTTACGTTCATGTTCCTTTCTGGATTTGTGTTCATATTGGATGAGTGGAAGTCCAGATGAAACCCTCATCTGTACCACGGAGAAAAAATCATCAAGGTCAATGAGGGGTTAGATAACCTCACATCCCAAGATGTGGAAAAGGCTAAAGTATTCCATCTTAAATTACCAAGGACATATGAAGAACAACCTGACAACATCTGCTCCATTCTTGAGCTTGATCTGGATGGTATCGATCTGGATCAACGGATGAAACAAATTTTAAAAATGGGTAAAATCGATGGACATGGATAACCCAGAAAGACCACTCTCTTGTTCTTGCATACAAGCTCCATGAGAACATAGCATGCATGAATGGGGTAACATATCCATATATCAATACATCAACCACAAAATACTTTATTGCATCTTATTACTCATCTTATAACAAATGATCCACCATCAAAACAATACATAGATGATCACAATCATGATAGGTAGCTCATGTAATACTAATTAGCGAAGAACATAAGGAGAGATGATACAAGCTACTTACACATACCCATAGTCTAGAGGTTTACTACTCCCTCTTCATCATGGCGTCGATGGTGATGGTGTTGATGGAGATGGACGAGAAACCGGGGGCGACTCTGGCGGTGTTTCCTTCCCAATCTTCACAAGACTTCTCTATTTCATGTATTTCACTGTCTGCAAATGCCTCCTCACGACTATGCGGTGGAGATCATATTTGTAGATAATCTTAGGTCAAAACTCATCGGTTGGCATGAAAACTGAGGCGAAAGGGGTCTATGGCGGCAGGTGGGCCCCACAACAAGGCTGTCATGGTAGCCCGTGGCGTGGGCCTCTTCTGGAGGCCCAGGAACCTCTTATGTTGCTCCTTTTTTCATCTTCTGATATTTCCTGAAAATGATGTTCCGAAAAATCCAGCTCAATTTGATGTCGTAAGGTGCTTGAAACTCAAAAATAAGCAAACCAGCGGTTTCATGTAGTGCAACATTAAAAAAATGAAAGGGAAGTTTGTTGCAAATGCCCATAAATTAATGTAAAACAAGTAGGGAACCTCACTTATCATGCATATATCATATGCTATCATATCATAATCACCAAAGCTCATGGATACCACACAATAAAGTACATACTATCATTACAATCTTTAATGCAAGCTCGCATTTTTTTGCCACTAAATCATTAAGTCACTCACACAAAACTCTTTGCTGTGAGGGAACTACAATATACATCATTGCACACACACTGCTATTACTAATCCTTGTTTGTTCTCCCTCCATCTAATCTCTTGTTTGCGAAGCCTTTCAAGATTTTTACTATCTTCTTTCATCTTCTTTATCATAAATTCAAGCTCATGGCATTTATGCTTCAGTAACATATTCTTATCTTGTACAGAACTGCTGCAAACAAACATGTTCTGATCTTTCTCTAATTTTGGTTGCCCCATCAACTACCCAATTGGAGCAGATTCACAGTGTCCTACCAAAAAGAAATATAGGCAAGTCCAGAGGACAACTATTGTGTACTGTGTCCATTTTCTACGTGCCAGAGTTACAACAATGTATTAATGACAATAACTAGTACGCCATTAATGTATTAAGATCCAATTACTAACTAACACTAGTGGTACTAACAATGAGCACACACATACCAATAGAAGAGCACGCATATAAGATGGGAGAGCAAGCAAGCTTACGGTAGCTGTATAGAGAACCTCCGCAGTGACCTCCCGGTCCACAATGTCCTTACTTAGGAACCCGGTGGGAAGAGGGAAAGAGAGATCAGAGTAGAGGAATTGGTTGGCTTATCAGTCTAATGACCTGAAGACTGCATGTTCGAATCATATCCCCACACTCCGTCGACGCTGATACATCATGCTCACCTATAATCCTCTCCCTATCCCTCGATCCCATTCTCTCGCTCGTTCTGCGCCTCCACTCGCTTTGGTCGCATTGTCGCTCGCTCATCCCCCATCGCCTCCTTCTCGTCCTACACCAGTGCTCGCTCATCCCGCACCGCTGCTATTTGTTCGTCGTTGGGTGTGCTCTCTCTGTTAGAAACAGGAGGGATTTTTTCAGAATAATTGCAAAATATAGGAGTTTTCTACAAAACGCGCATGTGTCAATAACTAGTGTGGTTCTCCACGTGTCAAGCTCTCAACGCATCGAACCAAAAATTGTCCGCATTATAACTATTGGAAGTACTGAAACCCATTTTACAACTATGGGAATAAAATGCACCTAGTGGACAAGTATTGGGACCCGGGTGTATTTAGCTCTTTTATACTAGTACTACAGTAAGATGACATGCATTTGTCCTCTCGTCATGGTTTCGTGGTCCGTAGCGGTTGGTATGCTATAAAAGTCAAGATGTTAATATGACCTCGAGGCCCAAGATTACTCATAGTGCAAGTAACTTTAGAAATAACTTGTCCAACTCAGCAAATTTATTTACGTGATAGTGAGTTAATGAGGAGAGAGGATGATAGAGTAACATCAAAGTAGATAAATTTGCATATGTTCGAAGTAGTTAGTGTAACATCGCCATTTTCAAGATACAATGAGTCTAGAAGCTAATTAATGAAACCATCTATGATACTTCTACTACTTTGATGTTACTAACCACTATGAAGGTAGTAACATAAAGTAGTAAGTAACATATGCATGTTGGGAGAAACATAGGTAGTAACATCACACACACCCTAATACATGTTGTTGACATGAGAATAAATGAAGAAAGAGAGTGATGTAGTAACTAGCTATGTTAGTGTAATATCACACATCCAAAACAAGATGAGTATACAACATAATAAAATAACACAATACATGCCCACTATGAAGGTAGTAATTTAGACTAGTAACGTGACATAGGTTACTAGTCTAAATTACTACCCGACCAGCCTTACTACTCTATATTACTTCCACTATGACTAATCTAATCGAGTCTTCATCTCGAGAAATGTCGTCCACACGAGTGGAAGTGCTGACGAAATTTTCAATCTTTTGTTTTAGATGAAGTACTTTTCCCTTTAGGGTAAGTCAACTAGTAGGTGCATCAAGGCAGAGAATAGACACGGAGTTCAGTCGATCACAAGATACTACTACATCCGTCCCAAAGAATAAGGCGCACGCGTATTTCAAGATAAAATTTGACCATACAAATTGAGCAATAAAATCTTGCTTATCACTAGTAGAAAAACGGTCATCTATACCGGTTCCAGAGGGCCATTCGTACCGGTTTTGCAACCGGTACAAATTATTCGGCACTAAAGCCCCCCTTTCGCATCGGCTATTTGCTTACGAACCGGTATAAAACGGGCCTCCACGTGGGCCACCAGGAGAGCTCAGGGCTGAGGATCTTTGGTACCGGTTGGTAATACGAACCGGTACCAAAGGTTCCCCCCGCGGCAGGGAATTTTCCCAAATCTCTGCCGCGGCAGAGAATTGGCTTTTTAGGGTTTCGGAGAGGTTTAGGGATATCGGTTTGATTCATATCGCGTCGATGCACCAGAAACGCGTTTGGGTTTAGGTAGTACATGAAGATCAAGATGATGCATAGCAAGTTGGTGCATATAATATAACACACATGTTATTGCATGAGATCGCAAATTAAGTAGCACTATGCATGAAGATCGATCTTCATGCATAGTGGTGCTCTCCGAGGCGTACTCTATATATGTCTATTACATGTAGCATAGTGGTACTCTTCGAGTCAACGATATATGTAACATGTACATCTTCATTCATTGTGGTGCTCTGCGAGTGGTGGTATGACGTCCCGAAGGAAAAATCCCGCCAATTCCTCGCCTATTGCTATGAAGCGGTCATCGATTGAGAGCTTGTTCCGCTTTCTTGCCAACTATAAAAGAATAAGATACAAATGAATACATGAAACAACTATTACTGAAACTCGGCACAACTTATGATAACAAAACAAATTTGTGAAGATTGTTTTTGTACCTCTTTATTTCTCTCATTATTCGTTCTCTCGTTGACAATTCTGCGGATGAACTCGCAAACGAAGAATCCACAGAGATCGGTCCCCGGAGGTTGTTGCGGGCATTTCTTTACAAGAATATAATTCAATCAAACAATAGTCAAGTATGATAATTGAAAGGTGTGTGGACCTAGGTAGTACTACTTACTTTCGCACGCCATCGCAGCTTCGGTGGCCATTCACGGGACGTATCTTCCTTGATGAAAGTTTGCCATACGCTGCTCGACAAAAGAAAATGCATAAAAGAGTTGCTCGTGAGGGCTAACCTGCCCTCGCCCTTTAGCACCCGCGTCGGGCCTCGTTTTGTTCTAACAGACTTGCTCGATGATCCAGAAGGCTAAAAGAAAAAATTATTCGTTAATAAGTGCAATACAAATAAATGAATGCATCTAGGGATGAACACAGACTAATTGATACATAGATATACACCTCGCCGGAGTTTGTGATGGACACTTCATTGTCTTTTCTAACTTGTTCAGACTCAAGTCCCTCGCCAAAATCATTCAGAAAGTCGGCGTACTCGTTGTCATCTCCATCGTCGGGTTCCGGACCACGGGCACTCTCATAGATCAATCGCTGCACCGCTTCTTCCCCCTCCTCATCTCGGACGAAGGTGCCGTCCTCCATACCTCAATGTCACTGCAAAATTAAGAAAGCAATTGTATTTCATTCATCATGTAATGATCATATAACAGATTGCTAGATGGATAACAATTGAAATGAAGAAAGCAAAAAAACCCTAACCACGGACTCGGCACCGCTACAGACCCTAACCCTAACACTCGGCGCTCGTCCTCTCGCTCTTCTCTCTATGTCGCGGCGCATGCAGTGCATCTGCTCGGCGAAATGCCATTGTCACCAACTCACTCGCCGTCTCGGATGCCAGAGCGCGCGCGCGGCGTGGGATAAAAGCAACGGAACAAGGGATGGTCCAACCAGAGCTGCCATCTCGCCTAAATAAAACACTCCCCCACACTTCACCACACTTCGTGGCGCTCTTCGCCGTCCCGCTCCTCTCCTTCCACTTCATCTCCACCAAAAAAACCCTAACACTCGGCGGCGCGCCCCTCATGCTCAACGTCTACCCCTACTACGACTACATGCGCTCCAACGGTGTAATCCCGCTCGACTACGCGCTCTTCCGCCCGCTCCCTCCCAACAAGGAGGTCGTCGACGCGTCCGCCAACGTCCCCGTCATGGTCACCAAGACCGGCTGGCCGCACAAGGGAGACGCGTCCGCCGAGCCCGACGCCAACACCGGCAACGTCGACACCTACAACAGCACTGGATGTCGCAGGCGGCCACGAGCTCCACGCCGGCGCCCACGCAGGCGTCATGCACGGCCGAGCTCGATCCCGCGCAGAAGTGGGGGCCGGCCGCGGAGAGCACGGCGGCGCGCGCCGCCGGGAGGCGGTCCAGGAGGGACATGGCGAGCGGGATCTCCGCGAAGGCCTCCGGCCCATTCAATGCCGTCCTCGCCCTCGTCGCTGCATTCCGTCGAGCACCTGGTGTGCGGCGTCGAGCGGTGGTGGGCGGCAGCGTGTGGCGCGGACGACCGGCCTCCGGCGGTCTCGGTGGCGCGCGCGGCGTTGCGCGTAGCGCGCGGCTGCGCGTAGCGGCGGCGCATCGGCGGCCGGCGACGTGCCGGAGAAGGGGAGGGAGGCGATGGTCGGGCCGGGCGGCGCACGTACCTGCGCAGACGGCGCGGAAAGGAGCGGCGCCGTGGACGAAGGTGATGGCGACGGTGACGGCCTGCTGCGGCGTGGCGCGGTCGACGGCGACAGCGTGGACGACGGCGACGGCGAGCTAGCGGCCGGAGCTTCGTCTTCGCGCGCGTCGTCTGCGGGAAAGTGTGAAGTGTGGAAATTTGGGGATTTTTGCTCGCGGCCAAGTGAAATCGAGCCGAACCCCCCTTTGGTACCGGTTGGTACCACCAACCGGTACGAAAGACCTTTCGTACCGGTTGGTGGTACCAACCGGTATCAAAGGGTTTTTTTTGTTTTTCTTTTTTCTTTACTGTTTTCTTTTTCTTTTGCTGTTTCTTTTTCTTTTCTGTTTCTTTTCTTTTCTTTTCCTGTTTCGTTTTCTTTTATTTTCTTTTTCTTTTTTGTTTCTTTTTCTTTTCTTTTCTATTTCTTTTCTATTTATTTTTTCTATTGCTTTTCTATTGCTTTTCTTTTCTTTTCTTTTTATTTTTTCTATTGCTTATCTTTTTCTTTTCTTTTCTACTCCCTCCGTCCCAATTTAATTAACTTGCTTGTAATTTTGCGCAAAACCCCCTACCATTTTCTGCCTGCTACTGGATCATAGTTTCACCGTCGTTGTATGTGAGATTGGTTTCCGCGGACTGGAATTGGATGGATCGGCCATGCTCCGCTCGCGGGATTGGAACGCGTTCGTTAACCCCCGGATTAGCGGTGATGCGTTGCGACTTGGTGGTGCTCCTCTCCCGCTTCCCCGCGCTGGGAATGCCGGATCCGACCAGCGGCGTCGCGCTCGGACGGAGTCCGCCGCCTAGCCCCACGACGGGCGTCGCGCCGCAACGGAAGGCGCCGCCCGCTCCCCCCATGGCCGTCGCGCTCCGGCGGAACGCAGCGATCGCGGCGCGGCCCAGCGAGAACGCCATTGCTCCGGCTGCGCGCGGCACGACGCCGCTGGCCAAGGCGCCGGGCAGGCGGATGGTGGTGGGCCCCGGCGAGGTGGATCTGGACAAACTAGGAGTGCGCTATCAATATTTTCAATTAGTTAGGACTAAAATGTAATATTGATTTTCTGAACGTTTTCCCCTCCCCAAGTTAATTAAATTGGGACGGAGGGAGTATTTATTTTTTGTATTTCTTTTCCTTTTCATTTCTGTTTCTTATCTATTTCTTTTCTTTACTCCCGCCACGACGCCATCCGCGGGGGAAAGTTTCCCGCCCCGATGTCGCGCGGGAAACTTTCCCGCCATAATGTCGCGCGTGGGAGAAAAAAGGCGAGAAAGAAAGGGCGGGAATAAAATTTTATTACGATTGAACTCGAATTAAAATACATAGTTTAACTGAAAATTAAAGATACATGGCCAAATTCTACTGTTGGAGTCATTCAGTCATACTCGTGCCTAGCCCTGTAGTAGTCGCCACTGTAGTCGTCATAGTCGCCGTCATCATCGTCGCCGGGCATCGGGGTCGCGGTACTCTCCGGTCGGCGGGTGAGCACGCGTGGGCTGGGACCGAGGGTAGCGCAGCGGGGGCCACGGTAGGCCATGACGCCCTGGAGAGTCCGGCCGCGCCACCACAGCCGACGGCCGGCCTCATTGAAGTTCGAAGGAGGCGGACCGCCCTCCTCATGCCTGGAAAGCGCCCTCTCACGCCGATTGATGAAGAAGCTTTCCCAAGTCGGGCTGTAGTCGGGATGCCACTGGGGATTCCTCCGCTGCTCTGGCGTGAGCTCGAAGTAGTAGTGGTTCGTGATGGCCATCTCGCGCGCCACACCTAGAGGGACTGGAGGGACCGGTACGCCTCCGACGCTTAGCAACCAGCCGGTCGGGACGCGGTAGCCCGGCGGGCAGGGGTAGTTCGAGGCGCAAAGCGCCTCCGCCTCCCGGGGGGTTAGAGATGCGATGGAAGCCATGGGAGAGAATGATGAGGTTTGCAGATATGAGTCTAGATGTGATATGTAAATGGTGGCTAAGCCTACATATATATAGTGAAAAAATGGCGGGAAGAAAGAGGCGGGAACCGGTGGAAAGCGCGGGAAGAAAATAGGCGGGAAGACAGAGGCAAACCTTTAGTACCGGTTGGTGGGTGCAATCGGTACTAAAGGTGTTTTTCTGTCATGTAACAAAACTGTCGGTGGGATAAGGACGCGTGGGTAACCTTTAGTACCGGTTGGTGGGTGCAACCGGTACTAAAGCTGTCGGCAGGATAAGGACGCCCTGCTCGATGAGATAAAGTATGTAGCGCACGACGCTCTGTCGGTGGGATAAGGACGCGTGGGTAACCTTTAGTACCGGTTCGTGTCTACAACCGGTACTAAAGCTGTCGGCAGGATAAGGACGCTCTGCCTATAAAAGGAGCATCGATACACCATGGGAAGCAGCTCAACAAGCCAACATGGATGGAGAGTTTCATCACCATGGATGGAGGAAAGGGTTGGGAAATCTCCCGTGGCGGAACTTGTCGAAGATGCCCTTGGTGCACACGCCCTATGGCATCTTCGGAAGTTCCGCCTCGGAAAAATTTCCCTGCAAGCCCGTGGAAGACTCCATCTCCTCTAACAAATGTTGGGGAAAGGGTTGGGAAATCTCCCGTGGCGGAACTTGTCGAAGATGCCCTTGGTGCACACGCCCTATGGCATCTTCGGAAGTTCCGCCTCGGAATTTTTTTCCTGCAAGCCCGTGGAAGACTCCATCTCCTCTAACAATGTTGCGGAAAGGGTTGGGAAATCTCCCGTGGCGGAACTTCTCGAATATGCCCTTGGTGCACATGCCCTATATATGGCATATTCGGAAGTTCCGCCTCGGAATTTTTTCCGCAAGCCCGTGGAAGACTCCATCTCCTCTAACAATGTTGCGGAAAGGGTTGGGAAATCTCCGTGGCGGAACTTCTCGAATATGCCCTTGGTGCACATGCCCTATATATGGCATATTCGGAAGTTCCGCCTCGGAAAATTTCCCCGCAAGCCCGCGTGACTTAACTAGTAAAACAAGCCAACCATCTCCATTGTTAATATCTTACATACAAGAACATCATTACACAAAAGTGATTTCCATATTGAGATACACAAGTTATGATCCCTATATGTAGCTAGCTAGTCTTCTGAGTTTTCTTCGCTCGTTTCCCTTTCTTCTTCATCGCGACGCAACCATGGACAATCTTCATTGTTTAAGATGATGCTTGGGTCAATTTTTACCTTGAAGGGTGGAATATCGTCAAACTTATTATAATCTTCTCGACATGTCTGCCTTGTCCTCTACTCCCACGATGTTTCTTTTTCCTGAAAGAACTATGTGCCGCTTTGGCTCATCGTATGATGTGTCCTCTTGCCTTTCTTTCCTTTTTTTCGGTTTGCTAGACATATCCTTCACATAAAAAACCTGAGCCACTTCACCGGCTAGGACGAATGGTTCGGTGTCGTACCCAAGATTCTTGAAATCCACCGTAGTCATTCCGTATCGCGGGTCTACCCGTACCCCGTCTTTCAAAGTTGAACCATTTACACCGGAACAAAGGGACCTTGAAATTAGGTCCATAGTCAAGTTCCCATATCTCCTCTATGTACCCATAATATGTGACCTTGTTCCCATTGCCATCTTCTCGCATCAAAGCGGACACCACTGTTTTGGTTGGTGCTCTTTTTGTCTTGGGCGAAAGTGTAAAATGTGTTCCCATTAATCTCGTACCCTTGAAAAGTCGATATAGTAGAAGATGGTTGCTTGGCCAACAAGTACAGCTGCTCGTCATCGGTGACATTCATGAGACGTGTTTGCAACCAACCGCCGAAAGTCTTCATGTGTTCTCCATCAATCCAATCTTCACGTTGCTCCGGTATTTAGAGCGTAAGATCTCCTTGTGTTCCTCTTTGTACGGAGCCACCAAGATGGAATTAAGTAGAACTGTGTAGTGTGCTTGAGTGAAAGAATGTCCGTCCATACACGTTGCTGATTTCTTTCCTAGCGTGCCTTTTCCACGCAGCCTCCCTCATAGCGCGATTCAGAACACCGATCGGCTTAAGGTCGTGAATAAAGTCAACACAAAACTCAATGACCTCCTCTCGTTCCATAGCCCTTGGAGATGCTTCCTTCTCGCCTAGCACGGTTATGAACGTACTTCTTTAAGACTCCCATGAATCTCTCAAAGGGGAACATGTTGTGTAGAAATACAGACCGAGAACGCCAATCTCTTCGACCAGGTGAACTAGGAGATGTGTCATAATATTGAAGAAGGATGGTGGGAACACCAACTCGAAGCTGACTAGACATTGGACCACATCCTTCAGAATTTTGTAGAGTAAGTGGATTGATCACCTTCGAGAAATTGCATTGAGGAACGCACATAGCTTCACAGTGGGTACTCGAACATTTTCCGACAGAAGCCCCCTCAATGCAACCGGAAGTAATTGTGTCATAATCACGTGGCAGTCATGAGACTTTAGGTTTTGAAACTTTTTCTCCGACATGTTTATTATTCCCTTTATATTCGACGAGAAGCCAGACGGGACCTTGATGCTACTCAGGACTTCAAAAAAGATCTCCTTCTCCTCTTTGGTAAGAGCATAGCTGGCAGGACCTTGATACTTCTCTGGATTAATGTTGTTTCATTAGTGGATACTTTGCTGGTCCTGCCGTGCATCCGGTGTATCTTTTGTCTTCCCATACACGCCCAAGAAGTTTAGCAGGTTCACGCAAAGATTTTTCGTCACGTGCATCACGTCGATTGCAGAGTGAACCTCTAAGAATTTCCAGTAGGGTAGCTCCCAAAATATCGACTTCTTCTTCCACATGGGTACGTGTCCGTCAACATCATGCGGAACAGATTGTCCGCCGGGACCCTTTCCAAAGATCACTTCTAAATCCTTGACCATATCATATATAACTTCCCCATTAGGGCGGGTAGGCTTGGTTCGGTTATCTGCCTCACCTCCGAAATGCTTTCCTCTCTTTCTTACGTGATGTTGTTTTGGAAGAAATCGACGATGCCCTGTACACATTCTTGTTTCCCAAATAAATACTATCAGTCTCACCTAAACAGTGTGTGCATGCATTGTATCCCTTGTTTGACTGCCCTGAAATGTTACCAAGAGCAGGCCAATCATTGATGGTTACAAATAACAACGCTCGTAGGTTAAATTCCTTTTGTTCGTGCTCATCCCACACATGTACACCTTCGTCACGCCACAACTCTAAAAGTTCTTCAACCAATGGCCTCAGGTACACATCAATGTCGTTGCCGGGTTGCTTCGGGCCCTGGATGAGCACTGGCATCATAATGAACTTCCGCTTCATGCACAACCAAGGAGGAAGGTTATAGATACATAGAGTCACTGGCCAGTGCTATGACCGGAGCTCGCTCCCGAAAGGATTAAAGCCATCTGTACTTAGACCAAATCTTAAGTTCCTTGCGTCATCTGAAAATGACTTGAACTCTCTGTCGATTTTTCTCCACCGCGACCCGTCAAGGTGTCTCAAAGCATCACATCTTTCTTACGGTCCTCTTTGTGCCATCGCTACATCTTGGAATTCTCTTTTTTCTGGAACAAACGTTTCAACCGTTGTTTTATAGGAGCATACCACATCACCTTCGCAGAACCCTCTTCCGGGGGTGGACTCACCCTCAACATCGCCGGGGTCATCTCGCCGATCTTATACCTCAATGCACTACATACCGGGCATGCATTCAAATTCTCGTACTCCCGCGGTAGAGGATGCAGTCATTGATGCATGCATGTATCTTTTGCACCTCTAATCCTAGAGGGCAGACAACCTTCTTTGCTTCGTACGTGCTAGAGGGCAACACGTTCTCCCCGGAAGCATCTTCTTTATTATTTTCAGCAACTTTTCAAATCCCTTGTCAAGTACCATTCTCTGCCTTCCACCGCGGCAATTCCAGCGTGGTACCCAGCTTTTTCGACCATTTTCGCAATTTGGGTACAACAGTTTGTTGTGATCCTCTAACATTTTCTCCAACTTCAACCTCTCCTTTTCATTTCCGCAGTTCATCTTCGCATCAAGAATGGCCCGACCCAAATCGTCATCCGGGTCATCAAAAATCGGCTCATCGAAAATGAGCTCTTCTTCAGCTTCATCTTCCCCATTCTACTACCACCGTCTTCGTGAATAAGCTGGGATAGTTGTCACTATCCTCTTCTTCTTCGTTGTCTTCCAATATAACTCCTCTTTCTCCGTGCTTGGTCCAACAATTATAGCTGGGCATGAAACCATTCTCCAGCCAGGTGGACGTGAAGGGTCTTCGAGGTAGAGTAATCCTTCATATTCTTACAGGAACTACATGGACAATACATGAAACCATTCGACCGCCTGTTTGCCTCAGCCACGTTGAGAAAATAATGCATGCCAAGAATGAACTCGGATGGCACCGGTCACCGTACATCCATTGTCGACTCATCTGCATTTTATATGTATATCAAAAATCATTAAGTACACAACATCATGGATATATGAGTGACCAACTTAATTAATATTCAAGTTCATCACATAAAACTAAGTTATTTTTATAAAAAAGAAGAGGGGCTCACCGAGGTGGTACCGTGCCGGCTAGGGGACGACGCTAGCGATCGACGGCGGTGAGGACGGGGATGATACTAATTAAAACCTACAAAACATACCATAATTTCAGCTCAAATTGCATATAAAAAAATAAAATCACTAACTTAGGCATTTCATCGAACACCTTGATTGCACTACAAAAATAGTACGAGTTAAAACTACCAAAGAACTGAGCTAAATTAGGAACGCCGGAAGGAAGGATGATATTGCTAACCCTTGGATAGATGTATGCCGTTAATCTTGTTAAAATGGTGGAGAAAAATAAAGATTATTGGAGTGTGTGAGAGGTGGAGAAAAATTTAGAGTGTGAGGAAGATGAGAAAAATGAGAGCCAGCAGGGGGGCTCGGACGAGTCAAGCGATTTTGATATGGTCGGTACTTTGGTACCGGTTCGTGTTACGAACCGGTACCAAAGGTCCAGCCCGGGCCCCACCACGCGTCTGAATTTTGGCCGAAGACCTTTCGTACCGGTTCCTAACACGAACCGGTACGAAAGCCCCTCCCAAACCGGTACGAAAGCCCCTCGCCCACCTGAGCCCTCAAACCGGTACAAATGGCCCCATTGGTACCGGTTCGTAAGGGAACCGGTACCAATGGCTTAGATGGATGTGAGGTTTTCTACTAGTGTATATTGTAGTATGTAATTAGTATCATTTGGATTCATATTAAAAAACACTTTCTAATGATACTAATTTCATAAAAAAACACGTAAAATGAGGACGTTCTTATTCCTTGAATCGAAGGAAGTATGATGCATCTTTGAGCAACTAGCACAGCCATAGGCATTGAGTAACCAGTAATCGTCTCCATTAAGCATAACCTATTCCGGTACAAATCAAATAATCGCTACTGTCCCTTAGGTTATGTAGTATCAACTAATAACAAATCTACTTAACATCCTCAGTCCATCTGTCCATGTACGGTCTAGCACCCCAATTATTTACATTCACTATAGCGTGCATTATGTACAAGCACGCGATCGATGCTATACATAACGACCACTGCTAGCCAGGCCGTAGTAGTATCTGCTAATTGGCACAATACCGAGCAGCATGTACACTACTTGGTCATGGTTGAATTCGCCGGAATTTCACATGAATCGGTCCTTCATTGCCGCCGGCTTGATCAGAAGCCATCGTAGAAGCCACCGAAGGATATTTTTGCCCTTGTGGAAGCGCCTGCGCCCATCATGGATGACACGGCCTGGTTCAGCCTTGATGTCTGCTGCACAACCTGCTGAATTCTCTGCAGATCAGATCAACACATGAGATCAGGACCGTGAACCAGTCAAGTTAAGTGGTGTGGAGCACAGTTTAAGAATTTAATACGAGTTGCAGATAATTAAGAAGAGAAAACAAATGATGAATTAGGTGCATCGAGAGAGATAGATGAGTGGGAGTGAGTCAGCAGACCTTATCATCGCCAAGGAACTGCAGCTGGATATTCTGCTGGTGCTGCTGCTTCTGCTGGTGCTGCAGCTTGCCGCCGACGAGGAACACGCACACGGTGGCCGCCGCAACCCCGAACGAACACAGCGCCCCGATCCCGTTCACCCGCAGCTTCCCCACGCTGAACACCACGCACTCCGGCCGCGCCCTCTTCCCCTTCTTCGTCTCTTCCTCCCCCTCCTCTCCTTCGGCGACCTCGATCTCGTGTGGAGGAGGATCCGCTGCTGTAGCTTCTGGCACCTCCACCGGTTTGCCATCGTCAACTGCCTCCTTAGCGTTGTCGGAGCTCTGCTCTCCGTCGTCGCTGTCAGAGAGCAGCAGTTGAGACACCGGCGGCATCGGTGTGTGCTCTTCTTGGGTCTCGGCTGGCACGACGCCGATGTCTTTGCACTCATCGGCTTCTGATGGAGGAGGCAGGAGCGGCTCCTCTAGTTTTTGATCTGGAACTGGAAACGCAATCGATCATAGGGATGAGAATATATGTGGAATTCAAGTGGATCATAAACTGATGCCACTAAAGAAAACCGTGCAAAACAGATCGATCATTACCGGCAAGAAGAACCTGGCCGACACCGTGTCCAGAGGATGGAGGTGCAGCCCTGCTCTCGGCGTAGAAGCTCCTATGTCCGTCAGGCAGCACCTCCCAGTCCCACACGTCCTGGCCGACGCTGGCATCCATGGAAGAAACACCTCCTTTCTCCATGGCAAACAAAATCGATTGACGCAACCACAAGCAAAAGCTATAGAAGATCTAGGACCTAGCTATATAATACCAGTGTGTGGGGCAACTAAAAATAGTTAGTTGTTACTTGGCAAGCATCAACCCTGATTGCTTGCTGGCTGATCAAGTGATGCCTCCTTTGCTTCCTTTTCTCCCTATTGATTGATTCTGCGGGCGGGGGATCCAGGAGCTACTAGTGGGAGAAAGCTATATATGGGTCTGGGTGGGCACTCACACACATGGGCGCATCGCCATCGCCATCATACATGGAGCTGGCCGGCTTCTTGCACCGGGGGAGGAGAAGGCAGAGGGAGGAAGGAGGTCAGGGGAGGGGATTGTGTGTGAGTTTATCTTTCCTGCTAGGCGACGAGGGTGAAAATGGCGTTTGGGTCCTACCACCGTGGGGGACTTCTTCCTTAATTCACACTCCATCCATCTCTAGACCGTAATCGCCATGTTTGAAACACGGTTCTGTATAGTTCTACCAAGTTGCCATATGCATTATTACTGAAACTAGTCCGTAATCGCCATGTTTGAAACACGAGGTTTTTTTTTCAGATTTCTGGTGAAAGTTGAAATATTTGTGTGGTTCCTGTAAGAGCAAGTACAATAAGGTATAGTCAGCTGGCTATAAGAGATAAAATATTATAAGTTTGCTTAGTTGGAAGAGAGAGATTAGGAGAGAGAATGGAAGTGAGCTCTTATCTAATAAATAAATTTCAAGACGTGCTCCTAAAAGACTATGTGAGACTAAAAGGTGGATCATGTATTGTAAAAGTAGTACATTTTTATAGCTTACTATTGTACATGCTAGCTATAAGTTGACTGTAAATGATGTGGCAAATTGTTATAGCCGGCTGCCGGCTACACTATTGTTCTTGCTCTAAAACTGCTGCACATTTCCCAAACATTTTGGGAACGCCGCGCGATTAACATGTGTCACCTCTCTCGAAAAGCTTGCAAATTGATGTCTATCCTATTCAGCTTCTGGCAATAGAAAATTCAGGAACACCCCAGTGATGTTTATCGCAACTAGATGCTGACTCTTTGAAGTAAAAAATGTTAAAACGCAGGTCAAATTGGTACGGCAGAAACCAGGGCGTGCGTAGCTTGCAGGTTAAATCACGGACGTGTTGGACGTTACGACACTGCAGACCGTAGTCGCACCGCAGGGCTAGGAAGAACGGATACTAGGATACGTATCGTATCGGATACGCGATACGGCAATTTTTAAAAAACGCAGATACGAGAATACGTTCATATATATATATGTAAATATTAAAAAATAAAGAAATTAAATATTTCTCATAGGATTTACATGGATGTGGATGTTTTCCTCCACATCCAACATAGATATTTTAATAATTAAAGAAGTTAAATTCATCTCTAGAAATCACACGAATCAATAGCTAGTATAGTTGGGATGCATTTCCTATTTCCTGTAGTTGTTGCCGTTGTACATGCTCTAGCTCGATAGGAATGGGGTGGAGTGGAACGATCAGCGGTAGAAGATGAGTGGACGGTGGGCTGGTTCAAGTACCCCTCGAGTATCGCTCGAGTATCCCTTAGGTATCCCTAATGTGTCCGTAATTTTCTTAATTTTTTATTTAAAAATTAGCAGATTCGTACGGGATACATATCGGGAAGTATCCGGGCATTATCCTATATCGAATCAGTATCTAATACCGATACGACAGAAAAGTAAAGTATCCGCGCTTCATAGCCGCAGGGGCTACGGACGATAACGAGAGGCGAGCATGAATTAGATCAGAAGCTTCTGCAGGAGAGCCACGTCAAAATTTTGCTTAGGGATGTAACCACAGAGTGAGAGAGATATGGCTATCGATAAATAATCATGCAGGGGTGTAAGAGCATCTCTAACAGAGCCCGTAAAAGGCCCAAAACCGAAAAATAACCGCCGTTTTACGGGTTCGGGGCGAAAAACGGCGCCGATCAGTGACCGAAAACGGCCAAAACCGAAAATATTTTTTCGGGCTGCGTTCGGTTCGCTCCGTCGGCCTGTATTTGTAGGGGCCGACGGAGCGAACCGAACGCTCGATCCCTATCTAGGGCGCGCTGAAGTTTCAGCTGACGCAACCGCTCGCTCGCTCCTTCCCCCACGCTCCCCGCGCCGCCACCACACTCCGCCGCCGCCGCCCCGCCGAATTCGCCCGAGCCCCGCAACCCGGAGGTAGCGCCGGTCGCCCCGCACCCCGTCCGCTGTTCCTGGCCCAACTCCGGCTGCCGCCCCCACCGCCGCCGCCGCCGCTCCGTCGGAATCGAGGATGAGCTCGGGCGACGATTTCGATCTGTCGGATTCGTCGAGCTCCGACGATTCCGACCTCGACGAGCTGCTCAAGGACGACGACTTGGAGGCCACCATGCTCCTCCTCGCCGTCAAGGACCTGGAGGACCGCGCGAAGCTGCTGAATCGGAGGCGCGACTCCGTGTTCGGCCGCAACCACATCCAGCGGAATCGCCTCCTCGGCCACGAGCAGCTGATGGAGGACTACTTCGCCGAGGTACCTACCTATCGTGCCCATCTGTTTCGTAGGAGGTATCGCATGCGGCGTAGCTTGTTCGTCCGCATCGTCAAAGACTGCGAATTGCATTCGAATTACTTCAAGCAACGTAGGAATGCCGCCGGGGTGATGGGTTTCAGCGCATTCCAAAAGATCTCTGCTGCCATGAGGGTAATTGCGTATGGCATTGATACGTCTCTGACGTATCGATAATTTCTTATGTTCCATGCCACATTATTGATGATATCTACATGTTTTATGCATACTTTATGTCATTATTATGCGTTTTCTGGAACTAACCTATTGACGAGATGCCGAAAGGCCAGTTGCTGTTTTCTGCTGTTTTTGGTTTCAGAAATCCTACAAAGGAAATATTCTCGGAATTGGACGAAATCAACGCCCAGGGTCCTATTTTTGCACGAAGCTTCCAGAAGACCGAGGGGGAAAGGAAGTGGGGCCACGAGGCGCCGCCACAACAGGGCGGCGCGGCCCAGCCCTAGGCCGCGCGGCCCTGGCGTGTGGGGCCCTCGTGTGGCCCCCCGCGTTGCCCTTCCGCCTACTTAAAGTCTCCATCGCGAAAACCCTACCACGTTCGACGAAACCACAGAAAACCTTCCAGAGCCGCCGCCATCGCGAAGCCAAGATCGGGGGGACAGGAGTCTCTGTTCCGGCACGCCGCCGGGACGGGGAAGTGCCCCCGGAAGGCTTCTCCATCGACACCACCGCCATCTCCATCAACGCTGATGTCTCCCATGAGGAGGGAGTAGTTCTCCATCGAGGCTAAGGGCTGTACCGGTAGCTATGTGGTTCATCTCTCTCCTATGTGCTTCAATACAATAATCTCATGAGCTGCCTTACATGATTGAGATTCATATGATGATGCTTGTAATCTAGATGTCATTATGCTAGTCAAGTGGATTTTACTTATGTGATCTCCGGAGACTCCTTGTCCCACGTGTGTAAAGGTGACAGTGTGTGCACCGTGTGGGTCTCTTAGGCTATATTTCACAGAATACTTATTCACTGTTATGAATGGCATAGTGAAGTGCTTATTTATATCCCTTTATGATTGCAATGTGTTTTGTATCACAATTTATCTATGTGCTACTCTAGTGATGTTATTAAAGTAGTTTATTCCTCCTGCACGGTGTAATGGTGACAGTGTGTGCATCGTGTAGTACTTGGCATAGGCTATGATTGTGATCTCTTGTAGATTATGAAGTTAACTATTGCTATGATAGTATTGATGTGATCTATTCCTCCTTTCGTAGTGTGAA
This sequence comes from Lolium perenne, assembly GCF_019359855.2. Lineage (NCBI taxonomy): Eukaryota > Viridiplantae > Streptophyta > Magnoliopsida > Poales > Poaceae > Lolium > Lolium perenne. Next base: position 146,613,663 of record NC_067245.2, read on the forward strand.
GGTGACAGTGTGCATGCTATGTTAGTACTTGGTTTGGTTATGTTGATCTGTTATGCACTCTAAGGTTATTTAAATATGAACATTGAATATTGTGGAGCTTGTTAAATCCGGCATTGAGGGTTCGTGTAATCCTACACAGTTAGTGGTGTTCATCATCCAACAAGAGGGTGTAGAGTCTAGCATCTATCTATTTATTCTGTTATGTGATCAATGTTGAGAGTGTCCACTAGTGAAAGTATGATCCCTAGGCCTTGTTCCTAAATATCGCTATCGCTGCTTGTTTACTCGTTCTACGCATCTTTACTTCCCGCAATATTACTACCATCAATCGCACGCCAAATAAGCACTTTTCTGGCGCCGTACTACTGCTCATATTCATTCATACCACTTGTATTTCACTATCTCTTCGCCGAACTAGTGCACCTATTAGGTGTGTTGGAGACACAAGAGACTTCTTGCTTTGTGGTTGCAGAGTTGCATGAGAGGGATATCTTTGACCTCTTCCTCCCTAAGTTCGATAAACCTTGGGTGATCCACTTAAGGGAAACTTGCTGCTGTTCTACAAACCTCTGCTCTTGGAGGCCCAACACTGTCTACAAGAATAGAAGCACCCGTAGACATCAAGCACTTTTCTGGCGCCGTTGCCGGGGAGGAAAGGTAAACGACACTCACACACCGGATCCCGGCAACGAAGCTATTTTCTGGCGCCGTTGCCGGGGAGGAAAGGTAACAGGCATTCATACTCCGGTCCCAGGTAAAGTACTTTTCTGTTGCCGTTGTGTGTGTGCTCGAAGCTATTTCCTTTAGATCCTGCAATTGCATCTTTTTGTTTCTTGTTTACACTAGTAAGGCATAATGGAAAACAACAAAAATATGAGAGATCTTTATGAACTTTATCTTGAATTAGGACATGATGTGTTTGAAGAGAGAATTAAAAAACCCATGGAACTTTATATGCATGCTAATGGGAATGTTATTAATATGAATGCTTTGAACACCATTGTTGCTAATGCTATGGAAAATTCTAAGCTTGGGGAAGCTGGCTTTGATGAGCATGATATTTTTAGTCCCCCAAGCATTGAGGAGAAAATTTACTTTGATGATACTTTGCCTCCTATTTATGATGATTATAATGATATTGGTCTTTTAGAACCGCCTGTTATGGAGGATAAATTTGATTATGATTACAATATGCCTCCTATATTTGATGATGAGAATAATAATGATAGCTACTTTGTTGAATTCGCTCCCACTACAACTAATAAAATTGATTATGCTTATGTGGAGAGTAATGATACTTTTATGCATGTGAATAAGAATGCTTTATGTGATACTTATATTGTTGAGTTTGTTCATGATGCCACTGAAAGTTATTATGAGAGAGGAAAATATGGTTGTAGAAATTTTCATGTTACTAAAACACCTCTCTATATGCTGAAATTTTTGAAGTTACACTTGTTTTATCTTCCTATGCTTGTTACTTTGCTCTTCATGAACTTGTTTATTTACAAGATTCCTATGCATAGGAAGCATGTTAGACTTAAATGTGTTTTGAATTTGCTTCTTGATGCTCTCTTTTGCTTCAACTACTATTTCTTGGGAGTGCATCATTAAAACTGCTGAGCCCATCTCAATGGCTATAAAGAAAGAACTTCTTGGGAGATAACCCATGTGTTTATTTTGCTACAGTACCTTTGTTTTATATTTGTATCTTGGAAGTTGTTACTACTGTAGCAACCTCTCCTTATCTTATTTTATTGCATTGTTGTGCCAAGTAAAGTCTTTGATAGAAAGGTTGATACTAGATTTGGATTACTGCGCAGAAACCGATTTCTTGCTGTCACGAATCTGGGCCTAATTCTCTGTAGGTAACTCAGAAAATTATGCCAATTTATGTGAGTGATCCTCAGATATGTACGCAACTTTCATTCAATTTGAGCATTTTCATCTGAGCAAGTCTGGTGCCACTTTAAAATTTGTCTTTACGGACTGTTCTGTTTTGACAGATTCTGCCTTTTATTTCGCATTGCCTCTTTTGTTATGTGGGATGGATTTCTTTGTTCCATTAACTTCCAGTAGCTTTGGGCAATGTCCAGAAGTGTTAAGAATGATTGTGTCACCTCTGAACATGTGAAATTTTGATTATGCACTAACCCTCTAATGAGTTTGTTTCGAGTTTGGTGTGGAGGAAGTTTTCAAGGGTCAAGAGAGGAGGATGATATACTATGATCAAGAAGAGTGAAAGCTCTAAGCTTGGGGATGCCCCGGTGGTTCATCCCTGCATATTTCAAGAAGGCTCAAGCATCTAAGCTTGGGGATGCCCAAGGCATCCCCTTCTTCATCGACAACATTATCAGGTTCCTCCCCTGAAACTATATTTTTATTCGGTCACATCTTATGTACTTTACTTGGAGCGTCTGTTTGTTTTTGTTTTGTTTGAATAAATTCATGCTTGTGTGGGAGAGAGACACGCTCCGCTGGTTCGTATGAACACATGTGTTCTTAGCTTTTAATGTTCATGGCGAAGGTTGAAACTGCTTCGTTCATTGTTATATGGTTGGAAACGGAAAATGCTACATGTAGTAATTGGTAAAATGTATTAGATAATGTGATACTTGGCAATTGTTGTGCTCATGTTTAAGCTCTTGCATCATATACTTTGCACCCATTAATGAAGAAATACATAGAGCTTGCTAAAATTTGGTTTGCATATTTGGTCTCTCTAAAGTCTAGATAATTTCTAGTTTTGAGTTTTGAACAACAAGGAAGACGGTGTAGAGTCTTATAATGTTTACAATATGTCTTCTATGTGAGTTTTGCTGCACCGGTTCATCCTTGTGTTTGTTTCAAATAACCTTGCTAGCCTAAACCTTGTATCGAGAGGGAATACTTCTCATGCATCCAAAATCCTTGAGCCAACCACTATGCCATTTATGTCCACCATACCTACCTACTACATGGTATTTCTCCGCCATTCCAAAGTAAATTGCTTGAGTGCTACCTTTAAATTTCCATCATTCGCCTTTGCAATATATAGCTCATGGGACAAAATAGCCTTAAAAACTATTGTGGTATTGAATATGTACTTATGCACTTTATCTCTTATTAAGTTGCTTGTTGTGCGATAACCATGCTCCTGGGGACGCCATCAACTCTTTGTTGAATATCATGTGAGTTGCTATGCATGTTCGTCTTGTCTAAAGTAAGGGCGGTTTTCACAATCAAATGGTTTGAGTATGCATACTGTTAGAGAAGAACATTGGGCCGCTAACTAAAGCCATGAATCATGGTGGAAGTTTCAGTTTGGACATAAAACCTCAATCTCTTATGAGAATATTAACTGTTGAATGCTTAAGCATTAAAAGAGGGGTCCATTATCTGTTGTCTATGTTGTCCCGGTATGGGTGTCTAAGTTGAAGAATGATCAAAAGCGAGAAATCCAATGCGAACTTTCTCCTTAGACCCTTGTACAGGCGGCATAGAAGTACCCCTTTGTGACACTTGGTTGAAACATATGTCATGCAATGATAATCCGTGTTAATCCGAGCTAATTAGGACAAGGTACGGGCACTACTAGTATACTATGCATGAGGCTTCCAACTTGTAAGATATAATTTACATGATACATATGCTTTATTACTACCGTTGATAAAATTGTTCCGTGTTTTCAAAATAAAAGCTCTAGCACAAATATAGCAATCGATGCTTTCCTCTTTGAAGGACCTTTCTTTTGCTTTTATGTTGAGTCAGTTCACCTATTTCTCTCCACCTCAAGAAGCAAACACTTGTGTGAACTGTGCATTGATTCCTACATACTTGCATATTGCACTTGTTATATTACTTTACATTGACACTATCCATGAGATATACATGTTATAAGTTGAAAGCAACCGCTGAAACTTAATCTTCCTTTGTGTTGCTTCAATACCTTTACTTTGATTTATTGCTTTATGAGTTAACTCTTATGCAAGACTTATTGATGCTTGTCTTGAAGTACTATTCATGAAAAGTCTTTGCTTTATGATTCATTTGTTTACTCATGTCATTACCATTGTTTTGATCGCTGCATTCATTACATATGCTTACAATAGTATGATCAAGGTTATGATGGCATGTCACTCCAGAAATTATCTTTGTTATCGTCTACCTGCTCGGGACGAGCAGGAACTAAGCTTGGGGATGCTGATACGTCTCCGACGTATCGATAATTTCTTATGTTCCATGCCACATTATTGATAATATCTACATGTTTTATGCATACTTTATGTCATTATTATGCGTTTTCTGGAACTAACCTATTGACGAGATGCCGAAAGGCCAGTTGCTGTTTTCTGCTGTTTTTGGTTTCAGAAATCCTATAAAGGAAATATTTTCGGAATTGGACGAAATCAACGCCCAGGGTCCTATTTTTGCACGAAGCTTCTAGAAGACCGAGGGGGAAAGGAAGTGGGGCCACGAGGCGCCGCCACAACAGGGCGGCGCGGCCCAGCCCTAGGCCGCGCGGCCCTGGCGTGTGGGGCCCTCGTGTGGCCCCCCGCGTTGCCCTTCCACCTACTTAAAGTCTCCGTCGCGAAAACCCTACCACGTTCGACGAAACCACAGAAAACCTTCCAGAGCCGCCGCCATCGCGAAGCCAAGATCTGGGGGACAGGAGTCTCTGTTCCGGCACGCCGCCGGGATGGGGAAGTGCCCCCGGAAGGCTTCCACCGCCATCTCCATCAACGCTGCTGTCTCCCATGAGGAGGGAGTAGTTCTCCATCGAGGCTAAGGGCTGTACCGGTAGCTATGTGGTTCATCTCTCTCCTATGTGCTTCAATACAATAATCTCATGAGCTGCCTTACATGATTGAGATTCATATGATGATGCTTGTAATCTAGATGTCATTATGCTAGTCAAGTGGATTTTACTTATGTGATCTCCAGAGACTCCTTGTCCCACGTGTGTAAAGGTGACAGTGTGTGCACCGTGTGGGTCTCTTAGGCTATATTTCACAGAATACTTATTCACTGTTATGAATGGCATAGTGAAGTGCTTATTTATATCCCTTTATGATTGCAATGTGTTTTGTATCACAATTTATCTATGTGCTACTCTAGTGATGTTATTAAAGTAGTTTATTCCTCCTGCACGATGTAATGGTGATAGTGTGTGCATCGTGTAGTACTTGGCATAGGCTATGATTGTGATCTCTTGTAGATTATGAAGTTAACTATTGCTATGATAGTATTGATGTGATCTATTCCTCCTTTCGTAGTGTGAAGGTGACAGTGTGCATGCTATGTTAGTACTTGGTTTGGTTATGTTGATCTGTTATGCACTCTAAGGTTATTTAAATATGAACATTGAATATTGTGGAGCTTGTTAACTCCGGCATTGAGGGTTCGTGTAATCCTACACAGTTAGTGGTGTTCATCATCCAACAAGAGGGTGTAGAGTCTAGCATCTATCTATTTATTCTGTTATGTGATCAATGTTGAGAGTGTCCACTAGTGAAAGTATGATCCCTAGGCCTTGTTCCTAAATACTGCTATCGCTGCTTGTTTACTGTTCTACTGCATCTTTACTTCCTGCAATATTACTACCATCAACTGCACGCCAGCAAGCACTTTTCTGGCGCCGTACTACTGCTCATATTCATTCATACCACTTGTATTTCACTATCTCTTCGCCGAACTAGTGCACCTATTAGGTGTGTTGGGGACACAAGAGACTTCTTGCTTTGTGGTTGCAGAGTTGCATGAGAGGGATATCTTTGACCTCTTCCTCCCTGAGTTCGATAAACCTTGGGTGATCCACTTAAGGGAAACTTGCTGCTGTTCTACAAACCTCTGCTCTTGGAGGCCCAACACTGTCTACAACAATAGAAGCACCCGTAGACATCAGGCATCCCTGCGGATTACACCGACGAGTATCTTCGAATTGGCGAAGATACTACCACGGAGTCAGTCCGCAGGTTTGCTTGCATGATTATCAAGTTGTACGGGCCTACGTATCTCCGAGCTCCCAACGAGGATGACACCAAACGGTTGATGGAGATAAATGAGAAAGAGGTTGGCCTGGAATGCTTGGTAGTCTCGATTGTATGCATTGGACATGGAAGAATTGTCCAAAAGCATGGCATGGACAGTACTGTGGCAAGAGCAAAGATGCAACCATTGTCCTTGAGGCCGTAGCATCACAAGATTTGTGGATTTGGCACTATTTTTTTGGTTTGCCGGGGACACTCAATGACATCAACGTCCTGCAAAGGTCTCCTTTGTTTGCTAAATTAGAAAATGGGGAAGCACCCACTTGCAACTACAAGGTCATGAACAATGAGTACACAATGGGCTATTACCTAGCCGATGGCATCTATCCGGATTGGGCAACTTTTGTTAAGTCTGTCAAGGATCCCCAAGATAGAATAGAAGCTGAATTTGCCAAGGCTCAAGAAGCAGCTCGCAAGGACATTGAGAGAGCTTTTGGTGTTTTGCAAGCAAGGTTTACCATTGTTCGTGGCCCAGCCAGATTTTGGGACAAGAAAACCCTTGTCAACATCATGACATGTTGTGTGATTCTTCACAACATGATCATCGAGGATGAAAGAGACTTGAGCTTGCCCTGCTTCTATGACAATGTTGGCACCCGAGTGGAACCCCAACGCAATCCGGATCGCATTGAAGCTTTCCTTGAGGCACATCGGCAGATTAAGAATTCCACTACCCATGCCCAGCTCGTCTATGATCTGAAGATGCACCACTGGCAGCGACATGGCCGTCGCCTTTGATCCTACCATTCCATTCATTTGCTTGTCACATGTATCATTGTTGAGACATTTGTGCATTTGTCCAATTTTCCCGAAGTTGTTGTAATTTGGTTGAGACATTTTACATTTGTTCAATTTTCCCAAAACTGTTGTAATAATTTGGTTCAGACAATTATTTATGTGTTGTAATAATTTGGATGATTATTTGATTAATTAAGATACATTGTTCTATGTGTTGCATATGAAAAACCCTGCTTTTACGGGTTCGGAACCCGCAGGCGCAGAACAGAGTCCGTAACGAAAACTGGAAAACCGAATATTCTGTTTTCCAGTTTTCGTTACGGGCTCTGTTCTGCGCCTGCCATTTTCCGGCCCGTAAACACGAGTTCGGTGCACTGAACTCGGGTTTTTCGGTTCGCGTTTTTACGGGCTCTGTTAGAGATGCTCTAAACTGGGATAGATTCGGATGGGGAGGAGGAGACCTTCAAAATTATCATCAGAGTGTATGTAACATCTTTTTTTTTACCTGAAAGTGTACTATTTTTTGAGTACATGCATGATTCACCATAACATCAAGGTGATTTGTAGATCGCTGATATCGTGCTTTCCGCACGATACCCGAGAGTGTACTATGTAACACCTGATGTGTGATCGTAAGTTTGGCAGTTAACTGTAGCCATTTGTCGTTGCGTTGGGTCTTGGTTGTCTCTTTATCCAGTGTGTGGTCATGGGTCATAACACCGGTGTGGGTTTGACTGTCTTAAAACGGTCGACCCGTGAAAATTTAGCTAAAAAAAAAACTAACTGAAAAATGAACTAGCCCCACTCTTTCTCTCTAAGTTCTCCTCGATCCTCGATCTCTTCTTTAGTTCAGGAACAACCTAGCGGTAGGAATCACACTACTATCCGCATAACATTTGGTATCCTAACTTAGCCTAGTCACTTAGGGTTTGTTACTCGACGTCATCCCAAACATCGACTGGTTAGTAATCATTGCATTAGCCCTCTCTCGCTACATTCATCATTTTAGTATTTAATTGTTGTTCCAGTTTACTTCGTGTTCTAGCAGTAGTTTATAGTTGAGTATATGGTATTTCCAAACTACGGTAATAACCCCGTGAAATATCATGATAGATCTCCGCACTTCGAAAACTCATCACATAATCGGAGGGAGGCGCCACAGTAAAAGGCCACCTTTGGTGAAGTTGTCTCCACGACTTGCTCCGGAATGATGGTGAAGTTAGAGGGAGGCGTCTCAGAAGTCAAATTGTGCGATACAACAATATTGACTGACACCACCTTTGGGGACTCCCGAGGTTGGAGCCGGCATGATCTCAGTAGACTAAAAAAGAGGAGTTGAAGTGGCTCTGAGAAAAATAAAATAAAGAAAGGACTCAATGTCCCCGCATTTGTGGCAACCGCCTTCCACATGGAAGGTTCGAGCCATGTCACAATTTTCTCCCTTCAGGGAGCAGGCGATGAAGAACTAGTAGGAGCCTTCACGCCCTCCTTCTCGTTAAGAACGAGATGTGTCACGTCACGATTGACAAGCTAGCTAGGCAGCGTGATAAATACTAGAAAATAAAGAGCAAAAGATTCTCATAACAAACTATGGTGTCATTCTGGATACACCAAAGTGGTATTGAAACCTACATAAACCTAGACACAACTCCAGACGGTGGATTTGAGTCGACAAAACTGAAATGTCTCAATGGGATCGAGCCAGCACGATTGAAGTCGAGTAAGACCGAGCGTTAGCTGTATTAACTCAATGTGTTACTACTAATCATTCCTTGATTTTTGGGGAGCTCATTCAACGGACAATTCATGATGAGGACATCGCTATGATAGATACAACCGATACTCCTACATCCACATATCCTCGTGTACTTCAAATACAAGGACCTCTCGCAAGAGCTTGTGTGTTTCAACTAAATTATCAGGTACCTTCGTTACTAGGAATCCTTCCTAATTTATATGAGAATATGATGCTGCCTAAATCAAATGTATTTATATTATTTAGGAATGGATCTAGCATGGACGTCAAGTATTGGATTAGGAACGTGCATGGAGATGGCATCATGCCTACAAGGATTCAGAATTGCATTGCAAACGAGGATTTCAGAATATTGAAGCCACCATAGTGAAGCAACGATGCTTGGATGAATTATACCAGTTACCCCATCATAAAATTTGTCCAAAGAGTTATTTTTGGTGTTGCATCACCTTATTTAATGGGCCAGGCCCATGTATTTTCGGATTAGCTATTTTAGGAGATTTTAGGAGGCCATATAAGTGGAGGAAGGCTCATTCATATTTAGGGGTATTTTTGGCCAACCCTAGCTGGTTGGACGAAAATCCCTTCACTTCCCCCATATATATCCCTCTGTAGCCGTCATTAGAACTCGGATTTTGATTAGATTAAAAGTTAGCCAATTGCTGCAACTTCGTGTACTTCTTTTGAGGCCAACGTCCAGAACAAGATCGACTATTCGGAATCCCACCATTATCAATCGAGCTTTCATCTTTATCCGCAATATTCTGATTGCATCTTTAGTTCTTACTTGTTCTCGATTTCAGGTAGGAATTAAAACCTTCTAGTCAGGCTGATCGTGCTCTCGCAAGATCAGTAACTCCTGGAGATTGTCCTAGCGATTGCAATGGCGCACGAGCTTTGCACGTGTAGTCGGATCGTCAAGCACGAACTCCACCAACAAATCGATCTATCTTTATCTCATCGAAAGATCGGACACCTTCACCCTATCAAGTGGTATCAGATTTCAGGTTGCTCGGTGAGATTTTACAGTTTTCCTAGTGTAGATTGCATCGCCTTCATACCTAAAACCCACGAAAAAGCCAAAAATATATTAGGTTTAGATCATCCGTCCCATAGCTCCTGCCAAGTCATTGCATGATCTTTTCAGTTTTTTCTTTTTGAGTCTTCGTCTGCAATTGTCGTGTCACGTGCTAGTCTTAGTACCTAGAGTCGTTAGAGTTTCGAGTTCTGGTCATAGTAGTCATGTCGCCGCCGCACCATCTCCTCTTGCAGTCCTCGCCATATCACCGCCACCATACACTTCCGCCACATCTGCCATCAACTCCGTGTTGTGCCCCTTTTCTTCCCATCATCGTAGTGTCTTTTTTGATCTCCGTTTCAGAGTTTTTTTGGGTTTTAGATCCGTTTTCTTGGTCAATTTCGCGTTTTCCGTCGAAATTCTGATAGTAGCCTAGTTGCAAAAAAAAATCTGGGCGCCCTACCATAGAGACCTCTATGGTCTAGCGCCAATTAGATTCAAAAGAAAAAAACATTCTGGGTGCCCTACCATAGAGACCTCTATGGTCTAGCGCCAAGTTAGATTCAAAAAAAAAATCTGGTCGCCCGACCATAGAGACCTCTAGCCTCTAGCGCCAGGGTTGAGTCCAAAAAAAATGGGCGCATTACCATAGGTGCCTCTATCCTCCAGCACCAGTTTTGCTGCCTCTTGCATTTTGTGCCGTGTCGTGACCTCATTGGTGATTTAGGCTCGCGTCTCTAATACGATCTAGCCTAGCACCAGCGCAGTACCATCGTCGAAATTTTACTCAATTTGCATCGCTAATTTGATTATTGTGCCACCATTTCACTATATTTTGCCTTCCCAGAGCTCCACGAATTTCTCCACGTGCTTTGTGTCGACACCTGGTAATCTCTTTGTGCAATTTCGGGGAGAAGCTGATCTTTGTTGGTTGCCATATCGTCTTCATCCTGTTTGGTAAGAACTTGTAAGAGCTTTGTATTTTTCTTGACAGATTGGACGTGATACCACCATATTTGCGTAGCTTGTAGGCATATACACTTGAGATTTTTGGGTACTAACCATGCCAGGAATTGAGAACCAATCCGCCGACCCGAAGACCATGACAAACATGGAGATGCACGTGCGACCATTTATCGGAGATCATGATCAAGTTATTTTTTACCAGTTTATGAGGGTAGATATAATGTTGATGCTTATTTTGATTGGGAGTTTGAAGTCGACCATATTTTTGGATGCCATGATTTTACTGAACATGAGAAAATAATAACTGCTGCTAGAGTTTTTACAGGTTTTGCTTCCATTTGGTGGGATATGACTTATAAAGAAAATATTGATAATAAACCTAGTACTTGGGGAGATTTAAAATCTGCTTTGCGACATAGATTTGTGCCTCCTTCTCATCAACGTGAAATGATCCGCAAACTTAAACGGTTAGAACAAGGTAGTAACACCGTGCATGTTTACTATTAGAAATTTAAATTTTACATGTATCGTTGTGACATAAAAGAATTTGAGGAAAATACTAGAAACATGTTTTTCAACGGCTTGAACCCTGATATTAAGGTTATGTTTAAGTATATTCCTCGTTCTACTATTGGTATATATGTTCGCGCTTGTGCTTTTGAGAAACACATACAAGAGAAAACGGTGGACCATTTAAATGCCTTCAATTCATGCACACTAGCCCGGTTGTTTCTTCCAATGTTCCACGCATGAATATTGTTGTGCGAGTCACTCATCCGCAAACTTGTGACACATTGTTGCGAACATCTTCTAAGTCGGATTCACAAGGTAAAAATAAAGGTACTGATTTTGTCCCTCCACATGAGATTGGTGAATGCAATGTTGTCTTAAATATGCCATGTGATGAGATACAAAATGATTTGGTCACACCACCTATATTAGAGGATTGTGCTATTAATTTGATGTTATGTGATCAAACAACAGAGATAGATGATGGTTTAAGTGCACCTATTGTAGATTCTAATTCGTGCTTTCATATGAGTGAGCTTGTTGAGATAAGTGACACTGAGAATGGACCATGTGACATAAGTTTTGAATCTAATTTGGATCATATAAAATTGGTTCACAATGATGAAGTTTCAGCTAAAGTTTCTCAAGATAATTCTTCGTGTTGTATTATATTGGATCCTCCTTTGTCTTTGTCACATGCTAGAAACAAGATTGCTGAACTAAAATGTTTAAAAAGTGTTTATGTCCCTGATTTTACTTTTAATTTGGTTGGGCGGTATGACATAGCGGATATTTTTATGGTGCATAGGATTTGCATCATGTATGATGATTCTTCTAGTTCCAACAAAACTGAATTTGTGAATATGCTTTCTCATTTTGATATGACCTTCATTGTTGGTATTCATTCTATGCCAAATAACTTGCTACAAAATTGTTTAATTCAACATGGTCTGGCTATTAAATTTGAGACCTTGCATTTTGGTTTACCAACTTTGGGATGGTTTAATGATGAGCATTATAATTTGAAAGGGGTTAATATGTGCTTCACTTATATCTGCAAAATGAGTTGTGATAAATGTTTAATGGGGACTAATGAGTTTCTACGCTACTACAATACTGGTATATGTACAAAATTAAATGGGAAACATGAGAGAGCTGTTAAAACGGATGACATATACATATACTATGCATATACCTTGTCTCTTTTGTTAGCATGTTTACAGAATAAACATCGCCGAGGACGGGTTTTCTTTCAAGAAAGGGAGGATGATGAGGACATCATTACCTCCGATTTGAAGGCATATTTTGGTGAAAAAGATGATACTACATCGAGGACGACTTCAATTCAAGAAGGGGAGGATGATGAGGACATCGCTATGATAGATACAACCGATACTCCTACAGCCACATATCCTCTTGTACTTCAAATACAAGGACCTCTCGCAAGAGCTTGTGTGTTTCAACTAAATTTTCAGGTACCTTCGTTACTAGGAATCCTTCCTAATTTATATGAGAATATGATGTTGCCTAAATCAAATGTATTTATATTATTTAGGAATGGATCTAGCATGGACGTCAAGCATTGGATTAGGAACGTGCATGGAGATGGCATCAGGCCTGCAAGCATTCAGAATTGTGTTGCAAGCAAGGATTTCAGAACATTGAAGCCACCATAGTGAAGCAACGATGCTTGGATGAATTATACCAGTTACCCCATCATAAAATTCGTCCAAAGAGTTATTTTTGGTGCCGCGTCACCTTATTTAATGGGCCAGGCCCATGTATTTTCGGATTAGGTATTTTAGGGGATTTAAGAGGCCATATAAGTGGAGGAAGGCCCATTTAGGGGTGTTTTTGGCCAACCCTAGCTGGTTGGACGAAAATCCCTTCACTTCCCCCATATATATCCCTCTGTAGCCATCATTAGAACTCGGATTTTGATTAGATTAAAAGTTAGCCAATTGCTGCAACTTCGTGTACTTCTTTTGAGGCCAACGCCCAGAACAAGACCGACTATTCGGAATTCCACCATTATCAATCGAGCTTTCATCTTTATCCACAATATTCTAATTGCATCTTTAGTTCTTACTTATTCTCGATTTCAGGTAGGAATTAAGACCTTCTGATCAGGCTGATCGTGCTCTCGCAAGATCAGTAACTCCCGGAGATTGTCCTAGCGATTGCATTGGCACACGAGCTTTGCACGTGTAGTCGGATCGTCAAGCACGAACTCCACCAACAAATCGATCTATCTTCATTTCATCGAAAGATCGGACACCTTTACTCTATCAATTCAATAAAGATAAATCAAGACGAGTGTTGGCGATTTGGAATCCGCCAACAAGCCCTAGGCAAACTCGGGGCTAATATCGGGTGAATACCAAATGGGTATGCTGACCGTGCTCGCAACCTTAAGATGATCAAGCAAGCCAAAGTGGCCACGAGCACTAGTGTCGACACACACAGTGGACAACGACCCAAGCATGAAGCCCAAATATGAACAACCGTGAGGCCTAAGAGCAAGGGAAATAATGTAGCCCGCTTCCGGTGATAAACTCATGCCAAGTCATTTAGAGCCTTCATGGAGTAATCATAGTACAATAATCTAACTCTTAAGCAGGCTGACGAGGTGGTTCCTCGGCAATGCCCACCATGAGGGGTTTGGGTTTTAGAGAAAGGCAACGATGGAAGTTCCGGGAGCGAGGGGAGATACGACGTACCCAGGTTCACGTCCCCGCGATGGAGGATCACTACGTCCTGCTAGCAATCCACTATATGAATATATGTGTACAGGGGTCGCCATAGGCGGAGTTGTTGTATGTAGTCTAGTTCTAATCTGCGGGTTGTGATGTCTAGGCGTGTCGCCTCTATGATTGATGTTTCTGAATATCACTGTCCCTAAGGGGTGCCCCTGCCTGGCTTTATATATCAGCCAAGCTAGGGTTTACAAGAGTCCTAGCAGGATTCGTATAGGAGTCTTCTTTCCTTGTAGTCCAAGTTGTTAACGCGTGCAGGTCTAGCTTGTCGAGTCCTTGTGCTGGTCCATCTTCATAATCTGCATCGGGTATGGCAATGCCGAGTACCCGAAGGGTTATGCCCACATCAGTAGCCCCCGAGTTTCTGGCCGAAGTGAAGCTTCGGGCAGGGACTAAAGTTGTCATCGTCCAAATGTCTTGATCATCTGTTGAATATTGAATCTTGTGCTTCATGTAGAGTCAAAGTTGCTTTTTGTCGTGTGCGCGAAGCGCTCCCGATGGGAGTAGCCCCCGAGTCTATGGGCGGGTGCTTGCAGCCACGCATAGACTCAAGTTGTACTACTCGAAGATCTTGATGTTGATGCCGATGTCTTTGGGTTTATTCTTCTTTGTCGACGAAGCTGCCATCTTTTTATCGGGTGCGCGACCAGCGCTCCTGATGGGAGTAACTCTCGAGCCTGTAGATGAATATGAAATAGTCATGTATAGGGTGTAAAAAATGCTGAGTCGAATACCGTAGATGTCTTCGAGTTCTGAGAACATGATGCTGATGACTCTGATGATTTCATAGATAGAGGAGTTGATGATTCAGATGATATCCCGGAGGAGTCGATAATTCAGATGATATCCCATAGGAGCCGATAATTTAGATGATATCCCGGAGGATTCGATAATTCAGATGATATCCCAGAGGAGCCGATAATTTAGATGACACCCCGAAGGAGCCGATAATTTAGATTATATCCTAGAGGAGCCGATAATTTAGATGATATCCCGGAGGAGTCGATAATTTAGATGATATCCCGGACGAGTCGATAATTTTATCAGGTGCGCGTCCAGCGCTCCCGATGGAAGTAGCCCCCGAGTCTAGGCATGGATGCTTGCAACCGTGTGTAGACTCAAGTCGAGCAACTCGATGTTTATAGTTTTCTTTAGATGTTGGTTGCAAATATTTGAGCAAACCTTGATGTTCTTCTTTTCGGCATCGGTGATGTTATTGTACGAAAGTTATCGGAGGCGAATTCTTTAAGTGATCAGCTCATGTTGCAGGTTCGATGAACCCTTTAGTAATTGCAACTCCGCTCCATCCGATTGTGTATGTTTTGACGGCAGCCCCCAAACGAATCGAAGGAACTATGCCTGCCGATGACTCCGTCGCTCTTTAGTACTTCTGTAGTTTAATGTACCGACATGGGTCTTTTTGTAAGTTGTATTGTGTCCATCAACTGCAGCACTTCAATAATTTATCTGAGGCTTGAATGGAGTTTTAGTATATCGATAACCATAGCTCCCGGTGAGAGTATTAATTAATTATCAATATTGTAATAATTCCTATCAATAACCATAGCTCCCGGTGGGAGTATTAATTAATTATCGATACTGTAATAATTCATATCAATAACCATAGCTCCAAGTGGGAGTATTAGTTAATTATCGATACTGCAATAATTCCTGTCGATAACCATAGGTCCCGATGGGAGTATTAATTAATTATCGATACTGTAATAATTCCTTGCAGCCCCCGAGTAATTCCAGTGCACCGGTGCTCCTGATGTGAGTAATAGAGTAAGGAGTCTTCATATTTTCTTTAAATTCCAGTGCTTAATAGTTCGAAGATAATCCATGAGTCCCCGAGTAATTCCAGCGCTCCCGATGGGAGTGCATCGGGTCAATATTATATAAGATGATAGCCATTGAATATTCCAGACGATGAATCCACTGACTCGAGAGTGTATCGGGTCAATATTATATAGCCATAGGAGATAAATCCGTTAATAACCATAGATGATGAAGCCATTGACCCGGGAGTACATCGGGAGAAGATATATCCTGAGCCGAAGAAGATAAATCCATTGATAACCATAGGTGATGAAGCCATTGACCCGAGAGTTCATCGAGAGAAGATATATCCTGAGCCGAAGAAGATAAATTCATTGATAACCCTAGGTGATGAAGAAAACAAATCCACTGAGTCAGGGAAAATAAATCCACCGAGTAATCGAGAGTACTGGAGGTAACGATGTAACGGCGCCTCCCCGATCATCGGGTGTGGCGAAAGGAAGAGGAACACTTAGTTCTGCTGTAGCGAGGCCAATGTGGAAGTAGGTCGCATGGTAGACGCAATCGAAATAAGCAATCAAAAATAGTTGATGTAGCGGCGTAGTTGAAGTAATCGCGCGACCAAAGATAGTCTATGTGGCGGGCGTAGTCGAAATAGTTGCGCCACCAAAGATAGTCCATGTGGCGGGCGCAGTCGAAATAGTTGCGCCACCAAAGATAGTCCATGCGGCGGACGCAGTCGAAATAATTGTGCCACCCAAGATAGTCCATGCGGCGCCTGGCTGACTTGGCCGATGAAGAAGACGTAGTTGATACGGAGGATCCGCGACGGGCGAACAACCGAGTATATTGAGTCCGTAATATCGGGTCCAAGACACGCGAGCCCCCGAGTAATACGAGTGCGCCATGGCAGGCGCGGTCTACCGGGCAAAGTAGTCAAAGTTTTGTTTCAATCTGCAATTTATACTATAGCGCGCAATCTTGGGCGCAAATAATAGCATGGACCAAAAAATATTTGGTGAAATAAATTTTGCTAGTAGTAATATACTGGAAATATAGCACCTGGTAGTTTTGTATCGGATGTTCGTCGCTGATGAACTTGGTTGGCTTGATCCATGTAGGGTAGTAGTAGTCGATGAAGAAAGCGCAACCAATGTGGCGGATCCGTAACGGGTAAGCTCCCGATGTAGTCGCGCGTCGCCCGACCGAAGGTAGTCAAAGCTTGTTCCGAATAGATTAGTGGCGATTCTGGTGTATAGGCTGCAACCGAATAATCCACGAACATTCGCTCTTCCTGATGCCTGAGCCCGGCCGATCCTCGCGCGTATGCGCGTTTGGCTGCAGTCGTTCGTGTCCGGTTGTCGTCGAGTATCTTGCTCCTAGCCATGTGTGTTCTTGTTTTTTTTTTGAACAATGTTTGTCCTTGTGACTTGATTCACACTAGAACTTCACGTGAGACTGATTCGTTCAAAGAATAATATAGTGTATTGCTTTTACACCTAACTAGCAATGATCGGCGCGGTGGCACGCCGCGCCATATGGTGGCTGTTTGGTTGTATTTTTTGATGGTAAATGTTTGTGGGTTCTTAGTGTCTAAATAATGTAGTTCATTTTTTATCTATTCACTTGAATGTGATTTTGTATAGATTGTCATTTTGCACCATTTTGAAAATGGTTAAGGTATATTGGTTGTTACTGGAGGTGCTAGAAGACATGGACATTGCATTCTAGGGGCGCACTCGTTGAGGTTTTTTGGGTCTTGGTCACCATCGACGCAATTTCCCAAGAAGTAACCAATGTAACCGAAATGCCAAGAAGATATATGTGAGACCAGGGAAACAATAATAGAGTCAGAGAAGCTTCATGTACATATCAAGCTGTTAGAAGCATATGTTACTAAAATCAACTAAATACCAGGTGTTTAAGCAGTCCTTTGATATCAGCAAATCCTCAGAATAAAAAATCAAAAAGATGCTCACGCAGTATCTCCCGCTGTTGAGGGAGAACCATACTAATGAAACAAACACATCAGATGACAAATTCACCATGCAAATCACCAAATATCTTAATGGACCCTTTAAGCTTTATGATGATTGGTTCAGTTGAAAACATTCTTTCTGCACTACTACATAGATCTGCAATCTCACCAAAGTCCAAGAAGAATTTGCCTTCGCGTGACAAATTACCTGTTTAAGAGACTCGCAATTACCTATTTCAAGAGAGTTGCAATTACCTGTTTAATTAGACCAAAAGAATACCCTTAAAAGTAGAATAGAAAAAACAGAATTTCCTGTGACGAAGTGTTACTTATATCACACAAATATGAAAGTGAATATAACCATGTGTCATAAAGATTCTTGAAATCTACAATACATTATTCTAGCATGTTCTGCTTTCCACAGGTAACTTTATTTTTGCAAAGTAGGCATTTGCTGATCCAATAGTTCTAGCCGCTCTTGTATTTTCAGGTCTGCCATAGATAAACCTTCTTCCTTTGGTTTCAAACTGGTCGTTTGGCAGCTGCCTAACCATGCAACCTAAGGAGTTTCTTGTCTCTGCTGCTACCACAACCTACAAAAGTATGTTGTCAAGCATTCCACAAAGCAACTTAAGATAAACAGTTCAGAAAAGAGTCTATAAGATGCAGCGTATGGTCTGTCAATTGAGGAATAGTCCACCAAGAAAAGAAACAACCTGGGGACTTTTTTAAAGGACATGGAATCAATAAGACTACAGATTCAGATGAATTGTATATTCTACTCACTGCTCAATGGCGTAGCGAAACTACGGAGTATAGGAGATGGTCTTGAATTAATTGCAAGAGTAATATCAAGTTTGATGAGATATGCACGCTGCTTCACATTTGGTGTCGCATGTGAAGACTGCTCTCTGTCAGCTGAATACTTCATCTCACCTTTAACTTGTGTGGTCTTTATATATTAGCTAAAGTTGCACTAATCACCTTAGCCTCTGCAACAGATCCTTTGAAACATAAAAAATCCTCTCAAAATAGATATCAAGGTGATGCAGTTTTCAAAATATCTTTAACAATGTCAACTAATATGAAAAAATCATATACCTCTGAATGAAATTACATGTGAAAACCCTTTGTATCTCCATTGCATGCTATGAAGTGAATTATTTGCAGTTGCTAACGTATGAATTGCTAAATTTACCTTAAATTGCACAAGATTTAAAAAATGCCAGACATCTCTCTCTCTCTCTCTCTCTCTCTCTCTCTCTCTCTCTCTCCCTCCTTCCCTGATCGAACAAACAAAATACAATGAACGTAGCAATAGTTAGAGCATAAACAGCTAGACATATGCAGCAGTTGGACCAGCACTCCCTTTTGGAACTGGATGGTCACCAGGAGCGGCTGAAACTGCCCGATCTAAGCAAGGAAACCAAAATCCCCCAACAATTCAGAGTATGATTCCAAGGAGTGATTTGGTGTGGTAGTGGGTTAGGAGGCCGCTGACTGCCAGTAGAGTGTGTCAAGGTTGTCGTAGCGCAGGGGGTGACACCTTCGCCGAGAAAATTCAAGAGAGTCAGGTTCACTGAAATTTCAATATAGAGAAATCATATTGTCGGTGTAGAACATTAAGAAGAGATATCCATTATAAAAGAAATAAAAAGTTATCAAAGCCTTTTTCAATGGCAAGTACTTTTACTGAAAGAAGTGTCGTGGAAGAATAATTTAAACATTGGTTTGAACTACAATGTGTCAGATATAAACATTTAAAAAAAGTTGTATGGGATCATATTTGATACCAAATGAAGTTTCCATTAGCATGACCGAAACAGCCCATGAATTTTCACAAGAACTACACACAAAGAAGTACAATTTAATAGAAGAGAACGTAAAAAATAAATAGACAGAGAAGGGGAGCCACGCGCACACCTTTGTCCTTTGACGACTCAAACATGGACGGGAGAGAAACTGGAAGCAAGCCCGAGCCAATGGATGCTGTCGGCACGGCTGCATCCCTCCACACTCGGACCAGCCGACAGTATCAGGCCATCCCTCCACAAGCGGACCAGCAGGTGGGACCTGGCTGCCACCATCCCGGGGGACGGCATGCGCGTCTCGACGACGGCCGTAGATGCAAAGGATCGGGTGCCACCGTCCTGGCGGGGGACGACGGGAGCGCCTCTGCCATAGAATATGTCGAAGCTTCTTTAAAATCAAACTCTCAAAATGACATTTTAACTTGCGGTTGGACATGTACGCATCTGTTTATGCAACAGGGTATAAAATACAAAGCATTTAGCATGCATTTTTATATATATCTACTTTTCAGATATTTAACACATACGGCAAATGATTATGCACTGTAATGTGAATAGAACACAATAACCTAAGGTCAAATCGCTTAGTTCATGACTGACTGTACATTAGTTAATGGATATGAAGTAAAAGCTAACGCTAGGAAAGGAGAGTCGTCAACAAAAGATTGGCACATATTCTGCTTCTTGTCTGAATGACTATGCAAACTATGAAAAATCAAATTGAAGATATGAATTCTATTACCTAAATATAAATCTCAATACATTTCATAAAGCAAATGACAGTAAGATATACCATCAGAACTCAAATTCAGAAGGAAGTGTATCCTACTTCATCGTATGCAGTGGCAAGAAATATTATTCGGTAATTCATTGTTTCATTTAATGCTTTGTACAACAAAACATAGCAATCTACAGTTCAGACTAAAACTGTTTGTCCTCCTTTTGCCAAGTATTTATGCTTCTGTTTTAGTAGAAATTGCAAGCTATGGTAATATTTGTATTTGTAGGTTCAAATTTAATCCAACATTTTTTTTCTTTCTCTTAATCATGTGTCCTGCTTTTATATGCACTTATGCCACTGCAGCAACACTTACTCCACAAGACATGTTATTTCTGTAGCTCATGCTCTATCACGGTTATATTTGGTTTTGATTTTACATCAAACCATTATGTGCAATATATTTGAAAACTTCAGCAGCAAACACGTGGGGTTTTATCTAATCGAACTAATTAAATTGTCACATGTAAACAAATCCCGAACCTATTTACAAAATTAAATACTTGCTAGCAGCCATATCAAGCCCCTACCTTCTCCCTCGCAGGCTCAGGTGCAGTACTCCTCTCAGGAACAGGGGCAAGAAGAACAGTCCGAGGGGCATCATCGAGACAAAGAAGACATCAGCACCGTGGAGGCCATCCAGTACATGAAGCCCTGCAGCAAACTGTTAGTGTGTCGGTGGGCATGAAGGGGTAAAAGAGCCGCACATCGAGGATGGCCATGGCGACTGCTCAATATGGCCGAGTTCGATCCCGAGCAGGAGGTCCAACACAAACAGCAGTATTTGGTTCTCCAGCGCAGTCAGGATTGGCGAAGACCGGGTCATGCTGCGAGTACCTCTACTCACCCCCAAACCCATTGGCGCCGTGCAGCGTGCCGTGGTAGATCTCAAGCAGGAATATCTCCCTCAACGACCAGCACAAGGCAGTGGATCAACTCGTCCCGGGGCATCCAGGCGACGCAGCCTAGCGACAGATCTCTCCTCGCCTTGAGAACGCCCAGACTCCTCGAGGCTGCCCCGTTCCTCTCCACTTCATCGGCAAGCGAGCCGCCCAACACGAACTCGAGGAAGAGGCTAACGATGGTACTCTCCGCTGCGGGAGCCAAGGTAGGCGAGCAGAGCGATGCCTCACGCCGTAGCTGCGCTTGCCTAGAGAGGGCGCCTGCCGACGTACTTTACCGAGAGCATCTCGTCTTCGCCGGCTGTGAAGGGCGAGGGGCGGGGCTGACGGGCTTGGGCGTCGGCATGGGCAAGGCCCTGCAGGCCAAAAACTCAATTAACCCAACGAATCAAACCTAAATCACAACAACAAATTGATCCTGAGAGGCAATCCACACAGATCCAGGAAGAACTGAAAATGGCCAGAAAAAAGAATCGTACCTCCTATCAAGAACTTTGGTGGCGAGGAGATGACGGTGTTGGCTCAGCACCCATGGTGAGCTTGGATGAGGCATGGTGGCCGGCATCGTTTTCGCAGTGACCGCTCACCACGGGGTCGAGGAGCAGCCAGCAGTGCTGCTGGTCGTTGGGCACCCACCCGACGAACCATACGGCAGGTTCGAGTGCCGCCGTCCAGGAGGAGAGCTACTGCAGCGGCGGGGATGGCCGGAGCGCGTCGGTGATGACCACGGCCGGCCATTGAAAGGCGCGTGCGGGGATGTCGAGGGTGCTCCTCGGCAATGCCCTATAGGGGCTTAGGGTTGATGGAATCCTGCAAGCTGACACGAGACATCGGTTCACAGACAAGCGGGGAGAGCGATTTACCCAGGTTCGGGGCCCTCGATGAGGTAAAACCCTTACGTCCTGCCTGTCTGTTCTTGATTATGATGAAAGCAGGTTACAATGGGGTGCCGAATAGTTCGGCTGTGATCTCGTCGAGATAGCTAATTGCTAGGGTAACCTAGTTCTAAGCTTCTGTTGGCTAAGATTGCTAAGATTGATTGTGTCCCTCGATAGCCCCTCTCCTGGCTTTTATATAGGTGGCCAGGTCTCGAGAGGTCTAATCGAGTACGAGTAGGTTTACAGTAGATCTATCTTTAATCTTTCCTTGTTCGGCTTCTTCCGTGTCTTGTACTTCAAGTAATCTTCCGTCGCACCGTCCTAGTCGTCCATCTTGCCATCGGATACCTTTATGGGCCTCCAGTTGGACCGTGTAGGGTAGAGCAATATTGGTTATCCGAAGGGTAATGCCCACGTCAGTAGCCCCCGAGTGTCTAGCCGAACATAGTTCGGGTAGAGACTAAAGCATGTCTTCTTCCGAAGTTCTTCTCCTCGATCATTCTTGCCTTTCTTCTATCTTCTATCTTCTATCGGGTGCGCGTCAGCGCTCCCGATGGGAGTAGCCCCCGAGTCTAGGTACAGATGCTTGCAATCCGTGTGTAGACTCAAGTTGTACCACTCGAACATCTTCTTCTGCCGTTTTTTCCTGCAAGTCTTTGTAGGTCATCTGATATATTTTCTTTATGCAAGGGATAACGAATAACGTGCCCAACTTTTGTTGGTTAACTGCCGATGGCAAAACAACGTTACCCTACACAGAATCAAGTCCCCGGGCATGATCCTGGAGTGTGAAAAAAGTTTTATCGGGTGCGCGTTCAGCGCTCCCGATGGGAGTAGCCCCCGAGTCTGGGCACGGGCGCTTACGTCCGGGTGCAGACTCGAGTCAAGTTTTTCCTTCGAGTCTTTATTCTATCGGGTGCGCGCCAGCGCTCCCGATGGGAGTAGCCCCCGAGCCTAGGTGCGGATGCTCGCAATCCGTGCATAGGCTCAAGTTGATCACCCGATACTTTCTTATCTCTTCGTATGCAATCATTCCTCATGACATCATTGATGACGTTTTTCTGTCCCCTTGATTTTGACTGATAAGACGCGACCTGCCAGCCCTGCTTTCGAGCAATTCCTGCTTCTCTTACACGGTTAGCGAGGCACCTCCTCGATTCCCGCAACCATTAGCTGGAGAAAAGGCCCACTGACAATACGAGGCCTTCCTTAAGTTTCCCAAGAGATAGAAATCCCTAATCTTTTCCTTCATTCATCCCTTCGCTGTTCTTCCTCTTCTCCCGTTCACAACTGCTCGCGCCGCCACCACTGCTTCCTAGCTTTTCCCGGATCTTGCGATGGTGAAGAAGAAGAACCCTAGCGCCGCCGCCAGCTCTACGAGCGGAGGCACGGCCGCCAAATCTTCCTTGATTCCTTCGAAGGAGGGCGCTCCAAGCGCTCCTCCCCCAACTCCGGCGCCGCCGGCGCCGCCAGGCTCAGTATCCAGGCCCGGAGATTGGATAGCTTCGACCGTCACCAGGCGTGACGAGAAGAGATCCCAAAGCCTGGGATTGATCTCCTCCGATGAGGGGAATGTGATCTTTCCAGGTGCGATTTCCCGACCTAATCCCCCTGCTGGTTTTACCGTGATGTTCTTGTCGTTCTTATATCGAGGTCTTTCGCTTCCCGTTCACGAATTCCTCCTTCATCTCTTGCAAAATTACGAAATCCAACTATGGCAACTCACTCCCAACTCAATCCTCCACGTTGCTATGTTTATCACCCTCTGCGAAGCATATTTGGGCGTTGAGCCTCAGTTTGGGTTGTGGAAAAAGATTTTCTATGTGAAGAGATACAACAGTAGTAACGGGTCCTTTGTCACCGGAGGAGTGGGATTTGTAGCCCGTTCGGATGTCAACTACTTCAATTTCCCAATGAGAGAGTCTGTGCAAGGGTGGAGATTGAAGTGGTTTTACGCCAAGGATTCCTTGTCACCCGAATCTCAACTTCCTTGCTTTGTCGACGTCCTTGAAGCCAAACCTAAGAATTCCTGGAAAAATATTCTCTCTCCCGATGAAAAAGTAGCAGCCGACGAATTATTTGCCAGATTTCTTGGAATTAAAGAAGCTGATGGTCACACCATGGTCGGTACTGAGGTAGCGGCAGTGTTTCTGAAACATCGAGTCCAACCAGTTATGGCTAGAATTCGCCCAATGTGGTTGTATTCGGGTCCGAAGGATGAGACCAGAATTAACGCTGCCGAACTGTCGGAAAAAGAACTGCTAGATGAAGTCCGTCGCCTCACTTTCTTCAGCCAAGAAGACTCGATCCCATTGATGTCTCCGTATACTCCTTTTGATGCCGATCATCCACCTCCAGAGGTAACTTCCCTCCTCAAATTCTTGTTATGCTGCTATTTACTTAGTCGACATAATTACTGTTGTTCTCATCTGTCTTTTCTTCGACAGACCCTCGTAGCCTCCGGGGACTTACATAACTTGCCAAATGATATTTCCGAAGGAAGAGGCTCTTCAGAACCTGTTGACTTTCATACTGTTGAGCATACAAACCCAACAAGCGATCACGATGACCTGATAGATCCTGAAACCGCTCATACCAATCTCCCTCCATCAGCCGATGACACTTGCGACACAGAGGGATCAGTGCGCGATGATGACGCTGATCATGATGCCTTTGTTAATGCAGCTGCGGAGGAGACCAGGGCTCCGCCCACGAAGAGATCAATCGGCGGCTTTGCCGATGAAGATGATCTTCTTGATATGTAAGTGTTTTCCTTCTTTTTACTATTTTCAGCTTCTTGGTCTTCTCACATTGTTCTCATAACTTGGTCGATCAAATCCTTCTTGTAGTGACGATGCTTTCACTGAACCTACACCTAAGAGGGTCAGATATGATGCTGTTTCGCCAGCCGCCGCAGCTTCCGAAGCTTCGGCTCCTAAAGCGGCTCCCGCGGCGCAAGCATCGACTGCCTCCTCCCTTTCCAAAGGGAAAGATGCTCCTGCTGCTGCCACAGCTCCTCCTTCTGTAAGTCTTTTTCGAGTCTGACAGGAATCTTTTGGGATGTGTCTTGCCTAATGATCTTTGTAAAACATTCCCTTTCTTCAAGGATCTACGAGGTGTGATATCCTCTTTAGAAGCCTTCGCCTCTCAATTTACCTCCCTGGAGGCGGACAAGGTTCGACTGCAGGAGGAAGCTAAGTCTTCCTCTTCAAAGTTAGATGGTGCCATCAAAAAGGCTGCCATAGCTCGCCAGGAGGTCGACTCCCTAAAAGATGAGCTGAGCAAGCTGAAAGAGAGGCTAAAGGAGGAGGAAGCTCGAGCAGCAGAGAAGGATGAGCTCCTTCGTCAATCTGCCTTGGCTCTACTTGGTAAGCTTTTTCATATATCTCTTGTAGATTATTACTTTTTATGGATCCGTTTCTTCATCAATGATTTCCTCCAATTGAATTTCTTGCAGAAGCTGCCAGCATCCCTGCTACTGCTTTGGACAAAGTTCCGAGCAACTCCCCGGCAAATGGTGTGTCGATGGTTCTTGCCACCCACCAGCTTACCCGGGAGCTTCTTGACAAGGGAAAGGGTGCTTTGGCGCGGATACATTCGATGATATTCCCCAAGATCAAGCAGGAGAAGACTCTGGGGCAGCTGATTGATGCCTTTGCCGTCGACACCAAGGAAGTTATTGAGGTATTCAAGCGTACCTTGCATACCTATGGTGCCCTCCTTGCCTTCCAACTTATGATGGGTTACGGCTTTAAGGCTGACATCGAAGAAATGACTAAGGAGCTGCCGAAAGAAAAAGATGGGCGATTTGTTGACTTGAGCGCCTTTACAGTGTCTGCCCGTACTTGTGCTCACCAGCTCCTTGAACTAGTTTCGTCAGGAAAGACATCGGCTGGCCCCAGCCTGTCGACTCAAACTCAGGCTCCTTGACTGTTGTAACGATTTTATCCTTGGGCTAGTACAAAACATTATTCTGTTGCGAGAACTTAAGTTTTGTAATGAACACTGTGCTGGCAATGTTGCCGGCACACTTTTGTCATAATATCTTCATTTGTACTTCTCCTGATAGGAATTTCTTGTACTTCTCCCGATGGGAGTTAGGTTGGATGCTTAATTTGTCCATATCCATCATCCTTTTACCGCTGGTGCTTGCAGGTTTTCCCGGTGCCCTCGTTTGTTGATGACTCTTCGGGCGTTCTTCCCGAAGGTGATCGAATCCAACGGATGAAGGATCGGATCACCCAGATGGAAAAGGACCTGCGCAGCACTTATGCCTTGGCTGCAATTGTCAACAAGAAAAGCGAGATTGCAGCCGACGTGGAGCGGTACGCTCTTACTGAGCTACATAAAGCTACCGAGAGCTTGAACTGTGAGTTCCTTGATCTCTGCGCCTTTTTGTCGATAGTGTCTTATCTGATCCTTTGTTTATTTCCGTGGCAGTCATAGCTTTGAACCGCACAGAAGAGAACAAACGGATTCACGAGCGTGTGAATGCATTAACTCAGCTGTCCTCAGCCGAAGAGATTTTCTGGCGGGAGCACTCGAAGGCTTCGGCTGTCGCGCAATTTCAAGATCGGGTTCAGCAGGTCCACCACTTTTTTGACAAGTGTTACAAGGCTATGAGGGTGGTTTGGAAGACAATGTTCCCTTTGAACGCAGTTCCCCCGACGCTCCTTGCTTTGATGTCTGAATTTGGTAATGCCAAGAAGATTCGAGACTTGGTACGTGTGCATGTTTTTGCAGGGGCCAGGTTTACACTTGCCCTTGTGCTTGCCCGTTATCCTTCGGCAGGTTTGCTGTCGATTGCCAACGCGACTGGAGATTTGGGGGCACTGTATCCGAAGGTATTGTTGCCTGCCAACATAATTGTCGACAAACTCGAGGACTCAAGGGTACCTGAAGAAAGAGGAACTCCGCAAGGGTGATTTCAGGGTTTAAATGTCCGTTTTGTAAATAGATAATTTGGCTATTTTATCCAAGTGTTTGGATTTATGTAATGATGCCTTCTTATTCGGTAGATACATGCATATGTACTTTTACCATGTTATTGCCGTTGGCAAGTTTTGTCTTGAGCGAATCTTAGTTGCTCGTTTAGATGTATGTATATTGGTTGGTTAGCAAATCATTTGAGTGATCAGCTCGTGTTGCAGGTTTTGCTAAACCTGTTGTATGCGCAACTTTGCTTTCAACCGTTTTAAATTTCGACAGGCACTCCCGAATATTTCGGGTGTAGTGGTTCTGCCGATGAGCCCGTTGTTCCTTGATATTTCCATAAGTAAAATATCGAACGTGGGTTGTTGTTTATATGTATTTCCAAACTCTTGCTATTTACGGCACTCGTAGAGGCATCTGTAGCGGAGGGAAAGGTGAACGTCTTTTAGCACTCGTAGAGGCTTTTTTGAAGCTCGATCTTCTGCCTTGTACTATGTTTGCATAGTGATGGGGCTTAGAAGTTTGTCGTTACTGCAATGCTTAACAAAGAATCGAAGCTTAAGTTCTTATTAATAAGGTAAGCACGATGCTAGAGGGCGGAAAAGGGAAGGCCCTGTTTATAATAAAGGAAAAAAGAAAATAAAGGCTAGTAAACTGCTTAGGCAAGGAAGGGATTCTTCTCTTCTTCTGGCTTCTTCACCGCGTTAGTGATTGCTGCAGCGTTGCTGGTTTCATCAGGGGTTTGAGCGGTGGTTGCCATCGTCTTGCTATCTCCTAAGCCTTCTGTGCCATCAACTGCCGAACCCTTTGCTGCCGAGGCTTCTGCTGCCGAAGCTTCTGCTGCCGAAGCTTTAAGGGCGAGAGCGGCTGGCTTCTTCTTGGTTTCCCTGCCATCTTTTTCTTCCTTGATCTCTCGTAAAGACAGCTTGGGCGGAGGGTCGACGATTTCTTGCTGTGACCCGAACTTTGCAGCAATCCTCTAAAAGTCGCGATCACAATTGTCCGAGCGTGAAAAACTTCCATAGACTGTGATGTTTGTCCCGTTGTTCCCAGGCATTTTCAGCTTGAGGTATGCATAATGCGGCACATCCATGAACTTGGCATACGCTGGTCTCCCGAGTATAGCGTGATACTGTGACTCCCAGTTCACCACTTCAAACTCGATCTTTTCCTTCCTGAAATTGTCGGCCCTGCCGAAGATAACATTCAGGTAGATTTTGCCAAGAGAGTGGCCCGGTGCGGTTGGAAGGATCCCGTGGAAGCAGGTGTTTGTTTCTTCCAGCATGCTCATGGTGATCCCCATACTTCTAATTTTGTCGACAAATATCAGGTTTAGCTCGCTTCCACCATCCATGAAGACTTTGCTCATCTTGAACCCCCCAATTTGTGCTTCGACTACCAAGGCAGCGTGTCCTGGTTTTGGTATGGTCATCGGGTGATCTGCTCGACTGAACGTAATGTTCTGAGAAGACCATTCGACGTACTCGGGGATGTTTGCCATGATGCTTTCTGCCAAGTTGATCTCTCGGGTGAGCTTCTTCATCTCCCTTTTCGAAACACCTGTCCTATGGATCATGCTCATCTGCCCACGTGGTGGTGGGAACACCTCGTTGGGTTGATGGGGTTGAGCCTGCTGGACTTGATGCTGCGGTGGAGGTGGGGGTGGTGGTGGTAGTTGTTGCTGGCCTGACTGCTGGATGAGTTTGTGCATGTCAAGGAACTGCCGACAGTCCCTAAGCAGGTGACTTGACTTCGTTTTGCCGTCCTTGGAATCGACATACGAATGCAGGTAACAGGGGGCGTTGATCTGCTCAGCGTAGGGTAATTCGGGAGTCCTCTGCTATCGTGGTTTATAGTTACCATGGTTCCCAGAGTTGTTCCGGTTACCGTCGTGCCTATCGTCTCGATCGTCCTGTCGATCGGAATATCCTGCGGCTACCAGATTGTTATCATCGTAGTTGCGGTTCTTCCTTCTTTTGTGATGATCCCTTCGGCCACCCGAGTCGTGCTTCGGCTGGTCGTCGTCTTCGTCATCACTGCGCTGCCGTGGCCTTCGTACGTTGTCCTCACCATCAGCCCAACTGTTGGCGATTTCCATTAATTTGGTTATGGTTTTTGGCTTTTTGCGCCCAAGTTCTTCTATGTAGCTTTCCCGCTGAACGCCGTCGCTGAAAGCGTCGATTGCTCTGTCGACAGATACGTCTTCGGCATCGTTCAGGAGCTTTGTGAATCTCCCGATGTATGAACGCATCGACTCCTTCTGCTTCTGCCGGCAATTCCGCAGCTCTTCGATCCCGACGGGCCTCTTGTATGTTGCTTGGAAGTTGGCAACGAAGGCATCTACTAGGTCGTCCCATGATTTAACAGAACCTTTCGGCAGCCCCCTTAGCCAGGCCCGTGCTGAATCCTTCAAGTAAAGCTGTAAGCATTGCATTGCTGCTATCTGGTTTCCTTTGTGCAGGATCACAGTCTGCAGGTAGTCGTCTATCCAGGATCTTGGTTCTTGCTGCCCATCGTACTTGGCAGCATCGGTAGGGGTAGGCTTAAACTTTTTGGGCGGCATCGTTTCACGGATCTTGTAACTTAGACAGTCGGCTCCCCTGAGCTCGCCGTCGTACTCCTGGTCTTCATCCGAAGAATCGCTGTCGTCGTCCTTCCTAGCGGCGTGTCGTCGCCTTGCTTTGTTGATCTTGCTCTGGGTGATTTCGTCCCGAGCATCTCTCGCATGATGTTTCGACCCACTGCCTTGGACGGTGGTCTTTTCCATTGGCGGGACTAGGTTGTTCCCCAATATTGCGAGACTCTCTAGGGCACCTCGATGAGCTTGAGCCATGGATCCTTCGGGGCGCTGGTTGATGAGGTATGCGACGAGGTTGGCCGTTGCTCCTGCAACGGTTTTCGGCCGTGGTATGCCGGCGGTATCTATAGTCATAAAGGATTTGGTCAGATTCGACGTTATTTCTCTGGCGTCATCTTCTGAAAGCCTGGATAGTCTCGACCGGTGCTTGCCTGTTCCCTAAGTATTTCGGGAGGCACTCCCTTGCGAGCCCCTTCTCCGTTCGCTGGATCGATCCGCCGCAGATAGGCGTCTCTCGAGGGTGGCTTGCTCTTTCGACAGGTGCTCCCGGTTTTTCTCTAGTATGGAGCGATAAGCATTGAGGGTTCCAACCGAAGTTCCTGCGGGGAGCGGCGTGTTGTTGAGTACTGCTGCCCTTGCTGCTGCCCACTCCTCATCCGCGATGGTGTAATCGCTATCGCGGTTGCTGGCGCTGTTTTCAAAGCTCGCCCTTCTACTGGAACGGGGGGTATGGTCCTCGTCTCCTCTGCGCCTTGTGTTTCCCGTGTTATTGGCGACATAAACCTGATGGTGTGCCGTTCTTCGGGTGGTTCCCCGGATGGTGTTGTCGATACTGTCCTCTCCCGATGAATACTGGGCGTTGTAGATGGACGGCGTGTCGCTTGATCCCAGCCCGTGCCTGGTGTCGCAGTTCATGCAGTAGTACGAAGTTAGTTTCGAAGATGAGGAATCATCCGACCCTACCGACATGGAGGACACCGAGCGGGGAGTCGAGGGCACGGGTGAGCACGTCGATCCCGTCAGACCAGCCGATAGATCGAGTGACGATGGCGCGCTTGAACCCGTCGATCCGAAAGTGGGGGATTCCAGCAATCGAAGGATTCCCTCTGCGTTGACGTTGTAGTGGACGCTGCCGAAGGTCATCTCCATGTTCCCTTGTAGATCTGAAAAGTTCGAGCGGGAGGAATCGCTGTGTGGAGTAAACTCGTAGGAGCCGAATCAAATCGGGCTTCCCAGGATTGGTGACGATGGTGTCGACGAAGTTGCTGATGAAGTTGCCGGCGAAGCCGCCGGTGTCATGATCGGATCTGCCGATGCCCTGCCTTGTGCCGACAGGGTTCCCACAGACGGCGCCAATTGTCGAGGGTGCTCCTCGGCAATGCCCTCTGATAGGGGCTTAGGGTTGATGGAATCCTGCAAGCTGACACGAGACATCGGTTCACAGACAAGCGGGGAGAGCGATTTACCCAGGTTCGGGGCCCTCGATGAGGTAAAACCCTTACGTCCTGCCTGTCTGTTCTTGATTATGATGAAAACAAGTTACAATGGGGTGCCGAATAGTTCGGCTGTGATCTCGTCGAGATAGCTAATTGCTAGGGTAACCTAGTTCTAAGCTTCTGTTGGCTAAGATTGCTAAGATTGATTGTGTCCCTCGATAGCCCCTCTCCTGGCTTTTATATAGGTGGCCAGGTCTCGAGAGGTCTAATCGAGTACGAGTAGGTTTACAGTAGATCTATCTTTAATCTTTCCTTGTTCGGCTTCTTCCGTGTCTTGTACTTCAAGTAATCTTCCGTCGCACCGTCCTAGTGGTCCATCTTGCCATCGGATACCTTTATGGGCCTCCAGTTGGACCGTGTAGGGTAGAGCAACATTGGTTATCCGAAGGGTAATGCCCACGTCAGGGGAAGTATCTGGGCAGCGGGGATAGAAATGGGGCTCTCATAAGAGGAAGACGAAGGGAGGACGTGGCGGGTGGACTCGACTGGAGTCTTCTAAACCGTCCAACACGCGTAGGGAAGATGGTCAAAGCGGTGGGGCAAATCCACGACGCAAACAGCAAAAGCCACATGCCTAACGTACCAACGAAGCTCAGCACCAAATCAGCAGGGAAGATAACAGGCCATAAAATTTTCTAGATGGCACACAAACTATACACAGAAGAAATGTTGTGGAAATCAACCATACGTGTCACCACCGGGTGAAATCGAAAAAGGCCCCAAAATTCTTACAAAAAAGATGTCTGTTCCCAAATAGTATAGTAGATATGTTTCTTGAAACTTGTGAACATCAGGTTCTCTTTCTTTCATGAAGCGTGACTTCTTTAGCTTCCCGTGGCCTTTTAATTGCTGCTAGTCCTCCACGCGTACAATGGTTCCGATCAATTCAATGATCCAATCAGCGGTAGTCTGGTTGTCCTTGGCAGTTGCCTCAATTGATGAGCCGATATATTCAGGTAGACTCACCGCGCGTAAAGCGTCAGTTTCGACGATCGGCGGCGATGCCGAGTATAACTATTTTGCCGGCTCAGCGATCCGTTCCTTTTTTTAATGCGATCTGAACGCTGATGATGATGATGATGGATCCCGCCCGGATAACGAAATCTAGTCGTCGCTCTTCCCACAGACGGCGCCAATTGACGAGGCGGTTCCTCGGCAATGCCCACCATGAGGGGCTTGGGTTTTAGAGTAAGGCGACGATGGAAGTTCCGGGAGAGAGGGGAGATACGACGTACCCAGGTTCACATCCCTGCGGTGGAGGATCGCTACGTCCTGCTAGCAATCCACTATATGAATATATGTGTACAGGGGGCCGCCATAGGCGGAGTTGTTGTATCTAGTCTAGTTCTAATATGTGAGTTGTGATGTCTAGGCGTGTCGCCTCTATGATTTATGTTTCTGAATATCTCTGTCCCTAAGGGGTGCCCCTGCCTGGCTTTATATATCAGTCAAGGTAGGGTTTAAAAGAGTCCTAGCAGGATTCATATTGGAATCTTCTTTCCTTGTAGTCCAAGTTGTTAACGCGTGCAGGTCCAGCTTGTCAAGTCCTTGTGCTGGTCCATCTTCATAATCTGCATCGGGTATGGCAATGCCGAGTACCCGAAGGGTTACGCCCACATCACAGGCTCTGTTGAATATTTAATAGTTAATAGACTGCATGCACATGCGTTACATACAAGAGTGCAGGCCATGCAAGAGCCAGCCCAAAGCGCTCACACCAAGCTATTAGCGAGATGCAGCTTCTCGGTGACTGCGCTGCAGTCGACCGGTAAGCAGAGAGCCCGTTCTCCTCTCTCTCCTCTCTCCTCTCTCATCCACCTCAGATTTTGCTAATATAATATTGCTTATAGCCTGCTGATTAGGATCTATTGTACTTTCTCTAAGCTGGTGCGGCCAAGGAGTCCATAGGCTATGAGCCGCCAAACGAATTGAAGTACAAGGAGACGACCTGTTTTCCGAGTCTTAGTAGAATTCTTATTATAACCCTTACCCTACTGTAATATATAAAGCCAGTCAGGAGGCACCCCTTAAGGGCATATGATGGCGGTTGACGGGTTTGATGGAGTGTCTTGATTACTCCCCGGCAACGACGCCAAAAAAAATAGCTTGATGGTTCTTATCGTAACGCCAACTTCACACTGTTGGGGAACCCCAAGAGGAAGGTATGATGAGCACAGTAGCAAGTTTTCCCTCAGTAAGAAACCAAGGTTTAATCGACCAGTAGGAGAAAGGCATGACTTCTGAAGGTGTTGCTGGCTGACTAGTGGCAGAGCGCACTAGGCATCAGCAATAACGTGGAACCTGCACACAACACAACCAAAGTACTTTGGCCCAACTTGCAGTGAGGTTGTCAATCTCACCGGTTTGCTGAACACAAAGGATTAGACGTATCGAATGGAAGGAGATGTTTGCAGAAAGTAAACAGAACAGAATTGCAGTTGAATTTATCAGTAAAAGAAATAGGACCGGGGTCCACAGGTCACTAGAGGTCTCTCCATAAAGAAATAGCATGCTGGGTGAACAAATTACAGCTGGGCAATTGAAAGAATATCGATCGATACATGACAAGATGATTACTGTGATAATTTGGTATTGGGCATTACAACATAATGCATAGACCGTAATCTAACTGCGTTTATCTAATAATCCACCTTCAGGTTAGCGTCCGCACCCCTTCCAGTATAAAGTTGCAAGCAACAGACTATCACACTAAGCAATGTGTGTAAAGTAAACAATAGAATTACCCTTGGATAAAACATTGTTGGGTTATTCCTAGTAGAAACAACATATCTACAACCTTAGAAGTAATAAAGTCACTCTCCTAGGAAACTAGAGGCATGAACCTACTATCGAGCATAAATACCCCCTCTTGGAGTCACAAGTGTCCACTTGGCCAGAGTTTCTACTAGCAACAGAGAGCATGCAAGATCACAAATAACATATGACATGAATATATAATCAATCTTAATATAGTACACAATATTCATCGGATCCCAGCAAACCAAACATATAGGATTACATTAAGATGATCTTGATCATGTAGGGCAGCTCACAAGATCGATACATGAAGCACAAAGTGGAGAATACAACCATCTAGCTACTGCTATGGACCCATAGTCCAGGGATGAACTACTCACGCATCACTTCGAAGGCGGGCATGGCGATGTAGATGCCTCCGGCGATGATTTCCCCCTCCGGCAGGGTGCCGGGAAGAGCTTCAGAATCCCCCAAGATGGGTTCAGCGATGGCGGCCACGATGGAACTTTTCGTGGATGGAGTCTCGGGTATCCAAGGTTTTCCCGAGAAGATGTATAAATAGGAGGAAGATTCAGGTCGGTGGGGCACATGTGGGCCCCACACCTACCCTAGGCGCGGGCCAGCCCTAGGCCGCGCCTAGGGGTGGTGTGGGCGCCCTGGTGCGCCTCTTCGTCCCCCTTCCGGACTCCGTCTTCGTTTTGGTAAAATATTGACTTCGGCTTTTGTTTCATCCAATTCCGAGAATATTTCATATACAACTTTTCTGAAATAAGAAACAGCAGAAAACAGGAAACTGGCACTGTGGCATGTTGTTAATAGGTTAGTGCCGGAAATCATGTAAAAGTGCAACGAAGTGTAAACAAAACACATATGAATTGGTGTAAAACAAGCATGGAGCATAAAAAAAATTAGATACGTTTGAGACGTATTAGCATCCCCAAACTTAACTCCTGCTCGTCCTCGAGTAGGTAAGTGATAACAAAATAATTTTTGAGGTGACATGAAGCCAACACAATCTTGATAAAGCATGTAAAGCATTGTGAGCTGGGAACTAAGTACTCTAAGATAGGCATGATAGATATAATTCAATTGAACTTAGCAGGTGTGTTATAACATGAAGAGTAACTCAAACAAAGGATCATGAATAATAGTGCATCAAAAGAAACTGTGTGTTTATCACCATGAGTAAACATAATAAAGTGGTACACTACTAGGAAAGAGCCTATAGCTGCACCGTGTACCGCTGGCGCACCAAATAAGTGGTACGCCGGTGGTATTTAGCGCCGGCGTACCACTTATTCGGTGCACCGGTCATACAGGGATATAGCTGGTGCACCTAAAATTTAAAGCGCTGGAGATAAGTTCTGCCCAGGTCCATATCAAAGTTCATGAATACCGCCGGCGAGCTGTATTTGTGTTGCGCCAGTAATATATTGTCACCGCTGGCGTTTTAATAGAGAGGTCCGCCGGCAGTAGTCGTGCCTGATCTGGCCAATTTTTCCTATCCATCTCTCTCCACTTATTTTCCTTTACTTTTTGCCTTGTCTTTATCCACTGCGTGCAGACCACAACACATACCAGGCAGTCAGGCACCACACACGCATCTCTCCTCCCAACTCCCATTCCCTCTCTTATGCACGCCACATCTTCCCCAAATCGAGACGCACGGGCCAACCCTCTCGTCGACGGCCGTGTAGAGGCTGCTCCGGCCGGCGAAGTACTCGCCCGACCGCTGACGGCCCGTACCTATTCTCTCGCGCCGCAGCCGCCAACCACCGCCGCCCCGGACCGCAGTCTCACCTCGCCCCTGCAGGCCGCCGCGCCGCTCCCTCATGCCGCCGCCCCTTCCTTTCCGGCGTGCCGCCCCCGTCGCAGTTGCTGAGGATGCGCTGCACTGAGGAGCGCAAGACCTTCGAGGAACGCGTCACCGTGCGCCGGCTGCTCGACAGCCTCCGGGTCGCCTTCTTGGAGCGCGACGTCTACATGCACCCGCACCCTAGCGGGGCGAGCTCCGCGCGTTGCTCCTTGCAAGGGGTGGTTGCGCTGCACGAGCAGTCTGGGAGCAGGTGTGGGCGAGGCCGCGTGCGCGGTATGAGGCGGCGCCTAGTTCGTCGTGCTCCCAAGCGGCGAGTACCTCCGCGACTGGAGCACTGAGAGGAGAACGCGGCGAGCGCCGGCACGGCAAGGACGGCGACACGGAGTTTCTGGTCAATCGGTGGAGGAAGATGCGGATCCGATTGCTTTTTTAGTTTCTTTTTAGGGTGTTGTCTGTAAATATTTGTGGACAAGTTTAATTTTTGTTTACTGCGCTGTAACTGGATCAGTGGATGGCTTGGCGCTGCAGATGCAGGCGGCGCGTTTGGCCCTGCTTTTTTTATTCGCAAAAGGTTGTAGCGCTGGCACACCTAACACGCTGTGCCGGCGGTAGCTTCACGAACTGCTGGCGAACATAGTAGTGCGCCAGCGATATCTAATTATCACCGGCATGTTCGCACTGGCGTACACATGTGCGCCGGTAGTAGCTAAAAATGGTGCGCCAAGGATAGGCTATTTCCTAGTAGTGGTACTCAACATGTCCTTATGGAATAGCAAAATGTAAATGCAAGGACACCTTCAAAGTTTAAAGGGTGACTAGATACAAATAATTTGAGAGCAAGCAATAGCAAATCATGAATCAATCAATAATAATTTTGAGACTATGCACATTGCACAAGAATGACAACTATGCTCTTTTAATTTGTGCATAAGGTAGAAGATGAAGACTCAACATGAAAGTAAAAGAAAGACCCTTCGCAGAGGGAAGCAGGGATTACCCATGTGCTAGAGCTTTTTATTTTGAAAGCAATAGGAATGTTGAAAATATTTATTTTGAGAGGTGCTACTTATGTCAACGGTAGTGATAAATAGTATGACTTATGCCTAATTACTTCATATAAGTTTGCTTGCCTCATGCATAATATACTAATAGTGCTCACACCTTGTCCTAATTAGCTTGGACTTCCATGGATTTTCATCGCATACATATGTTTTAACCAAGTGTCACAAAGGGGTACCTCCTTGCCTCCTGTACAAAGGTCCTTAGGAGATGGATCTCAATTTTGATGAATCTCAACTTTTTTGGACATCCATACCGGGAAAGCAAGGACAACAGTGGACTTTTGCCCAGCTGAAACTTCCACCATGTGAACATGGCTTTAGTTGGCGGCCCAATGTTCCTCTCTAACAATATGCATACTCAAATCTTTGCAACTCATGGTAAATCTCCCTTACTTCAAACAAGATGAGCATGCATAGAAATTCACATGATATTCAACAAAACCATATTGATGGTGCTCCCCATGATAGCATGGTTATCACACAACAAGCAACTTATAACAACTAAGAATGCATAGGACATAATACTTGCCACAATAGTTTTTAGACTACTTTCCCATGAGCTATAATTTACACAAAACATGTGATTATTTTTGAAGGTTTAAAGGTAGCACACAAGCAATTTACTTTGGAGTGGCGGTGAAATAACACATATAGGTAGATATGGTGGACAAAATTGGCAAGTTTGGTTTTTGGTGGTTGGATGCACGAGTAGAGCTCATACTCAGTACAGGTGAAGGCTAGCAAAAAGGCTGGAAGCGACCAACTAAGAGAGCAATAATGGCCATAATCATGCATAGCGACAAAACGCTATCAATCAAAGCATAAAGTGATATTACAAATCAAAAACTAAATGATCATAGAGGCTTTAGTTGACTGGTTATAGTCATAACATGTTATAAGCATGCGCCAAGTCAACCCAATAAAGCATCAAAGGAGAATACCACAATACTATACTTTTATGATAGAAAGAACACATGATTCTTTCAATGACACATTATGCACTCTCGGCCATTTGAAACAAGTCATGCTAAAACAATAAATACTAAGCATATGACAAGAATAACATCCAACATGACATGCCAAAGTCTATGCCACAGTCTAGACAAGCTTCCATTTGCATCACTATAGTCATGAACATTTTACTCGTATCCAACACCAATCAACTTATTTGAAATAACTCTCAGAGATGAAATAAAATATGGAACAGAGAGCTAATCATAATCAAATAAAGAATACTAACATTCTCTGAATAAAATTCAAGTGAAAGAACAAGAGCTGAACGCAGTACCAGAAAACTAGAACACTCGCAGAACAATAACAGCGAAAACTAGAATGTTATATGCAATTAAAAAGGAGCGAGTCTTTCTCCAAAACAAATATGCCAGGATCCAATAAATGATACATAAAACAAAACAAAACTAAACTAAAAACAAAAATAAAGATGCTCCAAGAACAACACATAGCGTGTGAAGCAATAAAAATATAGAGAGATGACCTGTTGCTTTGTTGATGAAGGGCTTGGGCATCCCCAAGCTTTGACGCTTGTACCTCTTGAATATGTCTTGGGGTGTAGGGGCATACCAAAGCTTGAGCTTTTGTCCATTATTCATCCCATCACATCATTCTTCTTTCCCTACACTTGAAAACTTCCTTCATACAAAAACTTCGCATAATTCTTCATTAGCAGTATTAGTACAATCAACATAAACAAATCCACTTGTGTTCAGTACTAACATATATCAAACATATATTAAAGCATAAGCTACTGTAGCAACCTTTCAAATAGTTCTATGATCAAAAGAACTCAAAAAGAAAGAGATTTAAGAGGCGAATGCAAATAGTGCAGAAATCTGTGAAAACATAACAACAGGTAAAGATCAAAATTTCCGAAAATGATCTGTTGCTTATTTCGAAAAGTGGTAAACTAACGAAAGTTAGATAATAAACTGGGCATATTTATAAAAAATTATAGCTCAAAATTACGCTCTAGCTGTGTTTACGAATTTTTATGCTAACAGCACAAAAATTGTTTTTCGGACAACAACTTCCCCAAACATTACTTTCTTCCAGTTAGAGGCTATTTTTGGCACAAAAATGAAATAAAAATAATAAGGAGTGGTCATTACAGTAGTAATAACTTCCAGGACTCAATAAATAGAAAAGTTACTGTAAATAAAACATAGGTTGTCTCCCATAAGCCTTTTTTTTAACGCCTTTCAGCTAGGCGCAGTAAAAATGCGAGCATCAAGTATTATCAAGTAAAGAAACATCAACATCATAATTTGTTCTAATAATAGAGTCATAAGATGACTTCTGTCTCTTTCTAGGGAAGTGTTTCATACCTTTCTTGAGTGGGAATTGATATTTAATAATCCCATCTCTCATATCATTAGCATTACCGACAGTTCTAAGAAACGGTCTTCCCAATATAACCAGACAAGAAGCATTGCATTCAATATCCAAAACAACAAAATCGACGGGGACCAGGTTATTTTTAACCATAATAAGCACATTATCAACTTTCCCCAAAGGTTTCTTTGCAGCAATATCAACAAGATGAACATCCAAATAACATTTTTCCAATGGTGGCAATTCAAGCATATCATAGATTTTTCTAGGCATAAAGCATTGCAATCAAAACTATATATTTTCATATTAATGATGGGCCCCCAGCCATCTTCTAACTTTTTAGGAATAGAGGCTTCACGTTTTAATTTTTCATCTCTCATTTGCATAAGAGCATTTGTCATGTGCTTTGTAAAAGCCATATTTATAGCACTAGCATTAGGACTTCTAGCAAGCTTTTGTAAGAACTTAATTGCTTCAGAGATATTGCAATCATTAAAATCAAACACATTTTTATCAAAGGTGAAAGGAATCTTGTCTCCCATACTTCGAAACATTTCAGCACACTTATCAGGAGCAGTTTCAGTGGTTTTAGGAAATTTTGTAGAAGGAGCGGGGACTTTTCCTACACCATTTACTTTACCATTAATAGTAGGAGAGTGACTAGCATTTGAAACTTCATTACTACTGGTGGTGATGATGGTATAAACTTTAGTCAAATTATTATTTCTAGCAATTTGACCTTCTCTTTCCCACTTAGCATGCAATTCTGCCAACATCCTAACATTTTCATCAATTCTAACTTGAATGGCATTTAAAGTTTTACTTTCTTGAACATCTTGAGGCAACACTTTTAGTTTAATGAAATTAACATCATGAGCAAGGCTATCAACTTTAGAAGCAAGAATATCAATTTTGCCAAGCTTTTCCTCGATAGTTTTATTGATAGCGGTTTTTTTACTAATAAAATCCTTAAGCATGATTTCAAGATCAGAGGGTGTACTTTTATTGTTGCTATAGGAACTACCATAAGAATTGCCATAAACATACCATTATTAGAAGGATATGGCCTATAATTGTTGCTACCAAATTTATTCCTATAAGCATTGTTGTTGAAATTGTTGTTTTTAATGAAATTCACATCAACATG
This sequence comes from Lolium perenne, assembly GCF_019359855.2. Taxonomy (NCBI): domain Eukaryota; kingdom Viridiplantae; phylum Streptophyta; class Magnoliopsida; order Poales; family Poaceae; genus Lolium; species Lolium perenne. Next base: position 146,653,698 of record NC_067245.2, read on the forward strand.
CTCTTCTTGAGCAACCAAAGAAGCTAACGTAATATTATTTGGATCAACATGTGCTTTACCATTAACAAGTATAGACATAATAGTATGAATTTTATCACTCAAGGAGGAGGATTCTTCGACAGAATTTATCTTCTTACCTTGTGGAGCTCTCTCAGTGTGCCATTCAGAATAATTTATCATCATATCATCAAGTAATTTAGTTGCAGCCCCCAAAGTAATGGACATAAAGGTACCACCAGCAGCATAGAGATTTCTTGCAGGAAAATTTAGTCCTGCATAAAAACTTTGGATGATAAAATCCAAGTAGTCAGTCCATGAGTAGGACAATTCTTTACCAAATATTTCATTCTTTCCCAAACTTGAGCAACATGTTCATTATCAAATTGTCTAAATTTCATTATTTCGCTTCTCAAAGATATAATCTTAGCAGGAGAATAATATTTTTCAATAAAGGCATATTTGCATTTAACCCAAGAATCAATACTATTTCTAGGCAAAGATAACAACCAATCTTTAGCTCTACCTCTCAAAGAGAAAGGAAACAATTTCAGTTTTATAATATCACCATCTATATCCTTATATTTTTGCATCTCAAAAAGTTCAACAAAATTATTAAGGTGAGAAGTGGCATCTTCAGTACTAATACCAGAAAATTGCTCTTTCATAACAAGATTTAATAAAGCAGGTTTAATTTCATAGAAGGCTGCTTCGGGAGCAGGTGGAGCAATAGGTGTACAAATAAAATAATTATTGTTGGTGCTATTAAAGTCACACAATTTAGTATTTTCAGCGGAACCCATTTTAGCAGAATTAAAACTAAGCAACAGAAATAACAGCTATAATAGAAACTAATTTTTTGTGTTTAGATATAAAGACAACTATAAAAGTAGACAATTTTTTTGTACTTTTGATATAATGAAAACAAACAAAACAAAATAAAGTAAACTAAGCAAACTATAACAAAGTAAAAAAGATTGGAGATGAGAGACTCCCCTTGCAGAAATCCTATTTCTCCCCGCCAACGGTGCCACAAAAATACTTTGATGGCGGTTGACGGGATTGATGAAGTGCCTTGATTACTCCCCGGCAACGGCGCCAGAAAAATAGCTTGATGGTGCTTATCGTAACGCCAACTTCACACTGTTGGGGAACCCCAAGAGGAAAGTATGATGAGCACAGTAACAAGTTTTCCCTTAGTAAGAAACCAAGGTTTAATCGACCAGTAGGAGAAAGGCGTGACTTGTGAAGGTGTTACTGGCTGACTACTGGCAGAGCGCCCTACCGGCGTCATCAACAACGTGGAACCTGCACACAACACAACCAAAGTACTTTGGCCCAACTTGCAGTGAGGTTGTCAATCTCACCAGTTTGCTAAACACAAAGGATTAGACGTATCGAATGGAAGGAGATGTTTGCAGAAAGTAAACAGAACATGATTGTAGTTGAATTTATCAGTAAAGGAAATAGGACCGGGGACCACAGGTCACTAGAGGTGTCTCTCCATAAAGAAATAGCATGTTGGGTGAACAAATTACAGCTAGACAATTGACAGACTATCGATCGATACATGTGAAGATGATTACTATGATAATTTGGTATTAGGCATTACAATATAATACATAGACTGTAATTCAACCGCGTCTATGACTAATAATCCACCTTCAGGTTAGCGTCCGCACCTCTTCCAGTATAAAGTTGCAAGCAACATACTATCGCATTAAGCAATGTGTGTAAAGTAAACAATAGAATTGCCCTTGGATAAAATATTGTTGGGTTATCCCTAGTAGCAACAACACATCTACAACCTTAGAAGTTATAAAGTCGCTCTCCAGGAAACTAGAGGCATGAACCTACTATCGAGTATAAATACCCCCTCTTGGAGTCACAAGTGTCCACTTGGCCAGAGTTTCTACTAGCAACGGAGAGTATGCAAGATCACAAATAACATATGACATGAATATATAATCAATCTTAACATAGTACACAATATTCATCGGATCCCAGCAAACCAAACATATAGGATTACATAAAGATGATCTTGATCATGTAGGGCAGCTCACAAGATCGATACATGAAGCACAAAGTGGAGAAGACAACCAACTAGCTACTGCTATGGACCCATAGTCCAGGGATGAACTACTCACGCATCACTTCGGAGTAGGGCATGGCAATGTAGATGCCTCCGGCAATGATTTCTCCCTCCGGCAGGGTGCCGGGAAGAGGTTCAGAACCCCCGAGATGGGTTCGGTGATGGAGGTCGCGACAGAACTTTTCGTGGATGGAGACTCGGGTATCCAGGGTTTTCCCGAGAAGATGTATAAATAGACGGAGAATTCAAGTCGGTGCGGCGCCTATGGGCCTCACACCTACCCTAGACGCGGGCCATCCCTAGGACGCGCCTAGGGGTGGTGTGGGCGCCCTAGTGCGCCTCTTCATCCCCCCTCCGGACTTCATCTTCATTTCGGTAAAATATTGACTTCGGCTTTTGTTTCGTCCAATTCTGAGAATATTTCATGTACAACTTTTCTGAAATACAAAAATAGCAGAAAACAGGGAACTGGCACTGACAAGGTATCGACTTGTCAATGCCTATAGATTGTAGACTAGGGTTTTCAGGGAAGTAAAGGGCAAGTAGATCTCGAAGGTTCAGCCGGAAAAGTACTCGACTGCTAAGAAACTAGGGTTGTGTTGACCATGAAATCGATCCTCTCTTTGTCTCTCGACTCCCCAGGAGGCGGAGCCAAGGGTTTCGTGATGTACAAGTTACAAAGTCCGGGAGACTCTTTGAGTTCGTCCCGTAATAGTTACAAGTCAATATTCCTAATACAACTCTATCTTTCTAAACTATCTCTTAACTAGGCTTCCGGGCTTCATAAACTTCGGGTTGTGGGCCTTCAGTAAATCCCGGGTACCATCTTCGGCAGGCCCATTGGGGATGCCTATGTCAGTAGCCCCCGAGATTTTGCTTGAATCGAAGAATCAGGTAAAATCTCCATCTTTACAATTATCATATGATTTCTTCGAGTCAATAAATAAACCTTCATAAAGTGATTATATATTGTACAGGGATAACGGTAGTTGAGGCTGGTTCATCTGACGGATCAGGTACCAGTTAACTGCTCTTGTGGCAATCCGCAAAAACCTACTTCAAGATCACGTCCCTGGACATGATCTCGGGATACTGGCGTAATTCGACATGTGCTGCTTAAGGTCTTACCATATGCCGAATTCCAGTCATGTTTTATCGGGTACCTAACGCGTCCGTTAGGATTTTTCTTCGCATCTGTTGATACGGAAAAAGTAGCAGAACGCAGTCATAGGCGGTGCCACGCCACGCAGGACGGATCCTGGGGACTTACCTTCGCAAAGTATTGCGGCATTCAGAGATTAATTCGCGACTGAGGCGCTCTGAGAATATATTGTTGAGTGCCTTTTTCGGCTGTTGGAATAGCACATTTATTCAAGTCAACGGATGACTTGTATATTTTTATCTTGTCTTCCCGATGGGAGTATATGAAGAGTTATTTTATAACTCGAAATAAGCTCATCGTGACTTCTTTAATTTCATCGGGCACGCGAACAGCGTTCCCGATGGGAGTAGCCCCCGAGGCTACAACCAAGTGCTTGTACTTGGTTGTAGGCTCACCTTTTTAGCACCTTTATCGCTATATTGTCATCTCTTCTAACTCTCCCATCTTTATCGGGTGCGCGAACCGCGCTCCCGATGGGAGTAGCCCCCGAGGCTACAGTCGAGTATTTATACTTGGATGTAGGCTCAACTTGCTTTACTGTTGAACAATTCTATATTTTATCATCCGCGTTTTCCTCTTATTGTTAAATACGGTCTGTATAGATGTATTTATACATGTATTGTAACCTGTTGATGTCTATATAAATAAAGCTGATCACGTGGTGGAGACACACCACGAAACCCTAAACCTATTCTCAAACTTGGTATCAGAGCCGAGCCGATCTCGGCCCTCTCGCTCCCGCCGCCGCCGCCATGAGCTCCTCCGCTCAAACCTCCAAGGCCCTCGGCCCTCTCCTCGCACCGCCCAGTGCCACCACCACCGCCGCCGTCACCACCTCCGTCCCACCACCGGCGGTGCGTCTCAATCGGAGCAACTTCATGCTGTGGCGCACTCTCTCGCTCCCGAATCTCTCCGGGGCGGGACTTCACGGCTATCTTGATGGAACTACGGCCGCGCCGGCGAAGACCATCGTCGAAGGCACTGGTGATGCTGCAATCACCGTGGCAAACCCCGCCTACGCCACATGGTGGACACAGGACCAGCGTGTCCTAGGGCTACTCCTCTCGTCCATGGACGAAGACATCGCCTGCCAGATGATCGGCAGGACTACGGCTGCCGCGATGTGGGAAGCAGTCCACGCCATGTTTGGTGCCCAGAACCGTGCCAATATTCGGCACATCCGTCGGCAGATCCAATCTCTGCGGAAGAACGACATGACCGCCGGCGAGTACATGAACAAGGTCAAGGTTCTGGCAGACACCATGGCCGCCGCCGGATCACCACTCAAGGACGATGAGATCATTGACTACATGATCACAGGGTTGGGCTCCGACTTCAACCCCCTTGCGGCCTCCATGATCCGCGACAACCGCGCTGACTCCCTCGCGGACTTCTACTCGCACGTGCTCAGTTTTGAGTCCCCGTGTGCGGGTCAGACCCAGACCGATGACTGGTCCTCCTCTGCAAACGCAGTATCCCGGCCTGGCCCTTTCCCCGCCGCCGGTCAGCCATCGCAGCACCGCCCCTACGACAACAACTCTGGGCGCCCCGGCACCGGTCAAGGCGCTGGTGGTGATCGTCGCCAGAACAACGGCGGCAGCAACAACTACGGTGGGGGTGGCAACTACGGTGGGGGCGGCGGCAACGGCCGCTCTAACGACGGTGGCGGCGATCGCCGTCAGTACAACGGCGGCGGCAACGGCCGAAAAAGCTGCAAGAAGCAGCGGCCACAGTGCCAGTTGTGCAACTACTGGGGGCATGAGGCGAGCGACTGCCGCAACCGCTTCAACCCTGAGTTTGTGCCCCCACGCCAGCGCTCAGGCAACTCGGCGTCCACCAGCTCCAATGACTCCCATTGGCACATGGACACGGGGGCGACGGACCACCTGACGAGTCATCTCGAGCGCCTCCACATGGCTGAACGATACGGCGGGAAGGATCACGTGCAAGTAGCCAATGGTGCAGGTTTGTCAATTTCTCACATTGGTCATTCAACTTTAGCCGGTTCCTCCCTCCGCTTGAAAAATATCCTGCATGTTCCAAATATCCACAAAGATCTTCTTTCCGTATATCGTCTCGTTTCCGATAATTATGTCTTTGTGGAATTTCACCGTGATTTTTTCTGTGTCAAGGACAAGGCCACGAGGAAACTTCTTCTTCTCGGTAGAAGCAAAGGCGGTCTCTATCCAGTTCCTTTTAGTCGAGCCTCGTCATCATTGTTTCGCCATGCCCTCTCCAGCACCAAGACCACATCCGCGCAATGGCATCAGCGTTTAGGTCATCCCACAAATAAAATAGTGCAAACTCTTGTTAGGAACAATAATTTATCTTGTTCATCGTCAGACAATATTGTGTTGGTTTGTGATGCTTGCCAGCGTGCAAAGAGTCACCAATTATCTTATACTGCATCTCATCGTGTGTCCACTATGCCTCTTGAGTTGATCCACTCTGATGTTTGGGGTCCTGCTATTGCCTCCTCCGGAGGTTTTAAGTACTATGTTAGTTTTATTGATGACTACTCTCGTTTTTGCTGGATTTATCTTCTCAAACACAAGTCTGATGTTGAGCAGGTCTTCTACACCTTCCAGGCACACGTCGAACGCCTTTTGAGCACCAAAATCAAGGCAGTTCAGTCCGACTGGGGGGGCGAGTATCACAAGCTCCATCGGTATTTTCAGTGCACGGGCATCTCCCACCGTGTGTCCTGCCCTCATACGTCCCAACAAAATGGTGTTGCGGAACGTAAGCACCGCCACCTCGTAGAGACGGGCCTTGCCCTGCTCGCTCACGCCTCCGTCCCTCTACGGTACTGGGATGAAGCATTCTTAACGGCGTGTTATCTTATCAATCGCATGCCTACCTCTGTGCTTAACAACGACACTCCTGTGCAGCGCCTCCTCAAAATAAACCCCGACTATTCCTTCTTACGTATTTTTGGATGTGCTTGTTGGCCCAGTCTTCGCAAATACAATTCCCACAAGCTCTCTTTTCGTTCCAAAATGTGTGTTTTTCTGGGATATAGTCCTATGCATAAGGGGTACAAGTGCCTGGATAGGTCCACCGGGCGCATTTACATTTCTCGTGACGTCGTGTTCGACGAGTCCGTGTTCCCTTATGCGACCCCGGTGTCACCGTTGATATCTCCACCCTAGCCGAGTCCATCATCACTTTTCCTTCCACCGAACCGGCTATGAGTGCCCATGTGAGAAATTATGGCCTGTCTTATTTGTCCACTGACCATGTTGTTCCAGATGCTGTGTTCCCTGTGCAGGTTGTCATGCCAGCCTCGTCACCGACGCCCGCTCATCCGATCGACGTGCATGGGCATGGGGAGACTCCCGAGGTCTCCCATGCAGACGCGTCCTCCGCGCCTTCGTCGCCTGCCCCTGCTGGGCCTTCTTCGGCCCAGCCCGCGTCGCCCTCCGCCGGCTCCGCACCGGCTGCGTCGCCCTCCGCCGGCTCCGCCCCGGCCGCATCGCCCTCCACCGGCTCCGCTCCGGCTGCTCCACCTTCGATGGAGCCTTCGTCCGATGCTGCTACGTCGGCTGCTGCCCCTGTCACCGGCCATCCCATGGCGACACGTCTTCGCACCGACTCTCGCCACGCGAAGCAATTCACTGATGGGACCGTGCGGTATGATCCTCGTCGGCGTGCCTTCTTCGCTGCTCCCGTTTCGCATCGTGATGCTCTCCGGGAGCCTGCCTGGCATGCTGCCATGACCGATGAATTTGTCGCCCTTCGCCAGAATAATACGTGGCATCTTGTGCCCAGGCCCTCTGGTGTCAATCTGGTTAGCTGCAAGTGGATCTTCAAGACCAAGCACCGCCCTGATGGTTCTATTGACAAGCATAAAGCTCGCCTAGTCGCTCGCGGGTTCTCACAACAGCATGGTATTGATTATGGCGACACTTTTAGTCCAGTTGTGAAGTCTGCTACGGTGCGCCTGGTTCTCTCGCTCGCTGTGTCCCGCGGCTGGACTCTCCGTCAAATTGATGTGAGCAACGCTTTCCTCCATGGATTCCTGACCGAGGAGGTCTATATGCAGCAGCCGCCTGGGTTTGAAGATGCTCAGTACCCTCAGCATCTGTGTAAGCTGCAGCGTTCCATCTATGGTTTGAAACAGTCTCTCCGTGCATGGTATGCCCGTCTGAGTGCTCGATTGTTTCAGCTCGGATTTACATCCTCGAAGGCTGATACGTCCTTATTTATCTTCTCCCGGGATGGTGTTCAGATTTATATGCTGGTCTACGTTGACGACATTGTCATTGCCGGCTCTACACCTGGAGTTGTTGATCGTCTGGTCCAGTCTCTCTCGGACAGCTTTCCCATCAAGGATTTGGGTCCCTTGGATTATTTTCTTGGCCTAGAAGCGTCTTTCAATTCTGGGGGCATGACTGTGACACAACGCAAGTATGCACTGGACCTTCTGCATCGTGTCAACATGGAGAATAGCAAGCCCACTTCCACGCCTCTTGTTCCTTCAGAGAAGCTTTCCCGTCATGGTGGTACACTGCTACATACTGATGATGCGTTCCGGTATCGCAGTGTTGTTGGCGGGCTTCAGTATTTGACTCTCACAAGGCCAGACATCTCCTTTGCTGTTAATAAGGTCTGTCAGTACCTTTCTCAGCCGACTGAGGTCCATTGGGAGGCGGTTAAACGCATCCTGCGATATGTGAAGGGTACACTTGATACTGGCTTGTGCTTCCGGAGGTCCCGCTTCACTGGCATTAGCATATTTACTGATGCAGATTGGGCCGGGTGTGTTGATGACAGACGATCTACGGGTGGTTTTGCCATCTTTGTAGGACCGAACTTGATATCCTGGAGTTCGAAGAAACAGCCTACAGTCTCAAGATCCAGTACCGAGGCTGAATACAAGGCGTTGGCAAATGGAGCTGCTGAAGCGATTTGGCTCGAGTCTTTGCTTAAAGAACTCGGAGTAACTCAGCAGCGCACGCCCATATTATGGTGTGATAACTTAGGGGCAACATATCTGACCGCTAACCCAGTTTTCCATGCTCGAACGAAGCACATAGAGATCGACTTCCACTTTGTACGCGAACGTGTTGCAGCTGGAGCTCTTCAGGTCAAGTTTATATCTTCAAGTGATCAGCTAGCTGATGTATTTACTAAACCAGCTACCCAACAGATGTTAGACCATTTTAGATCCAATCTGAATCTTGTATGTAAAAGTTCAGATTGAGGGGGAGTGTTAAATACGGTCTGTATAGATGTATTTATACATGTATTGTAACCTGTTGATGTCTATATAAATAAAGTTGATCACGTGGTGGAGACACACCATGAAACCCTAAACCTATTCTCAAACTCTTATCACAAGTATAAACAATACTTCTGATAAGAGTAGCCCCCGAGCATATGAACAAATGTTTGTATTTGATCATAGGCTCTCGCCTTTTCTTTGTTGCAATACTCAAAATTTCCCTGTCGATATTCTTGATGAAACTGCTCGAAGTTCTCTTTTCAATGACGTTGTTTCTGATGACGGCTGTAGACTAATGTTTATCCTTCCAAATCAACTCCTTTACCAAACCTCTTTAAAAAGTAGCCCCCGAGCATTTGAAAAAAAACTTGTATTTGAGCAAAGGCTCCCGAAATTATCATTAATCCTTCTCTGTCGCCAATCCTCATAGCTCCCGAAATTATCATTAATCCTTCTCTGTCGCCAATTATCATTAATCAACTTTGCTGCCGGAGAATGAGGTTTTGCGGCAAACCTTTGGCACGCATCACAGGTACGCATGCACTATGTCCTTTGCATCTTCGATTGCTGCAAGCCAGTAGAATCCTGCTCTGAAAACCTTGGCTGCTATAGCTCGACTGCTTGCGTGGTGTCCGCATACTCCTTCGTGCACATATTTTAAGAGTACTCGTCCTTCTTCGGGTGTCATGCATCCCTGCAATACTCCCGATATACTTCTCTTATACAGCTCTCCCTTAACCACAGTGAAGGCCTTGGACCGTCGAATAACTCGCCTTGCTTCTACTGGATCTTCGGGTATTTCTTTCCTTAAGATATATGTGATGTAAACCTGCATCCAAGGAACTTGCACCACCATTACCTCATGTGATTCTTCTTCATCTCCAGATGCACCTGTTTCTGATATTGCTAGAGCCCCCGAGCCTTTCTCGACCTTCTCCTTTTTCTTTGTCTGTTTCTTTGCCTTAGTCGTCCTTTCACTTATCTCCTCCCAAAATACACCGAGTGCTATTGCTAAGCATTGCGATCCGATGTTTGCCAAAACATCGGCCTCATCGTTGCTGAGTCTGCTGATATGATTTACTTCGCACCCGTCAAAGAGCTTCTCGAGTTCATTGTATACCTCCTTGTATGCTATCATACTGTCGTTGACTGCGTCGCATTGGTTCATCACCTGTTGAGCCACCAATTGGGAGTCGCCGAATATTTTTAGTCGGGTTGCACCACAAGCTTTTGCCATCTTCATCCCATGTATCAGTGCTTCATACTCTGCCTCATTGTTAGACGCGTTGGGGAACGTCATCCGCAGTGCATACTTCAGCTTATATCCTTGAGGTGATACTAATATCACGCCAGCTCCAACTCCTTCTAACCTTTTGGACCCGTCAAAGTTCATAGTCCAGATTCTCGACAAATCTGGGGGGTCCCGTATTTTGCAGCTCCATCCACTCTGCGACGAAGTCTTGTAAAATTTGCGACTTTATTGCTTTTCTTTTTTCATATGTGATGTCCCGAGGGGAAAGCTCTATTCCCCAAAGGGAGACACGAGCCGTGGCTTCGGGGTTGTTTAATATATTGGACAAAGGCGCCTCGTTGACTACTATTATCGGGTGTGCCGAGAAATAGTGTCGCAGCTTTCTTGCGGTTGTGAATACTCCATATGCTAACTTTTGGTACTGCGGGTACCGCTGTTTTGAAGGCGATAAAACTTCGCTGATGAGGTATACCGGCCGCTAGACTCCATGGAGTTTTCCTTCTTCCTCTCGCTCAACCACAAGTACTGTGCTGACCACCTGAGGTGTGGCCGCGATGTATAACAGAAGAGGTTCCTTTTCCTTGGGCGCCACCAATATTGGTGGTGTCGAGATTGTGCGCTTGAGATCCTCAAAGGCTCTGTCTGCTTCTTCGTTCCACTCGAATTTTTCTCCATGTTTGATCAAGGCGTAGAACGGCAACACCTTTTCTCCGAGCCTGGCGACGAATCTACTCAAAGCTGCGACTCGCCCAGTTAGATGTTGTATTTCATTTAACTTTGTTGGCTTCGGCATCGTCACGATGGCTTGAATTTTCTCCGGGTTAGCCTCGATTCCTCTTGCTGACACACGAAACCCGAGAAGTTCTCCCGCAGGGACGCCGAAAGAGCACTTCGTCGGGTTCAGCTTGAGGCAGAATTTATCGAGGTTGTCGAAAGTTTCCTTGAGATCATCGATCAAGATTGACCCTTTCTTTGTTGTTATGACGACATCGTCAATGTATACTTGAACGTTCTTGCCAATCTGAGCGGCAAGGCATTTCTGCATCATCCGCTGATATGTTGCTCCCGCGTTTTTCAACCCGAAGGGCATTGTTCTATAGCAGACCACACCATAGGGTGTTATAAAAGCTGTTTTGACCTCATCTTCTTCTTTTAATTGAATCTGGTTGTAACCAGAATATGCGTCCAGGAAGGAAAGACGTTCACAGTCCGCCGTGGAGTCGATAATTTGATCGATCCTTGGGAGGGGGAAGTGATCCTTTGGACAATGTTTATTGAGACACGTGAAGTCTACGCACATGCGAAGGACCTCTGTGTTTTTCTTCGGGACCAGCACTGGGTTAGCTACCCATGTGGCCTCTGTGTGCAACTCCTTTATAAACCCAGCTTCTCTGAGTCGATTAATCTCCGACAGCATAGCTTTGTGGTTTGGTTCCGAAAAACGCCGCGAAGGTTGTTTGATTGGTCTGGCCAATGGATCCAAGTTTAGAGGATGCTCGGCAAGTTTCCTGGGTACTCCTGGCATGTCTGCTGGACACCATGCGAAGATTTCCCAGTGCTCATGGAGGAACTCGATGAGCACGCTTTCCTATGCGAGATCCATATTTGTTGCGATGGCTGTCGTGTTTTTAGGATCTGTCGGGTGGACCTGCACTTCCTTTGAGTTTTTAGTCGTGTCGAAGGTTGGCTCCTTTAGCGGTCTCCCTCCATCAGGCAACACGTCATAATCAGTTGTTAACATGGACGCCATATACTCTGCTTGCATCCCGAAACTTTCTGACAGCCGATGAAAATCCTTGTCGCACTTATCCGCTAGCGCGAAACTGCCTTTTACTGTGATTGGGCCTTTGGTCCAGGGAGTCTCCACAACAAGTATGTGTAATGTGGTACCGCCATAAACCTGGCATACGCGGGTCGTCCCAATAGAGCATGGTACTGTGATGGGAAGTCCACGACTTCGAACTCCAGCCTTTCTATCCTGTAATTTTCTCGGGTTCCAAACTGAACGTCGAGATTGATCTTTCCCAGTGGATAACTTGGCTTGTCTGGTGTGATACCATGGAAACGTGTGTCGGTTGGTTTTAAGTTTGCCAAGGATATATTCATCTTCCTCAATGTATCTGCATACATGAGGTTTAAGTTGCTGCCTCCATCTATGAATACTCGTGAAACAACGTCGAATCCTGCGATCACCGCCGGTAAGATCAAAGCTGATTGCCCTGGTCGAGGGACTTGCTGCGGGTGGTCCGCTATGGTGAAGCGAATGTCCTCTCCCGACCAATTCAGGTACTCGATTGTGGGTGGAGGAATCTTTTCTGCCATGAAGACTTGTCGCGAAATTACTTTTTGAGCTCTGTTGGATGGCCTGGCCTTCTGAATCATCAAGACCGCACCATTGGTGTCGATATAAGGGGGCGGGTGTGGAGCTGCCGCCAATTGCAACTGGTGTCGATTTTCGTCCGTGATCGCGGGAGGGGGTGGAAGGTGGATATCACTCCTTGGCCCCTGGGGGTTTCTGTTTGCTGCCTGTGCGTTGGCATGCCCCGCGTACCTATTCAGCGCTTGGAAAGTTCGGCAATCCTTCTGCAAATGCCCCGACTGCCTCTTCCCATTGTTGTCAAGAAAGAAGTGCATCTGGCATTGTCCGTTCATCATATCTTCGGGAGATATGTACGGCCTTTGGAACCTTCGACCATTATTTTGCCTGTTGGGACATGGACTATCCCTGTAGTCGTTACGCTGTTCACCACTCTTTTGATAATCATCTCGATTATTATTTCCACTATTTCCTCGGAAGCCAGCCGATATTTGGCCAGGACCGTCATAGTCGGAGTATTGGCGAGAAAATCGCCGTCTATTTTGAATATTTCGATTACGATCGTCCTCAGGCGACCTATGCCGCTTGTTGTGAACAGCATCTTCTCCATCTGCCCAGCGATTCACTATTTCCATTAGTGCCTCTATTGTTTTTGGATTACTCCTTCCCAAATCCACGAGTAGATCCTTCCTTCGAATCCCAGCGACAAACGCATCTATCGCTCTTTCATCAGATATGTTTTATGCCAAGTTTTTGATGATGTTCCACCTCTGAATGTACGTCCTCATCGACTCATCATACTTTTGTCTACAGGCTCATAGCTGCTCTATTGACGCAGGTTTCTTGCATGTAGATAAGAAATTTTTCACAAACATATCCTCGAAAGTTTCCCAACTGTCGATGGATCCAGGTAGTAACTTTTTTATCCATGATCGCGTTGCTCCACTTAGGTGTACTTGGATGCTCTGCATGGCAGTTGCTTTGGTTCCTCCCGTCAATTTCACTATTTCCAGATAATAGACTAGCCAATCCTCTGGATCTTGCAGGCCATCGAACTTCTTGTAGTTGTCGGGTAACTTGAAACCAGATGGAACTCGCGTTTTGCGAACTCTTCGAGTGAAACAGGGGAGCCCGCACATCTCCTCCTCGTCGACTTCTGGTGACTGCCGACGTTCTCTCCTTTCTTGTTGCGCCCTATCAACTCGCGCCTGTGTCATCGTATCTCTTGTCGATGTTCTTGGAGGATCTTGTACCGCCACTGTGGATCGTGGACTATTTTGCCTTGCAGTACCTTCGGGAGGTGTACTTGTGTAATATCCCAGGTATTGGGGTTACAAAAACAGAGTAAATAGAGTTGTGCATTGCATTCATGCATAGAAAATCCAGGGAATTTTCGCGCTTTAAAGTAAAACAGTCACAGTAACTGAAGTTTCACTTGACCTTGATGGAATCGAAGTAGATCATCAAGTCAAGTTCTATAAACCTCAATGTGACTTTGTTAAAACCATGTTTTGGGAAAAGATGATTTGATCTAAGGGGTTAGATCAAATGGAATTAAAACCAACACAAGAAAATACTAATTAAGGATCAACTACTTGATCTTATTAAAGATCATAACATGGTGTTTCTTGAACCAAACCTTTGAACTTAACACCAACAAAAGCTTATCATTAAACTCTAGAGATGGGAGAGGTATATAACCAACAAAGAGATAAGAAGCAAACTCTAAATTATTAACACTTAAAAGTTAAGCAACTACCTTGAGGTACAATGGAATTCACTTTAAAACTAAATACCAAATATAGCAAAACACAAGGACCTAAGTGCATAAAATCCACACATTCTTATTGCAATCATAACTTATTAAATATGTGGAATATTACAAAACTAAATTCGTTTACATTACGAATTATAGTTCAAACTATTTGAATAAAATAAACTATGAGTACTTTGAAACTTAGATGATCATGCCTTGGTGTAATCAAAATCATCATTCAAAATTGTGGTATAATCCTTATTCTTGACATTTTGATCCCAATTATAATATAAATAAAATCACATATGATATAGTGACTCAACCATAAGCATAAGATCATTCTCAAGATATGTAGTAACAAAAGCCACTTGGCTATTCAAAAACAAATCACATGAGAGGATAATACCATGCCACATAGGATGAAAATATCTACATAGCTTGCATCCTAAGCAATGCCACCTTATGCTTAAGGGATTACTATGGATAAGAGCATGACACCCAAGCACCTTACTCATCAAATCAAAGCAAGAGTCATCCACCTATGTGTCATGATACTAGAGCATGCCCAAGCCTATAAAAGGAGCCTCACATTCCATTCATTCCATCATCTTACACCATGATGCAAGAAAACCAACACATTGAGCCACTCCATAAAATATTTATGATCAAGATGAAGCAGTTAGGAGGTGGAGGCATGCCACAAGATGCAGGTTTATCAGAATTCCTGAAGAACAAGCTACAGAAGATAGCAAGGTAGAATTCTTAGGCAGACCACATGCTTAGATAATCATATCATCATCCCTTGAGTAGAAACCTAGATTATAGTCCAAGTCCTTGTGGATTGAGAGGGGTAATTGGTACGACCATATCTAAATATTTTTAGTAATAACTTAGGAAGCCAAACTTTGATCATTATAAATTGTGTAATGATCATAAACCCTAAGAACTTGAGGTATGTGAGAATAAGTTAAACCCTACTAGTATAAGTAGATCCCATTTCCACATGAAATTATAGGGAGATCACTAGTAAGAAACCCTAGACTTATTTCCCAACCTTAACTTGTGAATCACTTGGTGATCATAAATAGAATCCTACCATATCTATATTTCCTAAATTAAGGAACCCAAGAGCACCTTAGAGTTAAACACTATACTTTATGTAGTGAGAAACCATACATCAATGTGACCAAAGTTAACTATAAAAAGAACTATAATCAATGTAGTTACTTTAATGATAAGTTGGGAGTAATAAAAAAAGTTAATAGGAAAAAGATAAAACCAATTCTCAATATCTTAGTATCCAGAGGAGAACATAAAATGTTAAGTGAGCCACCACCTTATCATGGTTAGGAGAGATTAACCCTAGCACATGCAATATGGTGTCATTTCATCTCTATAACTTAGAATTATATCTCAACCCTAGTTGATGTATCACTATGATGATCCTAATATAAACCCAGGCCATAATTGAGATTCAAACCAATTGTCATTAGGTAAACATAACTAAAACCCCAGAAGTGCACTCTAGTTAAAACCTATACTTACTTATGGAGCACAAGATAAACCTAATTTAAAACCTTTAAGTAGACCATGTGTGGTGATCAACCACTTACCTTTGTAACTAAGACCAAGCCATTATGGGGACAATATCTACTTTAGACATTTTCAAAAATAATAAGGGTGTTAACCTTGAAAGGGAGTTATAAGAGAATTTACAAAACTATAATAAATAAGTGATCACATAAAATAATATACAAGTGAGCAACACTCTCCAAATAAGAAACCAAGACTTCATAATGATCCTCAAATGCTTTGGAGTAGAATTCCTCAACTCTAATAATTAAAACAGATTTGATTCCACAAGAAAAAGGGAAAATAAAATGAGTGCATAAAATCATGCTTAATGAAAGTTTCAACAAAACTTGATATGTTAAATATTTGTTCTGCATAACAAAACCATGAAATTGTCATTGTTGTTAAGTTATAATTAAAATATGTAAAAATATTTGTAAACAGAATTGAATTCAAATTTGAATTCAAAAGGTGATAATTAAAAACAGAAAATACAAACAGAAACAGAAAAGAAAGAAGAAAAACCTTACCTGGACTCACCTGGCCGCAGAAGCCCAGCAACACAGCCCAGCAGCAGCCTGCCTAGCAGCCCAACACCACGGCCCATAGGCAGCCCGTTACCCCTTCGTCCCAAAATATCGGGACGAGCTCGTCCTCATCCTCTCCAGCACGCATGGAGGACAGCGCGACGCCGTGGCCGTCTTTCCCTCGCCGCTGGCAGCTCCTCCGCGACCGTAGACGTGACGAGGCAGGTCATGGAGCTCTATAAAAGCCCCAGGACGAACCCTAGCTCGCTTTCTTCTCCCTCTGTTCGATTTCCCCAAAATCCCGAAACCCTAGCACGCTCAGACCTCGAACATCGTCGTCGTTCAGAGCATCCCCAGACCTTGCCGTGGACACCATCGTGATCAGCGGCCTCGACTTGCTCTGTCTGCTAGAGGAATCGACCTCCATCAAGCCGTAGCGCCGCCGTCGACATCGTCTTCTCCGACGACGGGAGCAGGCAATCCCGGCGAACCAGACCACCTCTTGCTCCACCGCCAAGCTCTGCGTGCTCCTGGTGAGCTCCTGATCCCCCTGGCATGCCTAGCCCGTCCGATTGCTTCCCGAATCATCGCCGCGCCGTTAACCCGTGAGCACCACCGTGCGGCATCGCCGGCGAGCTTGCTCCGGTGACCAAATAGGGGCGGCGATGGTACCTGCGTGTTCACCTCGGCGCACTGAGTCTCGCTGTATGGGTAGATTGCCCGCGCGAGCGCCGTACCGCCGGCGATCACCGTCACTGGCCGCCGGTGGTGGCCATAGTTGCCACCTCGACGCCACCGTGGCAGCTGACTCAGCCAGACCCCACCTGTCTGTGTCTGTGAGTAGCACAGGCACGGGTGTGTCTAGTGTTTTAGTTTATTTTCATTTTACAGAAAATGTCTGAAACTTCAAATAATTATAGAAAATTCAATTTTAAGTCCGAAAAATATAAATGAGATATCAAAATTCTTATAAAGATAAACTCTATCCAATAAAAATATAAAATGAAATTATTATTTTTAATAAAAGTTTAATTATTTAATACTTGTTATTTAAGCCATATATTTAAATTCTAAATTATTAAAATTCAATAATTAGTAATAAATTCCAAAAGTAAATAAAAACCAGTTAATAAATAAAGAAAACATTAAAAGTAATTTTCTTTATTTGTTATTTTGTTAAATCTTTATTAGAGAGATTTAAACCCTTATTAATAATTACCTTAATTATTAATTCTTGAAAATTAATAAAATCCCAAATCCAATATCATTTCTATTTCCAAGTTATTAATAACTTCAAATTTATTAATGAAGTTATTAATCCAAGAATTATAGGGTAATTAGTAAACCCTAGTTCCATAAGAAATAAAACTAGAATCTCATCATCTCATGTGAAACCTAAAACCCTAATATCATTAGGAACCCTAGCTCCATTATTACATGGAAACCCTAGTTTGCTTCTAACCTAAACCCTAGGTTAGAGCATGTGATCATGGTACCTTATTACGAACCATAGAACCATAGTAGTAACTACATACTTGTCTTGGATACATAAAATGTAGAAGACCTATCACTAATATATAGGTACCCCATGTGTTCATCTTTATCAGACTTAACTAATCAAGTGGGATCAACCAAATATAAAACCCTAGTTCTTAACCCAAAGACCACCATCCTTAGTTATCCATAATTAGCAGCACACCATTGTGATGAACCCTAATAGCAACTACACCTACTATTTTGTATTACATTCCCTACTCCACTAAACCCTACTAGTGTGAGGTACTTATAAACCATCCTATTTAGGAACCAACCATTCTCCACTTAGAGATCCAATGGTTAATACAAGACAACCTCAACCTTAATTGTAATACTTCTTATTATTTAAGAGGTATGTTCTTCAAAAGTTATTCTTTTGAAGAAAATAAGGAATCATCATCAATCCTGCCCAATAAGACCTATAGACAATAGCCATCTAACACCAGCAAAGTAGCATCAACCTTGATAGCATCCATGTGTAATTAATTGCTTAGGATGCCTAGACATAACTCCACCTACTATTGATGAATCCAACTCTGTTGTGATCCATCTAATACTTACTCCAGAAACTAGATGAAACCATAGTCAACCATAGAACCCCACCAATCTAATTATCATACTTGTTCTTTATTCAAGAACATGTTCTTCAAAAGTTATTCTTCTGAAGTATATAATAATCAATCATTAACCATGACATATAGTGCTCAAACCAACCACTATTTATTACATGTTAGGATTACACCAAATCTTATTGTTGTGTGTTATTAATGCTATTGTTATGCTATATTGCAACACCTGTTTATGATACCAAGTAATCACACCTGAATAAGAACCTTGTTTGTGAATCACTCTAAAAGTGCAACACACCCTGAACTAATCATTATCACTCACTAATCCTAAATCATCGGGGTTAGATCACGCTTAGAGCGATTGCATCTCATACTTATGCATTATTGCATTCTTGGCAATCTTTTAAATATCGTCCTTACCGGACGATGATGCTATTTCAGAATTTGGAGTTAATGCGTATCGAAGACCTTGCCTGCATAATCTTGCAGTCAAGAAAGGCAAGTTCATCACTTGCTCATGTCATTTGAGTATTTCTATCAAATTACTTGCAAAGTATTATGGTTATCACTATTGCATAAAAACCAAAACCACTATTTTCATAACTATGAATATGACTATGTGGTGGGCAATGGAACCATGGATTGTGTTGATATGGTGGAGGTTCCATTGCAAGGGTTTATATCCATCTAGGATTAAACAACAAATGTCGCCAGTGATTCTTGTGCCGTAATACCCGTGTTAACCATAAGATCCGGAGTGGGACGGAGTAGTCAAAAGTGTTTCCACCTCTCGTTCATCAACGGATGCGCTTTACCGTAGACACTTGTATCTGTCAGGGCAAGCGGTGGGCTGGGGAAGCCTTAAGTCCCCACGGCATAGTCCGTAGACACTTGTCGCTCGAAGTGCAAGCGGTGGGCTGGGGAAGCCTAAAGTCCCCACGGTATTGCGGTCTATGATGGGTTGCAGCTACCGGCGAAGGAGTTTGGTTCGATCCCAAACTGTCGTCGTGGTCAGGGTCCACCCGTGAGTGGGAATAATGGGACCGGCGAGGACCCAGGGTCGGGGCATGCAATAAAGGGTGGGTGTTCGAGGTAGCGGAGGAACATGATTGGCTAGACCTTATACCGGGCCTCACACCATAGGAAGTGTGGACGAGCTCGCGGCTCGGTTGGCACCAAGGTTAAGATCTCTTATGGGTAAAGCAACACACCTCTGCAGAGTGTAAAGAACCGTGACCTGTCACTCCCTGTTCCGGGATATGGAACTGCGAACGCGGCCGGAAAGGAGCTCCATGAAGTTCTAGTAAACCGGTGAAGGCTGACGGACATAGTTCTTCTGAATAAAAGCAACCTTTTGAAGAAATGATTATGAAAACTTGCATTGGTATTAGACTTTCTGGTCTAATGCTGTAGCTAGTGCATTAAACACCTCTTTCCTATAATGAACTTGTTGAGTACGCTCGTACTCATCCCACTCTTAAATCCCCTGCTTAGATATGGAGGCATCGAGGGAGGATCTACAGTGCAACTCGAAGGCCGAGGAGTCAACAACTACTTCACGAGGCAGGACCCTGTCAGAGGAGTCAGATACCACATCCAACAAGGAGAAAACCTAGTTTAGCCATAGAAGGGAACTAGCTTCCTAAACCTAGCTCCTATCTAGCTAGAATCTATTCTTAGCCTCTGTAGTTAGTGGAATACTCTACAAATAGAGTTCGTGATAAGACTAGACTACGAGTCGTTCTTCTGGAGTTTATTTGCAGTTTTACCTCATTGTAAAGTAGGAGGCTGTGATGATCTTATGTAACAGAGTCAATGTTGTAATTCTATAGACATGCCTTGGACCCGCATATGTTTCTGTTGTACCACTCTGAGCGATATAATACCTGTGGAACTGTGTTTCATTGGTGTTATATCAGACTTGCATACTACACCATGCAGTGGTATGCCGGGTCACCACAGTTGGTATCAGAGCAAATGCTTTGACCTTAGGATTAAAACCCTTTAAAGGAGACCTATAGGATTGGTAGTGTCTATAGGAAGTTGTCTTAGTTAAACCAAATATTCTTATGACTTGAGATGGATATTCACTTGAGAATAATCCTGACACACTTGAGTCAACATTTCTTACCTATCTTTCCTCAGTGAAGTTAGTTAGCTAATCCTAAACATGTAGCACATCAATAAGTTCTTAAAACCATAGATGAGTAGATCACAGTTGGTATACAAAACATGGTAGTCCAAAGAGAGGATACAACCATAAGGAAGATATCCTATTGGAAGATGTGTACCAACACATGTTATAGTTAAATAAGAATTACTCAGACCTGTAATAGAAGTAATATCAAGTGATAAGATAATTAAGATATCCTAATAGAAGATGTAGACCCAGACAAGTAATAGGGTAAGTCAAATTTATCTAAACTTGTGAAACAACTGATAGTAAGTGATAACTATGAGTCATATGAGGTAGTATAGACCATGATGAGTCAATCATGGGAGCTAAGTAAGAGCGATATAAATAAAACATGTCTACTCACAGAGTAGTGATAGTAATCATATATGATTCACCTGAGAATCGTTATGTGATGGACTAGAACAACATAAATAATTAAGAGGAGTACAATAAGAAGTCAGGTCTTCAACCATAGAGCAAGAATTGTGTTCCAAAACCATGGGAACTGTGTCAAGTACATCAGAACCCTAGTTATATGGTAAGAACATATGGAAGTATAGGAGCTATATTTCCATAGTATGTGTTTAGAATAGCAATGTTAGAATCTAGTCATATCATGTGAGATAGTCCTCAATAAAATGAAAGTTAAGTAGTACTTCCAAAGAAAATTAGGTTAACCTTAACCATCCCAAACCACTTTGTGCCAAGTTTATCTCATTGCAATTGTGCAATTAAGGTAAATGTTGAGACAAATAGTAGAATCACATATACTCGTGCTAAGTATCACGATTTAAACCTATCTTATGTGGTGTTATATACTACACATCAGAGCCTGATGTTTAGAGATGTCTTACTCAACTATTAGTATTCAGGCTTATGATGATATGTATTATAAGCACAACGCTGAATCTTCTTGGATTTTATTGGATTTCATTGTTTGACTAGATCCATACATGAAGTTTGACTTTGATATGCAAGTGCATGTTGCAATATCAAGTTCTTACTTGATGCTATAGATCTAGAGGGTAATGGTATACGTGTGAGGAAGTGACGAATTCTACAGATTCTGAAAACAAGATGAAGGTTCATTAGAAAAAAGGAAGTAAAATTGTGGGAAGAAACCACAATATTCAGAAGGAAGTACCAATCAAAACTCATGCTTTACCTCAACAAAGGAGTACTTTAGTACAGGAGAAGCATGAAGGTGAGAAATCTGGAGATTATGGTGAAGCTTAAGCAGATCCATAATTAAAATAGAAGAGGGAATGCATGGGAAATCACTTGGGATACTATAATCATAGTGTCAGCTAGTGGTTTTCTTGCAACAATAAACCCTCGAAGAAGGAAGATTATATATGAAACCATAACAGATATAAGAAGACCATAGTTGATATCCGAAGACCCCAACTGGTATAGAATCAATACTGCGAGATAAAGTAGAAGATGTCTTGTCCAGATGATCAGAACCTATAGTAGAATCCATTTTTTAGATAGCAAATAGCTACAATTGGTATCAAATAGTCCACCATTGGATTATTTGTATCAAGAAGTTGTGAACAAATAAAATTTTGTCAGCCAAATAACAATGACATATAATCATTTAGTCGAAGGATTCACATTGGAGGTCCACAATTGAGTGGATACACCACAGATATTCTTCGCAGAACCTTAGAAGAGTACAAACCATAAACTAGACTCAGACCAATATTCTAACCATAAGTCTAATGGTTGGAAGAAAAGGAGTTGAAGACCATAAGAAAACTCTAAGGGGTAGAGTAAAGATTGAGTTTGATGTACAATAACTCAATACTTTAAGCTATATAGATGAGGAAGGTCTGAACCGAGAGGAAGTTCAATCTTATTTTCATAAGATTATTGAACACTACTTTCAGAAGGATGTCAGACCAGAAGCCGAGGATTATACCTCGAGGAATTAAGAAGTGGACTATAACTTGAGAAAGTGAGTAGTATTTACTCAGAAGTACTAAAGCTCAAGTAAGTCAAGCATAAAGAAGTTGGACGAAGGAAATACCATAGACCAAATACAGTTCAAAAAGGCCAAAGACCGAAGAAGATTGAACATACCAATACCAAGGACTAATAGAATGATTCCTTTCATGGAACCTAAAGAAACCAAAATAGATATAGGTATCAAATATAAACCATGGTTGGATGGACTAATTGAGTCTAAACCAATCTTAGAGGAATAAACCATCACGATCATTTCCATGTTAAGTACCTTACTTAGTACCATCATTGCAGTTTTGGTAGTAAGGGAAAACAAAGACCTATTTTATCAAATAGGAGAATGTTATCCAATTAGTCCTCAATTAAGACTGTCAGGACAAGAAGAAGTCCCATCATTGATTCTTCAATGAGAAAGGAAACAAGACTATAGGGTTGAAAGAAATCAAATAATTAAAGTTAGAAGCCATGGCTCAGAGACAGGTATTATTAGATTCCAGGAAGAAAACCATAGAACTGGAGTAAGAAACTAATGCTCGGAGACAAACCCTAAAGGATTCCAGGAAGAATCTGGACAAGGGATATATTCAATTATATCCAGTAAGATCAATACGGAGTTCGAGAAAAGTTGTAGTCTGCATAAGTCAGAACCACACTCCAGAAACGTGAGAGAGATCAAACTTCGAGGACGAAGTTTAGTTTAAGGGGTAGAGACTGTAATATCCCAGGTATTGGGGTTACAAAAACAGAGTAAATAGAGTTGTGCATTGCATTCATGCATAGAAAATCCAGGGAATTTTCGCGCTTTAAAGTAAAACAGTCACAGTAACTGAAGTTTCACTTGACCTTGATGGAATCGAAGTAGATCATCAAGTCAAGTTCTATAAACCTCAATGTGACTTTGTTAAAACCATGTTTTGGGAAAAGATGATTTGATCTAAGGGGTTAGATCAAATGGAATTAAAACCAACACAAGAAAATACTAATTAAGGATCAACTACTTGATCTTATTAAAGATCATAACATGGTGTTTCTTGAACCAAACCTTTGAACTTAACACCAACAAAAGCTTATCATTAAACTCTAGAGATGGGAGAGGTATATAACCAACAAAGAGATAAGAAGCAAACTCTAAATTATTAACACTTAAAAGTTAAGCAACTACCTTGAGGTACAATGGAATTCACTTTAAAACTAAATACCAAATATAGCAAAACACAAGGACCTAAGTGCATAAAATCCACACATTCTTATTGCAATCATAACTTATTAAATATGTGGAATATTACAAAACTAAATTCGTTTACATTACGAATTATAGTTCAAACTATTTGAATAAAATAAACTATGAGTACTTTGAAACTTAGATGATCATGCCTTGGTGTAATCAAAATCATCATTCAAAATTGTGGTATAATCCTTATTCTTGACATTTTGATCCCAATTATAATATAAATAAAATCACATATGATATAGTGACTCAACCATAAGCATAAGATCATTCTCAAGATATGTAGTAACAAAAGCCACTTGGCTATTCAAAAACAAATCACATGAGAGGATAATACCATGCCACATAGGATGAAAATATCTACATAGCTTGCATCCTAAGCAATGCCACCTTATGCTTAAGGGATTACTATGGATAAGAGCATGACACCCAAGCACCTTACTCATCAAATCAAAGCAAGAGTCATCCACCTATGTGTCATGATACTAGAGCATGCCCAAGCCTATAAAAGGAGCCTCACATTCCATTCATTCCATCATCTTACACCATGATGCAAGAAAACCAACACATTGAGCCACTCCATAAAATATTTATGATCAAGATGAAGCAGTTAGGAGGTGGAGGCATGCCACAAGATGCAGGTTTATCAGAATTCCTGAAGAACAAGCTACAGAAGATAGCAAGGTAGAATTCTTAGGCAGACCACATGCTTAGATAATCATATCATCATCCCTTGAGTAGAAACCTAGATTATAGTCCAAGTCCTTGTGGATTGAGAGGGGTAATTGGTACGACCATATCTAAATATTTTTAGTAATAACTTAGGAAGCCAAACTTTGATCATTATAAATTGTGTAATGATCATAAACCCTAAGAACTTGAGGTATGTGAGAATAAGTTAAACCCTACTAGTATAAGTAGATCCCATTTCCACATGAAATTATAGGGAGATCACTAGTAAGAAACCCTAGACTTATTTCCCAACCTTAACTTGTGAATCACTTGGTGATCATAAATAGAATCCTACCATATCTATATTTCCTAAATTAAGGAACCCAAGAGCACCTTAGAGTTAAACACTATACTTTATGTAGTGAGAAACCATACATCAATGTGACCAAAGTTAACTATAAAAAGAACTATAATCAATGTAGTTACTTTAATGATAAGTTGGGAGTAATAAAAAAAGTTAATAGGAAAAAGATAAAACCAATTCTCAATATCTTAGTATCCAGAGGAGAACATAAAATGTTAAGTGAGCCACCACCTTATCATGGTTAGGAGAGATTAACCCTAGCACATGCAATATGGTGTCATTTCATCTCTATAACTTAGAATTATATCTCAACCCTAGTTGATGTATCACTATGATGATCCTAATATAAACCCAGGCCATAATTGAGATTCAAACCAATTGTCATTAGGTAAACATAACTAAAACCCCAGAAGTGCACTCTAGTTAAAACCTATACTTACTTATGGAGCACAAGATAAACCTAATTTAAAACCTTTAAGTAGACCATGTGTGGTGATCAACCACTTACCTTTGTAACTAAGACCAAGCCATTATGGGGACAATATCTACTTTAGACATTTTCAAAAATAATAAGGGTGTTAACCTTGAAAGGGAGTTATAAGAGAATTTACAAAACTATAATAAATAAGTGATCACATAAAATAATATACAAGTGAGCAACACTCTCCAAATAAGAAACCAAGACTTCATAATGATCCTCAAATGCTTTGGAGTAGAATTCCTCAACTCTAATAATTAAAACAGATTTGATTCCACAAGAAAAAGGGAAAATAAAATGAGTGCATAAAATCATGCTTAATGAAAGTTTCAACAAAACTTGATATGTTAAATATTTGTTCTGCATAACAAAACCATGAAATTGTCATTGTTGTTAAGTTATAATTAAAATATGTAAAAATATTTGTAAACAGAATTGAATTCAAATTTGAATTCAAAAGGTGATAATTAAAAACAGAAAATACAAACAGAAACAGAAAAGAAAGAAGAAAAACCTTACCTGGACTCACCTGCCGCAGAAGCTCAAAGAACACAGCCTCAAGAAAGCACGCCTAGCAGCCCAACACCACGGCCCATAGGCAGCCCGTTACCCCTTCGTCCCAAAATATCGGGACGAGCTCGTCCTCATCCTCTCCAGCACGCATGGAGGACAGCGCGACGCCGTGGCCGTCTTTCCCTCGCCGCTGGCAGCTCCTCCGCGACCGTAGACGTGACGAGGCAGGTCATGGAGCTCTATAAAAGCCCCAGGACGAACCCTAGCTCGCTTTCTTCTCCCTCTGTTCGATTTCCCCAAAATCCCGAAACCCTAGCACGCTCAGACCTCGAACATCGTCGTCGTTCAGAGCATCCCCAGACCTTGCCGTGGACACCATCGTGATCAGCGGCCTCGACTTGCTCTGTCTGCTAGAGGAATCGACCTCCATCAAGCCGTAGCGCCGCCGTCGACATCGTCTTCTCCGACGACGGGAGCAGGCAATCCCGGCGAACCAGACCACCTCTTGCTCCACCGCCAAGCTCTGCGTGCTCCCGGTGAGCTCCTCGATCCCCACGGCATGCCTAGCCCGTCCGATTGCTTCCCGAATCATCGCCGCGCCGTTAACCCGTGAGCACCACCGTGCGGCATCGCCGGCGAGCTTGCTCCGGTGACCAAATAGGGGCGGCGATGGTACCTGCGTGTTCACCTCGGCGCGCTGAGTCTCGCTGTATGGGTAGATTGCCCGCGCGAGCGCCGTACCGCCGGCGATCACCGTCACTGGCCGCCGGTGGTGGCCATAGTTGCCACCTCGACGCCACCGTGGCAGCTGACTCAGCCAGACCCCACCTGTCTGTGTCTGTGAGTAGCACAGGCACGGGTGTGTCTAGTGTTTTAGTTTATTTTCATTTTACAGAAAATGTCTGAAACTTCAAATAATTATAGAAAATTCAATTTTAAGTCCGAAAAATATAAATGAGATATCAAAATTCTTATAAAGATAAACTCTATCCAATAAAAATATAAAATGAAATTATTATTTTTAATAAAAGTTTAATTATTTAATACTTGTTATTTAAGCCATATATTTAAATTCTAAATTATTAAAATTCAATAATTAGTAATAAATTCCAAAAGTAAATAAAAACCAGTTAATAAATAAAGAAAACATTAAAAGTAATTTTCTTTATTTGTTATTTTGTTAAATCTTTATTAGAGAGATTTAAACCCTTATTAATAATTACCTTAATTATTAATTCTTGAAAATTAATAAAATCCCAAATCCAATATCATTTCTATTTCCAAGTTATTAATAACTTCAAATTTATTAATGAAGTTATTAATCCAAGAATTATAGGGTAATTAGTAAACCCTAGTTCCATAAGAAATAAAACTAGAATCTCATCATCTCATGTGAAACCTAAAACCCTAATATCATTAGGAACCCTAGCTCCATTATTACATGGAAACCCTAGTTTGCTTCTAACCTAAACCCTAGGTTAGAGCATGTGATCATGGTACCTTATTACGAACCATAGAACCATAGTAGTAACTACATACTTGTCTTGGATACATAAAATGTAGAAGACCTATCACTAATATATAGGTACCCCATGTGTTCATCTTTATCAGACTTAACTAATCAAGTGGGATCAACCAAATATAAAACCCTAGTTCTTAACCCAAAGACCACCATCCTTAGTTATCCATAATTAGCAGCACACCATTGTGATGAACCCTAATAGCAACTACACCTACTATTTTGTATTACATTCCCTACTCCACTAAACCCTACTAGTGTGAGGTACTTATAAACCATCCTATTTAGGAACCAACCATTCTCCACTTAGAGATCCAATGGTTAATACAAGACAACCTCAACCTTAATTGTAATACTTCTTATTATTTAAGAGGTATGTTCTTCAAAAGTTATTCTTTTGAAGAAAATAAGGAATCATCATCAATCCTGCCCAATAAGACCTATAGACAATAGCCATCTAACACCAAAGAAGTAGCATCAACCTTGATAGCATCCATGTGTAATTAATTGCTTAGGATGCCTAGACATAACTCCACCTACTATTGATGAATCCAACTCTGTTGTGATCCATCTAATACTTACTCCAGAAACTAGATGAAACCATAGTCAACCATAGAACCCCACCAATCTAATTATCATACTTGTTCTTTATTCAAGAACATGTTCTTCAAAAGTTATTCTTCTGAAGTATATAATAATAAATCATTAACCATGACATATAGTGCTCAAACCAACCACTATTTATTACATGTTAGGATTACACCAAATCTTATTGTTGTGTGTTATTAATGCTATTGTTATGCTATATTGCAACACCTGTTTATGATACCAAGTAATCACACCTGAATAAGAACCTTGTTTGTGAATCACTCTAAAAGTGCAACACACCCTGAACTAATCATTATCACTCACTAATCCTAAATCATCGGGGTTAGATCACGCTTAGAGCGATTGCATCTCATACTTATGCATTATTGCATTCTTGGCAATCTTTTAAATATCGTCCTTACCGGACGATGATGCTATTTCAGAATTTGGAGTTAATGCGTATCGAAGACCTTGCCTGCATAATCTTGCAGTCAAGAAAGGCAAGTTCATCACTTGCTCATGTCATTTGAGTATTTCTATCAAATTACTTGCAAAGTATTATGGTTATCACTATTGCATAAAAACCAAAACCACTATTTTCATAACTATGAATATGACTATGTGGTGGGCAATGGAACCATGGATTGTGTTGATATGGTGGAGGTTCCATTGCAAGGGTTTATATCCATCTAGGATTAAACAACAAATGTCGCCAGTGATTCTTGTGCCGTAATACCCGTGTTAACCATAAGATCCGGAGTGGGACGGAGTAGTCAAAAGTGTTTCCACCTCTCGTTCATCAACGGATGCGCTTTACCGTAGACACTTGTATCTGTCAGGGCAAGCGGTGGGCTGGGGAAGCCTTAAGTCCCCACGGCATAGTCCGTAGACACTTGTCGCTCGAAGTGCAAGCGGTGGGCTGGGGAAGCCTAAAGTCCCCACGGTATTGCGGTCTATGATGGGTTGCAGCTACCGGCGAAGGAGTTTGGTTCGATCCCAAACTGTCGTCGTGGTCGGGGTCCACCCGTGAGTGGGAATAATGGGACCGGCGAGGACCCAGGGTCGGGGCATGCAATAAAGGGTGGGTGTTCGAGGTAGCGGAGGAACATGATTGGCTAGACCTTATACCGGGCCTCACACCATAGGAAGTGTGGACGAGCTCGCGGCTCGGTTGGCACCAAGGTTAAGATCTCTTATGGGTAAAGCAACACACCTCTGCAGAGTGTAAAGAACCGTGACCTGTCACTCCCTGTTCCGGGATATGGAACTGCGAACGCGGCCGGAAAGGAGCTCCATGAAGTTCTAGTAAACCGGTGAAGGCTGACGGACATAGTTCTTCTGAATAAAAGCAACCTTTTGAAGAAATGATTATGAAAACTTGCATTGGTATTAGACTTTCTGGTCTAATGCTGTAGCTAGTGCATTAAACACCTCTTTCCTATAATGAACTTGTTGAGTACGCTCGTACTCATCCCACTCTTAAATCCCCTGCTTAGATATGGAGGCATCGAGGGAGGATCTACAGTGCAACTCGAAGGCCGAGGAGTCAACAACTACTTCACGAGGCAGGACCCTGTCAGAGGAGTCAGATACCACATCCAACAAGGAGAAAACCTAGTTTAGCCATAGAAGGGAACTAGCTTCCTAAACCTAGCTCCTATCTAGCTAGAATCTATTCTTAGCCTCTGTAGTTAGTGGAATACTCTACAAATAGAGTTCGTGATAAGACTAGACTACGAGTCGTTCTTCTGGAGTTTATTTGCAGTTTTACCTCATTGTAAAGTAGGAGGCTGTGATGATCTTATGTAACAGAGTCAATGTTGTAATTCTATAGACATGCCTTGGACCCGCATATGTTTCTGTTGTACCACTCTGAGCGATATAATACCTGTGGAACTGTGTTTCATTGGTGTTATATCAGACTTGCATACTACACCATGCAGTGGTATGCCGGGTCACCACAACTTGTTCCTGCGAACGCTATCCCCATGACTCCAACTCCTGCCATAGCCATGTTATACAATGTTTCTCTGGTCTCCTGGAGGTGGCCTGTTTGCCAGTATAAAGGCCTGTGTCGCCATATATCCAGCTTCCGGTGTTTTAGGAATAATGTTCCCTCTTGTGTCTATTGACATAAAAGACATGTCGAGGTTCTGGATCAGATGCTCCCTCTCGCCTCCAGGTATGTTCTGCAGCCGCGATCTTCCCCTATTGCGAGCGTCTCTGTGATTATCTCCCGAAGTTCCTGATTGTCGACTCAACTCAGCTCGTCGCCTGCTTGACGCGGAAGCGGCGGTTTTCCTCTATTCAAGTTCGATTCTCTGTTTTTCGAGTTCTCGTCCAGCACGGGCGAGTTTATATTGGTACGCTTGCAATTCGTCGGACATGGCAGCTGTAGTCATCGGCTCTGTACCATCCATGGCTCTTGCAGCTCTATCCCAAGCCGCTTGTGGAAGTTGCACCATCTCTCGCTCCGCGGGCCCAACGTACTTAGTGCCCAACCCTCGTGTAAGATCAGTGGGATCGACATATGGATTTCCCACATTATCGAAAGCCTCTGATGTCTTCTCCTGTGGGCGACTTGGCTCTCCAATTACATAAACTTGATGATATTTTGAAGCTTGACTTTTGCTAGGGTTGGTGACACCGTCGTATAGATCGGTGAAGACCTCCCGAACAGAAGTAGATCTGTCGATGAAGTTGAAGCTGTCGATGCTGTCTGAGTCGCTGCTTATATTGGAGTCCGCAGACGACTCGAAAGACATGCTGCCGAAGATCTTGACGAGTTCTCCGCTTGCCACGTCCTTGGGAAAGCGTGGCGACGAGATCTCCTTAGCTCCTGTCTCGAACGATGACAACGATTCCGAAAGATCGGAGTCGGCCGCCGACGATCCCGACGAAATCAGAACCTCGAGACGATGTGATCCCTCTTTTCCGACGCGGAAGTGAAACCTCCCGAACGTCATCTCCATAGGCTCCTCCAGATACGCATATGCATCCAAACGGGAGGGCGGGTGAGGAACAAAATCGACTAGACCAGTTTCGATCTGTTTACCTCTGTCCATCGCGTTGCTTGCCACCGAAGACGTCGACGATGTTGAGCGTGCCATCGAGATCAGTTCCTTGTCGCCTTCAATTCCCACAGACGGCGCCAATTGACAAGGTATCGACTTGTCAATGCCTACAGATTGTAGACTAGGGTTTTCAGGGAAGTAAAGGGCAAGTAGATCTCGAAGGTTCAGCCGGAAAAGTACTCGACTGCTAAAAAACTAGGGTTGTGTTGACCATGAAATCGATCCTCTCTTTGTCCCTCGACCCCCCCCTTATATAGGAGGCGGAGCCAAGGGTTTCGTGATGTACAAGTTACAAAGTCTTGGAGACTCTTTGAGTTCGTCCCGTAATAGTTACAAGTCAATATTCCTAATACAACTCTATCTTTCCAAACTATCTTTTAACTGGGCTTCCGGGCTTCATAAACTTCGGGTTGTGGGCCTTCAGTAAATCCTGGGTGCCATCTTCGGCAGGCCCATTGGGGATGCCTATGTCAGGCACTATGGCATCTTGTTAATAGGTTAGTGTCGAAAATCATGTAAAAGTGCAACGAAGTGTAAACAAAACACATATGAATTGATGTAAAACAAGCATGAAATATCAAAAATTATAGATAAGTTTGAGACATATTAGCATACTTGACTGATCATAGATTAGACTAGACCATGGAAAGCGCGCGTTGCCGCGCCCGTCCATCGTAAGAAGTGAGTGATCAAAGTGTTAAGCGAATTCTGACAATAGACCTTTTTTCTACAAATCTGAATAATTTGAACTACGGCGCCCTTATGCAAGTGATGTTGCATATTTATATCAAGACAAATAAGTACACTAATATGACCTGTTTCTCTTATATTTATTGTCAAAATCACATTCATGGGAAGCTGAGACAAAATGTGCAGAGCAAGAAGTAACACCGTTCTATCTTTAAAAGCCTAGCACTTCTTTTCTTGCACGTAATTTGACTCTAGCGGAAGCTTCACATTCTGAAGAAATTCAACTCTTGGGGTCTAAGAACCTTAGCCTGCTAATGCATATTATCGTCCGTACCAAAAGAAAGGCATTGCATCCTCAATTTATACAGGAGAGGCATAATAAACTGGCAGAGAACATTTAAATCCTCCCGGCTTAACCATGTCACTGAGTAGCTTTTGTGCAGCAGTTAGTCGGGGTTATATAAGTAAACAATTTACTACAGCAGGTCAATTTGACCTCCAGAGTAGCATCCTGTAGGGGCAATTAGCCCACCGCAGGAACTGAAGGAGATCCGACGGTCGAAACGTGCAGGCAGTGTGATGGGATGGCAAAAAACAACCAGTTGGTGAAAGAGCTCCTTTTTGACTCAGTATAGGGGGGATGCAAAAAATAGTTGTGAAGATATGTTGATGGCCTTGGCAAAATTGCACATGATAGGAACAATGTGCACATTAGTAATAGTTTTAGTATTAGAATTATAATCAAGTTTGATCATATCTAATAAAAAATGAAGAGAAGTAATGCAAATTATTTGGATTGCTAAAATTTTATGTCAAAGTGAAGTTGTTAACACTGGAAATATTGATATCCAAAGTGGTAGACCATCGGATCAACAAAATTTCTAAAAAGAGGCCAGGGCCAAGTAGCGAAGATCACAGAAATGGAATTTCTGTTTTTTATTAGCATGGAAAATTACAGAAAAAAGTGACAAAAAAGGTAGAAGTATGCAGATTGCTGATGCGTTCTGCTAAACATAACTGCACCACTAACTGCAGAATACCCTTTATGCCCAGATTTTATATGAACGATAGCAATAGGATTGACTTCCTATGACACATAACGAAGACCCAGCTAGCAGTGTACATGTACATAATAAGTAGAAAAACTTTGCCAATAAATGTCACATACCTCTTACAGAGATTCCTTTCCCTGCATTTGTACATATGTTTAGCAACCTGTTGAGTTAGCAGTCTTAGACCATGTAGAAGGTAGGCTCGATAAGGGGAAATCCAACCTCATGCAGTTAAGCTACAGTTATTTGATTCCAAGAATTTTCTCCTGCAGCGTCTTCTAGGTTATTCCATGTCATAGTAAGAGAAAATTTGAAAAACTTCTATGTTAAACAAAAATACACTACAGAGATATTGTACAAGTACATTGCTCTATAGAATAACAAATTGCATAGAAATGACCTTTGAGATGAGATCTTTATTAGAGAATAAACACAGATCATGGCAACTGAAAAAAAATTGGGTACTATGTCTTACATTCATGAGAATCGTGACATTTATTTCAATGAACTTGAAGGAATTTTTTTGATAAGAGAACAATTAAAATTGCTGGCCACTCAGAAGTTATACAAATCCAGCATATACGCAGCATGTTGACATCTTCCATCTGTGCAATTGCAAACAACAATTGGTTGAAAAGCTGAAGTTGATATTTATAATGCTTCAGCATAATTCTGTGAAAGTACCTATTTCAATTTGCTACCAGATATTAATTAAGCAGAAACACACAAAAAAAATTGAGCAAGAAACACCAAACATATAAACATTTGCCAAGTAAGAAAGCAGAACTGCCGGATCAATTCATCTTCCTCATGAAGGTGGGTGCTAGGTGGTGAGAAACTGTTTGCCGCTAACATATTTTTGCTCACCTCAAGGTCTTCTTCAGCGCTGCCTATGACTGTCACCAAGATCGATCATGGCTGGAGATCATCCTGTGATTGAGCCATGTCTAAAGCTGTAAGAGATATGAACTATAGGCGCAGTGCAGAGAAGTGAAAATGTGACAGATCAAGTAGTCATATCTCGTTACACCATAACTTCGCGCGCGGGCAATTGCAGGATATGTATGCACGAACCCATCTTCTCTTTGTCCTTTGATGAGGTGCTTCCCTGACCGTTCTTCCCAGGGGCACAATGAGATAAGCTGGAGAGATTGGAGCAAGCCAGCGCACCTCATCTCCTCTGCATCATCTTTCTCTTACATCAATGAGATGCAACCGCCTCCTGTGTCGGCGAGCAGCTGCTTCCATCTTCCTTGTGATTCTGCTTTGCGTCGTTGATCCGGTAATGCTGCCGCCTCTGTCTCATCACCCATCGTTGATGTCACCATAGTTCTCTAGCCCACCGTGGCGACCTCCATAATCGCTGGGACAATCAACAAAGAAACAAGTATTGCTGGATTAGCATCTATGGTCACAGATAGGTGAGGAAGAAAATTTCCTGCAAACAAGAAGAGCGGCATCGAGCATGACCTAAGGAGAGCAGGTGGGGGGGCTATAAATAGCCGTACACTACAGCTGAAAGAGAAGGAAGCCGAAAGGGCGGTGACGGCACACCTTCTACGCCATTCATTGCACGAAGAAACGGCGGCGCCATTGTGGCCTTCCCCTGCGCCGCTGGGTCAATGTACACCGGGGAAGAGAAACGGAATCTTCTGCCTGATTCCCTACCGAACGGAGGCCCAGTAAGGGCCGCAAGAAAAGTTGCGCCCATTTACCAACATCTCAGCCCATTTCACGTGAAAGCGTCTAGCTCGGTCCCCGGAGCAGCTGCCCAGCAACGTTCACGGGCCGTGACGCGCAAGATACGAGTAAGCAACGGCCGAGGAATGCGGGGTGGGATGGCTGGGAGAGATCTACAGCGTTTAACGGATAGATCGGACGGTCTAAAACGTCAAAGCGTCGTGGATGAGCCTTGGTAGTTCCATTTTACTATTACTTAATGTCTAGGAGACAAAGGTAAACATGCCATTGAGTCCATATACCACAATCACATAAACTACAAAGCCAGTGACCCCATAGCCAATCTATGATTATATAACTGTGATCCTCCACCAAAAGGGAATCCAAACCTGGTTACATCGAGTGTTAATCTCTCTTCCGGATTCTCCACATCGCCTTACCTTTCTCTACTCTTTGTAAGTCGGCCAATGGCATATGTCATAAAGAAACCATGATAGTTCATGTTCTAATGTACCCAAATTGGATTATCCGTTAAATTTAGTCCGATACCAACTACGCGAAATGTCCGCATTAGTCCATCGGTCCAGCTATGCATGCTACCTCTGCTTCCTGTATCATACTATTAATACTAATTACCGTTTGTATTGTGTTGTCTTTGGATGACCTTTGACTTAGTGGCAACACCCAAAGTAATATGTTGTACGAACAAATCGTCGTGCAGCTCTATCCACAATATAGTCTTAGTGTCAGGCGCGTTATCATAATGTTTGTTTTATATAAACAAACAAAATACTATTTTATGGTACCTAACTTTAATTTAAGTTTTCTCCGTTAGCCGAATCCTATAAGAGCATCTCAAATAGATGATGTAAAATAGGGCATAAAAAGTGTTTTAGCGCACCCGTTTTGTCTCTTGCTACTTTTTAGGGCACCATTTTTTCCAGGAATTATAGATGATGTAAAATAGGGCACCCGTGCAATTCCAGGTGATGTGAAATAGGGCCCCACACCTTATGCCCTACATTTCACAATTGCAATCATATGTGCGAAAATATGATGAAACATATGAATCTAAATCTTTGCAACAACATCTCACACACATACTAATAAAATATGAATTTAGATCTTAACTTTCATCACACAGTTATCAAGTTCACAAGAATATCATAGTTCAACAACCACCCATGTCGCCCATGCTGCCCATGTATCCCGATATTTGTTTCTTCACCAACAATTGGTCGCAGCGAAACTCAATGCATTTTTTTGCTTGTCACTCATGCCACTTGTGTCCAGGAACATTATCTTGTCCTCCCTCTCCTCGGATAGACGAGCATCTTCCATGGCCACGTTCTTCTCCTCCATCGCCACCCTCTTCTCCTCGGCTTGTGCCTTGAGTACCTCGGGGGCTGCCAACCTCTCCTCGGTTGCCGCCCATCTCTCCCCGGCCATGTTACTCTCTTCCATTTCTTGCTTCTTCATCACCTTCCTATCTAAGGCCATCTTCTTTCCCACACTTATGATAGCATCGAATGATTTCTTGATATCATCATCTCTGGCCTTCTTGCCCTTCTCCTTGGCACAGTTCCTTCCGTCGGGTCTTTTATTTTTTCAACCGAGTTGGGTGTAGGGATTCGTTTTTTCCTTCTTCATTTGATGCTTCATCATCACCATCATCATCAATAGTAGTTGTTGTTGGAGATATGCCCAAGAGGCAATAATAAAAGTGGTTATTATATATCTTTATGTTTATGATAAATGTTTATATACCATGCTATAATTGTATTAACCGAAACATTGATACATGTGTGTTATGTAAACAAACAAATGAGTCCCTAGTAAGCCTCTTAACTAGCTTGTTGATTAATAGATGATTAGTTTCATAATCATGAACATTGGATGTTATTAATGACAAGGTTATATCATTATATGAATGATGTAATGGACACACCCAATTAAGCGTAGCATAAGATCACGTCATTAAGTTATTTGCTATAAGCTTTCGATACATAGTTACCTAGTCCTTATGACCATGAGATCATGTAAATCACTTATACTGGAAAGGTACTTTGATTACATCAAACGCCACTGCGTAAATGGGTGGTTATAAAGGTGGGATTAAGTATCCGGAAAGTATGAGTTGAGGCATATGGATCAACAGTGGGATTTGTCCATCCCGATGACGGATAGATATACTCTGGGCCCTCTCGGTGGAATGTCGTATAATGTCTTGCAAGCATATGAATAAGTTCATAAGAGACCACATACCACGGTACGAGTAAAGAGTACTTGTCAGGAGACGAGGTTGAACAAGGTATAGAGTGATACCGATGATCAAACCTCGGACAAGTAAAATATCGCGTGACAAAGGGAATTGGTATCGTATGTGAATGGTTCATTCGATCACTAAGTCATCGTTGAATATGTGGGAGCCATTATGGATCTCCAGATCCCGCTATTGGTTATTGGTCGGAGTGAGTACTCAACCATGTCCGCATAGTTCGCGAACTGTAGGGTGACACACTTAAAGTTGGATGTTGAAATGGTAGAACTTGAATATGGAATGGAGTTCGAATATTTGTTCGGAGTCCCGGATGAGATCCCGGACATCACGAGGAGTTCCGGAATGGTCCGGAGAATAAGATTCATATATAGGAAGTCATTTTATGTGATTTAAAATGATCCGGAAGGTTCTATGGAAGGTTCTAGAAGGTTCTAGAAAAGTCCGGAAAAAACCACTAAGGAAGGCGGAGTCCCGGAGAGACTCCACCTCCCATGGCCGGCCAACCCTAAGGGGGAGGAGTCCCAAGTGGACTCCCCTATGGGGGCCGGCCACCCCCCCACATGGAAGGGGGGAATCTGTCAAGACCAAGTCACTGTCAGCTATCCAAGTGTTGGTGACGTCATCGTGTCAACGGACGGTCAAGATGGAGGGCATCGGACGGTTGTCTTTCGTCACTAGTTTTAAACCAGCTTTTCCCGCTAATTACTGTTTAAGGTGCTGTAATAAGTAATTCTTGAACTTGCGTGGTCCTACTCTTGTTGTATAAAAGAGTAGGAGAGGGTGGATGGGAGGCACGCATAATGAAAACCCTAATTTCCTTATCAATTTTGCACTTACCTTTACTTAGTTGAGTAGATCTGAGCCAACCGGAGCTCCACCTTCTTCCCCTTCTCCGGCCATGGCCATGTCTTGACCTCCGGGTCCTGACAAGGTTGTATCAGAGCGAGACGAACCCCTCCTGTCCCTTCACCGCTCCATCACTTTACCCACCTCCTACCCCAACTTCCACAACCATGCCAGGCGCCACCAGATCCCGATCCGCCTCACGCGAGCGCCGCGTCCGTGGAGAAGGCCGCGCTACGACAACGGAGGAAGACGATCCCGAGGACGAGCAACGCATGGCCCGGCTTCCGCGCGAGGTCCGCGCCATCCGCCGCCGCCTCGACAAGCACGAGCAAGCCTCCGCAGACACCTCGGCAGCTCTGGTCGCGATGCAAGGTGAGATGTCTCGCATGACTCAGATGTTAGCCGTGTTATTTACCACCCTGCCATACGCTGGTGCCGCCGCGATTGCACCCTCCTCCCTCCCCAGTCTCGCTGCTAAACAAACCTCTACCCAAAGCCACCTCCTTTCCACGCCACCACCGCTGTCTCACGTTTCCCTGTCACCGATCTTAGAGGTTACCACGCCGGCACCAACCCCGGTCACTACCCTCCCAACACCTCCCCAATTCGGCGCCTTGACGCCGGAGAACCTGCCTCACCCAACCTATCCACCTAAAGTTACCACCTTTGCTCCACCCACGACGCCGATGTACACCTACACTGCGCCGCTCGTCACCACTACCACCGTCAACACCACACCACCTCCGATCCAGCACATCCATCAAGTGTCGAACCCAAATACAAATCCACATATGTACCAACATCTACCACCCTCCTCCATCCCCAACACCAGCCAACAACCATACTTCCCACACCAATACCACCCTCCTTTCAACCAACCACAACACCTACCACCACCTCAGACCCCATACACACAGCCACAACCTCCTCAACGATTCCCAACCCAACCACAGAACCAGCCCAACTATGAGGTGCACCTGCGTACTCCACATGTCGAATTGCCTATTTTCTTAGGTGAAGCCCCAAGGTCCTGGCTGCTTGAATGCGAAGACATTCTGGATCTGGTCAACATCCCAGCAGAGCACAGGGTGAAATGGGGTTTGGCTCATATCAGGGGACAAGCAAAGACATGGATAAGTACTTCTGGCACCGAACTCGCAGACGCTATCCTGGGAGCAGCTCAGTCAAGTTCTTATCGACCGTTTTCCTGATTCAGTTCCAAATGACCCAATGGATCAATTGCAACTTCTGAAGCAACTGACTTCAGTCAATTCCTATATTGACACATATGAAACATGGATGACTCAGATGAAGAGGGAAAGACCTTACCTTCCTCAGGACTTCTTTGTGGACCGTTTCATCAGTGGTCTCAAGGAGAATATCAAGCACAATGTACACTGCCCGTAAGCCTGAATCCTTCTTTGTCGCATACCTTTGGTATGCTCGGCAATACGAAAAGC
The DNA here is from genome assembly GCF_019359855.2 of Lolium perenne. Taxonomy (NCBI): domain Eukaryota; kingdom Viridiplantae; phylum Streptophyta; class Magnoliopsida; order Poales; family Poaceae; genus Lolium; species Lolium perenne. The sequence goes on from NC_067245.2 coordinate 146,692,294, forward strand.
ATCTCTCACAAAGAATGAGACGTGCTGTTCTGTCCCTCCTGCTGGTCGTCTTCAACAACCACAGAACAATAGGCAATACCCTCCTAGAGAAAACAGAAATAGAGCTCCCAACGAACGACCCAGAGAGCCACGCAAATGTTGGTACTGCACAGACAACTGGTTCATGGGGCACAGATGTCAACCAATGCAAAGAGCTCTAAATGCAATTGAAATGCAGGGCAATGAGGATGATCTTGATGATCAAGCAGCTCCACAACCTATGATTCCACCAGTCCGTGAGAACATGAGAATGAGCAACAAAACCAAGCTATAGAAGTGGAACAAAATGCACTACCTGAACAACTGATGAATATTTCCTCTGCTGCTTATAATGGTTGTCCCAGTGATTCTGCAATTTCCCTTCTCCTCCAAGTCAACAAAGCTCAGGCTATAGCTCTGGCAGATACTGGCAGCACAAATACCTTTATGGATTTGACTTTTGCTCAAGCTCACAATATTCCTCTCACCAAGGTCAAACACAGAAGTGTCAAAGTTGCTGGTGGAGGTACTCTGTCTTCTACTGCTATGGCATATAATTGCCCTTTCTCCATCCAGGGACACAAATTCACCACTAATTTCAGAATTCTGGAGTTACAAGGTTCTGACATCATTCTAGGTGTGAATTGGTTCAAAGAACACAACCCAGTGACATTTGATTTCATTGGCCGTACGTTAACCCTGGGTGTGCATGGGCAATTGTTGGTACTCAAAGACCACCTATTTCCTCAGGACAAATTGTTGATCTCTTCAGATGAATGCAACAAATTGATTGCTCAAGGAGCCTCTGGTTATCTACTTGTGCATACAGACCAGGGTGATGAGCAGAATACACCACACTCCCCTGCAACCCCTTATTCTGCCATTACCACTCTGCTCAACACATTTGAGGACATTTTTCAGAAACCTATGGGCTTATCTCCAGTCAGAGACATTGACCATCAAATCCCCCTTACACAGGATGCTAAACCTCCTAATATCAGGCCTTACAGGATGTCCCATAGCCAGAAAACTGCAGTGGAACAGCTCATCAAGGAAATGCTTCACAATAGGGAGATTAGACCCAGCAAAAGTCCTTACTCCTCACCTGTACTGCTAGTCAGGAAAAAGGACAAATCTTGGAGACTGTGTGTGGATTTTCGAGCTCTCAATGAACAAACCATCAAGAACAAGTTTCCCATACCTGTCATTGAGGACTTATTGAATGAATTACATGGGGCAATGTTTTTCTCTAAGTTTGACTTGAGATCAGGGTATCACCAAATCAGAATGAATGAAAGTGACATCCACAAGACTGGGTTTTCCACACATCAAGGACACTATGAATATTTGGTCATGCCTTTTGGTCTGTGCAATGCCCCAGCCACTTTCCAAGAGTTGATGAACACTATCTTCTCAAAGCACCTAAGGAAGTTTGTCCTGGTATTCTTTGATGATATTTTGGTATACAGCAAAACCTTGGCAGAGCACACAAGTCACTTACAGATTGTCCTACAAATACTCAGACAGCACAACCTCAAAGCAAAATTATCCAAGTGTCAATTTTCCCAGCCACAAATAGAATACCTGGGCCACATCATATCTGGTGAGGGAGTGGCAACTGATCCAGCTAAAATACAGGATATAATACAATGGCCAACCCCAACATCAATCAAGCAACTTAGGGGTTTTCTAGGATTAACTGGCTATTACAGGAGGTTTATTCCCAACTATGCACAAATCTGCCAGCCACTCCATGCCAGTCTGAAGAAGAATGCATATCAGTGGGAGGCTCCACAACAAGCTGCTTTTGACAAACTAAAGCAAGTGATGTCCCAACCTCCTCTCCTGGCCCTCCCAAATTTCTCCCTACCCTTCACTCTGGAAACAGATGCTTCTGATACAGGGGGAGCAGTTCTCATGCAACAGGCCAGGCCTTTGGCATTCTTCAGTAAATCCTTGGGCCCACGAAATTTGGCCAAGTCAGTCTATGAAAAGGAAGCCATGGCAATTCTGGAGGCTCTCAAAAAATGGAGACACTATTTCCTTGGAAATAAACTGATAATCAAGACAGACCAGAGTAGCCTGAAATATCTCTCCAGCCAGAAACTGTTAGAGGGAATTCAGCACAAACTGATGCTGAAATTATTGGAATTTGATTTCTCTATCCAATACAAAAAAGGCAGTGACAATACAGTGGCTGATGCCCTTTCTAGGAAGTATCAGGCTGAAGAAACTACATCTGCACCAGTACATGCCACCACAATATGTACTGCCACCTCCATGGCCATTCCCTCTTGGTCTTCTGATATTACTGCATCCTATGAGGGTGACAATGAATGTCTCAAACTGCTCCAGGAAGTAACTATCAACCCTACCAGTAACCCTCTCTATACCACTCAATCTGGTATACTCAGGTACAAAGGGAGAATTTATGTGGGATCATCTACTGATCTTAGGCAAAAAAAATTCCTATCCATCCATGCCTCTGCTTCTGGGGGACACTCTGGCATTAGGGTGACTTACCAAAAACTCAAGCACATATTCTACTGGCCAAAGATGAAGCAGTTCATCACTGAACAAATTGCTGCTTGCCCTACCTGTCAAATCTCTAAGACAGAAAAAGTACCCTACCCTGGTTTGTTGGATCCACTCCCAATTCCTACTTCCAAGTGGTCAGCCATAAGCATGGATTTCATTGAAGGACTACCCAAGTCTAAGGGACATGATGTCATTTTGGTGGTGGTCGACAGACTGACAAAATATGCTCACTTCCTCCCTCTGGCTCACCCCTACACAGTTCACAAAGTGGCTACTCTCTTCATTGACAATATCATCAAACTCCATGGTCCTCCTACTGTCATCACTACTGACAGAGACAGAATATTCCCCAGCAAGTTTTGGACTGAGATATTCACTGCCATGAAAATTTCCCTCCACTTCTCTACTGCTTACCACCCTGAGACAGATGGCCAGACAGAGAGAGTGAACCAATGTCTGGAACAATACTTAAGGTGCATGGCATCACAAGAACCTAAGAAATGGGGAGCCTGGTTACCTGCAGCTGAATTCTGGTATAACAGCTATTACCACACTGCCATAAAGATGTCTCCCTTTGAAGCATTATATGAATATGCTCCGCCCATTCTCACTGAGCTGCCAACCCTCTCTGAGCTATCTCCTGAAGCACAAGACACCTTGAGAGAAAAAGAGAAGATGATCACAGTACTCCAACAAAATCTGGCCAAGGCACAACAAACTATGAAAAAATATGCTGACCAACACAGGACTCCTAGGTCTTTCACTATTGGTGACATGGTCTACCTAAAGATGAAGCATCTCAGAGAGCATGCCTTGGGCACGGGTGCTCCTCTAAAACTAGCTCCTCGGTGGTACGGTCCTTTCAAGATCATCCAGGCGGTTGGTAAATGAGCTTACAAACTACAGCTCTCCGAGGGTACTCTCCTGCATGACGTGTTCCACGTCAATCAGCTGAAGAAGCACATTGGTCCTACGGCCGTTCCAAACCCACGTCTTCCCCTGGTTACGTCATCTGGTAAGCTCAAGACTTTCCCCCTCTGTATTCTCCAACGTCGTCAAGTATCCAGGAAACAAGGCGGGTGTGACGTCGCAATCCCACAATGGCTCATACATTGGGAGGGACTATCTGAAGACGAAGCTACTTGGGAGAATGCAGATTTCATTACCAGCACGTTTCCATCGTTCAAGACCTGAAGTCTTGTCTTCAGGAGGGGGCAATGTCAAGACCAAGTCACTGTCAGCTATCCAAGTGTTGGTGACGTCATCGTGTCAACGGACGGTCAAGATGGAGGGCATCGGACGGTTGTCTTTCATCACTAGTTTTAAACCAGCTTTTCCCGCTAATTACTGTTTAAGGTGCTGTAATAAGTAATTCTTGAACTTGCGTGGTCCTACTCTTGTTGTATAAAAGAGTAGGAGAGGGTGGATGGGAGGCACGCATAATGAAAACCCTAATTTCCTTATCAGTTTTGCACTTACCTTTACTTAGTTGAGTAGATCTGAGCCAACCGGAGCTCCACCTTCTTCCCCTTCTCCGGCCATGGCCATGTCTTGACCTCCGGGTCCTGACAGAATCCCACCCAAGTGGGATTCCCACCTTGGGTAGGTTTCCCTATCACACGGAAGGTTTTTGGTTCGGGTCTTATTCGGAGACTTGTAGTCCAACACTTGGGGCTTCCACCTATATAATGAGGGGCCAAGGGGAGGGGGCCGGCCACCCAAAGACCACAAGGTGGCCGCACCCCTTAGTGGCCGGCGCCCCCCCTCTCCCAAACCCTAGCGGCCCTCTCTCCTCCACCACATCCCGCACGCTTAGCGAAGCTCCGCCGGGTTTCTCCACCACCACCGATGCCACGCCGTCGTGCTGTCGGATTCAAGAGGAGCTACTACTTCCGCTGCCCGCTGGAACGGGGAGGTGGACGTCGTCTTCATCAACAACCGAATGTGTGACCGAGTACGGAGGTGCTGCCCGTTCGTGGCGCCGTGATCTAGATCTTCTACGCGCTTTTGCAAGTGGCAAGTGATCGTCTACCGCAGCAACAAGAGCCTCATCTTGTAGGCTTTGGAATCTCTTCAAGGGTGAGACTCGATAATCCCCTCGTTGCTACCATCTTCTAGATTGCATCTTGGCTTGGATTTCGTGTTCGCGGTAGGAAATTTTTTGTTTTCTATGCTACGTTATCCTACAGTGGTATCAGAGCCGTGTCTATGCATAGATGGTTGCACGAGTAGAACACAATGGTTTTGTGGGCGTTGATGCTTTTGTTATCTTTAGTTTGAGTACTTTGCATCTTTGTGGCATAGTGGGATGAAGCGGCTCGGGCTAACTTTACATGACCGCGTTCATGAGATTTGCTCCACGCTCGACATGCAACTTGTATTGCATAAGTGGCTTTGCGGGTGTCTGTCTCTCCTACTATAGTGAAGATTCAATTTACTCTTCTATTGACAACACTAGTATCACCGTTGTGGTTCATGTTCGTAGGTAGATTGGATCTTACTCGAAAACCCTAAACCACGTAAAATATGCAAACCAAATTAGAGAATGTCTAACTTGTTTTTGCAGGGTTTGGTGATGTGATATGGCCATAATGTGATGATGACTATGTATGAGATGATCATTATTGTATTGTGGCAACCGGCAGGAGCCTTATGGTTGTCTTTAAATTTCATGTTGAGTAGTATTTCAAAGTAGTTGTAATAGTTGCTACATGGAGGACAATCATGAAGACGGCGCCATTGACCTTGGTGCTTCGCCGACGATGATGGAGATCATGCCCGTTGATGATGGAGATCATGTCCGTGCTTTGGAGATGAAGATCAAAGGCGCAAAGACAAAAGGGCCATATCATATCACATATGAACTGTATGTGATGTTAATCCTTTTATGCATCTTATTTTGCTTAGATCGCGACGGTAGCATTATAAGATGATCCCTCTCACTAAAATATCAAGATAATAAAGTGTTCATCCTTAGTAGCACCGTTGCCAAGACTTGTCGTTTCGAAGCATCTCGTGATGATCGGGTGTGATAGACTCAACAAGTGCATACAACGGGTGCAAGACAGTTTTGCACATGCGGATACTAAGGTGGCCTTGACGAGCCTAGCATGTACAGACATGGTCTCGGAACACGTGATACCGAAAGGTAGAGCATGAATCATATGATTGATATGATGAACAATTTGAGTGTTCGCCATTGAAGTTACATCTTGTCTCGTGATGATCGGACTTGGTGTGGTGGATTTGGTTCGTGTGATCACTAAGACAATGCGAGGGATATTGTTTTGAGTGGGAGTTCACCTAGTTTTTAATTATGTTGAATTAAAATTTGAACTCAATTTGTCATAAACATTAGTCTAAACTATTGCAAATATGTTGTAGATATGGCGTCCCCAATCAATTTTAACCAGTTCCTAGAGAAAGAAAAGCTTAAGAGCAACGGTAGCAACTTCACCGACTGGTTCCGTCATGTGAGGATCTTCCTCAATGGCGGAAATCTGCAATATGTGCTTGATGCACCGCTAGGTGACCCTACTGCAGAAACTGAAACCGATGAAGTAAAGAATGTTTACGCGACTCGGAAAACTCGGTACTCTCAAGTTCAGTGTGCCATCTTATGCAGTCTAGAAGCTGATCTTCAAAAATGTTTTGAGCACCACGATCCACATGAGTTAGTCAATGAGTTGAAAACTATCTTTGAGACTCATGCGGCCGTGGAATGCTATGAAGCATCGAAACACTTCTTCAGCTGCATGATGGAAGAAGGCAGCTCCGTTAGTGAGCACATGCTCGCCATGACCGGGCATGCGAAGAAACTCAGTGACATGGGAATAGTGATTCCTAACAGACTGGGGATTAATCGTGTCCTTCAATCACTGCCACCTAGTTACAAGAACTTTGTGATGAACTACAATATGCAGAACATGAACAAAGAGTTACCTGAACTCTTCTCCATGCTGAAATCAGCTGAGATTGAGATCAAGAAAGAGCACCAAGTGTTGATGGTCAACAAGACCACCAGTTTCAAGAAACAGGGCAAGTCTAAAGGCAAGAACAAGAAGAGTGGCAAGAAAGCTGCCACGCCTCCTATGAAACCTAAGACTGGCCCTAAGCCTGATGCTGAGTGCTATTACTGCAAGGAGAAGGGACACTGGAAGCGTAATTGCTCCAAGTATTTAGCGGATCTGAAGAGCGGCCTTGTCAAGAAGAAGAAAGAAGGTATATATGATATACATGTTATAGATGTTTATCTTACTGGTTCTCGTACTAGTACCTGGGTATTTGATACTGGTTCGGTTGCTCATATTTGTAACTCGAAACAGGAACTAAAGAATAAACGAAGACTAGTAAAGGATGAAGTGACCATGCGCGTTGGAAATGGATCCAAAGTCGATGTGATCGCTGTCGGCACACTTCCTCTACATCTACCTTCGGGATTAGTTTTAAGCCTCAATAATTGTTATTTTGTACCCGCGTTGAGCATGAACATTATATCTGGATCTTGTTTAATGCAAGACGGTTATTCATTCAAGTCTGAGAATAATGGTTGTTCTATTTTTATGAATAATATCTTTTATGGTCGAGCACCTGAAAAGAATGGCTTATTTCTGTTAGATCTCGATAGTAGTGATACACATATACATAACATTGATGCTAAGCGAATTAAATTGAATGATAATTCTACTTATATGTGGCACTGTCGTCTTGGTCATATTGGAGTGAAACGCATGAAGAAACTCCATACCGATGGATTACTTGAATCACTTGACTTTGAGTCACTTGATAGATGCGAAGCATGTCTGATGGGAAAAATGACTAAGACTCCATTCTCTGGTATTATGGAGCGAGCTACTGACTTATTGGAAATCATACATACCGATGTGTGCGGACCAATGAGTGTAGCATCGCGTGGTGGTTATCGTTATGTTCTAACCTTCACAGATGATCTGAGTAGATATGGGTATATCTATTTCATGAAACATAAATCCGAAACTTTCGAGAAGTTTAAGGAATTCCAAAGTGAAGTAGAAAATCAACGTAACAAGTCGATTAAATTTCTACGATCTGATCGTGGAGGTGAATATCTGAGTTATGAGTTTGGCATGCATTTAAAGAAATGCGGAATACTTTCACAATTGACACCGCCGGGAACACCACAACGAAACGGTGTGTCCGAACGTCGTAATCAAACTCTCTTAGATATGGTTCGTTCCATGATGTCTCTTACTGATTTGCCGTTATCATTTTGGAGTTATGCATTAGAGACATCCGCATTCACTTTAAATAGAGCACCATCAAAATCCGTTGAAACGACGCCGTATGAATTATGGTTTAATAAGAAACCTAAGTTGTCGTTCCTTAAAGTTTGGGGTTGCGAAGCCTATGTAAAAAAGTTACAACCGGACAAGCTAGAACCCAAAGCGGAGAAATGCGTCTTCATAGGATACCCTAAGGAAACTATAGGGTACACTTGCTATCACAGATCCGAAGGCAAGATATTTGTTGCTAAGAACGGAACCTTTCTTGAGAAAGAATTTCTCACTAAAGAAGTGACTGGAAGAAAAGTAGAACTCGATGAGATTGAAGACTCTCTGCTCGTTGATCAGAGCAGTGCAGTACCGGAAGATGTTCCTGTACCGCCTGCACCGGCAACAGAGGAAGCTAATGATAATGATCATGAAACTTCAAATGAGATAGCTACTGAACCTCGCAGATCGACAAGGGAACTTGCCACTCCAGATTGGTATGATCCTTGTCTAAATGTCATGATTGTGGACAACAATGATGAAGACCCTGCGACATATGAAGAAGCGATGATGAGCCCAGATTCCAACAAATGGCAAGAAGCCATAAAATCCGAAATGGGATCCATGTATGATAACAAAGTATGGACTTTGGTAGACTTACCTGATAGCCGCAAGGCTGTCGAGAATAAATGGATCTTCAAGAGAAAAACAGATGCTGATGGTAATATTACTGTCTATAAAGCTCGACTTGTCGCAAAGGGTTTCCGACAAATTCAAGATGTTGACTACGATGAGACTTTCTCACCTGTAGCAAAGCTAAAATCTGTAAGGATTTTGTTAGCAATAGCTGCATTTTTCGATTATGAGATTTGGCAGATGGATGTCAAAACGGCGTTCCTTAATGGAGACATTGAGGAAGAGTTGTATATGGTACAACCCAAAGGTTTTGTCGATCCTAAAAATGCTGACAAAGTATGCAAACTTCAGCGTTCAATCTATGGACTGAAGCAAGCATCAAGAAGTTGGAACCGACGCTTTGATAAGGTGATCAAAGACTTCGGGTTTATACAGTGTCATGGAGAGGCCTGTATTTACAAGAAAGTGAGTGGGAGCTCTGTAGTATTCCTGATATTATATGTAGATGACATATTATTGATTGGGAATGATATAGAACTATTAAGCAGTGTAAAGGGTTATTTGAATAATAGTTTTTCAATGAAAGACCTTGGTGAAGCATCGTATATATTAGGCATCAAGATTTATAGAGATAGATCAAGACGTCTAATAGGGCTATCACAGAGTACATATCTGGACAAGATTCTAAAGAAGTTTAGAATGGACGAAAGTAAGAAAGGATTCTTACCTATGTTAGCAGGCAAGGTCTTGAGTAAGACTCAAGGTCCGGCTACGGCAGAAGAAAGAGAAAGGATGAGTCAAATCCCCTATGCCTCGGCAGTAGGCTCTACATGTATGCCATGCTATGTACAAGACCGGATATATCACATGCTGTTAGTTTGACTAGCAGATATCAAAGTGATCCAGGAATGGAACACTGGACAACGGTCAAGAATATCCTGAAGTACTTGAAAAGAACTAAGGATATGTTTCTTTGTTATGGAGGTGACCAAGAGCTCGTTGTAAAAAGTTACACTGATGCAAGTTGGAACACTGATCCTGATGACTCTAAGTCACAGTCTGGGTACGTGTTTATATTGAATGGTGCTGCAGTAAGCTGGGCAAGCTCGAAGCAGTGCACGGTGGTGAAATCCTCAACAGAATCGGAGTACATAGCGGCTTCAGAGGCTTCCTCAGAAGCGGTATGGATGAAGAGGTTCATTATAGAGCTCGGTGTGGTTCCTAGTGCATTGGACCCACTAGTCATCTACTGTGACAACATGGGTGCCATCGCCAATGCACAAGAACCAAGGTCACACAAGAGGCTGAAGCATATCAAGCTGCGTTATCATTCGATTCGCGAGTACATCGAAGATGGAGAAGTAAAGATTTGCAAAGTACACACTGATCTAAATGTAGCAGATCCGTTGGCTAAAGCTCTCCCTAGGGCAAAGCATGACCAACACCAGAATGCCATGGGTGTTAGGTACCTTACAATGTAATCTAGATTATTGACTCTAGTGCAAGTGGGAGACTGTTTAAGATATGCCCAAGAGGCAATAATAAAAGTGGTTATTATATATCTTTATGTTTATGATAAATGTTTATATACCATGCTATAATTGTATTAACCAAAACATTGATACATGTGTGTTATGTAAACAAACAAATGAGTCCCTAGTAAGCCTCTTAACTAGCTTGTTGATTAATAGATGATTAGTTTCATAATCATGAACATTGGATGTTATTAATGACAAGGTTATATCATTATATGAATGATGTAATGGACACACCCAATTAAGCGTAGCATAAGATCACGTCATTAAGTTATTTGCTATAAGCTTTCGATACATAGTTACCTAGTCCTTATGACCATGAGATCATGTAAATCACTTATACTGGAAAGGTACTTTGATTACATCAAACGCCACTGCGTAAATGGGTGGTTATAAAGGTGGGATTAAGTATCCGAAAAGTATGAGTTGAGGCATATGGATCAACAGTGGGATTTGTCCATCCCGATGACGGATAGATATACTCTGGGCCCTCTCGGTGGAATGTCGTCTAATGTCTTGCAAGCATATGAATAAGTTCATAAGAGACCACATACCACGGTACGATTAAAGAGTACTTGTCAGGAGACGAGGTTGAACAAGGTATAGAGTGATACCGATGATCAAACCTTGGACAAGTAAAATATCGCGTGACAAAGGGAATTGGTATCGTATGTGAATGGTTCATTCGATCACTAAGTCATCGTTGAATATGTGGGAGCCATTATGGATCTCCAGATCCCGCTATTGGTTATTGGTCGGAGTGAGTACTCAACCATGTCCGCATAGTTCGCGAACTGTAGGGTGATATACTTAAAGTTGAATGTTGAAATGGTAGAACTTGAATATGGAATGGAGTTCGAATATTTGTTCGGAGTCCCGGATGAGATCCCGGACATCACGAGGAGTTCCGGAATGGTCCGGAGAATAAGATTCATATATAGGAAGTCATTTTATGTGATTTAAAATGATCCGGAAGGTTCTATGGAAGGTTCTAGAAGGTTCTAGAAAAGTCCGGAAGAAACCACTAAGGAAGGCGGAGTCCCGGAGAGACTCCACCTCCCATGGCCGGCCAACCCTAAGGGGGAGGAGTCCCAAGTGGACTCCCCTATGGGGGCCGGCCACCCCCCCACATGGAAGGGGGGAATCCCACCCAAGTGGGATTCCCACCTTGGGTAGGTTTCCCTATCACATGGAAGGTTTTTGGTTCGGGTCTTATTCGGAGACTTGTAGTCCAACACTTGGGGCTTCCACCTATATAATGAGTTGCCAAGGGGAGGAGGCCGGCCACCCAAAGACCACAAGGTGGCCGCACCCCTTAGTGGCCGGCGCCCCCCTCTCCCAAACCCTAGCGGCCCTCTCTCCTCCACCACATCCCGCACGCTTAGCGAAGCTCCGCCGGGTTTCTCCACCACCACCGACACCACGCCGTCGTGCTGTCGGATTCAAGAGGAGCTACTACTTCCGCTGCCCGCTGGAACGGGGAGGTGGACGTCGTCTTCATCAACAACCGAACGTGTGACCGAGTACGGAGGTGCTGCCCGTTCGTGGCGCTGTGATCAAGATCTTCTACGCGCTTTTGCAAGCGGCAAGTGATCGTCTACCGCAGCAACAAGAACCTCATCTTGTAGGCTTTGGAATCTCTTCAAGGGTGAGACTCGATAATCCCCTCGTTGCTACCGTCTTCTAGATTGCATCTTGGCTTGGATTTCGTGTTCGCGGTAGGAAAATTTTTGTTTTCTATGCTACGTTATCCTACAGTTGTATCACTGAATGACCTCTTGTTGCTTTTTTCCTTGGGACTTTATACAAGTCATGGTGATGACGTTGGGACTCCAAGTGCAGAGTGTTGTGTCAGTACAATATTTTTTCCACAAGGATTACTCGAGGGTTATATCGAACTCTCGGGGAATGGAGTAAAGGTTTATCTCTCCCTCTCTTCTTCTAGAAATCCTGCAAAATAAAATAAAGCCTTGTGTACCCAACTCCACTGTGTGGTTGTCAAGCACAAGGTTTCGTGTAAGTAAAAGTAAAATAAAGTACTAACTAGAGTAAAGTAAACTAAACAAGTAAAGTAAACTAAGTAAAAGCGCTAAAGGTTTGTTTGTTTTGGGTTTTTGTGTGGAAAGAAGATAGATGAGTATTTATGTATTTTCGAATTAAAATAGTGCAGCAAATAAAAAGTAAGATAAATGCAACAGAAAGGTGTTTTTTTATGATTAAAATTGGATTCGGGTTCATGGGTTCACTTGACTATGCTCTCTTTTAAATTCTAGTGGATAATAGCAATTCATCAATGGGATATAAAGAATATAACTTCAACATCTGAAGATACACATTCATATGGGCATGATGTCCTAACATAGAGATGCTGCAACACATCTCTTATACTCCACAATATAGGAAAAATTTCAAGCAATCTTTTATTAAGAATTAACAGAGTATAGCCATAAGTACTTGGACATGATGTTTGAATATCAAATATGCTACCTTGAACAAACAAGATCATCACTCATTCACGCGACTAACATAGCACATTCATTCACTTTATCCCTAGAGAGATAGAAAAAGAAAAGGCAAAGCCATAATAGATCATGAATTTTTTTGTCACTATCCAATCACTAAAACCATTTTATTGCATCTAACACACACATCACCCCACACACATTCTTGCATACAAGTTGGATCAGAACCAATATTTAAGAACTAATATGCATCTATCAATATTTCTTACACAAAGTATAGTCAAATCGCATAGCATCATATCATAGAAAAAGATCCACCACATAGGTATTACATATATGACCATGATCGTATTGAGCAGCTCATATGGCACTAAGAACTACGAAGAACATGAGAGAAATAGATCAAGCTACTTCCACAAATGCGTAGTCCAGAGGTGGACTAACCCCTTGATCATGGTGATGATGATGAAGATGTTGGAGAAGGTGGAGCCCTCCGGCGGCGGCTACGGCGGAGTTTCCCCCTCCAGTCTTCTCTGCTACAGCCTCTATTTCCGTGTTTTTGTGTTTCTGCGGCGCTCGCCTCCAGAGAACCCTCGGTAGTCATATATATAAGGGTTTTTAGGTTAAAAGAAGTCGGTGCACGAAAGAATCAAGTGAATCGGACGATCGACATCGAAAAGAGGTGGGGTAGCGCGCCTTCCTGCTGGGCGCGCCACCTGCCCTCTTTTGGTCCTCCAGGCCCTCCAGGTGAGGTCCAAGTGCTCATGCTGCTTCTCTTGATGAAAAAATAACGTCTCCGAAATCCTAGTTCAATTTGATTCTGTATAGGTCTCTGAAAGTGAAAAATACACAAAACAGGGTTTTGCTGTTCTGCAGAGTTATAACCCAAATAAAAGGGATCATTGATAAATCCTCATAAATCAATGTAAAACATGGTATTATCATCATGTATGTTGCAAATATGTGAGAATTCATGTTAATAAAGTACAAAGTTCATGTATGCATTTTACATGCATCACATGGTTTCTTCCACTTCTCATCATGTTCAAGCTTCGACCAACAATGATGGAAAGTGAAAGGTTTCCCCACCTTCACTTTCATGCCATTATTGCATTTCTTTGGGGTTTCCCCACCTTCACTTTCACTTTCATGCCATTTTTTTGAGCAATTGAGGTCTACATACACACATAGAGCAATCAAGTTAGCCACAGTGAGAAAACAAATTGGTGGCATAGAGGAAACAATTTGGTCGGATAGAGGACAATAATACCCAATCTTCATCATTTGTACCACTTGGATTCAAGCCATTCGCGTGTGTCAAACACACTGACCACCTTTGGCACTGGCTGGAGATGCTCTAGAAATATATGGAGTAGCAATAGCGCGGTATCCTTTCAAAAGTGTCTTTGGCACATGAGCACTAGTACTCCTGATTCTTTAAAATCATATATTTGGATTTTATAAAGTTTAAAATTAAATATTTACATACATATAAACATTCGGAAGATACGGTAGAAATTTTGGAGCAAAATATGTTTTATTTTAAGCTATACAAAAAAACAAATTTCTGACAAATATTTGCCCTGATATGTAGCCACACATTTGATTTTTTTCCCTGTAGCATAAAATAAAATGCAATTTCTATTGAAACTTCGAACGAGTATTCGGAACATGAATATGTATTCATGGAGAATAAATGCGATGATTTTTGAAATACAGATATACAATTTTTAAATGTTTCAAAAACTGGGAGCACTAAATGCTCATGTGTGGTACCCTTCCTTTACGGCATCTCGAACAGCCCGACGTAAACGGACGCGGAGTGACCGTTTGCGACCACGCGGTCAAAAAATACACCTGCACCCAGTCCCAGCGGCCCAGACGCATAGTGATCGGGCTGTCCGGGCAGATGCAAACATGGCGCATATTTGCGCTTCGGATGTGTCTTGGCGGACACTGCGCGGTCGCGCCGCGTGACTGCTCGCTTTTCCCACGGGCCCGCCTGGCGGCAACCTAGAGGCATGTTTCGAGCGCATCACTTCGGCGACCGTCGCTTCTGCGGTTTTCGCTTCCGTGTCTGCGCCGCAGCCTTCGCCATCAATGGTGCCGCCTCGTCTTCTGCACGCGCACCATCAAAGGCATCGTGTTCCGCGTGCGCCCGCCTTTTAAAAGTTGACTGACATCATCCCTGCCATCGCCCACAACACTGAAACCTCCGCTCCCACCCTCACCACCGTGCGCTGCTGCATCACCATGGTGAAGAAGAAGCATGGCTCAGAGGCGTCTGGTAGCTGCGTGAAGAAGGTTCGGCGGCCGAATAGGGTGCCGCTTCCCGTCGATATCACGCGGGTGTTGTACGCAAACTGGGTGTCGTGCCGCCGCTAGGGAGACGTGCACTCCGGGTGCCTGTCCTGCCCGTGCGTCTGCACGAGCCAGAGATGAGCTTGGAGATCCAATGCTGGCACCGGTACCTGCCATCGGCCCTCCGCCACGATCCTGCCTTCAGCGTGGACTCCGATCTGTGGCACACCTGATGCGAGATCGAGGAGGATCTGAGGAGGAAGGCAGGCTTCCTCGGTGACCGAGACTACTCGTTTGACCAACCTCTGGCGCATGCGCCTCCTCGTTGAACAAGGCAGCCGGATCCTCCTGCGCCTTCCCATGACGACGACGCGCTGGCGTACCACAACGAGGAGACCAAGGACGACTCAGACGACTTCATCGCCTACGTCTTCCTCGACTGGCAGGCAGCCATGGCGGAGGGCCGGAAGTTCAACCAGCCGGCGACGATGACCGATGAGGAGATTGAGAGGCTCGACGTCCTCGTGTCTAAGCTGGACCGACCGGTGCAGCCGCCACTGCCCCAGTACGCCACCGACATCATGCCGTTAGGCCTCACGGAGGAAGAGGTCCTAGAACAGGCGCTGCAGAACTCGGCTCCGCACCCGCCATCGCCTCCATGATAGGGGAAAGGTGGCCGATCTTTCGATGAGATGTGGATAATTCGATTTGTTGGTGGAGTTCGTGCTTGACGATCCGACTACACGTGCAAAGCTCATGCGCTAATGCAATCGCTAGGACAATCTCCGGGAGTTACTGATCTTGCGGATGCATGATCAGCCTGACCAGTGAGGGTTTTAATTCCTACCTGAAATCGAGAACAAGTAAGAACTAATGATGCAATCATAATATTGCGGATATAGATGAAAGTTTTATTGAATAAGGTGGGATTCCGAATAGTCGGTCTTGTTCAGGGCGTTGGCCTCAAAGGAAGTATACGAAGTTGCAGCAATGGCTAACTTTTAATCTAATCAAAATCCGAGTCTAAACGTGACGGCTTTGGGGGTATTTAAAGGACAAAAAGGTGGGGTTTCGGCCAGCCATACATATGGTGGCCGAACCAAACCCTAGAAGGCCTTTCCCCCTTTAATACAGACTCTAAAAAGTGGCTGACTTAATTCCTGCGAAAATGACATGGGCCTGGCCCAAAACTAAAGGTGACGCAGCACCATATTATGCTATGGACGAAATTATGAAGTGTAATCCTGTATATTTCGTCCAAGTCTTCATCCTTCATTATGGTGGCTTCAAAGTTCTGAAATCTCCACTTGGGGTGTCCTCTTCAATCCTCATATGTTTGCTGCCATCTCCTCCATGTATGATCATGCTCCAATGCTTGTCCTCCTCATCCATGCTAGGTCCATCATTCCTAAGAGTAACAAACATATCTGATTTAGGCAGCACCATATTCTCATGTATGTGAGGAATAGTTCCAAGAAACGAAAGTACCTGATAGTTAAGTTGTTTGGCACGAGCTCGAGTGATTGGTCCTTGTATTTGTGTGGCTGTAGGTACAACGGTTGTATCCAGAGATGGGATGTCCTCATCATGCCCCCTTCTTGAATTGAAGTCGTCCTCGACGCAAGCTCATCTTCTTCACCAAAGTAAGGCTTCAAATCTGCAATGTTAAATGTAGGACTAACCGAACCGAATTCTGCAGGAAGCTCAACTTTATATGCATTATCATTTATTTTCTCTAACACCTTAAAAGGACCAGCAGCACGTGGCATTAGTTTAGACTTGTGCAATGCAGGAAAATGATATTTGCGGAAATGCAACCAAAGAAGATCCCCAACATCAAACACAACATGCTTTCTTCCTCTATCCCCAACAATTTTGTATTTAGCATTCATGCGTTCTATGTTGTCTTTAGTAGTCTCATGCAATTTTAATATCAATTCAGCACGTTCTGTAGCATCCAAATTATTTTACGCCAAAGATGGTAATGGCAACAAATCAATAGGTGCACGTGGAACAAAACCATACACAATCTCAAAAGGGCACATCTTAGTGGTAGAATGCAGCGAACGATTGTAAGCAAATTCAATATGAGGTAAACATTCTTCTCACAATTTTAAGTTCTTCTTCAAAACAGCCCGCATCATAGTAGACAATGTTCTATTTACTACTTTAGTTTGTCCATCAGTTTGGGGATGACATGTAGTACTAAACATCAATTTAGTCCCCAACTTAGCCCATAAACATCTCCAAAAGTGGCTAAAAAACTTAGTATCACGGTCAGAAACAATAGTATTTGGCACACCATGTAAACGAACAATTTCGCGAGAGAACAAATCAGCAACATGTGTAGCATCATCAGTCTTGCGACATGAAATAAAGTGTGCCATCTTAGAAAACCAATCCACAACAACAAAGATACTATCCCTCCCCTTATGTGTATGAGGCAATCCCAAAATGAAATCCATAGAAATATCCTTCCAAGGTACACTAGGAACAGGAAGAAGCATATATAAACCATGTGGATTAAGTCGAGACTTAGCTTTTTGACATGTAGTGCAGCGTGCCACAAATCTCTCAACATCTCGACGCATACATGGCCAAAAGAAGTGTGCAGCAAGTACATACTCCGTCTTCTTCACACCAAAGTGTCCCATCAATCCTCCTCCATGCGCCTCCTGCAACAATAAAAGACGAGTGGAACTATCTGGGATGCATAGCTTGGTAGCACAGAACACAAATCCATCATTGAGGATGAATTTGTTCCATGTTCTACCATCTCTACAATTCAGCAACAAATCTTTAAAATCAGCATCATGCAAGTGTTGTTCCTTTATAGTTTCTAATCAAAAAATCTTGAAGTCAAGTTGAGATAGCATAGTATAACGGCGCGACAAAGTATCAGCAATAACATTATTTTTGCCCTTTTTGTGTTTGATAACATAAGGAAAAGACTCAATAAATTCAACCCACTTTGCATGGCGACGATTCAACTTAGGTTGACTACAAATATGCTTCAAAGATTCATGATCAGAATGTATAACAAATTCTTTAGGCCATAAATAATGTTGCCAAGTTTCTAATGTTCGAACTAGCGCATATAATTCTTTATCATAAGTAGAATAGTTTAAACTAGGCCCACTCAATTTCTCACTAAAATATGCAACAGGTTTGTGTTGGAGATATGCCCAAGAGGCAATAATAAATTAGTTATTGTTATATCTTAGTGTTCATGATAAATATTTACATCCCATGCTATAATTGTATTAACCGAAACATTGATACATGTGTGTTACGTAAACAACAAGGAGTCCCTAGTAAGCCTCTTGTATAACTAGCTTGTTGATTAATGGATGATCATGGTTTCGTGATCATGAACATTGGATGTTATTGATAACAAGGTTATGTCATTAGGTGAATGATATAATGGACACACACCCAAATGAGCGTAGCATAAGATCAAGTCATTAAGTTCAATTTGCTATAAGCTTTCGATACATAGTTGCCTAAGTCCTTAGACCATGAGATCATGTAAATCACTTACACCGGAAGGGTACTTTGATTACATCAAACGTCATTGCGTAAATTGGTGGTTATAAAGATGGGATTAAGTATTCAGAAAGTGTGAGTTGAGGCATATGGATCAATAGTGGGATTTGTCCATCCTGATGACGGATAGATATACTCTGGGCCCTCTCGGTGGAATGTTGTCTGATTAGCTTGCAAGCATATGATTGGATCATAAGAGATGACATACCGCGATACGAGTAAAGAGTACTTGTCGGTAACGAGGTTGAACAAGGTATGGAGATACCGATGATCGAACCTCGGACAAGTAAAATATCGTGTGACAAAGGGAATCGGCATCGTATGTAAAAGGTTCAATCGATCACTAAGTCATCGTTGAATATGTGGGAGCCATTATGGATCTCCAGATCCCGCTATTGGTTATTGGTCGGAGAGGAGTCTCG
Organism: Lolium perenne; assembly: GCF_019359855.2. Classification (NCBI taxonomy): domain Eukaryota; kingdom Viridiplantae; phylum Streptophyta; class Magnoliopsida; order Poales; family Poaceae; genus Lolium; species Lolium perenne. The sequence goes on from NC_067245.2 coordinate 146,711,001, forward strand.
ACCATGTCTGCATAGTTCGTGAACCGTAGGGTGACGCGCTTAAGGTTCGATGTCGCATAAGTAGATTCGGAATATGAGATGGAGTCCGAAGTTTTTGTTCAGAGTCTCGGATAGGATCCAGGACATCACGAGGAGGTCCGGAATGGTCCGGAGAATAAGATTCATATAAGGGAAGTCATTTTCCGGGGTTCGGGAAAAAGTTCGGTGTTTTGACCGGAGCTTCTAGAAGGTTCTAGAGGGCCACCAGCGGGCCCACCACCCCGGGAGAGGCCACGTAGGAGCCACATGGCATGGTGGGGCCTGCCCACTATGACATATGGGCCCAGGCCGGCCTACCCCTTGGAGATAAGATCTATCTCTTAATTTAAATGGTTTAAATCTAGAGATAAGATCTATCTCTAAATAAAAGAGTTTAAATGAAGAGATAAGGGGAAGGCTTGAGGGGGTAGAAAAGTCCCCCCCCTCATGCGCCGGCCAAGGAAGGTGTGGGCCCCAGGGGGTGCCCTAGGCCGACCCCTCCCCCTATATAAAGAGGGGAGGGGGTGGCCGGCCAACACACCATCCCCAAACCCTAGCCGCCTGACATAGGCATCCCCAATGGGCCTGCCGAAGATGGTACCCAGGGTTTACTGAAGGCCCATGACTCGAAAAATAAGAAGATTCGGAAGCCCAAGATGTTATTAAGGAAAGCTAGAGTTGTATTAGGAAGTTTAACTTGTAATCTTGCGGGACGGGTTGGAAACCCTCCCGGACTCTGTAACTTGTGTATTACGAATCCCTCGGCTCCGCCTCCTATATAAGGGGGAGTCGAGGGACGAAGAGAGGATCGAATCTATTGCCAGCATAACCCTAGTTTCTTAATCGTCGAGCACTTTTCGGCTGAAACCTTCGAGATCTACTTGCCCTCTACGTCCAACGAAACCCTAGTCTACAATACGTAGGCATTGACAAGTTAATACCTTGTCAATTGGCGCCGTCTGTGGGATCTGGAGGCGACAAGGAGCTGATCTCGATGGCACGTTCAAGATCGTCGACTTCATCAACCGCAAGCAACGCTTTGGACAGAGGTAAACAGATCGAAACTGGTCTAGTCGATTTTGTTCCTCACCCACCCTCCCGTTTGGATGCATATGCGTATCTGGAGGAGCCTATGTAGATGACGTTTGGCGAGTTCCAATTCCGCGTCGAGAAGGAAGGATCATATCGTCTCGAAATTCCGATCTCGTCGGGATTATCGGCGGTCGATTCCGATTCTTTGGATTCAACATCGTCAACTGAGTCAGGCGAAGAGGAGATTTCATCGCCACGCTTCATCAGCACCAGGGCAAGTGAAAAACTCGCCAAGATCTTCAGCGACATGTCTTTCGAGTCATCTGCAGACTCCGATATAAGCGATGACTAGAGCAACATCAACAGCTTCACTTTCGTCGACAGATCCACTACTATTGGAAAGGTCTTCACCAATCGTAATGATGGTGTCACCAAACCCGACAAAGTTCAGAATCCAAAATATCATCAGATCTATGTAATTAGAGAACCAAGTCGCCCAGTGGAGGAGACGTCAGAAAACTTCGACGATGCGGGAAATCCGTATGTTGATCCTGCAGATCTCACGCGAGGTTTGGGAACAAAATATATCGGTCCAGGAACACGAGAGATGGTGCAATTTCCGCAGGAAGTATGGGATCGAGTCGCAAGAGCTACTGATGGTACAGAACCAATGACCATTACGGCGACACCTGCGGAGTTACAAGCATATCAATATAGGCTTGCACGTACCAGGAGGGAGCTCGAGAAGCAGAAGATCGAGTTGGACAAAAGGCAGGAAGCCGCTTCCGCGTCAAGCAGGCGAAGGGCTGAACTAAGCCGAAATTCAAGAACTTCGGGAGATAGTCATAGAGAAGCTCGAAGAAGAGCAAGATCTCGGTTCCAAAATATACCTGAAGCAGAAAGAGAGACTTTAATTCAAAACCTCGATATGTCTTTTATGTCAATCGACACGAGGGGGAATATTATTCCTAAAACACCGGAAGCAGGATACATGGCAACGCAAGCTTTCATCCTAGCATCCAGGCCACCTCCCGGAGATCCAAGAGAAGCGTTGTATAACATGGCCATGGCAGGATGTGGAGCCATGGGAGCAGCGTTTGCAGCTACACCTCCCGAAGGAACTGCAAGGCAAAATAGTCCGAGACCTACCGCAGCAGTGCAGGATCCACCAAGAGCAAGTGGAGTCAGAGATACAGCGACTCAAGCCAGGGTGGATAGAGCGCGACAAGATAGAAAGGAACATCGGCATTCACCAGAAGTTGCTGGAGAAGATATGTGTGGACTCCCGTGTTTTACGCGACGGGTCCGAAAAACTCGAGTCCCGTCAGGATTCAAGTTGCCAGACAGTTTCAAAAAATTCGATGGCCTGCAAGATCCCGAGGATTGGCTAGTCGATTACCTTGAGACGGTGAAACTAATAGGTTTTACCAGAGCAACAGCCATGCAAAGTATTCAAATACACCTGAGCGGAGCCGCAAGATCTTGGATCAAGAAACTTCCCCCAGGATCCATCGATAGCTAGGATAGCTTTGAGGATGTGTTTGTCAAGAACTTCCGATCAACCTGCAAAAAACCGGCATCACTAGAAGAGTTGAGATCATGTCGACAAAAGCATGATGAATCAATGAGGAAATACATCCAAAGGTGGAACATCATCAAAAACTCGGCAAAGAACATATCTGATGAGAGAGCAATAGATGCGTTTGTGGCAGGAATTCGACGAGGAGATTGTTAAGCTTCATGCACTAGCCACTTGAACCAAAAGTCCGAACTGATGGAAAGGGCTAGGCAATCTACTTGTACACTTCACAACACCCCCACTCGCCTGTGACGGGAGAAGAGAAAGTCAACACGTGAAAGAAGAAGAGCACACCGAAACAGGGCATCAGCGGTGGCTAAAGAGGGGGGCAACAACAATTTTTAGACTTAATTGCGAAAACCATGTGAAAGCCAGGATTTGAACTCGAGACCTGGGGCTCTGATACCATGTTAAGCTTCATGCACTATCCACTTGAACCAAAAGTCCGAACTGATGGAAAGGGCTAGGCAATCTACTTGTACACTTGACAACAGAGATTTCGTCGAAGATTTGGGGAGAACCAACCCAAGGACAGTGTCAGCATTGATGGAGATAGCAAACAGATGGGTAGACGGAGAAGATGTTGTTCACAATAAGCGACACAGGTCACCGGAGGAAGACCGTAGTCGGAACTTTCAAAATAGAAGACGATTTCCTCGACAATTCACGAGTTACGATGCTCCTGGCCAAATATCGGCTGGGTTTCGGGGAAACACTGGAGGAAACAATAGAGATGAATATCAAAGGAGTAACGAACAGCGAGGCGATAATAGAGATGACTCTCGAAACAACAGGCAAAATAGTGGATCAAGGTTTCAGAGACCTTTTGTAACTCCCAAAGATATGATGAACGGGCCATGCCAGATGCATTTCTATCTCGACAACAATGGGAAGAGGCAGTCAGGACATCTGCAGAAGGACTGTCGCAATTTTCAAGCAATGTTGCGGGTTGCAGGGCTAGCCAATGCTCAAGCAGCAAATAGAAACCCCCAAGGGCCCAGGAGTGAGATCCACCTACCACCTCCTCCCGCGATCACGGACGAAAATCGACACCAGCTCAGAATAGCGGCAGCACCACACCCACCTCCATATGTTGATCCTAACTCCAATGGCACGATCTCGATGATTCAGAAAGCTAGGCCATCTAATAGGGCTCAGAAAGTAATCTCGCGGCAAGTGTTCATGGCAGAGAAGATGCCTCCACCAACAATAGAGTACCTAAATTGGTCGGGACATGACATTGGCTTCACAATTGCGGACCACCAGCAGCAAGTTCCTCGACCAGGGCAGTCAGCACTTATCTTACCAGCTGTGATCGCAGGATTCGACGTATCTCGAGTTTTTATAGATGGAGGCAGCAGTCTAAACCTTATGTATGCGGATACACTAAGGAAGATGAACATATCCCTGGCAAATCTAAAACCAACTGACACACGTTTCCATGAAATCACACCAGAGAAGCCGAGTTATCCGTTGGGAAGGATCAATCTCGACGTACAGTTTGGAACCCGAGAAAACTACAGGATAGAAAGGCTGGAGTTTGAAGTCGTGGATTTCCCGTTGCAATATCATGCTTTGTTGGGACGACCAGCATATGCCAGGTTTATGGCGGTACCACACTACACGTACCTGTTGTGGAGGTTACCTGGACCTAAGGGACTGATGGCGTGTAACTCACACGTTCGTTGGGAACCCCAAGAGGAAGGTATGATGCGCACAGCAGCAAGTTTTCCCTCAGAAAGAAACCAAGGTTTATCGAACCAGGAGGAGCCAAGAAGCACGTTGAAGGTTGATGGCGGCGGGATGTAGTGCGGCGCAACACCAGGGATTCCGGCGCCAACGTGGAACCTGCACAACACAACCAAAGTACTTTGTCCCAACGAAACAGTGAGGTTGTCAATCTCACCGGCTTGCTGTAACAAAGGATTAACCGTATTGTGTGGAAGATGATTGTTTGCGTAAAAACAAGAGAACAAGTATTGCAAGAGATTGTATTTCAGTAAAGAGAATTGGACCGGGGTCCACAGTTCACTAGAGGTGTCTCTCCCATAAGATAAACAGCATGTTGGGTGAACAAATTACAGTTGGGCAATTGACAAATAAAGAGAGCATGACCATGCACATACATATCATGATGAGTATAGTGAGATTTAATTGGGCATTACGACAAAGTACATAGACCGCCATCCAACTGCATCTATGCCTAAAAAGTCCACCTTCAGGTTATCATCCGAACCCCCTCCAGTATTAAGTTGCAATGCAACAGACAATTGCATTAAGTATGGTGCGTAATGTAATCAACAACTACATCCTTAGACATAGCATCAATGTTTTATCCCTAGTGGCAACAGCACAACACAACCTTAGAACTTTCTCACACTGTCCTGTGTCAATGCAGGCATGAACCCACTATCGAGCATAAATACTCCCTCTTGGAGTTACAAGCATCTACTTGGCCAGAGCATCTACTAGTAACGGAGAGCATGCAAGATCATAAACAACACATAGATATAACTTTGATAATCAGCATAACAAGTATTCTCTATTCATCGGATCCCAACAAACGCACCATTGAGACGTACAGATCGATGATCTTGATCAGGTTAGGCTGCTCACCAGATCCGACCATGATTGCACCCTGGTGAGAAGACACCCATCTAGCTACTGCGATGGACCCATAGTCCAGGGGTAGACTACTCACACATCACACCGGAGGCGACCATGGTGGCGTAGAGTCCTCCAGAGATGATTCCCCTCTCCGGCAGGTGCCGGAGGCGATCTCCCGGATCCCCGAGATGGGATCGGCGTTGGCGGCGTCTCTGGAAGGTTTTCCGTATCGTGGCTCTCGGTGATCGGGGGTTTCGTCACGGAGGCTTTAAGTAGGCGGAAGGGTAGGTCAAGAGGCGGCGCGAGGGGCCCAGACCATAGGGCCGCGCGGCAAGGGCAGGGGCCGCGCCGCCCTATGCTCTGGCTGCCTCGTGGCCCCTCTTCGTTTCGTCTTCGGACTTCTGGAAGCTTCGTGGCAAAATAGGCCCATGGGCGTTGATTTCGTCCAATTCCGAGAATATTTCCTTACTAGGATTTCTGAAACCAAAAACAGCAGAAACAAAGAATCGGCACTTCGGCATCTTGTTAATAGGTTAGTTCCAGAAAATGCACGAATATGACATAAAGTGTGCATAAAACATGTAGATAACATCAATAATGTGGCATGGAACATAAGAAATTATCGATACGTCGGAGACGTATCAGCATCCCAAGCTTAGTTCTGCTCGTCCCGAGCAGGTAAAACGATAACACGTATAATTTCGGAGTGACATGCCATCATAATCTTGATCATACTATTTGTAAAGCATATGTAGTGAATGCAGCGATCAAAACAATGTATATGACATGAGTAAACAAGTGAATCATAAAGCAAAGACTTTTCATGAATAGCACTTCAAGACAAGCATCAATAAGTCTTGCATAAGAGTTAACTCATAAAGCAATAATTCAAAGTAAAAGCATTGAAGCAACACAAAAGAAGATTAAGTTTCAGCGGTTGCTTTCAACTTGTAACATGTATATCTCATGGATATTGTCAACATAGAGTAATATAATAAGTGCAATAGGCAAATATGTAGGAATCAATGCACAGTTCACACAAGTGTTTGCTTCTTGAGGTGGAGAGAAATAGGTGAACTAACTCAACATTGAAAGTAAAAGAATTGTCCTCCATAGAGGAAAAGCATCGATTGCTATATTTGTGCTAGAGCTTTGATTTTGAAAACATGAAACAATTTTGTCAACGGTAGTAATAAAGCATATGTATCATGTAAATTATATCTTACAAGTTGCAAGCCTCATGCATAGTGTACTAATAGTGCCCGCACCTTGTCCTAATTAGCTTGGACTACCAGATCATCACAATGCACATGTTTTGACCAAGTGTCACAAAGGGGTACCTCTATGCCGCCTGTACAAAGGTCTAAGGAGAAAGCTCGCATTGGATTTCTCGCTATTGATTATTCTTCAACTTAGACATCCATACCGGGACAACATAGACAACAGATAATGGACTCCTCTTTTATGCATAAGCATGCAACAACAATTAATAATTTTCTCATTTGAGATTGAGGATATATGTCCAAAACTGAAACTTCCACCATGGATCATGGCTTTAGTTAGCGGCCCAATGTTCTTCTCTAACAATATGCATGCTTAACCATAAGGTGGTAGATCGCTCTTACTTCAGACAAGACGGACATGCATAGCAACTCACATGAAATTCAACAATGAATAGTTGATGGCGTCCCCAGTGAACATGGTTATCGCACAACAAGCAACTTATTAAGAGATAAAGTGCATAATTACATATTCAATACCACAATAGTTTTTAAGCTATTTGTCCCATGAGCTATATATTGCAAAGGTGATGATGGAATTTTAAAGGTAGCACTCAAGCAATTTACTTTGGAATGGCGGAAAATACCATGTAGTAGGTAGGTATGGTGGACACAAATGGCATAGTGGTTGGCTCAAGTATTTTGGATGCATGAGAAGTATTCCCTCTCGATACAAGGTTTAGGCTAGCAAGGCTTATTTGAAACAAACACAAGGATGAACCGGTGCAGCAAAACTCACATAAAAGACATATTGAAAACATTATAAGACTCTACACCGTCTTCCTTGTTGTTCAAACTCAATACTAGAAATTATCTAGACCTTAGAGAAACCAAATATGCAAACCAAATTTTAGCATGCTCTATGTATTTCTTCATTAATGGGTGCAAAGTATATGATGCAAGAGCTTAATCATGAGCACAACAATTGCCAAGTATCACATTACCCAAGACATTAATAGCAATTACTACATGTATCATTTTCCAATTCCAACCATATAACAATTTAACGAAGGAGAAACTTCGCCATGAATACTATGAGTAGAAACCAAGGACATACTTGTCCATATGCTACAGCGGAGCGTGTCTCTCTCCCATAAAGTGAATGCTAGGATCCATTTTATTCAAACAAAACAAAAAACAAAAACAAACCGACGCTCCAAGCAAAGCACATAAGATGTGATGGAATAAAAATATAGTTTCAGGGGAGGAACCTGATAATGTTGTCGATGAAGAAGGGGATGCCTTGGGCATCCCCAAGCTTAGACGCTTGAGTCTTCTTAATATATGCAGGGGTGATCCACCGGGGCATCCCCAAGCTTAGAGCTTTCACTCTCCTTGATCATGTTGCATCATACTCCTCTCTTGATCCTTGAAAACTTCCTCCACACCAAACTCGAAACAACTCATTAGAGGGTTAGTGCACAATAAAAATTAACATATTCAGAGGTGACACAATCATTCTTAACACTTCTGGACATTGCATAATGCTACTGGACATTAATGGATCAAAGAAATTCATCCAACATAGCAAAAGAGGCAATGCGAAATAAAAGGCAGAATCTGTCAAAACAGAACAGTTCGTATTGACGAATTTTAAAATGGCACCAGACTTGCTCAAATGAAAATGCTCAAATTGAATGAAAGTTGCGTACATATCTGAGGATCATGCACGTAAATTGGCTTAATTTTCTGAGCTACCTACAGGGAGGTGGACCCAGATTCGTGACAGCAAAGAAATCTGGAACTGCGCAGTAATCCAAATCTAGTACTTACTTTTCTATCAACGGCTTAACTTGGCACAACAAAACACAAAACTAAGATAAGGATAGGTTGCTACAGTAGTAAACAACTTCCAAGACACAAAATAAAAACAAAGTACTGTAGGTAAAAACATGGGTTGTCTCCCATAAGCGCTTTTCTTTAACGCCTTTCAGCTAGGCGCAGAAAGTGTGTATCAAGTATTATCAAGAGACGAAGTGTCAACATCATAATTTGTTCTCATAATAGAATCAAAAGGTACCTTCATTCTCTTTCTAGGGAAGTGTTCCATAGCTTTCTTGAGAGGAAATTGATATTTAATATTACCTTCCTTCATATCAATAATAGCACCAACAGTTCGAAGAAAAGGTCTTCCCAATATAATGGGACAAGATGCATTGCATTCAATATCCAAGACAACAAAATCAACGGGAACAAGGTTATTGTTAACGGTAATGCGAACATTATCAACTTTACCCAAAGGTTTCTTTGTAGAATGATCAGCAAGATTAACATCCAAATAACAATTTTTCAGCGGTGGCAAGTCAAGCATATCATAAATTTTCTTAGGCATAACAGAAATACTTGCACCAAGATCACATAAAGCATTACAATCAAAATCTTTAACCTTCATCTTAATGATGGGCTCCCAACCATCCTCTAGCTTTTTAGGAATAGAGGCTTCGCGCTCTAGTTTCTCTTCTCTAGCTTTTATGAGAGCATTTGTAATATGATGCGTGAAAGCCAAATTTATAGTACTAGCATTAGGACTTTTAGCAAGTTTTTGCAAGAACTTTATAACTTCAGAGATGTGGCAATCATCAAAATTCAAACCATTATAATCTAAAGCAATGGGATCATCATCCCCAATGTTGGAAAAAATTTCAGCAGCTTTATCACAATGCAGTTTCAGCAGCTTTAGCGATTTAGCGGTTTCTCGCTTTGCATTAGAAGTGGAAACATTGCTAACACCAATTCTTTTATTAGTATTAATAGGAGGTGCAGCAACATGTGTAGCATTAGCATTACTAGTGGTGGTAATAGTCCAAACTTTAGCTACATTCTTCTCTTTAGCTAGTTTTTCATTTTCTTCTCTATCCCACCTAGCACACAGTTCAGCCATTAATCTTATATTCTCATTAATTCTAACTTGAATGGCATTTGCTGTAGTAACAATTTTATTATGATGATTCTCATTAGGCAAAACTTTTGATTTCAAAAGATCAACATCAGCAGCAAGACTATCGACTTTAGAAGCAAGTATATCAATTTTCCCAAGCTTTTCTTCAACAGATTTGTTAAAAGCAGTTTGCGTACTAATAAATTCTTTAAGTATGGCTTCAAGTCCAGGGGGTGAACTCCTATTATTGTTGTAAGAATTCCCATAAGAATTACCATAGCCGTTGCCATTATTATAAGGATATGGCCTATAGTTGTTAATAGACTTGTTCCTAAAGCATTGTTGTTGAAATTATTATTTTTAATGAAGTTTACATCAACATGTTCTTCTTGTGCAACCAATGAAGCTAATGGAACATTATTAGGATCAATATTAGTCCTATCATTCACAAGCATAGACATAATAGCATCAATCTTATCACTCAAGGAAGAGGTTTCTTCGACGTAATTTACCTTCTTACCTTGTGGAGCTCTTTCCGTGTGCCATTCAGAGTAGTTGATCATCATATTATCAAGAAGCTTTGTTGCTTCACCAAGAGTGATGGACATAAAGGTACCTCCAGCAGCTGAATCCAATAAATTCCGCGAAGAAAAATTTAGTCCTGCATAGAAGGTTTGGATGATCATCCAAGTAGTCAGTCCATGGGTTGGGCAATTTTTAACCAGAGATTTCATTCTTTCCCAAGCTTGAGCAACATGTTCAGTATCTAATTGTTTAAAATTCATTATGCTACTCCTCAAAGATATAATTTTAGCAGGGGGATAATATCTACCAATAAAAGCATCCTTGCATTTAGTCCATGAATCAATACTATTCTTAGGCAGAGATAGCAACCAATCTTTAGCTCTTCCTCTTAATGAGAAAGGGAACAATTTTAATTTAATAATATCACCATCTACATCTTTATATTTTTGCATTTCACACAATTCAACAAAATTATTAAGATGGGCAGCAGCATCATCAGAACTAACACCAGAAAATTGCTCTCGCATAACAAGATTCAGTAAAGCAGGTTTAATTTCAAAGAATTCTGCTGTAGTAGCAGGTGGAGCAATAGGTGTGCATAAGAAATCATTATTATTTGTGGTTGTGAAGTCACACAACTTAGTGTTTTCAGCGTTGGCCATTTTAGCAACAGTAAATAAAACAAACTAGATAAAGTAAATGCAAGTAACTAATTTTTTTGTGTTTTTGATATAGCAAACAAGATATTAAATAAAGTAAAACTAGCAACTAATTTTTTTGTATTTTGATTTAGTGCAGCAAACAAAGTAGTAAATAAAACTAAGCAAGACAAAAACAAAGTAAAGAGATTGAGAAGTGGAGACTCCCCTTGCAGCGTGTCTTGATCTCCCCGGCAACGGCGCCAGAAATCTAGCTTGATGGCATGTAACTCACACGTTCGTTGGGAACCCCAAGAGGAAGATATGATGCGCACAGCAGCAAGTTTTCCCTCAGAAAGAAACCAAGGTTTATCGAACCAGGAGGAGCCAAGAAGCACGTTGAAGGTTGATGGCGGCGGGATGTAGTGCGGCGCAACACCAGGGATTCCGGCGCCAACGTGGAACCTGCACAACACAACCAAAGTACTTTGTCCCAACGAAACAGTGAGGTTGTCAATCTCACCGGCTTGCTGTAACAAAGGATTAACCGTATTGTGTGGAAGATGATTGTTTGCAGAAAACAGTAGAACAAAGATGTGCAGATGGGTGTATTTCAGTAAAGAGAATTGGACTGGGGTCCACAGTTCACTAGAGGTGTCTCTCCCATAAGATAAACAGCATGTTGGGTGAACAAATTACAGTTGGGCAATTGACAAATAAAGAGAGAATGACCATGCACATACATATCATGATGAGTATAGTGAGATTTAATTGGGCATTACGACAAAGTACATAGACCGCCATCCAACTGCATCTATGCCTAAAAAGTCCACCTTCAGGTTATCATCCGAACCCCCTCCAGTATTAAGTTGCAAAGCAACAGACAATTGCATTAAGTATGGTGCGTAATGTAATCAACAACTACATCCTTAGACATAGCATCAATGTTTTATCCCTAGTGGCAACAGCACAACACAACCTTAGAACTTTCTGTCACTGTCCCAGGTGTCAATGCAGGCATGAACCCACTATCGAGCATAAATACTCCCTCTTGGAGTTACAAGCATCTACTTGGCCAGAGCATCTACTAGTAACGGAGAGCATGCAAGATCATAAACAACACATAGATATAACTTTGATAATCAGCATAACAAGTATTCTCTATTCATCGGATCCCAACAAACGCAACATATAGAATTACAGATAGATGATCTTGATCATGTTAGGCAGCTCACAAGATCCGACAATGATAGCACAATGGGGAGAAGACAACCATCTAGCTACTGCTATGGACCCATAGTCCAGGGGTAGACTACTCACACATCACACCGGAGGCGACCATGGTGGCGTAGAGTCCTCCAGGAGATGATTCCCCTCTCCCGGCGAGTGCCGGAGGCGATCTCCTGGATCCCCGAGATGGGATCGGCGTTGGCGGCGTCTCTGGAAGGTTTTCCGTATCGTGGCTCTCGGTGCGGGGGTTTCGTCACGGAGGCTTTAAGTAGGCGGAAGGGTAGGTCAAGAGGCGGCGCGAGGGGCCTGCACCATAGGGCCGCGGCCAGGCGGCAGGCCGCGCCGCCCTATGCTCTCGCTGCCTCGTGGCCCCTCTTCGTTTCGTCTTCGGACTTGGAAGCTTCGTGGCAAAATAGGCCCATGGGCGTTGATTTCGTCAATTCCGAGAATATTTCCTTACTAGGATTTCTGAAACCAAAAACAATGACAAAGAATCGGCACTTCGGCATCTTGTTAATAGGTTAGTTCCGTAAAATGCACGAATATGACATAAAGTGTGCATAAAACATGTAGATAACATCAATAATGTGGCATGGAACATAAGAAATTATCGATACGTCGGAGACGTATCAGCATCCCCAAGCTTAGTTCTGCTCGTCCCGAGTAGGTAAAACGATAACACAGATAATTTACGGAGTGACATGCCATCATAATCTTGATCATACTATTTGTAAAGCATATGTAGTGAATGCAGCGATCAAAACAATGTATATGACATGAGTAAACAAGTGAATCATAAAGCAAAGACTTTTCATGAATAGCACTTCAAGACAAGCATCAATAAGTCTTGCATAAGAGTTAACTCATAAAGCAATAATTCAAAGTAAAAGCATTGAAGCAACACAAAAGAAGATTAAGTTTCAGCGGTTGCTTTCAACTTGTAACATGTATATCTCATGGATATTGTCAACATAGAGTAATATAATAAGTGCAATAGGCAAATATGTAGGAATCAATGCACAGTTCACACAAGTGTTTGCTTCTTGAGGTGGAGAGAAATAGGTGAACTGACTCAACATTGAAAGTAAAAGAATTGTCCTCCATAGAGGAAAAGCATCGATTGCTATATTTGTGCTAGAGCTTTGATTTTGAAAACATGAAACAATTTTGTCAACGGTAGTAATAAAGCATATGTATCATGTAAATTATATCTTACAAGTTGCAAGCCTCATGCATAGTGTACTAATAGTGCCCGCACCTTGTCCTAATTAGCTTGGACTACCGGATCATCACAATGCACATGTTTTGACCAAGTGTCACAAAGGGGTACCTCTATGCCGCCTGTACAAAGGTCTAAGGAGAAAGCTCGCATTGGATTTCTCGCTATTGATTATTCTTCAACTTAGACATCCATACCGGGACAACATAGACAACAGATAATGGACTCCTCTTTTATGCATAAGCATGTAACAACAATTAATAATTTTCTCATTTGAGATTGAGGATATATGTCCAAAACTGAAACTTCCACCATGGATCATGGCTTTAGTTAGCGGCTCAATGTTCTTCTCTAACAATATGCATGCTTAACCATAAGGTGGTAGATCGCTCTTACTTCAGACAAGACGGACATGCATAGCAACTCACATGAAATTCAACAATGAATAGTTGATGGCATCCCCAGTGAACATGGTTATCGCACAACAAGCAACTTATTAAGAGATAAAGTGCATAATTACATATTCAATACCACAATAGTTTTTAAGCTATTTGTCCCATGAGCTATATATTGCAAAGGTGATGATGGAATTTTAAAGGTAGCACTCAAGCAATTTACTTTGGAATGGCGGAAAATACCATGTAGTAGGTAGGTATGGTGGACACAAATGGCATAGTGGTTGGCTCAAGTATTTTGGATGCATGAGAAGTATTCCCTCTCGATACAAGGTTTAGGCTAGCAAGGCTTATTTGAAACAAACACAAGGATGAACCAGTGCAGCAAAACTCACATAAAGACATATTGAAAACATTATAAGACTCTACACCGTCTTCCTTGTTGTTCAAACTCAATACTAGAAATTATCTAGACCTTAGAGAAACCAAATATGCAAACCAAATTTTAGCATGCTCTATGTATTTCTTCATTAATGGGTGCAAAGTATATGATGCAAGAGCTTAATCATGAGCACAACAATTGCCAAGTATCACATTACCCAAGACATTAATAGCAATTACTACATATATCATTTTCCAATTCCAACCATATAACAATTTAACGAAGGAGAAACTTCGCCATGAATACTATGAGTAGAAACCAAGGACATACTTGTCCATATGCTACAGCGGAGCGTGTCTCTCTCCCATAAAGTGAATGCTAGGATCCATTTTATTCAACCAAAACAAAAAACAAAAACAAACCGACGCTCCAAGCAAAGCACATAAGATGTGATGGAATAAAAATATAGTTTCAGGGGAGGAACCTGATAATGTTGTCGATGAAGAAGGGGATGCCTTGGGCATCCCCAAGCTTAGACGCTTGAGTCTTCTTAATATATGCAGGGGTGAACCACCGGGGCATCCCCAAGCTTAGAGCTTTCACTCTCCTTGATCATGTTGCATCATACTCCTCTCTTGATCCTTGAAAACTTCCTCCACACCAAACTCGAAACAACTCATTAGAGGGTTAGTGCACAATAAAAATTAACATATTCAGAGGTGACACAATCATTCTTAACACTTCTGGACATTGCATAATGCTACTGGACATTAATGGATCAAAGAAATTCATCCAATATAGCAAAAGAGGCAATGCGAAATAAAAGGCAGAATCTGTCAAAACAGAACAGTTCATATTGACGAATTTTAAAATGGCACCAGACTTGCTCAAATGAAAATGCTCAAATTGAATGAAAGTTGCGTACATATCTGAGGATCATGCACGTAAATTGTCTTAATTTTCTGAGCTACCTACAGGGAGGTGGACCCAGATTCGTGACAGCAAAGAAATCTGGAACTGTGCAGTAATCCAAATCTAGTACTTACTTTTCTATCAACGGCTTAACTTGGCACAACAAAACACAAAACTAAGATAAGGAGAGGTTGCTACAGTAGTAAACAACTTCCAAGACACAAAATAAAAACAAAGTACTGTAGGTCAAGAGGCGGCGCGAGGGGCCCAGACCATAGGGCCGCGCGGCCAGGGCAGGGGCCACGCCGCCCTATGCTCTGGCTGCCTCGTGGCCCCTCTTCGTTTCGTCTTCGGACTTCTGGAAGCTTCGTGGCAAAATAGGCCCCTGGGCGTTGATTTCGTCCAATTCCGAGAATATTTCCTTACTAGGATTTCTGAAACCAAAAACAAGCGTAAAACAGAATCGGCACTTCGGCATCTTGTTAATAGGTTAGTTCCAGAAAATGCACGAATATGAGATAAAGTGTGCATAAAACATGTAGATAACATCAATAATGTGGCATGGAACATAAGAAATTATCGATACGTTGGAGACGTATCAGGGACCAATCACAGTCAAAGGAAGTTTTGCGTTAGCTGATAAATGCGACAAGGATTTTCATCGACTGTCAGAAACTTTCGGGATGTAAGCAGAATATATGGCGTCACGGCTCACAACCGATTATGATGTGCTGGCGGATGCTGGAAGGTCACTCAGGGAGCCAACCTTCAATACTACTAAGGACTCCAAGGAGGTGCAGATTCACCCGATAGATCCAAAGAAAATGACGTCCATTGCAACAAATATGGACCTCGCATAGGAAAGCGCGCTCGTCGAGTTCCTCTGTGAGCACTGGAAAATCTTCGCATGGTGTCCAGCTGACATGCCAGGAGTACCCAGGGAACTTGCCGAGCACCACCTAAACTTGGATCCAATAGCGAGACCAATCAAACAACCCTTGCGGAGTTTTTCGGAACCAAACCGCAAAGCTATGCTGTCAGAGATTGATTGACTCAGAGAAGCTGGTTTTATAAAAGAGATACATACAGAAGCCACGTGGGTAGCAAACCCTGTGCTGGTTCCGAAGAAAAACACGAAAGTCCTTCGCATGTGTGTTGACTTTACGTGTCTCAATAAACATTGTCCAAAGGATCACTTTTCCCTCCCAAGGATCGATCAAATCATCGACTCCACGGCAGGATGTGAACGTCTTTCCTTCCTGGACGCATACTCTGGTTATAACCAGATCAGATTAAAAGAAGATGATGAAGTCAAGACAGCGTTCATAACACCTTATGGCGTGTTTTGCTACAGAACAATGCCTTTTGGTTTGAAAAACGCGGGAGCAACATATCAGCGGATGATGTAGAAGTTTCTGGCAACACAGATTGGGAAAAACGTACAAGTATACATTGACGATTGATACGTCCAATTTGCATCACTATTTTATATCATAATTTGCTGTTATTCATTGATATATTTCATATTGGGACACAATACTTATGTTATTTCATCTATTTTGCACGTTTCATGATTATTTGGAGATCGCGCACCGGAGCCAGGATTCTGCTGGAAAAAACACCATCAGGATGCAATATTTCGGAAGATCAACTGTGGAAGGAAATTATACCAAAAATCCTATTTTTCCAGATGACGGAGAAAGCCAGAAGGGGGAGTCGAGAAGACCCAAGGTGGGGCCAGACCACAGGCCGGCGCGGCCCATGGCCTGGCCGCGCCACCTTGTGGTGTGGGGGCCCCACAGCCCCTTTCGCCTCCTTTTCTTCGCGAAACCCTTCGTCCCGAAAACCTAAGCCACAGAGGGTACCTCGCGAAGAGCCACAGCCGCCTCTGCGGGGCGGAGAACACCAGAGAGAAAAGAGCTCTCCGGCGGGCTGAGATCCGCCGAGGAAATTCCCTCCCGGAGGGGGAAATCGACGCCATCGTCACCGCCATCGAGCTGGACATCATCTCCATCGCCATCACCATCATCTTCATCATCATCACCGCCATCTCCACCGCAGCACCTCGTCACCGCTGTAGCAATTTGGGTTTGATCTTGATTGTTTGATAGGGGAAACTCTCCCAGTGTTGATTTCTACTTGTTATTGATGCTATTGAGTGAAACCGTTGAACCAAGATTTATGTTCAGATTGTTATTCATTATCATATCACCTCTGATCATGTTCCATATGATGTCTCGTGAGTAGTTCGTTTAGTTCTTGAGGACATGGGTGAAGTCTAAATGTTAGTAGTGAACTATGGTTGAGTAATATTCAATGTTATGATATTTAAGTTGTGGTGTTATTCTTCTAGTGGTGTCATGTGAACGTCGACTACATGACACTTCACCTTTATGGGCCTAGGGGAATGCATCTTGTACTCGTTTGCCAATTGCGGGGTTGCCGGAGTGACAGAAACCTAAACCCCCGTTGGTATATCGATGCAGGAGGGATAGCAGGATCTCAGAGTTTAAGGCTGTGGTTAGATTTATTCTTAATTACTTTCTTGTAGTTGCGGATGCTTGCAAGGGGTATAATCACAAGTATGTATTAGTCCTAGGAAGGGCGGTACATTAGCATAGGTTCACCCACACAACACTTATCAAAACAATGAAGATTAATCAGTTGTATGTAGCGAAAGCACTAGACTAAAATCCCGTGTGTCCTCGAGAACGTTTGGTCATTATAAGTAAACAACCCGGCTTGTCCTTTGTGCTAAAAAGGATTGGGCCACTCGCCGCAATTGTTACTCTCGCACTTTACTTACTCGTACTTTATTCACCTGTTACATCAAAACCCCCTGAATACTTGTCTGTGAGCATTTACAGTGAATCCTTCATCGAAACTGCTTGTCAACACCTTCTGCTCCTCGTTGGGATCGACATTCTTACTTATCGAAGATACTACGATACACCCCCTATACTTGTGGGTCATCAAGACTATTTTCTGGCACCGTTGCCGGGGAGTGAAGCGCTATTGGTAAGTGGAATTGGTAAGGAAAACCTTTACTGTTTGTGCTGATTTTATTTCTGCCTGCTGCTATAAGTCATTATGGAGAGATCTTCTCTTCAATTTCTATTTGGGAAATCTACTACTACTGCAACGGTAGTGGATGAGGCGCCAGGTGAGGAAGTGATACCATATAAAATACCTATGAAAATTATTGAACGTGTTATGGATAACCGCTATGAAGGGGATGGAACTGTCCATCCTGGTGATCATTTACTGTTTTTGCATGAATTATGCGGGTTATTCAAATGTGCAGGTATTGCTATGAATGAAGTTAGAAAGAAACTATTCTCTATATCGTTGTCTGGTAAAGCGGCGCATTGGTATAAATTGCTGAAGAATGGTGATTCTCTTGATTGGGAGGATATTGTGCCTTTATTTTATTCCAAATTCTATCCTCCAAGTGAAATTCACAAAGATCGTAACCGCATATATAATTTCTGGCCTCATGATGGAGAAAGTATTGCCCAAGCTTGGGGGAGATTGAAGTCTTTAATGCTCAAATGCCCCATTCATGAGCTTCCTGGTAATGTTATTATTGATAATTTCTATGCAAGACTTTCTTTTCAAGACAAGACCTTCTTGGATACTTCTTGTTCTGGATCATTTACACGCAACAAAGAAGAGTTTAAAAGGGACCTTCTTGATCGGATCCAAGAAAATACTGAAGGTTGGGAGAACGACAAGGATAGAGAATCAGGTATAATTTATGATTATAAATGCATTGAAGCTTTTATGGATACTGATAAATTTCGTAATATGAGTGCTACATATGGTCTTGATTCTCAAGTTGCTGCAAATCTTTATAAAGCTTTTGCCTCTCATTATGAATTGCCTAAGAAGAATTTTGATAAGTATCATGAACCGTATAAAGATAAAATTGATTCATCTATTAATAAATGCGTTGTAGTTGAAACTGCTGATCATGTTATTCCTGAAGCTTATATTGAAAAAACTCCTTTCCCTGCTAAAATGAAGGAGTACTCTGTTATAAATAGTGCGGTTCATAAAAGTGAAAAGAAACCTGTAGAACCTGAAGAACAAATAAAAGTTGAACCTGCTGTTGCAATAATTAAAGATCTTGTGACTGAAAATGTGGAGGATGATCATATTATTTTCTGTGAAGATGCTTCTAATATTGTTTCACATCCTAATAAACCCAAACAAGTTAGTGTTCCTATGCTATCTGTTAGAATTGGTGATCATTGCTATTATGGTTTATGTGATATTGGTGCAAGTGTTAGTGCCATTCCTTATGAGCTTTACACGGAGATTATGCACGAAATTGATTCTTGTGAACTTGAAGATATTGATGTGGTTATTCAGCTGGCTAATAGAGAAACTATTTCTCCAATTGGTATTGTTCGAGATGTGGAAGTTCTATGTGGTAAGATTAAATATCCTGCTGACTTTTTGGTACTTGGTTCTGCGGCTAGTGATTATTGTCCTATCATTTTTGGTAGACCTTTTCTAAATACTTGTGGAGCTATTATAGATTGCAAGAAAGAGAAAATCTTGACTAAATTTGCTGGTGAATCTTATGAGTTTAACTTCTCTAAATTTACCAAAACTCCTTATAAAGCTGATTTGCCTAGTGATGATTTTAAAATGGAGCAGTGTGCATCTATTGTTCTTGTTCCTAATAATCCTTTGCAGCAACATTTGGAGAATAGCGAGAGTGAAGTTTTTAGGAAAGAAAGAGATGAGCTTGAGGAAATTTTTCTTCGCCAACCTATTCTCAAGCATGATTTACCGGTGGAAGATTTGGGTACAACACCGCCACCAAAGGAAGATCCTGTTTTTGATTTAAAGCCTTTGCCTGATAATCTTAAATATGCTCATATTGATGATAAGAAAATATATCATGTTATTATTAGTTCAAAGCTTTCAGAGATTGAGGAAGAAAGGTTATTGGAAATATTGAAGAAACACCGAGGAGCTATTGGCTACACTCTTGATGATTTGAAGGGGATTTCTCCTTCTATTTGCCAACATGCTATTAATATGGAAGATGATGCAAAGCCTGTTGTTGAACATCAGCGTCGTCTAATTCCGAAGATGAAGGAGGTGGTAAGGAATGAGGTATTAAAACTTCTTGAAGCTGGTATTATATATCCTATTGCTGATAGTAGATGGGTTAGTCCTGTGCATTGCGTTCCTAAGAAAGGAGGAATGACTGTTGTGTCTAATGATAATGATGAGCTCATCCCTCAAAGAGTAGTTGTAGGGTATAGAATGTGCATTGATTTTCGAAAAGTTAATAAAGTTACTAAGAAAGATCATTACCCTTTACCATTTATTGATCAAATGCTAGAAAGATTGTCTAAAAATACTCATTTTTGCTTTCTTGATGGTTATTAAGGTTTTCACAAATTGCTTTGTTAAAACTAAAGATCAAGAGAAAACCACTTTTACTTGTCCCTATGGAACTTATGCTTATAGGCGTATGCCTTTTGGTTTATGTAATGCTCCTGCTACTTTTCAAAGATGCATGTCTGCTATTTTTCATGGCTTTTGTGAGAGTATTGTGGAAGTATTCATGGATGATTTTTCTGTCTATGGGAATTCTTTTGATAGTTGCTTGCGAAACCTTGATAAAGTTTTGCAGAGATGTGAAGAAACTAACCTTGTTCTTAATTGGGAGAAATGCCACTTTATGGTTAATGAAGGAATTGTATTGGGACATAAAATTTACGAGAGAGGTATTGAAGTTGATAGAGCTAAAGTTGAAGCAATTGAGAAGATGCCCTATCCGAGGGATGTTAAAGGTATTCGTAGTGTTCTTGGTCATCTTTGGGTTTTATAGGAGATTTATTAAAGATTTCTCCAAGATTTCAAAGCCTCTTACTAATCTTCTTCAAAAAGACTTACCTTTTGTTATTTATGATTATTGTAAGGAAGATTTTTAAAATGTAAAGAAAGCCTTAACAAGCTGCTCACGTAGTTGAACCTCCCGATTGGAATTTGCCTTTTGAAATTATGTGTGATGCTAGTGATTTTCTTTGTAGGCGCTGTTCTTGGACAGCGAGTAGATAAAAAACTGAATGTTATTCATTATGCTAGTAAAACTCTTGATGCTGCTCAAAGAAATTATGCTACAACTGAAAAAGAATTATTAGCTGTAGTCTTTGCTTGTGATAAATTTAGATCTTATATTGTTGATTCAAAAGTTACGATTCATACTTTGATCATGCTTTGCAATTAGATACCTTATGACAAAGAAAGATGCTAAGCCGAGGCTTATTAGATGGGTACTTCTTTTGCAAGAATTTGATTTACATATTGTAGATAGGAAAGGTCTTGATAATCCTGCTGATAATTTGTCTAGATTGGAAAATATTGCTTATGATCCTGTTCTGTTAATGATAGTTTTCCAAATGAACAATTGGCTGTAATAAAGGTGAGCTCGCGAGACAGGTCCTTGGTATCTTGATTATGCTAACTTTATTGTTTCCAAGTACTTGCCTCCAACTTTTTCAGCTCAGCAAAGGAGGAAATTCTTTTATGACTTGAGGCATTATTTCTGGGATGACCCACACTTATATAAAGAAGGAGTGGATGGTATTCTGCGCAGGTGTGTTCCCGAATATGAACAACAAGAGATATTGAGTAAATGTCATGGTAGTGCTTATGGAGGACATCACGCCGGAGATAGAACCGCGCAAAAGGTTCTACAATCAGGTTTTTATTGGCCAACTCTCTTCAAAGATGCAAGGAAGTTTATTTTATCTTGTGATGAATGTCAAAGGGTTGGTAATATCTCCAGACGCAATGAAATGCCTATGAATTATACTCTTGTTATTGAACCATTTGATTGTTGAGGATTTGACTTCATGGGACCTTTTCCGTCTTCAGAAGGTAACACTCATATACTTGTTGCTGTTGATTATGTTACTAAATGGGTGGAAGCCATACCTACAAAAAGTGCTGACGGTGAGACCTCTTTAAGAATGCTTTTAGACATTATTTTTCCTAGATTTGGAGTGCCTAGATATATTATGACTGATGGAGGTTCTCATTTTATTCATGGAGGTTTTAGAAAAACTCTTGCTAGGTATGGTATTAATCATAGAATTGCTTCCGCTTATCACCCTCAAACTAGTGGTCAAGTAGAATTATCGAATAGAGAGATTAATTCTATTTTGGAAAAGACCGTTAATAAATCTAGAAAGAATTGGGCTAGTAAATTGAAGGAAGCACTATGGGCTTATAGAACTGCTTATAAAAATCCCATGGGAATGTCACCTTATAAAATGGTTTATGGAAAAGCTTGTCATTTACCTTTAGAACTAGAGCACAAAGCTTATTGGGCTGTTAGAGAACTAAATAAAGATCCTAAACTAGCCGGTAATAAGAGGTTGCTGCAATTAAGTTCTCTAGATGAATGGAGAAGTGAAGCTTATGAAAATGCTAAACTCTTTAAAGAGAAAGTTAAGAAATGGCATGATAGAAGGATTATCAAAAGAGAGTTTAATATTGGGGATAAAGTCCTATTGTATCGGTCTCGTCTCAGATTCTTTGCAGGGAAATTACTCTCGAAATGGGAAGGACCATATGTTGTTGAGGAGGTGTATCGTTCAGGAGCAATTAAAATTAGCTCTCTCCAAGGCAATGCTACGCAAGTGGTGAATGGACAAAGACTCAAGCATTATATCTCGGGTGATTCTTATAATGTTGATGTTGATATTATTCAAGTGGAAACACCGGAGGCTTTCATCAAAGGACAAATTGACAGTCCGCCAGAACTCGACTTTGAATAGGTAACAGTACTGGTAATGAAAAGTTCGCAACTTACTTTCCGAACATTGTTTTTGCTGTTTTTGGAAAATATGAAAAATTACGAGATCGAAACGGAGTGGAGGAGGCGCACGAGGGCGTGCCACCATAGGCCGGCGCGGCCTGGCCTGGGCCCGCGCCGCCCTATGGTCTGGCCGCCTCGTCGCCCCTTTCCGACTCTGGTTCGACCTGGTACTTTCCGTTTGTTCTGAAAATTGTTACTATATAATCCCCCGGACCCCTGGAAGTCCGTATATCGTTTTCTCGACGTGTTTTGTTTCAAGCTGTTTCTGCCAGGATTTGTTTCGGATCTAGAGCCATCATGTCTTCGTCGGGAACTCCGAAGGACAGCTCCTGCAAGGATGTTGGCAACTTGTACATGGAGGAGCTGAGGATGCACCCAAAGGAGTTGATGCTCGTCGAGGGAAAACTGCAGATCAAAGATGTTCAGGGTCCCAAAGGAGAAGGAAGCTTGGAAGACAGGATGGAGAAGCTAGAACAAGAGGTCTTCAATTACAAGAAGATGGCCGAGCGTGAAGTGGATATCTTCCACAAGATTGTGTCTGAACTCATTGCTAAACATGAGAAGGAAACTGCAAAGCTATGGGGCGACATCCTCTCACTTCACGACACCACCAACAAACTCCAAGCTCAACTCTATGACGTTCATAATCAGAACTGTGAGTATGAAAACAGGTTTAAACACATAAGCCGTGTTGCTAGTTTCAGGATTCCCGAGACCAAGATGTCACTTGTTGATGGAGAGCCTCTATCTTGGAAGTCTGAAGACGGGAATTCATCACCACCATCGCCAAAGGATTGATTCATCATCGGTATTGGCATCCCCTTGGTTTGTTCCAAGCTTGGGGGAGTGCCGCGGTATCACATCATCACTACCTTTTACTTTTTACTATCAAGTAGTGTCATATCATGAGTAGGGAGGTTATCGTATAAGATGGGTTGCAGTGTGGAAGTATCTCTCCTTTAGTTTGTCTATGTATCCCTTGGTGTGAGTTATCGTTATGGAATATCAATGAGAAGTCTTATCATTTACATATTGCACATCTTATTTTAGTTTGCAATTTCTACTATATGATTGATCTTGATTTTAGTATTGGTACCACTTTGGGAGCATTGAGTAAATCTATTTGGTTTTGGCAAACTTAGCAATGGTCAATAGCAACAACACTTTGAGTTTAAGAAGAATAGAGGAAATACATGTAGAAGATGTTATTATCTTTCTTATCAGTTCTTAGCTTAGTATTCTGAAGTTAAAACTGTTTGTACTTACAAGTAAGATGCATGATTGTTTCTATCACATGTATATTTGTTTGTTTCCCTCAACTCTTATGCTTGCTATTTAACCTTGCTAGCCAAAGACCTGTACTGAGAAGGAATACTTCTCGTGCATCCAAACCTGAACCCAAACCTATGCCATTTGTGTCCACCATATCTACCTACTGCATGGTATTTTCTGCCATTCCAAGTAAATACTTCATGTGCTACCTTTAAACAATTCAAAATTTATTACTTCTTATTTGTGTCAATGTTTTATAGCTCATGAGGAAGTATGTGGTGTTTTATCTTTCAGTCTTGTTAGGCAGCCTCCACTAATGGACTAGTGGCTTCATCCACTTATCCTATAGTTTTGCAATAAGAGCTGGCAACGGGGTTCCCAGCCCCAATTAATCAACTTTCATTAATAATTCTCTTCACGTGTTTTGCTCTCATTCATCAGTAAGCAACTTAATTTTGCAATAGACACTCCTCCATGGTATGAGATTGTTGGAAGGCACCCGAGGATTCGGTTAGCCATGGCTTGTGTAAGCAAAGGTTGGGGGGAGTGTCATCCTTAAATAAACTAAAGTACATGTGTAAACAAAAGAGAAGAGGGATGATCTACCTTGCTGCTAGAGATAACGTCCTTCATGGGAGCCGCTCTTTGGAGGTCTGTTTGGCAAGGGGGTTAGAGTACCCGCTACCAGTCGTTGACAACAACAAACACCTCTCAAATTATTACTTTTATTCTCTTTATATGATTTCAAAACTGAAAAGCTCTAGCACATGATTTAATCCCTGCTTCCCTCTGCGAAGGGCCTGTCTTTTACTTTATGTTGAGTCGGTAAACCTATTTCCCTCCATCTCAAGCAAGCATTTGAGTTATTGTGATCAAACCATTATATTGTGATTGGCTTCATCATGTCTTTTACTTTTCCTTGTTTAGTACAAGTTTTATCTGAATGAATATAGCTTTGCAAGTTATCAATGATCATGAGGAGACTATTATGATTGAGTATGCAAGTTGTGCAATATAAACTTTAACATGAGAGCGCTGCTCAATAGATAAATATAACCTGTTAATTGTTCTCTGACCAAGAACGAAGTTTGCCATCACCAACTATGATTTCTTGTGCACCTTTATTTCTGATTACCTTATACTTGTTTCAAGTTGAGTCATATGAGGAAGTTGTTTACTAGAATGTCTTGTGTGAATGAATATGATGCTTCTTGTCCGTATTTTATTTATCGACTCTTCACTCCATAAACATGTGGTCCTGTTTACCGAGTTCAGTTTCGCTTGGGGACAAGCGAAGTCTAAGCTTGGGGGGAGTTGATACGTCCAATTTGCATCACTATTTTATATCATAATTTGCTGTTATTCATTGATATATTTCATATTGGGACACAATACTTATGTTATTTCATCTATTTTGCACGTTTCATGATTATTTGGAGATCGCGCACCGGAGCCAGGATTCTGCTGGAAAAAGCACCGTCAGGATGCAATATTTCGTAAGATCAACTATGGAAGGAAATTATACCAAAAATCCTATTTTTCCAGATGACGGAGAAAGCCAGAAGGGGGAGTCGAGAAGACCCAAGGTGGGGCCAGACCACAGGCCGGCGCGGCCCATGGCCTGGCCGCGCCACCTTGTGGTGTGGGGGCCCCACAGCCCCTTTCGCCTCCTTTTCTTCGCGAAACCCTTCGTCCCGAAAACCTAAGCCACAGAGGGTACCTCGCGAAGAGCCACAGCCGCCTCTGCGGGGCGGAGAACACCAGAGAGAAAAGAGCTCTCCGGCGGGCTGAGATCCGCCGGGGAAATTCCCTCCCGGAGGGGGA
The DNA here is from genome assembly GCF_019359855.2 of Lolium perenne. Lineage (NCBI taxonomy): Eukaryota > Viridiplantae > Streptophyta > Magnoliopsida > Poales > Poaceae > Lolium > Lolium perenne. Next base: position 146,736,641 of record NC_067245.2, read on the forward strand.
AATCGACGCCATCGTCACCGCCATCGAGCTGGACATCATCTCCATCGCCATCACCATCATCTTCATCATCATCACCGCCATCTCCACCGCAGCACCTCATCACCGCTGTAGCAATTTGGGTTTGATCTTGATTGTTTGATAGGGGAAACTCTCACAGTGTTGATTTCTACTTGTTATTGATGCTATTGAGTGAAACCGTTGAACCAAGATTTATGTTCAGATTGTTATTCATTATCATATCACCTCTGATCATGTTCCATATGATGTCTCGTGAGTAGTTCGTTTAGTTCTTGAGGACATGGGTGAAGTCTAAATGTTAGTAGTGAACTATGGTTGAGTAATATTCAATGTTATGATATTTAAGTTGTGGTGTTATTCTTCTAGTGGTGTCATGTGAACGTCGACTACATGACACTTCACCTTTATGGGCCTAGGGGAATGCATCTTGTACTCGTTTGCCAATTGCGGGGTTGCCGGAGTGACAGAAACCTAAACCCCCGTTGGTATATCGATGCAGGAGGGATAGCAGGATCTCAGAGTTTAAGGCTGTGGTTAGATTTATTCTTAATTACTTTCTTGTAGTTGCGGATGCTTGCAAGGGGTATAATCACAAGTATGTATTAGTCCTAGGAAGGGCGGTACATTAGCATAGGTTCACCCACACAACACTTATCAAAACAATGAAGATTAATCAGCTGTATGTAGCGAAAGCACTAGACTAAAATCCCGTGTGTCCTCGAGAACGTTTGGTCATTATAAGTAAACAACCCGGCTTGTCCTTTGTGCTAAAAAGGATTGGGCCACTCGCTGCAATTGTTACTCTCGCACTTTACTTACTCGTACTTTATTCACCTGTTACATCAAAACCCCCTGAATACTTGTCTGTGAGCATTTACAGTGAATCCTTCATCGAAACTGATTGTCAACACCTTCTGCTCCTCGTTGGGATCGACATTCTTACTTATCGAAGATACTACGATACACCCCCTATACTTGTGGGTCATCAACGATGTCGTCATAACATCAAAAAAGGGGACAACATTGATCGAGGATTTGAAGGAAACCTTCGACAACCTTGACAAGTTCTGCCTCAAGTTAAACCCGATGAAGTGTTCTTTCGGCGTCCCTGCAGGAGAACTTCTCGGGTTCCTAGTATCATCAAGAGGGATCGAGGCTAATCCAGAAAAAATCAAAGCCATCGTAACGATGCGGAAGCCAACAAAGTTGAAAGAAATACAATAGTTGACTGGGCGAGTCGTAGCATTAAGCAGATTCGTCGACAGGCTAGGAGAGAAGGCATTGCCGTTCTACGCCCTGATTAAGCAAGGAGAGAAGTTTCAGTGGAACGAAGAAGCGGACAAAGCCTTCGAAGATCTCAAGCGCACAATCTCGACACCACCAATCTTGGTGGCGCCGAAAGAAAAGGAACCCCTTCTGCTATACATTGGAGCGACACCTCAGGTGGTCAGCACAGCTCTCGTAGTCGAAAGGGAGGAAGAAGGAAAACTCCATGGAGTACAGAGGCCAGTATATTTCATCAGTGAAGTATTGTCGCCTTCAAAACAGCAGTACCCGCAGTACCAGAAGCTGGCATATGGAGTGTTTACAACAACAAGAAAGTTGTGACACTATTTTTTGGCGCATCCGATAATAGTGGTCAATGAGGCGCCGTTATCCAATATATTAAACAATCCAGAAGCTACGGGTCGTGTCTCCCTTTGGGGAATAGAGCTTTCCCCTCGGGACATCACGTATGAAAAAAGAAAAGCAATAAAGTCACAGATCTTACCAGACTTCATCGCAGAGTGGATGGAGTTACAAAACACGGGACCCCCAGATCTATCGAGAACCTGGACTATGAACTTCGACGGGTCCAAGCGATTAGAGGGAGCAGGCGCAGGCGTGATATTAATATCACTTGAAGGCGACAAATTAAGGTATGTCTTACGGATGACGTTTCCAAACGCGTCTAACAATGAGGCAGAATACGAGGCTCTCATACATGGGATCAAGATGGCGAAAGCTTGTGGTGCAACCCGACTAAAAATCTTTGGCGACTCACAATTAGTGGCTCAGCAGGTCATGAATCAGTGTGATGCAGTCAACGAAAGTATGATAGCATACAAGGAAATGTATAACGAGCTGGAGAAACTGTTTGACGGATGCGAGGTAAATCACATCAGCAGGCTAAGTAATGATGAAGCCGATGTTCTTGCAAACATTGGGTCGCAGTGTCTCGCGATTCCACCAGGCGTGTTCTGGGAGGAGATAACAGAGAGATCTACAAAGCCGAAGAAACCAAAAAATAAGGAGAAGGATGAGAAACCCTCGGGGGCTACGGAAGAAGCACTCGAAGAAGAAGAGGAACATGATTTAGTAATGATGGTACAAATCCCATGGATGCAGACGTACATATCATACATCCTAAGGAAAACAATACCCGACGATCCAGTTGAAGCAAGGCGAGTTATTAGACGTTCCAAAGCCTTCATTGTGGTCAAAGGAGAGTTGTACAAGCGAAGTATTTCGGGTGTGTTACAAAGGTGCGTCACACCCGAAGAAGGAAGGGTAATCCTGAAGGAAGTACACGAGGGAGTATGTGGTCAACACGCAAGCAGCCGAGCTATCGCGGCCAAGGTTTTCAGAGCAGGATTTTACTGGTTGACAGCAATCGAGGATGCGAAGGAAATAGTGTGAACTTGCGACGCGTGCCAGAGATTTGCCGCAAGGCCTCATTCTCCGGCAGCAGAGTTGATGCCAATACCGCTGTCTTGGCCCTTTGCTCAATGGGGTCTCGATATGGTGGGAAAACTACACAAGGCCTCGCCAGGAGGATACGAGTATATGCTCGTCGCTGTCGACAAATTCACCAAGTGGATAGAAGCAAAGCCGATAAATTCACCAGACGAAGCGTCGGCAATCAAGTTTGTGAAAAGCATTGTCTTCCGATTTGGAGTACCTCATAGCATCGTCACGGACAATGGCAGTAATTTCACATCCAAGGAATTCAAGGTGTACTGTGCAGAGGTGGGCATCAAATTGCACTTCGCGTCAGTTGCGCACCCGCAGACTAACGGTCAAGTCGAAAAAGCCAATGGTATCATCTGCAATGGTATCAAGAAGCGCTTGTTAGGACCATTGGAAAAAGCTCGACATACTTGGCCAGAAGAGTTGCAGAGCATGTTATGGAGTATTCGAACAACACCAAATACAGCGACACAGGAGACTCCGTTTTTTCTGGTCCATGGAGCTGAGACAGTACTGCCGATAGAAATAGAGCATGACTCACCAAGAGTCACGGAATACGATGAAGAAGCTTCCAGAAGAGCATTGGAAGACGATGTCGACGCACTTGATGAAGCTCGAGACGAAGTGTTATCACGGGTCGCTAAGTACCAGCAAGACCTGAAAAATTACCACAGTAGATGTTTGCGACCAAGATCTTTTCAGGTTGGAGACTTAGTTCTGCGACTCAATCAAAAAAGCCATGAAAAACTCGAGTCGCCGTGGCTTGGCCCTTACATCGTCACAGAAGTAATTGAAGGAGGAGCATACAGGATAAAGGACAAGAAGTTAGGAGCTGCCGTGCCAAATCCTTGGAACGTGGCACAACTCAGGCGTTTCTACGCCTAGAGTCAAAATATAGTCCTCCTTGTAAAACTACAATGTACTGAAACGCCCGTGAGTTTTCAGACGCACTCCTTTCCTTTTTCAGGGCACCGAGTGGGGCTGGAAAAGGTTTTTAATGAGGCGGACTCGCGGTGCTGCAATATAATAAAGATAGTGGAAGTATATATCTTTTCTTCGACACACTCGGGGGCTTACGCCTAGAAATTACAATATATACAACGCCAACGCACAAAATATCTCGCCTTGGTGAAAAGCACCTCGCCAAATAAAAAAGACGATACAAAATAGTGGTCGACAAAAAGAGCTCGGGGGTTAATACCCGCAAAAATAGTACAATCAATATAGTTTATTGTTTTTGCCTTGGTTCAACCTCGCATACACAATAGAGAAAATCATCACCAAAACGCCCGGGGGCTTGATGAGAAAAAATAAAAATATTTACTGGCTTTACAATATAGATTATGTTTACAACATACAAGATGCAATTCCTGAAAAAACTCGCCAAGCTAAAAGAGAAGCTCTCAATTATTGCCTAGTATATCATCTATGGTCATCCGTTCATTATTTGCAGTACGAGTACTATGTTCAGCATAGCTGCCCTTCACGAAGAACTCAGCATCCATCTGAAGAAGTTCATCCATCATGTCTTCTGCTACAGGGGTTACAATATCATCAATTTTGCCAACGTTCCTTTTCCTTTTCGCCATCTTGGCCAGGCACTTGGTAACAATTTGACTCATGTCAAACTTGGGATAGCAGATTTTTATCATCATCATAGCAAATCTGGCGCCGGCAGATAGTTGGGCCCGCACAAATCCATGGATCCGAGGTGCATCCCGAAATTTATCCATCAAAGCAGGAAGGGTCTCTGGCATCTTATTGTGTGGGAACATGGTGCTGTAAACTAAGGACAATGTCCTTGTACAGAAGTCGAGAAACTCACGGACCTGACCTGCACGATCTTGAAATCTGACGATTTGGCGGGTACGTTCAGGCGTAACCCAAAAGTTGGAACCATGCTCTTCGGCAAGTCTGAGAAGCACATTGGATCGTGCTTCAACACGTTGATCCTCGGCAGCGGTATCCAAAAAAGAACCTGTTTTCAGCGGAGGAATCAGAAAGGAAGGAAAAAACATGGGGAAAAACGATAATTATGGTCCAGTGAATGAAGTATACCCTCCATATCCAAGCTGGAATCAAGCATTAGCTCAAGCATGAAATTCTCTCATCGAGAAGCTTCGGCAGCTGCAGCAACCGCGTCCTCTTTTGTAGCTATAGCATCCTGGGCTTGCTGAAGCGCAATCTTTTCCCTCTCCAACGATTTACGAGACTGCTCCATTATTACAAGTGCTTGCTTCTTCATAGACTGCAGCTGTTGGCGGAGATCTCTCAAATCTTGTGTGGAATCCTTACACGAGGAATCTCCAATAAAGTCATCACCGACAAATATTTTTTTCGGGTACGTGGAAGCAGGCAAAGTATCGGCAGGATGATGAGTTGAAGTATAGTTATCAAATATCAACTGAAAAGAAAAGGTTCGACATCAATCATCAAGCAAAGATAGACTTCCATTGATTTTCAAAATATGTACATGGCTATTACAAAAGGAGGGTCCCTAATGAACTACTGAGGCAATTGTCGCCAAAAGCTACTATGGCGACAGCATCAAAAGAGAAGTAAAAAAAAGATGACAAGATGGTCTGCTTGACCTCCAGCTTCGATGAACTAGGAGCGAGAGTTGGCTTGCATCCAAGATAGGCGAGAATTTTCTTTGAATTTGGCTTGGCAGCCTTAATCAGTGACTGCCATCTCTTCGTCTCCATCTCCTTTACGTCGCCAACTCTTGCCCAGTCGACATCTTGTTGGCTGTCGGCGACCAAGGCAATAGTGCCTTCAACGCCAACCTTCAAGCCTTCTTGCCGAAGCTTGAGCCCAAGATCTTCTTGAGAATTTAAGCATTTGGCGAGATCGGTAAAAGGCGTGGGTTCTTCCTTCTTCGGGAAGAAGTAAGGAAACAGCTGTGATGTCTACGGGTGCTTCTATTCTTGTAGACAGTGTTGGACCTCCAAGAGCAGAGGTTTGTAGAACAGCATCAAGTTTCCCTTAAGTGGATCACCCAAGGTTTATCGAACTCAGGGAGGAAGAGGTCAAAGATATTCCTCTCAAGCAACCCTGCAATCACGATACAAGAAGTCTCTTGTGTCCCCAACACACCTAATACACTTGTCAGATGTATAGGTGCACTAGTTCGGCGAAGAGATAGTGAAATACAAGTAGTATGAATGAATATGAGCAGTAGTAACGGCGCCAGAAAAGTGCTTGCTGGCGTGCAGTTGATGGTAGTAATATTGCAGGAAGTAAACATGCAGTAGAACAGTAAACAAGCGGTGTTTGCAGTATTGGAAACAAGGCCTAGGGATCATACTTTCACTAGTGGACACTCTCAACATTGCAATCATAATGGGATATAAATAAGCACTTCACTATGCTATTCCAAATTACTCTCTGGCAAGATAACGAACTCTAATTCATCATGTAGGCAAACCTTAAAGATGTATTCCCAAGTACTAATGAACACCCCACGCTGTCACTTGGAGCATTCATAGGAGGTACTAACACACCACAATTTCATAGAGACATCCAACTCAAATCATAACTCAGTGAACAAGTATTCTGTGAAATATAGCCTAAGAGACCCACACGGTGCACACACTATCACCTTTACACACGTGGGACAAGGAGTCTCCGGAGATCACATAAGTAAAATCCACTTGAATAGCATAATGACATCTAGATTACAAAGCTCATCATATGGATCTCAATCATGCAAAGCAACTCATGAGATCATTGTATTGAAGTACATGGGAGAGAGATTAACCACATAGCTACCGGTACAGCCCTTAGCCTCGATGGAGAACTACTCCCTCCTCATGGGAGACATCAGCGGTGATGAAGATGGCGGTGGTGTCGATGGAGGAGCCTTCCGGGGGGCATTTCCCCGTCCCGGCGGCGTGCCGGAACAGAGACTCCTGTCCCCCAGATCTTGGCTTCGCGATGGCGGCGGCTCTGGAAGGTTTCTCGTACCGTGGCTTTTCCGTATCGAAGATTTAGGTCAGGGAGCTTTAAATAGGCGAAGAGGCAGAGTCGGAAGGGTTACGGAGCCACCACACAATAGGGCGGCGCGGCCAGGGCCTGGGCCGCGCCGGCCACATGTGTGGGCCCCCCAGGGCTCCCCTCTGGCGGCTCTCGGGTGTTCTGGAAGCTTCGTGGAATTCTAAGATGCTGGGCGTTGATTTCGTCCGATTCCGAGAATATTTCCTTACTAGGATTTCTGAAACCAAAAACAACAGAAAACAGGAACTGGCACTTCGGCATCTCGTCAATAGGTTAGTTCCGGAAAATGCATCAAAACGATATAAAGTGTGAACAAAACATGTAGGTATTGTCATAAAACAAGCATGGAACATAAGAAATTATAGATACGTTTGAGACGTATCAGGCATCCCCAAGCTTAGTTCTTACTCGCCCTCGAGTAGGTAAACGATAACAATGATAATTTCTTAAGTGACATGCTACCAACATAATCTTGATCAACATTATTGTAAAGCATATGAGATGAATGCGGCGATTCGAAGCAATGATGAAGACAATGAGTAAACAACTGAATCATATAGCAAAGACTTTTCATGAATAGTACTTTCAAGACAAGCATCAATAAGACTTGCATAACAGTTAACTCATAAGCAATAAATTCTTAGTAGAAGGCATTGAAGCAACACAAAGGATGATTAAGTTTCAGCAGTTGCTTTCAACTTCAACATGTATATCTCATGGATAGTTGTCAACATAAAGCAATATAACAAGTGCAATAGGTAAACATGTAAGAATCAATGCACACAGTTGACACAAGTGTTTACTTCTAAGATGGAAAGAAGTAGGTAAACTGACTCAACAATAAAGTAGAAGAAAGGCCCTTCGCAGAGGGAAACAGGGATTAAATCATGTGCTAGAGCTTTTTAAGTTTTGAAATCATATAGAGAGCATAAAAGTAAAGTTTTGAGAGGTGTTTGTTGTTGTCAACGAATGGTAGCGGGTACTCTAACTACCTTATCAACCAGACTTTCAAGAGCGGCTCCCATGAAGGACGTTATCTCTACCAGCAAGGTAGATCATCCCTCTTCTCTTTTGTTTACACATGTACTGTAGTTTTTTTCTTTATTTATTTTTTAGATGACACTCCTCCCAACCTTTGCTTTCTCAAGCCATGGCTAACCGAATCCTCGGGTGCCTTCCAACAATCACATACCATGGAGGAGTGTCTATTTGCAAAATTAAGTTGCTTACTGATGAATCAGAGCAAAACATGTGAAGAGAATTATTAATGAAAGTTAATTAATTGGGGCTGGGAACCCCATTGCCAGCTCTTTTTGCAAAGTTATTGGATAAGCGGATGAAGCCACTAGTCCATTGTGAAAGTCTGTCAGAAGTAAATGACAAGATCGAAAGATAAAACACCACATACTTCCTCATGAGCTATAAAACATTGACACAAATAAGAGATAATAGCTTTTGAATTGTTTAAAGGTAGCACATGAAGTATTTGCTTGGAATGGCAGGAAAATACCATGTGGTAGGTAGGTATGGTGGACACAAATGGCATAGTTTTGGCTCAAGGATTTGGATGCACGAGAAGAATTCCTCTCAATACAAGGCTAGGCTAGCAAGGTTGTTTGAAGCAAACTCAAGTATAAAATGGTGTAGCAAGACTCACATATGAACATATTGTAAGCATTATAAGACTTTACATCGTCTTCCTTGTTGTTCAAACACCTTAACCAGAAAATATCTAGACTCTAGAGAAACCAATCATGCAAACCAAATTTTAACAAGCTCTATGTAGTTCTTCATTAATAGGTGCAAAGTACATGATTCAAGAGCTTAAACATGATCTATATGAGCACAACAATTGCCAAGTATCAAATTATTCAAGACATTATACCAAACACTACTAGGAAAAGGCCTAGCCGTAAGACTGCCAGCAGTGGCGCACCATGACTGCCGTGCGCCACTACTACTTAGCAGTGGCGCACCACAAAACGGTGGGCCACTATTACAAAAGTAGTAGTGGCGCACCTTGATTGTGGTGCGCCATAAGTAAGTGGTGACAGGAGGCCAGCTCCTCCCCCAACCTAGTAGTGGCGCACGTCTCCGGGGTGCGCCACTGCTACATTTCTTACCTATGGCGCACGTTGGAGAGGTGCGCCACTGCTAGGAGGTGTCCAGAGCCCGTTTAGAGATGATAGGCTTAGCAATGGCGCACTTCAGTGGTGCGCCACTGCTACATAGGTTACCTATGGCGCATGTCATTAGGTGCGCCACTGCTAGGGGGTGGCCAGAGCCCCTTTAAAGATGAGAGGCTTAGCAGTGGCGCACCACCTAGCAGTGCGCCATTGCTATGTCACCCTAGCAGTGGCGCACGGCTATGTGGTGTGCCACTGCTAACCTGGGACCATTTCCTGCTTTTAACCCTCCACTCACATGTGCCACCCACTTTCCCCAAACACTCTTCCACCACCACCTCCCACCAAATCAGGATCTGGTCGTGTTGCCCCTCCTTCCCACCTCATTTTCACCTCTTCATTCACCAAAATTAAGTTGGTAAACTTAATTTTCTTCATAGGTAAGTAATGGTGAAGATTTCTTAGCTCAATACCCTACTCAATCTCAACTTTTTACCGCACATCCAACACTCTAGGTCTCGCCGTATCGGTAACTTTGTTGGTTTTATGCTTTGTGTGTGACCGGTTCTGATCGTCTTGCACACACGTCACGTACACGTGTGTGTGCACATATGTTATGTGCGAAGCTCGATCATGTGTTGTGCGCATGCGCGAAAAGCGTCACGTGCATGTGTGTTGTATGCGAAGCCTCCACATGTGTTGTATATGCGAAGCCTCCACACATGTGTTGCATGTGTTTGTTTGCAGGGATTTGAAATGCGATGGAGTTGCCAATATTTTGCCGAAACGTTGATTCATTTCCGTTTCGGTGAATAGTGGGCATACTACGCATATACATATGTCCTATTTTTAGGGAAGGTCATGCCAAAATTTTCTTTTGGTATGCTAAGATATCCATTTTCTCTATACCCGCAGGCGACCATGGTCCGCATGATGAGCGAAGGCGTTGTGGCTAGGTTTTTGAAAGCCGCGACAGCCGAGATGATTAGAAATAACCAAAAGGAGATAAGATGTCCGTGTCGAAGATGCAAGCTGACGAGCCTTATGGACCCTAAAGCCGATATGGTGCGGGACCACCTTCTCATGCGTGGTTTCATGGATGGCTATCGGTGGGAAGGCGACGAAGATGATTATGAATTTGTCCATGGGATTTCAACAAGAAATAAGGAAGGAGGTGATCAGGATGTAGAAGATCTCGGGCATGATCAGGATGTAGAAGATCCCGGAGATGATCATGATCACAATGTAGGAGATCCTGGACCTGATGATGAGGAAGATCAAGATGGAGGTCATCATGACGATCATGAAGATGAAGACGATGGACCATCGTCGATGGACTGGGTGCAGGACCCTTATCTTCAAGAGCTGCTTCTCAAGCAGACGAGTAACGCAAGAGCTGCCGCCCGAGAGAAAGCCAAGATGGATCAACTGGAGGTAGACGCGGTTACTCCATTGTATGAAGGATGCAGGCCGGAGGATACCCGCCTGAAAGTAACGCTCATGGCTCTGGAGATGAAGGTAAAGCACAAAATGACCGACACATCCTTCAACGACAACATGTCATTCTGGCAGGAACGTCTTCCCAAAGGTAACACGTGTCCGACTAGTATCGAGGAGGCCAAGAAAATCGTGTGTCCTCTGGATTTACCGCATGTGAAATATCATGTGTGCTTGAACGATTGCATCATTTATCGGAACGAGCACGCGGAGTGTACCATATGCCCGGTGTGCGGCGTCAGTCGGTACAAGAAGGGGAAGAAAGCTCCTCGGAAGGTGGTGTGGTACTTTCCGATCACTCCTCGTCTGCAGCGGTATTTCGCGGATCCTAAGCAAGCAAAGCTAATGCGCTGGCACGCGGAGATGAGGAAGGGAGAAGATGACGCAGATGATCCGGACAAAAAGAAAAAGGACAGGATGTTGAGACACCCTTCGGATGCTAGCCAGTGGAATGCGTTGAACCTCGAGTACCCAGAATTTGGGGACGATCCTAGGAACATAAGGCTGGGCGCGAGCACCGATGGAGTCAATCCGTTTGGCAGCCAGAGCAGCACGCATAGCACCTGGCCCGTGTTTGTGTGGATGTACAACCTCCCCCCTGGTTGTGCATGAAGAGGAAGTACATTCAAATGAGTATGCTAATTGAAGGGCCGAAACAACCAGGGAACGACATCAATCTGTATATGGGGCTTCTGAAAGTGGAGCTAGCCACGCTATGGGACACGCCTGCCAATACGTGGGATGCCGCCGCGGAAGAATATTTCCCTATGAGAGCTGCACTGCTCACAACGGTGCACGACTTTCTCGGTTACCGATATGTCGCGGGGCAGGTGGTCCACGGATTCAATGCATGCGTCAGGTGCATGGACGACACAATGTACCGCCAGCTAGATAGAGATCCCAGGTCCTCGAAAACGGTGTTCATGGGACATAGAAGGTGGCTTCGCGAGGACGACGCATGGAGGAAACGCAAGGATCTGTTCGATGGTCAAGACAAACCCCGAAGACGGCCACGTACGAGAAGCGGCGAGCAAATAGACGAGCTATTGAAAAATTGGAAAGAGTGCCCACCGCCGGGAAAGAAGCGAAAGGCGCCGGAGCCGCTGCTTAAGGTATGGAAGACGAGGTATGTTTTCTGGGACTTGCCGTACTGGAAGATCCTCCGTGTGCCTCACAGCCTTGATGTCATGCACATCACCAAGAACGTGTGCGAGAGTCTGCTTGGTACCCTCCTCAACATGCCAGAGAAGACCAAAGATGGGCCGAAAGCAAGGTACGACTTGCAATCAATTGGGATCAGGGAGGAGCTTCACGCGGGACGCCCTAATGATGATGATGATGATGATGACGATGACGATGATGAGGCGGAGGACACGCAAAGTCGTCGCAAGGGAAAAAAATGCCAAAAAGATTGAATATTACTGCCCCCCCCCCCCCCGCGTGCTTCACTCTAAGTCAGAAGGAGATCGAGCAGTTTTTCGACTGTCTCCTAGGAGTAAAACTTCCTTATGGTTACGCGGGGAAGATAAGCAGGTACCTAGACAAAGCGAAGCAGAGGTTCAGCGGGATGAAGTCTCACGACTGTCACGTGCTGATGATGCAGATACTTCCGGTTGCAATCCGTGGGATCATGGACGCGCACGTCCGTGAAACGCTTTTTGGCCTATGCAACTTTTCCGACGTCATCTCTCGGAAGTCTGTTGGTGTGAGGCAACTTAGAAGGCTACAGGAAGAGATCGTGGTGATACTGTGCGAGCTTGAGATGTACTTCCCGCCCGCATTCTTCGACGTTATGGTGCATCTGCTGGTACATATCGTGGAGGATATCATCCAACTGGGGCCGACATTCCTGCACAGCATGATGCCGTTCGAAAGGATGAATGGTGTCATCAAAGGGTACGTTCGCAACAGGGCACGTCCAGACGGAAGCATAGCCAAGGGCTTTCTGACCGAAGAGTGCATCTCCTTCTGCACGAGTTATCTAGAAATCGAGAACCCCGTTGGCCTGCCCGTAAACAGGCATCTCGGGAAGCTCGCTGGATGGGGTCACCGCGACGGTAGCCGCGAAATGCATGTCGACTTCAAGGGTCGAATCGCCGACTTTGAAAGAGCAAACCTAGTCGCGCTACAACACATAGACGTGGTCGATCCTTTGGTGGTAGAGCACAAAACCTTCATCGCAAAGACGTACAGTGATCAGGGCCAACAGAGGAAGGACGGAGATATAATCAAAGAGCACAACTCAAACTTCACGCGGTGGTTCAAGGACAAGATGCTGACATACCCTATAGACGAGGATTCTTCTGCCGAAGAAAAACTCATATTCGCCTTGTCACAGGGCGCCGAACACAACCTGATGACATTTCAGGCGTACGATATCAACGGCTACACATTCTACACCGAGGAAAAGGACATGAAGAGCGATTATCAGAACTCCGGGGTAACGATGGAGTCCTACACCGGTGACATCAAGCAGAGATACTATGAAAAGATCGAGGAGATCTGGGAGCTGAGCTACGCCGGAGAGAATGTGTCGATGTTCCGTGTCAGGTGGGCCAAGAACGTCGTAAAAGAAGACCGGCATTTCACCACCATGGTTATACCCGAAGCCAAATCCAAGACAGCGGGCGCAAAGGTCACCGCGAAATATGAGCCATGGGTACTAGCTTCCCAAGTGGACCAATGCTTCTTCATTACTGACCCGCAAAACCCCAGCCATGTTGTCGTGAGGAGAGGCAAAAGGAGCATCATCGGAATGGATGGAGCCGCCAACGAGCTAGACTTTGACCAGTACGGCGATCCGAAGATGGAAGATTAAGACGACGATGATGAAGAACCATACACAACAAGAAGAAGCAGGACCACCCTACCTAAAGGCCGTCCATTCAAGAGAAGAAGTCTAGGAGTTCCGGGGCTAAATTATTCAACCGCGAGAAAGAAGGGCAAGAAGATTGTGAAAAGATAATTATGTATCATTTTCTTGTATGAATAATGGATGTCATATTGTTAATCTACACATTATATTGTACCGATCAAAATAGACATATAATTTATATTTTTGGATATTTTCTAGATTCTATAGTATTTTAAATATTCTACATAATTCTAATTATTTATGCCTTTTATTTTGGTGTATTATGCTATTTATTATAGTATTAAATAAATTTAAAAAAAGGGAAAAAAATGGGGCCGCCAGGGTTCGAACCTGGCCGGCAGGGTTAGGCACAAACCAACCAGGGACAGAGCCAGTGCGGTACTAATCGGGATATGTCAAACATTGGTTTGTCTTCCTTTTGACCCAAACCTAAACTGGTAGTGGCGCACCCCTAGAGGTGCGCTATTGCTAAGCCTCATAGTGGCGCACCCCGAGAGGTGCGCTATTGCTAAGGCATCGTGGGACTTAGCCAAATTTCCCCTTCTTCCTCGTCCCGACCAGATCCCACCTGTGCAACCTCCCCTTCTGCCTCGCGACGCCACCCCGTCCCTCGATCTGCCTCGCGACGCCGCCCACTGGTGGCCGCCACCCCTCCACCGCTCCTCTACCGCCACCCCTCCCTCGATCCCACTGGAGAAGGAGTAGAAGCAGCACGCCGCGGAGCAGGAGCCCCTGAGCACGCCGCGGAGCAGGAGCCCCTGAGCACGCCGCGGAGCAGGAGCCCCACCCTCCCACCGGCGCCTCTCTCCACTGACGAGCTTCGACGTCGCACTCATCTCCCCTCGGCGCCCACGTCTCCAGCCAGGTAATCCCCTCCTCTCCCGCTCGAGCCTTTCTCCTCTCCCCGCATTGGCACGAACCCTAACCCTAACCCCGCCCCGGCCATGACCTCCACCTCGCCCCGCAGTTTCCTTGCCGCACCACCGCCTCATCGCACCGCTACCTCTCGCCTCGCAGCCCACGTCCAGGACCAGGAGGAGGAGCACCACCAGGTGGAGGGGGAGCGCCAAGCACCAGGAGGAGGAGGCGACCTGCACTGCCCCGACCACCTGCACTTCCTCGACCACCTGCACACTGCCTCAAGGTGATGAGCCCAGCAACTCCCCCTGTTAATTTTTAAACTTGAACTGCTGTGTTAATTTCTTATTACATGGTCACTGTTAATTGCACTGTTAATTGCAGCATAGTCAGCATTATTACTGATATCTGCATGATAGTACCATATGCATGCCTTTAGTGCTTTGAAGTAGATGGGTAGCTCGACAACTTTGGTCACATATTGCTTTGTTGTGTGCATAATATAATTGTTGGATTCTATATAGAAAACTAGACTTCCTTGCTGAGCCCTCTGAGTTCATGGTATGCATCCAAAGAAACATGTTTTTGATGAGGATAATCTTCCCATAGCCTATTGTTTATAAATCAAACCTGTGTCCAGATGTTCACATTTTTTGTAATTCAGTTTGCTGACATTATTAGTAGTAAAATGAAATGTTTGGTGTCGCACCACTTCACCATTCTCCTATTGGAATGGTAAATTGTGCTTATGGATACTTCGTTAGTTTAGCTGGTAGTAGAGCAACAATCTCTCACAATCTGTCACTTCTACAGATTTTCCAAGTTTTTTATTGGTAGCAACCATGCATTTCATGTTGGTTAGCTTATAAGTGTTCAAAATGTTCTTACATGTTGTAACCCTAAAGATCTGCTGGTAAATATGCTACATTATTTTCTTTTGGTTGAGGGATTGCTTGAAGTCTCCTCTAGATTAGTGTATGAAATCGTTATAGCTTCATCCAAGCTGGTTCTTTCTGTCCTGAAAGCACCAGGAGAGTAAGACCTCTTATAATTGATATTGACCTATTGTACTTGTGAAGTTTTAGGCTTAATAACAGAAAGAAATAAGGAATTAATAGAGAGAACACCAAGTTAAAAACAATTTGAGATTTTTAAACCTGGGTACCTTACTCTGTCGAAAGCATACAAGTGCCTGTAGGCTTTCAAAACTAGAAGGCTGAAAAAATTGTTTGTGTTCTTGACATTTGGAGTATTTTTGCTGATGATGTGTGCTTGATTCCAGCCTTTGTACAAGTAACACCACAATTGTTTTCACTGAAATGAATAACCACCATTGTGTACTGTACATGTACACTCAAATATGAATAACCAACATTTTAGTTGCTAGGTTGATTGTTGCTGCTGCTAGGTTCTTAAAGTTACTGATTTGTTACTGATTTTTTATTCATTTAATAGTTTACATCATCTTTCACAGCCCTGGAACAAGAGCACATGACCGTCGCTGCCGCATCTTCCTCGACCCGGAGCAACAACTCACCTCTCGGAGACTCCACGCGACTCACGGTGAGCAACACCTCACCTCTCCTGGTCCTGATGGTGCTGATGGTGCTTGCTGCTGGTGCTCCTGGTGCTTGCTGCTACTAGTGCTTGCTACCGGTGCTGATGGTGCTTGCTGTTGGTGCTCCTGGTGCTTGCTGCTGGTGCTACTAGTGCTTGCTGCTGGTGCTACTAGTACTGATGGTGCTTGCTGTTGGTGCTGATGGTGCTTGTTGCTGCTTGCTGCTGCTTGCGACTGCTGCTGGCTGCTTGCTGCTTGCTGCTTTCTGCTTGATGATGCTTGCTGTTGCTGCTTGCTGTACTGCCCATGGTTAGCTGATGCATATGGTGTATATGGAGGAACAATTGTGTATGTGCCATGGTGCTCAGCTGGTGGATTGTTTTCCTGGTGTATTTGTGTCATATTCTTGTGCAGGGATCGACAGAGTTGCCCATTATCGTCGAAATGTTGATTCATTTCCGTTTCGGCGAAAATGGGGCAATCATATGTCCATAAATTAGCATAGGTCATGCCCAATTTTTCCGTGAAATCTTGCGCTAACTTTATGCATTTTTTCCTACTTAGTTCGAACATGGCCAACAACGAAGAGGCCGGCGGCAGCGGCAGCAAGCCATTCTGGATGCTAACCGATGAAATGGAGGTGATGGAGTCACAACCTCGCCGCGACGACGGCGAGGATGATGGCACCGATCCAGAGTACCGAGCGGACGATGCCGCCGAGGATGACACCACTGATGGTGCCGGCGAGGATGACACCACGGATGGTGCCGACGAGGATGACACCGGCGCACCGAAGAAGCTACGGAGGGAGCGTCGCCCGAATGTGCTCAGCACCGTGAAGCAGGCATTCACCGAAGTGAACGCCAGTGGGCTTCCAACGGCGCCCCCTGATTTAGTCAAAGGGTACGCTGCCCAACTCGGGTGCATCCTCCGGAGCACGGTCTCGATCAACACCGAGAACCTCAGGCATCCTGACCAAGCGAATTTGCGCACCCTCCTCTTCAAGAAGCTGCACGAACGATACGAGTTCCCGGTGGACTGCTCAGAAAAGCGTCTCATGCGGAACAAAGTGCACAATGCCGCCCTCACGAAGATGAGCACCGCCCTCGCTAGTTGGAGGAACCGAGTGAAGAAAATGATTAATAGTGGTGAGAGTTACGAGAAGTTCAAGGAGTCAAATCCCTCGATCACCGAGCAAGACTACGCTGATTTCAAGTTCAAGTGCGAGAGCGAGTCAACGTCGGATTCTAGTCGGTGGGGGAAGGACATGCGAAAACTGAACTTAGGCACCCACAAACTTGGTCCTGGCGGTTTTAGGGTGGCACAACCGAAATGGGACGCCGCGGATGAGGAGCGTGTGAAGAACGGCCTCGAGCCCCTCTTCTCGCAATACAAAAACAAGCAAACCAGGAACTTTCTCCTTGCCCGGTACCGTATTGACCCGGAAACAAAGGAGCTCACCACCACTCCGGAGGTGAAGTAGTTTGAGGCTCTTCTGGTAAGGAATGCACCCGCTTAATTAGCTCCTTTATGATTGCATTCTTATTGATGAATCCAAATTTCTAAATGGTTCATGCATGTTCCTCCCGTAGGCTAAGGAGGTTGCTGCGGAAAGTGAAAAGGAAGCTAGTAGCGGCACGGGGTCCACGAGCTCCTCGCAGTATGCCCCTTGGGACAACCCTTTAAATAGGGCGTTGAATGCCCACAAGAAGAGGGATCCATTGAGTAAGCCGACGTCGGCTGGTCGTGTGGTCGGCGAAGGGTGCTCTATGAAATGGTCAGAATACTATAAGTCGGGGGAAAATGAGAAAAAGGCCACCATCGATGAGAAGGAGGTCGCACAACTCAAGGCACAAGTTGCGCAGATCCCGACATTGGTCGAGGAGCAAGTGCGGCAACAAGTGCAACAAATCGTGGAGACCCAATAGAGGACGCAACGATAGCAAGTGGAGGACCAAGTGGGCACGACGCTTAGCTCCCTCATCCCTACCTTGGTTGCCGGTCTGGACGCGTGGTATAAGGGAGGACAAAAGGGGGAACCCCCGGTTCCCAGTTTCGCGGGCAGCAACTCCCACAACGTGGAGCCATCGGTGAGTCCGCAGGCGGCAACAATGGTGTCTCCGGCGGCGCCAACCTTGGTGGCTCCCGCGGCGCCAACCGTGGTGGCTCCCGCGGCGCCAACCTTGGTGTCTCCTGCGGCGCCATTACTTCAGCTCAATGCACCCGTCGCTGCGGATAATACGCCGCCCGGCACCGCGCCAACAAGCGGCCACTCCATCAGTTGCACGCCCGCCGCCGGCGGTGCCTCGACCTTAGCCGAGCTGGACGCCATCACGGTAACCAACCCTTGGCCAATGACTTCCATATCCTTTCCTTTGACTAGCTAGCCATCCCTAACGCCCTACATGTTTTCCGCAGAGCTCCATCGTCGACGTCCCATGCACTCTCCTACAGTTTGTGAACGGCGAGTTGATCGATGTTGCCAAGGCCAAAATCGTTCAACCGAGCAACCGTCAGTTACACGGTAGACCCATGCAACCCGACGTGTATAGGATTCAACTGGTTCGGGTGCTTAGCGGCTACGATGACGTGCTACCTCCCTTTCAACCCCATAGTGCCGACGAAGATGAGGTTCTTACCCTCCAGCATTGCTTCAATTGGTCCATGGTTTGGCCAAAGAGCCAGATTCGTTTGGGGGCGAGGGACACCACCCCACAGACAGCACCCCCAGCCGTGCCGGCGCCAAGCCATGGCAAGACCACCCCAGCGGTGCCGCCATCAGCTGATGTGGACATGCAGATGGCACAGGATCCGAACGATGGTCCGGACGAGGACAGTACGTTCGCCAACCTGGACTGCAACTTCGATTTTGGGGTGATGGACTACGATCTCAGTAGCCAACCCTCTCAAGCTGCCGCCGAGGGGAAAACCTATTGCAACAAGCGGCGCCTATTCTGTTCTCAGGAGACGCCTCCAGCTGCCGACTTCACCGAGACTCAGCTGATAGCCGAGGTGAGAAGTGTTATTAGTCCTAACACACTGAAGAAGGCTTGCGAAGAGGAGAATGCAGTCCCAGTAAATACGAAGCCGAAGGGACGGAAAAGAAAGAAGAAGGATGACAAGTCTGCCAGCCAGCCGGCACCTATCCGTGCTCAGGACGGGCCACCAGTGCCCAAGAATATAGAGGCGAGGGTGCATGTGTCGGGTGAGCGGATGCTAATTCAAAGATTGTACGATGCTGCACCCGGTCCTATGCGATCTCTGGTTGACGGTATTATGTTTATGGAGGAGCGGCGTCTCAGGGAGAAAGATCATGGATACCCAGTGTATGTTGCCAAGGTGCCCTCGGGCCATGGCTTTGTCGATAGTGGCTTCGCGGAGAAGATCTTCCTGCGGTATGATGACATCTTCGCCATGCTGAATAGTTATCCGCTGCACTACACCTTCATTCGCCTATACTCGCTCAGCAAGGCGATGCGGATCATTAGACACAACATCCTGGACATCGCGATAGCCGACCCCTTCTACATGCGTGCCGTCCACTTGGCCACCGCCGGAGACCGGGCAGTCGCGAGTGGATACCCCAAAGACTTCTTTCTAGCGAACCAGAAGAAGTGTAACATCCTCCTGCCTGTATTTCCCGAGTAAGTCACCCCCTCACCGTACCGGTCTTAACTCGTGATTTTTTTAGATTTCAATCGTCATGTTCTTAAATATTATGTGTTCTACGCAGAGACAAAACCTGCACACTCATCTCCATAACCCTGAAACATTCCGTGGCCACATACCTCGATGCGGACGGTAAGTCAACCACGGACTACACGAATGTCAAGGGCGTACTTGATGATGCTCTCAATGGCTACGTCAAAGCGAAAGGCAACATGCAGAGGCCAAATGTTAGGTACGGGAAGCATGTGTTCAAGCACCAAACAAAGTTTCCCTGCGTCAAGAAGCCGCC
The DNA here is from genome assembly GCF_019359855.2 of Lolium perenne. Classification (NCBI taxonomy): domain Eukaryota; kingdom Viridiplantae; phylum Streptophyta; class Magnoliopsida; order Poales; family Poaceae; genus Lolium; species Lolium perenne. The sequence goes on from NC_067245.2 coordinate 146,756,257, forward strand.
TTCTAGTAACAAGGATGCCTACTACGCCCTCTATCACATGGATAAGTTCATACGGGACCAGCAGCAGCTTACGCTACCTGAGCATCTCAGAGACTGGGCCAACAAATTGTCGCGGGTCCCTAACGACGGCATCAAGCAAGACTTCTTCCGCATCCAAGTAGAGTTTTGTGAAATCATCCATCAAGATGTCATTAGAAGCGCGGGGGAGTTTGATACGTCTCAAACGTATCTATAATTTCTTATGTTCCATGCTTGTTTTATGACAATACCTAAGTGTTTTGTGCACACTTTATATCGTTTTGATGCGTTTTCCGGAACTAACCTATTAACGAGATGCCGAAGTGCCAGTTCCTGTTTTCTGCTGTTTTTGGTTTCAGAAATCCTAGTAAGGAAATATTCTCGGAATCGGACGAAATCAATGCCCAGCACCTTATTTTTCCTGGAAGGTTCCAGAGCATCGAAGAAGTACCGGAGAGGAGCCAGGGGGCCCCACACGCCAGGGCAGCGTGGCCAAGGGGTGGGGCGCGCCCCCCTAGTGTGTGGGCCCACCAGGCCCCCTCCGAGGCTGCCCTTCCGCCTACTTAAGGTCTCCATCGCGAAAACCCTAGACGGATTGACGAAACCAGAGAAAACCTTCCAGAGCCGCCGCCATCGCGAAACTCCAAATCGGGGGACAGAAGTCTCTGTTCCGGCACCCTACCGGGATGGGGAATTGCCCCCGGTGTCATCTCCACCGCCGTCTCCACCGCCATCTTCACCGCCATCGCTGTCTCCATGATGAGGAGGGAGTATTTCACCCCCGGGGCTGAGGGCTCCGCTGTAGCTATGTGGTTCATCTCTCTCTTTATGTGATCTAGTTGAATATCATCTATGTGCTACTCTAGTGATGTTATTAAAGTACTATATTCCTCCTCCACGGTGTAATGGTGACAGTGTGTGCATCGTGTAGTACTTGGCGTAGGCTATGATCATAATCTCTTGTATGTTATGGAGTTAATTATTACTATGATAGTATTGATGTGATTTATTCCCCCTTCATAGTGTAAAGGTGACAGTGTGTATGCTATGTTAGTACTCGGTTTAGATTGCAAAGATCTATTATGCTCTAAGGTTACTTAAACACGAATATCGAATGTTGTGGAGCTTGTTAACTCCGGCATTGAGGTGCTCTAGTAGCCCTACGCAACGAGTGGTGTTCATTATCAAACAAGAGTATATGTAGCACAAAGGAAGAGAACTTATTTATTTATGTGATCAATGTTGAGAGTGCCCACTAGTGAAAGTATGATCCCTAGGCCTTATTTCCAATACTGCAAACACCGCTTGTTTACTGTTCTACTGCATGTTTACTTCCTGCAATATTACCACCATCAACTGCACGCCAGCAAGCACTTTTCTGGCGCCGTTATTACTGCTCATATTCATTCATACCACTTGTATTTCACTATCTCTTCGCCGAACTAGTGCACCTATACATCTGACAAGTGTATTAGGTGTGTTGGGGACACAAGAGACTTCTTGTATCGTGATTGCAGGGTTGCTTGAGAGGGATATCTTTGACCTCTTCCTCCCTGAGTTCGATAAACCTTGGGTGATCCACTTAAGGGAAACTTGCTGCTGTTCTACAAACCTCTGCTCTTGGAGGCCCAACACTGTCTACAAGAATAGAAGCACCCGTAGACATCAAGCACTTTTCTGGCGCCGTTGCCGGGGAGGTAAGGTAAAATGTATTCACATCCTCCGTCTGTTAAGCTATTTCCTAGCACTGTTGCCGGTGTGTGAGTGCTCAAAGCTATTTCCTTTAGATCCTGCAATTGCATCTTTTTGTTTCTTGTTTTTATTTTCACTAGTTAGGCATAATGGAAAACAACAAAAAAATTGGTGAGCTTTTTAATCTTTTTCCTGATTTAGAATTGTTTGATGCGAAAATTAAAAAACCTATGGAACCTTATTTGCATGCTAGTAGCGATGTTATTAGTATGAATGCAATTACCGCTAATGCTATGGAGAAGTCTAAGCTTGGGGAAGCTAGTTTTTGTGATCTTTTTAGCTTCCCATCTTTAGGGGAGAAAATTTGCTCTGATAATACTTTATCTCCCATATGCGATAACTCTAATGATGCTTATGATATTTTTAATGCACCTACTGAAAGTATTCCATATAAAATCCCTATGAAAATTATTGAACGTGTTATGGATAACCGCTATGAAGGGGATGGAACTGTCCATCCTGGAGATCATTTACTGTTTTTGCATGAATTATGCGGGTTATTCAAGTGTGCAGGTATCTCTTTGGATGAAGTGAAGAAGAAATTATTCTCTATGTCGTTGTCTGGTGAAGCGGCGCATTGGTATAAACTGCTGAAGGATGAGCATCCTCTTGATTGGAAGAATATTGTGCCTCTATTTTATTCTAAATTCTATCCTCCAAGTGAAATTCACAAAGACCGAAACCGAATATATAATTTTTGGCCTCATGATGGAGAGAGTATTGCCCAAGCATGGGAGAGATTGAAGTCTTTAATGCTCAAATGCCCCAATCATGAGCTTCCTGGTAATGTTATTATTGATAATTTCTATGCAAGACTTTCTTTTCAAGACAAGACCTTGCTGGATACTTCTTGTTCTGGATCATTCACGCGTAATAAAGAAGAGTTTAAATGGGACCTTCTTAATCGGATTCAGGAGAACGCTGAAGATTGGGAGAATGACAAAGGTAAAGAATCAGGTATAAACTATGATTATGAATGCATTGAAACTTTTATGGATACTGATAAATTCCGAAATATGAGTGCTACTTATGCTCTTGACTCTGAAGTTGCTGCAAATCTTTATAAAGCTTTTGCCTCTCATTTTGAATTGCCTAAGAAGAATTTCGATAAGTATCATGAACCTTTTAAAGAGGCTTGCATGAGGAATGAAATTGTTGTTAATGATTGCAATAAGCATGCTCAAACTCCTAAGAATGCTATTTCCTATAAGCATGTTAATTTTTGTGGAATGCATAGACCTTGTGGAATTAATCAAATCGAAGATGAATATTGTATCCATCATACTAATGAAAAAACTAGAAAGTGGTCTAGGGCGCTAGATGATCTTGGTAAAAAAGTTTGTGTCCTCTATCCTTTTATTTGTGAACTTTGCCATAGAGTGGGTCATTTTAATTTTCAATGCTCCTCCAATGATAATTTGAACCCCATGAGTGCTGCAAATTTGTATTGTGATGATGAAATTACTCCTAATCAGCATGATGAACTTGCTTTATTTTTGTGGTGTGAAGAGTTATCAAGGAAAATCTCTTTGTTACATATGAGTGATCCTGATATTGATGATGTCCTGCATGGGTGTTTTTCTTATTGCATTGATAATAGCCATACAAATACTTACATACAAAATATTTTAGAAGATGACACTTTGCCAAAATATGATAGGACCGCTGTGTGTTTCGAACTTATTAATGAAAAGGAGGAATCCTCCAAAGTTTCTTCTATTGTTTCTGGAAATAAATCAGGTTATGTGGAGAAGCCTCCCTTCAAGCCTCTTCCTCCTAAAGAAGGGAACGAGGAGAAGGAAGAGAAGAAGAAGAAGAAGAAGAAGAAGAAGAAGGGAACGAAGAAGAAGAAGAAAAAGAAGGAGAATAAAGAGAAAGAGGTAACAGCATATCCCCGCGTGTATGAGATAACGATAGGTAACCATAAGTATGTTGCTCCTGATGATTATTATGATAATGAATCTGAGTACAATGATCTTCATATGCCCTTTACCTACATTAGTGATCATGATTTGAAAGAGCACACTACTTTTGATATTGCAAATCTCTGGGAAACTAATTCTGAAAATGATAATGTTAATAATTGCCATAGTATCAGTACTATCCATGCTTCCTCCCATAATGATATAGAAAGCTCTAAGCTTGGGGATGAGGTGTTTGAAAATCCTTTTGCTACTGATCATTATATGCTTGATACATCTCCTTCTAGTAACAATGATGGTATGGTCACAGATGAACCGACTGTGAAAGATAACTATTCTATTTCTTATGATGACACTGTGCCTCCGACCTTTAATGATTATTATAAAGAATGCTATGATATAGGTTATAACTATCCTTATGAAACTTGTCATAGTTATGATTGGATTGCCAAAAATAATTCCCTTAATGTGCAACTTGTTTACCATGTTCAAATTCTTGATAATAATCTTGCTCCAATTACTATTAATGAGAAGAACTCTTCTTATGCCAAAATTAATGATTCTTCTATGCATATGAACCATGATAAGAATGTTTTAAGTGATGGGTATATTGTGGATTTCGTCAATGATGCTACTGAAAGTTATTATGAGAGAGGGAAACATGGTTATATGCATCTTAATAATATTAAGTTTCCCCTCTTTATGTTGAGAATCTTGAAGTTACTCGTGTTTCATCCTCTTATGCTTGTCACTTTGTTCTTCATGAATTCATTTGTGTACAAGATTCCTTTTCATAGGAAGCATGTTAGGCTTAAATTTGTTTTGAATTTGCCTCTTGATGCTCTCTTTTGCTTCAAATACTATTTCTTGCGAGTACATCATTAAAACTGCTGAGCCCATCTTAATGGCTATAAAGAAAGAACTTCTTGGGAGATAACCCATGTGTTTATTTTGCTACAGTAGCTTTGTTTTATAATTGTGTCTTGGAAGTTGTTACTACTGTAGCAACCTCTCTTATCTTAGTTTTGTTGCATTGTTGTGCCAAGTAAAGTCTTTGATAGAAAGGTTGATACTAGATTTGGATTACTGCGCAGAAACAGATTTCTGTCTGTCACGAATTTGGGCAGAGTTCTCTGTAGGTAACTCAGAAAAATCTGCCAATTTTTGTGTGAGATCCTCAGATATGTAAGCAACTTTCATTCAATTTGAGCATTTTCATTTGAGCAAGTCTGGTGCCTCTTTAAAATTCGTCTTTACGGACTGTTCTGTTTTGACAGATTCTGCGTTTTATTTCGCATTGCGTCTCTTGCTATGTGGGATGGATTTCTTTGTTCCATTAACTTCCAGTAGCTTTGGGCAATGTCCAGAAGTGTTAAGAATGATTGTGTCACCTCTAAACATGTGAGTTTTTGATTATGCACTAACCCTCTAATGAGTTGTTTTGAGTTTGGTGTGGAGGAAGTTTTCAAGGGTCAAGAGAGGAGGATGATATACTACGATCAAGAAGAGTGAAAATTCTAAGCTTGGGGATGCCCCGGTGGTTCATCCCTGCATATTTCAAGAAGACTCAAGCGTCTAAGCTTGGGGATGCCCAAGGCATCCCCTTCTTCATCGACAAAATTATCAGGTTCCTTCTCTTGAAACTATATTTTTATTCGGTCACATCTTATGTACTTTACTTGGAGCGTCTGTTTGTTTTTGTTTCTGTTTTTGTTTGAATAAATTCTTGTGTGGGAGAGAGACACGCTCCGCTGGTTCATATGAACACATGTGTTCTTAGCTTTTAATTTTCATGGCGAAGGTTGAAACTGCTTCGTTAACTGTTATATGGTTGGAAACGGGAAATGCTACATGTAGTAATAGGTATGATGTCTTGAATAACTTGATACTTGGCAATTGTTGTGCTCATTATTAAGCTCTTGCATCATATACTTTGCACCTATTAGTGAAGAAATATATAGAGCTTGTTAAAATTTGGTTTGCATGAGTGGTCTCTCTAGAGTCTAGATATTTTCTGGTAAAGGTGTTTGAACAACAAGGAAGACAATGTATAGTCTTATAATGCTTGCAATATGTTCTTATGTGAGTTTTGATGTACCAGTTCATGCTTGTGTTTGTTTCAAATAACCTTGCTAGCCTAAGCCTTGTATTGAGAGGGAATACTTCTCGTGCATCCAAATCTTTGAGCCAAACACTATGCCATTTGTGTCCACCATACCTACCTACTACATGGTATTTCTCCGCCATTCCAAAGTAAATTGCTTGAGTGCTACCTTTAAATTTCTATTCTTTATCTTTGCAATATATAGCTCATGGGACAAATAGCCTAAAAACTATTGTGGTATTGAATATGTACTTATGCACTTTATCTCTTATTAAGTTGCTTGTTGTGCGATAACCATGTTTCTGGGGACGCCATCGACACTTTGTTGAATATCATGTGAGTTGCTATGCATGTCCGTCTTGTCTGAAGTAAGGGAGATTTACCACTAGTTGAATGGTTAGAGCATGCATACTGTTAGAGAAGAACATTGGGCCGCTAACTAAAGCCATGAATCATGGTGGAAGTTTCAGTTTTGGACAAGTATCCTCAATCTCATATGAGAACATTAATTGTTGCTAATTGCTTATGCATTAAAGAGGAGTCCATTATCTGTTGTCTATGTTGTCCCGGTATGGATGTCTAAGTTGAGAATAATCAAAAGCGAGAAATCCAATGCGAGCTTTCTCCTTAGACCTTTGTACAGGCGGCATAGAGGTACCCCTTTGTGACACTTGGTTAAAACATATGTATTGTGATGATAATCCAGGTAATCCGAGCTAATTAGGACAAGGTGCGGGCACTATTAGTATACTATACATGAGGCTTGCAACTTGTAGGATATAATTTACATAATGCATATGCTTTATTACTACCGTTGACAAAATTGTTTCTTGTTTTCAAAACCAAAGCTCTAGCACAAATATAGCAATCAATGCTTCCCTCTGCGAAGGGCCATTCTTCTACTTTTATGTTGAGTCAGTTTACCCATTTCTCTCTATCTTAGAAGCAAACACTTGTATTAACTGTGCATTGATTCTTACATGCTTGCTTATTGCACTTGTTATATTGCTTTGCATTGACAACTATCCATGAGATATACATGTTACAAGTTGAAAGCAACCGCTGAAACTTAATCTTCCTTTGTGTTGCTTCAATGCCTTCTACTAAGAATTTATTGCTTATGAGTTAACTCTTATGCAAGTCTTATTGATGCTTGTCTTGAAAGTACTATTCATGAAAAGTCTTTGCTATATGATTCAGTTGTTTACTCATTGTCTTCATCATTGCTTTGAATCGCTGCATTTATCTCATATGCTTTACAATAATGTTGATCAAGATTATGTTGGTAGCATGTCACTTAAGAAATTATCATTGTTATCGTTTACCTACTCGAGGGTGAGTAGGAACTAAGCTTGGGGATGCTTGATACGTCTCAAACGTATCTATAATTTCTTATGTTCCATGCTTGTTCTATGACAATACCTACGTGTTTTGTGCACACTTTATATCGTTTTGATGCGTTTTCCGGAACTAACCTATTAACGAGATGCCGAAGTGCCAGTTCCTGTTTTCTGCTGTTTTTGGTTTCAGAAATCCTAGTAAGGAAATATTCTCGGAATCGGACGAAATCAATGCCCAGCACCTTATTTTTCCCGGAAGGTTCCAGAGCATCGAAGAAGTACCGGAGAGGAGCCAGGGGGGCCCCACATGCCAGGGCGGCGCGGCCAAGGGGTGGGGCACGCCCCCCTAGTGTGTGGGCCCACTAGGCCCCCTCCGAGGCTGCCCTTCCGCCTACTTAAGGTCTCCGTCGCGAAAACCCTAGACGGATTGACGAAACCAGAGAAAACCTTCCAGAGCCGCCGCCATCGCGAAACTCCAAATCGGGGGACAGAAGTCTCTGTTCCGGCACCCTGCCGGGACGGGGAATTGCCCCCGGTGTCATCTCCACCGCCGTCTCCACCGCCATCTTCACCGCCATCGCTGTCTCCATGATGAGGAGGGAGTAATTCACCCCCGGGGCTGAGGGCTCCGCTGTAGCTATGTGGTTCATCTCTCTCTTTATGTGATCTAGTTGAATATCATCTATGTGCTACTCTAGTGATGTTATTAAAGTACTCTATTCCTCCTCCATGGTGTAATGGTGACAGTGTGTGCATCGTGTAGTACTTGGTGTAGGCTATGATCATAATCTCTTGTAGGTTATGGAGTTAATTATTACTATGATAGTATTGATGTGATTTATTCCCCCTTCATAGTGTAAAGGTGACAGTGTGTATGCTATGTTAGTACTCGGTTTAGATTGCAAAGATCTATTATGCTCTAAGGTTACTTAAACATGAATATCGAATGTTGTGGAGCTTGTTAACTCCGGCATTGAGGTGCTCTAGTAGCCCTACGCAACGAATGGTGTTCATTATCAAACAAGAGTATATGTAGCACAAAGGAAGAGAACTTATTTATTTATGTGATCAATGTTGAGAGTGTCCACTAGTGAAAGTATGATCCCTAGGCCTTATTTCCAATACTGCAAACACCGCTTGTTTACTGTTCTACTGCATGTTTACTTCCTGCAATATTACCACCATCAACTGCACGCCAGCAAGCACTTTTCTGGCGCCGTTATTACTGCTCATATTCATTCATACCACTTGTATTTCACTATCTCTTCGCCGAACTAGTGCACCTATACATCTGACAAGTGTATTAGGTGTGTTGGGGACACAAGAGACTTCTTGTATCGTGATTGCAGGGTTGCTTGAGAGGGATATCTTTGACCTCTTCCTCCCTGAGTTCGATAAACCTTGGGTGATCCACTTAAGGGAAACTTGCTGCTGTTCTACAAACCTCTGCTCTTGGAGGCCCAACACTATCTACAAGAATAGAAGCACCCGTAGACATCAGAGTTCTACGCCGGCTATCAGCCGTCAAACAGTGACATAGACACAATGCTCCAAATGCAGGGTGACGACTACCGCTCATGGATGTGCTTGAAGAAAGGCGGCGGTTTTATCCACGCTCCGAGAAAGTCTTGATGTGCGAGCCTAGTTATGTAGTTGTGAACTAAAGATGAGCTTCTGTTGTAATAAACTTTATCCAGCACTTTACTTGCTATTAATTACTAGTTCGGCTATGTTTGTGAACTTATATATATGGCTCTATCGTTTTCCGCACTTGATTTGGTCGTTAATTTTGTTTGCATATGCCGATGATTAGAATGGTTGGTCACTTGTACACTCGGGGGTGGAGCAAGCGAGCCTGGTGTGATGGCACAAATATCCATGTCTTGTGCATCCTACCTGGCCTCGCTTACTCCATCCCTGAATGTTAAAATTTGTTTTGACCAACAATGTATGAGGCATTCCATTTAGTTCATACTAGCTACTTATCTTCTTATTTGAGTTGGCACTTCTTAATTGCATTGGCCGATGATTAGAATGGTTGGTCACTTGTACACTCCGTGGTGACGTAAGTGAGCCTGGTGTGATGGCACAAATATCCATGTCTTGTGCATCATACCTGGACTCACTTACGCCATCACGGAATGTTAATATTTTTTTTGACCGACAAAGTATGAGGCCCTTGTCATTCTTCCATTTGCTTTCGTATTTCAAAATGCCGATGATTAGAATGTTTGGTCACTTGTACACTCGGGGGAGGGGCTAGTGAACCTGGTGCGATGACACAAGTATCAATCTCTTGTGCATCCTACTTGGTTTCACTAACCCCTTCTCTGAATGTTAATATTTGTTCCGACCAATAATGTATGAGGCATATGCTATTTAGTTGATACCACTTGGCTCTTTCTTCCATTTTAGTGCCGATGATTAGAATGTTCGGTCAACTGTACATTCCGGGGTGTCGCTAGTGAGCCTGGTGTGATGGCACAAATATCAATCTCTTGTGCATCCTACATGGCCTCAATAACGCCATCCCGGGATGTTCATATTTGTTTCGACCAACAATGTATGAGGCATTCTATTTAGTTCATACTTGCTACTTGTTTCTTATTTGAGTTGGCACTTCTTAATTGCATTGGCCGGTGATTAAATTTTGTGGTCACTACACTTGGGGGAGGCGTTAGTGAGCCTGGTGCGATGACACAAATATCAATCTCTTGTGCATCCTACTTGGTCTCACTAACTCCTTCCCTAAATGTTAATATTTGTTTGGACCAACAATGTATGAGGCCCTTGTCATTCCATTTGCTTTGGTATCTCAAAATGCCGATAATTATAATGTTTGGTCACCTATACACTTGGGGGAGGGGTCAGTGAACCTGGTGCAATGACACAAGTATCAATCTCTTGTGCATCCTACTTGGTTTCACTGACCCCTTCCCTAAATGTTAATATTTGTTCCGACCAACAATGTATGAGGCATGCCTTTTAGTTCATACTACTTGGATCGTTTTTGAGTTTGCTCTTATTCGTTGCAAACATCTATGAGCGTGCACTAATGTTTCTTTGGCTTGTTCATATATGTGCAGATATGACGTGGTATGTCGTGTACAAGGGCAAGGTTCCCGGAGTCTACAACGACTGGGAGGAGTGTCGGAGACAGGTTCACCGTTTTAGCGGTAACAGCTACAAAGGGTACACCACTAGAGCGGAGGCCGAAGATAGATACGCACGCTATTTGGCGGGAGAGAGGAGGGAGCGGAGGAGGAACCGGATGAAGACCACTATCATCGGGATGGTGCTAGTAGTGACTCTAGCTCTCTTCTATGTGATTGTACTTTAGATGATCGATCTTGTGTAACGACTAGCTCATTTGCGACTTTGTAACCCCGTAACTCGTCTAATATTCAAAATCTTATGAATCATGGAGGCTAATGTGAAGAATATGTATTGATATACTGTGATGTTGTTTATATGTGTATTTGTGTTGTATTTGTGCTGTTATACTGTTCTATACAACATGTACAACTACCAGCCAGAAATGCAAAAAATAAAAATGAAAAACTAGCAGTGGCGCACTGGTGGACCCTGAGTGGCGCACCACCACTAAGTAGCAGTGGCGCACTAGTCTGGGACCTGTGGCGCACTACTCGGTGATCCCCTTCGAAAGTAGCAGTGGCGCACCGAAGCTACTAGCAATGGCGCACGTCTGAGATACAACAGTGGCGCACCTTGACAACCAGCAATAGCGCACCAGCTCGAGGTAACAGTGGCGCACCCCAGGAGGCAGTAGTGGCGCACCAATAACTGAGAGTAGTGGCGCCGCTGCTGCTCCTGTGATGGCGCACCCATTTGGAGTAATAGTGGCGCATCGCCAGACATTTCAATGGCGCACGGCGCAGTGCGCCACTGTTACTTAGGGTAGTTGTGGCGCACCAGTAGTGCGCCACTACTAAAACTTAGCAGTGGCGTGATAGTAGTGGCGCACCAGCAGTGCGCCACTGATGGGGAATAGTGGTGCGCCACTGAATAGCTTTTTCCTAGTAGTGAAATACCACATGCAGCATTTCCTGTTTCCAACCATATAGCAATTAACGAAGCAGTTTCAACCTTCGCCATGAACATTAAAAGCTAAGAACACATGTGTTCATATGAACCAGCGGAGCGTGTCTCTCTCCCACACAAGCATGAATTTATTCAAACAAAACAAAAACAAACAGACGCTCCAAGTAAAGTACATAAGATGTGACCGAATAAAAATATAGTTTCAAGAGAAGAAACCTGATAAATTGTCGATGAAGAAGGGGATGCCTTGGGCATCCCCAAGCTTAGATGCTTGAGTCTTCTTGAAATATGCAGGGATGAACCACGGGGGCATCCCCAAGCTTAGACTCTTCACTCTTCTTGAATCTTGATCATAGTATATCATCCTCCTCTCTTGACCCTTGAAAACTTCCTCCACACCAAACTCAAAACAAACTCATTAGAGGGTTAGTGCATAATCAAAATTTCACATGTTCAGAGGTGACACAATCATTCTTAACACTTCTGGACATTGCCCAAAGCTACTGGAAGTCAATGGAACAAAGAAATCCATCCAACACAGCAAAAGAGGCAATGCGAAATAAAAGGTAGAATCTGTCAAAATAGAACAATCCGTAAAGACAAATTTTTTAGAGGCACTTAACTTGCTCAGATGAAAAAGCTCAAGTTAAATGAAAGTTGCGTACATATCTGAGGATCACGCACGTAAATTGGCAGATTTTTCTGAGTTGCCTACAGAGAACCCTGCCCAAATTCGTGACAGACAGAAATCTGTTTCTGCGCAGTAATCCAAATCTAGTATGAACCTTGCTATCAAAGACTTTACTTGGCACAACAATGCAATAAAATAAAGATAAGGAGAGGTTGCTACAGTAGTAACAACTTCCAAGACTCAAACATAAAACAAAAGTGTTGTAGTAAAATAAACACATGGGTTATCTCCCAAGAAGTGCTTTCTTTATAGCCATTAAGATGGGCTCAGCAATTTTAATGATGCACTCGCAAGAAATAAGAGTTGAAGCAAAATAGAGCATCAAAAAGCAAATTCAAAATATATTTAAGTCTAACATGCTTCCTATGCATAGGAATCTTGTAAATAAACAAGTTCATGAAGAGCAAAGTAACAAGCATAGGAAGATAAAACCAGTGTAACTTCAAAAATTTCAGCATATAGAGAGGTGTTTTAGTAACATGAAAATTTCTACAACCATATTTTCCTCTCTCATAATAAATTTCAGAGGCATCATGAACAAACTCAACAATATAAGTATCACATAAAGCATTCTTATTCACATGCATAAAAGTATCATTACTCTCCACATAAGCATAATCAATTTTATTAGTTGTAGTGGGAGCAAATTCAACAAAGTAGCTATCATTATTATTCTCATCATCAAATATAGGAGGCATATTGTAATCATAATTAAACTTATCCTCCATAGTAGGCGGCACCAAAAGACCACTATCATTATAATCATCATATATAGGAGGCATATCATAATCAACATAAACTTTCTCCTAAATACCCGGAGGGCTAAAGAGATCATTTTCATCAAAACCGACCTCCCCAAGCTTAGAACTTTCTATATCATTATCAACAATGGTCTTCAAAGCGTTCATACTAATATTACTACTAGCATGCAAATAAGGTTCCATAGGTTTTTAAATTTTCGCATTAAACCATTCATGTCTTGACTCAGGAAATAGTTTAAAAAGCTCATAGATGTTTTCCATTATGCCTTACTAGTGTTTAACAAGAAACAAAAACATGCAATTGCAGGATCTAAAGGAAATAGCTTCGAACACTCACACAACGGCAACAGAAAAGTACTTAGTTACCTAGGACCGGAGTATGAGTGCCTTTTACCTTTCCTCCCCGGCAACGGCGCCAGAAAAGTGCTTGATGTCTACGGGTGCTTCTATTCTTGTAGACAGTGTTGGGCCTCCAAGAGCAGAGGTTTGTAGAACAGCAGCAAGTTTCCCTTAAGTGGATCACCCAAGGTTTATCGAACTCAGGGAGGAAGAGGTCAAAGATATTCCTCTCAAGCAACCCTGCAATCACGATACAAGAAGTCTCTTGTGTCCCCAACACACCTAATACACTTGTCAGATGTATAGGTGCACTAGTTCGGCGAAAAGATAGTGAAATACAAGTAGTATGAATGAATATGAGCAGTAGTAACGGCGCCAGAAAGGTGCTTGCTGGCGTGCAGTTGATGGTAGTAATATTGCAGGAAGTAAACATGCAGTAGATAAGTAAACAAGCGGTGTTTGCAGTATTGGAAACAAGGCCTAGGGATCATACTTTCACTAGTGGACACTCTCAACATTGCAATCATAATGGGATATAAATAAGCACTTCACTATGCTATTCCGAATTACTCTCTGGCAAGATAACGAACTCTAATTCATCATGTAGGCAAACCTTAAAGATGTATTCCCAAGTACTAATGAACACCCCACGCTGTCACTTTGAGCATTCATAGGAGGTACTAACACACCACAATTTCATAGAGACATCCAACTCAAATCATAACTTAGTGAACAAGTATTCTGTGAAATATAGCCTAAGAGACCCACACGGTGCACACACTGTCACCTTTACACACGTGGGACAAGGAGTCTCCGGAGATCACATAAGTAAAATCCACTTGAATAGCATAACGACATCTAGATTACAAAGCTCATCATATGGATCTCAATCATGCAAAGCAACTCATGAGATCATTGTACTGAAGTACATGGGAGAGAGATTAACCACATAGCTACCGGTACAACCCTTAGCCTCGATGGAGAACTACTCCCTCCTCATTGGAGATAGCAGCGGTGATGAAGATGGCGGTGGTGTCGATGGAGGAGCCTTCCGGGGGCACTTCCCCGTCCCGGCGGCGTGCCGGAACAGAGACTCCTGTCCCCCAGATCTTGGCTTCGCGATGGCGGCGGCTCTGGAAGGTTTCTCGTACCGTGGCTTTTTCCGTATCGAAGATTTAGGCCAGGGAGCTTTAAATAGGCGAAGAGGCGGAGTCGGAAGGGTTACGGAGCCACCACACAATAGGGCGGCGCGGCCAGGGCCTGGGCCGCGCCGGCCACATGTGTGGGCCCCCCAGGGCTCCCCTCTGGCGGCTCTCGGGTGTTCTGGAAGCTTCGTGGAATTCTAAGATGCTGGGCGTTGATTTCGTCCGATTCCGAGAATATTTCCTTACTAGGATTTCTGAAACCAAAAACAGCAGAAAACAGGAACTGGCACTTCGGCATCTCGTCAATAGGTTAGTTCCGGAAAACGCATCAAAACGATATAAAGTGTGAACAAAACATGTAGGTATTGTCATAAAACAAGCATGGAACATAAGAAATTATAGATACGTTTGAGACGTATCAAGCTGCGACAGGCCTGCTCTGGCTTCGGAAAGACCTTCACGCGCCTCATCTCCATGGATCTCAAGGAGGGAGAGAGCGTCGAGAAGGCAATCACCCTCAGGGTTATCCAGTTCATAATCTTGCTGCGTCCTCCCTAAGTGAGTCGCAAAAAAGTTTGTCAGAAGCGAGACAAGAAGAATTCGATGATCCGAAAAAATAAAAGAGATATGAGTACTTACTAACAAAACGACGACTTTGCGACTCAAAGCGAGCAACAATTTCTGTCTCACGAGAAGATTGCTGAGTTATATTTTCGCTCAAAGAAGTTTCCGCGTCGTGAAGTCTTTTCGAAGATCTTCGACGGTGGCAGCATCTGCTTCAGCTTTCCGGCGAGCTTTTTCGCTTTGCTCTAACTTTATAGCAAGAGTGTCATCACGTTTGTTGGATTCCGCAAGATTTTCTGCATAATCAACGATAGTAAAAAGTTATGACAAAAAAATGGTGTATGTTTGGCAAAAGAAGCAGATAAAACGGTACCTTCAAGCTTCTTGGCATGATCACGGTACCCGACGAATTGGGTACCGAGGCGAATAAACTCCTTCATCAAAGGCTGAAGAGAGGACCAAAAAGAAAAAGAGAAGTCAATATAGGAAGAAAAAGTTTGACAACACTTAGCAAGAAACAAAGGGGAGTGGAAAGTACTGAAATGCTCGGAAATAGAAGAGTGAAAAACTTACATCATCCAAAGAAGGAGTCGTGGAACTACCAGCCAGCAGGAGAGGTTCCTTGGCTGGTTCTACCCTAGCTCTCTTTGGTGAAGAGGCTCGGGGGCTTGCAGCTGGAGTCGGATGCTCTGTGTCTTGATGAGGAGGCGAAGTTTTGTCCCCATCAGCTTGAGCTTCAGAGACAACTAAAGTACGAGACGTGCTCGTTCGAGCAGTCGCGTCAATAGGTGTATTTTCATCCTCGTCGCCACTACAGCAAATAAAGCGACAAGATAAGAAACAAAATAGACAAAACATCGAGAACATGCACCAAGAGTAGCAAGAACTTACGAGCTGACAAGAGCATCTTCGTAAGGGTTGAAAGTTTTCCTTCCAACATCAGGAACAACTTCTTCGGCACACGAAGCGCCGACTTTGGAGGTGCCGGAATCGACAACTTCGCCCCTTTTCCTCTTGTTCTTTGGAGAGGCAGCTGGAGGAGGAGAGTGTGTCGATGCGGTAGCCTCGGTTTCTATCTCCTTTTCAGAGGATGCCGCGGATCTTCGAGAACCCGCGATTTCACTCTCAGGGCGAGAAGTACCCTGGTTGTCGTCGGTAACAACGGCCCGTTCTTCGACTTCCCCACCTTCGGGAAGGGGAGGAAGAGGAGACGCAGTTTGATGGTTCTAGACAAGATAGAAAAAGTATCGACATAGATTTATGTCAGTAAAAGCAGTCGAAGAAATAACAGTACCAAAGGAGAAAGAGAAAAAGAGTGCGTGAATCAACAGATTATAAAAATATATTACCTGCGGGAGTGCGTTGGCGGTGCTATATGGCGTCACACGGCAAGATGACGGGACGGTGTCCTTCTTGCTGAGCGACGAGATCTTTCGGACAAGTTTTTCTAAGTCCTTGATTGATAAATCTGTCGACAGGCGATCCACATCTTCATCGCCAGCATACATCCAAAGGGGATTTTTGCGAGCCTGCAGAGGCTGCACCCTAATCCTAAGGAAGTACGCAGTGATTTGGATACCCGACAATTCTTGTCCTCGGGTATTTTGGAGCTGGTGGATGCGTGTCATCAGTGCCTCTGTCGCTGCTTTTTCTTCGTCGGTAGCCTCTGCATCCCAGGAACGACGGCGACAGATTTTTTCGGTACCATCAAAAGGAGGGATGTTGTCTTCAACAGAGCAATGATTCTCCTCGTGGATGTATAACCATTTTTTGCGCCACCCTTGAACTGAGTCAGGGAATTTGATGTCAAAGTATTCGACGTCAGGGTGAACGCAGATAACAACGCCGCCGATGTTATAGGAAACATTGGCAGAGCCATTGCGGCGACAGAGAAAAATGCACTTCCATAAAGACCAGTTAGGCTGGACTCCAAGGAAGGATTCGCAAAGGGTGATAAAGATCGAGATGTGGAGGATAGAATTGGGAGTAAGATGGTGAAGTTGCAATCCGTACACAAAAAGCAACCCCCGAAGAAAATTGTGAATGGGGGCAGAGAGGCCACGGATGAGGTGGTCAACGAAACTGACCCGATACTCCATAGGAGGGGTTGGGTAGCTTTCTTCGCTGGGGAAGCGCAGCGCATCTTGCTTCTTGCTGATCCCCAGTTTCTTCAGCAAGTTGATGTCTTGAGGGGAGATTTTGGATCTCTCCCACTCAGTGCTCCCCAGATCCGTGGATGCCATCTTGGATTCGGGAGTGCCGTGTCTGGTGAGTCTGCGCGGTGGCATCAACAATGGTGTCGGAGCAAAGCACGAGCGTGGTTGAGCTCAAGAACTGTGGAGCGCAACGGAGGATTTTGGCAGAGGAGAGCAGAGGAGCGGCGCGAGCGAAAGTGTGTAAGGAGGAAGACGATGACCTTAAATAGAGGTGCGGTGAATCGACGCACCGTTGGATGGAGAAATTGTAGGATAGATGGTGTACACGTGGACAAGGGGTAAAAATGCAATTTCACTGAGAAGGGAAAGAACAGGCGTTACAGTGCGTGCGCCAGGAAAAGCGGAGGACGTGTGTCCCCCACTTGCACGACGTATCAACTTGATAGGAAATTTGGGCCCATGAGACAGAGAGAGAACAGTTCTCGCGTTTTCCCGATACAGTGATCGTGGCTATCGTCAGCAATGATGTCACCTTGGCAAGAGAAAATCTCGACTATGAAGCTTCATAAGAATGGCGACAGCAGAAGATTATTGATTATTTCGAGAGCCTTTGATCAAATACAAGTTTTTGCCCAAATGCTCGGGGGCTACTTTGGAAAAAAGAAATATTCGAGTATGACAAAATAGAAATGTCGAGAGCCTATGACCAAATGCAAGCATTTATTCATAGCCTCGGGGGCTACTCCCATCGGGAGCGCTGGTCGCGCACCCGATAGAGATGAAAAATTCGAGGAAGAATGGAAATATAAAGACATGAGGCATTAAAGTGTTGAGCCTACAACCAAGCACTAGTCCTTGGCTGTAGCCTCGGGGGCTACTCCCATCGGGAACGCTGTTCGCGTGCCCGATGACATTATAAAAAAAAAAGAAGAAGGAATAAAGAAAGAGAAAAGAAAAAAAGGAAGAAGTGAGCATATTTCGAGTTATATAAATAACTCTACATATACTCCCATCGGGAAGGCAAAATAAGTCATCCGTTGACTCAATAAAATGTGCTATTCCAACAGCCGAAAAAGCACTCGACAATATATTCTCAGAGCGCCAAAGTAGCGAATAAACTCGGAATGCCGCAAAACTTTGCGAAGGTAAGACCCCAGATCCGTTCTGAGCGGCGTGGCGCCGTCTCTGACGTCGGTTTGCTACTTTTTTCCGTATCAACAGATACGAAGAAAAATCCTAACGGACGCGTTAGGTACCCGATAAAATATGACTGGGACTCGACAGAATGGTAAGACCTTAAGCGGCACCTGTCGAAGTTTACACCAGTATCCCGAGATCATGTCCAGGGACGTGATCTTGAAGTAGGTTTTTGCGGATTGCCACTAGAGCAGTTAACTAGTACCTGATCCGTCAGATGAACTAGCCCCAACTACCATTATCCCTGTACAATATATAATTGCATATCCACAGATATGTGATAAATTCGGCAGATTTATTGAATGATTAACGTTGGAGATTTTCCCTGACTCTTCGATTCAAGCAAAATCTCGGGGGCTACTGACATAGGCATCCCCAATGGGCCTGCCGAAGATGGTACCCAGGGTTTACTGAAGGCCCATGACTCGAAAAATAAGAAGATTCGGAAGCCCAAGATGTTATTAAGGAAAGCTAGAGTTGTATTAGGAAGTTTAACTTGTAATCTTGCGGGACGGGTTGGAAACCCTCCCGGACTCTGTAACTTGTGTATTACGAATCCCTCGGCTCCGCCTCCTATATAAGGGGGAGTCGAAGGACGAAGAGAGGACCGAATCTATTGCCAGCATAACCCTAGTTTCTTAATCGTCGAGCACTTTTCGGCTGAAACCTTCGAGATCTACTTGCCCTCTACGTCCAACGAAACCCTAGTCTACAATACGTAGGCATTGACAAGTTAATACCTTGTCACCGCCCCCCTCTCTTCCTCCTCCATACGTTGTGCAGGCTTAGGCGAAGCCCTGCAGCAAATCTTCTCCACCACCACCACCACGCCATCGTGCTGCTGGGATTCCGTGGAGATCTACCACACCTCCGCTGCCCGCTGGAACGGGGAGAGGAAGGGGCTTCATCGACACCGTACGCGCGACCGAGTACGGAAGTGCTGCCGGATTGCAGCACTGGGGACGATAGTCTACATCAACAACGAGATCTAATCTCGTAGGTTTTGGAAATATTCGAGGGTTAGTCTCACATCAATCTCGTTGCTCCGATCTTGTAGATTAGATCTTGGGTGTTCCATAGATTAGATCTTGGATTTATTCATCTTGCGGTAGGAATTTTTTTATTTTCTATGCTACGAACCCCATCAGTGGTATCAGAGCCATGTCTATGCATAGATCTGTTGCACGAGTTGAACACAATAGTTTTGTTGGCGGTGATGTTTTTGTTGCTTTAGTTTGTGTACTTTGCATCTTGCGGGATGGTGGGATGAAGCGGCCCGGGCTAACTTTACATGACCGCGTCTCATGAGACTTGCTCCACGCTTGACATGCAACTTATATTGCATAAGTGGCTTTGCGGGTGTCTGTCTCTCCCACCATAGTGAAGATTTCAATTTGCACTTTCTATTGTCAACACTAGTATCACCGTTGTGGTTCATGTTCGTAGGTAGAATGGATCTTACTCGAAAATCCTAAACCATGTAAAATATGCAAACCAAATTAGAGGCGTCTAACTTGTTTTTGCAGGGTTTGGTGATGTGATATGGCCATGATGTGATGATGATTATATTTGATGTATGAGATGTTCATTATTGTATTATGGCAACCGGCAGGAGCCTAATGGTTGTCTTTAAATTTGTTAAGACCTGCGTGTCTATTCATCATGTAATAGCTTTATTTCAAGTAGTTGTTATAGTAGCTACAAGTGACGGACAACCATGAAGCGGTGCCATGGACCTTGGTGCAATGCTAGTGATGATGAAGATCATGCTCGTGTGCTTTGGAGATGGAGATCAAAAGCACAAGAAGAAAGGCCATATCATATCACATATTATGAATTGCATGTGATGTTAATCCTTTATGCATCTTATTTTGCTTAGATCGCGACGGTAGCATTATAAGATGATCCCTCACATTAATATCAAGATAATAAAGTGTTCTCCCCTCGTATGCACCGTTGCTACAGTTTTTTGAAGCATCTCGTGATGATCGGATGTGATAGATTCTACGTTCACATAAAACGGGTGTAAGCCATGTTTGCACACGCGGAATACTTGGGTTTCCTTGGCGAGCCTAGCATGCACAGACATGGCCTCGGGACACAGGAAAATAAAAGGTTGAACACGAGTCATATGGATGATATGATCAACATGTTGATGTTCACCATTGAAGCTACATCATCTCACGTGATGATCGGTTTTGGTGTAGTGGATTTGGATCGTGTACCACTTAACAACCATGAGGGATGTTGTATTAAGTGGGAGTTCATTAGTAATTAGTTAACAGTATAACTGAACTAGCTAGGAGCCTCCACAGCAATTTGAGGCTCTGGACCGTCCGATAGAACCATCTGACCGTGTGAGGGATGCTGCTATTACCGAACTAGCGTTACTTGACGTAGATTTCGTAATAAGGCCCTTTTTCGTGGGAGGGCTGCTACTCCACGAATGCACTTCGGCCTCACCAGAATTCTTGGGCCCCGAAAGGGTAAATGGGCTTTTTTGGGTCTGGCGTTCTGTACTGGGCAAGCTATTCTCAGCCCGCATTAAGCCCGCCAAGCAAACGATCGAACCAGATACTGATCGAGAGAACAGGCGATGCGTCCAGCGAGGGCGAATAAGGCGATGCAGTGGGTGCATAAATCCGTGCGACCTATTCCACCACCAGTCGATGCAGAGGGTCATCGAACGGCGGTGCGGCCTTCAGCATCTGATGCGGCAGCGAGATGCCAACCGTCGTGAGTCAAGATCATGCGCCTGCCTTGAAGGCAGAGTAAACAAGTTATGATGATTCTTTACTGCCCCTCACGTCGCCTATTTATTCTTTTGTTGCCTACCCGTTTTCACTCTGGAATCATAACCTCCTGGATCAATTGTTCTCTCTTAGGTTGCTTCGAATTTTTTTTTCTACACTTGCAGGCATAAAATCGTAATATGTCAAACTCTATTTTTTCAGGTTCTGTTCATCTTGATTCCCTCATTATGTCCGGTAAAATCTTGGAGGCTACTCGAATCTATTTGATTGTCAAGTTTTTCATCTAATCTCCGATGCATAGATGATCAGGCGTCAGTTCAGGATGAAGGTCTTCCTAGATCTATGGCATTGACTTCTGAAGGTACCAATGACATTTCGTTTTGCAAGTTTCTGATCGTATTGTACCGCAATTGATAAATCATTTGAGACAAGTCATTTGGAGAAGGTTTTGTCCAACTGATCTGTACCTTTTGAATTGGTTGACTGACCTGCATAGGAAAGAGAAAAAAATGACAAAATTGGGTATATCAGACATCTTTTGGAGAAGGTTTTGTCCAACTCAATGGATTTGTGTCATTGATAAGAGGACAAAAGAGACAAGTCTACAGTTAAAGTACACTGAGATTTGTTTTATAGTTTGTACAGTCTAATGTTGATCATTTCATACTTTCAGAATAGACAGATATGCGACATTATTTTCATAATTGGCTGAAGATAATTGATAGTTCCATTCTGATATACACTTTCGTTTAGAACTTCGACATTCAGAGCCGTAACAACAATAGCATCACAAAACATCTTCCAGAATACACACGGAACTGTCTCTTGTGGTTTCTGTAAGAGGTTCAGCACCACCTGTAGTTTTCCCTTTCCAAATACCGTGGTGATAAAGCTGACCTATTAATTTGCGTTTGTCTGCAGCCATTCTTGCATTGTAGAACTGAGGGAATGGTTCAGTGAATGAT
Organism: Lolium perenne; assembly: GCF_019359855.2. NCBI lineage: Eukaryota > Viridiplantae > Streptophyta > Magnoliopsida > Poales > Poaceae > Lolium > Lolium perenne. Next base: position 146,778,026 of record NC_067245.2, read on the forward strand.
CACAATTGAGTAGCTCAAGGTTTGTCAGGGATGATATATATATGGTTGCCAATGTCAGTCCACTCCCTTATAGATTCGGTCTCATAGGTAAAAACATCTGCAGGAACTAGAGGCTCCCTCATGACACACTACACCTCATAAATGCAACATGATATTTATTTGTTGGTAGAGGATGAGCAATATATGTTCTGGGGTTTTAACTATGATGATCCTGCTGATAGCTAACACCTTACGCATATAGATGTAGCTCAGATTATTTTTCTTTTAAAGATAGGTTGTTAGTTGCATCCTAGGTACACATGTGGGGAGTTACTTGCATTTGAATACATGCGGGCGAAGCATCCAGCACCTTTTTCTCCTGGCCCATGCATATAACTTATGGTTTCGAAGAATTTTGCTCAAAAAGAACTAGAGTTTTTTTCAGGGTTAAACAACTAGAGTTTTCTTCCCTTCAAAATTCCCTCTTTAACAGTATACCTTCTTTGCCATCTGTTGTATTCATGCATGCCCTCTCAAGAAATAACGGACCTACTTGATAACATCATGGCAAGTAAAAAATAAATCATTGGTGGCTCTTCATATGTACTGGCATGCTGTTGTTTGATGCCATTATTGTTATTTATGCCACTTTTAGAAACAAAATCTTCCTTAATGACTTAATAACATTTTTATGAACATACCATCATTTTGATCATCTCTAATTGTCTTACTTGACTAAACTTTTATCTCAAGTGAGGTCTATAATAAAGATATTGGCAGGTTGGTTTCATGGTATTGATTGACTCAATTTCTGTACTCTTTCTCGATCTGATGGTACCTTCCTCTATTTAGACATATAGTTTTAAAAATTCATGCCTGGCCTATACTAATTTTTATTGTATCGGTTACACAGTATGCCTGGCTTGCTAGATTCTCCCATATTTCACCTCTTGTTTCATTTACTAGGATACAGAACTACGGATCAATATTGTGGAAGGTACTCAGGTATTATGTAACTGTAATCTTGTGATGAATTTTGGTTTCTCTACTTGTTGTTCACCGGTGCCTTTTTTGCTTAAAGGAAGCAAGATTGTTTTGTTATGTACTGCCAAAGAAGGCGCTGAACCTCACACATTCGTCAATGAAATTATCCCATGTGTGAGAGAGCTGCGGACCCCTTCAGTTTAATTTTTTGAATTACCCAGATATCTCCTACATGGAAAAAGAGTAGATATTATCCTCTATACAACTACAAAGTACATGTTCATGTTTGCATTGTAATGATGCGCAAGAAAAAGACCTTTTATTTAGAGTTGTGATTTGATGAATTTAAGTAATATAAGTCTATAGTTTTTCTCAGAAGCAATCATGTATTCATTTGCTTCCTAAAATTATACATCTCAGTGGACGGGCGCGGCAACGCGCGCTAGCATGATCTAGTTAGATTAAAACATGAACTAATTATCATGAACATAGTCTGAATAGTATTTTGAATTAAAGTTTGTAGAATTGGCATCCGTTTTCTACCATGCGCTAGTCTTGTAATTGAGATAGAAATACTGTTAAGTCTGACACGTAACTTTACGGACTGGTACCGTATTGTTAAAGAATCAAGATATGATTAAGTCCTAATGCAAACTTTTAGTAAACCTCACATTGATGATTCAAAGAGCAATGGTTTCAATTAGTACCAAATCATCTTGTCTCCGTGAAACTTGAAGTTCAAATCCGTTTGAAAAGTAAGGAGCTGGAAATTTTGTTTTCAGAAATAAGCAAGATATGAGATATGTGTGATATCTAAGACCCTATTGCAAGATGATAGAATATAATCTAGTGAGACTACATAAACTCATAAGTTTTATGGGAATGTATGAAGGTTGAAGACGCCAGGCGTCCCGATCCTCCAACTAGTTGGGCACTAACGATATTCGCATATCCATGAAGTGATCGTCCTTAGTATGCACCGTTGCTAAGACTCGTCGTTTCGAAGCATCACGTGATGATCGGGTGTTATATATTCTACGTGTGCATACAACGGGTGCAAGCCAGATTTGCACATGCGAATACTAAGGTTAAACTTTACGAGCCTAGCATGTACAGACATGGTCTCGAAAAGTCGTCATGATATGATGGATAAAATTATGAGTGAAATTGTTCATCATATTACAAAGTTACTAATAGTGAAATCTGGAACACTTGTTATATGATGATCAACTTCAAAGTAAGAACCTCAAGGTTATTGGTATTTGACCAATGGACTTAGAAGTTATTGAAAGTGAAGTGTTTTCTGAGAATGAGGAAAACTAAAAGAGAAACTACAAAAGATATTTTGGCAGAAAGAAAGAAAAGACTGGAAAGTCTAGCTCAGGTGTATATAGATGATATACATGTTATGGATGTATTCTTGGCTTGGTCACATAATAAAATTCTTGGGTATTTGTACCAAATTGGTTGGTATGAGATGTCATACAATACAACGCAATACAAGAATACGATGGCCTAAGTGACCGATAAGGAATATGGTAATAATGCATGTCTGGAACATAATAAAGTGTTATTATGTTTGTCGTTGGCATTCTACCTAGCCCTTAGAATTTATAATAAAGAACTTAATAAATTGTTATTTTGCTCTGGTCAAATGAAAACAATGAGTTGTTCAAATTATGACATTACTCCATGTACGATGGATAAGTTATTATAAATCTTAATGGTGAAACACACATACATAACACTGACGCTAAAATGCCATAAGGCAAATGATTTAAATTCCACTTATTTGTGGAACCGCCATTTAGGTCATGTTAGAAAGGGACGCATGAAGGAACTCCATGCAAATGGATTTTTGGAGTCATTTGATTTTTGAATCGTTTGGCACTTGCAAATCTTTTCTAAAGAGAATGACTGAAATACCGTTCGTAGGCCAAGAGTTGAGCGGGCAACTAAATTAGTGGGAACATACATGATGATATATGTGGTTCACTCGGCATACTTGTGTGCGGGAGATTCTTCTACTTCATGAAAACTTCCAACAATGAATTGAGTATATATATGTGGATATATTCGATAAGGAAGAAGTTTGAAACATTTGAATGGATTCAAATAAATTTCAGCATGAAGTGAAAATCATCGTAATAGAAAAGTCAAATATCTATGATTGAATCATAGTGGAAATATTTGGATTACGAGTTTTAGCGAACATCTAAGAGAGTTATGAAGTTGTTCTATAACTCACGTTTCTTGGAGTATCATAGTGATGATGAAGTATCCGAGATACGTATCCAAAGCTTGTTGGATCAAAGATGAGATAAAATATTGATGCCATTATATTTTTATGGATTATGCTTTAGAGACTACCGCTTTTACACTGAATAGAGCATCATCATGATCCGTTGAAATGACACCATACAAGTTATGGCATGGGTATAAACCCTAATAGTCCTTTCTTGAAATTTTGGTATAAGTAAATGAGATTAAAACCAAAACCGGATGAATTTCTTTGTTGGTTATCCCAAGAGAATGGATTGGGAATTCTTACCACTATGTAGTAAAAGACAAAAGTGTTTGTTAATGTTACTTGCTTATTTCCAAGAAATTGTTTTCTAGCGAAGTTTTTGAGTGGGAGGACAATAGAACTTGATAAGGTTTATGAACCTGAGCATAATGATCTGAGTAGCGCAACATCGGAAATGGTTCCGGAAGCGGCACGAAGATCATGGCTCCCATGACTACAAAGTATTTTAGCCATGGAGATCGAAGTACATATTTAACCTTGTAGGTATGGTTTACTTTGTGATCAAATAAATGATTTGTGGACAAAGGATTGATTTTGAACAATAATAAACCAACTACATACAAAGAAGTTATGATGGTCCCTGACTCCGTTAAAATGGCCATGCGCCATGAAATCCAAGATAGATGAATACTTTTTGAAAGTAAATGGATCTATAAAATAGATGGACTTGGATGGAATATCCTTAAAGAAGCTTGACTTATCGAAAAGTTGTTTACGACAAAGTTCAAAGAGTTGACTACGATAAGATTAGATCTTCCGTGGCAATGCTTATAGTCTATGTGGATTATTCTAGTAATCGCTACATATTTCTTTTATGAGATATGATAGTAGGATGGCAGGAATACATTCCTTACCAGAAGTGTGTATGAAGGATGTATACTAGATACAACCAAGAGTTTTTTGCTAGTCCGTGGAATACTAGATAGGTATACGAACTTCAATTGAATGAAGTGAGTATCGTGGAGTCGGAATCTTCACCGGATGAAATAGTCAAAGAGTTTTTGATTTCATCAGAAACGATGAAGATGCTTGCATTTGCAAGAAATTAAGTGGGAGCGCTGAGACATATTTATAATACTTTATGTAGATGACATATCGTTGATTATAAATGATGTAATTATATACTTGATGTGAATAAAAGGTTTCATTGAGAATTAACTTCAATGAAAGGATATGGACTGAAACATATTTAGTGTCAAGATCTATGAAGATAGATTGAAACACAAAATAAGTTTAAGTCAAAGTACATATAATGAAAATTGAAGTAGTTCAATATAAAAATATTAAGGAGGTGTTCTTTTCCATGTGAAGGTTTAACAAGACTTGAGTGTATTTGACACTCAATGAGTAAAAACACATGAGTGACTTTAGATCACGAACAATATGTACAAAGTCAGATGTCCTGTGCTCTAAAGTGTTACGAGCATATACCAGAATGATCCATGTGATGATTATTGGACAACAGTAAGAATATCCTTGAGTACTTTAGAACAACCAAGGATATATATAGTTTTGTATGGGGTAATGACAAACAAATCGCTGTAAGGTGTTACACCGATATTAGTTTGGTCACATATGAAAATAAACTTTCAATCTCAATTAGGATAAGTGTTGAGGTAGCACAATGAGCTAGAAGTTGTCTATGCTAGATTTAGATGAGTTCTAAATATTGTGACGGATTCTACAAACGAAGGCAGAGTGTGTCATTGTTTTGACAATGACTGAGGATGTTAAGTCGAGGAGTTCTTTGAGAACTTGGTGTAGTTCCGATAGTGTCAGAACTTTGAAGCTATATTGTGTATGAAAATATGAGTGACTTATTTTCAGACCGCGGAATTAAGGTTTCACCAGAGGACTAAGCATATACAATTAATGCCGACTCATTTGGAAAATTAGTGATGCGTTGAGACGCAAATGAATTGCAAAATACATACGTTTCTGAGCGTGTCAGGTCCGTTGACTAAACCTCTCCCGTGAGCAAAACATGATAAGCACCAGAAGGCCAAGGTGTTATATCTTTACAAATGTAAACTAGATTATTGACTCTAGTGGAAGTGGGAGACTGTTGGAGATATGCCCAAGAGGCAATAATAAATTAGTTATTGTTATATCTTAGTGTTCATGATAAATGTTTACATCCCATGCTATAATTGTATTAACCGAAACATTGATACATGTGTGTTATGTAAACAACAAGGAGTCCCTAGTAAGCCTCTTGTATAACTAGCTTGTTGATTAATGGATGATCATGGTTTCGTGATCATGAACATTGGATGTTATTGATAACAAGGTTATGTCATTAGGTGAATGATATAATGGACACACACCCAAATGAGCGTAGCATAAGATCAAGTCATTAAGTTCAATTTGCTATAAGCTTTCGATACATAGTTGCCTAAGTCCTTCGACCATGAGATCATGTAAATCACTTACACCGAAAGGGTACTTTGATTACATCAAACGCCATTGCGTAAATGGGTGGTTATAAAGATGAGATTAACTATTCGGAAAGTGTGAGTTGAGGCATATGGATCAATAGTGGGATTTGTCCATCCTGATGATGAATAGATATACTCTGGGCCCTCTCGGTGGAATGTCGTCTGATTAGCTTGCAAGCATATGATTGGATCATAAGAGATGACATACCGTGGTACGAGTAAAGAGTACTTGCCGGTAACGAGGTTGAACAAGGTATGGAGATACCGATGATCGAACCTCGGACAAGTAAAATATCGTGTGACAAAGGGAATCGGCATCGTATGTAAAAGGTTCACTCGATCACTAAGTCATCGTTGAATATGTGGGAGCCATTATGGATCTCCAGATCCCGCTATTGGTTATTGCTCGGAGAGGAGTCTCGACCATGTCTGCATAGTTCGCGAACCGTAGGGTGACGCGCTTAAGGTTCGATGTCGCATAAGTAGATTCGGAATATGAGATGGAGTCCGAAGTTTTTTTTCGGAGTATCGGATAGGATCCAGGACATCACGAGGAGGTCCGGAATGGTCCGGAGAATAAGATTCATATAAGGGAAGTCATTTTCCGGGGTTCGGGAAAAAGTCCAGTGTTTTGACCGGAGCTTCTAGAAGGTTCTAGAGGGCCACCAGTGGGCCCAACACCCCGGGAGAGGCCACGTAGGTTCCACATGGCATGGTGGGGCCTGCCCACTATGACATATGGGCCCAGGACGGCCTACCCCTTGGAGATAAGATCTATCTCTTAATTTAAATGGTTTAAATCTAGAGATAAGATCTATCTCTAAATAAAAGAGTTTAAATGAAGAGATAAGGGGAAGGCTTGAGGGGGAAGAAAAGTCCCCCCCTCATGCGCCGGCCAAGGAAGGTGTGGGCCCCAGGGGGTGCCCTAGGCCGACCCCTCCCCCTATATAAAGAGGGGAGGGGGTGGTCGGCCAACACACCATCCCCAAACCCTAGCCGCCCCCCCTCTCTTCCTCCTCCATACGCTGTGCAGGCTTAGGCGAAGCCCTGCAGCAAATCTTCTCCACCACCACCACTCCGTCGTGCTGCTGGGATTCCGTGGAGATCTACCACACCTCCGCTGCCCGCTGGAACGGGGAGAGGAAGGGGCTTCATCGACACCGTATGCGCGACCAAGTACGGAAGTGTTGCCGGATTGCAGCACTGGGGATGATCGTCTACATCAACAACGAGATCTAATCTCGTAGGCTTTGGAAATCTTCGAGGGTTAGTCTCACATCAATCTCGTTGCTCCGATCTTGTAGATTAGATCTTGGGTGTTCCATAGATTAGATCTTGGATTTATTCGTCTTGCGATAGGAAATTTTTTGTTTTCTATGCTACGAACCCCATCAGTTTGCCCTCTTGTAATAACACACCTCCCAAACCAATTCCACTAGCACCACATTCAAGCTCAAAAGTCTTATTGAAATCAGGAAGTTGGAGTAATGGAGCATGTGTTAACTTATCTTTCAATATCATGAAGGCTACTTGTTGTCCATCGCCCCACACAAAGGGCACATCCTTCTTTGTAAGCTCATTCAGCGGCGCATCAACGGATCCAAAACCTTTCACGAAGCGCCTATAGAAACCAGCGAGGCCAAGAAAACTCCTCACTTGTGTGACCGTCTTTGGCTGCGGCCAACTCTCAATTGCCTCAATCTTGGCTGGATCAACTTCAATACCCTGCGCAGTAACAACATAGCCAAGAAACGCAACTCGATTGGTGCAAAAGGTGCACTTCTCAAGATTACCATACAAACGTGCATCACGTAAAGCATTGAAAACAACACGTAAATGATCCAAATGATCCTCTAAAGATTTGCTATAACGCAGAATATCATCAAAGTATACCACTACAAAACGTCCAATAAAAGCACGTAAAACTTCGTTCATCAGTCTCATGAAAGTACTAGGTGCATTAGTTAAACCAAAAGGCATTACTAACCACTCATATAAGCCGAACTTAGTTTTAAACGATGTTTTCCATTAATCTCCTAATTGCATACGAATCTCGTGGTAACCACTACGCAAATCAACTTTAGAGAACATAATAGAACCACTCAATTCATCAAGCATGTCATCTAAACGAGGTATTGGATGATGGTATCGAATGGTAATATTATTAATAGCCCTACAATCAGTACACATGCGTGAAGAACGATCTTTCTTAGGTACCAAAATAATAGGAACAACACATGGGCTAAGAGACTCACGAATGTAACCTTTATCTTGGAGAATCTGAATTTGTCGCTGAATCTCTTTGGTCTCTTCAGGATGGTACGATATGGCGCACGGTTGGACAGCGAAGCTCCTGGAATCAAGTCAATATGGTGTTCTATCCCACGAATAGGTGGTAATCCCGGTGAAACATCTTGTGGAAACACACCAATCAAGTCAAAAGGTTAGCAGCCGCAGGTGGCAAAGAAGGAGGCATATCCTCAAATGAAAATAGAACTTATTTGCTAATAATAGCATAGCATGGAGTGGTGTTCACATCAAGTTCAGCAATATCAGATTTTCTAGCAAGTAAACAAGGATTTTTCAAATGAATTTCAGTAGCATGGTTCAAATCATATTTGGTATTGGTCTTATGTGGCACAAAATCTGCAGCAACAATCTGATTTTCACTCTTATGTTTCTCCTCGTTTTTTACTCTACTAGATCTAGCAAGATCATCTTTTAATATTTGTTCAGGAGTCACAGGTTTGAGACCAATTTTATTTCCATCATGCATAAGAGAATACTGATTAGTTTTACCATTATGAACAGATTCTCTATCAAATTGCCAATGTCAACCAAGTAACAAAGAACAAGCTTGCATAGGTACAACATCACAATCAACAAAATTAGAATATGTACCAATAGTAAAATGCACACGTGTAGTTCTTGTTACCTTTAGCTTCTGAGAGCTCTCAAACCATTGAAGGTAAGATGGATGTGTGTGTTGTCTTGTAGGAAGCGAAAGCTTCTCCACCATGTCAACTATGTCCAGATTATTACAACTCCCTCCACCAATGATGATCCGTATAGCTCGCTCTTTTGCAACGCCTCTTGTTTGAAATAGATTGTGGCGTTGATCATGCTCAAATTTGCTCAATTGCACGCTCAACACACGTTGTGCAACTATGCTCCTGTACTGATCAGCAGTGTCAGCTTCCATTACCTCCATCTCTCGCTCAGAATCAGAATTGGCGCCATCACGTGGAACAATAAGGGCCAATGTATCTTCATCAAAGTCACTTGCAGAATCATATTCTCCATCTTCCGCACCAACATCACACGCTTGGTTCTGCATTCTCTTTCTATGTGTCCAAATCCCAAGCATTTGCGACATTGGATGTCGCGCGTCTTCCCCGTGGAGGCCATGGAAGAGAAACTCCGAGGAGGACCAGCGGATGGTGGTGGAGTAGCAGCAGGTGGTGCTCGTGAAGCAGTCGCGGTGAACTTGGAGGTAGTAGGTGCTGGTGCAGCCCCACGAGATGGTGGCGCTGGTTGTCGCGGAGACCACGACGATGTACGACCTACAAAAATATTAGCTCTTCTCCATGGTGGTTGACGATCCTGCACTTTACGTTCAGCTTTGCAAGCAAGATGAAACAAGCGAGTAATAGTGTTGTACTCCTTATAATCTAAAATATGCTGAATCTCTTTATTCAAACCACCAAAGAAACGTGCAAGCATAGCCTCATTATCCTCTACAATACCACAACGAATCATGCCAGTTTGCAATTCTTGATAATATTCTTCTACAGAATTTTTTCCTTGTTCTAAGCGAGATATTTTTTTCAGCAAATCACGTTGATAATGTGGAGGAATAAAACGAGTACGCATAGCAAGTTTTAAGCCGGCCCAAGTAGTAGGAATATTAGCATGATGTACTCTAGAATGCTCAGACCACCAAATAGGTGCAAAATATGTAAACTCACAAGTAGCAGCACTACACGCAAATGATCAGGATATCGTAAACATGCAAAGCGTTGCTCTACTTCCAATTCCCAAGTAAGGTATGCATCAGGATTATATCTACCCTCAAATGATGGAATATTCAGTTTAAGTTTAGCAACATGATCATCATCACGTACCGGCGTGGAGGTGGGCGAACGTTGCGGTTCAGTTGTCGTGGACGACCAGGTGCAGGTTGTTCGACTTACTCGCCGTCTAGCACATTCTCATCTACAAGCTCGTCCTCGTCCCCTCCATAATCTTCGTATCATTCATCAGAAAGTGCTTCAGGTGCAGCTGCTGCTGCAGGAGCGGTACCCGCAGGAACCTCCGCACGAGGAACGCGGCGTGCGCGGCGTCGCACGTTGTCTCGAAGCTACGGTAACCGAGTCAACACCTCCTGGAACTTGGCGTGTCGAGCTTGTAGTTGAAAGCTGCCTCGAGGTCATCTATCTTGTCCAACGCGTCGGTGAGTTTAGCATCAACGTCACCAAGACGCGCATCCACGTCGGTTGCATGCCCGCCCAACAGGTGGCTAAAGTGAGCATGCAACTCTGCATTCGTCATCTTATCTGGGTCAACAGCGGCCGATGTAGGTCCTGACATGGTTAGTACTCAAAAAGCACAAATGTATATGCCTACAAACTATGGAATATGGTGGTTCACGTGCAATTCGTCAAACGAAATACAAATCTCTTACAAGTTCTTACCAAATAGGACGAAGGCGATACAGCAACCAACAAGGATCAGCGTCTCCAAAGATTGCCAAAGCGATTACCAGGTGTCGACACAGAGCACGTGGAGACAATATGTAGAGCTGTAGGAAGGCTAATATGGTAGCAAACATCAATTGTCAAAACAGCAATGCAATATTGAAAGTATTCTCAGCAACGGTACTGTGCTGGTCCTAGGCTAGACCGTACTAGAGACGCGAGCCTAGAACACTAACGAGGTCACGACGCAGCACACAATGCAGGATGGAGTGATATATGGTGGCGGTTGGCTCCAAGAAGCACAAAGGAATAGCTCAAAAGCAAGATATAAGTGAAGAACACAGGAATTTTCGGGTAGTAAACTTAAAGGTCAAAAATCTCAACCTTCCCGGTTCTTTTAGCAATTCTGAGAGTTCGGAAAGCCGTACAACGATAAAATCATTGTGGCTGGATAGAACTTTTTCTCCCGCACGTTTTGAGTGGTCGAACGTCGAAAATGGAGTTCGTATGCAAAAGTTACCCTCCGTCAAAGTTTGATGTCCAAAACTACCCAATTCGGACTAAAAACGTCGTGACTAGTGGAAATCGTGGTCAACCCGACTTGGATGCGGATTTGACTTTTTTTTGCAAAAAAATTTTTTTGCATTTTTTTGTTGCTCTTTGCTCTTCTACTCACAAACGGAAGGCGGCGATTATCTGGACACGACTATGGATGCAGCAATGGTGGTGGGCGTAAGTATGTGTTGCATGTATACGGTGATGGCGGAAGTATAAGGCGGGAGTATATGGCGATGCCGGAAGTATAAGGTGGGTCTATATGGTGGTGATCTGCATATGGTGCGAGCGGGCGGCGGCGGCGTGACTAATATGACCAGAAATCGAATCTCTAAAGGGACTAGACGCTAAGACCAGCAACTCGACACGAAGATGCAGACACAAATTCAACTATGCAAAACGGAAAAGACAATGCAAGGCGTGGCAGGGGGTTTATCGAATGATGATTTAAAACCCTAATAGTATTTTTGGCTTTTTCGTGGTTTATGTGTATGATGGCAGATGCAATCTAGACTAGGAAAACTGTAAATTCTCACCGAGCAACCTGAAATCTGATACCACTTGATAGGGCAAAGGTGGTCGATCTTTCGATGAGACGTGGATAATTCGATTTGTTGGTGGAGTTCGTGCTTGACGATCCGACTACACGTGCAAAGCTCGTGCGCCAATGCAATTGTAGGACAATCTCCGGGAGTTACTAATCTGGCGGATGCACGATCAGCTTGACCAGCGAGGGTCTTAATTCCTACCTGAAATCGAGAACAAGTAAGAACTAATGATGCAATCAGAATATTGCGGATATAGATGAAAACTTTATTGAATAAGGTGGGATTCCGAATAGCCGGTCTTGTTCTGGGCGTTGGCCTCAAAAGAAGTACACGAAGTTGCAGCAATGGCTAACTTTTAATCTAATCAAAATCCGAGTCTAAACATGACGACTATATGGGTATTTAAAGGAGGAAAAGGTGGGATTTCGGCCAGCCATACGTATGGTGGCCGAACCAAACCATAGAAAGCCTTTCCCCCTTCAATACGGACTCTAAAAAGTGGCTGACTTAATTCCTGCGAAAATGACATGGACCTGGCCCAAATCTAAAGGTGACGCAGCACCATATTATGCTATGGACGAAATTATGAAGTGTAATCTTGTATATTTCGTCCAAGTCTTCATCCTTCATTATGGTGGCTTCAAAGTTCTGAAATCTCCACTTGGGGCATCCTCTTCAATCTTCATATGTTTGTTGCCATCTCCTCCATGTGTGATCATGCTCCAATGCTTGTCCTCCTCATCCATGTCAGGTCCATCATTCCTAAGAGTAACAAACACATCTGATTTAGGTAGCATCATATTCTTATGTATGTGAGGAATAGTTCCAACAAAAGAAAGTACCTGATAGTTAAGTTGTTTGGCACGAGCTCGAGTGATTGGTCCTTGTATTTGTATTTGAGTGGATGTAGGTACAACGGTTGTATCAAGAGATGGGATGTCCTCATCACTCCACCTCCTCGTTCAACTCGTGGGCTGCTCCACCTCCACCCCCATCTCCACCATCAGCAGCACCGGCGTACGTTCTGCCGACTGAGAACTGGAAATGGGCAATACCGTATTTCGTCATGCTTGACGACGAGTAGGCTATGGTAGGAGGCGGTACATGCGCTTTTTGGTTTTAGTTTTTTTATTTTGCTTTATTCACTAGCTTAATTATGTTTCTCTTGAATGCAAAACCCTAAAAAAAAGTCGTGCCACTGGAGGTATCTGGCACAAATGGACGCGCGGTCAAATTCGACTATTTAAACCGTTTGTGTCTGCGCGGGCCTAAAATGCATCAGGAACCACATACACCGGCCCGACATATAGTGACCGGGCTATCCGCGGATACGCAAACTTGGCCCAA